>NC_139556.1:97606790-98806790 GCF_965112155.1 Podarcis liolepis | reverse complement strand
CATGTTGATTTGATATCAGGGTCAGCCGGTTGGGGGTGGGGGGAAGGAACAGGGGACGGTGAGGCCTATTAAACCTCTCAGAGCGGAGGAGGGATGAGTGGCGGGGAGGGAGGGGGGCAGGTGCATGTCATGCGCGGGGGCCTCGCAAGCTGCCCTGTCCCCTGTCATTATGAGCAATGACCATGCATTAAGGTATTAGAACATGACAGCTATAATTCTAGCCAATTCCTGCCGGCTGCCCCGCCACAGCCGCGATTTATGGCAGCACTTTCCAGAGCAGAAAATTAACAAGCCATGCTCTCTCTCTCTCCGAGAACAAGGCAGGCACACAGGCACACATGCACCCCACCTGAAAATCCGACACCGTTTGCAAATGCACCAAGGGGCATGATCACCAGTGCCCCACCTCCCTGGGCACGTCTCCAGCCAAAGCTCAGGTTCAGAGCCTTGCTCCCCCGGGGTTTTGCAGGGGTTTCAGGGGGGAAAGCACTGGTGTCATTGTGTTAGGGGGCACTGCAGACCCACATGAAAGCGAGCCAGAAAAAATAATGGCAAGGCAGGTGGGAGGTGGCCCATTGGCCAAGCTGTGAGCTGAGGCTTGTGCCTTGGTGACTGCAACACACTCAAAGTGGGACTTCCATTGTGCTTGATCTGGAAGCATCAGTTAATATTGGATGCTGCAGCACAATTGCTGACAGGAGTGAGGACTTGTCAGCATATTATGGCACCTGTAGCTCAGAGATCTGCACTGGTTTCCCATTTGCTACTGGGCCAAGTTATTAGGATACAAAGCCTTTTGGAACAGTTTACCCGCAAAATTGCCTGGCCCCATATACGTTCACTCAACTGCTTTGATCAGTGCAATGGCATTGCTACCGGTGCCATTTCCGCATTTGTAGATGGAAGATACCCCTTCTGCATTTGTAGACTCACTCTTTTAGTGTGGCAGCACCTAAACGCCCCATACCTTCACTGCATGCTTTTTGGCACCGGCTAAAAACATCCTTGTTCAGACAAGCCTACCCAAATGTTTAGAAAGTCGATGCAAGTTCCAGTCTGTTTTCCTTCTATTGTTATTTTAGCTTTTTGAAAGTCTTAAATTTTTGTCATTCGTTTTTTGCAAACCGCTTTTCGGCTGCTTTAAAGAAATCAAGCAGTGCACACATTTTATGGAATAAGTAAATAAAGAGGAGTCCAGAGTTCAAATCTCGTCTCGGCCACAGATTAAATAGGCAGCCGTAGCCAAGCTACTGAGCCTCTCTGCCCAAGTGCTCTGCTCTCAAATTTAGATGTGATATAAAAAGCCAGAAGAAGGAAGGGAGGAAGTCGGCTCTTAGGAGCAAATATAAATGTAAAATGTAATACAATATGTGTATGTGGAGTATGTAAATGAAAATCAATAAAGATTATTATAAGAAAGAAAAAGAAATAGTACTGGCTCCAACTCTGTGGCTAGTAGCCAGCAATAGCCTTATCCCCCTCCATGGATTTGTCTAATCCTCCTTTAAAGCCATCCAAGCTGGTGGTTGTCACTGCCTCATGTGGCAGTGAGTTCCACATGCTGTGTGAAGAAGTGCTTCCTTTTATCTGCCCTATCGGTAGCAGGAATGGTAGCAACAAGCAAAACCACGCCTTAAACCTGCCACCAGAGTATGCATGGCGGAGATCAAGGTGCGCTTATCTTGCAATGGGTTGCCAAATCCAGAAAATTTCCTGGGTGCTTAGCTAGCCACTTGGGGGAGGGTGGGAGAAGGGGAAGTGGGCAAAGAGAGGCAGAATTGATCTAGTGGCGTGGGAAGGCCTCGCTCTCGCTCCCTCCTGCGCCTGGCATTCTGCCACGTCAGTTCTGATTTGGAGTCTTCCGTGTGCACCTGACCTGCATCACCCGCCTTGAAATCTCTCAGAATTGGTGGCAGGGGCAGGTCAGCGCAATCTTAGCCACGCTTAACGTTATGCTTCTGTTAGCCACAAGAGAGCGGGTGGGTGCAATCGCCGGCAGATAGAGGAAATTGTGTTTGAGTGCCTTCCCATGCCCTTGGCGGGGGGGGGGGCAGATTACCACAATCAGCCGCCTGCCAGCCTACTTGAGGTTTCTGTGTACAACTGGGCTGCACAAATCTCCAAAGGAGGGAGGGGGGGCTAATCCAGGTGACAAGACAAGGAAGCCTGGGACATCCGTTCCCGAGGGGCTGGACGTATAATCCGGCACACAAAGAGGCGCAGAGGAAAAACAAGTGTGAATTAGGAAGACGGCAGATAATAAGCCTTCATGCACGAAGCAAAACGGGCAGCGTCAAGTGAGCAGAAAGTCAAAGAGCTGGTAGAGAAAGGAAGTTCTCCCTGTTGCAACCAACTGAGCCGTATGAACCCACTTGGATCCTGAAATCATCCTCCGAGCTCCTTCTTCGTGTATCTCCTCCACAAGAGGGCAGGAGGGTGGCAACATGAGAACAGGGCCTTTTCTGCAGTAGCTCCCCATTTGTGGAGCCTGGAGCCCTCATTATCCACCTTTAGGTGACAGGCAAAAACGTTCCTCTTTAACCAGGCCTTTGGCTGATTGGCATCCAATGCCCTTTTAAAACGTGTTGTGGAAGGGGGTTAGACTATTGGGTTGCCTTTGTTTTTATTATGTGTTTTCTTTTTCTTAATATTGTGATTTTATGAGATCTACAGGTATAGGGTGGTATACAAATTTAAAAATAAATAAACATAGCCTGCCCATTGCCAATCACCCAAGATCAGTCAGCAAGACCCAGACCACAGAGCACAAGAAATGAAATGAAATTCCTGCCACAAACAAACACAGGAAGACAAATTTATGGAGGGCATAACTATCAAGGGCATCTAGACCTCATGCCTAGCTCCCTGCAGTGAACGCCTGTTGCTAGGAATCGCGGGTGGAAAGAGTTCTGTTCTGCTCAGGTCCCGCTTGCGAGTTTTCCTAAGTTCTTCTTATGTCCTTATGAAGAAACCTTAGCAAAACAACAACAAACCTATGATTACGTGAAACATGCTCAATAAACACACAAGACGTAACCGGCTGTACAGTTGTGCCTCGCAAGACGAAAAGAATCCGTTCTGTGATTCTCTTCGTCTAGCGGTTTTTTCGTCTTGCGAAGCAAGCCCATTGACGGATTAGCGCTATTAGCGCTATTATCGGCTTTTAGCGGCTTATCTGCTGATCGGATCAGCTGATAAGCGGCTTAGCGGCTTAGAAAAGGGGGGGGGAGGGAAAAAACCAGCAGGAAGTCGCAAGACATTGTCGTCTTGCGAAGCAAGCCCATAGGAGATTCGATTTGCGAAGCACCTCCAAAACGGAAAACTCTTTCGTCTAGCGAGTTTTCCGTCTTGCGAGGCATTCGTCTTGCGGGGCACCACTGTACTTTTAAATAAATGAGGTATACTTCATTGTATCAAATTGTAGATTTCAATGGAAGTCCAATAAAGTTCAACGAAAAAAGCAGAAGACCCAGTGGATTTCCGGAATATTAGCCTTGTTTCGCCATCCTAGGCTTCGTCAGTAGCACAGGCTCATATGTAATATTACAGGATAGTGGATCTTATAGCATAGCAGTGGTTGCAACCACTATGCGCCTGTGCTACTGATGAAGCCTAGGATGGCGAAACAAGGCTAATATTCCAGAAATCCTTGTCTGAGACTCTGTGAAAGGATTCTGTGGAACTGTAAGAACCCTGCATGTGGATTATTGGACTCTTTGAACAGACAGGTGGAATAGACACTTATACATGTGTGGACCTTATGCATGAACTGAGTAGAGAATGAACTGAGCCACTGGGTCTTCTGCTTTTTTCATTGAACTTTATGAGACTTCCGTTGAAATCTACAATTTGATACAATAAAGTACAGTGGTACCTCGGGTTAAGTACTTAATTCGTTCTGGAGGTCCGTTCTTAACCTGAAACTGTTCTTAACCTGAAGCACCACTTTAGCTAATGGGGCCTCCTGCTGTCGCCGCACCGCCGGAGCACGATTTCTGTTCTTATCCTAAAGCAAAGTTCTTAACCTGAAGCACTATTTCTAGGTTAGCGGAGTGTGTAACCTGAAGCGTATGCAACCTGAAGCGTATGTAACCCGAGGTACCACTGTATACCTCATTTATTTAAAAGTACAGCCGGTTACGTCTTGTGTGCTTATGGAGAAAGCTTGCATTGAGCCAGACCGTGAGACCACCTAGTTCCATGTGTGCGCGCTCTCTCTCTCTCTCTCTCTCTCTCTCCCTTATATGGCAGCTGGGCTCCAAGGTTTCAGGTATGACTCTTCCCCAGCCCTACGTAGAGATACCGTTGGGGATTGGACCCACAGCCTTCTGCAAGCAATGCAGATGCTCCACCACTGAGCTGCAGGTCATTCCCCATATAGAGAGAGCCACACAGCAGTACATCAAGGGAGAAAACAAAGCTGCGATCCTCGTCCCTCACACTCTTCCTTTCTAGCTGCAGGGAGGCATTCTATTCTGTGAAACACCCTGAGATCTTATGATTGGGGGGGTATATCAATCTAATTACCGTATTTTTTGCTTTTTAAGACTCACTTTTCCCCTCCTAAAAAGTAAGGGGAAATGTGTGTGGGTCTTATGGAGCAAATGCAGGCTGCACAGCTATCACAGAAGCCAGAACAGCAAGAGGGATTGCTGCTTTCGCTGCACAGCAATCCCTCTTGCTGTTCTGGCTTCTGAGATTCAGAATATTTTTTTTCTTGTTTTCCTCCTCCAAAAACTAGGTGCGTCTTGTGGTCTGGTGCGTCTTATAGAGCGAAAAATACGGTGATAATAATTCCTTCCCACCTGCGAAGGAACTTTCAAACATGTACAAAAGAACGACTATCTCATAATAATAATAAAAATAATAAATAATAAATAATAAATCATATGATGCCCCTTTGTGAATAAGCTGGTCCCAAGCTTTAGACCTCCCAAGCTTTAGACCTTAAATGCCCAGTAGGGGAGGAGAAGAAATTAAGTCTCTAGGCTAACCTGAAACTATGAGGTCTGCTCAGCTCAGGAACCCCTTAGACAAACCCGGGATAAGTCAGCTCAGTTTCTCTGCCTTTGAAATGGGAATAATTCCAAAATCGCTTTAACAAGGGATAGAGCTGCAAGGATAAAATGAGGAGATGATGCCACCTGCACTGAACCCCAGTACAGGGCAGGTTTCAGGAGTCTTGGTCTGCTCATTATAGCTGTTGTTTTAAAGGGGGGGAAAGTAAAGAGCTATGGGGTAGGAGCTCCCCTGGCGGCCAGTAGCAACGCCTACCTGTCGCAGGTGCAGCTCAGCAGAAAAGCCAACAGGTTGTACACGATGTAGGTGAAGATCACAGCTGTGATCGTGCCTCGTGGGATGGAGTAGCTCGGCCGCTTCAGATCCCCTGAGGAAAGGAAGGAGGACAGGATCAGGGACATCCCGGACGGGGGGGACGGGGGACCTCCATATCTCCCAGGCCAGAGCATCCCGCTCACAAAGTGTTCATTTTCCTTATACCTAGTCAGACCACGAACATAAAAACACGAGGAGAGGCTGCTGGATCTGGCCAGTAGCCCACCTGGTCCAGCATTCTGTTCTCACAGTGGCCAACCAGATGTCCATTATGGGAAACCCACAGGCAGGAGACATATGCAAGAACCCTCTACCCTCCTGCCATTTTTTCCAGCAACTGGTATTCAGAAGCACTGATGCCTCAGCTGCGTAGGCAGACCACAGCCATCCTGGCTAGTAGCCGTCAATAGCTCTCTCCTCCTCCGCGAATTTGTCCAATCCTCTCTTAAAGCCATTCAAGTTAGTGGCCATCGCTGCTTCCTGTGGGAGGGAGTTCCACAGGCGGGGAGAGGGGGGTTATTGGTTTGTTTTGTTCTGGAAATTATGGTGTATTTTGTGTTTTCATCTTGTATTTTTCTAAACCACTCTGAGATCTACGGATGAAGAGCGGAATACAAATTAAATTTAATAAATACAGTCATACCAAGTTGCTTCAGGTTGAGCGTTTTTGGGTTGCGCTCTGCAGCGACCCAGAAGTAACGGAACGTGTTACGCCACTTGCGCATGTGCAGATGCTCAAAATGTCACGCGAATGTGCAGAAGCAGCAAATCGTGACCCGCACAGACGCGGGTCGCGTTTGCTTCAGGATGTGAACGGGGCTCTGGAACGGATCCCGTTCGCATTCAGAGGTACCACTGTAGTAGTAGTAGTAGTAGTAATAATAATAATAATAATAATAATAATAATAATAGTTTAACTAAGGTCTGCATGAAGAACGAATTCGTGACTCTTCCAACGTTCACAAGTTCTAGTTTTAGGAGAAAAGGAGAAAAATGTTCCTCTCTCCACCTTCTCTGTGACATGCATGGTTTTATGACCTGCTATCATGTCACCTTTGACTTGCTTTTCTCTAACCCAGGGGTTTTCAACCTGGTCCCTACCAGCCAGTAGTGGGCATTTCAGGATTCTAGGTGGGCGGGAGGGGGTTCTACGGCACAAGCTGAATCCTCCTTTCATCGAGGACTGGTGGGCAGTAAGGAAATTTAACCACCAAGAAAGATGGATTAGTGGGCAGTAGGTATAAAAAGGTTGACTAGGTAAAGGGACCCCTGACCATTAGGTCCAGTCGTTGCCGACTCTGGGGTTGCGGCGCTCATCTCGCTTTACAGGCCGAGGGAGCCAGCATCCAGCTTCCAGGTCATGTGGCCAGCATGACTAAGCCGCTTCTGGCGAACCAGAGCAGAGCACAGAAACACCGTTTACCTTCCCGCCGGAGCAGTACCTATTTATCTACTTGCACTTTGACGTCCTTTCGAACTGCTAGGTTGGCAGAAGCAGGGACCGAGCAACGGGAGCTCACCCCGTTGCGGGGATTCCAACTGCTGACCTTATGATCCGCAAGCCCTAGGCTCTGTGGTTTAACCCGCAGTGCCACCTGCATCCCTAAAGGTTGACTACCCCTGCTCTAAAGCAATGAGCCCCAATTTGCTGCAACCTTTCCTCAGAGGGGGGCCGCTCCATCCCTTGGATTTTGGCTGCCATCTTCTGAGCCTTTTGCAACTCTGCCCTTTTTTAGGCAAAGGGTCCACCTAGCTCAGTGCTGCCTTCACAGACTGTCAGTGTCTCTCCTGGATTTCAGGCAGGGTCTCCCCTAGCCTTAACTGGAGATGATGCCATGGAGTCAAACCTGGACCCCTTTGTTCTCAAAGCATGCACTCTGCCCACTGGGCTATGGCCCCGCCGCAAACGGCTGTGAAAAGTCTTCACCCACCTGACATGTTGGAACCTGCCATGATTCCTGTGCAGCCGTTGAACATGACGGCAAAGACGGTGCTGAAACTCATCAGGCGACCCGTTGTGTAATCCACACTGTAGTCGGCTGTGGGAGGCAGTGAAGAATGCATTTATTGAAACAGTTTGTGCGCTGCTTTTTCCCTTGGGAAAATCACAAAAAAGCGATGGTGGGACGGACTCCCTCGGGAAGTGGTGGACTCTCCTTCCTTGGAGGTTTGGATGGCCACCTGTCATGTATGATTGAGGTTCCTGCATTGCAGGGGGTCGGACTAGATGACCCTTGGGGGGCCCTTACAGCTCTATGACAACAACATAAAGGTAAAGGTAAAGGGACTCCTGACTGTTAGGTCCAGTCACGGACGACTCCGGGGTTGCAGAGCTCATCTCGCTTTGTAGCCGGCGTACAGCTTCCGGGTCATGTCGCCAGCATGACTACGCCGCTTCTGGCGAACCAGAGCAGCGCACGGAAACACCGTTTACCTTCCCTCCAGAGTGGTACCTATTTATCTACTTGCACACTTCGTGCTTTCGAACTGCTAGGTTGGCAGGAGCAGGGAACAAGCAACGGGAACTCACCCCGTCGTGGGGATTCGAACCGCCGACCTTCTGATCGGCAAGCCCTAGGCTCAGTGGTTTAACCCACAGCGCCACCCGTGTCCCCATGACAACAACATACTAGAGCCTAAAAACAGACCCCTTCAAGGGTCAAAATACAGAGGAAAGAGGTGCATCTTCAGCATCCTCTGCAAGCTGTGCCATGAAGGTGTCAGGCACATCTCTGTGGGGAGGGAGTTCCACAGCTTAGGGGCCACCACAGAGAAGGCCCTCTCTTCCTGTTTCTCTCCCCGCTCCTCCGGAGTCACAGCTTCTGTGCCCCCCGCCCCCCACAAAATAATACTTTTCAAGTGCAGAGGTGAAACTCACCAAACAAGTTGGCCTGGAGGGTGCTGTGCTTGAACCCCGTGAAAGAGGCATTGCCCTGCTCTGTGCCGTTGCCATCGATGCCCGGGGGAAGTTTCACCTTGCGGGGGGCCACCACGAAGAAACTGAGGCAGACGGTGCCCAGGACCAGCATGACGATCAGGAAGATGAGGAAAGTGGCCTTGGCGTAGATGCCAGCGCCCACGAGGCAGACCAGCAGGCAGAGGAAGAGAAGGACCGTGCCGTAGAGGAGGTCGAACCAGTAGCCGCGAGGAAGGACCTGGGTGGCGCTGCCAACGCCGCCCTCTGCGGGGACAGGCAAGGAGGAGGTCAGGGCGGGTACCTTTGCTGCCTGGCACGCAGAGAGAGGAAAACCCTGCAGTGCAGACAGGGGTCAGCATCTCCCGGGGAGATTCATATGGCACTCACCTGCCGGGGCTCCAAAGTCATCCACGACCGCCTCCACCAGCCCCAGGATGTAGAGCGCACTGGCACAAACGTTGGCCAAGAAGAACATGATGCCAATGCTGCCGCCGAATTCGGGCCCCAGTGCCCGGCTGATCATGTCTGCGCCCGGAGCGTCAAGGAGCAACATAGAAGTCAAGGGGACCCAGCGACCCTGAGAGGCAGCTAAGAGGAGGGTCTGTACTGGCACTAGCATCTACACGCCATTTGGCAGGAGATTGGCAGCCTTTGCCACCCTGGTGCCCTCCAAGCATTTTGGACTACAACTCCCATCAGCTCCTAACCAGCATGCTGGGAGTTGTAGTCCAGGAGGGCATCAGGCTGAAGAAGGCCAAACTAAGGTTTGCTGCATCCGTCACACAGACCAGTGCTTCCCAAATACCGGGTCTGCAGCTGTTGTTGGACTACAACTCCCATCATCCATAGCTAGTGGTCAGGGAGTCACAGTCCAACAAGAACTGGAGATCCAAGTTCGAGAAACACTGACATAGATAGCTGCAAAGGGGTGTGTAAAGTAGAAATTGGTGGGGCAAAAGGCCAGTGATGGCAGTGACGTCACCAACCCCGGGAAGGGTTGGAAGTGGGAAGACAGACAGGAGGGGGCTGGCTAAGGGCGGACTGAGGTTGGTGGGGCAGTGCCCCCTTTGCTCAAATGGACCAGCCGTCAATGAATCCTAGAATCACTGAGTGGGAAGGGCCCCCCGAGGGTCATCTAGACCAACCCGCTGTGAAGCCAGAATCCACAGTCCACAGGCTTTGATTCCTGATGTTGTTGTAGCACTGGGCAGCCCCGCCTGCTTGTGGCAGCCCCTGGTGCAATGGCTGTAGAGGTGCTAGGAGATGCTCTAGGCCAACCGGACTCTCGCTGGGTCTGCGTGCGAAGGATACAGTAGGCGCCACCCGCATCCAGGGCCCCGTTGGTGGAGATGGCACACACCGACAGAACCGTCAGCCCGATGATGAAATAGGCCACGACGAACATGGCCAGCGACTGGAACAGCCCGGCCTGGCCCACCACAAAGCCTGTCAGCATGGAGAGAGAAACAGAGGGGGAAATATGGAGGGTGGACGTGGCCCCAACTTTCCTGGCCTTCCCCCAGAGTTTCTTTAGGCCACTCCTGCTCTGGAACAAGAGACCCCAGGAAAGGACCTGAGTGCTAGGGCAGCCGAAAAGAAAAGCTGCCTTAAAGGCTTCCCGTGTTCCCTTACCCTCCAAGCAAGTTTTTACCCTCTCAGTGAAGAAGAGGCACAAGCCCCTTTCTGGTTTTGGGCAGCCATCCCAGGCCCCTACGGGCTCCTGACAAGCAAATACTTCATCAGAGCCTCATAAATAAGTCCACAAGTTACTGGCCTGCTTAGGGGCTCAGAGTCGCCATGATAAAAATGCAGGTTTCTAGTCCCTAAGCGAAACGCGGTTTTGAAGTTCTATCCAGGGGACTGACAAAGGAATGATCTTCCTCTCCCCTGCCAGCCGGCTTGCTTTCTATGTGGGTCATAGAGGAATAATGAACAACTTTGGTAAAATGGAGTATGACAGAATTACATAAAATATTAAGTCTAATAATAATAATAATAATAACAATTTAATATTTATACCCCACCCATCTGGCTGGGTTTCCCCAGCCACTCTGGGCGGCTCCCAATCGAATATTAAAAACAATACAGCGTCAGACATTAAATACATCCCTAAACAGGGGCGCCTTCAGTTGTCTTTTAAAAGTAAAACAGTTGTACTTAAAACTCCCGATCACCTTGGGTGACCCGGTGACTTGCTAAATACATGGCTCCTTTGTAACCTGCAGACTCCCAATTAGCCAACTAGACCAATTTATGCACGAGTTGTTGCAACACAGTAACGTGAGTCATCTTCACAGAATCCGGGAAGGGAAGCCGCAGGTTCAAACCTCGCATTCCTCTTCCGCATTCTCCTCATTGTCAACACACCAAGCGTGGGTGTCGCCCCACAGAGATCCACACGCAGAAACAGGTCCCTGCTCCCTAGGAGCTGACAATCTAAAACGGGCAATGGGAAGGCGGCGGGGGAGACATGGGAAAGGGGGGAGAGATTTAAAAGGGCACTAAAGTGACCCAATGCAGCTTTATGAACTGCATAAATTTAGTAATCTGGGGGGTGTCAGGTTATCTTGCAGACTGGGAATGGGTTCAGCAACAGGAAACCGAGGGCTGGGCTAAATATTATTTATTTTTTAGTATCTTTATTCATTCATTCATTCATTCATTTATTAGCCACCCTCCACCCTAAGGTCTCAGGGTGGGTTACAGTATGAAAAACAATGTAAAACAACTTGCAAGTGTGAAAATAAGGTAAAGGTAAAGGGACCCCTGACCATTAGGTCCAGTCGTGGCCGACTCTGGGGTTGCGGCGCTCATCTCGCTTTACTGGCCGAGGGAGCCGGCGTACAGCTTCCGGGTCATGTGGCCAGCATGACTAATTCGCTTCTGGCGAACCAGAGCAGCGCACGGAAACGCCGTTTACCTTCCCGCCGGAGTGGTACCTATTTATCTACTTGTACTTTGACGTGCTTTCAAACTGGGATCTTAGGGTGAAGGGCAGGAAGAAGAAGAAGAAGAAGAAGAAGAAGAAGAAGAAGAAGAAGAAGAAGAAGAAGAAGCCATTTTAGATCTGGTCCTAACCAATGTTGATGACCTGGTTAGTGGGGTAGAAGTGGAAGGATCATTAGGCGCGAGTGATCATGCTCTTCTGAAGTTTACTATACAGTGGAAAGGAGCAGCCAAGCATACTAGGACTCAATTTCTTGACTTTAAGAAAGCCGACTTCATAAAACTTAGGGAAGTGCTGGGTGAGATCCCATGGACAGTAATACTAAAAGGAAAGGGAGTTCATGATGGCTGGGAGTTTGTTAAGAGGGAGATAGTAAAAGCACAACGTCAGGCAATACCAATGAGACGGAAACATGGAAGGTGCCTAAAGAAGCCAGGGTGGCTATCTAAAGAACTTTTAACTGAGTTAAGATTAAAAAAGGATGTGTACAAAAAATGGAAAAGGGGGGAAACCACCAAAGAGGAATTCAAACAAATAGCCAGCACGTGTAGACACGTCACATAGAGGATGTCACATAGAGGAGGGAGAAAGGTTGTTTTCTGCTGCTCCAGAGAAGCGGACACGGAGCAATGGATCCAAACTACAAGAAAGAAGATTCCACCTAAACATTAGGAAGAACTTCCTGACAGTAAGAGCTGTTCGACAGTGGAATTTGCTGCCAAGGAGTGTGGTGGAGTCTCCTCCTTTGGAGGTCTTTAAGCAGAGGCTTGACAACCATATGTCAGGAGTGCTCTGATGGTGTTTCCTGCTTGGCAGGGGGTTGGACTCGATGGCCCTTGTGGTCTCTTCCAACTCTATGATTCTATGATTCTATGATTCTAAGAATAGGCAGCCAACACAGTTGCACCAGAATTGGCCTCGGGCGCTCAGATTGCCTTGCCTCAGTCAGCAATCTGGCTGCTGAATTCCATGTGGGGATGTCTGTGTTGTGCATGCATGAGACACAGAAGGATGTGTAGAAAACCAAGCCCTGGAGAATTTTATCACCTTGCAGTGCCTTACAGCTCTGTGAATCAAGGGATCTGTCTAAGCACCCAGGAGGCAACGTTCCCTGCCCAGAGGCAACGAGCCAAATGGGAAGGTGGCAATGTGCCAGAGGGCAAAAGCTTGGCAGCCGGAATGAAGGAAGACTTGAGACCTCCGTCCACTTCTCCCTGCAACAGTGGCAGCTAACCTATCCCCTCCAGAGTGGGGCAGCACCCCAATGTTTGCACCAGGGTTAGAAGTTAGCCAGGCACCAGGCGCATTTTGCGACTGGCACGGGTCCAACTGCGACCAACTGTGGAGATCTCTGGATGCCAGATTGGCAGCTGACATCTCCATATCCTTCCAGCTTTCTTAAGCAGGTGAGCCAGAGACCTTATTTATTGCATTAATCTCCCACCTTTTTCTCCAAGGAGTACATGGTTCTCCCCCCTTCTCAGTTAAACCCCTACAACAACCCTGAAAAGTAGGTTAAGAGGCTGCGACTGACTCCACACCGTGAGATTCCTGACTGAGTGGGGATTTGAACCCTGATCTCCCAGGTCCGGGTCCAACACTCTCACCACTAAACCACACTGGCTTCCTTCTGCTATGGGGCAGCTCTATAAATGAAGTAGGTAAATAAATAAATATGGGGAAAGCCAAGTGTCACTTTAAGAAGAATCTGATATGTTTTCCTTGAAGCCTGAATTGGTTTTATTCTGGATTGTTTTGTTTGAAGTTTTACTATGTTGCAAACTGCTTTGACAGGTTTTCTTTAAAATATAAAGCAATATAGAAATGAAACAAATAAATAAATAATGCAAAAAACAATGGTGAACATTGATGTGATGAACATAACCTCGGTTTAAGGTGCAATTTGGCGATTAGCTTATCTATCTGAGTTTCTAACCCTGGTTTGCACCACCATTCTCCTTCCTGGCTCCAAGGACCGAACACAGGTAAACGTACCCTATCACCCCAACAACAACCCTTTAAGGTAGGCTTGTCTGAGAGTAAGCGACTGGCCCAAGTTCTCCAAGGCAAGCTGGATGCTGCCCACCTGGAGGTCCACTGATCCTGGCACAACCCTCTTGGCCCACCCGCACCCAGGCTGCTGCCAGAACCAGGCCAGAACTGTCCTTTGGCTCAAGAACCCAGTCCAGATATTTGCGGATCCCAGCTAACAAGCCCTAGCAGCGTCAAACTGCTGTCCGTTTCACGCCATATCAGAGCCTCCCGGCCTCTGGGGTTTCACACGGCTCTTTCTGGAACACTCCCGCCCTTCTCCACGGAACCGTTTAAGCTCTAAAGCATCGAGGCCTGACTTATTTAGATTTATAAACTCCACCGAGTTCCCTTAAGGCCTCAGAGCTGTAAAGCAAAAACAAGGTATTGATTCGAAAACAAGCCAATTGATTTTTAAATTGAGTACATATATATCTGGCAACCGAGGGAACCGCGGGGCGGGCAGCAAGTGTGTGTGTGGGGGGGTGAATGTGCTATAAGAGACCTGCAACAGGCACCCACGACAATGACACCATCACAATCTCCATCCACAGCTGCAATGGGCTTCTCTAGCTGGGCGCTGCGACAATCCGGTTTTCCAGATTGACGAAATGTTGCTGCTTTTCAGCCTTGGGGAATGTGCCTGACACCACAAAAGAACTACTGTGAGGAAACCTTGTGGAAACCCTGTAAAAAAAAATTTTTTTGGCGGGGGGGGGGGGGGGAATTGGTCAAGAGACTCGAGGTGAAGCCACAAGTTATGTTTAATAAGCAGAATCAGGAGGGTTGGTTGGTTTTGGTTTTGGTTTTAAACGCTGATTTTACAACTCTGCAAATTAATTTGTCAATTTTGGAAACCCCATAATAAAAAGAAACAGAGGAAAACCCAAATGAACGGAAACGTGTTTTGCTCCTGGATTAAACCCTGTTATCGCGGTGGTTTCCCCATAGGAGTCACTCACGAGTTCTTATCTGCTATCCAGCGACAATTTGTTGATCAAATTGCCATAGTTCAGTATAATAATACAGTTGTACCTTGGATCTCGAACACCTTGGTACTTGGACATTTTGGCTCCTGAACACAGAAAACCAGGAAGTAAGCGTTCCGGTTTTTGAATGTTTTTCGGAAGCTGAACGCCTGACGTGGCTTCTAATTGAGTGCAGGAAGCTCCTGCAGCCAATCGGAGGCCGCGCCTTGGTTTTTGAACGGTTTCGGGAATCGAATGGACTCCTGGAATGGATTTAAGTTCAAGAACCAAGGTACGACTGTAATAATATATTTGTAAAAAAGATGGCACCTAGACATTCTGTTGTGGCAACTGTAACCTAGGTTTAAGGTGCCATTAAGTGATTAAAAAAACGAAGATTGCTTTTGAATTATGGTGCTGGAGGAGACTCTTGAGCGTCCCATGGACTGCAATGAAGATCAAACGTATCCATTCTTAAGGAAATCAGCCCTGAGTGCTCACTGGAAGGACAGATCCTGAAGCTGAGGCTCCAAGACTTTGGCCACCTCATGAGAAGAGAAGACTCCCTGGGAAAGACCCTGATGTTGGGAAAGATGGAGGGCACAAGGAGAAGGGGATGACAGAGGACGAGATGGTTGGACAGTGTTCTCGAAGCTATGAACATGAGTTTGACCAAACTGAGGGAGGCAGTGGAAGACAGGAGTGCCTGGCGTGCTCTGGTCCAGGGGGTCACGAAGAGTCGGACACGACTAAACGACTAAACAACAACAAAGTGATTAACATATATATCTGAGTTTTTAACACTGGGAGAAGATAGGGTCATGGGGCTGACCAGGAGAGCCAACCTGTTCTGGCACCACACATCACCTTTGACAGGTTTCCGAAGCAATTCTGTGCAGAAATCCTGCAAAGGGGAAGCAGGTCGTGAACCTCGTTGCTGGCTCAGCTGGCATTGGGCAAACACGCAGACCAGGAAGTGGTGCCTTTCCCCTTGCAACCGCAGGCTGGGTGTTGTGTTTGTGGAGGGGGGTGTAACTCAGCCACCCTGCCCTGACAGCCCGAGATTTCCCGAAAACCTCAGCAGCAGAGCGAAAGGAAGCCAGTCAGTGCCGGGTAAAGAAATCAAGCCACTTCTTCCAGAGCTGCGGGGGGAATTCCAAAGTGTCTCCACCCTGGGATTTTCACGCTTTCGATTTCTCTTTGGTTTGTTAGTTTTTTTAAAAAGGAAGAAGAAGAAAGGGGACTTTCATAAGATCACAGAGTTATCTGAGAACTGAGGCAGCCCTGTCATAAGGCAACATGACGAAGCTGCAAGAAGGGAGGGAAAGAGATTTGGGTCTCCTGTAACAGCAGCAAAGCGGACTATTTAGAGAGACCCCTCCATGTGTCTCACCTGACAGGGAAGTTCTGCTGAGCAAGACCCACTCATTTCAAGGGAGCTTTTGCAAGAGAACTTCCCAGTTATTAGCGGGGAGGGTGGGGGGGACCAACTGGAATTTCCACTGCAAGCACCGAAACGCCTGGGACCATTTCCCCATCCTAGACCACATATAAGTCTCTGCCGTGTCCCACAAAATCACTAGCACAAAATAAAAGTCCACCTTAAGTCTCCAAACGGTAATTAGTTTATCAGCAGAACAAATCTCTTTCTTCATGCCTCCTGATGCAAACAATGTGAAGGAATCAAGTGAGGTAGTTTTCTTTTTGTTTTCTTTTGTTGTTTTTAAGATTTTCTTGATTTACAAGGATTCGACCACTTCAGCCCACAGGTGGGAAATAGGTTGCGTTTTTTTTGCAAAGGGTCCCGTTTTCCAAAAAAGAGAGGGAAAGAAAACGCCTGCAAGTAGAAATCTAGCAAGGCAGGGAACAAGCTAGGCAAGAACACTTTTCCTTAACGTACTCTGAAGTGCCACATCCCACAGATCAGGCCTATCGCTGCGATGATCATAAAGGTAAAGGTAAAGGGACCCCTGACCGTTAGGTCCAGTCGTGGCCGACTCTGGGGTTGCGGCGCTCATCTTGCTTTATTGGCCAAGGGAGCCGGCGTACAGCTTCCAGGTCATGTGGCCAGTATGACTAAGCCGCTTCTGGCGAACCAGAACGCCCTTTACCTTCCTGCTGGAGCGGTACCTATTTATCTACTTGCACTCTGACGTGCTTTCAAACTGCTAGGTTGGCAGGAGCAGGGACTGAGCAATGAGAGCTCACCCTGTCGCGGGGATTCAAACGCCGACCTTCTGGTCGGCAAGTCCTAGGCTCTGTGGTTTAACCCACAGCACCACCTGCGTCCCTGCTATGATCCTAGGATGAGGATAAAAAGGAGAGACAAGCAGAAAACTCTCAACTTCTCCATGGCCAGAATGTAGCCTATGCTGTTCATGGAGTCACTCCTGTGGCTCCGCCCACTTTTGCCTCTAGCCACGCCCCTGACTGGCATGCGGCCCCCACAAGTGGGAATGGGGCCCTTCAGATGGAAAGGGATTTCCCTGCTCCGGTTTTGAACAGAACAAATACCAGAGCTCAGCTATCCCTCCCTAGGTATCAACACCTCCCATTGTTTCCCAGATCTTTTATTTAAAGTATTATTTATTGCTTGAAGAAGCGGAGCATCCTTGCTGAGGCCATGTACATGGAAATTGCCTTTGCTCTAATTAATCCTGAATCAAGGGCACCACTGGTGTCACAGGCCCTGGCTAAGGCAGCCCCCAAGCTGTATATTCTGTCCCACAACGGAAACTGGAGATAGTGCTACTTGCAACTCAAGGGAGGAAAAGGTTTCTGCAGGCAGATTTTGCAAGAGGGATGACCCTGATTGACCTCCGGATGCTTCTGGGGGAAGCTAAAAGCGATCGAGAAAGGATGAGCAGAGAAAATGGATTTGAGCCTTGCGGAGCTCGTGGGCTGTGGACACAGCTTTAAACTGTCCCCAGCTGCCCTGAGCAAATCTGTGGAGGGTGTGCCCCCCCCACACACCCCGCCAATCACATGGACCTGGCAAAGCGAGCTGCCCAATTTCTTCCTTGCTAGGGGGAGGAAACTTGGGCACGGACTCTGCCCTCTGCTCAGAGCTGGCTTTCGCTGCAAACAGAGGATCCCAGGATAATGAGCGGATCCTGAGTCATAAGGAAGATCAGGACAGTTCTGAAAGAACCCTGTGTCCTGTTTTCCCCCCCCCCCCCACGGGGTTCAGATCTAAATATTTGAGAATGCTTGCAAGGGAACGCAGGGTGTAACTGCACGGCATCCCTGGCCTTTGTTAAGGCTGGCATATACTATCAGGCTGCACAGATCCCGGATTAATTTCTACAGTATCCTATTACTATTAGTTTCTCCTTGATTAAGGCTGCGGTCCCATAGACACTTGCCCAAAGTATATTCCCACCAAATTCAATGGAACTGCAGTCTTTTTTATATACATAAAAAAGGACAGTCTGAGCCTGTTAGAACATGCAGAAAACTGGGGGGGGGGGAGGATCAATTATTCAAAATGAACAACTTTTTGCAGACTTGTATAAGGGATATAGGAAGTGGTGCAGGAAATTGAGCTTTTCTTGGAATAGAATTCATTTTACCTTCACCACAATTAACACACACACACACAAAAATTGTTATATTCAGGCTCTTTGCTCTGCATTCTGTTTGTTTTGCTTTCTGGTCCTGCACAGGACTCCCTCAACCAGCAGTTGTTGTTGTTGTTGTTTTTAAATAAACAATAAGCTTATTTAGAATAATAATTAACATAATGTTGCTGCAAGGTTTAAAACTTAGCTGGAGAACAAAAAATTGGCAAGAGAGAATCTTTCTACTTCAATAGGGTGGGGTGGGGCGCGGTGGGGGGAGAGAGAACTGTGGAAGACACTGAAATCACAACTGGTTGCCACAGCTGACTTTTCATATGGACTAGAAACTTGATTTGCTTAGGAAAGCTGATGCTCCAGATTCTGTGCCCAATCCCAAACTGAAGACTGCATGCGCACATGGTGGGACGACAGAACTGTAGAGCATATTGGAGACTGCAGTAACCGCGTGCTGAAAAAGCAGAATTGAAGCGTTTCAATGAGCGATGAAGAGGAGGAAACCAGATCTGAATCCCAGAGTACTTCTAAACCAAATGCAACGAAGAGCAAAACTACCAAGCCCAATCTGTGGGAACTGAAAGGCTTTGAGTCCTAAGTCCTTGCCCCACCAATCACCCACAACTTCAAATCCCCAGTCTGCCCCACACAAATCAGACAGGTCACAAGTCAAAATCTTAGCAACATAGAACTGTTGAATTGGAAGGTACCCCAAGGGTCATCTAGTCCAACCCCCTGCAATGCAGGAATCTTTTGCCCCTTGAACCCATGACCCTGAGATTAAGAGTCTCATACCCTACTGACTAAGCCTAAATGGGTATTTGCAAAAAAGACTGTTCAGATTACTCAGATTACTCAGGCAAGAGAAGCAAGCCAAATGATGGCAGTCTGCTTCCAGGACAAAGAGCCTACATTTCAAACAATGGAGCAGCTTACAAATAGACTTATATTTCAAATGAATTCAAAACCATCTGCCTTGTTTTGAATCCTACACTAGCACTTCTTCAGAGGAGAGCTGGAGCATCTGCTCTGCATGAAGAAGGTCCCAATCCACAGTATCTCAGGTAGGACTGGGAGAGTCTCCTTCCTGAACCCCCAGAGAGATGCTGCCAGTCAAAGTGGACAATACTGAGGTAGGTGGACCAAGTCTGACTCAGTGTAAGGCACTAAGGAAAGGCTGAAGACTGAACACGGGAGATCGCTTAGTGAAGGAGGGGAAAACGTGATCCAACGTCTTCCTTTCTCCCTCCTAAGAGATGCTTCCATGTCTTGCAGGCCTGCCTGATTGCTTTCTCATGGGCAGCCATTTGTCGTAAAAAATAAATGTGACCTGGGTAAAGCAGATACTCCACCTGTTGCCGTCTCAGATGGGCGCACGGCAAGAGACTCCGAAATACTGCCTGCCCCTCCAAAGAGAGAGGGAGGCCAGCAACCCTTCAATCATTTGCCTCTCACTTAACAGAAATAAATCTGAAATCTTTTGAAACATGCAAACAACATCAAACCGATTTAAGTGCTAACTGTCAGTGACGGTTGCTGCATCTAGATTTAGAGTCCAGCCAGACACACCAATGTGCAAACTTCATGCTTTGGCGCAAACGTTTTGAACTCTTGAAAACACATTTTAACAAGAGCCATTTCGATCTAGCCCTGCTGCACTGCTTCCGTTGCTCTGAGCGTGCAAAGAACTCGACATATAATCGAAAGCATATTTTGAAACACACACATATCCTCACTGCCACCATTTCGGCAACTTTGTGCCTCCCAATTTAGAGGACTCCCCAAGGCCAGGAAAGGCCTCAGCCAAATCGAACCAGAAAGTCTCTTGCAGAAGCCACAAGGCTTTTGCTTCAGCTGCCAACAGATTAACACGGCTACCCTCTGGAAGTCGTTTCTGCAATTCGGCGCTCGGGTTTGGAGGGAGAAATCTTCCACATTCTCCAGGTGGTGGGATGTATGTCGGTCAGGTCTATGCCAGACACTCTCTCTACAAGTGCCCCCCACCCCCTACTTTCCAGAGTTGGGCTCTTGAAGCTGGATTACTTTTGGGGTGCTACTGCACCCACAGAGTTGGAAGGGTAATCCAGTCCAACCCCATGAAATGCAGGAATGCACCAGTAATGACAGATGTGGACCCTGCGGGGGGTGGGGCAGGGTCTGTTCTGGAGCTGTCAACAGGATCCTAGCCATGCTAACCTCCAACACTGGACGTGCTTGAGAGAGATCTATGGAGGCCAGATCCACCAATGGGCATTAGCCGTGCTGGCTAAATGGAACCTTCACATATAGAGGCAATGTATCTCTCAATAAGGGATGCGGTGGCACTGTGGGTTAAACCACAGAGCCTAGGACTTGCTGATCAGAAGGTCGGCGGTTCGAATCCCCGCGACGGGGTGAGCTCCCGTTGCTCGGTCCCTGCTCCTGCCAACCTAGCAGTTTGAAAGCACATCAAAGTGCAAGTAGATAAATAGGTTCTGCTCCGGCGGGAAGGTAAACGGCGTTTCCGTGCACTGCTCTGGTTCGCCAGAAGCGGCTTAGTCATGCTGGCCACATGACCCGGAAGCTGTATGCCGGCTCCTTCGGCCAATAAAGCGAGATAAGCGCCGCAACCCCAGAGTCGGCCACGACTGGACCTAATGGTCAGGGGTCCCATTTATCTCTCAATAGCTGCTGCATGGGGAAACTCAGGAAGGAAGGGCTGTTTCTGTGGTCTTCCCAAAACATCTGGCTGGCTACTGGGAGAAACAAGATGCTGGACTGAACAGATTTTTGTGTGCCTACGAGACGGTGCCTTAATCCAGTTGTGGTTCCAGCCCAGAACTTACAAACCACATCACCTCTCGCACGGCCACCCTGCACACTTAATTAACACCGAGTTGCAGCCTGAGTGCTCCATTACAGCTGCAGAAAGGTATTAATCAAGACGCAAGGGGATATAACGACTGGAGTGACCCCAGCTGGCCCAAAGCCCAAGAAGAGCGAAGGCTTATTACGGCCAGCACTTACGGGCTCGCTTCCTTCATTTTCCCAGCTGCCACAACCATTTCTGAGAGAAAGCACTTTGCGATCGAACATCAGGTGTGTGTTGGGGGGGGGGGGAGCAGGGACATTTGCTTCCGCTCAAGCGGACTGAAGAAGCAGGTCCCAGCAAGAGGGGATCATAGAATTGTTGAGTTGGAAGGGCTCCCAAAGGACATCTAGTCCAAGCCCCTGCAATGCTGGAAAAATAGCTAATAATAATAATAATAAATTTTGTTTATACCCTGCCCTCCCCAGCCAAGACCGGGCTCAGGGCAGCTAACACCCAATATAAAACAACTGATCGAAATACAACTTAAAAACCAAGATTAAAATACAACATTAAAACATTAAAATGCAGCCTCCTTTCAGTGGAAACTCAAATCAAAAACTTTTTTGGGATAAAAACATCAAGTCTTCACCAAGGCTAGCTACCCAGACTGGTCCTAAATGGGCCAGAAAAAAGCCAGGGAAGTCCCCAAAGAGGAGTTCCATCACAGAAGGAAAAAGGAAAAAAGAAAGAGGGGGGGAATCAAATTCGCTCCAAGCCAAAGGCCAGACAGAACAACTCTGTCTTACAGGCCCTGCGGAAAGAAATCAGATCCTGCAGGGCCCTGGTCTCATGAGACAGAGCGTTCCACCAGGCCGGGGCCAATGTTGAAAAGGCCCTGGCTCTGGTTGAGGCTAATCTGACTTCCTTAGGGCCTGGGACCTCTAGGGTGTTGCTATATATGGACCTTGAGGTCCTCCGTGGGGCATACCAGGAGAGGCGGTCCCGTAGGTACGAGGGTCCTAGGCCGTGAAGGGCTTTAAAGGTCTGCTGCCTTGTGGGATATCTTTGGAAGAAGAAAAGGCTAAGGAGTAAATCAGAGCTATCCAAACTGCACGTCGTGCCACGTTACTGTGTCGGCTGCAGTGTGTGGTTGTGTCGTGTGAACACTCCCCGAGTTCCTCCCGGGGCTGGAAAGGAGTTAGTTTACCCTCCGGTTTGCTAGTAAAACTGAATTACTATGTCGTGCGAAAGAAGAATGGCAGAAAAAATTAATGGATTATGCAGAATTGGACAAAATGACAGGAAGGATTCGAAACCTGCAGGACCAGAGATTCACAGAAGATTGGAAGAAATTAGATGAACTATTTGAAGAGCAACTGTAATCAACAAATTACGCTGGTAGGACTGCAAGAAGTTTTGTAAGGAGAAATCTATGAAACGTTACAAAGTAGAAAAAGAATAGAGATAACAGTTATGAGATTTAAATGTCATAGGGAAAGTAAGAAATGTATACTAAGAGATTAGACTGGAAAATTTCCAGATGAGATTGAGGGAAGTCAAAAAATTGTATAAGATGTAAAAGCATGTTTAATTACTGTTGAAAATGATATGTTAAAAAACTAATATATATATATATATACACACACACACACACACACACACACACACACACCGTATTTTTTGCTCTATAAGACTCACTTTTCCTCTCCTAAAAAGTAAGGGGAAATGTGTGTGCGTCTTATGGAGCAAATGCAGGCTGCGCAGCTATCCCAGAAGCCAGAACAGCAAGAGGGATTGCTACTTTCACTGCGCAGCGATCCCTCTTGCTGTTCTGGCTTCTGAGATTCAGATTTTTTTTTTCTTGTTTTCCTCCTCCAAAAACTAGGTGCGTCTTGTGGTCTGGTGCATCTTATAGAGCGAAAAATACGGTATATATACACACACACACAGACACATAAAGAATTACTGTGTCGTGAAATGACGCATGTCTAAAAAGTGTGTCACCAACATAAAAGGTTTGGAAAACTCTGGAGTAAACCATACACAAATCTGGAGTGCAGTCCCTAAGACGGTTGGATGGCTCCTTGGACGCCTCCCTCCAGCAACTCCTGCAGCCAAGCTGGTGCCAAATGTCTTGCTCTGCTGTCCTTTGGACCCCATCAGGGAGGGCAGCCCAGGACCCCCAGGCACATAGCTCAGGTTTGCACCACAGAGAGGTAACTTCAATGCTGCTAAGGCAGCAGTTTGACTTTGCCCCCGGAGGCACACTCCATTGTCTCTCAAGACAGACGGATGCCAACGACGGCTGCCTATTCTCTCCCAAGTCCAATTCAAGCTGCTGGGTAAAGGCCCAAAGCCCATCCCTCCCCAACCTGGTGCCCTCCAGATGTTTTGGACTACAACATCTCCACCAATCCCAGCCTGGTTCCCTGCAGGCGCTTCAAATTCGCTGCAGGCGGGTAGGCCAATGAGTAGTATTTATAGCCCAGAACAGAGGTGGGCATTTGAAAAGGGGTTAGGTAGCCATTACTGCAATAACATGAGTGGGGCAAGTTCAGAAGAGGCAGCAGCCTTGGATTGTATGGCGACCAAAGGAGAGACCAAAGCAGAGGTGCTGCGGTTGTTTGTAAGGGTTTTGGAAGAGGAAAGTAGAAGTTAACTGCTAAAAGCGTGAGAGTATTAACAGAAGAGGGGTCTTTGTGGGGCATAGACCAGTGTTTCCCAACCTTTTTTGGGCAAAGGCACACTTGTTTCATGAAAAAAATCTCGAGGCACACCACCATTAGAAAATGTTTAAAAAATTAACTCTGTGCCTATATTGACTATATATAAAGTAATTCTCTTTAATAGGAATCAAATAAACACAAAGAAAGTATTTTACATTGTCTGGTTTTGTTTTTAACAGAAATGATTGTGCGTGTTTTTGGTACTCAGATACCTGTTGGAGCACCCCTCCTGCTATGTGCCAGGCTGGCAGCTAAGATTTATGGAGGGGTCCCTCCTCCTGGTCCCACTCCTGTGCAGTGTGTGTGTGTGTGTGTGTGTGTGAGAGAGAGAGAGAGAGAGAGAGAGAGAGAGAGAGATTTATTTCTCTGCATTTTATTTTATATATTTTGTTATTAAGAAGATAATAAAAACTGAGGTATAAAAATGTCAGAATAAATAAATAAATACAAATCTTGAAGCTTGTCATTCTAAAACTTAAAATGGTCACTTTTTCCAATAGAACAATTCTTTCCACTCTTACTATTTACTAGGTACCTTTGCCATTGCACTGAGGATCATAAGAGACTGAGTCCGAACGAGGAGTGATGTGACAAGAATGAAGCAAAGGATATTTACCATATTGGCACCAGCACCGCACAATACCTGCCAGGCTCAACTCCGGTCTCGCGCTGCCGCTTCCCGCGCTCTCAAGGCCCCGGGAGGAGGAAGGCGTGAAGGGAATCCCGAAGGCGCGAAAACCTCGCGCATGCGCAGGCCTTCCGCCTGCGACAGCCCAGTAGGCCGGCCGAAGCGAGCTAGCGTGCGGCAGAGCGGCGATGGGATGTGGGAGGGAGACCGCTCGCCGCCCCGCGTGTGCCTATGTGGGGCACGTTACAGCCCCGTGACGTCAGCGCCACGCAGGCAGCCAGGCAGGCAGACGGCGAGAGCCCCGTGCTGGGTGGCCTCTCCTCGCCGCCGCCGCCCCGCCTCTCGCCGCCCGACTCGCCCGCCTCCCTCCCACGGCACATCAGGCAACATCTCGTGGCACACTAGTGTGCCGCGGAACAGCGGTTGAAAAACACTGGCATAGACCACTCGTGCAGATAGTATGAGAGCTGAATGTGATGATCAGGAACCCAGGAGTAACACTGTATTCCAGGCGCCAGGTCAGAAAAAATGCTCTAGGGAGTAAGGCTAGAGGGTGCAGCTGAACTCGAGGTCCCTGCAAGGCAGGCTTTAAAGAGTGGATATGGGTCTTGAACAGGGGTCAGCAACCTTTTTAAGGCCTGTGGGCCGGTCCACCGTCCCTCAGACCATGTGGTGGGCTGGACTATATTTTGGAGAAAAAAATGCACAAATTCCTATGCCCCAGAAATAACCTAGAGATGCATTTTAAATAAAAGGACACATTCTACTCATGTAAAAACAAGCTGATTCCCGAACCATCCACGGGCCAAATTGAGATGGCGATTGGGCCGCATCCGGCGATTGGGCCGCAATCCTTAGGTTGCCTACCCTTGGTCTTGTAGCAAAGTGATTCTCAGAGGGTGTGGCAGGAGAGGGTGGCAAGTGCGATGGGAAGATTCAAGGGCCATCAAATAAACATTTAAACATTTCAGTGTGGCATTGTATACTATAGTATGACAATATCTTTTTTATCTGCCAAATATGGGTAGATATCTTTCCAAAAGGAGAGCAAGAACGTCAAGTGATTCAGAGAAAGACCAGACAAGAGAAAGGCTTCTTTGTGTTGCTGAGATGGTGAGAGTTGCCAGCAAAACCAAGCTCATGCCTCTCACTGACTTTGTATGCATCCTTAAGGTACATAAGAGTTTATATGGGTAATTATATTCTGGAAATGATTTATGCTCTTATGTAGCTGCATTGTTTTATACCTTCTGGATGTCCTGTGATCATAAGTTAAAGGACCCCTGGACAGTTATGTCCAGTCAAAGGCGACTATGGAGTGAAGCGCTCATCTCACTTTCAGGCCAAAGGAGCTGGCGTTTGTCCACAGACAGCTTTCTGGGTCATGTGGCCAGCATAACTAAACCACTTCTGGCGCAAGGGAACACCGTGACAAGAGCCAGAGCGCATGGAAATGCCGTTTACCTTCCCCACTGGAGCGGTACCTATTTATCTACTTGCACTGGTGTGCTTTCAAACTGCTAGGTTGGTAGAAGCTGGGACAGAACAACGGGAGCTCACTCCGTTGCAAGGATTCGAACCGCCGATTTTCCAATCGGCAAGCCCAAGAGGCTCTGTGGTTTAGACCACAGCGCCACCCATGTCCCTTACTTTACCTGTGATCATATTATAAATAGTTGTGTTCTATGTTTACACTGCCACAAGTTGTTGCTTCGGCCCAGTATACCTGAAGGAGTGTCTCCACCCCCATCATGCACTGAGGTCCAGCGCCGAGGGCCTTCTGGCAGTTCCCTCCCTGCGAGAAGTGAGGTTACAGGGAAAGAGGCAGAGGGCCTTCTCGGTGGTGGCGCCTGCCCTGTGGAACACCCTCCCACCAAATGTCAAGGATATAAACAACTATCTGACTTTTAGAAGACATCTGAAGGCAGCCCTGTTTAGGGAAGTTTTTTATGTCTTATGTTTATTATTATTATTATTATTATTATTATTATTATTATTATCATTAATTCTGTTGGGAGCCGCCCAGAGTAGCTGGGGAAACCCAGTTGGATGGGCGGGATATAAATAATAAATTATTATTATTATTATTATTATTATCCAATGTATTTCTTATCAATGAAAAATTCGGGGTGGCACAAACAAGTGTGGTCCAGAGAAAAAAGTTTGAGAACCACTTCCTAGGGTGTTAAGGAAGCTGGCATTTGGTGGGGTAAGTTGCCAGGCTAGTTAAAAGGCCCCATAGTAGGGCACTGATGTGTTGGGTTAGTGTAGGAGTTAGGACCTTATGAGGACTTATAAGACTTGGTTAATTATAAGGTGCTGTTGGGCAGGGTGCCCTGAAGCCAAGAGGAAGTCAGCAGACAGTCACTAGGATTTAATTCTCACTGCAGGAGTCAGCTCTGATCTGTTCCACTCCAGACAGCAGAGCTGTTGGCAGGGAAGTAACATGACCAAAAGCAGCTCCATACATAAACGATAACCCCTGCCCATAGAAACCTAGGATGACAGGGAGAAGGGTTCTAGCCGACATTGCTCCCTGAGATGCTAGCTTTTTATGAACAGGGGGCGTATTTTGATATATTTGGATATATGAGGAACATCTATAGAAGCCCTCACCTGGACACAGGATTATTGCCTCAGGGAGAACCTGGCTTAAACAGGAAGGACAACAAGTTCAGGGGAAGAGGCGGCAACCTCTGCACAGACTGAGCTTTAAAACAGATGTGAAACAGTATTGGTCATGTTTATGTAGGCGCCAACAGAGCCTTCATCTCAAGGCATCTTCTCACCAGCAGCAGGGAATCCTGTGGCCTAGGATATTACTGGACTCACATCAGTCCTGGAGGGTCCCACCTGTCCAGTCCCTGCTGTACAACATCCCTGCAAAGCAGGCCGGCCCTGTTCCCTTGCCACCCCAAGGCAAGTTTCCAGCGAGGGACTGGAGATCCCTGGCTCACCTAACGCCTACAGCGGCAACTATGAGGATTGAACCAAAGGGCTGCTCCCTCCCCCGGTTCTCCAGCTCTGAGAGCCAGGTTTCCTGAGCATAGGCAAAGTGCGAGCGCTTCCCCGCCGCCTCCAAAGTGAGCTTTCCGGGCCAGGCGGCTTCTTAAGACGCGATACGATCTCCGCCACGCGCGCTTATCTCGATTTTCGAACTAAATAATAAAAGTAGCAATACTAAGCCAGATTCCTCCAGCCACGCTGCGAAAGCCCCACTCACCGAGGCGCAGGAAAAGCACCACGCTGAACATGGAGAGCAGCGTGGGCACGACGACGCCCAGGAAGGTGGGCAGCTTGCGCGCCCCGGCGGCCCTGGCGGCGGACGGCTCCGCTTCCACCGAGACGCTGCTGCAGAGCCGGTAATTCAGCAGCGGGCTCCGCTCCGACGGCCCGCCGGAGCCTCTCGCGGGCCGGGGCATGGTCGCGGCTCGCTCCGACGGCGCTGTGGCGCGCGGGACCCGACGGGACGGGACTACGACGGCCGGCCTTGCCGCCGGCACCTCCAGGGCGCAAACCGGCCCGCCCCGACGCGCCGCCCCCGGCGCCGCCCCGATCCCCGCCTCCTGCCTTGACGGGCCGGAGCGAGCTCGGGCTGGGCTGCTTCTGCTGGGGAAGACAGGAGGGGAGCCGGGAGCGGCTTACTCGGGAGTAAAAGGTCTCTCCCGAAAGCGGAGCTGCTTGCCTAGCGCGGAGGAGGCAGAGGGAAGCCGCCGCCCGAGCCACCTCCACGTGCACGCACGCACACAGGCACGCACGCAGGTCTACTCGGGAGTAAGTGGTTCCGCGAGAACCGGAGGGTTTCTGCTCCGGATCGAGTGCAGCAACCCCCCGCGCTCAGTTTTGGATGGGTCGACTTACTCCCGTGCAAAAGCGCATGATGGGGACTTTCGCTCCGTGCACAGTCCGCGCTTAAGGGCAAAGTCCTAACGGCAGCTCGAGCCTGTGCGTGTTTACTGGGAAGGAAATTCCACAAATTAGGCACGTGTGCGTGCGTGTGTGTTACTTCCGAGTAAACCTGCACAGGATCCGGCGGCCTGGCTCCAGAACTCTGTAGCATCGGAATCGGTGCCGGGGCTTACTTCCGAGTAAACAGGCGTAGGCTTGATCTGCAGCAAAGGTGTTCAACCTTTCCCGCTGGACACGTGTTCAACGTGACATTAAGGCTTTCCCGGAAGTCATCGCTTTTAAATAATCGGAAGCGCACGACGGTGAAAATGGAGATGGGTGCATTGACCCATTTCTGCACCTGCATGATATATATTTACCTGGGAGGGCAGGGATCCCATCTCCGCTCAGGAAGGAGGCTTACTGGGTAAGCCTGGACGAGTCACTCTCCTTTGGCCTCGCCTACCTCACAGGGTTGTTGTGGAGGATAAACTGGAGAGGCCAATTCTGAAAAGGAAAGGTGGGATGTTGTTGTTGTTTAATCGTTTAGTTGTGTCCGACTCTTCGTGACCCCCTGGACCAGAGCACGCCAGGCACTTCTGTCTTCCACTGCCTCCCGCAGTTTGGTCAAACTCATGCTGGTAGCTTCGAGAACACTGTCCAACCATCTCGTCCTCTGTCGTCCCCTTCTCCTTGTGCCCTCCATCTTTCCCAACATCAGGGTCTTTTCCAGGGAGTCTTCTCTTCTCATGAGGTGGCCAAAGTATTGGAGTCTCAGCTTCAGGATCTGTCCTTCCAGTGAGCACTCAGGGCTGATTTCCTTCAGAATGGAAAGGTGCAGTGGCGTAGCGTGGGGGGTGCAGGGGGGGCCGGCCGCACCGGGCGCAACATCTGGGGGTTAGGGTTAGGGGGTGCAAATCCACGGGTTAGGGGGCGCAAATCCACGGGTTAGGGGGCACAAATTACTTGCCTTGCCCCGGGTGCTGACAACCCACACTACGCCACTGGAAAGGTGGGATAGCAATGTCATAATAAAGTAATGCAAAGCATGCGTTTTGGAAAGCAGGTGGCATTAGATTCAGGGGGGATTCTTTTGCTGAGATTCCTGCTTTGCAGGTGTTTGACTAGATGACCCTTGGGATCCCTAGCAACTGTACGATTCTCTGTGATTTCTGTCGGAGTATGCATACTTACGTCAAGGTTTTTAAGAATGGGCCTTCTTTGCTTTGGTCTTTCCCTGGGCCACATAGAAGCTCAACAGATGTGCTGCTACCTTAAGCCTCACCTGTTGAATTCCCACCTGTCACAGGGATGCTAAATGCAGCCAAAACAAACCCTTAAATCAGGCTTCCTCAACCTCGGCCCTCCAGATGTTTTGAGACTGCAATTCCCATCATCCCTGACCATTGGTCCTGCTAGCTAGGGATCATGGGAGTTGTAGGTCAAAAACATCTGTAGGGCCGAGATTGAGGAAGCCTGCCTTAATTTGTACACTTAGGAGGGCAGGTTTGGCTCGCTTCATTATTCGTAACCTGCTTTTTCGTCAGAACGAAGTGGCTTACCAAAGAAACCCAGAACGGAACAAAACGTAGCAGCACATTCAGAACGCTAAAAACAGCCGCTGGTGGGAAGAGTGCTGGGAAGCCCTTTTTGAGCTTGAGGGCCACAGTTCCCTTCTAAGTCACTTTTTAAGGGCCATATGCCAGCCCAAAGTGCTGGAGCCACAGACAAAAGGGGGTGCAGCAAGAAACACAAGTGTCACCTTTGTGAAGTACATCCACACATCCCTCTCTTTGCTCCCTCCTGAAAAGCAAGAGGCAGAAAAGTCAAGGACAAATTGCAAGTCAGGTAAAGAGATGCAAAACAGTGTGGCCTGGGGAGGGAGCTGAGGACCAAACTGGGGGGGTCACGTCTGGCCTCAGAGACTGAGTTACAGCATCAAAACAGAGAGAAGGGAAAGGGGGGAAATGTAAGCAGTGAGTGAGTCATAGGATCAGAGAATTGTGGAGTTGGAAAGGGACCCTGAGGGTCATCTAGTCCAACCCCCATTGTTGGTCATCCCCAAAGTAGACCCACTGAAATAAAGCCCATGGGTTTCAGGGAATCTTAACTAAATTGGATATGACCCGGCAACTCGCAGTTGCAAACTTTTCAAGCAGCTCTTGATAGCAGCCGCTCCTCCTGCTAAGCCCCTGCTAGCCTGTCCATTTTCATTAAGAGCGGAGGCAGATGTAGGTGACCGGCGACATTTTTATTTTCTTCCAAAGGGAGGGCACTCAGCCATGGTGTGCTTCTTTCCCCCAGCAGTCGCAGCTGCAGCCTGAAACCTGCCCACCGCCACCTACGCTTCCATTTTAAGACTTGTGGTTAGACCAGATTTTGCCTTCCTTCCCACGTTGCGTGAGGTCTAGCGGCTGTAACGAAGAATTCTGGAGAAAACGGAAGCTTGCTCACTCTTTTTGTGACATTTCAGTTGGTTCTAGCAAAACTGGATTTTTCGTCTCGCGGAATCAGAACCCTAACAGTTAGAAGGGGCCCCCCAGGGTCATCCAGACCAACCCCATGCAGTGCAGAAATCACAGCTAAATAATTTTGGACCGATATGGATTCCTTCTCTCTCTCTCTCCCTCTCCACCCCCTTTACCTATTGTTCTTTCCTGCACTGACTCACCTAGCTTATTTTCCTCCCATTCCGTTTTCCTTTCCCAGGAAGCCCCCCACCCCACTTGATTTAAGAAGCTCTTGCAGCCAAGCGCACCTCCCCAGCACACTGGAGAAATCCGAGACATAAAATAGAAAAGCAATTAAAGCGGCAATAAAAGCAGAGAATAAAACTGGAAATTAAACTCTGTGTCTGCAAAAGGCAGAAGAGCAGCAGCTCCCTGGCTATTCAGAAGTATCCCCATGAATTCTCCCTGGAGGACTGGTGGCCATCATTACAGGGGTGGTGGGTAAGGGGCTTTTCACAGGCTTTGGTTTAAGGAGTCCAGCCTTCGAGGAACTCTGCTGTGTCAGTTCTGCATAGGTAGCCTCCCTCGTAGTTCAGGAAATAAAATTGGGGTTTTTTTTGGAGAGGGGGATTATATTCAGAGCATAGGAAGATCAGATCAGATGCAATCCAGTAGCTGGCTCAGAAACCCCAGAAAAATCACAAGGAGAGTATGTAGGCAACAGGTTGACAAGGAGCATGTAGGCCCTCTCTTGTTCATGCAGCAAGGTAGACTGCGTCCAAACATGGAGGTGCCACTTTGGTGGCAAGTCACACAGAGCTGCTTTCCCGGAGTTGATCAAACTATACAGGCAGTGTGGATGGCGAGCTTTTAATCTGTGATATTTTACTGTATTTTTTGTTTCTATGGAAGCCGCCCAGAGTGGCTGGGGAAACCCAGCCAGATGGGCGGGGTACAAATAATAAATTATTATTATTATTATTATTATTATTATTATTATTATTATGGCTGCCAACGTTTCAAGCAAGTGCTGCAGCTGTGTCTTTAAAAGCAGCTGGTGTGCAGACTGCTACACAAAGTCTACAAGCTCCCAGTGTATCCACCCACTGTCCCCCAGTGGGTCTCTCCTTCCTTTCTCCAGCCAGCATTACGTGACCGCTAAGCATGTTCAGTCTCCACTCGGACCACGTAAGGATGGGAATTTTGCTAATACAGTAGTGTCACGTGCCAGGGTGGCCTAGTGGTTAGCGCATCAGACTAGGACCTGAGAGACCAGGGTTCAAATCCCCACTTGGCCATGAAGCTCACTGGGTGACCTAGAGGCAGTCATAGAATGGTAGAGTTGGAAGGGACCCCCAAAGGTCATCTATTCCAACCCCCTGCAATGCAGGAATCTCAGCTAAAGCTTCCATGTCACCGCCTCTCAGCCTAATGTCGTTGTTTGACAGTGGAACGGATTCCCTCTAGAGATTGTGGAGTCTCTATCCTAGGAGGTTTTTAAGCAGAGGTTTGGTGTCCGTCTGTCATGGATTCTTTGCTTGAGATTCCTGCTTTGCAGGGACCCTTTCAACTACAATTCTATGATTTCTTGAGGTCCTTGGAGAAAAAGGTGGGAGATAACTGCAATCAATCAAACAATCAATCAGACGGGGGGGGGAGGGTTTGCGCCCTGTGGTTCTGTGATTGTAACAAAGAGAGCTGAGTTAAAAGTCAATCAGATTGGCCATGCCTAGTTTGGGTAAAGAACGTGGGTGGCGCTGTGGGTTAAACCACAGAGCCTAGGGCTTGCCAATCAGAAGAGTAGATAAATAGGTACCACTCCGGCGGGAAGGTAAACGGAGTTTCCGTGCGCTGCTCTGGTTTGCCAGAAGCGGCTTCGTCATGCTGGCCACATGACCTGGAAGCTGTACGCTGGCTCCCTCGGCCAATAAAGCGAGATGAGCACCGCAACCCCAGAGTCGTCCGGGACTGGACCTAACAGTCAGGGGTACCTTTACCTTTACCTTTACTAGTTTGGGATATCTCCTTTGAGAGACAGATTCACTCAGTGTTGTGGGTGAATACATCTTTTGTCAAGGAGATTAGCTAATCCTTATCAGCAGATGCCCCACACAGATAGCGAATGGCCTGAAGCTGTTCTGGAAAGAAGAGATATCTTGGAGAAGGAGTCTTCCCCCACTCACCTGTGGCTGGAGATCAGCTAGCTGCCTGCCTGCAGAAAACAGTAGTTTTGGAGATGGCTTCATTTGTGGGGAACTCAGAGGACAGTTACACCAAGCAAATGCCACCCTTGCCACTTTCCTTATGGCAAAAGCCCCAAAGTGAGGGGGAGGAGGGTCTTTGCATAAAGTGCTCCAATTCAAGGCTCTTTCCAGGTGGTCTCAATTTCTCTGGTGGGATTCAATGGCGTAACCAGCCAATTCAGGTTGTGTAACAAGTTGATTGGGAGCCATTTGCTCAACAAACCCTCTTCCTCAAAATATTCAGACTTTTGGCAATTGGGGAAATGGAGGGAAGATGCACTGGGAAGTGCCAAGTAATGTTGACCTCCCTGCAAACAAATGAATGCTCTATAAACCCGTTTCTGTTTTGTAAAGCCCTGAGCGACTTGGGACGAGGTTACCTGAAGGACACCTTCCAGTCCTGTGAGATCTGGGTGAGATGTTTTCAGATGAGGACCACATTCTGTTCTGAAAAACATTCCAGAACCAGAGGCAAAAGTGCGCAGGGCAATGAATGTAAGTTTTACCTTTGTATTCTAGGCTAGTTTTCAACACAAACACACACACACACACACACACACACACACACACACACACACCTTCTCCATCCCAGCAAGTGAGATGAGTTGTTGCTTACTGCATTTCCAGTTGCTTCATACCCCCCCAAAAAAGTCTCAAAGCGACTTAAAACAGAATAAAATGCAGATAAACTCCAAGCCAAGCTGAAGAACAATAGAAAATTCCTTAAATGCTCAGCCTTAACTTTAGGAGAATATAAACTGAAACCTCCCCTCTCCAGCCAGAAAGTTCACTGGGGCTCTTAGACAAGTTGCTCTTTCTATCCCTAACCCACCTCACAGGGTTGTTGTGAGGAAAAAATGGGGGCTGGGAAATGGGGGTGGGGGTGTTAACGGAAAAATCCGAGGGCTCCCTTGGACAGAAACAAAGACACCAACCAGGACAATTCGGAGCAAAACAGCAGCCTGTAGGCTTGGCCTTTATTGAATACTGTCGCGACAGGACTCCCACCCGTAACAAGATGAAGCAAAATGGAAGCCCAGAACAAAAGAAGACCTCCAACTTTAATTAGTTACTAATCCCCCAAACTACACCCCTAAGTCTACATCACAACTACATCACAAAAAGGAGTGGTTGAGGGAGGAGTTGTGGTGGTAACCTGAGTGTCCTGTCACCTGGCTGGTTCCTCCTTTTCCCCTCCCCATGAGTACTTTCCAGGTGACAAAGGGGAGCTTGCAGTTTCCTGCCCCCAGAGGGAAGAGCTGATCATTGTCCTTTGTTCATATGCAAGTTCTTTGTGACCTTGATGGTCTTCTGTCTAGGACCATCAGGGCTGGCATAGCAACTGGGCAGGGCTCCTGTGGATGTGCTGGTATGCTGAAGGGATTATGGCTGCCCTGTATCAAACCTTCCCCATTTTGTAGTCCTTCCTTCATGGAGTAAAATAAAAGTGGAACAGTGCAGATCCGATGTATGGTTGATTTTCCATGAATTTATAACAGAAGCGTAGTGTATGGAGAGAGAGAGAGAGAGAGAGAGAGAGAGAGAGAGAGAGAAGTTTGTACAAACTGAATGATTGGGGGGGGGGGTTCCTGCAACAGGTGTCACCCTGGCTTTCGTGGGGAATCTCAATAACACATCAGCAATTTGTGTGCTCGCTTGCACGCTCTCTGGCCTATTTTCCTAGGGTGGGTTCAGGCCAGCTCATTACGTTTTGGGGGTGCTGCCCATTGTAAGTGCTTTCCCCACCCAAAGGGAAGTGAAAACACAGAACTAGAATCAAGCAGCATAAGAAACCAACTTTTCTGCCTTTTCCTTTTCCTTTGTCCTTCCTGCTTTTTCTTCTTCTTGTGTTCCTCACTGCTGAAGTCAGCTGCAATCCTCACCCACCCTACAATGCTGGTGTGGGTTACCAGCACCCAGTTCCTTATTTGCACAAATGTTTTGCTGTAGTTGTTAAAATGTAAGGGGTGGGTGTCGGCATGCAGAGGGTCGTGAGGCCAGCTGGCTAGCCCCAGCTGGGTCGTCCCCTTCCAGCCGTCCCGCTGCAAAGACCCATCGGCCTCTGCTCCGACGTAAATCTGCGACCCAGGCTTCAAAGCCAAGGCACACTATATCAGCAGAGCGAACTGCGCACACAGAATAGGCATGAGGCTTGTGGAAGCATGCTACAACTACGGATTTATTAATCATAAATCAGGACAAAGAAACATGTCGTCTCTCTCTTTGTCTACTCAGAGAGACAGGGAAAAGTAAAAGCTATACACACAACGGAAGTTCCCAGCAAGCTGTGCTGGAATGTAAACAGACATGTGACATGCAACAGTTCCATGTCTGCAACTAAAGGTGGAATGGAATTTTCCAACGGGGGGGGGGGGGTGAAGTCAAGCCATTGGAAGGATGCAGTGCCTGCTGTGGCTTGGAGAGACAGATAAAGGAGAGACATGTTTCTTGCAGCTGAGGCAGATGAAGGCATCCGGTTGAGCTGCTGCAGATGCACCATTAATATTGAACACTTCTGTCCATTTAAACTTTGTTTAATTATAGATATGTGTTCCTTTTCCTTTTCTTTCTCTTTTATTGCTATTATCAGGCGTAGATCAGAGGAGAAAAATACGTATTATTAAAATTATAGCAGAAAGCAAAAAAGAGAAGTCAGCTGACGTTAATGATCCCAATTCAAACATCTATTAACTAAAGCAGTCCTTGTGCCCAATCTCATTGGGATGAGATTGACAGTTCTACATTCAAATGTAGGAAGAGCCGTAAAATCTTCAGACCATTGAATAATAGGTTTTCTTTGGGTTTTATAGCAGTAAGGCCCAACGTGGTGAATCATGTGCTGGTTATTTGTTAAAGTGAGCAGCTGTTAGGGGCGCCCCTGGTCTCCTGCCCATCACACGTTCTTAATAAAAAAAGGAAAGTGTTTTCATTTTGTTTTCATTTTGCAAAACAGTGACTTCTGAAGCCGAGAGCTGCAAAATTGGATCCTGCTGCACCACATTTCTCACAGTTGAGAGACTGCCAGTCCTGCCCCTAGGAGCTCTGCCCCATTATGTGCCATTCAAAAGTTGAGGGCCTACCCAAGAAATCAAAGGGAATTTCACCCCTGGTGGGCGGGCAGGAGACAGCTGTTCCCCCCTCAAGTGGCAGGAAGGCACCCCCATTTCATACGCACCCCTCTTGTCACCCTCCTAGAGGCAGGTTGAGACCCGTTTTTAAAAAGTACTTTGAGAAAAGCGGTCTGCTAACACCCTCTGCTCTGCTGTGGGTTTATTTTGATGTTACCTTTATATATATTTTTCAGTTTAAGTATTTTATAATCCGATGGTTGTAGTTTTGCAATTCTAGCATTCAAACCAGGAGTGGCTAATCTGCAGCCCACTGGTTGCATCCACCCTCCCAATTTCTTTGGGGGTGGGTCCCAAAGATCCCCCCTCAAAAAAATATTATTTAAATTAAGCTTGCCAGGAAAGCTTGGCTGCAGTAGTTCATGCACTTCTTCAAGACTGGATTACTGCAGTGCACTCCAAGCGGGTCTTCTCTCGTGCTTGATCCGGAAGCTGCAGTTAGTGGCGAATGCTGCAGTCTGATTGCTGACAGGAGTGAGGCCTTGGGAATAGATAGATAAGTCTTGTTTCAGATCTGGCCTGATGGCTTGCAGAAGGAGGGCTTATGAAATTCAGCTGAGGGTTATACACAGCCCACAGGTTGCCAACTCCTGTTTTAGAAGATTCCAGGATCTGAGAATATTTCACATTTGCTTTGGCGCATTGATTTAAGGGAAGAGGTGCATGTGTGTAACACACACACACACACACACACACACACACACACACACACACACACTTGAATCCACTCTCCCTCCCACCCCTATTCCCGCCAGTGCTAGCCCCATGCATCAAACCGCACATTTTTCTTTCACCCGTTTAATTACTTCAAATTCACAACAATTTGTTTTCTCCCAGGCTTTTTGTAGCCAGGGTGAAATCAAACTGAGCAAGGCTGCCTGCTGCTCTTTAATCACTGCCCATAAATCCTTCTCTAGAGGCCTGCCTCCTTTGGCAACCGTTCAGCAGCAAGGTAAGAGATGGCGATTGGAGAGAGAGGGAGGCGAGGAGGGCAGAGGTGGAGGGGGCTGCGGGGGGGGGAGCTCTGTTCCCGGTAATCGGCTCTGCCCCGCCGCCCCCCAGCCCACCCTGTTAATGTGCTGCACCTTCACCCTACAGGTCAGGCTTTCTGCGGCTCTGCTGATTTTCCCATCTCAGCCTCTGTTCCCCAGAGAGCAGGCGGATGTGGCACCGGTTCAGTCGCTCAGGCTGGCATCTTTTTAACTGGCCCTGCTCCTGCACCTTGGCTTGTTTTTTTAGCAGCACTCAGGCATATGGGGACAAGGCAGGCGAACTTTCTCCTGGCGATGATGGAAAGTGCAAGGGGCTGGTCTAGATGGCCCTAGATGGGTCCCTTCCAACTCTACCGCTCTATGATTCTATGATGTGGGCAGGGAGAGGGGGATGAAGTCCACCTGCGTAATGCCTGCAACAAAAAGCTGCAGTTAATGGAAGAGGTGGTGGCAGTAGTGCCTCTGAGCCCATGCAGAGTGGCTTCTGCTTGCCACTGAGTAATCGTGACAAGGTCACTGACATCTGGGGTGTCTGGGCAAAGGTTCTGTGGCGCTGGCTGCCAGGAATGCTGCCGGAAAGAGAAGTGGACAAACCAGGCCTGCCACTCCGCGGCAGGAAACCTTTCCTCTCCACGCTGCAGAGGTGGAAGAGTTTTGACTTCCCCCATTCCACAGCAACAGCAACGCCCCATCCAAAACAAAGGCAGAGGGAATGCGCCTCCCAAGCTGCCAGATATGAGTCACCAGACGGGGACAGCAAAACAAAGCTTGCTCATCGTGTTAAAGGAGGTTCCCAATGGCGCAACAGCAGTATTTAGATGTGCTTTTCTAAGGCAGGATCTTGCCCCGCGCACTGGCAGTGTAGCTCGGAGTGTCCCTGGCATTTCCTGGCCCAGAGAGAGAAGATGAACAGCACACAGGAGTTTTTGCAGCAATCTCTGGCAACGTTAACAACGGCAGAGGCAATATTGCACTCCCAAGAACTAAGGAAGATGTAATTATTATTGCCAACTTAAATGTTTGGCTCTCTTTTCACTGAGTTGCAAGTCAGAGGAGAACACTGCTCCTTATTCATTCTCAATAATGAGGAATACATATTTAAATGCAAATTTCCATATGGATTTTTTTAAATGCAGATTGATTATGAGATGGCACAGAATTTTGAATGAATACATGTGGAAGTCCCAAAGGCAGTTAAGAGTGAGGTCACTGATTCTGAGTCAGTATTGCCCTCACTCAGAATGGACCACTGCTTATGATCCATATTGCAGCACCCCTGAAAAATCAAAAGGTTTTGCAGCAACCCTCTCCCGCCCCTTTTAATGCGTTCCCTACTCGCAATAACATAATTGTGAGATGTATTTTATTTATTTAAAACATGACTAGCCCATTCTTCATTGCAAGACCAGAGTGGATTACAATTAAAAGTGCAAACCAGATACATAATGCAATCAGCTCGAAGCAAAGGCAGATAAATTACAATCCAGGAATAATACATAAACAACCAATCTGACACAAAACTTCATTAAAGAGCTGGGCAAATGACCATGTCTTCAGCTGACACAAAACAATTAAACGCCCATCGTATCTCCATCCACACCACATATTTTATTATTATTATTAAAGATTTTATTGATTTACAAAAGTGTGTGCAATGTCTCTCGTATAATTTTTCCCCCCATGTAACATTTTTACAAATCAGTTTCATTTGTTGAGACATTGGGAAGAAAAAGGGGAAAGAGGTGGAGTGGGGGGGAAGAGATGGGTCGGGGTGGAGTTGGGTGGTGATGTTTCTATTTTACTTACTATATGTAGGGTTTGGTGTCAGCGTTGCTTGTGCAGGTTCTTTGCTGTTCACTTGTGTTCCTTTGGTGGTGAGAGAGGTTGGGGTTGGCCTAGGGTGTGGTTGTTCATTTGTGATTGGCTGTGGTGGTCTTTGTTTTTGTGTGTGAGTGGGGTGGGTGGGTGTTTTGGATCAGGCTAGCCATATTGATTTGTATGCTGTTGGTGGATTTTTGTCACTGTCCTGTTGGGCTGTGTATGTGATAAAGGGGAGCCATACAGGGGTGAAGGTGTCTTCTTCTATTTGTCCCCGTGTCAGTTTCAGTTTATTGGTTAATTTTTCTAGTTGGGCTGTTTCCCATACTATTTGGTACCATTGGTCCATGTTTACTCCTGACAGGTCTCTCCAGTGTCTGGCTATGATGCTTCTGGCTGCTGAAAGTAGGTGGGTTATGAGTTCTTTGTGGTGTAAGTGGGCATTATTGTCTTGGAAGATGTTTAGTAAGGCCAATTCTGGGGTGGTTTCTAATACTTGTTTGGTTATTTTACTTATTTCTCGCATGGTTGTTGTCCAGAATAGTTGGATTTTGGGGCACTCCCACCACATGTGGAGGTATGTGCCTGTGGAGGCCGCACCACATATTTAAAGAGCAGAGCTTTCCCCAGAGAACTGTGGAAACTGTGGTTTGTTAAAGGTGTCAGTAATCATACGTGGGTGAGGGTGTACAATACAGTTCCCAGGTTTCTTTGGGGGAAGTCAAGTACTGTAAATCTGTGGTGTGGATGTAACCTCAGAAGGGAGGGAATTCCAAAATGAAGTCACAACTGTTAAGGCTCACTCTGAAGTCTTTATAGGATGAACCTCAGCTAAAGGCCCCACTACCAGGAGAGCTCCACCCCCCCACGGTCAAATCCTAGCTCAGCCCAATTAGTGGGAGGACTGTAGCTTTCCCCAAGGTTCTTAGTACAGTGTTGTTGTTGTGGTTGTTTAGTCGTTTAATTGTGTCCGACTCTTCGTGACCCCCTGGACCAGAGCACGCCAGGCACTCCTGTCTTCCACTGCCTCCCGCAGTTTGGTCAGACTTATGCTAGTAACTTCGAGAACACTGTCCAACCATCTCGTCCTCTGTCGTCCCCGTCTCCTTGTGCCCTCCATCTTTCCCAACATCAGGGTCTTTTCCAGGGAGTCTTCTCTTCTCATGAGGTGGCCAAAGTATTGGAGCCTCAGCTTCAGTATCTGTCCTTCCAGTGAGCACTCAGGGCTGATTTCCTTAAGAATGGATAGGTTTGATCTTCTTGCAGTCCATGGGACTCTCAAGAGTCTCCTCCAGCACCAGAATTCAAAAGCATCAATTCTTCGGCGATCAGCCTTCTTTATGGTCCAGCTCTCACTTCCATACATCACTACTGGGAAACCATAGCTTTAACTATATGGACCTTTGTTGGCAAGGTGATGTCTCTGCTTTTTAAGATGCTGTCTAGTACAGTGGTACCTCAGGTTAAGAACTTAATTCATTCTGGAGGTGCGTTCTTAACCTGAAACTGTTCTTAGCCTGAAGCAACACTTTAGCTAATGGGGCCTCCCGCTGCTGCCGTGCCACCAGAGCACAATTTCTGTTCTCATCCTGAAGGAAAGTTCTTAACCTGAGGTACTATTTCTGGGTTAGCGGAGTCTGTAACCTGAAGCGTCTGTAATCTGAGGCACCACTGTATAAGGTTAATCCTCCATCCACCAGCCTACCCCTGGGATCCATACCCACACATAGAATCATAGAATTGTAGAGTTGGAAGGGACACCAAGGGTCATCTAGTCCAACCCCCTGCAATGCAGGAATCTCAACTTAAGCATCCATGAGACGGCCATCCAATTTCTGCTTTAAAACCTCCAATGAAGGAGAGTCCACCACCTTCCGAGGGAGTCTGTTCCATTGCTGAACAGCTCTTACTCTCAGAAAGTTCTTCCTGATTTTTAGTCGGAATCTCCTTTCTTGTCACTTGAAGCCACTGGTTCGAATCCTACCCTCCAGAGCAGGAGAAAACAGGCTTGTTCCCTCTTGCATGTCACAGCCCTTCAGATATTTGAAAATGGCCATCCTATCTCTTCTCAGTCTGCTCTTTTCCAGGCTAAACATACTCAGCTCCCTTTACCATTCATCACAAGGCTTGGTTTCCAGATCCTTGTTCATCTTGCTTGTCCTCCGCACACATTCCAGCTTTTCAACATCCTTAAATTGTGGCACACAGAACTGGACACAGTACTCTAGGTCAGTGTTTCCCAACCTTTTTTGGGCAAAGGCACACTTGTTTGATGAAAAAAATCTCGAGGCACACCACCATTACAGCCCCGTGACGTCAGCGCGCAGCGTCACGCCGGGAGGGACGCACGAAAGTGTAAGTTTCCATTTTTCCCTCCCCCCTTGCCGGGGAACCTCCAAGCTTTGGGGGGGGGGGAGGAGGCAGCAAAGCGAGGCAGGAAGGAGAGCGTGGCTTGGCTGGGTGAGCTTTGGCAGGGGCAGGGAATGAGAGCCGCGAGGCGGGCGCTGCGGACGGAGGCGCTGCCCGCCGAGCTCGCAGGCAGCCAGGCAGGCAGACGGCGAGAGCCCCGCACTGGGCAGCCTCTCCTCGCCGCCGCCGCCCCGCCTCTCGCCGCCCGACTCGCCCGCCTCCCTCCAGGCAACATCTCGCGGCACACCAGGCAACATCTCGCGGCACACTGGTTGAAAAACACTGCTCTAGGTGACGCTATACTTCTGTTGATGCAGCCTAGAATAGCATTAGCTCTTTTTTTGCTGCTGCTTCACACTTTGGACTCTCATGCACACATTCATAAGAAGAGCTTTGCTTGATCAGGCCAATGGCCCATCTAGTCCAGCATCATGTTCTCACAGTGGCCAACCAGATGCCTGCAAACAGGACCTGAGTACAACAGCAACTCACTCCACTTACATTGGTGCCTTGCAAGACGAAAAGAATCCGTTCTGTGATTCTCTTCGTCTAGCGGTTTTTTCGTCTTGCGAAGCAAGCCCATTGACGGATTAGCGGATTAGTGCTATTAGCGGCTTTTAGCGGCTTATCTGCTGATCAGATCAGCTGATAAGCGACTTAGCTGCTTAGAAAAAGGGGGGGGAGGGAAAAAACCCCCACAGGAACTCGCAAGACATTGTCATCTTGCGAAGCAAGCCCATAGGAAATTCGTCTTGCGAAGCACCTCCAAAACGGAAAACTCTTTCGTCTCGCGAGTTTTCCGTCTTGCGAGGCATTCATCTTGCGGGGCACCACTGTATTCCCAGCAACTTGGATTCAGACAAGGTCAACAGGGCATTGACAGTAACTATTTCAGCAGAAAAGAGGAATTGAAATCTGAACTAAAGCCAGCTACACTAAGGACTTGTTCTCCAACAGAAGTGACTCAACAGGTGGGGCAGAGACTCTGTGCTAGCTTCCTGGCAGGCAGGTCGCTGTTGCTTATTGGGAAGGAGAGGGGCGAGGAGGCAGGGAGGTCAGCATGGTGCGAACACAGCAGCAGGACTGCCAGGTTTGGCTCCAGGGATACATTTGCACCACAAAGACTTCTCCACTTCTTGCCCCCCCCCCCGTAAGCAGCAGAGACCCTTCTAATTTGCTATGGGGCTTGATGATGTGGGGGATGGGAGGGTGTCCCATGGAACCCCCAAATTGCGCCCAAATAGAAAACCTTGCAGGATTTGTGACTTTCACTTTGCTATTAAAAATATTAGCACTAGCTGGAAAAAAATAACTCAGAAATTTCATGTTGCCAAAGGCTTGGAGGACCCTGGCAAATTCTATACTGTTTGGTGGGATTTTATCTTATATGCAACAGAGGCACAGGACTTCATCTCAACAGAACAATGTGAAATTGGGTTTTCCTAATGGTCTAAAGTAATTTACCAACTGCTATTAAGCCTCTCTCAGATATTTCTATTGTCTTTATTGCATTGATCTGTTTGATTTACTCCAATATATAGAAATATATTTTAAGGATGTCAGGGTCATCGGGCTCCTGGGCCAGTGGGGATTTGAAAGCCCAGACATTTATCCGATAGCTGCTCATGGATCTCTCAGTCATTTCGCGACCACGGAAGCGCCAAAAAGTGGCTAAGAAAAGAGTGAGGGGATTTTGCCAAGCTCTGAAAACTCCCTGGCTCTCACACACTTCACTGAACTCGTGAGTACAGCGCTCCCATGAGTGACGGAAAAAATGCAGAGTGAAGCATCTGAACTGGCAGCCTTCAGTGTGCAGAAGCAAAGTTTCTGCATGTACACAAGGCAGATGGATGGAATCTGACCAGCTTCCCAGATACAGGAGGAAGAAATCAGACTGGAAATCATTATACTACAGCTGCTCTAGTCTGGATCCAATCATTCAGTACCTCTTCCTTTTGCATTGAGTGGGAGAGCAGAGAGCCAGTGTGGTGTAGTGGTTAAGAGTGGTGGACTCGTAATCTGGGGAACCGGGTTCGTGTCCCCGCTCCTCCACAAGCAGCTGCTGGGTGACCTTGGGCCAGTCACACTTCTCTGAAGTCTCTCAGCCTCACTCACCTCACAAAGTGTTTGTTGTGGGGGAGGAAGGGAAAGGAGAATGTTAGCTGCTTTGAGACTCCTTTGGGTAGTGATAAAGCGGGATATCAAATCCAAACTCTTCTTCTTCTTCTTCTGTGTGTAGGGCCAGCTCAATGACAGAGGCAAGCTAAGAAGTTGCAGAAGGTGGGGTGGTCAAGTGGTTTTCCGCTTGCTCTGCTCCTTTCTTAGTGAAAACCTGCTCTTTAGTGCTGTATTGGAACAAACAGCAATTCACAAAAACTCAGTTGCTGTTGGCTCAGATTGAGCACTAGAGAGTGGTTTTCCCTGGGGGAAAGAAACAGGACAAGAGGAAGAGTGAATATGCTCTGATACTAAGAAAGAGGTTGGCTCTGCAATAGATACAGCAGCCTGCAGAAAGGCAAGTAAACCCCCTGCAACAACTAATAATTATCCATCCATCCACTTATCTGTATCAGTACAATGAAAGGATAATCTCTGGAAAGCCCCTTGGATGCTATTTCAATATACTCCAGAGGCCGCTGACTCAAGTTGAGAGAACAGCTACAGTTAGGAATGTCCCTACTGGGGACAGAAGTTCTGCACCTTGCACAGAAATTCAGCACATGTTGCCTTTGCAACACAGAGGGGTAGTGACAGGAAAAGATTCACACGCTGAATTTCTACTTGCCAGGAGGACGAAGAGTCATGTCAGATGAAGGGTGGCAAGCCCGGAAATGTTTCTATCAAATAACATGTTTGCTTGTTTTAGCATACAGGCTGGTTTAAGTCCAGATTTTGAAAATGGTAACACATTCTTAAATGTAATATGGATACTTCTGGAAACTTCCAGAGGAGTAGCCATGTTGGGGTGTTTCCAGACGGGGCCAAAATATTGGAAACAGTTCATTCCTCTCTCTAAATGAGTCACTGGTAACAGGTTTTGGACTGTAGTTGAATTTTCCCTAGAAAGGCTTGATCCAAATTAATTTGGGGGTGAGGAGAATATGGGCTTGCATTTTGATGCTGATGCCATGTGGTCCCTGCAAACAAACAAAGAAAGAAACAAAGAAACAAAGAAACAAACAAAATCTTCCATGCATGAGCCGCACCCATCCCACAATAAGCACCACCAATCGAGCAGTTTGGGCATTCGAGATAAAGTGGAAAGGAGAAGCCACTCACGTTGAGAACTCAGTGAAAATTCCTCTGAGAAATGGGGATGGATGCAATTGGGGGGGGCGTTTCCACCACAGTAAATTTCCTGCTAATATTCAGGTATCCGTGCCATTGCTACAGCCATCCTGACACAATGCACACTTCATAGCTGTCAACCTTCCCTTTTTTTTTGCCGGAAATTCCCTTATTCCAGCGCCGTTTCCCGCTGCTATCCCAGATTGTTAGATATCCCGTAGACAGGTGAGGCTGCTGATCCCTTATTTTCGAGACTGCTGATCCCTTATTTTCAAATCTGAAAGTTGACAGCTATGGCACACTTATGTGCAAGTCCTCCTTCCATGACAAGTGGCGGGTCCAGTCCTTATAAATAAATAAAAAAGTCCAGTAGCACCTTAGAGACCAGCTAAGTTTGTTCTGGGTATGCACACTTCTTCAGATACCAGTCCATGGCACAGTTGGGGAGGGGGTGGCTACAGAAGAGCCGGCAGACCCGAACTCCAAGGAAGGCACTGCAGCTGTTGTTGTTACAAGGGCAACACGGTCCTTGTAGGTTGGATCTGCTGTCCCAGTGGATCCTGCCGCCCGACGCGGTCGCCTCACCTTGCCTCATGGGTGGGCAGGCCCTCCTCATACCAGTGGCGTAGCGTGGGGGGTGCAGGAGGTGCCGGCGGCACAGGGCGCAACATCTGGGGGTTAGGGTTAGGGGGCGCAAATCCACGGGTTAGGGGGCGCAAATTACTTGCCTTGCCCCGGGTGCTGACAACCCACGCTACGCCACTGCCTCATACCAATATACCATAGCCAAAAATAACTGCTTAGTTATTCCGCAGAGTGCTTTATTCCAGGTCCGCAGAGTGCTTAATTCCAGCCATCTGGTTTCACTGTTGCCCACATCCCATCCCAGAGAAACACACAGGAGAGCAATGGCCCTTGCACAGGTTTATCACTATTTAAGTACTATACTTATTAAGCAGACACAGTCAATTGGCTTGGGAAGAGGCAGTGAAGTTTGCTGAAGCTTGGGACGCAGCAAAGATCATGGCCTTCATTTCCCCCGACCCATCTGCAGCCTCTCGCGCCAATTGACCAGGGAGGAAAAGGTCTGTTCTTGTGCCTTTAATCACCAATCGATTTGCAGATATCAACCTTAGTAACTTTTCCTTGCGTGGAGGAAAAAAGGTGACCGCTGACTACCACCCCCCCCCCCCGCTGCAAAGGGCAAAGTGGCGGAGGCATTTGCAAACTGGTAACCCCATGCCACGCTCTTCTCTCTTGGGAAGAGTTTCCTGCTGGGCAAGGAGGGGAAAAGTTTTGCCTGAGGGATGCAGGAGAAACTTGGACCGGATTGGATTGTAACATAACACAACTTGCACTTCCTGCGGGTGGGGGTGGGGGGGTTGAATGCACAAACCAAAACTCAGCTATCCTTCAACATTCACACTTCTGCAAATTTTGCAAGGCATGTTTCTCCAGTCAAAAATGTGTACAAGGATGCATATATTAGGGGGAAATCTGAAAAAAAAAATTGCACGTGAAAACAATGCTATAAATACATTATGTCAGGAGAAATCGCTTGCAAGAATGTGTGTGTTAGGCAAAAGTGCGTGCCAAATGTGTATATTTGGAGAAATGCATACATTATCTAAGTGCTGGTGAATTTTCAGGGGGATTTTAAAAAATAAAAATTCACAAGTGGATGTGGAAATGTGGTGACTCCATTTAAGAATAGGGGGGAAAGAGACACCGGGCCAAACCAAAATGGTCAGATTTGTCTACTCTTATGCTGAAAAGGCCTTTACTCCTAGGTAAGTGTGTGCATAGGTTAGGCTGTTTCTGCCACACATGAGAGATCTCCAGAGCTACCCAGCAGCTGCCCATGACAGTGACGCAATCACAACCTACATTAAAAAGGTAACATTTACATTGAATGCTCTGCATGCTTTTGTCTCTGGCCCTGCCCACTGCTGGCATATGGCCCTCAGAAGGTCAACCAGGAGGGAATATGGCTATCGGTCTGAAAAAGTCCCCGTCCCCCCCCTCCGCTTTATCTGTTTTAATTTCTGCATGCCAAGCTGTTGTTACATGAGCAGAGGAGAGAAAAAGTCCCAGTCGCTCCCACTTCAGCCACCTGTCTGTTTTTCACACAAATCCTTGACGGACCCGGCTGCACTTTGCATGGTAGGAGTAATTGCTTTTTCTGCTGACTCTGACGTTTCGGCTGCTCCGGGCCGTACGTGGATCTACTTCAGAAGCGAGATGCAAAGGGCGAGCCAGCAGCACATGGCTATAAATCTCCAGGTTTCTTTGCCCCGGACCTCCCCCCATTTTTCTCCTCCAGTGGAAGGGCCCTGCCAACTCCAGTTCTATTTCAATTACTGCTACCTTGAGTTCTCCTTACCAAGCCATTGCATTTATATTTCTTACACTGAGCCTGCCTTCAACAACCTAGTGCCCTATAGATGTTCTGGACTTCAACTCGCATGGTGGGGATTGTGGCCCAAAACATCTGGACAGCACCAGATTAGCAAAGAGTATTGTCTGGGCTAGGAAGTTGCATGCAAGCACTCAGCCAGTTGATTGCCTTCACTATACTCTTTTCAGAGCCTGCTAAAAAACGTTTTTGTTTAGACAAGCCTATCCAGATGTTTTGGGACGCAGGTGGCGCTGTGGGTTAAACTGCAGAGCCTAGGACATGCCAATCAGAAGGTTGGTGGTTCGAATCCCTGCGATGGGGTGAGCTCCCATTGCTCGGTCCCAGCTCCTGCCAACCTAACAGTTCAAAAGCACGTCAAAGTGCAAGTAGATCAATAGGTACCACTCCGGCGGGAAGATAAACAACGTTTCCGTGCACTGCTCTGGTTCGCCAGAAGTGGCTTAGTCATGCTGGCCACATGACCCAGAAGCTGTACACCGGCTCCCACGGCCAATAAAGCGAGATGAGCGCCACAACCCCAGAGTCGGCCACGACTGACCCTAATGGTCAGGGGTCCCTTTACCTTTACTTTTACCCAGATGTTTAGAAAACTGATGCAAGTTCCCATCTGTTTTTATTCTGTTACTTTACATTTTGAAAGTCTTAAATTCTTTTCATTGATAATTTTACTCTCATCTTTTTTTTATAAACCAATCTGAGATGGGGTTTTTAAAAACTATTTATAAAATAATAAAATAAATTTTCCTTTTTAAAAAAACGTAAGGCTGCAGGATGGAGGAAAGTTGACTGTGCATGTCTACACATTGAGTTCAGTGAGGCCAATTTGCCAGGGACTATCAGTCCCAATTTTATGGCACCTTTGTTGTCCCTGTTTTGATGCTGGAGGGGATGGGGGGGGCATCTGATTGTAAGCTGCTTCAGGGCAGAGTCTGCGTCCTGCCCTTGTGCTCATGCTGTCCTGTAAAGAACTGAGTGATTTTTATAAGGTGTTCTCATGACATACATTAAAAAGGGCAGTGGTGGATTAAAACTTGCAGAACGTAATGAAATGGGGAACGTGCCAATAGCAAGAAGGCAAGAGGCTCTATGGTGGCCCTTGAAGGACAGCTCCAAATGTCACAAATGGGTGTGACAGCAGAGCAGCCAGGGAAATTCAGCCTCAGGGGGCAAGGGAAGAAACATCTTGACAAGGAAGACTGCAACAAGCTGCTGATGGATTGGTTACTGTATTCGATCGATAACCGTTTCGTTGTTGTTTTTTAAAGCTTTTTATGCTAAGCATTTTGCAGATGGCACCTTATGAACTTTGAGAAAGCATTCATGCTTCTCTCTCTTGCACACACAAATGCACACTGCTTTCAAGAGGGAGCCTGATTGGACCCGTGCACACCAGCTGAGGTGTATGTGGGGGTGGAGCTGTATCTCTGTGGCACAATGTGGCACAAGTTGGTGGTTCAAGCCCACCCAGGGACAGTTGTGAGCAAGATTCCTGCAATGTAGGGGGTTGGACTAGATGGCCCTTTGAGGTCTCTTCCAACTCTAGGATTCTGTTATTCCTGACACTGCAGCACAGTGGGGCAAGGATGAGGCTGTGGCAGCAGTGGTGGGCTGGTGGCCATTGAGACTGGGTATGGCAGAAGGCAGGGAAACCCACAGGAGGTGGTGCCAGAGGCAGTGGCAGGTGGAGCCAACAAACACTCCTTTTGCCCTGCTCCCTGATGAGTTTGCCAGGTGCAGCAATGAGACCGAGGAGGAAGAGGAAAAGGAAGCAGGCAGCCAATGTCACCCTTTGGACTGGCCAGGCAAGTGGTGGCATCATCCTCCTGGAACTTTGTTGCTGCCAATCAGTGTATACAATACTGAGCTAGATGGACTTATGGCAGGGGTCAGCAAGGTTTACCTAGCCTGGGCTGGTTCACTCCAGCGGAGATCCCTCCGCCGTGATTTCCGGCACCTGCACCTGCGCAGTTTAGCGCAGTGCGCAGGGACTCACCAAGCTGGCGGCTTGGTTTGTGGGCAGTTTGTGGGCTGGTTAAATGACCCCTGTGGGCCGCTTGCAGCCCATGGGCCCTAGGTTGCCGACCCCTGACTTATGGTCTGACTTAGTGTAAGGCAGCTAGCTATAAACCTGCTAAATGGCATGCTTTCGTCACTGGGTTAAAAAGCCCTGGGAAATCTTTCCTGTTAAGTTCAAAAGAAAATTGATGGGGAAAAGAATTCAGCTTGCAGTTAAAAACATCAACAAAGCAATGGTGTGTGTGTGTGTGTGTTTGCGCTTAAACATGCAAGTGTTCACATCTTCTGGTCTAACGCCCTGCGCTTCCCATGCGTCTGATGACTAACAGAGGTCCATTAGTTTCCACGCCCTTCCTGCTTCTGTGAGTCTGCACCTCCTTGCTCTGAAAGGGCTGTGTGGCAAAGCAGTGGTTAACTTGGCCAACCCATTCAGCCCCAATGACATCACCTGCTTAATTGGTTTAACTAGTTGGACAGCCTTTTAATGTGATGCTTTTCTTAGAATGGCTAGGTGCCAAGGAGCCTTGTGATTTCCAGATCAAGAACTGGAAGTGAGTTTAAAAGGCATTGCAAATGTGTGCAGTGCCCATGGTGACAAAGCTAGGGATCTTCCTGGGAAATACAATTAACTGAGAAGTTTCCTGCGTACACACCATAGAAATGAATGGAACATGAGCAACAATCTGGGCTTATCTACACCTCTTGTTTGCCCCAACCGCTGGAAAAGCCCAATCTTTAGCACTGAATCAGAACAAGCGACAGTTGTTTTTTCCTCATGGATTGCTGCTTTTTCCATTTTAGTGTTAAAGAGCAGGTTTTCCTGCGGAAGCAGTGAAGCAAAGGCAAAACTGCTCGGATCCATGCTTTCTAGGCACAGAACAAGCCGAAATGTGGACAAGACCTCTGTCAAGTTTCTGCTTACGCACTACATCTTGAAAGCACAATTGAAGCACATCCTTTCCCTCAAAGAATTCTGGGCACTGTAGAGTTACAATTCCCAGTGGCCTTAACAAACTACAGTGGTACCTTGGGTTACATACGCTTCAGGTTACACACTCCACTAACCCAGAAATAGTGCTTCAGGTTAAGAACTTTGCTTCAGGATGAGAACAGAAATCGTGCTCCGGCAGCACGGCAGCAGCAGGAGGCCCCATTAGCTAAAGTGGTGCTTCAGGTTAAGAACAGTTTCAGGTTAAGTACGGACCTCCGGAATGAATTAAGTACCGTATTTTTTGCACCATAACACTCACTTTTTTCCTCCTAGAAAGTAAGGGGAAATGTCTGTGCGTGTTATGGAGCGAATGCCTGCGGGTGGGGGGGGGGATCTGCTGCAGTTGTGAGCAGAGGATCCATGGTTCCCCTTCCTTCCCTCCTCCGTGGTTACAAAGCATGGATCCACATGGATCCTCAGGATTTTTGCATTGGGCTACTCCAAACTCACTGTCAGATCACATGTCTGTGGCCACAGCATGAACCACAAAAATCATATATCCACTATTTCGTTTAGAATATTTTTTTCTTGTTTTCCTCCTCTAAAAACTATGTGCGTGTTATGGTCTGGTGCGTGTTATAGAGTGAAAAATATGGTACTTAACCCAAGGTACCACTGTACAGTGCCCACAATTCTTTGAGGTGGGGCGGGGGGAATTTGCTTTGAATGTGTTTTAAAGGCAGGGTGTGTACACAGCTCTTAGTCTTCAGCAAAGGAGCCCATATTTTTTTCCTAGCATGGAGAACAAGGACCTGTGTCCTTGTTTTCAATATACGGTAAAGGAACACAGGCTTTATAGGAGCTGCATAGTTAGTTGATCAGCATCAGTTAGTTGATTTCGTACCAACAAAAACAAAGACCTCCAAAATATATGCAGCCCTAGGCGGCTGAGAGCCTAAGGTTCATGATTACAGTGAGGAGAGCTGGGTGACCCACAGTTCCCAGATCCAAGGGACAGTTTTGCCGGTTCCTCTCCTCAGTTAGGTATCTAGGAGCTCCCTCCCAACCCAAAACCGAAGGCTCAAAACTACAGTGGGAGCTAGGAAACAGCAACAAGGCACAGGGCAATTTCCACTCCAGTTCCGTGACTGGTATATGGCAGGGACAGGGCTCCACCTCGAGGAAAGACCTGGAATCGCCTCACATTGGACATAAAGGCTCCCAGATAGTTCAGATCAGGGGTCAGCAACCTTTTTCAGCCATGGGCCGATCCACCATCCCTCAGACCATGTGGGGAGCCGGATTATATTTTGGGGGGGGGGGAATGAACAAATTCCTATGTCCCACAAATAACTCAGAGATGCATTTTGAATAAAAGCACACATTCTACTCATGTAAAAACATGCTGATTCCCGGATCATCTGCGGGCCGGATTGAGAAGGCAATTGGGCCGCATCCAGCCCACGGGCCTTAGGTTGCCTACCCCTGGTTCAGATCGTTCGCTGCTACAATTTGATCAGTAGCCCCTGCAAACAGGAGACCAAGAATTATCCTGGGGATCAAACCAAGGTCTATCTTGTTCAGCACTGAACTTTAAGTTGTGACCAGCCCTGAGGAACATGGAAAGCTCACAAAGCAAGTCACAATGAAAATTGCTGTCTCTGTCATTGTTTTCCCTAATACCAGAGACAGACTAATATAGAACGTGGAGTTTCTCCCCCTCTTTTTTTTTTTTTTTTTTTTTGCTGCAGTAGTATCATCCATGTATTTATTGCATCTTTGGAAATTTCCTGACATTGATTAGAGGTTGTCTGTTTTTAAAACTGCTCCTTTCCCAGCAACCTGACAGGCTTCTCAGGACATGCAGAGAAAAGTGATGGGAAAATTCCCACTGATCTAATTTCTGTGTGTCAACACAGCTATCTTCAAAAGCTTGGAGAGGGCAGAGCACCTAGGGTAGTTAAGTCGTAGAATGGAATTATCAAAGTAACCAAAATACAGTGAAGTCACCAATAATTAAGAATGAACATAAAATTAACATAAAAACAATATTCTCAGTTTCCAAATTTACCCCCAAGGGCATGTGAACACTCCTCAAAGGAATTTTGCTAGTTTTGTCCCAAATTTTGCTAGCTTGTCCCAGGCAGGGACCTCTTAATTAGTCTCCCCAGTCCAAGTTCCTCTCTTGGACTCCCTGATGTGGTCCAAAGGAAAGAAGAGCAATACAATTGGCACCAGCTTGGCTGCAGGAGTTGCTGGAAGGAGGTGTACAAGATGCCATCCAACTGCCTTAGGGACTCCACTCCGGATTTGTGTCGGGTTTACTCCTGAACCTTTTCTTCTGAAGTTATCCCACAAGGCAGCAGAGCTTTAGGATCAGAGTTTCCTTCTCCTAGATCAGGGGTCTGCAACCCGCGGCTCCGGAGCCGCATGTGGCTCTTTTACACCTTTGCTGCAGCTCCGGGGTGGATACTAGCGAGGGAAGGAGGCGCATTGTGCGCCCCGACACTCCCCACTGTGGCAGGCGCTGTACTGGCTGTGACGTCGCATGGGGGCAGTGCGTGCGTTAGTCACACACCGTCCCGACGTCACCTTCCCGCCCGCCCACCCACCCGCTACATTGTAAGGGGCATGTACGCTGGTCACTGCATTGAAAGGGGGCATGTACGTTGGTCACTGTTTTGAAGGGGAGTGAAGAACACACACACACAAAAAGGTAACTTGTTAATTTAACGTTTATTTCTATGAGGAGGAGTAATTCTGAGGGGTCAAACAAAGAAATAATAAAAAAGTGACAAATAAGTTATTTTTATAATGACGAGTTTTGCGGCCCCCAGTTTTTTTCCCCTTCGGAAATGGGTCCAAGTGGCTCTTTTTGTCTTAAAGGTTGCAGACCCCTGTCCTAGATGGGCTACCTTCCCATGTGCACAAGCCCCGTCTGCCCCTCATTGTCAAGACCCAGTTCACGGGTGATTGAAGTCCCAGCTGGGGACGTCGGGACCGGGGGCAAGATGGTGGGGTGGGAGCAGGAATGGGAGTCCAGAAGCCAGGAGTCAGAAAGCCAAGAGTACGAGGGTCAGAGAGCCAGGAGTCAAGAAGCCAAGGGTCCAAGGGTCAGGAAGCAAGGAGTCATGAAGTCAGGGGTCTGAGGATCAAGAAGTCAAACACAGCAAGACAAGAAACATGTTGCTGTGGCAAAGAACTGAAGGGAAAATGCTGACCTTATATCCTTTCCCGGCTCTTGCCCCCAGGTAATATGAGTTACCAATCGGCCTCACCTGTGTGGCTGCGCCTTGCCTCTTCAGAACAAACTTAGGAAGGCCCCAGTCCTGCAGAGTCCTATTGGTCGCAGGGCCTGGCTCCTGCATGCACACCTGACACTCATTTCTCTCTACAGCACATGCAGAAATTGCCCTCTTGACCGCTGGACCCACTCTTGGTCTCATCCACTCAATCTTCCAGAGCCTGTCCTTGCATGCAGGAGACATTCTTAACTCATCAAGGGTCTGAGACCCACCAGCCACCCTCACCTGGTTTAGCCAGACACAGCCGTTCCTGGGATGTGGCCGTTGTGGGGACCAAAGGTGGACAAACTCCCCCAGAAGGAGCACAATGTGTCGCCAACCAGAGGTAGTAGCCCTCCCCTAACATCCCATACACCCTTACGAACCAGCCACAGTGAAATCTGACAAACTGGAACGTGTCCAGAAATTTGACACTGACAAACTGGAACGTGTCCAGAGGAGGGCAACCAAAATGGTCAAAGGCCTGGAAACGATGCCTTATGAGGAACGGCGAAGGGAGCTGGGCATGTTTAGCCTGGAGAAGAGGAGGTTGAGGGGTGATATGATAGCCATGTTCAAATATATAAAAGGATGTCACATAGAGGAGGGAGAAAGGTTGTTTTCTGCTGCTCCAGAGAAGCGGACACGGAGCAATGGATCCAAACTACAAGAAAGAAGATTCCACCTAAACATTAGGAAGAACTTCCTGACAATAAGAGCTGTTCGACAGTGGAATTTGCTGCCAAGGAGTGTGGTGGAGTCTCCTACTTTGGAGGTCTTTAAGCAGAGGCTTGACAACCATATGTCAGGAGTGCTCTGATGGTGTTTCCTGCTTGGCAGGGGGTTGGACTCGATGGCCCTTGTGGTCTCTTCCAACTCTATGATTCTATGATTCTATGATTCTATGAAATCTGTGCCGTGGTGTGGGATTAATGGCAAGAGAGGAAGGCTTCCCAGGTGGCCTACAGGTGGCAGCGGAGCCTTCTTCTCCCCAAAGTGGCTTGGGTGGCATGGCCTTTCGGGGTCTGTGGTCCCTGGCAGATTAGATAGATGTTCAGCCACTTGTGCCTCAGCTGCTGCCTGCCCCCACCTCCTTCTCTGCTTTGAAGCCCAAGAGACTTTGGCTGCCTCCCAGGGCCTATTGTTTGTGGGGCTGCTGTTTCTCAGAACTTGCCGCCATTGTCTCCCCCGCTATTGTCCATCTCCGGGCTGCTGTTCCCAGGGCCGGCCTCCAATTGCCAGGCTCTGCTGCTCACACCAATTACCAGACAAAGAGCGATGACTCAGACCCGGCTGCGCAGCACGCAGCTGGGGCCGCAGAGTGCCCACCTTCCCCCTTGAACTAGGGGCAGGAGCGCCGCCAGGGCCCCGAGGGGAGGGGAGTGGGGCGGCTGGTGCAACAGAAGAAGGATGGGATCTGCGCTGGTAGAATGATCTCATCCACATGAGGAAGGGCAATGCTGCTGAGAAACTTGCCAATTAAGGAAACAAACAGGGGCATCAGGAGGCCTGGGGCGGGCATGTCGACAAGGGGGATAAGGCCTGAGTTGTTGTTGTGTTTTAAGGATGAATAAAAAAAATTCCTTCCAGTAGCACCTTAAAGACCAACTAAGTTAGTTCTTGGTATGAGCTTTCGTGTGCATGCACACTTCTTCAGATACCACTGAAGAAGTTAAGGATGCTTAGTGTGAGCATATGGGGAGAACTATCCCTACTGGGCAAGCGAAGAAGGCTTGGGGCAACTGCTGTAGACAAGAGAACTATTTCTCACACCTTTCCTGTTGCTTGTTTTTGGAGAGCCAACTAACAACTTTGCCCACCTTGCGAAGCCAAGTATGTTGGGAGGACCAAAGGTGTATTATTATTATTTAACCACTTCCTGTATAAAGAGTCTCTAAGCAGCTTGCATGTTTTTTAAAGCATAGCAACCCTACATAAATGATCAAGCGCTGTGATTCCCCACTAGTTTGATTTTACCCCGGAGGCGTACTCCATTGTCTCTCAAGACAGAAGATGCCAACAACCAAAAGCAGCAGTGTATAGGCCTCATTGGACACAGTGCTGGCCATATACATTTCTCCTCCTGCTTTAGATAGGGATATGGATAACCCAGACAGGAGACTGAACTTTGCCAACCCTCCAGGTGCCCTCCAGGACTGATGGGGATTGTAGTACAAAATGTTTGGAGGGCACAATGTTGGCAAATAGACATAGTCACATTGTAGACCAGGGTTGGGGAATCTATGGCTCTCCAAAGGTTGTTGAACTACAGCTCCCATCATCCTTGGCCATGGTCCCTGGGGCTAATGTGAGCTGGAGTCCAACAGCATCGGGTTCTCCATCCCTATTATGAATATACAAAGATTTAATAGCCATTCCTTCTCAGGGAAAACTGAATATTGTAGATGGAGCAGAGAAGGACTGGTCATCTCTAGTAGTACTCTGCATATTTGGCCAAACTGCAGTTCCAACAATCATAGGAGCCAACTCCTAGGGGCCATGGGGGCTTCAGCCTCCCCCAATAAAATATTTGAGGGGGCTGCCCCCCCAGTTGATGGGCATTGCCATTCAGATGGCGTGTGTGCACTGCGTCGTGATTGATTATGCAGGGCAGGACTTACCTGCCTCCCCCCAATATTTTATTCAAGTTGGCACCCCTGCCCACAATTTATTGTTGGAAGCCTTGACATGATCATTAAACGTGTTGAAAACCATGGCGCCTTTCTGAATCAAAAATCCTCCAAGGCAGTTTAGGATTATAATAAGACCAGAATAAAATAGCCGCCTCCCCAAAGAGCCATGCAAATAACAAATTCTGTTCATAAAAAATAAGCAGTGAAAGATCCCCACAGTGGAGTAACAGTGCTTATCTAAGAGTCACCTCAAACATGTGTATTGCATGAGCTGGTTCAATTTACCCTTGTAATTTATCCTTCCTTAGGGAGGAGAGAGGCAGCTTCCAAGAATAAAATGAACCCTGCAATCAGAGCTTAACACAATATCCGCACATTATCACATACTACCGTTAAATATCTCACATATAAATATATACATATTTAGTTCCCTTCAAAATTTGGGGCATTAATACAGCGCACTCATCAAAGACCACTCTGTGTACTTTAAAAATAAAAATGGCTTGCTTTGCTCCTCCTTTCATGAAGCGGGGAGGGATGTGGCGGGGGGGGAGCAGGAAAGGGGGTGTTGCTGTGGACCGCGGTCCCTTTTCCGCACGCACTCTCCACCCGCTGCAGACAATGCCATTGTATCGCAGAGTCCTTAATTGTCGCACGGAGTGTTCTTGACAATAGCCACTTCTCTGGCAGATCAAAGGAACGTAATTGCAGTGGGCAAGGGGGCCAAAATGGCTGGCACTAGCGTGGGGGCAAAGGGGAAGATGAAAGGGCCGGCAGGCTGAGGCCGCTTGGCCATTGTGTGTCCCCCCCAAATCACATACACACAGGGCTGGCTGTTGGATCTGGGGCCTCCCTCCAGGGCCTCAGTACTTCTCTCCCCCACCCACCCAACCTGACAGAGGCAGGATTTGCAAGTGGAGAAATCTCCTTGGTTGCATCTGATCCTCAGTACTCTGTGCCCAGTGGAGATGGTAGCACCATTTGGGTGGTAGGCCCTGGGAAACAGCCAACCTTGCCATTCTCTGGCCATTCACGCACACTCTTCCTCCTGCCTCTGGGCAACAACTGGGGAGTGGTTCCCCTTGGCCAGGGGTGGACCTACTATGAAACAGGGTCCATAATTCCAGAGGGGCCCCAGAAGCAACTTTAGTCCACACTGCTTAACAATTTTGGGTCTAGCAGACCCAATTTCATCATTCTACAATGCATCATGCATATATATAATATTTCCCTAATTTTCATTTCCCCCCCCCCCCAGCATAACTTAAAAACTGTAAGACACAGGAAATTTTTATTCACACCAGTGACTTTGACATGTGAGATAATCCAGTACAGCAATTTTAATCAATCCTGCAATGTTGTAGTAGTAGTAGTAGTAGTAGTTGTTAAATGTGATCTGTCGTGGAATAACCCCATTGAAGAAGATAACAATGGTTAGCCGGACCTCATTGCTGGTTGCAAAGGAGCCCCCATAACAGCTGAAGCTTCAGGGCCAACAAAATGTAGGTCCACCACTTCCCTTGGCATTTCAAGGGCAGCATTCTTTCACAAGCAATTTTCGGGGGGTGGGTGGGTGTGTAGCACCAAAAATGGGTGGAGCACTGTTTGTACAGTAAGCTGCATTCCAGGAGGGGCAGAGAACCCTTTTTGTCTAGCAAGCCAGATCCTTATCTGTCCCTTCTCCATGGGCCAAGCTTGACAGCCACCTGTCAAAGCCCTTTGAACTGCACTTCCCAAACACCTGTCAGGAGGTGGGTGTGTCTTGCCCCAAACAGCCTGGTGGACTAAATGAGGATGTCTGGTAGGCCAGATTAGGCCCCTGGGCCTGAGGTTCCCCACCCTTCTATAGACATTTACACCACCCAGGTATTATCGTGGTTCAAGGACTCGTTGAGCAGGGCCAATGAGAGGCATGGCTTGGGGAAAGGGTGTGGCCTGGGGAGAGGTCCAAGGGCCAGGTGGAGTGGCTCAGAGGGCTGCATTCAGTCTCCAGACCTAAAGTCCCTCCCCACTGGCACAGGAGCTTTTGGAAAAGACCACCTCGGTTGGTACCTCACAGGCAAGAACTTGGCCACATTATTTTCTTGCAGCAAAAATAACCAGGAGTCTTCTGGTGGTACCTTAAAGACTAAGGAATTTATTAAATGACATAAACTTGCATGGACTCAAGTCCACTTTGTCAGATGCATATGTTTACACCACAATAAATCTGTTTGCCTTTAAGATGCTACCATGAGACCCTCAGTTGTTTGTTTCAGGAAACAACCTTTCGCTGCAAGGGTTTTCTGACTGCAGACATGTTGATGTTAATATTTCCCCCCTCAGCATTTCTTACACCTTTATCTATCTAAACGATTTTTTGTAAAAAAAAAAAAAGCACCTCTTTCCCAGGCATTTGATGGATTATGAAGATTTTGCTGTTCATCAATGTTCAAGCTGCAAATGTATTGCCTACAATGGCTGGCAGCAGCTCTCCAGGGTTTCAGGCAGGGAGTCACTCCTAGTTCTACTCAGGGATGCTGAAGAGTTTATGTGGGATGCCCTACCACTGAGCTAATGTGTTATTTTCCCCCTGATATCTTGCTAGCATCCGTCCGTCTTGAGAGACAATGGAGTATGCCTCCGGGGGTAAAACCAAACCTCTGGGGAATCACAGCGCCTGCTGTGGCTGCAGTGACCAGTAACTCATAACTGCTGCCTCCCCATGTTGTTTTTGTTGTGTTAGCAGCACTAAGGTGACCTCTCCGGGGCACAACCCTGGGCAGTGTGTATGAATAATAATAATAATAATAATAATAATAATAATAATAATAATAATTTATTATTTATACCCCGCCCATCTGGCTGGGTTTCCCCAGCCACTCTGGGCGGCTTCCACAGAAACCAAAAAACACTAAAATATCATACATTAAAAGCTTCCCTGAATAGGGCCGCCTTAAGATGTCTTCTGAATGTCAGGTAGTTGTCCATCACCTTGACATCCAATGGGAGGGCATTCCACAGGGCGGGCGCCACCACCGAAAAGGCCCTCTGCCTGGTTCCCTGTAGCTTCGCTTCTCGCAATGAGGGAACCGCCAGAAGGCCCTCGGCGCTGGACCTCAGAGTCCGGGCAGAACGATGGGGGTGGAGACGCTCCTTCAGGTATCTCCTTCAGGAATGTCCTGGGCTGCCCAGATAACAAAAAACCCCTCTTGGCTTCGCTGATGTGTTCCAAAGGAAAGCAGAGCAAGGCATTTGGCACTAGCTTGGCTGCAGAAGTTGCCAGAAGGAGGCATGCAAGGCACCATTTCACTGTCTTAGGGACTCTACTCCGATTTGTATAGGGTTTACTCCTCAGCCTTTCTTCTCCTGAAGATATCCCACAACGCAGCAGCCACTTTGCTTTGTGCTGGAACCTTAGCTGGAATTACTGGAGATGAAGGTGTCACTTAGAACCAACCTGTTAATCTCACTGAGTTCAGTGGATATACAAAGGTGACTTACCTGGAACTCGCAACCGTTGCTTTTTGACGTCTTGGCCTCATGTGTCATCTTGCTAATGCCTAATAAAAGAAATGAGCAATCTTGCGACCTCACCACAACTGGTATTTCCCCTTGTCCTGCATACACTGATCAACACATCAGAGGAAGGATAAGGAAATGCTAAAGCCTATGGCATCCCAATGCTCGTTTCTTTTACTAGATGCTGCAAGAGAAATGTGGGGAAGATGCACATTGTTAGCAACAGCTGTGCAACACACATACATGTCCATAATGTTCACTTAGCCTTTCAGCTGCACAAATTTCTTATTGGACACCCCATGCTAAAAAAGGTCAAAGGGTCACAAGGTGTGCTTTGCTCTTTGTTCACACCCTGTATCAGTGGTGGTTTCAAGTGAGCAGCTCTTATCTATTACAGAATATAGAATACAGAGGCAGACCTAGCTCAGGACTGTCTATACTGACTGGCTGAGGTTCTTTAGGATTTCAGGCAAGGATCTCTCTCAACCTGACCTGGAGTTGCCACTGGGGATCGAACCTGGACCAAGGATGCACCGTTACCTGCCCAAAGGAGAAGGGGAAGTAGAGGAGGTTCTGACCCAAAAGAAGGTGCTTTAAAAAGGTTTTGGCAGTTTACATATGGAAACGGAGCACATTCTATCCTAATAAAATTTACATGTATACTGTCCCTAACGCCGCCTGAGATTTAAGCGCTTAATAAACAGAAAAGCCTAACGTGTCTAGTTTCTCCCTGCCTCCCATTCTTCCAACTGTGCTTTATCATATTTCCAACTGAACAAAATTGTTTTCCAATGCACATTTTGTGTCCAACTGCACGCTTCAAAGCAACAAAAATCCCTGAAAGATGCTCAGAGATGTTTACGAGGAGGATTCAAAAGCAGGGCGATTTCACTTCAAATTAGACCAGGATCCTCAAACCAAAAGAAGCGCTTGCTCTAGCTCAGCCTTTGCCAACCTGGTACCCTCCAGATGTTTCTGACTGCAATTCCCATCTGCCCCAGACGGAACGGACGGGAGTTGTAGTCCAAAACACCTGGAGGGCAAGCAGGTTGATTTAGATCCTGAAAGGAAATGGGAATGGGGAGCATAATGCTTCGTTCTGAGCACCATGTGCATGTATATAAATATATGAAACGGCACTCCGGGTCAAGCCATGTGGCTTTTTTCTAAGGGAAGATCCACACTGTACACTTAAAAGTATGTTCAATGTGTGTTCAAAGCGCATAACTTCTCCCAGAGACTCTGGGGAACTGTAGTTGATGTTAAGGGCGCTAGAAATGGTACCCCCTGTGAGGGGAAAACTACAGTTCCCAGGATTCTTTTTTTTGGGGGGGTGAAATCTGTGCAAGTGTGCATTAAATATGCTTTGAATGTATGGATCTGAACAATACACCAAGACACAAAGCTGCAAACAAGTTCGGCCCAAGCACCGTTTACACTCCCTCTCACCTCAACGTGGGCCTGCTTGCTGCCCAGACACGTAATGACAGCAGCAACCCCGTGAAAAGTGGGGCTCATTGCCTCCTTTTGAGCTCCGCGTGCGTGTACCAAAATCTTTGAATCGGCCCTCCAGATCAAGCCATGTTGCTTTATTCCGAGAGCAAATCCACACTACAAACTTAGAGAATACCCAATGCGCATTTGAAGCACATGGTTTATCCCGAAGCATCCCAGGAACCGTAGTTTGTTGAGGGTTCTATAAACAATAACCCTGCGAGGGGGAAATTACAGTTTCCGAATTCTTCTTTTTTGGAGAAGATCCGTAAGTGAGGATATCCATTCAGGATCGCCCAAGGTCGGCCCTCTCTCTCTCTCTTTCTCTCAGGGCGCCATGTCGAGCAAGAGGACCTAAGTCCTGCCTTTGGCTGTGCCTGTGAATACTTAGAATCATAGAATCATAGAGTTGGAAGAGACCACAAGGGCCATTGAGTCCAACCCCCTGCCAAGCAGGAAACACCATCAGAGCACTCCTGACATATGGTTGTCAAGCCTCTGCTTAAAGACCTCCAAAGTAGGAGACTCCACCACACTCCTTGGCAGCAAATTCCACTGTCAAACAGCTCTTACTGTCAGGAAGTTCTTCCTAATGTTTAGGTGGAATCTTCTTTCTTGTAGTTTGGCTCCATTGCTCCGTGTCCGCTTCTCTGGAGCAGCAGAAAACAACCTTTCTCCCTCCTCTATGTGACATCCTTTTATATATTTGAACATGGCTATCATATCACCCCTTAACCTCCTCTTCTCCAGGCTAAACATGCCCAGCTCCCTTAGCCGTTCCTCATAAGGCATCGTTTCCAGGCCTTTGACCATTTGGGTTGCCCTCCTCTGGACACGTTCCAGTTTGTCAGTGTCCTTCTTGAACTGTGGTGTTCTTTATCCTGAGCAAACCGTTTTGTATGACTGGCTTTCCGGACTGAAGTGTGTAGCGGAACCTGTAATATATCTGGAGAACCGATCCATGCATACGGCTTTGTGTTTCCAACTCAAGACCCATGGAATAACATCTCGTCTAGTTCAATCTTTGAAAAACAGCTTTGAAAAACTTTTTCATATTCTCCTGTGTGCTACCCTTGCCATTGTGGCGGCATGGGGTTGCCGTTCCGTGATCGGACTTACACTACTTGTTGGTTCATTTATCCAGTCCGTATAACGTTGATTGCACATGTAACTTGTTAAGATACAGTTGTACATTTATCCACTCCATGTTTACAGTACCTCCAGGCTTTGTTTTGCACATGGCACCTTAGTATGTTTGTTGCTTGAATGGTTACAAGTCTATCTCTATTCTAGCGATTGTTCTAGTAAATTTGGCTTTATACTTATAAGCCAAAATAAAAAAAATCCTTCCAGTAGCACCTTAAAGACCAACTAAGTTAGTTCTTGGTATGAGCTTTCGTGTGCATGCACACTTCTTCATATACACACATGCACACGAAAGCTCATACCAAGAACTAACTTAGTTGGTCTTTAAGGTGCCCCTGGAAGGAATTTTTTTATTTTGACTATGGCAGACCAACACGGCTACCTATCTGTAACTGTACTTATAAGCCAGTTTGTGGTGTTGTTGTTTTGTTGCATTATTATTACTGTCACTACATTTGATACTTTGTGTATATACTACAATATTGCCATTGGCCCAGTCACGGCCTCTTAGCCCAACCGACCTCACAGGGTTGTGGTGTGAGGAGGGTGAAACGCGTGCAAAGACTCTCCTGGAGCATAAGCGCAACAAATAAACAAGAGGCACGTGCCCTAACCCAGAACCACACAAGCGGCCTTCGCGCCTCAGCCCTGGGCCTTGCCTTTGAAGCGGCCGCCCGTCGTCGCGTAAAGGCGGCGGCGAAAGCGCGCGGAAAGCGCCACGGCCTGCTTAAGAGAGGCCTGCGCGTGTATCTGTGTGCAGGTTCACGCTAGGCACTTGACACGTGTGTGTGTGTTCGTGTGAGGGAACAAGGCCTTGCTTCGCTTATCTCCCCTCCCAGGCCTCGCCTTTGCTGAGGGGAGCGAGCGAGGGGAGGCCCGGCCTCTCCTCTCCCCTCAGCCGAGGCCACGGCGCTCGCTCGGCGGCCGAGGACAAAAGCGCGAGCAGGATCAAGCGAGGCGGGCCGCCTCTGATCATTAAGCGGGGAGCCTTTTGATGGCCGCCGGCCCCCGCCCGGGCTCACAAAGGGCCTATTCAGCGCGGCCGCCTCCTCCTCCTCCTCGGCGGCGCGCAGCGGGGCTGAACCAGGGCCCGGCCGGGCTCCCCTAATGAAGCCGCCGCGCTGGCCCTCGCGCGCCTCCCCTTCTCACCGCCCCAATGGCAGGACCCTCGCCTGGCACCGCTGCCGGCCCTAATGAATGAATTCTCTCGCGTTTATTTATTTATTATCATTTATTCTTTCGGTGTGCTCTCCCCCCCCCCCACAAAAAAACATGAGCGTCGTCTGTGCGGGTCCCCCCACCCCCGAGGGCACCGCATATAGGCGCGCAAGGGCGGCCTCGGCGGCAGCCGCTCCGCTCGCCCGGTGGGGAAAGGGAGGCTCCTTCTCCCTCTCCTTCTCCTCTTCCCTCCTTCGCACCCCACGCCGCCCCGGAGGCGATGGGTCCCCTGGTGCTGCTGCTGCTGGTGGATCGGGCCCTGGCCGCCCCCCTGGGCAAGGAGCTCTGCCCGATGCCCCCCGGCGCCTTGCGAGGTAAGAGCAGCGCCCGCCTGGGAGAGGGACGACCTGGATTTAGTCATCATTTTTTTATTCCTATATATCGATATAGCCCTGTCAATATGTATCTTTATTTTAATGGCTCAATGAGCACCTGGTTTTTATTACACGTCCTGCTTGGGCAGGCAGTGTCGCGCAGTGGTTAGCGCGGCAGAGGTTTCAGGAGCAAGAGTAGCAGCTTTGGCAGCTGTAGTTCCCAAATAGATTTGGGGGTGACCTCGCCCCCATCTAAAAACCCCGGAGAGCTGCTGCCGGTCAGTGGAAGCAACACTGAACCAGGTGGGCCAGTGATGTGATTCAGCGCAGGGCAGATTGTTTCCCTTGTTCCTGCAGACACCATAGGGCTCAGGCAGAGCCCGTTTTCCAACTCCAGGCTCTTTTAACTGGTTGTTTCAGAGATTTGAACCTGGGGCATTCTGCATGCAGAGCAGCTGCTTAGCCGTTGAACTGGACACTGTTGTTACCCCACATCCCCTATGACTTCTCTGGGGTTTTTTTTAACAGCGGTACTGCAAGTTAAAGGGACGCGGGTGGCGCTGTGGGTTAAACCACAGAGCTGAGGACTTGCCGATCAGAAGGTCGGCAGTTCGAATCCCCGCGACAGGGTGAGCTCCCATTGCTCGGTCCCTGCTCCTGCCAACCTAACAGTTCGAAAGCACATCAAAGTGCAAGTAGATAAATAGGTACCGCTCCAGCGGGAAGGTAAACGGTGTTTCCTTGCACTGCTCTGGTTCTTAGTCATGCCAGCCACATGACCCGGAAGCTGTACACCGGCTCCCTCGGCCAATAAAGCAAGATGAGCGCCGCAACCCCAGAGTCGGTCACGACTGGACCTAACGGTCAGGGGTCCCTTTACCTTTACCTTTTACTGCAGGTAAAAAATCAACAGGTGCTGTTCATTCTCGATACAGAGATGCAATAAGGCCGGTAAGTTCCTCTTCCAGGTTCTTTTAACCCGGGACCTTCTGCATGCCAAACAGGTGGATCTACCACTGAGCTGTGGCCATATTTCATAGACTGCTATAGAGTGCTTCACATTGGCTGTTTCCATAATCTGAATGACAACCTTGTAAAGCAGACTAGCAGTATTTCTCTCCCACCCACCCACCCCCGTGTTAGCAAATGGGGAGAGGAAGGCTGGGCTTGAATGCATAATGGCTTGCCCAAGGCTGCCTTGGGGAGTCAATTGCTGACTGAGGGGGGATTTGAACCTGGGACTCCCTGGCCCGACATCAGGTCTTTAAGCCACTAGCTCTCTGGGCTACCAGGCTAGTAAATGATCTCTTTCAGCTTCTGCCTTCTGGAAGAAGGTATAGGGTTATAAAGGCCAGGACTAGCTGCCTGAGAAACAGTTTCTACGCAAATGCAATTCTGGTTCTAAACGCAGCATAAGGGGTCTCTATAGTATAGTGTATTTTAAAATGGGCTTTCAGAGTTTTTAGGGTTTTTTGAATGTTTTATGTAGTTTTGTAGTAGTTTTTCAATTTCATTGTTCTGCATGGGACAATGACAATAAAGTATATCGTATATCGTATCGTATATCGTAAAAGCGGGGAGCGGAAGGAGAACGGACACTTCTGGCATACTGTAGCCTTGTTTGCATGCAGAAGGTCCCGAGTTTAGTCCCAGCATCGTCAGGTAACCTGGAAAAGAGGAGACTGAGAGGAGATACGACAGCAATATTCAAACATCTTAAGGGGTTTCTCATGGAGGAGGGAGCAAGCTTGTTTTTTCCTGCTTCACAAGGTAGGACTCGAACCCATGGCTTCAAGTTACAAGAAAGGAGATTTTGACTAAACATTGGGGGGAAACTTTCTGACAGTAAGAGCTGTTTACATTGGGACAGACTCTCTCGGAAAGTGGTGGATTCTCCTTCCTTGGATGTTTTTAAGCAGAGGTTGGATGGCCAACTGTCAGGGATGCTTTGGCTGAGATTCCTGCATTGCAGGGGGTTGGACTAGATGACCCTCGGGGTCCCTTCCAGCTGTACGATTCTGGGGAAAGCCCTTGCCTGAAATCCTGGAGAGTTGCAGCCAGTCAGTGGGGACAACGTTGTGCTAGGTGAACCATTGGTTTGACTCCGAATGAGGCGGCTTCATGTGCTCCTATCCTGTCTGCACTCATGTCCTCTCTCCCTTTGGAGAAAGATCAGCAGCAGGGCATTGCTCAGTCCTTGGCATCTCCAGTTGGGCTGGGAGAGAGGCATCTGCCTGAAACAGCTGTTGCCAGTCAGTACAGAGCTGGGCTAATGTCCTGACTTTATATGGCAGCTTCCTATGTCTCCCGTCTTTCTCTCTCCATGTTTTCAGTCCTCTTCTATGCATGGTAGACCCATGTGCCTACACACTTCTAGAGCATGGGAAGCTGCCTTCTCCTGAGTCAGACCAATGGCCCATTTAGCTCAGTATTTCCTGCACTGACTGGCAGCGGGTCTCCCTGGTTTCATACTGGACGTTTCCCCACAGCTGCTAGGGATTGAACCTGGGACCTTCTGCATGGAGAGCAGGTGCTCAATCCGCCCCCCCCCCCATGAACTATGGCCCAGCCACCTGGTGCCTTTAGTTCTAGTTTGACTTTCTCCATCTTCACCTGTTCCATGCATGCACCTCCCTCTCGGTTCTGCGATCGTCACTGCAAAGTGAATGCAGACACAGTTTGGCAGAGGGCGCTGGGATTATTTGATACCAGATGCCCTCAGCCAAACACTTCTGGGAAATCCTTTGCCTTTGTAACAGAGATCAAGCCAACTTGGGGGCGGGAGGGGGGGAATAAGAAAAATTGAATGCAGCCAGGCCAAACGGGGAAGTTGGCTGGAGCCATTGGTATGCCCATCCAACAACTGACTGCCCTAACTGCCACTTTCCCAACGCCTGTCGTTTTCGCTCCAAGGTATTGCCAGGGCCAATTTGCTCTGTTTTTTAAAACCGTTGACAATTCTTACTCCTACGCAACATCCATATATACTTTTGCCAGTGCCACATCAGTGTTTATTTTGCACTTGCAAGGAATCGGTCCTTCACAGTGGAACTCCCTGCCCATTGATATTAGGCAGGCACCTTCATGGTGGTGTTTTTAGTGCCTGCTAAAGACTTTTGGTGTTTAGGGAAGCCTTCCCAGACACGTCATTCCATTTGATTATGCATACATATATTCTAATAACGGCTGATTTTGCTTACGTTTTGATACATTCTAAATAACTTATTTTGAACACTCAGTATTTATTTTTTAACAAAACATTTTATATTTTATGTAAAGCACCTAGGGATGATTAAGCAGTATATAAATCCCATCAAATAATTAAAATATTTACAGTTTAGGACATAGTTAAACTATGGAACTCACTCCTACAAGAGGCAGTGATGGCCACCAACACATATGGCTTCAGAAGAGGATTAGACAAATTCATAGAGCCATGATGACGGCTGTGATCTGCCTCCACAATCGGAGGCAGCAATGCTTCTGAATCCCAGTGGCTGGAAACCTCAGGAGGGGAGAGTTGCTCTTCCGCTCGAATCCTGCTTGAGGGATTCCCACAGGCATCTGGCTGGCCACTTTGAGAACGGGATGCTGGCCTCAGTGGGCCATTGGCCTGTTCCAGCAAGGCTCTTCCTATGTTCTCAATGATAGCAGCCAGAGTGTTTTTAATGGTGACAAAAGGAGTACACACATGAGCCTGTGTAGAGTGGGGAGTGGGATTGTGCCTGATTTGCTCCCCTGCTTTCCAGCTTCTGAAATAGCTTGCATGTGCACAGGTTAGTAAAACAGAGATCTCAATTACACAGATAGAGACTACTGTGTGGACTATTGTATTTACACCAGCTTTTTCAGAAGTTATGCAGAAAGTGTGGAGGCAGAGACAGCAGGCTCCAACCTGTTTTTCTTGTACTGGTTCATAACACCTGCATGTCCTTCTTTCCGTTTGGACCCTCCACGATCTGGAAAGACTCGGAGTACTTTTTTGAATTCCAATCTTACCAGTTCCGCAAAGTAGGCCTGCCAGTTTCCCCACCGACTCTGTGGCCGTGCCTTTAAGCTGCAGCTTGACGTTCGCAGGTGGTAAAAGTGTGGGTCTCCTCCATGCCCCGCCAGGTGCCCCCTTCTCATCCCTGCCACTCATCCCTGCTCATCAATGTACTTGTAAAGACACAGCTGCAAAGGCTGGCAGAGAAGTTGGCAACCCTGCCACAAAAAAGGTTGTGTTCCCTAAACAAGATCCTGCCAGTTCCTGTGAGTGAGAGGGTGCATTTGCAGTGGGTGGTGAGCAGGCTGGAGCAGGGGAGATTCATCTTTCCCACACTTACTCCTTCTCTTCTATAAATGCACCCCGTAAGATGTTTTTTATTTGCAGCGGGCTGCCTCCCAGTCCCTGAAATGGCTGTGGTGGGCATTTGCAGGGGAGATACAGCTGGCAGGGGAAGGAGTAAGCATCCGCTTCCACTGCTGATCCCTCCCCCTTGCCAAAAAGCACCCCCTTTCCCCTGCTTAACATTAGCCTCTCTATGTCTTGCCCCTTTGCAGCTCTGTCCAACCGTGGGACGCTGGTGCTGGAAGCCGCCATGAAGAGTGCCCTGCTGTCCCTGGAAGGGGCGTTGTTGGAGCATGCGCGACGCCTGCAGGAATGTGAGGAGTGCGTGCTCTGCCTCTTTGGGAACTGTGGCAATCGGACCAGGGAATGTGTCCGTAAGTGTTTCCCCTGTTCCAGCCTCTTGGGGGGGGGCATTGCTGGGTCCCCACGGGACTTTTACTAGAACCCCAACATCTATGAACCACAGAGCCGGGTGCAAAAGAATTATAGGCAGTATAGAAGGAGGAAAACCAGGGTGCCTCTGAGCATGCACTGAGCTCACAGCCCTGTTGCGCAGAAGTCCGTGCCTGCCTTGGCCAACATCCTTAATTTCAGCTGCCTGTCTCGGCGGCTGGGCTAGGCAGGCCTTAGCCCCATCTACTGAAAATCAGCCTGAGATCTCTCAGTGCATCCTGACCTTTTTGTTTCCATCAGCTGTGCAGGGGCATGAGCACCAGAAAGGGGAGGAAGCAATGGAGGGATAGGGAAACTCAGGCCTCGGGGGCCAACGTGACTCTCCAGGACTCTGCATCTGGCCCTTGCAATGCTCCCTAAGCCATGCCCTCTCCTTAGGCTGCCCAGAGCGGGAATGCGGCCCTCATGTGGAAAAGGGTTCCCTGCTCCTGAAAAGCAAGTGTTGCATAGTGGTTAGAGCATTGGAATATGACCTGGGAGACCCGGGTTCAAATTCCCACACAGCAATGAAGCTCACTGATCTTGGAGTCAGTCACCATCTCCCAGCCTAAACTACCTTACAGGGTTATTGTGAGGGTGAAATGGGGAGGGGGAGGGGGACCATTTACATGCCACTTTGATACCATTGGAAGAAAAAGGTGAATGCATGAATGCAACAAACAAACAAACAAACAAACAAACAAACAAACAAATAGAGAAGCGGCAGATATTTCAAATGAAAAAGCAAGCCCCCAAGCCACCTTTTGATCATTGGTTGATGCTGTTTGACATCCAATAAGACGCGTGTGTTGGGGAGGGGTGGGAGAGGAGATTTTGGCTCGCTCAGAGCATCCAAAGGACCTTGGGGTGACCTGGGAGTGGGCTTCTAGGTCTTCCTCTCTCCGCAGCCTCGGAGTTGCCCCTGGGCTCCCTGCCTAGCTGTGAAGCCGTCCTGCAAGCCCAGGCCATCCCAGAGCAGCCTGCCCAGAGCTGGGCCCTCAGCAAAGCGTGTGCTCCATACCGACGCCTCTGCTCAGGCCAGGAAATGTCCCCGGACAGCTGTATACGCCTCATGGTCAGCCATTGCCAGCTCCGCCTGCAGGAATGCCGTGAGTGACATGCCGGTGGGAGGCCAAGGTGGGGGGGGGGGCTCCTTGTGCTTCTCTGGCCTTGCTCTACACCTAGCGCTGTGTGATGGAGGCTGCACTGTGGCTGGTGATGGTGGATGGGCAATAATAAGTCAGGGACCACCACCCAGTGCAACCTCTCCCACTTTCCTGCCTTCCCAATGCTTTGGACCACAACCCCAACCAGCCCCAGCCAGCAATGGATGCCCTCCAGAGGTTTTGGACTACAACTCCCATCCGTGCCGGCTGGGACCGATGGGAATTGTAGTCCCAAGCATTTGGGGGCACCAGGTTGGGGGAAGGCTGGTGTTGTGCTCTGCACACCCTATTGCACTCTTTAGAGCCCTGGTGGAAGAGAAGCCCTTGCTTTCCCAGTCGGGTTTCCTAATCGTCATTTGAGTCTCCGGCTTCCAAGAGAACCAGCCCCCTACTTGAAGGGCTGCTGGAGAACAGGCCTCTGTTTGAAGGCCTGAGTTTGGTTTAAAGGAGACCTGCTGTATAGGGGCCTTGACATCCACATTAAATACCTTGGCAGCAGACTAGAATCATAGAATCATAGAGTTGGAAGAGACTAAGCAGCCACACATGGGTCGCTTGGTCCCACTGCAACTCGATCAGGTGCATTTCTATCCAAGTTGCAGGAATTGTTTTGAAACTTCCATCCGTACGTGTAACTGGCGGATGTGATTCGTATGCCAATCTGTGTCTTCTTCTGCGATGATGTGTCCTTTGCCCCCTCCCTGCCCAGCCATCCCTGAGCCAAGATCCTTGCTATGGATCGATGGCCACCAAACCAGACGACATTAAAAGAGGATTAGGCCAATTCATGGAGGAGAGCGTTATGGATGGCTACTGCCATAATGACTGTTCTCTCCCTCTGCAGTCGGAGGAAGCAATGCTTCTGAGCACCAGTTGTTGGAAACCACAGAAGGGGAAGCTGCTCTCGTGCTTGTCTCCTGCTTCTGGGTATCCCGTAACAGGCATCCAGTTGGCCACGGCGAGAACAGGATGCTGGACTTTGATGGGCCATTGGCCTGTTCCAGCAACCTTTTCTTATGTTTTTATATAGACAACTAGGGACGCGGGTGGCACTGTGGGTTAAATTACAGAGCCTAGGACTTGCTGATCAGAAGGTCGGCGGTTCGAATCCCCGCAACAGGGGGAGCTCCCGTTGCTTGGTCCCTGCTCCTGCCAACCCAGCAGTTTGAAAGCACATCAGAGTACAAGTAGATAAATAGGTACCACTCCGGCAGGAAGGTAAACGGCGTTTCCATGTGCTGCTCTGGTTTGCCAGAAGCGGCTTAGTCATGCTGGCCACATGACCCGGAAGCTGTACGCCGGCTCCCTAGGCCAATAAAGCGAGATGAGCGTCGCAACCCCAGGGTCGGCCACGACTGGACCTAATGGTCAGGGGTCCCCTTACCTTTACCTATATAGACAACTGAAGGCAGCCCTGTGTCAGGAAGTTTTTAATGTTTGATGTTTCGCTGTATTTTTATATTATGTTGGAAGCCACCCAACATAATATAATATATTGTTACGATGACCCATCTAATCCCCTCTCCCTCGTCCCCCCTTGCAGGGCTGGAAAGCGACATGGACTATTTGAACACAGTGGCAGACCAGTCCAATCCAGGTGAGGATGCCACCACTGGCGCAGTCACAGAAAACGCCACCTTCCCAGAAGTGGGGTGGAGCAGGGCTGAAAAGTCACCCCTGGAGGCTCTGGCCCCGCTAATCCTCCCCCAGGCGGATGCTCCTTCGCGTGCATCACTGTTTCTCAATTCCCTTTGACAGCCTCAGCGCCACAGGGCTCCGGGGGCCCCATGCACCAGCATCTGTTTCCCAATGCTTCCTGCAAGGGGAAAGGTCAGCCTTGGGCGCTGACAGGGCCACTGGGCCGAGCACTGCTCTCCGGGGACAAAACACTCGCCTTGTTAATTGGGATGAAGCTTGACAGCTACATGAGCACACAGACCACTGCTTCCTCCTCCCAAAGCAGCCACTGCTGTGCTCTGTGCGTTTGCTGCCCATAGGTTTTGGGGGAAAGGAGAGGTTTCCACTGTCTGGGTCCTGGCAGTCAGGGGTGGGATCCAACCAAGTCATACTTTTAGGGTTGTTGATTTGGCAGGGGGATTTCATCCACTTCACATTCAAAGTTGAACGTGCCAAATCTACACTTTCCTAAACAGTACATGAACGGATACGCAGTCCTCCTTCAAAATTCACCCTTCTTCAGATTTGGCAGTCCGATATCTACAGGCAGGCAATGTGTGCAAAAATGCACATGCCAGGGTAAAGTGTGCATAAAAATGCATATGTTTCTGTATGTAGCATACAGAAATACATTATGCTAGGGGAAAGCAAAGCAGAAAACTGCAATTGGTATGCATTGCACAATGCAAATGGAGTTGTGCAATTTTGTAGCATGCAATTGATGATGTGTTCCCCAGTTTATTCAGCATTTTCTAGATCGTGAGTATGCAGGGAGAGCCATGTAGGGCACTATTTCAAAAATCTTATCTGCAGTGCAATGGCTTCTGACATTTTTGTCAGATGAACAGTTCCAGGTCCCATAATATCTATAAGCTTTCTTTTTAAAAAACTCACAAAATTAATTTGAAAGTAGAGATTACTAGGTAGCCAGAATTGGTGCCCAGTTACCCATTCTGAACTTTTTCGGTGCTTCTGTGAAACCTTAGAATCTGGCTTACTATTCCCATTTCAGAGTTGGGGCTGTGGAGAGAAGGCAGTTTGCCCCCAAATGAGTTCATCATGGCAGAACTGAGACTTTGTTGTGAATCTTCCAGGCCCAGCTATTGGACTATGATCATGAGTCTTGACAGCCGCCCCACAATGTCCCCTAACTTCTTCTTTTTGTTTCAATTGCCAGGGCTGTGCGGGCACCGCGGGGTGCCAGCTCCCAACGCAACGATGGCGAAGGCAAAGATCGTGGGAGGCAGCAAAGCCTGGCCTGGCGCGTGGCCTTGGCTGGTGTCTGTTCGGCTCAACGGAGAGCTGATGTGCGGTGGGGTGCTAGTGGGGGATGCTTGGGTCCTCACGGCAGCCCACTGCTTCACAGGGTAAGGCTGCGCTCTGGGAAAAGACTCCAGGTCTTGCATTCACACATGCATGTCTTCATTTCAGAAATGTACTGCTACTCACTGAAATTCATGAAACAGTGTGCAGTTTTTTAAAAAAAAGACTGCTGTGGCATTGGAACCAGTGTGAGGAATCTCAGGTCCTGGTGCCAGATGTGCCCCACCAGGCCTCTATTTCTGACCCTCAGGGCTCTCTCAAGGCCACACCCTCACCAGCCAGACTTCATGCTGTCATTGAGTGCATTGGCCTGGCAGGTAATGCCTCTTGATTGCTTGAATGGAGATTAGAGAGGAGTGTATGAGCATGTGTAGAAACTAGCCTGTCTCAAGAAACAATGGCGTGTGCCTCCAGGGGTGGAGTTAAAACTGCTGCATTAGCAGCACCAAAGTGCGTGCAAGCCTGGGCAGTGTGTAGGAAGGTCTTGGGCTGCCCAGACGACAAGACCCGCCCCCCCCCCCCCAGCCTTGCTGATAAGATCCAAAGGAAAGCAGAGCAAAACCTTTGGCACCAGTTTCGCTGCAGGAGTTGCTGGAAGGAAGCGTACAAGGTGCCCACCCAACTGTCTTAGGGTCTCTACTCCGGATTTGTGTAGGGTTTACTCCTCAGCCCAAAGATATCCCACATGGCAGTGGAGGTTAAGGATCAAAAGGGAAAATTTGCAAGAGTTGCTCCACCCACATTGGTCTCTGTCCCCGCCCACCATGGCCCCTGTAAGGTTGTCCAGAGGGGAATGTGGCCCTCTGTCTTGAAAGGGTTACCCACCCCTGACTTACACCAAGAATGGTGAGCCTCTGGACCTGCAGATGCTGTTGGATTCCAATCATTCCTTGCCAGTTGTGCCACTGGAAGCTGTAATCCAGCACTGTCTGGCCTCTGAATAGCAGTTAGAATCATAGAATCATAGAATCATAGAGTTGGAAGAGACCACAAGGGCCATCGAGTCCAACCCCCTGCCAAGCAGGAAACGCCATCAGAGCACTCCTGACATATGGTTGTCAAGCCTCTGCTTAAAGACCTCCAAAGTAGGAGACTCCACCACACTCCTTGGCAGCAAATTCCACTGTCCAACAGCTCTTACTGTCAGGAAGTTCTTCCTAATGTTTAGGTGGAATCTTCTTTCTTGTAGTTTGGATCCATTGCTCCGTGTCCGCTTCTCTGGAGCAGCAGAAAACAACCTTTCTCCCTCCTCTATGGGACATCCTTTTATATATTTGAACATGGCTATCATATCACCCCTTAACCTCCTCTTCTCCAGGCTAAACATGCCCAGCTCCCTTAGCCGTTCCTCATAAGGCATCGTTTCCAGGCCTTTGACCATTTTGGTTGCCCTCCTCTGGACACGTTCCAGTTTGTCAGTGTCCTTCTTGAACTGTGGTGCCCAGAACTGGACACAGTACTCCAGGTGAGGTCTGACCAGAGCAGAATACAGTGGCACTATTACTTCCCTTGATCTAGATGCTATACTCCTATTGATGCAGCCCAGAATTGCTTTTTTAGCTGCCGCGTCACACTGTTGGCTCATGTCAAGTTTGTGGTCAACCAAGACCACAAACAGTTGCTATGTATCACATGAGGCAGAGGGCTGTCCTACGGAGAACCCGCTTTCAAGCCTCCAGTAGTCATCTGGTTGGCAACCATGAGAACAGGATGCTGGGCAAGACATTGACCTCATCCAGCGGGGTTCTTTTAATGTTCTTATTGAGCAAAGTCTAGCTTCCTCCAGTCTTTGCTGCCCCCTGGCGTCGGGAAAACCAGTTGGCTCCAGTTAAAGTGAAAATTGGATCTGGCCGACATCCATTGAGCACACTTAGTGGGCATGGAAGGCTCGCTGTTTGCTTTTGTGTGGTGGGGCAGCAACCAAAAGCCAGGGGAGAAGGGAGGGCATGGCTGGCACCCTGAACAGAAGCACTCTACACTGTGTGGTTGTTGTTATACTGTTTCCCCTTATGATAATAATTTGAAACTACAAGAGCCTCGACTGCTCTGTAGAAGCCAAAGAATAAGCGAGCTAACAGGTCAAGGTGGCTTATATTGGTGCTGTGACCAAAAAGGCTCTGCTACTCCTGGAAACCTGCCAACCAGAAGGTGAGGAGACTTGGGGAAGATCCTCCTCCAAGGACCAGATCACACAAGGAAATTTGAGTAGGAGAATGTGGTCCAGAGTCCTTCCCAGCTCCATAATTCCTTGATCAGATATAACCCTGCCCAAAATGTTCAAGCCAGCCACCAAATCCAACAGCTGATTGGCATCTGTTAGCCGGTGCAAATAATTGTAGATGCGACGCTTTGTTTTCTTCCTATGAGCACTTGAGTAAATTGCATGGCTTGGGTGGCTTTAAAAGAGAATCGGACAAATGGAGGATAAGGCTGTCAGTGACTACCAAACCTGATGGCTGCGTTCTGCCTCCACAGTCGGAGACAGTAATGGTTCTGAACGTGAGTTTCTGGTGCAGGTGGGGAGAGGGCTCATGCACTTGAATCCTCCTTGTGGGCTTCCCATAGGCATCTGTGAGAACAGGATGCTGGACTGGGTGGGCTACTGGCCTGTGTTCTTACGTACCCTCCTGCCTTTCTACCTGCAGAAGCAGAAACGAACTGGCCTGGTCAGTTGTCCTGGGCGATTACGACCTGACAAAGCTGGATGAAGGGGAGCGGGTTGTTCCGGTCAGCCGCATCCTTTCCCATCCCAAGGTGAGCTGGGGTCGCCAGTGTGGTGTAGTGGTTAAGAGCGGTAGACTTGTAATCTGGTGAACCGGGTTCGCTTCCCTGCTCCTCCACTTGCAGCTGCTGGGTGACCTTGGGCTAGTCACACTTCTCTGAAGTCTCTCAGCCCCACTTACCTCACAGAGTGTTTGTTGTGGGGGAGGAAGGGAAAGGAGAATGTTAGCCGCTTTGAGACTCCTTTGGGTAGTGATAAAGCGGGATATCAAATCCAAACTCCTCCTCTTCTTCCTGTTCCACCCATAGTGATCCCATTCTTAGGGCCTTTCTGCTTTTCTCCACTCCCAACTTCTCCTTTCTCTGCCCGCAGTTCAACCCCAAGACCTTCCACAACGATGTGGCTCTGTTGGAACTGAGCAGCCCCGTGACCCCGTCGGCCTGGGTGACTCCAGTGTGCCTTCCTGAGCGACCCATGGAACTGGGCACAGGGATGCCATGCTATATCATTGGCTGGGGATCGCTCTATGAAGGTAGCGTGAGGAAGGGCAACCCAGGAGCATGTGGGGGGTGGGGGCTAGGGGTGGGGGAGAAACTTGGTTTAGTTTACATCTTCTTCTTCTTCTTCTTCTTCTTCTTCTTCTTCTTATTATTATTATTTCATTATTCATACCCCACCCATCTGGCTGGGTTTCCCCAGCATATATCAAAACATAATAAAACATCAAACATTAAAAACTTCCTGATACAGGGCTGCCTTCAGATGTCTTCTAGAAGTTATGCAGTTCTTTATCTCCTTTATGTCCTTGACATCTGAAGGGAGGGCATTTCACAGGGAGGGTGTCATTACTGGGAAGGCCCTCTGCCTGGTTCCCTGTAACTCTGCTTCTCGCAGTGAGGGAACCAGCAGAAGACCCTCGGAGGAGGGGGTGGAGGAGAAGGAAGGGGGTGGAGACGCTCCTTCAGGTATACTGGGCCGAGGCCGTTTAGGGCTTTAAAGGTCAGCACCAACACCTTGAATTGTGCTCAGAAACACACTGGAAGCCAATGAAGAGCCTTTAGGACTGGTGTTATATGGTCCCAGTGCCCATATAACTGACTGAACAAACTGAATTTGCCCTTTCCAAAGCAATGCATCAACCGAAACACGGCCACCCTATGAAATTTGCATTTCTCTGAATTTTGCGATGACATTTTCCAGCCATATACAAAAATGCACTTTACTAGGCTAAAGCGTGCCTGTGAATGCATATATTGGTGAAAACACATTGCAGAAATGTGTTAATAGTTGAGAAACTTGTGTTGCAAAAATTTGCACACAAAAATATGTATTTGGGATATCTCAGTTGGTTAGAGCAGGAGACTCTTAATCTCAAGGTCATGGCTTCAAGCCCCACATTGGGCAAAAGATTGCTGCGTTGATGACCCTCTTGGTCCTTTCCAGCTCTACAATTCTATAAATTAGAACTAAAATGCTAAGGAATTTTCATGAGAACTCCTACCAAATCTGGAGCTGGGCCCTAGAAAAAATGGAACGCCTGGGGCTACTGGCAGGGTTGGCCTCTCCCTTGTGGCTTCATCCAGCTGCCACATGGGAAGGGCTTCCATCGCCATGCCAAGGTGGGCAATTTTGTGGGGAGGTGGTGGTGGGAATTGGGGCCCCTCCATAATGTCATACGCTTGCCCCATAGATGGTCCAGGAGCTGATGTAGTCATGGAAGCCCAGGTTCCCATCCTAGCTCAAGACATCTGCCGTGGTGCACTGGGGCGCCAGCTCTTCACCAGCGCCATGTTCTGCGCTGGGTTCCTCTCCGGGGGCGTTGACTCCTGCCAGGTAAGGGGACTCCTGCCTGAGGAGGGGGAGCTGAGGGACAGTGGAGCAGTGCCCGGGGGGGGTAGCCTTCTGGCATTTCCAGCACACTGCTGGCGCAGAATTTGGCATCAGGGCTTGGCAGGGATGGGCATCTGCTGAGAGCCCACGATTCCACTAAGGACCTCCATAGTCCTGCTTCTCTTCACAGTTGCCTCCTGCTTGTTCACCTGCCTCTCGCTCAGGCCCAGAGCGGGAAAGCAAGGAAAAACCAGCAGTGGTGAAGAGAGAGCGATGGGGAGAAGCTGCCACCGACTCCATGCTCAGCTGACAGGCTCTGTCCGGCAGCAGTGCTGAGGCAGAGGAGCAGCAGCTGGCAATAGTGGCAGGAAGCGGTCAGAGTCATGGAGGGGAGAGAAAACGCCATATCCTACAGTGGCCAGCTGGACTGGCAGGTGTGGTGCCATGATGCCCACATAACTAGCATAAGAAGACCCCGCTGGGTCATGTCGTCCCGCCTCCTGTTCTCACAGTGGCCAATCAGATTTCTCCAGGAAGCCCACAGGCAAGAGCCCTCCCTCCCTGTTTCCCATAAGAGCATCCAAAGAGCCTTCCTGTTGCATTTAGTCCAAGATCTTGTTCTCAGAGTGGCCACCCAGATGCCCGTGAGAAGCCCGCAAGCAGGATTCAAGCACAAAAGCCATCTCCCCTCCTGCAGTTTCCAGCAGCTGCAATTGAGAAGCATCCCTGCCTCCAAAACCACGGGAGGGGGAGAGTTGCTTTTGTGCACGAATCTTGCTTGTGTGTTTCTCCACAGGCATCTGTGAGAACAGGATGCTGCTGAGGTGTGTGGTCATCATGGCACCAGACCTGCCAGTCCAGCTGGCCACTGTAGGCTACAGAGTTCTGCACTGAATGGCCCTTTGGCCTTTTCCAGCAAGGGCAGGGGGGCAGGATTCCTCGACTTGCACATTTCCCTATTTTGGACCCACAGCTGTTTCTCCTTCCAGGGCGACTCTGGGGGACCACTCACTTGCTGGGACCCTTTGTCAGAGCGGTATGTGCTATACGGGATCACTTCCTGGGGCGACGGCTGCGGTGAGCGTGGGAAGCCTGGGGTGTACACCCGAGTCGCCGCCTTCACAGACTGGGTGCACCAGCAGATGGAGAGTGAGTGTTAATGTTGGCGTTGTCGCTCCCAACTCCTCCACCGGGGGGGGGGGGCAGAATAAATGGGAGGTTGACTGGGGCCAGTCACACCTTTGCAGTTCAGGGGACGTGATGGAGGAGGTACCCAGACAGGGAAGAGTTGCTGTAGCCTGAATTAGCCACATCTCTGAACCGTACCTCCAAAATACAGTTGCGAGATGTGAGGCACTCAGCGGGCCTCATGATTGGTCTGGCGTTGGTGAATTTCACTTCAGGCACCTTCTGTCCCTGAACTATGCCAGCCTGCCAATATAGGAACGACTATTTAGAAATTGGTGTCTGGGTTTTGATTTTTCCTCTTCCCTCCCTGTACGTTTCCCCTTGTGTGTTGTGTTTCCTTAAATTGTAAGCCTGCAGGTAGGGACTGTCTTGTTTTGATGGTATTTAAGCTGCTCTGGGAGCCTTTTTGGCTAAGGAGTGAAGTACAAATGCTCTAAACAAAACAAGCAAATGAATAACTCCAAAACTGAGGGTGGCTGCAGTGTTTGCTCTGGCACCTCTTTGTGCTTCACAAGCCAGGAACATCCAATGTGTTGCTCTCCATATGTTGTTGGACTGCAACTTCCATCATCCCCTGACCTTTGGCCACACTGGCTGGAGCTGATGGGAGTTGGAGTTCCGCGACACCTGGAGTGAGTTGCGCTGCCTACCCCTGCTTGATGACTTTCAGGTCACCCTGCTGGGAAATCCATGTTCCTTCCGACCCTTGGTCAGGCCCCTCCCTCTCTCCCTGCCGGAGCACATGGGCAGTGCTGACAACAATTCCCCTTTGCTAATCCTCTGCACAGAGTCGCCCTCCAGCCGGGAGCCCACCTGCTTCGAGCTGCTGGCATTGGCTCAGATGCCACCCGATAGGCAGCGAGTGGAGCTCTCACACCTGTGTGCCTTCTACACTCAGCCCTGCTCCCCCTCTGCTAGTCCAGCGGCTTGTGCCCATGCTGCAGATGAGAAGTGCAAGGCCAAGAGGCAGCAATGCGGTGAGTGGCATGGCAAGGGCTGGCTGGGAGCAGGTTTAGCATGAGAACCCAGGCTATTGCAGCTTGTAAAGAATCATTTGCCTTGTCGCCTGCGGCGATCACAATTCTCTCCAGGGGATCAGGCAGGGACATTAAAAAAAACCACAACCGCAGTTCTCTGCTGGACTCTGCTGAAATGAGACAAATGGTCCATACAGGTGTGCCTGGGGAGTCTAGTAAACATTTATGTGGGCAAATAAGTCCACTTGGGTGGGCTTTTCTTCAAGGTGGGGATAATTGGGGTGTGGGGAGAAGGCTCACCATTACTGCACAAACCAGTATATGGTTGGAGTCTGCTCACATGAACACAGGGATAGCCGTCCACAGCAGGGAAAGTTATCTTCAACATTTCTGTGAAGTTATTCTCAAGGTGACAAATCCAATGACAAGCGTAGACAACAAATCCAAAATTATAAATGGATTAAAAGAAAGCTAAAATGACACAATAAAAATGGCTATCAGTAGGGACACAATCAATATGAAAACAGCAGCTGTTGGAAACTTGTTTTCAATGGAAGCAACTATAAATGAGTGTTTGTAGGGGGAAGGTCTCAGCTGCCTGATGAGCTGTGATGGGGAGAAGTGAGCCTCCTCTGAGTAGGGGATTTCATGGCCCAGGTGCCACTACGGAAAAGGCTCTGTCCATCCACCCCCAGCTTGTTCTTCTGATCTGGAAGGAAGCAGGCATTGTCCTCAGCAGATGATCTTAAAGGTTGGGTATTTTCACATGGATGGAGGCAGTTCTTAAGATAATTTTTTTCCAGACTGTTCAGGGCTTTTAAAAGAACCAGCACTTTAAACTGAGCTCAGAAACAAACTTGTGATTATGATGGAAAAGGCTGGAAGCCTCTAAACTTCCCAGAGGTTTGATAGTTACCTTCTCCTACGCAGCGTCCATGGAGGAAGGCAGGCATCAAGCCTTTGGGAGTTCAGAGGATCCCACTCCTTCCCTCTGTAATTGTGACCTAACACATGAACTTGCATATTCCTCACAAGGCCATATCTGTGAGCTGAACCTCACCTCATGCTTTGAGAATTTCACGCGGTTGGTTTTGAGCGTTCTATCCCCCAAGGCAGCACATCATGCTTCCTTTGCCTAAAAGGGTGTCCCTGGGAAGCTATGTTTCTTTCCCATATACTCTGGCGCTCTGTTCAATGCCTTGTTTTCCTGAGGCTTAAAGCACCCCCAAAGTGAGCCAGACTGGATTCTTGATCTCTTGCTGAGGGATCTCTGCAGCGCCATTGTCCTTCCCAGGCTGGGCGCTGGAGGCTGATTGTTCTGTGTGGCATTCCTGGCTTAATCAGGTCTACATAAACACTTGTTTTTCTCCAAAGCATTGTTGGTTTTGAGGAGAGGCTTAGATCTGATCAGAGCAGCGCTGCCAGTGTCTTTTACGGAGCCCAGGGCCCTGTTGACAAAGCTGGTTCTCAGCTCGGGGACATACTGAGCGAGAGATTGAAAGGTCCATTATGAAGTTCCTGCTAATGTGCAATTATTTATTTTGTATAAAGCACGTTTACCCTGTTCTCCAGACACAGAAAAGGCTTCTTGAGTGCGTTGTAAGACAACCAGAACGGCTTTAAAAGAGGATTGGATAAATTCATGAGAGATTAGGTTGTTGGTGACTAGTAGCAATGATAGCATCTGCCCCATGATAGCTCAGTTGGTAGGGAATGAGACTCTTAATCTCAGGGTCATGGGTTTAAGCCCCACATTGGACAAAAGATTCCTGCACTGTAGGGGGTTGGACTAGATGACCCTCGTGGTCCCTTCCGACTCTACAATTCTATGATTCTGTGGTTGGCCACTGTGAGACCAGGATGCTAGACAAGATGGGCCTTTGGCCTGATCCAGCAGTGCTCTCCTTACATTCTTCCTAGCGTCAGAGCCCTTGTCCTTCCCATTCTCCTTCTCTCTCAAATTCAGTACAATAATATCCAATCATGTATACTATAAATGAAGAAATAATGAGCACAGCACATACGACATTATATCATGCAGGCACATTATGAAAATTGACCAATTCTGTATGAAATTCATTAGTTATTTGATTTCCTGCTTGTGATTTTATATAATGTTAATTTTACCATGAATGCCACATTCCATTCTGCTTCCCCCCCCCCAAAAAAACCCATTTAGAAACATAAGGGACAGGTTATTAGTTTTTCCAATTGCAGGTTATTTTTTAAAATTTTGCAGCTGATAATAAAATAGTTCCATACCGGATTCTTTTAAAGTAATAGCTTTTCAATCATGTAAAATAACAGTTTTTTGGACTGTAAGGAATTAAGCGTGATCTGTTCAGTGTCTCTTAGAAACGAAAGTGAATACCCCAAAGGGGCGTAATGGAAAAACTCGAGCCCATCTTCCAGGCACGCAGGGGCAAATGATAGATGATATGAAAAATGGATGATCACATTTTATGGCTTTTTTTAAAAAGACATAGGTACGGCAGTGAGTGGCCAGTTTCCTGAGTGAAGCACGTTGGAATGGGCTTTTAATCCCCACCTTGGTTGTGGTCTCAGTGAAAATCACACGCCTGTCAAGCAGCTAGTAGCTCTGAGAGGGAAGCATCAGATCACAGAATTGCAGAGTTGGAAGGGACTGCCAAGGTCATCTAGTCCAACCCCCTGCAATGTGGGAGTCACAGCTAAAGAATTCCCAACAGATGGCTATTCAACCTCTGTGTTGTTGGTTGTTGGCATCCACCTGTCTCAGGAGTGCTCCTTTGTGGGTCAAACCATTGGAGAGTTACAGCGCCTGCTGTGGCTGTAGAGAACGATACGGGAGAGACAAGTTTTCTTGCAGCTGGAATAGATGAAGGTGTCTGGTTGTGCTGATGTGGGTGCACCGTGCGTTCTTCCCAGCAGTCATTCCTCCTTTGGTCACTGCTGTGGATGCACACCCTGACACTCTCCAGGCACTGTGGTTGTCTGCAAGGGATTCCCACATGGCGGGCTTGAAGTTGCCAGCCTTTGTGTCCTGTTTGCAGACATCTTTGTAATGCAGAGTTGGTCTGTCAACTAGCCTGGGACCTGAACCCAGCTCCTCATAGAGCACGTCCTTGGCTATCTGGCCATCTTCCTTTCTGTGTTTGACATCCCCAATGAACCAATTGGGACCCATGATGGCAGCATGGGAGGCTTTCATTGGAGTCTTGCTCTTAGGGTCTTACAGGCAAATTAATTAAGGATAAGGCTGCCGATGGCAACTAGCCATGACAAACATTTCTCCCTCCACTGTTGGAGACAGTATACCTCTTGAATACCAGTTGCTGAGAATCAGAAGTGGGGAGAGTTGTTGTGGGGCTCAGGTCTTGCTTTTGGGCTTTTGAGAGCAGGATATGGCACCAGAAGAACCTTTCGCCTGATCCAGCTGCAAGGCTCTCCTTCTTGTGTTGCTCTTGTAGCACTCTTAACTTGTTTTCCCCAGAGCTGCGCTCGTACGCTCAGACCTTGTTGGAGTTCCTGCGTCGGGCGGAGGAGTTTTTCCGCACTCAGATTGACTTCTCGTTCTTCACACACTCCCTCCCCCAATTCATGGAGCAAGTTTACCACCACCTCTTCCCTCCTCGACCACGCCAGGATTCCAGAGGTACTCCTTGGCCCATGTCTTGGGATGAAGACATAATCAATATAAGGGATCATGTAGCTCGGGTTTCACTGGTCTGTTGCACTCCAGAGGTTTGGACTACACAAACTATCAGCGCTGGCTGGAGCTGATGGGAACTGTGGTCCAAAACCTCTGGAAGGCTAGTGTTGAGGAAATAATGTAAAGGTAAAAAAAAAGGTAGGGACCGCGGGTGGAACTATGCGTTAAACTACAGAACCTAGGGCTTGCCGATCAGAAGGTTGGCGGTTCGAATCCCCGCGATGGGGTGAGCTCCCGTTGTTTGGTCCCACCTCCTGCCAACCTAGTAGTTCGAAAGCACATCAAAGTGCAAGTAGATAAATAGGTACTGCTCCGGTGGGAAGATAAACGGCGTTTCCATACGCTGCTCTGGTTCGCCAGAAGCGGCTTCATCATGCTGGCCACATGACCCGGAAGCTGTACGCCGGCTCCCTTGGCCAGTAAAGCGAGATGAGCGCTGCAACCCCAGAGTCGTCTGCGACTGGACCTAATGGTCAGGGGTCCCTTTACCTTTACCTTTTTTAAAAAAGGTAAAGGACCCCTGTACAGTTAAGTCCAGTCAAAGTTGACTATGGGGTTGCAGCGCTCATCTCACTTTCAGGCCAAGGGAGCTGGTATTTGTCCACAGACAGCTTTGCGGGTCATGTGGCCAGCGTGACTAAATCGCTTCTGGCGCCATAATGGAAACCAGAGCGCACGGAAACACTGTTTACCTTCCTGCCACAACGGTATCTGTTTTATCTACTTGCACTTATCTACTTGCACTGGCGTGCTTTCGAACTGCTAGGTTGGCAGGAACTGGGACTGAGCAACAGGAGCTCACTCCGTTGCAGGGATTCGAACTACTGACCTTCTGATCAGCAAGCCCAAGAGGCACAGTGGTTTAGACCACAGTGCTACCCGCCTCTCTACTGTTGAGGAAATACTGGGGTTCTGGCACACAGTTTCTCCCATTTCATTTCCTTGCCAACTTCCAGGTTATACAAAATCCCAGGCAAAGATGTCTTGCTAAATTGCAGAAACCAAGCTGCGATGTCCATTGAAGTTCTAGTTCTTTAACAGCATGCATTTTTGTACGGCCAAATAAATTTATAGTTTCACCCCATCGTCTCTCTATTCCAGGAAATGCAGCCCCTGCTGAATTTCTGCCTTTATATCTCTGTTCAAAGCATATAGACTGACTTTGTCAGGAGAAAATTTGCAATGCATCCTCTGCAGCAAATAGTCCTAGACCTGAGGAATGCCTGTTGCCCCATTTCCGCTGCTGTTCATCAACGGGGTTTCATCCTCATACTCACCTTGGTCCTAATGGCTTGTGAGAGCCCAGAGCTATCTCCACCTGCAACTGAAAACTACAGGAACACAGTTCCTGGCCCTATTTCTACCCAGGGATAGAGAGTACCATCAGAACACATTATGACTGTCTTACGGCTAAAGTCCCTAACTGTGCTGCAGCCACCATAGGTGGGGAAGGGGAGGGGGCACTTCTCCCCTACCCCAGACTGACACCCGCATTACCCCCAAGAGCAGGTTGCAGAGCCAGAGGCGGTCGTTGCCACAGGAGGTGGGCGAGAGAGCCTGCAGCCAGGTGCCAGGAAAATGCAAAAACGAGAAGCCCAGACTTCGCCCAGGAGGTAAGCTGACACCTCCGTGTTTCTGTTCTACTGGTGCCTTGCTTGTAGGCATAGTGGCATGGTGCTGGGTGCCAGAGTGGGAAGTTGTGTGTGTGTGTGTGTGTGTGTGTGTGTGTGTGTGTGAGAGAGAGAGAGAGAGAGAGAGAGAGAGAGAGCTCCCATTAGAGCAGCCAGGAAGAGGAATTCAGGGGAGCTACTGAGTTCTTCTCTGGCTTGGATTGTAACTTTTGGGGACCATGATGCTCGCTGGGGAGAGCATTACAGGTATCCAGGATGAATTTTTTGAGTAGGGAAATACAAAATTCACCACTATTAATCAGGGAACAATACTATAACTGCTGACCTTCCAACCAGCAAGCCCAAGAGGTTCAGTGGTTTAGACCACATTGCCACCCGCTCTCTCATTTACCTGACTATAACCACAGAGAAAGATAAAGAGAGAGGCGGGAGAAAATCAGATTTGTTGATAGTTATGTACTGCACAGTCCTGTAAAAGAAATTGTTTAAAATTTCAAAGCGTTGGGGTTCTAGAGCTAATTGCAGTAAGCAGGCATAGCAATTGTACTTTCGTATTGGCAAAGGGCAGGGAATGCAAGCAGAAACTCAGGTGGATCGTGCCCACCGCCCCACCTCTAATTCCACGTGTTTATGCAAACTCACATGCAGAGCCTACTATACATGTGCACACTGTCTGTACATAGACTAAGTCCATGTGTGATCTGCTCCCTAGATAATATCCAGACTGACAAAGGGTTTGGATCAACCCAGAAGCTTACTTGCAACTTCTTCTGTTTTTGGCCCCAATAAAGGTGTTAAGTTGCTGTTCCTTTAGATTCTTACCATACTGTTCCTTTGATGTTAGAAAACCTTTCATTTCAAAGAGAGGTTGCATTGATAGGCATAGGAGAGGGGTCAGGGAAGAGATCTTCAAAGCCAGGAGGTGAACCTGGCCAGACTTCTGAAATGTGCAGCCTCCTTCATTTTTACTCAGTGACGGTTCACAGAAACACACGCTTAGCTACACAGAGAGGCAAAGAAGTAGGCTTCTGTAGGCAAGGGCTGTTCTGAATGCTCATCCTAGGGACCCCTCCAGGCAAGCTGTTTATTGAGAATCCATTGGTTTGCTTGCACACAGTTTTATGTGTTTAGAACCTAACACTCAGAGACACACCTGGGAGAGGAAGTACAAGCTGCATGGCAGGCTTGTGGGTGGGCGGCTCAGGAGCAGAGGTGCTGGGATAGAGATGGGCTGAGCACCCTTTTCCTTACTCAGTCTCTCTTTGCAGGCCTCCTCGGTCCACCCTCCCCTCCTTTGCCTCCTTGTTCCAGGGCACGGGGCCCAGTTTGGGCGACTGGGTGCAGGAGCTGAATGCCCTGGCCGAGGACTCGAGAACCACAGCCGGCGGGGAGGAGCAGCTGTTCCTGCAGGTATGTGAATGGGTGGAGAGGGGAAGAGAGAGACAAGATTGGAGCGGCACTCTGGCTGCAAAGGCAGACAGGAAGTCATAGAAAGAGGAGAGAGATATGGATCACAGTTTCAGCCAGCTTCGTGGCGTTACTCTCATTAGGCAGCAGGCCCAGGCCTACCATAAAGCAAAGACAAGCAGTTGCTTCAGGCGGGAGCTGCTGGGTGTCAGCAACAACATCCCACCACTATTTCTCCTGAGGTCACCCACCCTGTCACCCACCCCATAAATCAGTGGTTCTCAGAGTGGGGGAACAGCTCCCTGCAGGGTGATGAGATTGCCGGGGGGGGGGGTGCGAAGAGGCAAGGGGGACGGGGGCACTGGAGGTGTAAATGACTATCAGAGTTTGAAAAGCTAGTATCACTTGATCAGGTCATCCATTTTGTTGAATTAATCAAACCAAATAGTTTTAACTGGGGTTTGATTGAATGTGCAATTAATTGATACGGTTTTGAATTTTATTGTATTGTTATCTTCCTTAGTGGGTCGTGCAAACTTCTACTCTGTACAGTGGTACCTCGGGTTACAGACGCTTCAGGTTACAGACGCTTCAGGTTACAGAGTCCGCTAACCCAGAAATAGTACCTCAGGTTAAGAACTTTGCTTCAGGATGTGAACAGAAATTGTGCTCCGGGGGCAGTGGGAGGCCCCATTAGCTAAAGTGGTAGCTCAGGTTAAGAGCAGTTTCAGGTTAAGAACGGACCTCCGGAACGAATTAAGTTCTTAACCCGAGGTGCCACCGTATAATGCTTTTTATAGGGTAGGAGGCACTTGAGATGAGTTCATGAAGGGTTGGGAACCACTGCCCTAAGCTAACTGCCAGGGCTTGAAGTAAGAGCCAACAGCCAGCCAGCCAGTGAACAGTCACTTTCTGTTCGTGCAACAGGAGTGGGAGGAAGCCTCCTCATCCTTTTCCCTGGGCAGCAAAGTATCTTGGCTTTTCTCCCAGGGGACCCACGGTTCATTTGCAGCTTTCTGCTCCTCCCCCAATATAAGTGAGAAGCACTTTGGTGCCATTAATGCAGCGGTTTGACTTCACCCCTAGAGGCATACTCCATTGTCCCCCGTGACAGACAGATGCCAACAACAATAAAGCACTGGGGGAAGCTGCATTTAGGGCACTGACACAAATCGCCCCTGTGATGGCATCCAGATGGTTTTTGTGCAGCGTTTTACGTGTTGATGAAAGATGAAAGAATATCAATCAGTGGTGCAGTGAAGCACCCCTTGTTTCATAGCTAAGCCGAGGAACTGGCAGATTACATCACATTAGCAAGCATGGCTAAAGGCTAAACCAACCCTTTTATTTTGGGAGGAAATAAATCCCCCAGTCCCTTCCCAATGAAAAAGCATGCAAGCTTTGCAGCCCAGCAGAACTCTTCATCAGGATGGATATTCAGCAAAGCAAGGGAGTTAAAAATCTGGCTAGGGCTGCTAGGAGTCCAAAACATCCAGAGGACACCCAGTCTCTTTGTTCTCGAGGTCCTCCCAGTATGCTCTTTCCAGTCATTCCTTGGCAGTTCTTCTGGTTGGGAACTGGTCAGCCACTTGACTTGCCAGGCCACTTGCCAGCCTCAAACAGACCTACCTATCGGCTCGCTCTGAGCTATCCCTCTGCCTTCTTTCCAAACACAGCAGGCAGATGGGGAGGTGAAGGAGCTGCAGGAACAAGGGTGGATCTTCCTTCAGCAGCTGCGGAGAGAACTGGGCCTTCAGGATGCTTCCCCCGAAGCTGGGACAGAGGAGGAAGCCACCATTGCAGCCACCACCACTCCCCAAGGTCTTGCCTTGAATGGTATGGAATGGGCCATGGGGCAGGACCAGAAATGGGAAGGTGGGTGGGTGGCTTTGGGGCACTTGGAGGATGGTGTACCAGAGCAGTCAATCCCTAGAATGAATCAAGAAGCTTACATTGCAGGGGTGGAGGGAGGCCAGATCTTTACTTCCCTGCAGGCCAACGTTGGCAGGTGGGCAGCGCCACCAGCCCGCCAATCTTCTGGTGTTATGATGGCCTGTGGTGGGGAAGGGTCTGCACCACTAGCGCATTCCTGCAGCGCCCAGCAGGATGGAACTCTCCGCTCACCAGGACATGGGCACCGTTGGCCTGGAATGGCCCTGCTTTGTACTATCCCATGGTCAGGGCTGTATACCGCTTTGCAAGCCCAATTTCAAATGCTGGTTTTAACCCATAATCCTTTTCACAACTGGAGATCCCAGTGTTTTACGGAGCACCTTGGATGGCTCAGTCAGAGCAGGAGACTCTTAATCTCAGGGTTGTGGGTTTGAGCAAAAGATCCTTGCATTGCAGAGTTTTGGACTGGGTGACCCTCATGGTCCCTTCCAATTCTATGATTCAATTAAAGCCTTGTGAGCCTGCCTGGGCCTTCTGCATGCAAGGCATATGCTCTGACACTAAGCTGTGGCCATTCCGTAAATTGCTCTGTGATGGTTTTTGGTGCTTGGTGGTTGTTTTTTAATCCGTTCACATAATAACTGGAGACTTTCATAGTTGGCATCTAACAAATAAAAGAATAGCAATGGTGATACCTATTCAGAATTCTACCCCGAGGAAACAGGGGAACCGCCATTGGCAGAATTTCTCCACTTCTCCCTATCCGCCCTCTTTCCCTTGTTTCCCCTCCCCAGCTGTCCCCCTCCTCTCCCTTCCCCCCCTTCCCCTGTGGTAATTAGGATTAAGGGAAAAAGATCCCCTTCTCCAACCTTCACCAACCTGGTGCCCTTCAACTGCTGGCTGATGGGGAAGAAGAGAGACGGGTTATGAGCAAAGCAAAGCAAGGCAGGCTAGCTTTGTTCTGTGCCTTTCCCCGTAGCTTCTCCGCAACTCTTAAACCTTTACTTTCCCATCTTGCTCTGTGGCAGACTCCCTGGCCAGTGAGGCCCACCCCCAGCGGGAAAAGCGCAGCCTTGGGAACGCGGGCCCCATTTGGGGAAAGGATGACACCTTCCCCCAAGGTAGGTTTGTCCCAAGCTTCCTCAAAACAGAAGGAGGGGAGGGGCCTTGGATAAAGGGGTGGGGCCTAACAGTGTATGGGAGGGAACAAGGGCAGAGTATGGAGCAAAGAGGCCACATGTCCTCCTTTGCAGAGGAAACTCCTCTATTTGATGGGCTGTCGGGAAGCCAGTCCTCTGTTTGAAGGGCTGTCCAGTCTAAGTCCAGTTTAAGAAGGTGAGCAATAGGGGCCTTGAAGTTGCCCATCGGCAGGTAACAGCTGGTTAGCAGACGGATCAGCCACACAGCTCACCTGATCATGGTCTTCTCTACAGTGAGATATATTCCACAGGCAATGACCAGTTTGTGCACAGCTTACTTTCTGAAGCACTGGATGCTCACGTGAAATTTCTTATAATCGGAACACCCATTGAAAAAGCCCCCAAACACCCCATTCCGCCCATTTTGGTGACGTTTTTTGGTCCCTTTCAGGTTCAGTGTGATGCACGTATGCACAGTCTCATACATATCAGACATGCCTAAAACGGTCGCTGCCTGTATTTATTTTTAAGTTAGAGCAATTATTTCCAAATGTGCATGTATAAATATAAATCAGCATGGACAAGTATTTCATAAGCTGCAAGGGAGCTATAGGCAGGGTGACCTTGGGGCAGAGGAAGGATCCCCCCCCAACTCCCCCTCTGCTTTGCTTTCCCGACGAAAATCGTCTCCACCTGAAGCTCCCATTTGCCTTGGGAGGAAAGGTGCATCTCCAGAGACCAGCAGCCTTATCTCCAGCAAGAATATTCCCTTCTGCTCTGAAAGACTTTGCCTGTTCTCTCCCAAATCTTCTATCCACCTGCCTCTCCCCACCCTTCAGTTCCTGCTGCAGGCTCCAGCTGCCGGGGCGTCAATGAATCTGCCCAGCAGGTCCGTTCTGTGCGTGAGATGCACCGCTGGATCCTTCAAGTGCCTGAGAGGGACCTCGCCATGACCTTCCAGGAGGTGAGGAATGAGAGGATTTGTCAATTGTGGTTTCTTTCCATTCTCATTTGTGCTCATCTTAAATTCAGATCTCCACATTTCCACATCAGTTTGCTGATCCCCCATACTGCCACAGTGCACGTGAAAATTCATGATGCTTTTTAGTGCAAATTCTGCCTAATATGTACACATTTTTGCAAGACAGTTTTCCCTAATATAATGCTCATAATATAATGATTGCCTTCCTCTGTACACATTCCAGCTTGTCAACATCCTTCTTAAATTGTGGCACCCGGAATTAGACACAGGACTCCAGGTGTGCTCTGACCAAGGCAGAATAGAGCAGTACTATCATTTCCCTCAATCTGGACACTAGACTTCTGTTGAATCCCATCAGCTGCATTCAATACATTGCTGCATCCTGGAGGCCCAGCATAGCCACCAGGGCCAGTAGCCATTGATAGCCCTCCACTGCAGCCTTCATGGTCTTCGCCCCCCCCCCCACTCGCTTCCTTTATGCTGCTGCTGCCATTGTTTTCTCCCTTTACGCCTCTTTGTCCTTTTCTCCAATCAGATCCTCGTGGACCTGGGCTCCAAGAACTCCAAGGGCCTATACAGGGCACGCGTCCAAGCCACCGTTGGACACAGATCCACCTCCTTCACCGGTCTCGTTGGCCTGGCCAGCGACTCTCTGTACCGCAGCATGCCTGGCCTCATTGCCCTCGCCCTGGAGAGCCTGAAGACCTAACCTGGCTGCTCCTGGCAAGGGTTGGACTAACAGGACGCCCTGCGAAACCAGAGGACGAAGGCACAGAGATGCCACACACCCCTCAGTGAGGCCCCCGTCCTCCAGGGTACGATGGCCTGGGAGTAAGGAAGTGTGGCGCAGGTCTGCTGATCTGCCCGTGCAGGGATGAGGGGCCTTTCCTCATCTGAGGGCCACATTGCCTTGTTGGGAACCTTCTGGGAGCCACATGCCAGCGGAAGGCAAGGACGGGCAGAAGGGAGTAGAGCAACAGACTCTCTACCTTTGTGCAGCTGGCTGCATTCCAGCCAGACAAAACCCAGAAGTTTATACACACACACACACACTCCATCCTTCCTCCAGGCAAACAAGAACCATTGACAGTGATAAAAGACACATCCCAGCCAGGTCAAAACATTCAAAGAGGGGCAGGGCTGGGGAGGACTGTGAGGAGGCATGGCTTAGGGGGAGGCCTGAAGGCAAGGGAGATGAGCCTGGGGGGCAGCGTTCAGCCTCTCCAGGCCTTGGGTTCTTCCTTGTACTAGTCTAAGGGCAGCTCGGAGCACAAGCTAGTCTCTCTTCACACCAAACCACATTCTGTTTTCCTTTTTCCATTTGCTTAAACTGGGCACTTTTATTTTGATGAAAAAGCAGGCATGGGGCCCCAATCCAGAACATGCTCCTGGCCCAGATCAGGCCCTCTCACACCCAATGCCCTGCTGAAAAATCTGCCCCCTTCCAGGCTTCTGTTTACCCCGCAAGGCGCTGCTTGCAGGAAACAAATCCAGAGCGGACAAAATATCAGTTAGGTGATGATGATGATGGCAACTTTCAGGACCTGAGACCAGTTGAGGAGCACGCCTCGTTTTGGGGATGGGGGGGGGCAGTGTCATCTAATTGCGACTTTCTCTTCCAAATAAAAGTGGCAGGAGTAGAATGTGGAGGGACCCCCATTGTCTAAGAAAGTGTCTCTGGGGCTGAGGGTGGCCGAGTAAAAGCCTTGCATTATGGGAAATATATTTATTTGTACAAAGGCTTGTTTTTGTAAACAAATAAAATTATATTTTGTGGTATATCTTGTGTGTGTTTTTTTAACCTTACAAAGTAACCGAAGCTTATCAACTGGAAATATTTCTCCCTCTCCTAAAAGAAAAGAGGAGGATAAGCATCCATATTCTCACCAACCTGGTGAAGGCCAGACGCTTTGGACTGCAACTCCCATCAGCCCCTGCCAGCGAAGCCATCAGACTTCGGGTCCAGCGAGCTCTGTACTGTTTCCACTGGCTGGCAGCAGCTCTCTCTGGAGTTTCATTAATCGCAGAGTTCTAAGATTGAGTTAACTCATCATTAGCAAAAACAATATCCACAGGCTTGGTTGAGTGTCAGACCTAATGAATGCAGCAGCTCATTCCTGGTGGATTTCCTCCATGAAAATCAGTTGCAGAGACTGAAAGTCCCTTCCTCCTCACAGCCATCTAAGTCTCCTCGTCTCCAGGCCTTTCTACTAGCAATCTGAGACTGTGCCTGCATGCAGCCAACCTCTCCACCCTTTTCATGCCTCTTCTGGGTCTGGGAGACGGGTGGGCAGGGGAGCTTGTAGTAGGAGGGGGAGACACACGTGACACTTCATCAGTCAGATTCATCTCTGCTTCCTGGCTTCCTGCTTCTGATTCTGGCTTCTCTCTGCCACAGACTCTCCCAGCTCACTAAGCCCTGTTACCCTTCAGCTTCCGACAGCCTCTCCCCATCTTCTCCCTATGACCACTCATTGTCCCACCACCACTCCCTGGGCCGGCTCTGAGCCGCAACATCTGCTTAGCCAAAGATGCTCTCTTGGCCTCCAGCCAAGAGAGGACAAAGGGACTGTCTCCTTATGAGATAGTTTCCAGGTGCATGTTTTCTAAGATAAGTCTGCCTTCTGGGATCTGATTGTGTATACTTTTATAGAAGACTGTGTCGTGACTTATCTTTTATGAGGGAATAAGGGGGAAATACCAGAACAGTTATTATAGAGGCTTTAGCGAACCTGAGCAAACACATCCGCTGTGAGTTTAAAAAGGGAGATGTTACTCTGCTAAATTGTGAACTTGTTAACACAACTTGGAAAGGCTATAATCAAACAATATATCCTCTCCTGCATCCCTGAACATTCCCACAACATGCAGCCCCTGGAAAGTTGCCTGTTAAGAAACACAACTCCTGACCTAATGGGGAGGGGAGTCAGAGCCTGACTCCTCAGCTGCCCAGGCTTTGCCTTCTTTTTCTGGCTCGGCTCAAAGGCATCAGCTGTGCGATCGCATAACTCAGTGCCCAGAGATCTTGTTTCCACTGGGACAGGAAGCGACTGTCAGGGGAGCTTTGATGGATGAAGTGGACTGGGCGGTGCCCTGCAGGGAGGGGAGTGGGGGGCTTGCTTGGCGCAGCAGTCAGGCTCATGCACTTGGATCCTGCAAAGATGGCAGCGGGGACCCTGCTCCCACCGCAAAGAGCTTCCTTTCAAAGGCAGACGGGCTCTCGCACGCTTAATCCCACATCAGCAGAGCAGGCTAGTTAGCGGACTGTCAGGACTTGGGGCCGCTTTGCAGGAGAGCTACTGGATTTAAGTGGATTGTCGCACAGATAGACACATCCAAGCTTCAGGATCTTGGCCGCCCTGAGAGATTTCAGGGTGTGTAAAAATAGGGATGGGAAGAAATTGATCCAGTTCACCTTGAAAGGCGACTTCACCTCATTCTCCAAAATACCTGGATGAAAAGGCAGCCATTCTTTGACATTCCCACTTCTCTGAATTGTGATGCAATTCTCGAGCCAAACAATGTGTAGAAGAACACGGATGCTGCTTCTGAATGCCAGTTACTGAGTATCACAAGTGGCGAGAGTGTCGTTGAACCCGGGACCTACCTTGCAGGTTCCACAGAGGCGCATCTGTTTGGCCCCCCTGAGAGCAGATGTTGACCTAGAGGGGGCCTTTGGCTCAGTCCAGCTGTGGCTCTGTTCTTGCTTGTAAGGATGAGCAAATCTGACCAGTTTGGTTGCTCTCAGTTTCTACTTTTGCTTCATTTCAATTCTCCAGTTTTTTTGCTGAAATTGGTATTCTTTTAATTTTTTTAAAAAACATGATGGAAATTCCTCATTTTAGTGTAAATTTATCCTAATAAACATTTTTGTATGCAATTGTGACTGATTACACTTTTTGCAAAGCAGTTTCCCTTAATGTAAGGCTATGTACCTTTTAATGCACTTGTTGTTGTGGTTGTTTAGTTGTTTAGTCGTGTCCGCCTCTTCGTGACCCCCTGGACCAGAGCACGCCAGGCACTCCTGTCTTCCACCGCCTCCCGCAGTTTGGTCAGACTCATGCTGGTAACTTCGAGAACACTGTCCAACCATCTCGTCCTCTGTCGTCCCCTTCTCCTTGTGCCCTCCATCTTTCCCAACATCAGGGTCTTTTCCAGGGAGTCTTCTCTTCTCATGAGGTGGCCAAAGTCTTGGAGTCTCAGCTTCAGGATCTGTCCTTCCAGTGAGCGCTCAGGGCTGATTTCCTTAAGAATGGAGAGGTTTGATCTTCTTGCAGTCCATGGGACTCTCAAGAGTCTCCCCCAGCACCATAATTCAAAAGCATCAATTCTTCGGCGATCAGCCTTCTTTATGGTCCAGCTCTCACTTCCATACATCAGTGCTGGGAAAACCAGAGCTTATACGGACCTTTGTTGGCAAGGTGATGTCTCTGCATTTTAAGATGCTGTCTAGATTTGCCATTGCTTTTCTCCCAAGAAGCAGGTGTTTTAATGCACACTTTCCCCTAAAATTGTTCGGTTGAAGAACTGCATCGCAAATTTCAGAGCAGGTGCAAATTTCAAACAATAGCAGTGTTTCTGGTGACATTGGTTTGAGGAGTGCAAAACAGGCAGTTTCTCGTTAAAATAACGAAGAAAAAATACCCGCCGTCCCCATTGGGTGCAGAGCCACTGTGAACTTTTTGTTTAAGTTTTGAACTTGCATGCAAATAAGGAAGGAAGTTTAATAATCGGCCTCAGCATCAGTTGGAGGCACCTGTTTAAGAACATAAGAAGGGCCTGCTGGATTAGACCAAACGGGCTCCACCTAGTCCAGCATCCTGTTCTCACAGTGGCCAATCAGATGCCTGTGACAAACCTGCAAATTGAATCCGAACACAAGACCATCACATACAGTGGTGCCCCGCAAGACGAATGCCTCGCAAGACGGAAAACTCGCTAGACGAAAGAGTTTTCTGTTTTGGAGGTGCTTCGCAAAACGAATTTCCTATGGGCTTGCTTCGCAAGACGACAATGTCTTGCGAGTTCCTGTGGGTTTTTTTCCTCCCCCCCCCTTTTTCTAAGCCGCTAAGCCGCTTATCAGCTGATCCGATCAGCAGATAAGCCGCTAAAAGCACTAATCTGCTAATCCTTCAATGGGCTTGCTTCACAAGACGAAAAAACCACTAGATGAAGAGAATCACAGAACGGATTCTTTTCGTCTTGCGAGGCACCACTATATGATAAAAAGAACCTTCTTTCTCTTTACATTTCCAACACTTGTTTGATTTAGATTTATACATTTTTGCCAGCTTACTCGGTGTTAGGTACCAATGATATATCATTTTCTTTTCTTTCTTTTTTATAATCTTAAAAAGAATTTTATTAGTATTTTCCACACAACAACAACAACACAAAAGATAACAATACACAACACACACAAAACAACATTCGAAAACTAAACAAGACAAAACAAAACAAAACAAACAAACAAACAAATCCATATCTTACAAGTTAATATTACAAACACTAAAACAACAACAACAAGACATTGATATATCATTTTCATATAATTTTCTCTTAAACCATAACATGCGGTACATTTTATATCCATATTCCACAATTGTTCTTATGGAAACTGCTCCATTTCTGCCCCCAAAACTGGCCCTGCACCTCCATTCCACCTGACACCCCATAGTTTGGCCACAGCACAAAAACTACCCCTTGCATACTGAGGGGTCAGGCTGGGATCGGGGTGCTTTGCCCTTCCGCTGGAGCCCCCCATGTGGGGCAGCTGAAGCCCTGCCAACTCTTTGTCCCTTGTTTACCCAGAGCAAAACATCCCTCTCGGCTCAGAGCAGGGAAGGAAGGGATAGATTTGCTGCCCCTTGTTCCTCAGCCCAGCAGCTATTTTCGAACTCTCCCTCTGCCTGCCCCTGCCAGCCTTGCAGCTGCCGCCATCCGTCCGCATTCCCAAGTCACGGTCCCAGCTCGGACATCCGTCCCCTTCGGGGGGAAAACGGCTGAGGCATTTGGAGGGGGAGTTGGGCACAGAGACGGCACAGGCGACCCGGGTGCCAACATGGACAGGCGGACACTCGCTCTGCTCTGGGTTTTCATCCTCCCAGGTAAGGATGCAGCTGCCTGCCAGAGCCTGCAGACTTGGGCCTAGTGGGAGAAGCCACAGGAGGTCCGCTCAGCAAGAAGGTGGCTTCCAAAGCTGGGAGACTTGGAGGTGGATATGCGGAATGTTTCACTTCTAGTGAGGAGTTCTGGGGTTCAGGCTATTGGCATCAAGAGGAGGGAGAAGGAGGGACTTTTCTGCCCCTTCATGCTATCTATCTATCTATCTATCTATCTATCTATCTATCTATCTATCTATCATCTATCTGTCTATCTATAATCTATCTATATCTATCTATCTATCTATCTATCTATCTATCTATCTAATCTATCATCTATCTATCATCTGTCAATCTATCATCTATATTTCACTAATTTTACATTCATTTTGACATTTCAGAACATTTCACTTCCTTCCCCCTTTCTGCAGTTTCTTAAATTTGTTTTTAACATCTTCTGCATATCCAAATGAACTTAATTTGCTCATTTATTCATCTTCTTTAAGTATATACTCATGAAACTGCAGGTTATTACAATAACCCTGCCAATGTTTTTATCTGTTTATAATTTATCTGTAAATATTCAATAAACCATTTGCATTCTTTTTTTTAAAAAATTGTTATCTTGATTTCTTATTCTTCCATTAACCTTCGCCATTTCTACATATTCCATAAGTTTTTGTATCCATTCTTCCTTTCCTGGGACTTCTGCTTCTTTCCATTTTGGGGCAAGTAACATTCTTGCCGCTGTGGTAGCATAGATGAATAAGTTTCTATACATTTTAGGTAGTTCTCTTCCTATAATTCCCAAATATCCCCCTTCATGTTAAACCAGAACCCCCTGATTCTTGGCTTCCATGTAAAAAAATAAATAAGCTTCTAGCATTTATCGAAGCTGATGGATGAGGCAAAACATATAGGCACCATTCTTCTCATTTTCTATGTGAGAATTTTCACATTTGACTCCCCCAAAATTCTTGTGGATACTTATCTTTCATGCCTTCTTAGAGAACGGCATATTCTTGAACCTGGAACCTTCTTACCAAATGGTGGAGATGGGGAAGGGCTTTGGGCACTCTGCGTTTGCTCAGGGGAACTCTTTTCTTCTCATATTTCATGCTCCAGCGTGGGTGTTCCGGTACAGAGAGCATTGAAAGAAAAGGGGGGTTGTTGTATTGCAGCTGCCTTGACTCAAAAGAGGGGCAGAACCAGAGGGATATTGCATCCAGGTTCAGCTGAAGGGTTAAACTGAGAGCCGATGTGATGTAATGGTTGGTGTGTCAGACCACGACCCAGGAGACAAGGATTCGAATCCCCACTTGGCCAGAAAGCTCTGTGCGGTCTGTGTGTGTGGTTTGGGAGCGGCACAGTCAGGGAAAAAGCAATGCTGTCCAGGGTTGTAAAGACTGCGGAGAGAATAATTGGGTGCACTCTTCCCACCTTGGATCAAATCTATGCTTCCAGGTGCCATAAGAAAGCTGCAGAGATAGTGCAGGATAGTGCGCACCACGGAAATGATCTCTTTCAGCTTCTGCCTTCTGGAAGAGGGTACAGGGTTATAAAGGTACAGGACTAGCCGCCTGAGAAAGAGTTTCTATCCAAATGCGATTTTGATTTTAAACACAGTGTAAGGAGTCTCTATGGCTGTATATTGTATTTAAAAATGGGGTATCAGAGTTTTTAGGGGGCTAACCAGGCTAGGATAGCTGGGATAGCAGGCTTGTTGGTTTTTGAATGTCTTATGTAGATTTTTTCAATTTCGTTGTTCTGTATGGGACAATGACAATAAAGATTATCGTATTGTATTGTATCGTATCGTAGCTCACAGGGTGACACTGTCTCTCAGCCTATCCTACTTCAAAGGGCTGTTGTGAGGAACTCTTCCCACTGATGTCAGCCAGGCCCCGTCACTGCACTGTTTTCGGCACCTGCCAAAAACATTTTCACTTAGACAAGCCAACCCAGGTGGCATGCCCTGGTCCGTGGGGTCATGAAGAGTCGGACACGACTAAACAACTAAACAACAACACCCAGGTGTTCTGAAAGCTGGTGCGAGTTCTAATCTGTTTCTAGCCTACTGTTATTTTAGCAAGTAGATAAATAGGTACTGCTCTGGCGGGAAGGTAAACAGCGTTTCCGTGCGCTGCTCTGGTTCGCCAGAAGCGGCTTAGTCATGCTGGCCACATGACCCGGAAGCTCTACGCCGGCTCCCTCGGCCAATAAAGTGAGATGAGCGCCGCAACCCCAGAGTTGGCCACGACTGGACCTAATGGTCAGGGGTCTCTTTACCTACCCTTCTAAATCCATTTTGGGGGGAGGTATTGCCTTGTTGTTTTTTTATTATGCATTTTTGTGTGTTTTTGTTGTATTTGTGTGTGTGTGTGTGTGTGTGTGTATATACCACCCTGAGTTCTACAGATGAAGGGCGGTATACACATTTTAATAAATAAAAAAATAAAAATAAATGTCTGAGCTTGCAGGAAGGCTGATGAGCTGGAGCAAAGCTCTGCCCCTTCTCTGGCCAGCTCCTGGGATGAACCACTGCAAAAGAGGGGTCTATCTGAGCTCCCCCTGCTTCTTTTCCCTTCTCTCCAGCAACCCTGGGCGTGAACATGGAGGAGAAGCTCATCAAGTACCTCTTTGAGGAGAATGGCTACAGCAGTAAACTGCGGCCCGTAGAATCCAAGGACGAAAGCGTCACCGTCTCCCTGGCGCTGACCCTCTCCAATCTCGTCTCCCTGGTGAGCCCGCCTTCTGGGATCCGTCAGCAACTGCTCACCACTTGTCTTACGTGAAGAGCGTAAGAGCCCCTCTGGATCAGCCCCCAAAAGGCCCATTTGGTTCAGCCTCCTGTTCCCCTACAGGGCCAACTGGATGCCTTTGGGAAGCCCATAGCCCCTCCCCACATCTTGCATTCGGAGGTTGAAGTGAAGGACATGAGGCAGGAGTTGGTAAGGCAGGTGAGCTGTGCACAAGCAAGCTGCCAGCTAGCTCTGCTGAGGCTCTTTTTATTAGCACAATATGCAAAACCAGTCAGATACATTTTGGACTGTGCCCTTTACATCTTCCAATCATGCGGTCGTGGGGTGGTACAAAGTTATTTTGGCACCTGTTTCCACCGCGTCACTTTCCCCTTGAACAATGAATAACGAAGGAGACAAAGGTCACAGGCAGGGCATGGCAGAAAGCTAAGAGAGCAAAGGTTAGATAGAGGGCATGATGTTCAGACAGCTGTGGCTTGTCTGCGGGCGGAAGTGTGCTCCACACCCGGCGGTCATTCCTTCAAGAGGTACACTGCTGCGGAACATGGATGCTCCATTTCACTGTTGTGGCTAGAAGCCCTTGGTAGACTATTGGTAGATGAATTCATAAAGATGAATTCACAGTCAGAGACAGCGATGCGTCTGAATGCCAGTCGCTGGAAACCACAGGAGGTCTGTGCTTGGATCCTGCTTGTTCCCTCAGGCATCTGGCTGGCCAATGTGAGAACAGGATGCTGGACTGGAGAGACCATTGGCTTGATCCAGCAAGGTTCTTATTTTGTCCAAGCTCTGGTTTAAAACCATCTCAGGCAATGGCCATCACCGCAGGGCTACTGTATCGGTGTCCTGTGTTGCAGATCCTGTCCTGCTGGTTAGATCATATAATCCCCAAAAGCCCATCCCAATTTTACAATTGCAATCCCCATAAATTTATTGTGTGCATTCTGAAGAACCGTTGCCTTTCGTCTGGGGTAGATGGACCAACGGTTTGCTTTGGTGTGGTGCAATTTCCTGTCTTCCTGTTCCCCTCTCCTTCTCCTTCTAATTGGAGCAGCCTAATTTCAAAGCCTCAGCATCCTCTGTGACAAAAGCGATGGTACCCAGGGCCGTCTTTAGCATATGCGGCGCCAGGGTGCAAAAACTGGCCAGCGCCCCCAATTTGGGGGGGGGCAGGCCAAAGTTGTTGAGCCTTTTTTAGGGGGGCAGCTCAGAGTTGTTGAGCTTTATTTGGGGGGGGGGCACGCAACTCTCTCCCTTGCCGCTGGGTTTGATCCTCCCTTATTGTGTGTTGTTGCAGAAAGAGGCCGACGAAACTCTGACCAGCAATGTCTGGATTGAGCATGTGAGTAGCAGAATGCCCCTGCCAGCTCCTCCGACCCAAATCAAAGCCTGATCATTGAAGTTTGTGTGTGTGTGTGTGTTGGTTCTCAAACTTAATCCGTTCCGGAAGTCCATTCCAAAACCAATGCGTTCCAAAACCAAGGTGCGCTTTCCCATACAAAGTATGGGACACTGGCCGCTTGTGGCCCATGGGCCTTAGGTTGCGGACCCCTGACCAAGACGTTTAAGAACCAAGGTTCTACTGTATATCTTCATTACTTCCAGCTGAGCTAATATGCTCATTTGAACTCCTGATTCGTGGCGCATTAGGCTTCTGTTTTGAGGGTGTGACTTCATTGTTGATCTCACGCTGTTTGCTGCCGTGAATTTTCTCTATCTCTCTTAACGTTGGCATTCTAGAATTTTTTTTGCAGGCAATTAAAATAAAGTAAATCCCCGCAGGGGTGGATGGACTACCGGCTGAAATGGAACGAGACAGAATTTGGCGGCATCAGTATACTCCGCCTGCGACCAGACATGCTGTGGCTGCCTCAGATTGTCCTGGAGAACAAGTGAGCACCAGCTAAGTCGCCCTTAGGGTTGCCAAATCACTGGGACCACCATGCTCCTCTGCTTTCTGGGGCAGCTGGCTCTGCAGAACCTTAGCGGGCAATGTCTCCCTCCAGGCTGGTTCTTTCCTACATGGGCTGCAGGGCAAGGGTGGCATGTCCTGTGTTGGCACCAGAGGCAAAATGGGAAGTGCTGCCCGGCCCTACCGTTGCTGCACAATCTCCACGGTCAGAAGCAACACCATTTTCCAGCGAGATCACGCCGAAATCTCACGATATCTTGAACCCCCCACGAGATCTTGCAAGATTTGTGGAATGCTCCCCTAGGGAGATTCAGCTTGTGCCATCGTTATACAACCAGGCTTTTGATTAATAATAATAATAACAGCAATAATTTTGTTATTTCTACCCTGCCCATCTGACTGAGTTGCCCCAGCCACTCTGGGCTGCTTCCAACATATATAAAAACATAATAAAACACGACACATTAAAAAGCTTCCCTATACAAGGCTGCCTTGCATAGCGATTAACATCTGATACCCTTTTAAATGTGTTTGTGAGAGCGGGTGGTCGGAATGGGTGGGATATTCGTTTGTCTTTGTTTTGATTATGCATTTTTATATTAGTATTTTTATGCTGCGGACCCCCCTGAGACCTACGGATGAAGGGGGCGGTATACAGATTTAAGAAGTAATAATAATCGTCCTGGAAATTGGCACCAAAGCAACTTCTCCATTGGTGGGGGGGGGGTTACCCATGGGGGGGAAACACCTCAGGGACTTCCACCAACTGAGATGGCAGCTTCACTTCGCCTCCTGGGTGGGCCAGGTCTGGTTTCAGGGGGAGGACAGAGGCCACGGTTCCACGTGGAGAGCAGAAACGCCTGCGTGGACGGGAGGATCGCCTTAGCTTGGCGCAGGATCCCGCCCAGTGTCTCTGCATCCTCCCTGCTTCCTGGAGGCCTGCCTTGCCGCAGCAGGCAGGAAGCAGTTCCCCGGGAAGGACGATGCCCTTCTCAGCCCACGGCTCCCTCTCCCTTTGCAGCAACGACGGGACCTTTGAGGCCACCTACGATGCCAACATCCTCCTCTCCTCGGACGGCAGCGTCTACTGGCTGCCACCCGCCATCTTCCGCAGCGCCTGCCCCATCAACGTCAACTACTTCCCCTTCGACTGGCAGAACTGCACCTTGAAGTTCACGTGAGGAACCTCCAGCGCGTGTGGTTGGGTCCCTAGAAACTGCCACATGGCTCATTCAGTAGAGTGCGAGACTCTTCGCCTCAGGGTCGTGGGTTCGAGCCCAGCGCTGGGAGCAAGATTCCTGCATGGCAGGGGGTTGGACTAGATGACCCCCGGGGTACACCTTCCAACTCTACAGTTTTATGATTCTATTATTCTGATTCACACATTTTTTGGCAAACCATTTCTCCTCGTATGATGCATTTTCAGATGGTAATATACGTATTGCTATGCTCGCTTTACCCTGTCAAGTGCACACTCTCTCTGTTTTGGTACACATTGATCACAGAATTGGTTCCCTTTAATACAGGCACGTCCAACTCCCCAGAGACTGTGATCTACTCCCAGTATAAAAGAATCTGGCAGTGATCTACCCATTGTCATTGGAGGGAGGAGGAGCATGGGGGGTGGATAGATTGCCCAGAGTTGTTGAGCTTTTTTTATTTTTATTTTTTTAGGAGATCCTGCAATCTACCAGGATCAGCCAGGGATCTACCGGTAGATTGCGATCTACTGGTTGGACATCCCTGCTCTAATTCAACCCCTTGTATTGCAGGAGTCACAGCATTGAGGTCTGGGGGGTCGCTGGGCCTGAGGTTCCTGTGTGTGTGTGTGGGGGGGTGTTTTTAAAGGCTTCAAACAGACCGTCCGTCGGTTTTATGAAGTTTGCTTGGTGGGGCAGAGACGGTTCAAAGGCATCCGTGGAACCTTCTGCCACAGGATTCTCTGCTAACTAGCTTTCCGCCTGCCTTTCCCAGCTCTCTGATGTACAGTGCCAACGAGATCAACCTGGAACTAATGTCGAAGGTAGACGAACAGACCAATAAGTCGTACGTGGTGCAGTGGATCACCATTGACCCGGAAGGATTCACCGGTAAGTGGGGGGGGGGGAGCGGGGAATGTCCTTCTATAGGGGGGGGGGGTCAGCTGTGGTGGGAGGAGGTCTCCCAAAGTTGTAGGGCAGAAAACCATCGTCCTCAATGGCTGGGGGAAGATTATCCACCCCCTGGGCTGCATTCCGATGTGGGCAACATGCCAAAGGCCACGTGTGGGCGGTGCAATGAGTGCAATTTTCACTTTTGTACAGCAGCAGTGCCGGATTTATGTATAAGCTAAACAAGCTATAGCTTAGGGCCCCGTACTCTTGGGGGGTCCCCAAAAAATTTAAAGGAAAAAAAGGTGGATGTACATTTCCACAAGATAAAAAACAAATAAAATAAAACCTACATACAGCAACAGTGTTTTGTGTTTTGTGGGCTCCTATGATGTAAGTAATGGGCCCCACCTGCTAGCCTGCTCCCTAAAATATCACTGGTTTGCTCATTTCTATATATAGGGTGCCTACATTCTGCATGCACTGGTGGCATGGCAACATGTAGCATGCAGCTGCAGACTGCAGGGCAGCGCACTTGAACGTAGGTCAAGCTGTTGTACCTGTTATCTAATATTAAAGAGTGCTTGTAGATTGATGATCAGGCAGCATAGACTAAGGGTATGAATCTTATGCCTACTGATTGATTTCATGTAATACATAATTTATTTATTTTGATCCCATTATGGCTTTAGGTACCTATTAGGTCCATAAATTACCATATAGCATACAGCGGGTGCTTGGGTTGCGAACGTGATCCATGCAGGAGGCACGCTCGCAATCCGCAGCACCGCGTCTGTGCATGCGCGGGTTGCCATTCAGCACTTCTGTGCATGTGCAAGCGCCAAAACCCAGAAGTAACCCGAAATCGCGCAACCTGAAGCGTCTGTAACCCAAGGTATGACTGGATATTCAACACAAAAAAGCGACAATTTGTTGTTGACAAAGGACAGCTGGACATATAAAGGGCTCACCCAACCTAAATCCGGCCCTGTACAGTAGGCTAGTTTCAACACACCAACACACCTTTCTCTCCTCCAGGCAGGCATGGTCAGGGTTCAAGGACACATCTCATTCAGGGAGAAGCACCCAAGGTGGGCATGAAGGCGGGCCAGGAGAGGGAATGGCAAGGGAGAAGGGTGTGGCATGGGTAAAGTTTCAGGGGCCAGAAAGAGTGGCTTGGAGGGCCTGAGGTTAGATCTTTCGGTTAGAGAATCCTGGGACCTGTAGTTTACCCTCTCACGGAGAATAATAATAATAATAATAATAATAATAATAATAATAATAATAATAATAATTTATTTGTACCCCATCCTTCCTGGGTCAAAAACCGGGCTCAGGGCGGCTAACAACCAATTTAAAACACTTAATTGTAAAAGCAGCATAACATACAGTATAAAAACATTAATAATAATAAAATTCAAAGTTCAGAAATCAATTTAGGGGAAATCCATCTAATTAACACAGGATAGTCACCAGGGCTAGATGGCTGAATTAGTCCTACTTGGGCCAGTGAGGAGACCAGGGGACTCTGTGGGGTCCCAGAGCGGGTAATCTTCATAAAAAGGGACGGGGAGGGAAGGAAGGGGAATAAAAGATCAGGCTGAATTCAAATTAAAGGCCAGGCGGAATAGCTCTGTCTTACAGGCATGGCGAAAGGAGGTTTAATCCTGCCCTATTAGGGCCCTATTCTCATGGGACAGAGCATTCCACCAGGTCGGAGCCATCACTGAAAAGGCCCTGGTGGAGGATAGTCTGGCTTCCTTACGGCCCGGGACCTCTAAATTATGGTTATTCATGGACCTTAAGGTCCTCTGCAGGGCATACCAGGAGAGGCGGTCCCCTAAACACGAGGGCCCTAAGCCACAATGGGAGAATGCCAAATGTCCACCCTGCCTGCCTCCCTCCTGGTTCATGGGCCTTGCGCGTCTGTCCCCCTCTCCTTGTATGCTCACGACACCCCTGTTAAGAGCTCGGGAGTAATTTTACTTATCAGCGCTCAAGGGAGTCCCTGTGCAGAGTTTCAAGACAATAAAGCATTAAGACATCACTTTGCAACCGCGGCCCATCAATACAAAATAATAATTCCTTGCGTTTATGTGGAACTTGCAGAGCGTTCAAAGCGCTTTCTCACAATTATCTTGTTGTGATCCTCACAGCATCTCCATTTGGCAGATCCAGTAATAACACGGTAATTCACCCTCTTTCGGATCCAATTCGCTGCGTGCCGTCGCTTTGTGTAGCTGGTGGGGGGCAGGGGGAGAAGGGATGGGATGGAGTGGCTGGAGTCCTCAGCAGACGTGCTGCAGCTTTCTTGTTGCAGGACTCCCATCTGCTAACCTCGTTGCAGATGAAGGCTGAGTCAATAACCCCTCAAAAATCAACAGTAGAGAAGAGATGGTTTGATCTTACTGCTCGGTTCATGTTTGCACTGGCTCGGGCTCTCCTGCCTTGAAAATGTCCCCTTGAGCATATGCATAAAGAGATTATTGTGGACTTTAGGAAATGTAAATTGAATATTCAGCCACTCATTATTGAGGGGAAGTGCGCGGAACAGGTCTCGGTGTTTCGATTTCTGGGAATGGAGTTGAGAGATGACCTAACCTGGGGAGAAAACACTAAAGACCTGATGAAGAGAGCACAGCAGAGGTTATATTTTCTGAGAATCCTCCGGAAAAATAATCTCTCAAAGGACCTGTTGATGGCATTTTACCATTGCACTGTTGAGAGTGTATTAACTTATGGTCTGTGTGTGTGGTTTGGGAGCTGCACGGTCAGGAGAAAAACAATGCTGTCAAGGGTTGTAAAGACTGCGGAGAGAATAAGTGGGTGCACTCTTCCCACCTTGGATCAAATCTATGCTTCCAGGTGTCATAAGAAAGCTGCAGAGATAGCGCAGGACAGTGCGCACCCCAGAAATGATCTCTTTCAGCTTCTGCCTTCTGGAAGAGGGTACAGGGTTACAAAGACTAGGACTAGCCGCCTGAGAAACAGTTTCTATCCAAATGCAATTTTGGTTTTAAACACAGTGTAAGGTAGTCTCTATGGGAGTATATTGTATTTAATTATGGGGTATCAGAGTTTTTAGGGGGCTAACCAGGCTGGGATAGCAGGCTTGTCGGTTTTTGAATGTCCGATGTAGATTTTTTTCAATTTCGTTGTTCGAAATTGAGGAGAAAGGAGTAGAGAGGTTACAGCCTTGTACATAGCAGGGAGACGCACAACCAGACACACAGAGGGAAGACTTCCTCAGAACCACGCAGCCAACCAGAGCATGTGTTACCTCAGTAGAGATTGTGCCACTCCGACTGGCTGCTAAGCAACACCGCCATCTCCTTCATGGCTCGTTGACTTTAACATTAACAGAATTAAACTTTAAGTTGCAAACCGAATTAACGCTGCTGCCGTACTTCCATTGGCTAGGAGCCCTCTCCATTCTGGGTTCCTGTGAACTACGGCATACTCTCTCTCTCCCCTATCCAGAGAATGGTGAATGGGAGATCATTCACAGGCCGGCCCGCAAAAACACTGACCCGTGCGCCCCTCGCGACAGCAACAAGCACCAGGACATCACCTTTTACCTCATCATCAAGCGCAAGCCGCTTTTCTACATCATCAACATCGTCACCCCCTGCATCCTCATCGCCTTCATGATCATCCTGATTTTCTACCTGCCTGCTGACTGTGAGCAAAATCTAACCTTCGAGTCCAACCCTGTATGCAGCCACCCCAGACAGGGATCAAACCTGTAACCTTGGCATTATCAGCACACTACTCTAACCAACTGAGCTATCCCTACTGAAGCATGTGCTAATGAGGGTGGGATGTGTAGCACCAGTTCTGGGCTCAATTTGAAGTTCTGGTTTGATCTATAGAGAATTATGTGGCTCAGGACCCCAATGCCCCCAGAATTGCCTCTTGAACTGACCCAGATCCTGCAATCATCATCTGAGTTTCTCCTCTGTCTTCCTCCTCCATGGGAGGCCCAGAGGGTGGCGATATTCTAGAAGGGCCTTTTTAGCGGTGGCTCCCTGTTTGTGGAATACTTTCCCAGGGAGCCACACCTGGCACTATCTTTCTCTATCTGCAGGTGCCAGGCAACTTATTCTTTATTTTTACCTTCACCCAACCTTTTGACCCTTAATTTGAAGGCTCTCAGGTATTTGGAGCCTCTTTTAGTGGGGTGGGTTCCACAAGGCCTGTCTTCTACCTGCACAGGTGTGCTTTGAGTTTTCATTGCTCCTGTTTGTTGCAGTTGATTGCAGCGCTCATACTATTTGTGTGAGTCTCTAAGTCTTGCATCCTAGAGGAAAGTGGCTAATAAACTCCCTTCTGCTCCTCCTTTCGTGCCTTCCAGGTGGGGAGAAGGTGACCCTGGCCATCTCCATCCTGCTGGCTCAGTCTGTCTTCTTGCTGCTGATCTCCCAGCGTCTCCCAGCCACCTCCTTAGCCATCCCTCTCATTGGCAAGTAAGTCTTGCTCTGCCTGGAACACTATCTTGGAGGACTAGGCTATCAAGGTCTAACAGCCGTGATGGCTACGCTCTCCCTCTTGAATCTCCTAGCCTTTCCTTGTGTTCTCAGCCTGCTTGTTCCTTTGTGATCCTTATCATTTTGCATTCTCCCCCTTCCTTGTTCGTTCAGATTATTTCCCTCGTTCAGTATGAATTGTGCAGCTGCCTGGAAGGCAGGGCGCCATCATTTGAAAACATAAATATTGCGTCAGGAAGGCTGCACAGAGGAAGAATGGTGGGAGCTACCCCCTCCCCTTGATCCTGAATCTTCCCAGGAGCAGGAGGACAGTATAAATTTGGAACAGTGGTTTGCAGAGGGGCATAGTTCCGAAGGCAGAAGCTGGGAAATACTGGATGGGGAACAGCTACAATAAGAACAACTGGGAGAGAGAGGGTTAACAGATTCACAGTCTTTGGGTAGCATTCCTCCACCGCCCTCCCCAAGGTCGAGAAGAGCTCAGAAAGTCTCAGAACAGAAAGCGCAGAGCGTACAAGCTCAGATTACAAGACGTAGGAGTGACGTAGATTAATAGGGACAGAGCAGGGAGTAACCTTTAATTGGGAGCACCGCCATTTCTAGGGAGACGTGTTCTTTTGTCTCCACTGGTGATTATTAAAGAATCTAACTGGTAAGATATTCCTTCCCTTTGATCTTATTATTCACTGCCATGGGCGAGGAAGGTGATTCCCCGAAGCCTGACATATTGGCCCCTGTTTCTTTCAAATGCACCTTCTGCCTCTCCCCCCTTCCCTGGGCAGGTACCTGCTTTTTGTCATGCTGCTTGTGACTGCCGTGGGGGTAGCTATCGTCACAGAGCTCAACATCCATTTCCGCACCCCCAGCACCCACATCCTGACCGACTGGACCAAAGAGGTGAGCTGCGAAGGCCGGGTAACAGGGAGGGGGTGGAGATGTGTAAATCCCACATACCATGCACCCAGGAAATACCACCAGCGTGGCAGTGTAGTATAGTGGTTGGTGTGTCAGAGTAGGACCTCTTGGAGACCGGGGTTCAAATCCCCGTTGTTGTTTAGTCGTTTAGTTGTGTTCGACTCTTCGTGACCCCATGGACCAGAGCACGCCAGGCACTTCTGTCTTCCACTGCCTCCCGCAGTTTGGTCAGACTCATGCTGGTAGCCTCGAGAACACTATCCAACCATCTCGTCCTCTCTTGTCCCCTTCTTCTTGTGCCCTCCATCTTTCCCAACATCAGGGTCTTTTCCAGGGAGTCTTCTCTTCTCATGAGGTGGCCAAAGTATTGGAGCCTCAGCTTCAGTATCTGTCCTTCCAGTGAGCACTCAGGGCTGATTTCCTTCAGAATGGAGAGGTTGGATCTTCTTGCAGTCCATGGGACTCTCAAGAGTCTCCTCCAGCACCAGAATTCAAAAGCATCAATTCTTCGGCGATCAGCCTTCTTTATGGTCCAGCTCTCACTTCCATACATAACTACTGGGAAAACCATAGCTTTAACTATACAGACCTTTGTTGGCAAGGTGATGTCTCTACTTTTTAAGATGCTGTCTAAGTTTGTCATTGCTTTTCTCCCAAGAAGCAGGCGTCTTTTAATTTCGTGGCTGCTGTCACCATCTGCAGTGATCATGGAGCCCAAGAAAGTAAAATCTCTCACTGCCTCCATTTCTTCCCCTTCTATTTGCCAGGAGGTGATGGGACCAGTTGCCATGATCTTTGTTTTTTTGATGTTGAGCTTCAGACCATATTTTGCGCTCTCCTCTTTCACCCTCATTAAAATGTTCTTTAATTCCTCCTCACTTTCTGCCATCAAGGTTGTGTCATCTGCATATCTGAGGTTGTTGATATTTCTTCTGGCGATCTTAATTCCGGCTTGGGATTCATCCAGCCCAGCCTTTCGCATGATGAATTCTGCATATAAGTTAAATAAGCAGGGAGACAATATACAGCCTTGTCATACTCCTTTCCCAATTTTGAACCAATCAGTTGTTCCATATCCAGTTCTAACTGTAACTTCTTGTCCCACATAGAGATTTCTCAGGAGACAGATGAGGTGATCAGGCACTCCCATTTCTTTAAGAACTTGCCATAGTTTGCTGTGGTTCACACAGTCAAAGGCTTTTGCATAGTCAATGAAGCAGAAGTAGATGTCTTTCTGGAACTCTCTAGCTTTCTCCATAATCCAGCGCATGTTTGCAATTTGGTCTCTGGTTCCTCTGCCTCTTCTAAATCCAGCTTGCACTTCTGGGAGTTCTCTGTCCACATACTGCTTGAGCCTTCCTTGTAGAATTTTAAGCATAACCTTGCTAGCATGTGAAATGAGTGCAATTGTGCGGTAGTTGGAGCATTCTTTGGCACTGCCCTTCTTTGGGATTGGGATGTAGACTGATCTTCTCCAATCCTCTGGCCACTGCTGAGTTTTCCAAACTTGCTGGCATATTGAGTGTAGCAGCTTAACAGCATCATCTTTTAAAATTTTAAATAGTTCAGCTGGAATACCATCACTTCCACTGGCCTTGTTATTTGCAGTGCTTTCTAAGGCCCATTTGACTTCACTCTCCAGGATGTCTGGCTCAAGGTCAGCAACCACACTACCTGGGGTGTACGAGCCATCCATATCTTTCTGGTATAATTTCTCTGTGTATTCTTGCCACCTCTTCTTGATGTCTTCTGCTTCTGTTAGGTCCCTACCACTTTTGTCCTTTATTATGGTAATCTTTGTACGAAATGTTCCTTTCATATCTCCAATTTTCTTGAACAGATCTCTGGTGCTTCCCATTCTGTTGTTTTCCTCTATTTCTTTGCATTGTTTGTTTAAGAAGGCCTTCTTGTCTCTCCTTGCTATTTTTTTGGGAAATCTGCATTCAGTTTCCTGTATCTTTCACTGTCTCCCTCGCATTTTGCTTGCCTTCTCTCCCCCGCTATTTGTAAGGCCTCGTTGGACAGCCACTTTGCTTTCTTGCATTTCATTTTCATTGGGATGGTTTTCGTTGCTGCCTCCTGTACAATGCTGCGAGTCTCCACCCATATTCCAAATTCCCACTGGGCCGCAAAGCTGCCTTATACCCAGTCAGACCATCTATTGCCTACAGTGAATGGCAGCAGCTCTCTGGGTCTGAGCAGGAATAATAATAATAATAATAATAATAATAATAATAATAATAATAATATATTACTTATACCCTGTCCATTTGACCGGGCCTCCCCAGCCACTCTGGGCGGCTCCCAACAGAATATTAAAAACATGATAAAACATTAAAAACTTCCCTAAACAGGGCTGCCTTCAGATGTCTTCTAAAAGTCAGATGGTTGTTTATTTCCTTGACATCTGATGGGAGGGTGTTCTACAGGGCGGGCGCCACCACCGAGAAGGGCCTCTGCCTGGTTTCCTGTAACCACTTCTTGTAGGGAGGGAACCACCAGAAGGCCTTCGGAGCTGAACCTCAGTGTCCAGGCAGAACTATGGGGGTAGAGACGCTCCTTTAGGTATACAGGACTGAGGCCGTTTAGGGCTTTCAAGGTCAGCATCAACACTTTGAATTGTGCTCGGAAACGTACTGGGAGCCAATGTAGGTCTTTCAAGACCAGTGTTATGTGGTCCTGGCGGCCGCTCCCAGTCACCAGTCTAGCTGCCACATTCTGAATTAGTTGCAGTTTCTGGGTCACCTTCAAAGGTAGCCCCACTTAGAGCGCACTGCAGTAGTCCAAGCGGGAGATAACCAGAGCATGCACCACTCTGGCGAGACAGTCCGCGGGCAGATAGGGTCTCAGCAGGAGTACCAGATGGGGCTGGTAGACAGCTGCCCTGAAGTCTGATGCTAGTGCTACATGGAGTTGTCAGGAATTGAACCCAGGACCTTCTGCATGCCAAGCAAACGCTCTACCATCTGAGCTACGGCCTGTCCCCAAGGACTAATCACTTCCACAAGGAGACTTCCAAGACCCCTGTGTGGGTTAAAGGCCAGTTTTTAGACCTCAAGGCACAGCAGCAACATGCCTTCCAAGCACCCCTATTTTAATTCCCAGAATTACAGAACCATAGAATCATCGAGTTGGAATAGACCACAAGGGCCATCGAGTCCAACCCCCTGCCAAGCAGGAAACACCATCAGAGCACTCCTGACATATGGTTGTCAAGCCTCTGCTTAAAGACCTCCAAAGTAGGAGACTCCACCACACTCCTTGGCAGCAAATTCCAATGTCGAACAGCTCTCTCTTACTGTCAGAAAGTTCTTCCTAATGTTTAGGTGGAATCTTCTTTCTTGTGGTTTGGATCCATTGCTCCGTGTCCGCTTCTCTGGAGCAGCAGAAAACAACCTTTCTCCCTCCTCTATGTGACATCCTTTTATATATTTGAACATGGCTATCATATCACCCCTTAACCTCCTCTTCTCCAGGCTAAACATGCCCAGCTCCCTTAGCCGTTCCTCATAAGGCATCGTTTCCAGGCCTTTGACCATTTTGGTTGCCCTCCTCTGGACACGCTCCAGTTTGTCAGTGTCCTTCTTGAATTGTGGTGCCCAGAACTGGACACAGTACTCCAGGTGAGGTCTGACCAGAGCAGAATACAGTGGCACTATTACTTCCCTTGATCTAGATGCTATACTCCTATTGATGCAGCCCAGAATTGCATTGGCTCTTTTAGCTGCCGCGTCACACTGTTGGCTCATGTCAAGTTTGTGCTCAACCAAGACTCCTAGATCCTTTTCACATGTACTGCTCTCCGCCCTGGCTTCTGATTTGATCCTAGAAAGTCCCAGGGATGAGCTGGTGCTTGCAGCCAGCACTGGTTCTTGCGTTGGTGCTGTGTTTTCGCTGTGTTTTGCGGCACCCAAAGATGGACACCCCAATTTCATGTGCCCCGATTTTCTTTAGGGGAATGTTGGAGGGGATGCAGTCATGGGATATTCCTCCCAACTGTTATAAGAAAAAACTGCTCCTTTTCCCTTATCCAAGAGCCCACATAGAGTCCTTAAGTGGGTCCCCTATCGGTGGGAGAAAATAACAGAGGCCAAACAGAGAATATTGAGAAGCAAAGCAGTTAGTAAGCCTGGTCTTTATTAAACTGTTGCAACAGGGTCCTCACTCACCACTCGCAGGAGGGAGGAGGAACCCTGAACAGTGGCATGCAAGCCCTTATATAGACTTTTGGAATTGCCCACCCTGTAGCCCAAGACCACCCCCCAAAACATCATACATACATCACAGAAGGAGGCGGTCCACAGCAGAGATCCTGCCTGCCAGGATACCTGATAGTGGTCACTGATTGCTTTACCTGGGCAGCCTGGCTATTCTTTTGTGATGGTTAATATTTAGTCCCTGAGTCCAGGTCACAGACTCACTCTATTCATACACAGATGCGCCCTTAAAACAGGATTCGTAAGCAAAAAGACTAAGGGAAGGCAGAGGAATATTTGAGAGAGTCAAAATGGCTTCAGGATTGCTCTCCTGTACTGTTTCAGACACGTGGTTTATATACTTATGCGTGACTTTGCCTTGGACATTTATGAACATTTACATTATATTTGAGTGCTTAGAATTCTTATGACGCTACCTCCCCCAACCTTTCTGCTTCCCTGTCTCCCCAATGCTGCAGTTTTTCCTGGAGACCCTCCCTCGCCTCCTTCGCATGTCCAAACCGGCCGAGAGTGAGCCCGAACACAGGCTGGTGATCCGGCGGTGCAGCTCTGTGGGCTACATTGCCAAGGCGGAGGAGTACTTCACCGTGAAGTCCCGCAGCGAGCTGATGTTCGAGAAGCAGTCGGAGAGGCACGGCTTGGCTAGCCGCATCACCCCTGCCAGTGAGCTTGCGGGGGGGGCAGAGGGTGGCCACTGCTCCCAGGGGGCCAGAAGAGGGTCACCATCTCAGAGGGCTTGGAGAGAAGACGAGGCAGAACTTACGGAGGGCAGGACAGGTGCATGAAAACATGAGCCCTGATGGCACAGACCCAAGAGACCACATGCTCTTCTCAACAGTTTTCTGCGGGCCATACAGTGGTACCTCTGGTTGCGAACGGGATCTGTTCCAGAGCCCCGTTCAGAACCTGAGCAGAACGCAACCCGCACCTGTGCATCTGTGGGTCACGATTTGCTGCTTCTGCGCATGCTCGTGATGTCATTTTGAGCGTCTGCGCATGCGCGAGCGGCAAGACCAGGAAGTAACCCTTTCCTGTACTTCCGGGTCGCCACAGGACACAACCTGAAAAGATTTAACCCGAAGCGTCTTTAACCCGAGGTATGACTGTATTTTATTTTGTTCCATCTCGTTTTTAATTTGTATACCGCCTTTCTATATTACTACGCACAAGGCAGTCTGCAAAGCTGAAGAAACAGAAAATAGACAGATCTAATAACAACCTGATCCAATGCACAAAAGTCATAATGAAAACATAACTTTGAAATGAACAACCTATATCGAACAAAGCAATATTCAACCATCCATTAGAATATAATAGAATTAAATATCAGCAGATGATAATTAAACAGTTTACACTTAACAATTATGATAAAGAACTGCAAAACTATAATCAATAAAAATAACATCAAGACACAACGCATAAAATACCACAAGACATGCAAAACCAGGTAAAAGGGTCAAATCGAGAAACAAGGAGGCACAAGTTATAAAATTATTATTTTTTAATATACCTGGTGGGCAGGGCCAGAGGCAAAAGTGGGTTTTACGGTTGCAAAGGAGGCTGGTTTCTATGCCCACTCACACGCCCCTCTCTGCCCTCAGTCCACGCAGGTAAGAGGCATGGTCAGAGTTCTAGGACATAGTCCAGCCAGGCAAAAACACTCCAGCAGAGGGTGAAGGGGTGTGTGGCCTGGGGAGACTCCCAAGGGCCAGAGGGAGAGGCCTGGACTTCTCCCCCCCCCCCCCGCCCATCAGCATGGGGCTCCTCTACCCTTGGTCTATCTGGCCCAGCATCTTCTTCTCGCAGTGGCCAACCAGATACCTCAAGCAGCACCTGAGTGCTCAGTTATCAATAATAATAATAATAATAATAATAATAATAATAATAATAATAATAATAATTTATTTATACCCCGTCCATCTGGCTGGGCTTCCCCAGCCACTCTGGGCAGCTTTCAACAGAATATTAAAAATACAATAAATCATCAAAGATTAAAAGCTTCCCTAAACAGGGCTGCCTTCAGACGTCTTCTAAAAGTCAGATGGTTGTTTATTTCCTTGACATCTGGTGGGAGGGCGTTCTATAGGGCAGGCGCCACCACCGAGAAGGCCCTCTGCCTGGTTCCTTGTAACCTCACTTTTTGCAGCAAGGGAACTGTCAGAAGGCCCTGGGCACTTGGCCTCAGTGTCTGGGCAGAACGATGGGGGTGGAGACGCTCCTTCAGGTATACTGGACCGAGGCCGTTTAGGGCTTTAAAGGCCAGCACCAACACTTTGAATTTTGCTCAGAAACATACTGGGAACCAATGTAGGTCTCCACCACTGAATCTCAGTGGAACCTCCTTTGGTTGCTTTTTATGAGAACTGAAACGAGCCTGAGGGAGGCTTCTGCACCAGGATGTAATGATCCTTTAAAAAGTCTTAACCAACCTACATAAAATATGCATTATAATTACACATCAGGTTAGATGTGAAAAGCAAGGAAAGTTTAGAAAGAATTATAAACTGACACACATGTGTGTGTCCAGTCAGTAGAACCTCCGCTCTGGTTCACCGTGGCTCAAATTCAAACTGAATTTTTATCTAACACCAGAGCACCATCTCCAAAACACGCTGGCTGCCAGGGAATTCGAATATTGTTTTTATAGACTGTAAATTTAGCTGGTGGATGTAAACGTTTGGGTTGTAAATTTTTTATGCCTGCCTTGCACTGCCGCTGTGGGCTGTGCTTTTTATTATTGCTGTTATCAGAACAGCAGCTTAGAAATATTGTTCATAAATAGATAAATGCTTGAAAGCCCGGGAACTGACGATGCGCTAATCTGCATTTGTCAACACTGCAGGGTTGTTGCAATGGGAAGGGGGGGGACAGAAGAGCTTGAGCCCCTTTTTTGCAGCCCCCACTTCTTAGCGAAGGGACCTCTGTGATCACACACCCCCATCTGCTTGTAAATTGTGGAATGTTTATTCCAAAAACGTTATGCAGCCAACTCGGTGGCAACAATTCGCATGGCGACTAATTTATACTGCAGAGGGAACACAGAAATCTTGCAAATCAGTGGCAAACCAGACTGAGGCGCCTTCAAAACACCCTCAGCCGCCCCTGGGCAGATTAGAGCCTCTGTAAGCAGAGAAGCAGAGGTGGCCCTTCCCATCTTGCCGCCTGAGGCGAAACAGGAAGGCGCTGCCCTGCATGCGAGACGTATTTTTCGCTCCATACGACGCGCCTGACCATAAGACCCACCTAGTTTTTAGAGCAGGAAAACAAGAAAAAATATTCTGAACGAAACAGTGGATGTATGATTTTTGTGGTTCATGCTGTGGCCCCAGGCATGTAATCTGATGCTGAATTTGGGGTCACCCAATGCAAAAATCCATGGGTTTTTACCTCCCCCCTCCCAGGCAGCCTCCTCTAGGTCCCTTATCTCTCTTCTGATCCCACCGATCAGCTGTTTCCTTTCAATACTCCCTTCCGTCTTGTTTGCCTTAGTGTCTTTTCCTTAGCTGGAGCAGTTTTTTGCTCCTCCTTTTCTCCTAATTTCTCTCCTTATTGCTTTAGTCTTCCTGTTTCCCCCCTTTGCAAGTTTGCTGTATTTACCTCCCCACTCCCAGGCAGCCTCCTTTATCTCTAGCGTCCCTTATCTCTCTCCCTGATCGGCAAACAATCAGCGGCCTGCTTTTTCTCTCCATAAGACGCACAGACATTTCCCCTTACTTTTTAGGGGGGGGGAGTGCATCTTATGGAGAGAAAAATATGGTACATACACTCTTGACACCCCCACTGAAGCCTCACTTACTAGGGTCAGAAGAAGGCAGCTGAGGACTGTCCTCTGTGAAGTGGACTGAATGGCCACCCAAGTCTCGCTGTGGCCCAGGTTTGGTTCCAGTGGGTGGCCAGGGGAGGCCTCTCTCGGGCTGGCAAGGGGCCCTGCACCCCAGCAGCAGCTCCAAAGATCAGAGAGGATATTCTCGACACATTGCAGGGGGTTGGACTAGATGACCACGGGGGCCCTTCCAACTCTACAGTTCTAGGATTCCATGAAGCCCCTTTTTGATTATGAGTCCACTGAGGTCATCTTGATTACGGATGGATGAATCTGTCAGCTGTGCTTAATATGCACATTTCTGCAAAGAAGTTTTCCCTAATAAAATGTGCTTTTGCTTCCCCAAAATGCAGAATGCCGCAGTGAGGCTCCTTACGGGGTCCTTGCCGTGGGATCACATTCATCCAGTGCTTTACCAACTGCACTGGCTCCCGGTGGAGTACAGGGTCAGGTGTAAGGTGCTGGTTTTGACCTTTAAAGCCCTATGCGGCCTAGGACCCATGTACCTATGGGACTGCCTCTCCTGGTATGCCCCGTGGAGGACCTTATGGTCCACAAATGACAACATTCTGGAGGTCCCAACCCTCAAGGAGGTTAGATTTGTCTCAACTAGGGCCAGGGCATTTTCAGTACTGGCCCCGACTTGGTGGAACGCTCTGTCACAAGAGACCAGGGCCCTGCGGGACTTGATATCTTTCCACAGGGTCTGCAAGACAGAGCTGTTCCGTCTGGCCTTTGGTTTGGACTCAGTCTGACCCTTATGTTTCCCTCCCCTTATGGTCTTGATCTATCGGATACTCTTAAAATGAGGCTGCATTTTAAATTGTATTTTAACCTGTATTTTAAATTGGTTCCCCCCCATTATGTTTTTACTGTGATTTTATTGGTGTTAGCCGCCCTGAGCCTGGCTCTGGCCGGGGAGGGTGGGGTATAAATAAATGTATTATTATTATTATTATTATTATTATTATTATTATTATTATTTTGATACAGACTTTATATGCAGCCAACACATTTTTGTGCCCATTGCTTGGCTGGAGAACTGCACTGTGAAGGAAGGCTGTACGTTTCCCCCCAGAAACCGCAAATTGGGTAGCTTGACCCTGAAGTGCCAGCTGAACTGAATTCCTCCCTCCACCCATCATAGCCTAGTTTGCTTGATCTGGGAGCTGGGACCCAAATTCTGTGCTGCCCTCTAAGTGGCTGCCTTCACCCTGCATTTGTGAGGAAACCCTCCCCCCCCCCCCCGTTTCCTGGATGTAACCTGCTCACCGCTTCTCTCCTCTCTGTCCGCTAGGGCCAAACCCCCACGGGGTGGAGGGCACACAGGAACAGCTCTACAATGAGATCAAGCCGGCCATCACGGGAGCCAACTTCATCGTGAAGCACACGCGAGACAAGAATGACTACAATGAGGTGGGCTTGGCAGAAGCGTCACGGCTCTTCTCTGGTTTACCTTTGGTTCCTCTGAGCCCACAGCTCCTTGCTAGTGCCTTAGATTACAAAGGATTCCTCCTCAGCAATCATCGATGCCCCGTCCGCACTACACATTTAAAGCAGTATCATTCCACTTTAAATGGTCCTGGTTTTCCCCAAAGAATCCTGGGATCTGTAGTTTATTGTTTGGTGCTGAGAGTTGTTAGGGGACGCCTGCTGCCCTCATGGAGCTACAGTTCCCAGGGGGGTTTAATAATTATTTATTTATTTATTTATTTATTTATTTATTTATTTATTTATACCCTGCCCATCTGGCCAGGCCTCCCCAGCCACTCTGGGCGGCTTCCAACAAAATATTTAAAAAACCCTCTTCCCAGGGAACTCTGGGAATTCGATGCTCTGCTGGATTTTAACCCTTGCTGGATCCAGGAGATTAGGAGGGACTGAGGCTAAATCTCTGCCAAACATACAACCATTTTTAATGATGCTAAATAATCTTAAATAGCAATTATTATTTTAGAGCGGCCTTGTACCAAGTCAAATCATTATTCCATGTAGCTCAGAGCTGTGCGGCACTGACTGGCAGCTGCTCTCGAGGGTTCCCGGCAAGGGCTATGGAATGGCTCTCCTAGAAGGTGCCACTGGGGAGGAACCGGGGACCTTGTACGTGCCACGCCTGTACCTGCAATTTTGCAATACGGCAGGCTCGCAACTTGCAACGCATTTAACTGCGGGGTTGCAGCTTTACACATCTGGCAGCTGGTCAGCCGACACCACACAAATTAAGCGTATGCAAGGCGGAGAGATTAAAAGCTCTTTTCCTGCCGCAGAAATGACTTCTAAGCTTTCCACGTTGCTTCCCGGGCTCTGGGAAGGTCTGTTTGGCTCTAGAAGGCTCTCTGCCTTCTGGTTTCATGGGGAGCAAAGCCTGCCTGGCATGCCAGCTTTGAGAAATTAAGGATGGTCACACAGGGGCAGTTCCGGGGTTGCTATGTGTTAAGTCGTGGGCGAACATATCAGACGACACAGCGATTCTTCAAACAGCTCTTGTTTATTCCAAGGCCAGAACAGAACTGAACTGAAGAGCTCAGTCAGCCTGCTTATATAGAGCTCCAGAACATGTAACTGTAGCAACTTTCTAAAACTATCCAATCACTGAACGTCACTTTCGATCCTTCATTTGCATAACTATCTACAGTATCCCCCTGCTGGCCCAGGGTGAGAACTTCAGTACATAACACTATGACTTCCTGACAGTAAGAGCTGTTCGACAGTGGAATTTGCTGCCAAGGAGTGTGGTAGAGTCTCCTTCTTTGGAGGTCTTTAAGTAGACGCTTGACAACCATATGTCAGGAGTGCTCTGATGGTGTTTCCTGCTTGGCAGGGGGTTGGACTCGATGGCCCTTGTGGTCTATTCCAACTCTATGATTCTATGATTCTATGATTCTATGACTATGTGCCGTCTTGGCTTTCCACATGTGCTGGTCCAGGTCTGGTCCAGAATCCAAAGGTTCCGCTGGGAGTCAGTCTGACAGGGCCAAGGCAGGACACGAGGCAGGAAACCAGGCAAGGACAGGTACAGGATCTCAGGCAGGTTCTAGCAAACAGCAATGTTGCTCCCGCAACCTGGGGCAGGGTCCGACAGCCTTTTATCTTTGTCGGGGTAATGGGCAGTCCTGATCCCCCAGCGACTCACCTCCCTGTTTCACCCGAAGGTGAACACTCCTCCTGCGAGTACTCAGGTCTCTCCTTCTCTCAGACCTTAGTCTCTGCATCTCGGGAGACGTCGGTGGGTTACTAGACCCAGGGCCGTCTCAGCCTCTCCTGACCAAACTGGTAGTGGAGCAGCTGTAAGTGATGGCCCAGCTGGAGGCAACGAGGTCATCCCCGCACCTGGAGCCAGGCTCAGGCCCCTGACTCGGCCCAGCTGGTGCTTGTTGCAGGGGAACCTGTGCAGACTGGGACTCTTCAGGATCAGGCCCCAGACTTGGTTCAGATGATGTCTGAGGCAAAGGATCCGGTGCGGACTGAGACTCCTCTGGTTCCGAGTCCGAGCCCGAATCCCAGGCTATCACACCACACAATCGCCACCCCCTGCCAAAATGTAACCTCTCCTCAAGTTGGGAGCCTCAGTTGTATCCCAACTGAGCCCTGCCCTCCCTTTGCATCCTTCATCTCTGGCTGCGTACACCAACCGAATGACAGGACCAGCCTTTGGCTCATGTGCCGCGGAGGCTGGATGGTAATCTGTCATGGATGCTTTAGTTGAGAGGGGGTTGGACTAGATGACCCTCGGTTCCCCTTCTCTACAATCCCATTATTCTCTGCTGCGCAGCCCAGCTGTCAAGAGGGCGTCCTTGGATACCCTCACTTCTGTGTCAGGCTGTGGTGCAGAATGTACTGTATGCATCGACCGGGAAATGGGAAGGTTTGTGTATGCTTGAGTTGGCCCGTGACCTCTGTACATTGGGGGGGAGGGGGGATTTCGTGGTCTTTGGGCCCTTCCGAACCTTGCGATTTCATTGGCAGGAGATAGACAACTGGAACAGCATTGCCCGCACGGTGGACCGCCTTTGCTTCTTCCTGGTCATGCCCGTTCTGAGCCTCGGCACCTTGTGGATCTTCCTGAACGGGTCCTACAACCACCCTCCCCCCTTGCCCTTCGAAGGGGATCCCTACGACTACAATGAAGTGAACAAGAATTACATCTAGAGCTGGAGGGGACCCTTGACCCCCATCTCCCCAGATTCAGAGGGCTGCACCAGGCCCTTGACTCCATTTGAGATCCGGTCTTCTTCCCTTCCTCTTACCTGTGAGATGGGACACAGCCCGTACTAACTCACACTCGCCTCCCAAGCCAGCTGGCGTGTTGCATTCTCTTAAATTGTTTCTGCTTTTCTGCCTTGTCCCTTGCGATGCAATAAAAGCTGTGTGTCCCAAGCGCTGGCTCCGAAACTACAGGGAGAACATGTTCAGGCAGAAGAGTCCTGGATAGTAAGGGGGAAAGGTTGACGTAACTTTTCTTAGGCAATGTGTCTCTTTGTGAGGAAAACCACCCTCACTACGTTCCACACAAAAATTTGTATCTCTTTCCATCACTGGTAAATTCTTGCACGTGACAGAGAAATATTATAAGCTGCCTTATGTCAAGTCAGATACCATTGGTCCATCTAACCTAATATTGTCTGAACTATGGAAAAGCCAGCCATGCAAAGCTCCTATTGGGCAATGCCTGTACCGTCACCAACACTACTTCCTGATGCAGTTTTTCAACATCCTGCAGTCCAATACAGACTTACCTGGGAGTAAAGGTGTTTCCAGATTAGGGATGGACAAATCTGAACGTGTCAGTTTCTCTTTTATCCAATCTTAGATTCAGTTCCCCACATATCAGTTTGCATTTTTTAAAAAGAGTCCTTATGAAATATTTTCAGCATTTAGTGTGCATTTATCCAACATATACTCAGTTTTGTATGCAGTTTTGACTAATATAGACATTTTCCAATGCATTTTCAGTAATAAACTGCATTTTAAATTTTATTTTCGCAAATATATGCCTTTTTAATGCATGCTTTCCTCTGTTTTATCAATTTCTGTGCACATTATTGGTCGGAATGCTACATTGCAAAATTTAGAGAAGTACAAAGCTTAAAGGATGGCTGTGTTTCAGTTTGCGTATCGTACCAGGAGGTGCAAATTAGGTAGGTCCACATTAGAATGCAAACTGAACTGAATTTATCCCCCATCCCTCTTCCAGACATGAAGCTCATTTTGCAAATGGGTCATTCAGATCTGATATTTACCGTATTTTTCGCCCTATAGGACGCACTTTTTCCCCTCCAAAAATGAAGGGGAAATCTGGGTGCGTCCTATGGGGCGAATGCAGGCTTTCGCTGAAGCCTGGAGAGCGAGAGGCATCGGTGGGCACCGACCCCTCTCGCTCTCCAGGCTTCAGGAAGCTATCCGCAAGCCTTGCAAGCCCGGTGGGAGTACCCACGGGCTCACAAGGCTTGCGGGCACCAGCCTGCAGCCCCCGCGAGTGTCCGCAAGCCTTGCGCGCCCGGCAGGAGGTCCCACCGGGTGCGCGAGGCTTGGGGTGGCAGCCTGTCGCCCGAAGCACGGGGAGCCCTCCGGAGGGCTCCCCCTGCTTCGGGCGAGTGTCTGCAAGCCTCGCACGCCCGGCAGGAGGTCCCGCCGGGTGCGCGAGGCTTGGGGCGGCAGCCAGGGCTGGTGGGGGGGGGGAATAATTTTTTTAAATTCATTTCCCCCCCCCAAAAATGAGGTGCGTCCTATGGACCGGTGCGCCTTATAGGACGAAAAATACGGTATTCTGTGTGTGCATTTGGCAAGTGAGCTTCCACACATTCCTGCTGGGGGTTTTAAGGTAATATTGTTCCTGTTACACCACTTGCCATCCATATCAGGGGGAGGGCTTGATGGAATGTATATGTTGTTTTTGTCCTTCCCTGAGCAGTCAGAGAAACCTATGTGAAGTCTGCAAACAGGAGCTGAGGGCAAAAACACTCGTTTCACTTATGATCCGCAACAACTGGTTTTCTGAAGCATCCTTCATCTGACAGGGAAGGGAGAACATCGCCCTACAGTATCTTCTCCCATCCTGGTGTGCAGGTATTTCTGCACATGCACCTTTTAATTAAAAAATATTCCCCTGGATATGCACAACAGCAAATACTGCTTACAGGCTTCATTTAACAAAATTTAGACACCATTTGACTGTAGCAAACAAAAACAGAAACACTACCAAACCTCCGCAGCCAGTTATTTATTCATTTAAATAAAATGTCTCAAAGCGATTTAACAATAATTACAATTGCATATTTGAAGGCAACGATGGCTGCAACTGCATATTTAAAAGCAGTTAAAACAATTCCATATAAGACAATCAAAACTACCACGTATAGAAGCAATTTCAGATTCAGACAGGGATGATCGTATTTCACAATGGGCAAAATGGAGGTTTGTGCATTTGGAAGCATTGCATTAAAAATAACCGTACAAAAGGCCCAACACTGTTGGAGGGAGAGAGTTGGAAGAGAGATTCCTACTCTCCAGCAGCAGTTAAGCACAATGGTGATTGCTCCAAGCACATTAAAACTTGATTAGATTTACACCTGCCCTCATCCACCTTGAAATGAACATTCCTGACAAAAATACTTAGGCTAGAATAAATCACAGCCTCAATTCACTCTGTGCTGTGTGCCCCGAATCTTCATCCAAAATGGGTCTCAAAGTTGCCACAAAGCAACAGAAGTGGCCTCCTGAAGCGACCTCTGGACTGAGCCAAGTCATGCCTGGGGGCTTATTTTTGACCCCCAGGCCCTGCCGCGTCTGCTGCCGGCTGTTGTGTGGAGAAAGGAGGTTAGGGGGTCAGGCTGCGGTGGGCAAAGGAGACATGGCCTCGGAGGAAGTGCCTTTCTCTGGGGCACAGATCCCATTTCACAGGTGGCAGCTGAGGCTCCAGGAATGTGGACCACCAACAGCTGTGGCCTGAGGGGGGGGGCAGGATCTCGTTGGGAGTGACTGGGATCAAAGGGCAGGCGTGAAGAGAAGACATCAAGCTGAGGAGGATTCCTGCTCCCTTCAGTGACTGGTTCAGTCGGGGGGGGGGCGGACGTATTGGGGTTGCGCTCACTGATCCCCTCAGCTTCTCGATAGAAATGATAGAAATTTATTTATTTAATTGGAAAGAAGGAGTCCCTACCAGAGAGGAACAGCAAACTAAGCTGATGGACTACGCCAAAATGGCAAAGCTGACTGGGAGCACAAAAAGTTTTAAAAGGAATGGGAATTTTTTATAATTTATTTAGGAGACCACTGTAAGCAGATGAAAACATTAGCAGTGTTTTTAAATTATTTTTTAAATATATCTTTATTAATTTAAAATCAATACATTTAAGAAAAAACAAACGTACATACAAGTAAACAAACATACAATCAAACAAACAAATAACAGAAAAATCAAACAAACCACCACACTATAAGATACAAGAGGATTAATATAATTATCATCATATATACTCCTGATACTGAACTCAATTATAAAACTTATAGAGAAGAATTAGCAGGGTTTTAATATCACTTGTAATGTAACAGGTGTTATAGATAATTTGGATGAATACAAAAGATAGATTAGGAAATAATATGTAGTTGGAAATGTTTACATTAGGACATGGTAGGGATGGGGGGGAAGTCACAAGATTCAGAGAAATCTCTTTATATGGATATGTAAGTGGTACTGTTATAAACTCATTTTTGTAAAATCGAATAAAAAATGAATTTAAAAAACAAAATTTATTTATTTAAAAGCATTTATAAACTGCTTAATTATTATTTTTTCCTGAGAGGCATACAATGCTTTCTTTCTTTCTCTTTCTTTTTAAAGTACCATTAAAGAATAATAAAGCCTAAAGCCAATAAAAAGGTATTATAAAAGCATATAAAACAGGCCCCAAACCAAGCAGGGGGGCTGCTGCTGGCAAAATCAGAAGTTGCCGGGAGGGTGGAAGAAGGACTGTACTGTTTATAGGAGGCCTAGCGGAGCCTCCAGGGACCTCCCACCCACCCAGGGGTAAAAAAAATAAAATCCTAGGCTGGGTGGTATTTTTGCCACCAGGGTCAGAAGAGTGAGGCTGCTTCTACTACACGCTGAACACATGCAAAGTGGCTTCCATCAGGCAGCTCCAATCTCCAGATGTCCAAGATTAGGGGTCAGGCTTCTAATACAAAGAACTTGAGCGAATACATGCCAGGCAAGTTTGAATTCTACTCTCCGCTTTCCCCAGAAATTAAATAATGATAAACACTGAAACAACTGGCAAGCACATTTCTCGGCGTTTCCTGTTGGCAGGATACGGCACTCAGATAAGGGTGGATGAATCTGTCAATTTCAGTTCCCTTATTCTGTCCGTCTGTCCCCTTTCCAGTCCTGAATTCAGTCCTCTACATTTCTGCAGCAATTTCCTCTGGTACAACTCCTCTTTGTACCTTACTATGCATTTTATGCAAATCTCTCCCTAATATATGCACCTGTCGACCTACTGTTTAGTTGGAGAACCGTACTGCAAAAATTCAGAGATGTGTGAATTCCAAAGGATAGCTTGTGTTTCAAGAAGGGTAAATCAGGTAAAGGTAAAGGTAAAGGGACCCCTGACCATTAGGTCCAGTCGTGGCCGACTCTGGGGTTGCGACGCTCATCTCGCTTTACTGGCCAAGGGAGTACAGCTTCCGGGTCATGTGGCCAGCATGACTAAGCTGCTTCTGGCGAACCAGAGCAGCGCACAGAAACACCATTTACCTTCCCGCCGGAGCGGTACCTATTTATCTACTTGCACTTTGACGTGCTTTTGAACTGCTAGGTTGGCAGGAGCTGGGACCGAGCAACGGGAGCTCACCCCGTCGCGGGGATTCGAACCACTGACCTTCTGATCGGCAAGTCCTAGGCTCTGTGGTTTAACCCACAGCGCCACCCGCGTCCGGTAGTTTCTCATTAAAACGCAAACAAAATTGAATTCTCCCTCCATCCTTATACTCAGGTAGAATAGACGGGGTGGAAGGTGTCCTCAGCTAATCTGAGTTGTTCCTATCATGCAAGGTATAAGTCCTTCTCTTTGATCATCTATGGAGAAAAAGGCTTCTCTCATCTCACCTCTATAGGCAAGCCTCTGTTCACTGCAATCTTTTGGTATGAAGCCCCTCTGAAGTGGGCAGAAATTTCTCGGAAATTCTGCTGCCGGAGGCTGGCCGTCCTCTTTGTTCCTATAAATAGGGGCCCTGACCGCTTCCCTGATCACACAATGCCCTCAGCACAGACATGTTCCTGACACTGTCTCCTTGCTGCAGCTCGCCCCCAGCCCCATTGGGAAGAGATGACTGTGCTCAATGGCTCAGTTCGGCTTGCATGCCCAAGGGGGTTGGCAGGGACAGCCAGTCCCCCCCCCCCCCCAGCCTCACCTTCTCCACTCTGTTTTTCCAAAGGCAGTCATCCATCACCATCAAGGAAACAGCTGACAATGCAAGCACTCGTGGGACAGCTGGTCTGCCAAGTGGCTGAAAAGGAGGGTGGGGGGTTAGGGGGGAGGAGGAGGATGGGAGAGGTGGGTTTCAGCTCAAAATAGCCCTCCAGACCCTCCCAGACACACACACACACACACACTGCTGCTTGGGGTTAGGAAAGAAGACCGATCTGCACCACTGGCATGGGTTGGCCTTGCCTGGTCCTCGCCTTCACCTTCCTCACAGGTAAGGAGGCTCAGTCCAGGTGGAACTCCGGGGCTCTGATTGATGTGCTAAAACAGAACTTGGAAGCTATTCCTTGGGAGCGGTGAAAGGGGAGGAATTGCTTGGAACTGAGATGAAATGCGAAAGCAGGAAACTCTTATGGGGAGTCAGATGGTTGGGAATGGTCTACCCAGCTGGGCATTGGGTCTCCATGGTTTCAGGCAGGGGACGGCCCCAGCAAAACCTGGAAGTGCAGGTGGGGGCTGATTCTGGGACCGTCTTAATGCTAAGCGGATTCTCTGCCCCTTCACTCATGAGCAGGCAAGGGATGGACAGACCCCATCCTCCCCTCTGTAGCCTCCTTCTGTGGGCCAAAACAAATGGGATGTCAGAAGGATTTGTCATGGACACAATGCAGTTGTGGGGAACTAGGCACAAAATTTCATGGATTGGAGATGATAGATGATAGATAGATAGATAGATAGATAGATAGATAGATAGATAGATAGACAGACAGACAGACATGAAACCGGAAAACAGATAAGTGGCACCTAAGGAGCATTTACAACACCTTTGTCCCTTTCAGTTTTAAGCTGCTCCTACCACACTGTGCGTTAAACCACAGAGCCTAGGGCTTGCCGATCAGAAGGTTGGCGGTTCGAATCCCTGCAACGGGGTGAGCTCCCGTTGCTCAGTCCCTGCTCCTGCCCACCTAGCAGTTCAAAAGCCCGCAGTGCAAGTAGATAAATAGGTACCACTCCGGTGGGAAGGTAAACGGTGTTTCCGTGCGCTGCTCTGGTTCGCCAGAAGCGGCTTCATCATGCTGGCCACATGACCCAGAAGCTGTACGCCGGCTCCGTTGGCCAGTAAAGCGAGATGAGCGCCACAACCCCAGAGTCGTCTGCAACTGGACCTAATGGTCAGGGGTCCCTTTACCTTTAGCTTTACCACACACACACACACACACAGAGAGAGAGAGAGAGAGAGAGAGTGCAAAATTGCATTTATATAGCACTTTTAGATGATGAAATATTTATTTATAACATAACAATTAATTACGTATACTCCGCCCATCCAGCTAGGTTGCCCCAGCCTCTCTGGGTGGCTTCCAACATTATACAAAAACACAGTATAAAATCATATTGTCTCCGCCTGAGTTATCTTTACAACAACCCTTTGTGGTCGGTTAGGCAAAGAGTCTCAAGGCAATCCAGTGAACCTCCTGGCTGAGTAGGAATTTGAACCCTGGACTTCCAGGTCCCACTGCACAAGCACACAGGGATGGGGCAGACACACAGGTGAAGAAGCATACAAGTTTGCCTCCTGCCACACACCTCTATCTTGGTCCTCCGACTCACTGCATGAGTTCTTATGAGGCCCTGCGATGTATTCTGTTTCAGCGACACAATCACAGAATTGTGGAGTTGGAAGGGACCTGTGGGTCATCTAGACCAACCCCCAGCAATGCCATGCTCCAGGGGTGCCCTCAGGGACGAGGGTGGCAGGAGACCCATGCCTTCACCAAAGTGCTCACCAATGAGGGCCAGGTTGCAGAGGAAACACGATCCAAACAGAGAACCAGCCTAAGCCCAAGCAGAATCCAGAGACAAAGTCAGGCACGAGTCCGAGGTCAAGCTCCCAGGGCGGTTGGGCAAGGAACAGCACAGCAAGGCAGCAAGACCAGACTTGGGAGCAAGGAGCCAGAGAACGCCATCATTTGCAGCAGCTGGAAATCTCAGGAGGGATGACTTAACTGGGCCAAACTTGGGCTTCCTATTGATCAGCCACCTGACGTCACAATGGAACGAGGTGCGAGGTGCTTTGAAGTCCCAAAGTTGGGATTTCCCCTTGCAAGACCCTGATAAAAGGGAGGTCTTTCTCCTCCCTTCCTGAGTCCAGAACCATCCAATTATGGCAAGGGAATGACTATTCAACCGCTGCAGCATAGACAGGTCCTAAAATATCCTAGGTAGGAGCAAGTCCCCTCTGAGGAAAGGTTGTGAAGTTTGCCTTCCTCCCTCAAAGTCATTGTGGATGGAGAGTCCTGTTTGAGGGAGAGCCGCTGCTGGCCATGTCCATTAGCAAGCGCGGGGGTGGCAAGTGCCAGCCGACAGTCACAATAAGAGTTTTCCAAAGTTCACTCTCCCCTTGGAGCCGCCCACTCAGCCTCTCGACCCTGCCTGGCTCTATAAACTCCTCAGTAGGCAGCTGCAATTACCCTAATGAAGGCAATTTGCCAGCACTTCTCCCACACACTTCCCTTTTAGATTTTATTGGGCAGTTATCGTGGGCTAATAATTTGATAATGTACGGGATTAGAAAATAGTTAGCAAGGTAACCATCTGTGGACTAGACTAGACAGGGATAGATGGCAGGTGGAGCTGAGGGGGCTTTAATATTAATCCATTATTATTTATGGAATGCCCTCCACCTGCCTCATTAAATTCCCATTTCTGCCCAGGGATGGGAGTAAGTTTGGATTTGTGCAGGGGGCGGGTTTTCGCTTAGGGAGGCAGGGGATGATAAAGGTGGAACGTGATAAAGGTGTATGCAAGTATGCTGGGTGTGGCGGAAGTAAAAAGGGAGAAGTCTGCCAGTCTCTAGAAATTCAATTTGCTTTGCATTTAAAGGTGAACTCATCTAACCCAGGGGCATGCAGGTGGCACTGTGGGTTAAACCACAGAACCTAGGGCTTGCCGATCAGAAGGTCAGCGGTTCGAATCCCCACAACGGGGTGAGCTCCCGTTGCTTGGTCCCAGCTCCTGCCAACCTAGCAGTTCGAAAGCACATCAAAGTGCAAGTAGATAAATAGGTACCGCTCCGGCGGGAAGGCAAATGGTGTTTCTGTGCGCTGCTCTGGTTTGCCAGAATCGGCTTAGTCAGGCTGGCCACATGACCCGGAAGCTGTACGCCGGCTCCCTCGGCCAATAAAGCGAGATGAGTGCCGCAACCCCAGAGTCGGCCATGACTGGACCTAATGTTCAGGGGTCCCTTTATTTTTACCATCTAACCCGCACGTTCTGAAAGAAGATGCAAACCGGCATCTTTCAGAATCCACACTTCTCCAAATTTTGCAATGCAATTTGCCAGTCAAGCAACGTTTACAAAAAAAAGCATGTAATAAACAGGGTAAAGCGTGCATGGCAATACATATATCACCATCCAAAAATGCATTATATGATGGTAAATTATTTGCAAAAAATAAATAAAAATGAATTGAATTGTAGAGTTGAATTGAATTGTAGAGTTGAAAGGGGTACCAAGTATCATCCAATCCCTGCAATGCAATAATTAGGTAACATCACATGCAGAAGTATGTATATTAGGAGGAATTTACATTAAAATGCTGGTTTAGGGTTGTTGTTTTTTTAAAAAATAATGCTGATGAAGAAATGCAGAGAACTGAAATTAGAAAAATGAGAAACTGAGAGAAACCAGAATTTTCAGATTTGTCTGTTCCTCCTCAGACGTTTCCTGATGAGATTGAACGGCAGTAAGCACTGCAGAAACAAAAGAAGGTGATTTTCCTCACTCAGGACACAATTCATTCCCAGAGCCAGCCCTACCGTTGGGTCGAGTGAGGCAGCCGCCACATTCAGTAGATGCCTGATGTCGGGGAACAGCCATGAGATGTTGGAGGCCAGAGCTGGGTGCGCCACACAGCCAGCCCTGCACCCCGTGGCAACTGTCTGGTCCACACCTGGTCTTCTCTTGCCTTGACCACTATAACCTTCCGCTCTCAAGTCTCCCATTGTCCCACCTGGTTCCCCTCACAGCTACCCATCATTTAGCTGTCATTCAGTCCTCTCATTACTCTGACGCCCCTCCTTAACCTGACCACACCAAAATCCAGACAAGCTCCTTCTCCTTATCTCCAGGGCCCTTGTCCCCTTTTTTTCTCTGCTCTCATATCCTGACAAATCTCTGCCTGGGGTCTTTGTCCTCAGGCTCCGCCATCCTCAGGCCTCCTGCTCCCCTTGCAAGGACCCCCCCCCCACTTTCTTGCTTACTGCTCCCCCTGTCTAGAGTCACTTTCCCTAACACCTGTGTGATGCCACCTCCTTCCCTTCAAATGCTTCATCGAAACCCTCCTTTTGCGTGGTGAGTCCCCCCCCCACACACACAGTGGAAATAAAGACACATGACACAATTATTAAATTTAATGGGCTAAATAAGGCCACAACATTTATTGGTTACAGGTGATGAGCGGTATTGGCTTAGGCATTGGTCCTAACCGACTATATCCAACTTCAGCCCGTCTGCTAGAAGTCCGGTAAGGGTTAACCAGCAGTAGGGGGAGTCCTGCTGATGCACATCAACTAGGAACTCCCCTGGGGTCACTGATAGGGGGTGTGCCTTAGGTCCTCACCCCCTAGGCTTCAGACAGGGCCATGCCCCCCGAAATCCTTTACCGGACTACCCTTCAATATGTGGGGCAGGTGATGGCGTTACCTCCCCTCTTCCATCTACAGTGCAATACCAATGCCTAACCGCCAATACCCAGAAAGTTGTGACGATTTGCTACAAGGTAGGTGGAAACCAAGTGGCTGGTGCCAATTTGCCAAGTGGAAAAATTCCTACCAGATCTCTCAATGGCGACCAACCGAGGTCCATAGCAAGGTCAAAGAACGAAAACCTTATAGGGCGGGAGGGTGGGAAAAGCAGGAAGAGCTGGTAAGCAGCAAAGAGGGAGATCCCTGGCTGCTCCTACTTTAAATAAGGCAGGCCACACCCCCAGAGCCAGCTGATTGGCTGGCCAGGAGGTCATGTGGCCGGGAATCCCCCCAGTCGCACGGAGACTGGGTTCCAGCCGCCGCATGCGTGGTGAGGCCGTGAAGCCTGCAACTCCACCTCCTCCAAAGGGCGGAAGTGGCTTTCAAGGCCCCTTTGGCTCTCCGTACATAACAAAGAGTTGCTTCTTCATTGTCTTTCTCCAGTGGTCCTGAGCCGAAACCAGGAGGAGAAGCTTCTCAATGACCTGATGGCCAACTATGACCGCAAATTCCGCCCAGCCAAGGACGAGAGGGACATTGTTGACGTTTCGGTCAAGCTAACCCTCACCAATCTCATCACACTGGTGAGGAAGGAAGGAAGGAATAAAGGCTTTATTTCCTCTCCCCCATGCAACATATAGTTAAACTATGGAACTCCCTTCCACAAGACACAGTGATGGCTTTAAAAGATTAAATTCATGGAGGAGAGGGATACTGATGACTATTTAGGGCATATGACTGATTCTTGGGGTCACTGCAGAGGGCCCTACGACTGTCATGTAGAATGGAAAGCAAGAGGTAGATGCCGGATTTTGGCATTTCTTACGTTCTTAACATCTCATACCTAAAATTTACATTTCAGAATTATGTTGCTCGCTAGCAAGGCTGCATCTTCTAGTTCCTAAAGGAAGCACGAATGCATCTGCAGCAAGCTCCAATAGCAGGTGGAGATTTAAGGCTCAAGACAGATATATCATTTAAAAAATCACAGCAGGCTCTTCACACATGATGTGAGCCTGGCTTCCCGACTTGCACAGCGAACACACATTATATCAAGCTGAATGTAGCATCAGCCTCCAGTCTTGCCTCTCCTTTTAGCTTTAAGTATGTTCTCCATCATTTTTATTGCTCAAAGCACCCAATGTACATTTATCGGCTCGTACATTCAACCTTAGCCTTGTTTTCAAAAATGAAAGGAGGGAAACGTTTATAAACAGTCGCAAAAGTGGCGGTGCCTTGGGGATGTCGTCATGGGTACAAGCCAACTGGCACCCTTATTTATTTATTTTATTTTATTAAACTTACATACTGCCCTTCATCCGAGGGTCACAGGGTGGTTTGAAGCCACCTCTTGCTACTTATTTCCACTGAAGTAGTCTCACTAAAGGCCAGGATGCAAAGATGACAGAGACTGCCTCTACAGTCCCCTGTTTGCTGTCAAAAGGTGTAGCTTATAGAGGTTCGGGGTAAGTTGGAGCAAGACTGGATCAATGTTACAGTTGTCCAACTGTGAGGGTGTCTCCACCTCCATCATTCAGCCTAGACACTGAGGTCCAACTCCGAGGGCCTTCTGGCAGTTTCCTCATTGCGAGAAGTGAGGTTACAGGGAACCAGGCAGAGGGCCTTCTTGGTAGTGGTGCCCGCCTTGTGGAACGCCCTCCCTGTGGATATCAAGGAGATAAAGAACTACACAACTTTTAGAAGACATCTGAAGGCAGCCCTGTATCAGGAAGTTTTTTTTATGTTTTATGCTGTTCATATATCTGTCGAAAACCGCCCAGAGTGGCTGCAGCAACGCAGTCAGATGGGTGGGGTACAAATATAATACAATGGTACCTCCAGTTGCAAATGGGATCTGTTCCGGAGGTCCAGCTGGATCCCAAGGTTTCCATAACCCGTGGGTCACTGTTCTGCACATGCGCAGGGTGGTAAACTGCTTCTGTGCATGTGTGCAGCGAAACCCAGTCCGATACTTTCGGGTTTGCCGCTTTCGTAATGTGAAGTTTACATAACCAGAGGGTTATGATAGCCAAGGTGCTACTGTAACAACAACAACAGCAACACTCACCTTTTCTCTGCTCTTTCCAGGCACGGCCCACTCTTTAAAGTTCTGTGTATGAGCATCATTCCCCTCCCTTTCCAGAGCTTTCTCTGTGGAAACCTGCTCTTTGAAGCTCAATCGGAGCAAATGGCAATTGACAGAAAAACTGAATTAGCATTAAAGAGTGGGTTTTCCTGGAGCAAAAAGACAAGTGTGGAACTTTTAAGCATGGACCTGTGCCTGGAAAGAGCAGGGCAAAAGTTAAGTGTGGATAAGACCGTAGATCGGTGTTTCCCTAACTTGGGACTCCAGCTGTTTTTGGAGACCCAAGTTTGGGAAACACTGCCTTAGACGGTTTTCAAAGGAGGATTCATGGAGGATAAGGCTCCAAGGCACGACCCAGATGACTTTAAAAGGGAGAGTGGGCTCTTGTGCTCAGATCCTGCTTGTGGCCATGGGGAGAACAGGATTCTGCACTAGATGGACCTGATCCAGCTACCGGGTTCCTCTTACATTCGAACTCTGTCTTCTCTCTTTTTCCAGAATGAGAGGGACGAGGCTCTCACAACCAACGTTTGGGTAGAACTGGTAAGAGAAGCAGCCCAAACTTCACCTGTTATCTTTTATGTGTTGCAAATCATGGACCCTTTAACTCCGCCTTTCCTACCCTGGAAGTCTTAAGGGCTAGTAACTTAATTTTTAGGGGGGTGGGAGACAAATCCAGGGGCACTGATGATTTTCCTAGCATCCTGGATTCTGGGTTTGGAAACTCAGGTTGTGCCTCTAGTTGAAATTTACCCTGGATTCAAATTTACCAGGAAGGAAGTCAGCCTCACCATTTCAAGGCAGTAGCATGTTCCATTGCAAAATATCCACCAGGCCGGACAGTGTGATTAACTGATTTCTTTGTTGGCAGAAATGGCACGATTACCGCCTGCAGTGGGATGCGGCTGATTATGACAACATCAAGTGTTTACGAATCCCCTCCACCATGGTGTGGCTGCCAGACATTGTCCTGGAGAACAAGTCAGTATCCTAAAGGGTTGTTCTCTTCCTCCTCTTCCTCCTCCTCCTCCTCTTCCTCCTCCAGCTCATCTGCCAGCTGGCTGCAGGTGAACTTGGGATTCCCCTTCTGTAGATAGGAGATGTGACCTAGCATGTCTCCTTGTAGCCAGGTAGCTTACTTGATCTTGGTGGGATCCTCCTGGGCTCTTTCCACAAATTAGTTCCCAGAGAAATTGCTGCGTTTTGGGGGAGAAGAGTAGCCTTCACCCAGAAGGAGGCATCATCTTTCTCTAGTTCAAAGAATCGTAAAATTGAAAAGTTGGAAGCGACCACAGGGATCATCTAGTCCAACCACTGGCAATGCATGAATCTTTTGCCGAACATGGGGCTTGAACCCACAAACCTGAGATTAACAGTGTCAGGCTCTACTGACTGAGCCCTCCCTCATGAACCAATTAGCAGGAAGAACAATTAAAACAGAGCTTACAAGCAGCATTTAAGATTGCATTATATGAGCTAGCAATGTCCTTCCTCATAGAAGATCCTTTTACAGTGGTACCTCTGGTTACGTACGGTACTTAATTCATTCCGGAGGTCTGTTCTTAACCTGAAACTGTTCTTAACCTGAAGCCCCACTTTAGCTAATGAGGCCTCCTGCTGCCGCTGCACTGCCACTGCACAATTTCTGTTCTCATCCTGAAGCAAAGTTCTTAACCCGAGGTACTATTTCTGGGTTAGCGGAGTCTGTAACCTGAAGCGTATGTAACCCGAGGTACTACTGTAATAACATTGGTGGGAAACCTCCAGCCCTGGAGCATATTTTAGGTCATGAAAATCTCTGGATTTGGCCCACAAGGGCTTTTGGGGCAAACTATGCCCACCTGTCTGTTAGCAAGCAGATGCCATATGGCATTAGGTGCAGAGAGCTGTCACATCTGATCTAAGTACGCTGATCTTGGCACTAAGCACCACACAACGATGACTGGAGATAATCTTATCTCTGATCTTAGCGCTGTGGCACTTAGTGCTGAGATCAGAGACAACCCCATTCATTTGACTATAGACTGCCAGAAGGGTCTTAGATGGTCTTAGAAAGTCAGGAAAAAGAAAGGAATCACAAGGCCCCATAGCAGAGGGTAGAAGAGGCCCTTTTCCAAGATAAGAAAAGGGCTCCCCCCCCTATTTTCCCACACTGTGGCAGCTCTTAGCTAGGAGGTGAGGCTGCTCTACTCTGAGACCAGCGCTAGGATAGGGAAGGAAAAAATATGCCAAGTTGCCTCCCCACAACAGCATTGGGGCCGAAGAGGAACATCTCCTATCTCAGCGCTGGTACGGAGAAGATGAAAACACTGTTTTCTCACTCTTTAGCAATGAATACAAGAGGAGCATCTCCTCCTATCTCAGCGCAGGTGCAGAGCAGAGGGGGGAAAGTGTTTCCTCGCTCCATAGCAGTGCCGGGGCAGGAGAAGAGAGTCTTCTATGTGTGCCTGCCTGCCTGCTTGAATGTGCTTGTGTTGACCATGTCCACCTCTGCCAAGCATCCCTCTCAAGAGTGACCAACCTTCACTGCAGCCCTCGGGTCCCAAATGGCAGGAGACCTCTGCTGCAAGAGGGAGGGAAAAGGGATCCCAGCTCTCCTGACCTCTTCCTGGAAGCAGTTGGAGGATAGATGGCGGCTAACAGATTGAGGTTGAATCCTGACAAGACAGAAGTACTGTTTTTGGGAGACAGGAGACGGGCAGGTGTGGAGGATTCCCTGGTCCTGAATGGAGTAACTGCGCCCCTGAAGGACCAGGTGCGTAGCCTGGGAGTCATTTTGGACTCACAGCTGTCCATGAAGGCACAGGTCAATTCTGTGTCCAGGGCAGCTGTTTACCAGCTCCACCTGGTACGCAGGATGAGACCCTACTTGCCAGCGAACTGTCTTGCCAGAGTGGTGCATGCTCTGGTTATCTCCTGCTTGGACTACTGCAATGCGCTCTACGTGGGGCTACCTTTGAAGGTGACCTGGAAACTACAACTAATCCAGAATGCGGCAGCTAGACTGGTGACTGGGAGCAGCCACCGAGACCACATAACACCGGTCTTGAAAGACCTACATTGGCTCCCAATACGTTTCCAAGCACATTTCAAAGTGTTGGTGCTGACCTTCAAAGCCCCAAACAGCCTTGGCCCAGTATACTTGAAGGAGCGTCTCCACCCCCATCGTTCAGTCCGGACACTGAGGTCCAGCTCCGAGGGCCTTCTGGTGGTTCACTCCCTACGAGAAGTGGTTACAGGAAACCAGGCAGAGGCCCTTCTCAGTGGTGTAGAACGCCCTCCCACCAGTTGTCAAAGAGAACAACAACTACCAGACTTTTAGAAGACATCTGAAGGCAGCCCTGTTTAGGGGAGCTTTTAATGTTTTATGAATTCTTACAGTATTTTAATATATATTTTTTGGAAGCCGCCCAGAGTGGCTGGGGAAGCCCAGCCAGATGGGCGGGGTATAAATAATAAATTATTATTATATTATTATTATTCCTCCCCTTGTTCCCCTCAGCATCGACGGGGTGTTTGAGGTCGCGCTGTACGTCAACGTCCTGGTGTCCCCCGATGGCAGCATCTCCTGGCTCCCCCCGGCCATCTACCGCAGCGTCTGCCCCATTGTGGTCACTTTCTTCCCCTTTGACTGGCAAAACTGCTCCATGGTGTTCCAGTGAGTACTAGTTGGAGCCTCCTGCACCCGTGGCAGTTCCCTGCGTGATTAAGAGGGTGGAGGGGGTGTCTCAGTGAGGGTGGAGAGGAAGGCAGTAGATGAAGGGGGACTTATCTTGCTCATTCATGTTCCTACCCCCCCTCCCCCCAAAAAGAAAACGCTACTTGTGTTGGAAATTTTAATGCCTGAAGGGGACTAATATATATTCATTTCTAACTGTGGGCACATTTTCTTTCTGCATTTATATCATATCTTTAAAATTAATTTTTCATATGCTAACATATATTTGTTTGTGTTTACTTATTTAACGAAATGTATCTGCCGTTTGATTGTTAGCTCCCCACTTCTAAGCAGTTGTAGAAATTCAAAGTATGCAGCCCTATACGCTCGAATTACTTTAGAGAATACCTATATACATTATAAAACATACACCGAAACAATATACATGATAATGAGAGGATAAACAGGTATTTTAAATAATCATTTTATCCGTTCGTACATTTACTTATATTAGCATGTAACCTGATATCTAAAGTTCCCTTTTTATATCTCACACAACCGGTTCCCAACAGCCTAACATTTCTCTAAAATTTTCATATTTCTTTAACATGAATAATATCAATTTAACAATTGCCACCTGCTCCCATAAAGCACTAACTAATTCTTCCTTATTCAGTTTACGGCCACCCTTCTAAGTCCTCCTTGCTAGAGCTGAAGATATCCAACACTTGAATGTGGATATTTTTCTGTATCCTTTGATCATTCCCATTGCTCAAAAGGCATAAAGAGGGATCATTGGTCTACCTCAGTCCAAATATTTCATTTACAGCCGAAATCACAATATGCTGATAACGTCTGGCCTTCCAACAACCCCAACAGGTGTGAACCATGGTTACCTAGGACTCGGACCCGATGAACCTTGGTTATCTGTATATTGTAGCACAGTAAGGGATTCTGCTCTGGTCTAGAGGCCTCTGGAAGTGATTGGCTGAATTGCGCTGGTGTCATAGAAGGCCTGGCAGGCATTCTCTGGCAGGAATCGTGGCTAAAGAATCCTTGACCAATGGCAATCCAACTTCTAGTTGAAAACACTCAGTGAAAGAGAGTCCCCCACTTTCCAAAGGAATCCATTCCACTGTTGAACAGCTCTTACCATCAGAAGGTTCCTCCTAGTGTTTAGTGGGAATCTCCTTTTTCTGTAATTGGTTCAGCTCCTACCCTCTGGAGCAGCAGGAAAAAACCTTACTTGATTCAGCCTTACTGAGTGATTTTACGGTCTTCAAATAAAAACATCTTGAAGGTCCCAGGCCACAGAGAAGTTAGGCTGGCCTCAACTAGAGCCAGGGCTTTTTCGGCTGTGGCTCCGATCTGGTGGAACACTCTGTCACAAGAGACCAGGGCCCTGCGGGACCTGACATCTTTCCGCAGGGCCTGCAAGACAGAGCTGTTCCACCAGGCCTTTGGCCAGGGCACAGCCTGACTCCCTCCCTTGGCAATCTTCGCGGAGCTCTGGCCCAATGGTTGCCAGTGGCCTGAATTAATTAATTTTACAATGAATGATTTTAGAGTGTTGTTTATGTTATACTTTTATACTGTTTTATTGTTGTTAGCCGCCCTGAGCCCGGCTTCGGTTGGGGAGGGCGGGATATAAATAAAATTTATTATTATTATTATTATTATTATTATTATTATTATTATTAAGGTCACAGACCTACAATGCCCGTGAAATCAACCTGCTGTTGACCGTCGAAGATGAGCAGACAATAGAATGGATCTTTATTGACCCCGAAGCTTTCACAGGTAACCCCACCTGCATGCAAGCCGAGGGGGACAACGGGTGGGAGGAGGCAATGATGCTGTCCACATCCTTATAAGAACATTGAAAACATAAGACTTGTCTTGTTGCATTGCGTTGACTAAATTCAGCCTCCAGTTTCCTGCAGCAGTGAGTCCCATGCCTTTGCGAAACCTGCAAACTCTCCAAGGAAAAGGGACACCCTTCTCCTGTCGTTTGTTCCCATCATTTGGTATTTACAGTTAAATTGCCCCTTAACATGGAGGCTCCATTTAATAGTAACTGATAGATATATCCTCAGTGTCAAGTTATTTTTTAAGGCTTTCTAAGCAGCCGTCCGTACCTGCAATGTATCCCACGAGTTGAATAAAGAGGAAGCACATCTTTTTTTTTCTGGTCCTGATCCTACTGCCTGCCAGCTTTGCTGGCAAACTCCCCTGATTTCTAATGTTAGAAAATGTTCAAGGGATAAATCTCTCACTCTCTCTCTCTCTCCCTCCACCCGGCACCACACTTTAGGAAATGACAGGGCTGCCTGGAATCCTGAGGGCATTTGGAGGATTTGGAAAACAAAAGCATTTTTGGCACAGATACCACAAAGGCAAAGCATCATTTAGATCGGGGTCAGCAAACTTTTTCAGCAGGGGGCCGGTCCACCGCCCCTCAGACCTTGTGGTGGTGGGCAGGACTATATTTCAAAGATGGAAAAATGAACGAATTCCTACACCCCACAAATAACCCAGAGGTGCATTTTAAATAAAAGCAGACATTCTACTCATGTAAAAACACACTGATTTCCGGACCATCCGCGGACCCGATTGAGAAGGCGATTGGGCTGCATCTGGCCCCAGGCCTTAGTTTGCCTACCCATGATTTAGATGCTCCCTGGCCCTGGGCAGTCGAGTCTTTCTGAGTGGGCGAAACGATTTAGCAGGGAAACTGTTAACCATAGAATCATGGAAGTGTAGAGTTGGAAGAGAACCCGACGGTCATCTAAGCTCTGTCCATGAGGTGTAAGTCAGGGCATTTGATATAATCAATTTGACGTACCAAACATGAGAAACAGATGGAATAAAGAACTGGAGGTTCCTATCTCACCCAATCAGTGGGACAATGTTTTTAACTTTGGTAGCTAATGTGTCGTTAGATTATGAATTATGCATTATACAACAAAAAGTAATATTTAGAATTCATTGGGCTCTACTACACTTGCACAGAAAGGGATGATCTACAACAACATGCTGCACATAATAAGGAAATGCTTCATTGAAACATGCTTATGCAGTATCCGACGCTTGCAAATTTCTGGAGGAAAGTATTAAGATGTATAAATACTACTTTGGGGAATATTTTAAAATTGTCATAGGATAATATTATCCTAAGCCACATACCAATCATATGAGGTTTGACTGCGGGTCAACATAAATTAGGGCTGCCCTATGTCCGGGTTTTCCTGGACGTATCCAGGATTCATCTGCCGGAAATAGCGTCCAGGCAGAATTTTGTAAATCACTAAAAATGTCTGGGGAAACCCAAATAATAATAATAATAAAATTTATTTATACCCCGCCCTCCCCAGCCAAGACCGGGCTCAGGGTGGCTAACAACCGGTAATAAAAACAAATTGATTAAAATACAATTTTAAAAACAAGATTAAAATACAACATTAAAACATTAAGATGCAGCCTCTTCACAGGAGGAGAAAGGAAAAAGAAAGAGTGCCAACCCACATCAGAAGTGGGCAAATTTCCTTAAAAGGTCAACAACTTTTGTGCCCAGGTTCCCACTTTTAGAAATATGGCAACCCTAACGTAAGTGGACTCTTCATGCCCTTATTTCTGCTAAAAGACTGGTATCAAGACATTGGAAAGATAATACCATGGCCCCCCTTTTCCCAGCTGGAATGGGTAACATTCCAGGGGCCACAATCCAGTGGTGAATGGGGCCACGGGCAAAAGGTGGGTTGAGCAATGCATGCAAATTTCCCTTTTCTAGAGTAGGGTAGTTTCTACACAAACTCACACATCCCTCTCCTTCCTCCATCCAGACTGGCAGGAGACATTATCAGAACTCAAGGGCACATTCTAGCCAGGCACATATCCTTGCCCGGCAGGGCTGAGGAGGAGGTGTAGCTAAGGAAGGGGGTGGGGAGAGTCCTGAGGGATTGGGGGGCTGCACTTGGGGTCCCTCTTCAGCTTTGCTAGGCCTTGCACCTGGGAATCACACCTGTCACCTGTTTGCAACCACCTCTTAATGGCTTCCAAGGTTTGCCTCACCTTGCTCTCTGGCCATGTGTCCCCCCCCCCCAGCCTGCTTCTGTAGGTTATTAATAAGAATCACTGCAGGAGAATGTTTGGCATTTGTCATCCCCCCCCCCCTCCTTTGTTCTGCTGGCTCCTCTCCTTCCCTCCCAGCCACTCCTAAAGCTAACAGTTACATTTCAGCCAATTGATCCAGGAACGCAGACGTCGCCAGCAGCTGCCGCCGCCATTCTCCATCATGTTTTAATAGCATCTCGGAGGTGGAAAAGTTCCTCTTTGGAAGCGAGAGGCTTTCTTGTTTTCTCCTGATGGGGGACAAGCCAGTTATTTTGCACGGTTAAAAATCTATCTCTCCCGCAGACGGCGGGGGGAATAAATAAGAAAACACCAGCTTAATAACGTGTCACGCTTGGCTTCGTGTTGCAGCCCAGAGAGAGAAAAAAAGAGAGAGAGAGAAATGTGGGCTTTTATATGGCAGCAGGGCCATTGGAGGCCTTTGGGACCAAACACATGGCAGAATCAGCTCTCTCTCCATCAGATTCCAGCTTCTGGCAGAAGTCCCTCTGGGCTGCCAGGCAGTAAGCTGGCAGCTCCTGGCATCCTGGCCCAGATGATCGGATGAGTCTTGCTATTGTGGAGATATCGTTCACACAGGGCTCTAAATCCTCACTCAGATCCAGGGCACTTTTCTCAGGGACTGTGTCTGTTCTCTCTCTCTCTCTCTCTCTCTCTCTCTCTCTCTCTCTCTCTCTCTCTCACACACACACACACACACACACACACACACACACACCAGGTAGGAAAGGGATTTCTCTCTGCACCTTTATTGTTTGCACTCGTTTCCCCATCAGCTCCTTCGTCGCCAGCAGGTCCCTTCCCCCAGGGTCCGTTCCTCGTCTCAACATGGCAGCCTGGCTTCAGATCGAGGTGGCCGCCAGGACCAGACTTGGGGACCCCCAAAACAGCGGCAGCTGGTGCCCACTGGGAATAGTGGGGCAGTTGGCAGGGAGGTCAACAGTAGGGGGCGCCAGAGCTAAGGACAGGCAGAGCAATTTAGACAGGTTTTGTCCCCTCCTCACCTTCCTCTCTCTTGATTTCTGCAAGGGCAACACTGAGACTGTGGAGAAGGGGGGAGCTGCTGGGCAAAGTGGGTGTGTCTGGGGCAAACTGAGATTGGAGGGCTTTAGTGAAACAGGCACTACTGCCCACAAATGTTTGGAAGATGGGGAGCTCTGGAGGCAATGAGCGATGCTTTCTTTTCAGGTGCATTATTAGTTGGGCGAAGGCAACATTTCTCATCAAAGAATTATTTGATAGGCTTTTGAGATCTCCTGTTGGAGACTATCTCCGCTGGAGAATATTCTGCAGAATAGCCACTCCAGTTTTGCAAAGCAAGAATTTTGGATGTTGCTGTGACCCAGAATTAATATCATTTACTGTTATTTCTGTATTGTTGAAGGAGGGCTTGAAACTTGGTGTGCATGTGTTTGTATTAAAAGGTTGGGGTGCGAGAATTCATGGTGATGCCAAAAATAGGGAATTGTAGAAAAGTGGGAGGGGGAGAGCTCTGAAGCTCCATAGTTAATGTGACCAATATTTGTATGTAGGAAAGCTTTGCCTCTACCCACATGACGCTGCCTTCTCCCGACAGAGAACGGGGAATGGGCAATCAAGCACCGGCCAGCCAAGAAGGTTGTGAACGCTCAGCACTTCACGCCAGATGACATAGGGTACCAGCAGATCATCTTCTTCCTCATCATCCAGAGGAAGCCACTTTTCTACATCATCAACATCATCATCCCTTGCGTGCTCATTTCCTCGGTTGCTGTGCTGGTGTACTTCCTCCCAGCGAAAGGTCAGTACCAAAAGTATCACTGTGGACTCAGCTATACAGCTTCAAATAAGTGTGTTGTAAAGTGCAATATACAAATGTGCCACCAGATGGCGACAGTGAGCTATGGCAAATTCAATGTATTTTTCAAAACTTTTTTTAAAAAATTAAAAAAGCATTTTCACAGCGTTTTTTAATATGTTTGTGGATTCCACCTGTGGTGCTTTGGCTGGCCTGGGTTAGGTCTGGTAGTCTGTGCCCCCCCCCCCAGGTGTTGATGGATGACGGGAACTGTAGTCTGGAAAGCCCAGCTTCCCTCACCCTGGGCTAATGATTCAGCACTCTGGACAGCTCCCAGACTTTGCTTCACATGGAGGCAAGGAACCGGGAAGTGAAAATTGGTGGGTCTTCCGATGTGGCTGAACTCCAACTCCCATCAGTCCCAGCCAGCACAGTCAGTGGTCAAGGATGATGGGAATTGTAGTCCTGCAATAGCAGAAGACCATCCAGGACAGGGGGAATTAAGTGTGTGCCTGCTGGTTTTTGCAGCAGGCATGTGTTTAGCATGACACGGGCTACGGTCGCCTCCAAATTTGCACTATCGAAAGCCCTCTCACGATTTCCAGGCCTATTTATTCATTTCATCAGATATCTAAGTTGCCCCTTCATCCAAACAGACTGCAGGCAGGTGTAAATTAGTAAACACAGGGTAACCTCTTTATGCTTGGGTCTTTGGCTCCTGGGGTGTCCATTTTCAGGCCCCCCCTTGCTTTCTGTGACTGCATTTTTCTCAAGCTTCTAGTAAGAACCATCTCCACCTGACGATAAAATATAAAACCCGCATAAAAAGCGAAGTGCAGAAATGGAACATAAAGCATGAAACAGATCGTAAAACAGTATCAAAATCCTAAAACCATCAGGAATTAAAAACTGCAGGAATAAAATTTGGGAAGGCTTAGGAGAAAAGAAGCATTTCAAAAACTGGTATAACAACAGCAAAGTGATGACATAAGAAAAGCCTCCTGGATCAGGCCAATGGTCCATCTAGTCCAAAGTCCTGCTTTCTCAATCCCATGTATAATTTTATAAACTTCTATCATGTCTCCAGGGACGCAGGTGGTGCTGTGGGTTAAACCACAGAGCCTAGGACTTGCCGATCAGAAGGTCGGCGGTTCAAATCCCCGTGACGGGGGGAGCTCCCGTTTCTCGGTCCCTGCTCCTGCCAACCAAGCAGTTCAAAAGCACATCAAAGTGCAAGTAGATAAATAGGTACTGCTCCGGCGGGAAGGTAAACGGCGTTTCTGTGCGCTGCTCTGGTTCGCCAGAAGCGGCTTAATCATGCTGGTCACGTGACCCGGAAGCTGTACACCAGCTCCCTCAGCCAGTAAAGCGAGATGAGCGCAGTAACCCCAGAGTCGGTCATGACTGGACCTAATGGTCAGGGGTCCCTTTACCTTTACTACCATGTCTCCTCTAACTCAAAGGCCCCATGCTGCAACCTTTCCTCTTAGGAGAGTCACTCCCTGAATCTACAGGACCCTGAATTCCTCAGCACGATGAGAGAGGAGGAAAAACTGTTCTCCATCGAAACAATGTGCAACAGCACACAGTGGCAGGTTGAGAATCCCTCCCTCTAACCTGATAGATCAACTCCCTGCCTGCCTCACCACCTCTGTTTAGCAGAAAAGAGCTGAGAAAGCACAGAGCAAAACTGGGTCCCATCTCAGCAGGAACAAGGCCAAGAGGCAACTGGTAGTTTGATAGATAAAGCCCCTCATCCCCTAGCCTGCGATTAGGCAGTGGAAACACCTGCAGATGGGACTCACAGAGCATCCTGGTAGGACAGAGTTGTTTTTAGGGTTCAGAAGACACAGGGTGGAAGGTGCTTTGCATTTTGAGGGCTCTGCCTCTCCCATCCCTCATCCTGGTGTCGTTTACTGGATGCGAGGGCTCGGGCAGGGCAGAAGCAAGATTGGGAGCAGTGCTGGCACACAAGTGAGAGGGGCCTGATCCAGCAGCAGCCCTGCTCTTCCTAACGTCTCCAGGACCAAGCCTGGAATTGAGTTGGGGAGGTTCATAAGGAGCTCCTGGCTCATCAAGGTCAGCTTGGCGGGAGTCAATCATGACGTGGTCCAGAGGCTGAGGTCTCTTTCCCCGCTAGTCTGGGGTTTTGACTGCTGAGAACCAATCAGCGAAGCATTTTTTCTTTTAACCCTGTGGCAGTAGAGAAAAAGTGGGGTTGGAAGGGCCATGGTCCTAAAGTTTAGAGAGTTTAGAGAGTCCCTGGTACCATTTCAGATACAGTTAAGAACTTATTTCGTTCTGGAGGTCCGTTCTTAACCTGAAACTGTTCTTAACCTGAGGTACCACTTTAGCTAATGGGGCCTCCCGCTGCCGCCGCGCGATTTCTGTTCTCATCCTGAAGCAAAGTTCTTAACCCGATGTACTATTTCTGGGTTAGCGGAATCTGTAACCTGAAGTGTCTGTAACCTGAGGAACCACTGTATTCCCTGCCAGTCAACTGCTGAGAGGAGGACAATAAGTGATACTTCTGCATCCCAGGCCTCTATTTTCAGAGCAACTAGTCATTCCTTGGGTGGACCTTCTTGGGACAGGGCGTGAGAGCATGATGAAGCAAGGCAGAAGCCTTATTGCACCCCCCCCTCTCTCTCTGCAGCTGGTGGTCAGAAGTGTACGGTTTCAATCAACGTCCTCCTGGCCCAGACCGTCTTCCTCTTCCTGATTGCAAAAAAGGTCCCCGAAACCTCGCAGGCAGTGCCGCTCATTGAAAAGTAAGCAAACGATGTTTAGGGAAGCTTTTAATGTTTGATGCATTACTGTATTTTAGTATTTTGTTGGAAGCCGCCCAGAGTGGCTGGGGAAGCCCAGCCAGATGGGCGGGGTATAAATAAATTATTATTATTATTATTATTATTATTATTATTATTATTATTATTATTAGGTAGGTGGCAGTGATGGCCTCCAGCTTGGGAGGCTTTAAAGGAGAATTAGACAATTAAATAGTTTCCAAAAAGCCACTCCTTTCATTTTAGCAAAGATTCCCCTGCATTGGGGCATCGGCATGTTTCTGATGTTATTACACCAGTTCATCACTGAAGTGGCAACTCTTTGCGAAAGGGAGTTGCGGAATTTATCTTCCCAACACTGTTGCGCGACAGATAATGGATAAATCCATTTTGCCAGTGGGGAATGAGGGAGAGGTAGCGGCTTGTCCAAGGCCCCCTGAGAAGCCTGCAAGAATGGCAGGACGTGAGCTCTAGATGTTGGATTTGATCTCTGGCTGTTGGCATGGCTTTATTTTATTATGGCGGAAGCTCTTGTGGGCTAGCAGCCACTTCATCAGATGTTATCCTGATAGATGCATGACTAAGGCTGCCAAGACGGAGGGGGGGGGGGGCTTCACAGAGCTGCTTGCTAAACCACTGGCTGAAGCCCCTCCCTCCTCCATTAAACCTCGCTGCAGCCACGTTTGATGGGGAGGGGACTTTGCAGAGTGCTCTGTGAAGTGCTTCTCCCCCTCCATTCAGCAACTGAAGTACACATGGTTGGTGGTTAGGATAGAAGGGAAATTTGGTTCTGTTTGCATTTTTAGGTGAGCCTTCCTGATTTGCCACCCCCCCCCCCAAGACACAATAAGTTAAACACAGCTGTCCTTCAGAATTCACAACTCTCTGAATTTTGTGGTGCATTTCTCTATAGACAAAAACTGGGTATACCAGGGGAAAGGTGCCTATAAATGCACATATTAACAAATGCATAACAGTGGAACCTCACTTTTCAAACGTCTCCATTGACGAATGTTTCAGAACCAAAACGCCATAAACCCAGAAATAAATGCTTCCATTTTCAAACGCGCCTCAGAAGTCGAACTTCCAAGGCAGCCTCCGTTTTCAGTTTCCTTGTTGTATTGAGGCTTTTGTATTCAGTTTCCAGTTTTCGAACATTTCGGAAGTCGAACAGTCTTCCGGAACAGATTATGTTCGAAAACCGAGGTTCCACTGTATATCCGGGTTTTGGGTTTTGGGGCTGTTGTTTTTTTGCGAAACTGTGCCTACAAATGCATATTATTAGTGAATGCATCATATATGGGGAAAACGTAAAACTGCAAAAACATGGACAAATTTGCATACTGATATGTGTGCATTAAAGGGGAGGCATTTTCCAATTACGTAGAAGAACAAATTCTCAGACTGATGAAGAATATGAAATGGTTGATTTAGCCACTGATTAGGTTAGGTGACCAGTGTGCCATTTTCCTTTTCCTCCCCAAAGGTACTTAACTTTCCTCTTGGTGGTTACTATTGCCATTGTTGTGAACGCTGTCATTGTGCTCAACGTTTCCCTGAGGACCCCCAACACTCACTCCATGTCCGCACGGGTCCGGGAGGTAGGTCCAGCGGATGCTGCCCAGAAGCTGTGGGCTGGCCCCCTGCTCACGTTAGACCTCCTTGCACTGCTGAGCCCCAAGACGTGGCCTTTGCCTTACCTAGGAAACTGCCTTATCCTGACTCAGACCACAGGTCCCTCTAGCTCAGCAATGATCACACGGATTGGCAACAGCTCTCTGGGGTTTTATGCAGGTGTCGTTCCCAGTCCTACCTGGAGAGGCTGGGAATCAAACCTGGGCATATCCTCTGCCACTGAGCTACGACCCTGTCCCCTTCCTTCTTAAAGAGCCACAGCCCTAGCTCAAACTGAAGACCCTGCCCTTTCATGTAACAACCCACTTAGAAACTGCCACAGACTGGCTGGACACCAGGAGTGCCAGCTTGGCCCTGCGACCTCAGGTGCCCAGAGCCGTGGGTGTCATGCAGTGTGCCTGGCCCTGGCATCGAAGTTTGTGGGTGCCACAAACTCTCCATGGGGAATTTTATGGGTGTTTGGGCACCCAGGGCCCCAGGGAGATGGCAGAGGAATGGTGGGAGGAACCAGAGACTGGGGAATGGTGGTGGAGTGACAATGAGTGGTCAGGAGGAGAAGGAGGTTGGGAGGAGGAGGTGTCAGAAACTGAAGAGGTAACAGGGCTTAATAACCAAGGAGAGTCTGTGGGAGAGAGAAGTTCAGGAACAGAAGCAGGAGAGGAGGAGACAACCGGCCAGGCAGAGGTCAGGCTGGTGAAGAGTCCCAGGTGTCTCCCCTCCTGCTGCAACAAGCACCCCTCCCTGCTTGTCTCCCAGAACCAGGAGAGGCATGAAAGAGCAGAGAAGTTGGAGGCACAGTCTCCGATTGCTTGGGAAAAGCCATGGCAAGGAGGGGACTTTGGCAGCTGAGAGGAAGAAGGGACCTTCAATCTGGAGAGCCAGTGTGGTGTAGTGGTTAAGAGCAGTGGACTCGTAATATGGGGAACCGGGTTCGCTTCCCGGCTCCTCCACATGCAGCTGCTGGGTGACCTTGGGCTAGTCATACTTCTTTGAAGTCTCTCAGCCCCACTCAGCTCACAGAGTGTTTGTTGTGGGGGAGGAAGGGAAAGGAGAATGTGAGCCGCTATGAGACTCCTTAGGGTAGTGATAAAGCAGGATATCAAATCCAAACTCTTCTTCTCTTCTTCTTCATCTCAGCAAGAACTTCATGGAGGCAAGACCTGCCGGACATGAGTTGCTGTGCTCCTTAGGCCTGACACTCCTGTGCCGATCCTGTTTTGTCTGATAAAGCGTTAACTCCAACTTGCTCTGTATGGTCCTGCTGGCTCACTCCTGTCAGAAACCCTCCTGGGTAGCCTCCCTATTTTCTTTCCCCATCTCCCAGGTGTTTCTGAGGCTGGTGCCACGCTACCTGGGCATGCACATGCGGCGTGTCGATGCACCCGTGGGGAATCGTCTCGTCCGCGGCGGAGCTCTCTGGGGCTCATGGCGAAAGCGGACGAGTACATGCTGTGGAAGGCGCGGAGCGAGCTCCTCTTTGAGAGGCAGAGGGAGCGTGACGGGTTGATGAAGATGCTCCTGGCACAGATAGGCAAGTCTTGGGCCCGACCGCGAACAGCAGAGGGTGGTCTGTTGTGGAAGAGAGCAGACGATGGGGAAGGGGGGGGGATGTTTCATTTTTTATAATAATTTTTATTCATTTTAAAACATATTATTTATCGTACATACCACAAAATTTCACATCTTATACAATCTTTTTGGACTTCCATCAGCACCTCTGATGATCCCCCATTTTTATGATTTCTTCTGCACTTTTAAAATTTATATTGCCTTTAATTATCTTAACTAACATCTTCCTTTTTATCCAGTTATGCAATAATTCAAATTATTCACCTCACAAAATTTCTTGCAAACCTACAAATGGAATCTGATCATCACAATTACTTTTCAAATAGTCCGTAAATTTACACCAATCTTCTGTGAATCTCTGTTCCTGCCGGTTTCGAATTCTTCCTGTTAATTTGTCTAATTCTGCGTAGTCCATCAATTTCATCCTCCAATCTTCTTTCGTCGGTAGTTCTTCTTGCTTCCATTTTTGTGCCAACAATATTCTTGCTGCCGTCATTGCATATAAAAACAGCTTACAATCTTTTCTATTTATATAATCTCCTACAATGCCCAGTAGAAATGCTTCTGGTTTCTTAATAAATGTATATTTCAACATTTTTTTTCATCTCGTTATATATCATTTCCCAGAAGTTTTTCACCTTTTTACATTCGGGGGGGGGGGTGTTTCAAGTTCTTCCTCTTCCCCCACCCCTCAGCCTTCATGAGTTCAGAGCCCTCTTCGAGTTGGACTGGGGAGCCTGTGTTCTCTTTCCACAGGTGTCAATAGACTACAACTCCCATCATTCCCTTGCTGGCCAGGGCTGATGGGAGTTGGAGTCCAACAACAAACTCTTGTTTTAGAGTCCCAGTGCTTTCTTTCTGGGGTACTCAGTGGGATACAGGGCCAGCACATTTCCCCCCAAATGTGTGGCACTTACTGTAACAACTTCATGGTGAGGACCAGCACCCTTTTTCCAAAAAAAAAGGGGGGGAAAGCAGAGCACTGCTAGAGACTTATAGGGTTTCTTTTTCTTTTATTGATTTATAATAAAAGCAAGGAAGACTAAGCCACAAATTGCAAGAGCAGCACAGGAGTATAGCGAAAAAGAACATAAGACTTACAGTATTTTTAAAAGTGCATTTTAGCACACAGCAGGCGGTGCTAATCCGCAAACAGCATCAGTCCCCTTTAAATCCCCAGAGCTGCTTCTGCCAGCTCGCTGTCCTCCTCTTCCTTGCTCTTTCTGGGCAGTTCTTCTGAGCTAGGCCACGCCCTGCAGGCAGATTGCCTCTTCATCATGTGGAGGAGACTTTAAAAATGCTATTAAAACCCATCCTTCTCTATTATTTCAACTGCAGTTTACTCATACCAGGGGCTGCCAGAAGACTTTAACATTTCAAAACCAGCATCTTAGTGTTATGCTGCCCTCTGTCTTTCCTGCATGCTCTTGGGTCAAGTGTGGAAGCTGTTTCGGCCCCCGACTAGATCTCCCCTGTTCAGATTCTTCCTCTACAATCTTGACATTTCCCCATTCCCAGGAGGCAGCTTAGAGAACGGAAGTCCCCAGGAGATTTGCAACAGTCTGCGCCGTGCTGCTCCGGAGATCCAGGCCTGTGTCGATGCCTGCAACCACATTGCTAAGACTTTGGAAGAGAAGAAGGACTTTGACAGTGTAAGTTGCCATCTCAGGTGTACGGCTGTTTAGGGACCTGTTCACACAGGCAGGTTCGTCTCCTGCTGACTGTGGCATCAAGCAACGTTTTGCATGTGTGAATGCACAGTCATAGGAGAAGATTGATTGATTGATTGATTGATTTGTGCTCTGCCTTTTCCCCGATATCATTTCAAACATATTTTAAGCAAAGGCAATTAACACATTGTTTAGGTATGCATTCATTTAATCAATTTACGTAACACTTAACGCTGAAACAGGTTTCTAAGCGGTTTACCATTATTGTTTATGGTTATTTATTAATTTATGTACTGCTTAATGCCAAAAAATAGGCTGTATTGCAAAGCATGAAATCCCAGCTACTCACACGTTGAAACACCCCTTGTTAAAATACACCATAAAATAATTCTGCTACAATATTTAAATAAAAGCATAACCCATAATCGAAAAGGGCAATAAAACAATCCCATTAAAACAGCACGGCAATTGAAACGGGAGGCCTGGGTCAGGAGATCAAGGGACTGCCTGTGTGAACAGGTGCGATTTCAAAAGCCGTCGGCATGCCAATGCAGATGGCGCCTCTCCTATTTCATTCAGCTGCGAGCTTTCATCTTGTCTAACCAAAGCCCTCTTTAGGCATTTCTCTCCACACTTCTTCTTGTGCTCTTTAGTGCATCTCCGGGGTATGTGGTGCTCCCAGCGTTGCCCAACTGAGGAGGGCATATGCCAAGTGGGGATCTATGGGGTGTGGCAGGCCCTTAGGTAACCTGGTCCCTAGTCATTCAGGGCTTGTAAGTGCTAAGAGTAAAGCCTTGAATTGTGCCCAGTAACATATCAGCAGCCAGTAAAGCGGCTCCTTGGCAGGGGTGTTATCTATGGCATTGACAGACTGCGCAAGTCAACAACCCAGCTGCTAAAATCTGCACCAGCTGCAGCTTCCGAGTGAAACGCGACCGAATAATGAGCAGGCCTTCCGCTGCCCCAAATGGTGGGGAGAACCAGGAGATGAAGGGGTTGTGGCTGCAGCATAAGCCAGAGGGCTGAAAGAATGAGCTAAGGAGGCAACCTAACCATCCCCAGGAAACCCATACCAGGGGGCCATGAATCAGTGGAGAAGGAACACCAAGACCCCAACGTCGTGCTTTGGAACTGATAGAGGACTTACAAATCAGTGGGCAAGACAAGAACTTTATTGTCCCTAAAGAAAAAGAATGGAACAGACACAGGAAACTCCACCCAGGTACAACTAAATCCAGCGCCACCCAGTGACTAAGCTGTATAATGACACCATTCTTATTTTTATTAATTAAATTTCTATACAGCCCTTCATCCGAGGATCACTGGGCGGCTCACAGTATAAAAACACAAAATCAGAAACCAAACAATACCACCCCATACTGTCCACACACAAACACACACTCTCCTCTGTTCAGAGGCTCCAGGCAAAGACTGTGTTGAGAATCTTCCATTGGTTGGGGAGAGAGGGGTTGGGGAGAGAGGGGGTAACTGTTCCTCCTCACCCCTGGTTTCACCTCTTTCCACCACTACAACAGTCCCCTGGGTAATTTAATGCTAGTTTTAATTTCCCACAGGTCCCGTGGGCAAGGGTGCTGCAGCGTCCATCCCAGTAGGCTTCTGAGAAGCTAAGCTTTGGCCTCCTGTGATTGGGGTGACAGGCAAAAGGGGACTGCTTGGTTTCAGCCCTGCTCCTGTCTGTCAGGCTTCAGGAAATCTGATGATGATGATGATAATTTTGTTTATATCCCGCCCTCCCCAGCCAAAGCCGGGCTCAGAGCGGCTAACAACAGTAAAAATAACACCGTTTACATAAAATCACAATCAATTAATTGAAATACATTCTAAAATCAATTCAGAATCAAATTAATGGCAACCATTGGGCTAGAGTTCTGTGAGGATTACAGAAGGAGAGAGGGGTTCAGACTGTGCCTTGGCCAAAGGCCTGGTGGAACAGCTCTGTCTTGCAGGCCCTGTGGAAAGATGTCAAGTCCCACAGGGCCCTAGTCTCTTGGGTCAGAGCGTTCCACCAGATTGGGGCCACGGCCGAAAAAGCCCTGGCTCTGGTTGAGGCCAGCCTAACCTCCCTGTGGCCCGGGACCTCCAAGATGTTTTTGTTTGAAGACCGTAAGGTCCTCCGTGGGACATACCAGTAGAGGCGGTTCTGTAGGTATGAGGGTCCTATGGTGGGCAACCAAGAATTAGATAAACAAGAAGAGTTCTTACCAAGTCTTTTATTCAATATTCACAGAAAGAGGCTTTGAAAAGTGCCTCTCTTGCAGTAATGGCGTTGCTCTGAGTAAAGCTCCACCCCTTCCGTCTCTCCTATTATACGTCATCCCTAAGGTGGCTGATCTCTTCTCCTACTCTCAATGCCTGCCGGGTCCTGGGAGCTGTCAGCTGTTTCTCCTCCTCCTCTCCCAATATTTCCCAGCTTCTCCCCTCTGCAGCCTCTGAGCTAAGACCGTCTGCAAACAACTGTTGTAAATCTATGCTGTCTCCCTCTTCTCTGGGAAGTGCCAGAGGAGGTGGGGGACGGACTCCACCATTTCTCCTCAGACCAGGTCCCTCACACTGTCAGACCTGAAGGACCCCTGTGGCAGCCTCCACGCCCTCTTCCGCTGGACGACTTGCACACCTCCGAGCCACCGAAAACAATTCTAATGTGCACCCTGTCTGGTGTCTTCTTCTTTGCAGGAGAACGAGGAGTGGATCTTGGTGGGCCGGGTCATTGACCGCGTCTGCTTCCTCTTCATGGCCTCCATCTTCATTTGTGGGACGCTGGGCGTCTTCCTGATGGCGCAGTTCAACCAGGCTCCCGCAGAGCCCTTCCCAGGGGACCCCAAGCTGTACCTCCCCTAGGAATGAGGGGTGGTGGCAGCAGTGGCCACCGCTCAACAGCCGCGTGTTGGTGACGTCTCTCGACTGAAACCTCTGTGCTTGGTGGACTTCTCTGCTGGGGGCCAATTATGTCCCATAGGAATGCAAAAAGACTCCATATCCATCGGTCCATCTATCTCAATATGGTCTACACTGGCAGGCAGCAGCTCTCCAGGGTTTCAGGCAGGAGTCTCCTCCAACCCCACCTTTGAAAGGGGATCTTCTGCATGCAAACCATGTTCTTTATCACTGAGCTCTGGCCCTCCCTCAAAGCCACAAAGCCTTCTTGTTTAAGTTAGTGTCTGCTAACGTGTTCTAGCAGGTGGGCACACCAGGACTGCCTTTTTGGGTGGGTTGCAGGGTTGCCCGTCAGTGCCTTCCCAGGTTCCTCAGCCAACAGCTGAAGCTAAGAGAGGCAGACAGTACTGTCCCATTCCTGTGAGACCGTTGGAAAAGCTGTAGCCTTAAAAGGTAGTCCATTACCTGGGGCTCGTCCATTAATCAGATATTTGACTGCCTCCAGGCAGCACTTCATTCCTCTTCCCCAACATTTACTTACCTGATAATTTCTGCATTTTATGTGCTCTTTCACACGACGTGAAAGTTACTTCTGGAAACCTAGCAAAAACTGCAGCCCTCACTTTCGTGTCCATTGCTTTTGGAAGCAACCAGTTCGCAACCCCTTTGTGGCTTTTTCTAAAAGCAACCAACATGGAAATGAATATCACAGGAGTTTTGCATTGTCATTTTTTTCCGGACTTTGTGGAGGGAATTTGGGGTAGGTAGGGATCTGGCAGAGCATTCCCTCCTGCCATTTTCATGAATGGATTGCACACATAAAGAGTGGCAACGTGTCCAATGGCAGGTGCAAACAGAATTGAGGCGCAGTGGCACCAAATGTCCAAAGGCCGCAGTTCCACAAGGCAATGTGAAAGGAATGTGAGAAACTCATGCAGATGCCCAGTGGAATTGCCAGCAGGAAAATAAACAGAATGGACACCCACACACACACACATCTGAAGGTGGCCTTTGTCTCCCAGCAAGGGCTGGGGCTGGGAAATAAAAGTAAGATAGTTGTTTATTGTCTTGACATCTGGTGGGAGGGTGTTCCACAGGGCAGGTGCCACTACCGAGAAGGCCCTCTGCCTGGTTCCCTGTAACCTCACTTCTTGCAGTGAGGGAACCGCCAGGAGGCCCTCGGAGGTGGACCTCAGTGTCCAGGCTGAACGATGGGTGGGCTCCTTCAGGTATACTGGGCTGAGGCCGTTTAGGGCTTTCAAGGTCAGCACCAACACTTTGAATTGTGCTCAGAAACGTACTGGGAGCCATTGAAATCCTTTAGGACCAGTGTTATATGGTCTTGGTGGCCACTCCCAGTCACCAGTCTAGCTGCTGCATTCTGGATTAGTTGCAGTTTCCGGGTCACCTTCAAAGGTAGCCCCATGTAGAGAGAATGGCAGTAGTCCAAGCGAGAGATAACCAGAGCATGCACCACTCTGGCGAGACTGCTGCGGGCAGGGAGGGTCTCAGCCTGCGTACCAGATGGGGCTGGTAAACAGCTGCCCTGGACACAGAATTAACCCGCGCCTCCATGGACAGCTGTGAGTCCAAAATCAGTTGTATGTCCCTAGGTCCAGCTTTACTTCAAATGCTCTGTGTTTCTTTCTTGCCTGGGATGCGTCCTTAACCCGGATGCGATAAGAACACAAGGTGAGGCCTGCTATAGGAGCAAGGAGGGGCTGTGGTTCGTGGGCAGAGCACACTCTTGGACAGATCAAGGCCCGCAGCCCTGGCTTCCTTGTCCTCTGCATAGCTGTTTGCAGAGGCAGGAGAGACAAATTGCACTGCCGCTTGCTCCTTCAGTCCCCAGCTCCTGTTCCTCTCCAGTCAATAGCGAAAGACGATTAGCCATCTCTCAAACCCTGCTCCAGACCAATGAGAGGCCTCCTCCTTTTATCCCCGCACCCTGCAGTTAACGCCACTTCCCTCGCTTGGGCCCAAAGCTTATTCTCCCCGTTGCTCTATCTCGCTCCTGCAGCCCCCGACGTGGGCTCCTCAAACACGGCCATTTGGACAGGTTGGCGTTGCTGCTGTCAGAACAAGGCCCCGAGGCCAGAGCAGCTCTGTTTCCCGCTGCCCCCGTGCCGCTATATTGTCCTGGCCCCTCTCCAGGCCTTGTCAAAACAGCCGTCTCAGAGGCCCTCTCTGCGGATAACTCTTCCGAGGACCTGCCAAATCGCCTGCCTGCCGCTCCCCGGAGCTGTGGCAGGTGCAACAGGCCAGCAGCGGTAATGACAGCGAGCGAGCGAGAGGCAAAGAAAAGGGTTTAGATAAAGTCCCCGTCATTAATCCAGACTGATCCTGGGATTTGTTGCTCCCGCGTTCTTGAAAGGTGGGCTGCTGTCGTTTCCTGAGAGGGAAAGAGCGTTTAGAAACTGACAGTCTCTCTCTCTCTCTCGTGAAACAGTCTCCTTAAACTTTAACTGAGTTTCCTGCATTTGCAGGGGTCCCTACAATTCTATGAAACCACAGAATTCGCAGAGGGCAAGAAGGTGTTGTAGCCACGGGGGCTTCAGGACACGGACAATACAGCAGTGGCAACTGGTGACCACTGAGGCTGGTGGGGCGGCTAACAGAAGGCGGAGTCTGCTGGGGTAGGCGGAGCCCTAGATCATAGGAGGAGGAGCCAGCCAATCAAGGTTTTCCCTCCACCTTCCTTTTCAAAGACAGCGAGGGGAAGAAATTTAGATCAGTACACATTTAAAGACACATCTATCGGTTTTGTTGCCAAACAGTGTGGGAATAATAATAATAATTATTATTATTATTATTATTATTATTATTATTATTATTATTATTTATTTATATGCTGCCCATCTAACTGGGTGGCTTCCAGGGAATGAAAACATCAAGCACTGTAAAGCACCAAACATTAAAAACTTCCCTGTGCAGCGCTATACAAAGCAATCCGAAATGCACACTAATTGAATTTTGCAGTGCTTACAAAGATGCATATTATTACAAAAGTTGCACATTCTGAATCTCTGCCGAACAGTAGCAAAATTCCAGGGGGTTCCAGGCGCTCACCCAGGGTTGTGTTTCTGTTGGGAAGTTGAGGCACAGCAGAGGCTAGTGTCTTTAAGAAATATGGTTTATTTTACACATATTTACACCTAAAACCTTCAGTGCAGGGGGTACAGAACATTACGCTCCAAGAGTGTCTCTCATTGCACCTCCCAGAGCTTCAGGAAGGTTGGGTCCAACGCAGTGGTCAGTCATGGGCCCCGGTCTCCCTGTGCAGCCTCTTCCAGCCAGCGCTGCATGGACATCTCCCCAGTGCCTCCTTCTTGTTCCCAGAAACCTTCGCTATAATGTCATGAGAGGAAGAAAAACATCTCTCCGCCCACTTCCTACACACCATGCATAAATTTATACACCTCTAATGTCTCCTCTCACCTTTTCTCTAAATGGAAGAGCCCTAATTTTTGTAATCTTTCTTCATCCTTTCCTGCGCTATTTTTTGAGGGACATCCTGTGTTGTCAACATGGCTGGGAGCTGGGTTCCCCTTCCAACATGGTGGTTCCGGGGTTTGCTAAGGACTGGGACAAGATAAAGAGAACGGAGCCTAGAAAGCAGGGAGCAATGGAATGCATGGAATATGTGAGGATTCACCACCCCCACAAATAATACCTCCCCACCATCATAGACAAGCTGGAAGGTGTGCAGAGGAGGGCGACCAAGATGACCAAGGGTTTGGAAACCAAGCCTGATGAGGAACGGTTGAAGGAGTCAGTTATGTTTAGCCTGGAGAAGCTTATATGGGAGCTGTCTTCAAGTATCTCAAGGGCTGTCACATTGAAGATGGAGCAAGCTTGTTCTCTCCTGCTCGGGAGGGTAGGACTTGAACCAATGACTTCCAGTTACAAGAAAGGAGATTCCAATTAAACATTAGGAGCGTCTCCACCCCCATCGTTCTGCTTGGACACTGAGGTCCAGCACCGAGGGCCTTCTGGCGGTTCCCTCGCTGTGAGAAGCCAACTTACAGGGAACCAGGCAGAGGGCCTTCTTGGTGGTGGCGCCTGCCCTGTGGAACGCCCTCCCACCAGATGTCAAAGAGAAGAACAACTACCAGACTTTTAGAAGACATCTGAAGGCGCCCTGTTTGGGGAACCTTTAATGTTTAATAGGTTATTGTATTTTAATATTCTGTTGGAAGCCGCCCAGATGGGTGGGGTATAAATAATAAATTGTTGTTGTTGTTGTTATAAGAACTTTCTGGCTCAAAGAACTGTCTGACAGTGGCATGGACTGCCTTGTAAGGTGGTGGACTCTCCTTCATTTGTGGTTTTTAAAGAGAGGTTGGGTGGCCACCTGCCAGGGAGGCTTTAGCTGAGATCCCTGCATTTCAGAGGGTTAGACTAGATGACCCCCAGGGTCCCTTCCAGTTCTACAATTCCATGATCTCCCTGCCGGGGCAGACTTTGGTAATCTTTCATAATACGGCGCCTTGTGCGAGGCCAAAATGTAGTGCCTCAAAACAGATCTTCTGAGTTATGGATCTTCCCGATTTTGAGTACCCTTGGCACACTAGCCTGTGTGGTGGAACCGCCCACACTGCCCAAATCCGGTGCTGTCCCTACCTCTGGAAAGTTTCCTTTTGCCGTTCACGCCCTCTGCTAGCTGACCTCCTCATCTGATGCATATGCCCTTCTGCGCTCCAGTGACGCCATTGTCCCCGCACAACAGGGCAGATCCGGGTAGTTGGCATGGGAACACTAGGAGGAATGGGGATGGAGATTAGAGGCTGGGTTTGCTGGAGGTGGCAGTCTCTGTCCTAGGCTTGGCCAACCGTCTGGGTTTCTGCGGTCTGTGTTTCTTCTTTCCTTCTGCCTCCTCCTCCCTGGTCCGGCCGGGGCTGTTGCTTCCAGAGCCCCACGTCTCCTCGAGATGTCTGTGATAAACTCCCAGCCTTCCCCCTTTGGACACCTGACACGGGAGAGACACATTGAATCCGTGGCCAAGCCACTGAAGTGGGATGATGCCCCAGAGCTCCTGGCTGGGGAGGCATCTCAAGGCTGCACCAGTGACGTCTTGGCTACTGGGTCAGATTCAACACGGCTTCAGAGGCACCCCCTGCAGGTAGTCAACACATGGGGCATCAAGGGGTACAACTGCAGCACAGAGGCTTGGATGTGCTATGAAACAGCGCCCTCCAGAACAAAGTGCCAGGGTGCCCCGGATTTATCTCTGGTGCCACCAGCCTATAGAGGGGGTCAAGAAGGAGAGCTGGGTCCCTCACGGCACCGAGAGGCCGGCCCTCATCCTGGACTGCAGTTACTGGCCGGGGCCCAAGAGCTCTGCATCACCTCCAAAGCTGAGTGCCACGGTAAGGACCCATTCTGATGCCCAAGGAGACTCGAGCAGGGGGTGGGGGACTTGAAGGCCAGGGGGCGGGGCAAGTGGCCCTCCCGGCCACATTGTCTGGCCCTCGAGAGTCTCTCCTGGTCACACCCCTTCCCAAAGCCACACCCCTTACTGTCTCAGTGCTTTCAACTGGCTGAGATAGAATAATAGGGTAAAGCTAAAGGGTCTTTGAAATGTAGTCTTGCTTGCTTGCTTGCCTGGATGAAGATAGGTGTGTGTGTTTGTGTAGAAACCTATGGTTTGTGCATGGCTGGAATGTATCCTTCTGTACAAAGGCAAGAGTCACGCCCATTGCTCCACCTACTTTTGCCTGTGGCCCCACCCACTGCAGGCATGTGGCCCCCAGAGAGGAAATATGGACCTCAGATTGAAAAACTGAACCCTCGCCTAGAGTTAACGGTCACCGCCTGATAGGATGGCTTCCCTGTTTAAGCATTCCTTTATAGCATAGGGTTACCAGACGTCCCTGGTTCCCGGGGACAGTCCCTGGATTTGCAATCTGTCCCTGGACAAATTCTGTCCCCGGAATGTCCCTAGATTTGCAAAACTGTTCCCAGGAAACATGGCAGCAGCAGGCTCAGCATCCTGGTAGCGCAGTTGGCTCTATCTGGCTTCAGGAGCTACTTGGCGCTGTGGCGCCCACCATTTTTCCTGCACCACGGCAGCGAGCAGCTCCTGAAGCCAGCCAGAGCCCACTACCAGGCTGGCCCCTCCTGGGCAACGGTGCACCACTCACCCGTGACTCCCGAGCCTCCCCTGATCTGTCAAAACAAAGGGGGAAGGGGGAAGGAGATCGGGGAAGGCTCGGGAGTCACGGGCGAGTGGTGCACCATTGCCCAGTTTTTTTAAAAAAACTCTGCGAAAGGGTGTGAAAGAAGGGCGTTGCACCTTTATACAATATGCATGTGTGCTTGGGCCCAGGGTTTTTTGCCTCACCATCCCCACTACTGACTCCCTGTTGCTACTCAGCTTAAAAAAAAAAAAAAAGTGTCTCCGGATTCATTGAAAAAAATCTGGTAACCATATTATAGCAGGGATGCCAAAGGGAAATGACTGGGGGGGGTGTTGTCTTTCTCTGTCAGCAAATGCTCTGGGGGTGACCCCACAAGTCCGAAGGACATTTGTCCTGCAAAGCCTAGGATGACCGGCTCCTTGACCCTGAAAATGACTGACTTCAGAGCCCCCAGAAAGCCTGGCAAGGACTCAGAACTGCTGATTAATGTTTTCTAACACATTGTGTGAGCGCGAGAACGTGAGCAAGAACCTGGCTGTGGAATCAGGACAACGGTCCATTTAGCCCGGTATTCCGGCCCAGTCAGGAGAACTGCTGCCAGTCAGTGTCGGAAGTACTGAGTTAGATGGACCAATGGTCTGTCTCAGCCTAAGGTGGCTTCCGGTGTCTTTGTGCCCCCTTCTTGCTGCAGGACTTGTCAGCAGCTCCCAAAGAAGAAGCTACATCATCAGAGGCGCAGCTGGCGAAAGGGGACTCCTGCTGTTGGCCACTGAAGGTTAAGTACAGACTCTGAATTTCTGGGAGTTCCCACATCATCATCAGTATAGCATCTAGATCAAGGGAAGTAATAGTGCCACTGTATTCTGCTCTGGTCAGACCTCACCTGGAGTACTGTGTCCAGTTCTGGGCACCACAGTTCAAGAAGGACACTGACAAACTGGAACGTGTCCAGAGGAGGGCAACCAAAATGGTCAAAGGCCTGGAAATGATGCCTTATGAGGAACGGTTACGGGAGCTGGGCATGTTTAGCCTGGAGAAGAGGAGGTTAAGGGGTGATATGATAGCCATGTTCAAATATATAAAAGGATGTCACATAGAGGAGGGAGAAAGGTTGTTTTCTGCTGCTCCAGAGAAGCGGACACGGAGCAATGGATCCAAACTACAAGAAAGAAGATTCCACCTAAACATTAGGAAGAACTTCCTGACAGTAAGAGCTGTTTGACAGTGGAATTTGCTGCCAAGGAGTGTGGTGGAGTCTCCTTTTTTGCAGGTCTTTAAGCAGAGGCTTGACAACTATATGTCAGGAGTGCTCTGATGGTGTTTCCTGCTTGGCAGGGGGTTGGACTCGATGGCCCTTGTGGTCTCTTCCAACTCTATGATTCTATGATTCTATGATTCTATGATTCTATGATTCTATGATTCTATCAGAAAGAGACAGAGAGGAGGTTCAGCCCCAGGGCAAAGCAGCAGCAACAGCAGTAGTAATAGCAATGATAACAGTGTAGAATCATTGAATTGCAGAGTTGGGAGCCCAAGGGTCATCTAGTCCAACCCCCCTGCAATGCAGGAATCTCAGCCAGAGCATCCCTGACAGGTGGCCATCCAAGCTCTGCTTAAAAACCTCCAAGGAAGGAAAACCCGCCAGCTCTTGGGAGAGTCTGTTCCACTGTCGAACAGCTCTTACCGTCAGAAAGTTCTTCCTGAGTCTGAGTCAGAATCTTCTTCCTTGTAACTTGAAGCCATTTTCTTCAAGCAGGAGAAAACAGTAGTTGTAATAACAAATAATAATTTGCCTCAATCCTAGTATCATTCTGTTTATTGCCTGTGTCCATTTTGCAAGAGTTCATTCATAAATCCACCCCCCCTTTCTGTATTAATCAGTGGTTTATTTATTTTTTAAACAACCCTGCAAAAAATTATACTTAAATACCGGTAATGTTATGCCAAAATACAGACAACAACCACTACAGTTCTGGTATTTAATATTTTTATTGATTGTGTTAAAAAGTGCAAACATGACAAAGGAGAGAGAGAGAGAGAGAGAGAGAGAGAGAGAGAGAGAGAGAGAATGTAAACTATAAGCATCACAGCCCGGAAAGACATAAGTACAAAATTGCAGTGCAGGTCCAAATAAAGTATCTGTTCATACAAATATTCCCTTTACAAATAACAAAGATCTGTAACAGTAAATAAGGAGATGAAATAGAATGGATAATTATAATTATATGCAAGAAAAGAGGGTAAAATATGGAATGGGATGGGGGGGGAGTCTGAGGGCTTTGTATAATCCCAGTATTATATATATGGAAAATGTTTGGAGTGTATGGAAATAATGTTAACAAAAAAAAAAACTGCAAATAAAAAATTAAAAAAACAAAAAAACAAAGATATGTAAAAATATTCTCCTCCCATGAGTCCCATCATTACTGAGAATAAAGCATTGCTTTTTTCTGGGGGTACATAGGGGTACGCATACCCCTAAACATCTTGTGAATCTTCGTACTTTGGTGCATTTACCGTATTTATTTTTCCTGATTTGAGCTATAAAATGGTGGTTTTCTTGAGTCAAAATGAGAGTACCCTGAAACTTTTTTTTTTAAGCACTGGAATAAAGGTTCTGTAAAGTCTTAGGTGAGCCAGACGTTTGCAGGTAGGGGTGGCCCTGAGAGTTTGTGTGTCTCGATATTCATATAAGAAATCAGTACAATTCTGTCAGCAGCAGCACCAGCAGAGCCATCAGCTGAAAAGGCAACCAGCCTCTCGTGCCAACACATAGCAGTCCCTGCAGAACAGCACCCCCTTTGGGGCAGGAGGGGAATAGGCTCCATGCCTGAGCCGTGACCGTGCATCTCTCTCCTTCACTCTAAGAATGCAACAACTGCTGCTTTCACTTGTGTGGCCCTGCCCGCCCCTGCCACCTTTGCCTCCAAGATGAGGAAGGCCACGTCGTCCTGTGGCTCTGCAGACCTTTCCGACTGGGCCTCGGCTGTCTCCGTTGCTGCCAGATGGAGATGGTGGCTTTCACCGGCGATAACCAGCTTATCGGCACCGTGCGCCAGAGGTGTGTTTGTGTGTGTGTGTGTGTGCAGCCAGTTCAAACAAGGACGGCGGGAGGGTACAGAGGTGAGCGGTTCTCCATGCCATTGGAACATGCATGAGATGCCCAAATATTCTCGGCTTTTACATACCCCGAGCCTAACTTTTAAGGCAGCCCTGTTGCCTGCTAGGAAACATAATCCATCATAACCTGTACACTTCTTTGATGGGATCTATCTGCTTACCAGTCCCTGGGATCTGTCTCTTGGTCACACTCGAATTCAGGACGGTGGGGAATGTTCTCCCATCATCCTTGATTACTGTCCCATCTGGATCAGGGTGAGTCCAACAATATCTGGTGGTTCTGCTCTGATTTGAAAATCTGGGGCCACCCTTGGGCCTGATCCGGAAGCTCCAGCTGGAGCAAAACTCTGCAGCTGGACTGTTGATGGGGACAAACCATTCCAGCACATTAACCCGGTGCTCAAAAGCTTGCACTGGCTGCCCGTACGCCAGCAGGCAAGATTCAAGGCCCTGGACCAACTGAGTTCCTGGATACTTCCGGGACCGCCTGATCTCTTATGTTCTTTATTGATCTCTGAGGTTTACAGGTGATTCAATTTTAGGGGTCCCCCATGGCTCGGATAAGGAGATTTGCATTTGCTATTGTGGGTCCAGTTTTGTGGACTTCCCTTCTAGTTGATTTCTGAGAGGCAGGGGTGCTAACTTGAATAAAATATTGCAGGGGCCCAAATAAGCCCTGCCCTCAATCACATGATGCAATGCATACGCACCATTTGAATGGGAATGCACATCAGATTTGTGGGGGCCCGGCCCCCTCAAATATTTTATTATGCCTCCACGACCCCTAGGAGTTGACTCCTATGCTGACAAGACTCCTCCATTTTGAACTTCAGGCATTGCTGAAGACTATTTATTCCAGCAGGCTTTTAACCAAATTCAAATTTTAATCATTCTAACTCTTTTATTGCACAGTGGAACCTCGGTTTTCGAATGTAATGCATTCCGGAAGACCGTTCGACTTCCGAAATGTTCGAAAACCAAGGCACAATGGGCAGTCGGCAAAATCCATTGAGAAAATAGAAAAACACGCAGCGGAAACTGTTTGATTTCTGAGGCACGTTTGAAAAGGGAAGCAATTACTTCGGGTTTTTGGCGCTCGAAAACCGAAACGTTTGGCTTCCAAGATGCTTGAAAACCGAGGTTCCAGTGTACTGGGTCTTAGAGACCACTGTAAATTAAGCAGGATATAAATTATCAAAATATACCAATGAAATGAAATGTCTTGGGGTGTGGCTATGGACCTGAAAGGGTGGACCTTGTAGACAAGGCGAATCTCAGTTCCCCAGTTCTGCGTTATCGTCGACATTTGAACAAAGCAGTATGAACTGACCCCCTGTTGGAGGTGGGTGGGCTTCCTCTGTCCTGTTGGCTTGGAGATTTATCCCAATCCCCACCCCACAGCTGCTCCCCTCTACTGTCTCTGTGCCTCCCCCAAGACTCACCCACTGATGTGCTTAGGTGCAGCACCTTCTCCCATTTCCTGGAAGTCAGTGATGCCTGTGGCTTTGCCACCATGAAGATCTATGGCTCCTGCATTCCTAGACGGTGCTTCTCCGAACAGAAGTTCCAGGTAGGGAAAGAGGTCAAGGAGCCCATGACAGATGGGAAAGAAGGCATCTCGGAAGGGGGAAGTAAGTTTTGCTTTGTCAGAGAGATCAACACTCCTTCCAGGGTGGAAGGTGGTAGCCCAGGGATGGAAATAAATAATAATAATAATAATAATAATAATAATAATAATAATAATAAGCACCACAGAAATTTACCATGGGCCACAGGGTGCAGCTGAACTAGGTTCCACAATAAAGGATCCCATAATAAATTACACACACACACACAATAATAAAATAGTAATAATAGAGATTAATTATATGTACGTGTAAAAACAAGATTCAGCCATGCTGAACTTTATAAAGTAATTGTAAAAGACAATATTGAGTATGCCTTTCCAAATGTAGACATTTGCTTTCATACATTTTTTAACGTTAATGGTCACAAATTGCTCAGCTGAGTGTTCATTCTCTTAGCTGAAGTACAGTGGTACCTCGCAAGACGAATGCCTCGCAAGACAAAAAACTCGCTAGACGAAAGGTTTTTCCGTTTTTGATTTGCCTCGCAAGACGAATTTCCCTATGGGCTTGCTTCGCAAGACGAAAACGTCTCGCGACTTTGTTTTCTTTGTCTAAAAACAAATACATGTTTTGTTTATAAAGTTAATTTATTTTCCCTTCAATTTTTGAACTGCTCTTTACAGTATATGTGACTTTAAAGAGCAGTTAATAAACTGTTGTTGTACCAAATTTGGCTTTGTTTGGACTTTTTTTGACCATAGGAACGCATTAATTGATTTTCAATGCATTCCTATGGGATTTCGTGCTTCGCAAGACGAAAAATTAGCTAGACGACAAAAATTGCGGAACGAATTAATTTCGTCTTGCGGGGCACCACTGTATATTAAAAATCCTAACAGAACAGCTGTGCCACAAGGCAGGCTGGGTGCCTTATCTCTACTAAGCATAGAAACAGATGTGTGACATTAGGTTACTTATAAGGATCAGGTCAAAGAACTTCGCAATTACAAAAAGTAGGAGAATTTTTTTCATGTACAAAGTATACAGACATAAACAATATCTTCCATCTTACTGCAGGTTTCGTTTTGTTTCAAAAAGTAGGAAATTATTATACAGTTTATTATGGTTCATATTTTGAATTTTATATATATGGGGGCACCAGAATCCTTTCAGTGCTTATAAGGGTCTTAATCCGGCCCTGAGAAGGCCCAGCGGTGCTGTTGGAAATAAGCCACCACATCAACCTTTGCCAACCCGGTGCCCGCCAGATGTTGTAGTCCAAAACATCTTGAGGGCACCAGGTTGGCAAAGGCTGCCTGAAAGCAAGGGCAGGGAACACTCCATTCGCTCTCATTATCTTCCCAACGACACTTCATCATCACCACAGCTCCGCTGACTTGATGTGATCATTCACCCATGGATGACAGAGTGTCACTTCAATTCAAGAGCCCTGTGATCTTGCCATGGGCTGTTGACGCCTTTCAAAGTTAGCTCCACACCCTTGACTTGCTCCTTCAATGAAAGCCCGGCTGGAGCACCCTTGTCTCAAGAAGGGAGAGCCCAGGGTGCTTGCTCACAATGACATCATTGTGGGGAGATGGTTTGTAGGTCCGGCCCTACCGTTTGGCAAGGTCAGGCATCTGTCTCAGGCGGTACATAATGGGCAGTGGCACTGAGTTTTTGGAAGACAGAGCAGTCTTCCCACAGCTTTGAAAGCTAGCCTGCTTCCATCAGGTGTGGAGGACTTTCTCCCACTACCATTGCCAATGTGAGGGTCAGCAGCCATCTGAGGCATCTTGTTCTCTGCCTCAGGTAGCAAAGTGTCTTGGCTCCCAGCTCAGCACAGCTGTCAGGGGTTCAGGAGCAGAGGCAAGGGCAAGGGAGGAAACAGAGAGCGAGGGGGAGGAGGCAGAAGAAAAGATGAGTGATGACGACGACCCGAGATCTCCGAGTCTTTCCAGTGAATCAGAAGATTCACAGAAAGGAGCACCAGTGGCCAGGGCAAGGGGGGAGCCTAGGGGGACACCCCAGGAAGATAGAGCCAGAGGGGACTCAGAGGGGAGCAGTTGGAAATCGGGACCAGCGTCACCGCCAGAGAGCAGGGAAGAGGAAGGGCGCCAGGGATCAAGCGCTGGCAGCTCACAACAGGGGGGAGGGCACGAGTCAGGAGTGGCCACACCTCCATTGGGGAGCGAAGAAACGGTCAGACGGAAAGTGGAAGGTTGGGCGCGCGCGCCAAGTTCAAATGCACAGGAAAGTGGCGCAGTAGGCAGCCCGGAAAGGGAGCCAGGTCCTAAAGCCCGGCGCAAGGAGACAGGAGGGTCCGGAGGGTCGGCGTCAGAAGAATCCCGGAAGGAAGAGACCCCGGGGGGCAGAGGGACCCAGAGAAGAACAGTCAGGCGGAAAAGGTGGAGCAGGGCTAGGATATTAAGTTGGTGTACAAGGGGCGGAGACTCAGACGGAGCTTCGCCGATCTAACGCATAAGACGTAGAGTTGCACGCAGCAGCTTGAGAATGGAAACTGTAACTCAATAAAGACTTTTACTTAATGATCGCTGGCTAGCGTGATCCTCTGTGAGCTAGGATCTGGGAGCAGCTCTGACAGCAGCGTTCAAGGAAAGCTTCTCCCATGTTGATAATTGAGCATGACCTTTGCTCCTCCAGGTCCTCTCCTCCACTGACAGTGTAGTAGCCACTATTTGGAAGAAGTGGCCGGGATTCAAGGAGGAACGCAACATGGATCATGAGTCCTTTGGAGTGGACTTGGGTAGGAGAATTCCCGTCCTCTTTTGGGCAGAGCACAAAACATTGTGACCTGATTGTCAGCTGTGACATCTACTTGCTGTCTACCTATATTATGCTAATATTCTTTAAAAAATCAGAGTCCTTAGTTTAGCATTTGCAGAAGTGCTCAGGTTGCCTCTAAAATGTTGTTAGCATGCTAATGCGGCGAGGAGAGGGGAGAGAAGAAAGGGGAACACTTCTTACCTCTGATGCACAAACACGTATCACAGAAACAAAACACTGGAGGGAACTTTGTAGGGCAGAGATGGGGTAAAGGTAAAGGGACCCCTGACCATTAGGTCCAGTCGCAGACGACTCTGGGGTTGTGGTGCTTTACTGGCCGAGGGAGCCGGCGTACAGCTTCCGGGTCATGTGGCCAGCATGACTAAGCCGCTTCTGGCGAACCAGAGCAGCGCACGGAAACGCCATTTACCTTCCTGCCGGAGCGGTACCTATTTATCTACTTGCACTTTGACGTGCTTTCAAACTGCTAGGTGGGCAGGAGCAGGGACTGAGCTACAGGAGCTCACCCCGTCGCGGGGATTCAAACCGCCGTTCGGCAAGCCCTTGGCTCAGTGGTTTAACCCATAGCGCCACCCGCTGGGCATAATCAGGCAAGCCAGACCTCTCCATCTGGACCATGTGGCTGATTCAGGCAGGCTATGCCCACCTGCCGTACACGTGACACCTGGGGGGAGAAAAGTGAGGGTGGACTTTCTTCAAATGGAGCTTGTGGGTGCTGATGATTAGCTGTGCCTGCAAAGCCTCCTTGTGCAGAGGATTTTCCCACCTCTCCTCTGGCCCTGTGTCCCTCATGCAATTCCCAAATCAACGTCTTTGGGGGGGACACCCCACAACAAATTTAGGGGGTGCCCTTAGGCAAGGCATTTTTGCATGCCTGTTTCCACTAACACGTGTTTTAATGCACGCTTTACGTCTTTATACACAACGCTTGGCTGGAGAACTGTACTGCAAAATTCAGAGAAGTGCAAATGGTGGTGTTTCAGTTGGCATATTGATTCAGAAAGTGTTCACCTGTCGGATTCCCTCCCCTCTACATAGAAGTAAACCCCTTATTCAGTGGAGCTCAGTAGCAAGCAAGTGGGCAGTTTATGCCTGCTCCAGCTCCCCAGAGAGAATCCCCACATTCTGAGGTGCCCAGCCAATAGAGCATGAGACTCTTATTCTCAGCGTTGTGGGTTCGAGCCCCAGGTTAGGCAAAAGATTCTTGCATTGCAGGAGGTTGGACTAGATGGCCCTCGGGGTCCCTTCCAACTCTACAGTTTCTATGATTCAGCCACCTCACAGTTTTCTGCCTCTGTGACAGATTTCTCCTGTTATCCAAGCAGCAAAACTGACTCCAGCAAGGTCCTCTAGCCCAGCTCTTTGCTTTGAAGGATGTTGCCTTCCTCAGACTCTGATGGGTATTCCATTCCAATAGCAGGAGAGACATTCCCAGCTCTTATCCGTCAATCCTTTGATGCATGTCCACTCGCTCTTTGTCATCCAAATGCCTTTTGCTGGGCTTTGCTGTGTTCTTCATTTATGCTGCAGCACTCAGAAGCCAGCTTCGCGTAGCTCAGGGTCACTTACTCCTCTTGGGCAAAGGACTGGAGAAATTCGATTTCGCTTGTGCTTGTAAGGTCCTAATTCGCACTTCCAGAAACAACACACAAGCTTCAACAACAAAACAGGGCTGTCTTTCGAAATGCACACTTGTCTGAATATCACAATGAGTTCCTCTGGCCAAGTAATGCGTACCAAGACGCATAGGGTGTGCACAGAATGCATACATTGGTGAAGATAACATTTAAAATGTGCTATATTGGGAGAAATGGCTATGCAGAACGTATATATTGGGGAAAATTGCATAGGAATGTATATACATTAGGAGAGTTTTGCTGGTGGGGTTTAATGAGAATTTTAAAAAATAATGGAGACTGATTTGGAAATCTGGCAAATGTAACTTAAGACTGGGGAACTGAGAAACTGAGAACCGGCCTTCACTAGATAGGATTTGGCTGCAGGCTTTAACCTCCAAGGGAGAAAGTCGTCTGAGCTCTAGGTGATTTCCTTATGGGGAAAAAACATGCACAGGAGTGACTGTGAAAGTGGCAGAAGAGAGCTCTAAATTTCTACTAGACTGGGAGAAGGTGTGCAACCCTGGGAAAATGTAGAAGCCTCCATATTGTCAATCAGTATGGAAATGGGAGCGCTCGATTCCTAGCCTTGCACTGATAAAAAAGGAGAGAATTGCAACTCTTGAACCCAACAAAACACAAATGTTGGAAGTTGGAAGAGAGGTTTCTCTTCCCAGTGCTTAGAACCGACCCATTCCACAGCACAGCGAGACCAATTTCACACTTTGAAAACATTAGATCTAGCTCAATGCAGGCTCCCTCTTCAGAAGAAAGGCTCTTTGTGCATGCTCAGAGATAACTTCTACCTTTAACTTCACCCCACTCTTGAAAAAGATCCCCCCCCCCTGCTTCTCAGGGGCCAGGCCATCTGCACATGGTCAAAGCTATTGGAAAACAAAAGTTGGCCTTAGCAACCCCATCCCAGGAGTGAGCAGGGAAGTGTCCTTGGTGTGACAATATTCTATCCTCTTGTGAATAATACCCAGTTCTCTTTCCGGCAGTTGCAGCAGACCTGAGCAATGAGGAGAGGGCTTTGCTCCTGGCTGCAGCATTCCTGCTGGTAAGTGGTGAAGCTGCGGATCGTTGCCACTGTGTGTCCTCGGTGAGTCAGTATACCACCAAGGCAAAAACACTTGGGGGGCAAAGCAGAGTCAGTGAGGAGTGTGGCCCCCCAGAGACTTCTGAGAGCCAGGTGGAGAAGGCTAAGAGGGCAGCATCTAGAGACCCTGGGACTGAGGTTCTCTAGTCTGGATTCAAGTGTGTTATGATACTGGCTCTTTCCATAAATTTATTCCTTTAAACCCCTTTCCTAACAACAGGGAAGAAACTCCTGCATCGTCAGCCAAATATTGGCTATGGGTATGTATCTTCCTGACCCATCCTGCATGACAACAGGCTCATAGCGCTCTCTGCTGGCTGCCTTTTGCAGCCACAGATGGACAATGAGCACCTCCAAAAAAAGTATGCATGAGTCAAGAACAGCTTGGCACTTTTTTGCACTGACTCGCTTTCCCTTTTTCCCTGAGAACTGGACCCATGCTGGTCACCCTTCCCCAATGAAATGTGTATGCCCATTTATGTTACTCTAGCTCGTGCCTCTCGGTTTCTGACGAAACAGAAGACTGTGACCTCCTTTCTGTGTTTTGTTTCCCAGAACTTCATGTTCTTTGAAGTGAGCTGACGGGCGGCGCTAAGAGAAGACGGAAAGGAACTTTTGTGGCTCAACCCCGTTCTACACCCAGACTACTCCCAATTGCAACGTCTTGCCGTGGACAAGCTCCCACAGTGCCTCCGACTAAGAAGGGGGTGCGAACTTTGTACTGAAATGCCTGCACCTTTCACAGCTGCCTGGGATCCAGGCATCCAACAGGAGACGCTACAAGAGGAAGCCTCACCTACTAAAGGTCTGTGTGTCAGGCAGTTGTGAAAGGCCCAAGAGCCAGTGCAGAGAGAAAAAGGTTGGCAGCCCTGTCACAGAGGCACCCTGTTTCACTTTGGGGCAAGGACATTCGTCACCCCACCTTCTCCTTATGCAGAGGATGGCCACGGAATTATAGAATTGTCAAGTTGGAAGGGAACCCAAGGGTCATCTAGTCCAACCCCCCTGCAGCGTGGGAATCTTTTGCCCAAGGTGGGGCTCGAACCCACAACCCTGACATTTAGAGGCTTGTGCTCCAGTCTTGTGCATCCCAGAAGGTGATCTGCAATTCTTTAGCTGCAATTCCTGCTTTGCGGTGGGCTGGAATAAATGGCCCTTGGGCCCCTTTCAATTCTGCAATTCTATGACTTGATGCCAGTGGAGGCTGATGGTTCATGAGAGAGAATGGGGCAGTGCCCAATGAACCTGTTTGCCCTCACTCGGCCCCAACTCCCTGTTTACCTTGCTATTCAACCAGTCCAGGGAGTGGGGGCACTGCCTTTCTTCCCGTCTCAGAATTGCCCTTGTAGAGATCAGCAGGGAGGGAGAGAAGCAAGGAGACAAAACTGGAATGAGTTGGCTCTGCCTGTTCTTGGCTTTGGCGCCACCTGCTGTTGGGCTCCCTGCCATCCATCCTACTAGCCTCAATGGGCAGCATGAGCTGCCATTGCATTCGGCTCCTTGGAATTTCGAGCATGAAAACAAGATTCCTCGCAGAGCCCAGGAAAGGTGGATCAAGAGCCATGAGGCCAGAATTCAGCAATTTGCAGTCCCCATGTTCTCAGGCTTCTGGCACCAAGGGTTACTACTAAGCCTCCTTCTGGAGCTCCTTAGAAGCCATTTTGCAACATAAATGGCCTATAAGTTGTAATTAAAATAATGTTTAGCATGGTATCTGCTATTTGAGGATAGTTGGGTGGCTTTTAAAAACTTTTTCATGGTAGCTTTTGTTGCGTAAAATAATTTGTGCCTGATACTTGCTTCAGTCTTCAGCTTCTAGTGGGAGTTTTGTAGTTTTGAAATCTGCTTTATGTAACTTGTACATTGCCTAGAGAATCTTTATTAGGATGCGGCTAATAAATTTAAATGCACAGCATGTGAGGATTATGCTGCAAACCTTTTTGATGAAACTTGCTGATGAGTTTGTTTGGTGAAAATGTCCACTCAGACGGAAAGTGATGCTTCCTCAAAGAACTGACTTTGCTCGTGGCAATGTCAGCATGTAACCAAATCTGGTTGGCTAGGCAGCATCATGGCATAACCTCAGTGACATCACCAGGTAGCGAGATATGCTTTGCTGTGTGGTGTCATCATATAACCTCATTCGCCGCCTGACCTCCGACTGCCTGGAGTTTCCCTTGACTAATCGAGGAAGATGATGTAGGAATAAGAAGTTTGTTTGTGGTAGCAGCACGGAGGTTAAAAACGGCAGTGAGCCTCCTCAAAAGAAAAATAATCGTATATTGGGATGATGATTACTAGTCCCCAATCCTCTGGGATGGTAGCCGATTGATCTATGCTGGTGAACAAGGCAGCAAGCACTGGGGCCCTCCAATCAACATTGGCCTTAAGAAGCTCGGGTGAAATATTGTCTGCACCAGCAGCTTTGCTAGGTTTAAGAGACACTGAAGTTAAAAACAGCAGTGACTCATCAAAGGAAAAATAAACATTCACAGAGTTTATGATTTCGCCCCCAGTAAATGTTTTGGAAGTTAGCTACCTGCATGGGGGATGGCATGGAACTCAGGGCTGGCGTTATAAGTGGGATTTTTAAAAGGTGCATTTGGTCCTTGGCTGCTGCTCTCTGAGGATACCGAGTGTTGAAAGTTAGGCACTCTCCTGAGTTTTAGACGGAGGCCCTTTCCTATCCCCAAGATACAGCAACAGGAGGTGCCAACTTGGGCCTGCTTGTCATCGAGACAGCCAAGCTGCCAGGGCTGTACTGCTTCGGACTACCAGTGGGGACTTGCATGGCTGAATGCTCCTCCCATATAAAAAGGACCCGGCACAAAGAAAGCTGAGATGTCAGGGGGAAGCTAGGCTAGAACTCCTCTCCAACATCTAGGTTTACATCGTAATGGGCAGAGATGATGTTGTATGAACACGTGATTGTGTGAACCTGCACCAGCAGCCTGAAGTGGTACAGGCCGGGCAGAGGCTGCCCTCCCCAGTGACAACTGGGCCCAGGAGGACCTTCTGCATGCCAAACATGTGCTCTGCCATCAAGCTGCGCCTCCTCCCCAAAGTCGCCAGCGGACTGATCCATCCCCAGGGGCCCATTTTCACTCCAGGGGGGCTTGCGTTCCAGCTTTGTTACAGATGGGAGGAACCACCACCAAACATACTTCAGTGCTGCTTAAAAAATCAAAACAAAGAGGCAGCAAATTATTAAAGCGGTTCTGAATGGAAACCAGAGGGTGAGCAGAAAGAGAAAAAGACACCTCTGGACCCCATATTGTCATGGTAGGCGCTGCAGGGAGTCTGCGTTTTCAGATTGAACAGCAGGCCTCGTCTCTTAAAGCCGAGCTCACGAGCAGATGAAGCAACAGCAACTTGTTTGGCACACAGCTGGGACCTCGAGCGAGACTAAATCCTTAAGTGCCATCATTTGCGGAACAATTAAGGCAACATGGTGGGCAGGAAGCGGCATCTGGCGGCTTAAGCTCCCCTTCCGTGGGTATTTTGCTGGCTTACAGCGCCCAAGTGCGATTAGGATGGAAATCAAATCCCACTCCTGTAACCAATATCGGAAGCGGCAGGGGTCGCGTGTTTATCCGAATAATAAATGTCGAAATGCGGCGGCTGTGCCGACTCATGATCCCGTAAGTAGCAGAAAAACCACAAGCCGCGTCTAGATGGGATGCGATGTGCGCCTAGGAATGCAGATCGCCCCGTGGGAAGAGAACAGGGGGGCCTGGGCCAGAGGAGGAACCGACCCTGATGGTCGGAGGCAGCAATGCGTCTGAACGCCATTTGCTGGAAGCCACGGGAGGGGAGAGGGCTCTTGCGTTCTCACGTCCTGCTTGCGCGTTATCTGGCCGGCCCCTGCGAGAACAGGGTGCTGGATTGATCCAGCGGCCTCTTCTTAGGAAGGGCGAAATGGAAAGAGAAACACACCAGGGCTGAATGAAGACACACCAAGATTCTAGGTCATGTCAACATTCAGAGGAGGAGGCACCACACCATAGAAATAAAGAGAAAACAGTGCCCTCTTCTCTGCAAAGACAAAATGCACCTCTGTTGAAGGAGCTGCTAAACCACAGGCAGCCTCTCCAGCACTCCCTTCTGAAAATTTCTCATTTTTAAAAAGACCCCTCCCATAAATGCCCCCACTGTGAGGACTGTGGAGTTGTTCTCCGACACCCTAAAAAAAACAAATGACTCCCATAGGTCCTGAGCTATGACAATGATGTCGTGTCTTTTTCTTGTGGTCTTTGAGGTCCGATCCCGTCCCCCCCATCACCACTTATTGTGGTTTCACAATTTGTTGGAAGCTGCCAGAGCGGCTTAGCCCCACGGACACCGCTTTTCAGTAATAGCTCAGTGACAGGTGTCATACGTAGCCCTGGCTTCCAGGCTAAAAAGGAAAACCCCAGAGGCAGAACCAGAAGAGGTGCTTGCTGATTGTCCCTGGTCTGTTTTCTTAATAACCCTTGAATTCTTGCTCCTGTTCTATTGCACTGCCATGGCCAAGAGACCTTAAACACCTGTCATGTTTGACTGATTTATTAGCTCAATTAACCTTGCAACTGGGGCAGCTTGAAGAGAACCTGCACAGCCCCCCCCCCGAGTATCAATGCGCGGTCATGAACACATGCACATTTAACCTGCTTAAAGCCCCAGCCCCAGCACCTGCCTGTGGTCTCCCGGAAGTCAAAAAGAGAGCTCAACTCCTCCCCTTAAGGTCTTCCAAGCAGGTTGCCCTCTCAGATACCTGTCAAGCAGACACAACGACAAGGAGGAGGGAGTAGAGGCCTAATCGTTTATTGGCAGAGGTGAAATAGGGGCACCTGCCAATCGCCGGACTGCCTCCGCCTCTGCAGCAGACATCCGGTTAATACTGGAAATCCCTGGGCAGGAAGAGCCACTTAGCAGGAGGACCCTCCACATCGAAGAGAAACGAGGCGGTAGGGCACCCGGGCTCCGGTGTGGAATGCAAAGTACGGTCACCCACTGGGCTGGACCAAGATGCTTGGGTGCCGGAAGGTCAGTCTTTGGCACAGGGGTGAAAGCCATTGTGTGTCAAATGCCCAGGCCATCCTGCGAGCCTCCTCAGCCAGCGGACACATGCACACAGAAAAACCCTCCTCTCCCCCTGCCCCCCTTTTCTGGGCCAGGCTGAGGAGGAGCTGAGTGCTCTATCCCCTCCTCCTTCTGCTCCTCACAGTGCGATCTTGGTATTTCGGAAGCTTGAGTTATCCCTGAAAGACAGAGGAGGGAAGGCAGTTAGCAAATGTATTCTGTCCAGGAAAAGCAGCTGCAGTTTGGTCTACGATGCTCGGGGGCAATTCAGTAGTCAAACATGTTCAAGTTGTGTCGTCCCCCATCCCCCCTGATGCAGCAAAAACAAAAAAAGGTTGCTGAGTGAACAAGTACAGGGCACAGGTAGGCCCAGGAAATCCAATAATAAAAATAATTATAAACAGGCATCCTGAGACCCTGTCTATCACAAGGAACTGCATTGCTTGAGATATCCCCCAACTCTTCACTGATGGCAAGAGTGACTCCCACGCACGTAAAGACAAAAAGTGAACAGAGCAGCTCGTGACCCGTAGTATCAGCAGAACTGCAGGTAGGTGGATCAAGGAAGAAAAATTGGATTCTGAACAGCCCTTCCTTCAATCTAATGGTTGGTGCTGTTAGCCACATGCATCCAATATGATTCAATTCCCTATCAAAGTGTACATTATCCTCCCAACTGCATTTCCAACACAACCCCACTCCCCCCGCAACCATTTCTGCTTCTGTTCAAAACGTTGCCCCCTGAACAGGTCATAGCTCCCCTAACAACAGTAAAGGGGGTGGCCTGTGTGTTTGAGAAAGGCGAGCCTAAGAATCTGATCTGGGAAGACGCAGCTCTGCTAGATCAGGGGAGGGAAAATGAGATGACCCAGGAGTGGAAGGGGAGCTAAAAGATCTCCCCACCAGCAGCCACGTAGGATGCCACAAAAAGCCTGGAATGGGCTTGGTAAGATGCTCAGAGAGCAAACTCCATTGGGCAAGCTGACCCAGACGGGGACAAGGGCGACTGGAGAAACCCACAGGGGGGAAATACAGGATTGGCCTGGCCTGCAAAACTATTGCAAGGCTGTCAAAAGCAAGGCAGTGTGAGAAGATATGGAGGACCTGGGACAAGAGGCAAAGGTAAATGTGCCAGGTCCTTCAGGCGCAACCTTGCACCATGCTTGATAAACAGGCCACACTGCAGAGTGGTGAGGAATGCACATCTCCTCCCCAGGAACCAGCAGGGCTCAGCCACTGTGCGTCAGGGCAGCAAGCTCACATCTGCCTTTGGAAGGAGACACAAATCTCCACCTCTTGTGTTTGTGCTTTGTGACACTTGGCTTAGACTGTGTAAAATGTTTGCAGGACTGGGGGGCCCTCGCTCTGCTCCATGCTCTAACAGCTGGCATCCACCCATCACAAGCAAGTGGGAGACGTACCTCTCAGCCTCACAAGGCCTCCCCCCTCTGGCACAGCGACCTTTGCAAACAGGCAAAGGGGCTGTCTGGAAGTGGGCAGCTAACACACGGCCATTAGAGAACCCAGTTTCCACTGTTGGCCTAGGCTCATAAAGAGCTGATATTACGGAGTGGAAGACTGACCACAGCAGATGCAGGGAACCTTTGGCCCTCCAGATGTTGCTCAACTACAACTCCCATCAGCCCCAGCAAGCATGGCCAATGGCCAGGGATGAAGGGAGTTGGGCAGGTTGCTTTTCATTCTTCTTCTTTAAATTTCCCCAGAACCCCCCCCCCAAATTACATTATGAAAACTTGGATTCTTGTACACGCAATACGACTTATAACAGTACACATCTCTCCTACACATCCTTATTAAGTGATCCACAAGCTATTTCAAACCTTTGGAACTGGTCTTTAGTTTTACTGGAGAACAAACTAAAGCTCCACCGTTCTCCCGCAAAGGTGTCGTCGTGCTTTGTTCCTCTCGCCAGCCTCAATTTGTGAGTCAATTTCTCCATAAGGGCTATACGCCACACACTATTGTACCAAGCATTCAAGTCTGCGTCTCTTACATCCTTCCAGAATGTGGCTATAACCATATGAGAGAAATCCGATTTATCCACCAAGTCCTGATTCTCATTTAAAGACAGACTCCGTAATGGGATGATGGGAGTTGTAGAGCTGAGCGACACCTGGAAGGCCAAAGTTCCCCCACACCTTGTCTACAGGTAATGTTGACAAAGGTCTGTTTTATTTCCTTTTTCCCCCCTTGGAGACCAGAACTGGCTTCACGTAGGTCAGCCAAGGCGAGCAACACTTTGTGGTCCGCTCTGCAAGGCTGCTGTGGAGCAGCGTTAAGAATCGCAGCAAATCTTGTCGACAGAGAAAGGCCAATGGTTTGTCCCGGCAGTGGGACAAGGGAGCTCCCCCAGGCTGAGAGTGACCAAGAGTCTCTGCTGGGGAGGGAGAGAGGGGAGGGAAGGGGGGGCTCTGGCTGAGAGGTGCATCTCGCAATTGTGTAAGAAGAAATATGAGGCCCTACCCTGGGTGTGTGAGAGAGGGAGGAAGAGCTCCCGTTCAGCGGCCGCCGCTGTTCACCAGCCCATGAAACTCCTCCCAGGCCCTGGCAAGCCAGAGGGGGTGGGGGGACGAAAATGGGAAGAGGGTAGGGTGGGGAGGAAGAGAAGGGGATAAAACAACGGTGACAACACACACACAGAGGAGAGGAAAAGAAAAGAAAACGAGCGCTTCAAACCAAAGGCTTTAACTCTGAACAAGAGCAAAAGAGCAATCGTGCGCAGTTTTAAAGCGCTTGCCCGGAAGGCGCAAAGCAGGCTCCTAACAAGGGAAGCTGATTTGAAAATGCAGCCCAGGCATCTCAGGGGGTCAGAAGGCAGGTCAGGAGCTCTTCACCGTGTGCCCCAGCCCCACAACGCCCAAGTAGGCGGCATTTGCTCCCATTTCCCCCTGGCCTCACCCACTCCTCCCCTCCCTCTGTTGGAAGCGAGATTGGGGGGGGGCTCTTGGGACAAAGATCCGTGCTGTTTTTAATCTTCTGTTTCTCTGTAAAATTCCATGCATACCGAATACAGCGCAAATAATGGTATTCAGAGACACAAAGAAGTACATCGAGCTACCTTGTATGGATACAGACCATTAATCCATCCAGCCCCTTGTTTTCTGTCTGGGAGCGGCTCCCCACAGATTTCTGGGATGTGTGCCTCTTTTCCCCAGCCCTGATAGCTCTGATCGCTAGAGGGGGCAGGGTTTGAACCCAGGACCTCCAACAAGCAGCCCTGTGCTATTGAGCCATGGTCCCTCTCCACCAACTTTCACTGAGCCACCTGGCAATTGGTCTGGCTGGCTCACAAGTGGAGAACCTCTTTCCAGCGGAGGGCCGCTTTCTCTTCTAGGCAACTTCCCAGGGGCCACAAGCCAGTGGGGGCCAGCAGGGCCAGAGGCAAAAGTGGGGGCAGCACCACGTGTTAATTTGCTCACACTTCCCTTCCTCTCCGCTATCCAGGCAGGTCTAGCGGCCAGATCAAAGGAAGTAATAGCACTGCTCTATTCTGCCTTGGTTTGATGACACCTGGAATACTGGGCAACCCAGTTTAAGAAAGATATTGACAAGCTGGAAGGTGTGCAGAGGAGGGAGAGCAAGGTGATCAAGGGCCTGGAAACCAAGCCTTATGAGGAACGGTTGAAGGAACTGGGTATGTTTAGCCTGGAAAAGAGGAGACAGAGAGGAGGCTTGATAGCCCTCTTCAAATATCTGAAGAGCTGTCCCATGGAAGATGGAGAAAGCTTGTTTTCTCCTGCTCTGGAAGGTAGGACTCGAACCAATGGCTTCAAGTTACAAGAAAGGAGATTCAGACCTCAGGAAGAACTTTCTGAAAGGAAGAGCTGTTCAGCAATGGAACAGACTCCCTCAGAAAGTGATGGACTCTCCTTCCTTGGAGGTTTCTAAGCAGAGGTTTGGGTGACCATCTGCCCTGGATGCTTTAGCTGAGATTCCTACATTGCAGGGGATTGGACTAGGTCTCTCCCGATTCTATTATTCCAAGACAAGAATCCTTATCAGAGATCAAGGGCACATTACAGCCAGGCAGAAGCATTAACGGAGACTATAAAGCAGAGCAGGGGAGAGATGCAGGCCAGGTAGAGTCCTGGTGGTCACATACAAGAGTCCTGGATGCCCACATGCAATTGAGGTTGCCCAACACTAATCTAGCTCAATATGGTCTGTTTACTGACCACCACCACCTCTCAGTGCTACATGAGGTCCTTAACTGGAGATGCCAGGGAGGCAGCATAAAGCATGGATGCAAAGCATGTGCTCCTCTACTGAGCTACGCTCCTCTCTTCCTACCCTATGGTCCATGGGTTCGAACCCCACGTTGGGCTAAAGATTCATGGGTTTCAGGGGGCTTGACTAGATGACCCCGATGGTCACTTCTGCTCTACTATTCAACAATTCTGTACAGGCCTTGCCACACTCACCTTATTTCCAATAGTTCTTCACCCTGCCCCACTTTTCCAGGATATATAAGAAACCGCATCTCATTGTCACGGAGCAACTGAACACCTAGTCTAGCATGGTCAACAGAGACCTCAAAATCCAAAGGCTCCAGCTGGGTGATCTCTGAACCCCTAAAACCTGAAGCCCTTTAACTGGGAGAGAGACTCCCCAGCAAGCTGATATCTTGCTTTCGCTGCCTAAAACCTCACACACACCCCGAAAACATGGGAGAGCTTACAAGCGATGAAATTTCTCCACTACACTCAGGCCTGAGAAGAACCCTGGGCAATGCATCACGCTGCATGCTGAACACAAGTCCGTTAATAGAGCCATTTTTTGATTGGAAAGCGGAAGCCAATTGTTGCCAGTCACGTCCTGCCTTAAATCTGCTTAGCTAATGACACCCACAATAAACATAAAAGCGCGATCACTATCTGCAGCAAAAGTGCTTTCAGATAAATCTCGGGGAATGGGCCTAATGTTGCCTCCTCTGGCGCTATTTTTCTCACTGATGGGCCAAGTGAGCAGGAATTGGGGGGGGGGGGACCTGCTTGCTTTGCGGAGTCAGACAAATGGAGGCGGAATTGGGAGAGAAGGCGATTACCTTAACGACTGCCCCTTCGCGTGGCTTTCTGCTGCCAGAAATACTCTCTTCTCTGAAACTCTTCTACAGCAACACAGCTTTCATAATCTCTACACCCCTTCACTGGTTTCTCCCCTGTAACGCTACTTTTCAGGCTGGAGCGCAAGCTTTACCGAGCCACGACACATTGGTTCACCTAGCTCAAAAATATCTGCACTGGCTGATGGTGGTTTTCCAGGGTTGGGCTTCAAGCCAAACTACAGATTTTATCCAAACCCCTCGCTCCTAGATCTCAACAGATCTGCTGCCTCACAACTTGCCAGCAATCCTACCTAGGAGTCACCAGTGTTGCTCCCTCATGACCAAAAGAGGTGCAGATTTTGTCATCACGATCTGTCTACATCACACGGTTTTTCTCAATCACAACCCTTACTTCTGTTGCTTTGAGATTTGCCTGGAGAACCCCAGAGTCTTAGAATCATAGAATCATAGAGTTGGAATAGACCACAAGGACCATCGAGCCCAACCCCCTGCCAAGCAGGAAACAGGCTTGTGTGGGGTGAGTTCCTTCTATCAAATGGCAGACCCTTCTCCCCAGTCTGCTTTCCTTCCATAGAAGATGAGCGCGGGATGAGCGTGTTCCTAGTAATCCTGCAGCCAGAATCCCAGGGAGTGTCTTTAGGAGGGGGAATGTTTCTGTGGGACCAAGGGAGAAGCTGCCACGGGGGCCATTTAATGCCTTGCTGTGAAAGGGCTCAATTAAGAAGCATTGTTGACTCAAGCTGGCACAACTTCAGTCAGTTCGCTTCTCCCCTGCCTGCCCCACGAGCTGGCCTTTCCTGTCCCTCTGGCTCCATGCAATGTGGACAGGAAAGAGATCAATCCCGCTGCCCCACAGGACCACTCAGGAGCAACTGGAATGGGTCCTTTTGTCAGAGCCTCCTGGAGACAAAGAAGGGATTTGCGCTGCAGGGAGGACCGAGAGTGCAAAGCGATTCCAGAGCTTAGACACTTCTGACTCCTGGGGCTGAACTCTCTTCGAGCTGAAAGTGGTGTGAGAGAAGGGAGGTGGGAGCCTTCAGTTTAAAGCTGTTAGGCCCAGCCTGAGAAGCCCTGCAATGGCCACCAAGAGCAAACTGGGGCCAGAGAAGCATTTCTAAGTTTCTCATGGGGGGCAGAGGGCTGGGAGGAAAGAGGGCATGGAGGGATGGCGACCACTGACTTGGAAAAGAGGTGGGGAAGTGGTGGCCTTCCAGCTGTTATTGGATTCCAACGCCCATCGCTGGCCATGGAAGGTGAGGCTGATGGGAGATGCAGTCCGAAACCATCAAGATCAGTGGCTCCCAAAGTGGGCAGCACTTGTTGGTGTAACGTGAACAATGGGTTAAATTGCACAGCGCTTGGTCTGACATCCCCCATGACCGGATGTTTGGAGATAAGGTGCCAGGTGCACTGGGTTACCATAGCAACATCACCGAGGTCAAGTGTATGGCTTGTTGAGCCATGCACCCTCCCCACTGGTTCAGGAACGCAGAGACGAGTCCAATAGTCTCTAGGGTGTTGCTTTCGTTATGTCCTGGCAGGTCCATATCCTGAAGTCCTGTCCTGTTTGCTGTTCAGGGTCTGACTCTGAATATGCAAGAGTTAGGGGAAGAGGCTGTGAATTTGACACAGCAACATTAGCTAGCATGGTGAGTTTTTGTGGCCCTGTGATATGTATCTTGACTTCAAAGCCCTGAAGAACTGTAAATATTAGACAGTAATGTTTAGCTTTGTCTTGCACCAGAAGACAGTAAACACTTTGTTGCTTTGAGCTGTGCGGGAGAGGAGTTTTCCCCTTAACCGGGAACTCTGGAAGAAGCTACTCTGATGGGAGCAGGAAATCTCGAAGACTCTGCTGGGGCTCCCCATACTCAGCTGATGCGTCACGTGGCTCGAGTTGTGAACAGCCAACTGACTTCCACCAACAGTACCACCCCGTGAGGAGCCACAAAGAGGCAAGCGGATGGAAACGGGGCGCAGAAGGTGCAAATGACTATCACTGGAACTCGCTCATGAATTTTGTAGATATAATTAAACTAAATAGGTTTAACTGGATTTTGAATAGACGTGCAATTAATTGCCCATTTCGAATTTTACTGTGATGTTACCTTCCTTAGAGGGTTGTGAAAACTGCTCACCCAAGTAGGGCTTTTTTATAGGGTAGGGGGGCATTGGAGAGGTATTTATGGAACCAAGGGGGCAGGGACCCAAAAGGTTTTGGGGCATGCTACCCTAGGCTTGGGAAGTGCCACATGACTTGTTTCTGTGGTTCTGGAGTAGAGCCTTGCACCCTCACCACAAATGATTGCGGCAAGGGGTCTGTTTCTTCCACAGTGAGACTGCATGGTTTTGGAGGAACGCCCTTGCAAACAGGGGTTGATGGAGGCACAGGAAAGTGTGCTTGCATGAAGAGAAGACTCAGGCAGCCCCCTGCGCCAGCTTACCTCTTCATTTTGATATTCAAATCCTTTTAGTTTGTGTTTTTAATCACAAACCACCAGGGGAGCTCTAATGGCTGAAAGGCAGCCGGCATTCAGTTAACACTGTCAGTAAATGAGCAAAACAGTCAGTGGAGGGCAAACGCCTGTGGATTGCTACCTCCCGAGTCACCTTCACAACGCAAGGAAGGGTTCAGAGCTGAGCCCGCCAGGGGGGGTTATAAGCGGCAGCTCAGCTGCCCAGAGAGGAAAGGCTGTGAGACCCAGGAACTCACATTATCCCAAACTGGGCTCAGGGCATAAATAATGAAGTGATGGGAACACAAATTACCCCCCGAGCGAGCAAAGGTACCGTAAAGCAGACAGTGAAAGCTCCATTAAAGCAAAGACCAACAGGCACACTGCCTTGCTGCATGGTGCATTTTCCATCAATCTGATAATAAAATTCTGGAGATTTCTCTTCCCTGCAGTGCCTGGTGAATCAGAGGCCTTAAGTCCTTATATGCTGGAGTTCCAGGAAACTGATGGGGATCCGCTACTGTGCAGCGGATACTGGAAAATTTGCCTCATCTATTCTGCTGCTCTCTAAAACTCAGCTGTCACCTGTTTGTGACGAAATTCATTCCCTGTCTACCCTAGCTTGTCTGCATATGTCTATACATACATTTGTGTGTGTGTGTGAGAGAGGGGGGGGATGGAAGGAGGGAGGGACGGATTCTGGAATTACCAGTTTCACAGCTTCATTTGTACTGACTACAAGGGGGGTCAGAATCAAAGTCTGATTTATTTTAGAGCTGTGATTCACTGAATTTATTCTATTAGCATTGCATTTTGTTGAACTATTTTACAGTATTGTGTGTGGTGCACTGTGTGTTGGGTCTTTATTCTTAACCCCCACTATATGTGCCCCAACTTCAGTTGATTATAAGCCTGCAGAATAAGTCTATGTTATCTTTTCATTATCAAAAAAAATAAACCAACATGCAAATTTAGCGGCATGTTTTTACAAATAAAAGCCAGCCCTAGATCAACAACTGAGCAACGGCTACTCAATGCAGAAACAAAAGCAGGTGGGTGATGGGCAGAACAGTATCAGAATCCTCACCCCGAAAAAACCTTTTGTTCTATATTGATTGCCAAGTTAAATACCCACCCATGCAATCACAACACTCTCACATCCAGAAGTACCATCATGGACACCAGGGACTCTCGATGAAAACTGGCAACTATCTCAACATGAGATGCTCCCCACTCCCTGATTTTTCTTGTGCAACAGTCCCAACATGAATCACTTTCTCCAAAAATAAAAGGATTCCACAAACCTCCCTAGATAAGCTGCACCATCAAGAAATGACTCTGCCTCCCATCACCCCACACAAACACAATATTTCACCCAAGCCAAGGTGGGGGACCTCTGGCCTTCCTAATATTACTGGACTCCAGCTCCCATTGGCCATGCCGGATGGAGCTGAGCAGAGGTAGTGTTCAATGGGTGGGTCTCACGCCAACCTGAAGCAAGCTGCACCAGCAATGCTACCACTGGTTTTCCAATGTCACTTGGGGGTTTTCATTGGGGTGGCGGAGAGGGAGAGAGAGAAATGAGGTGGAGGCAAAATAGGAGAATTACAGAGAGACAGACAGAGGGAGAAAAAGAGGGAGGGGAAAGATGGCCATATGGTAAATAACGAGAAATGGGTCCTACATTGCAGGATGCCACTACAACGCAAGTCTGAAAAGGGTCAAAGTTGCCAATCTAAATGAATCCTCCTGCACATAAACCCATTACTAATTGCCCTCTTCTCACTAGATACAAGGAGGGAAATGTTTCTTCATCTGTCCCCATATTTGAAAACCATCAAATTCCTCACCTCCTTCAAAGATCTGAAAAGAAAAGCCCCCTCCCAATAGGGAGCAGCTGCCTTGGCTCTTAGCCGCCATCGGACATGTCCTGCACAAAGTTGCCAATGACATACTGGCTTGGGATGGGCAAGTTCAGGATTCTACTACCTGGCAGCTCCATCAGGGCAGAGAGTATCTAGCTTAGGACTGGATGTGGAATTGCTCCTGCCTTCCAACCCGCTTCCTAACAGCCTACAGCTCAGGCAACTTGCAAATGAAGTCTGCCAACCTCCCAGCATTAATGGATGTCAGGATGCAACCTCCACGATCAGGGACAGTATACCTTTGAGAACCGGAAGTTGAAGGACAAGTAACAGAAGGGATGGCTGTCTCCATCCCTGCTCATGAGGCGGAGGCAGCTGGTTGGACACTGTTGTAAACACAGTGCTGAATGAAAGAAACCTTTGGCCTCATCTAGCCAGGCAATTCATTCTCTCTCTCTCTCTCTCTCTCTCTCTCTCTCTCTCTCACACACACACACACACACACACACACAGACACACTGTTGGCATCTGTCTGTCTCAAGAGACAAGAGTGTGCCTTCCAGGATGAAGTCAAACTGCTGTGTTAGCAGCACTGAAATGACCTCCCTGGGCCGCAAGCCTGGGCAGTGTGTGCGGAGGTCCTGGGCTGCCCAGACAACATGACCCCCCTCTTGGCCTCACTGATGGGATCTAAATACTGTACGTTTGGCACCAGCTTGGCTGCAGGAGTTGCCGGAAGGAGGTGTACCAGATGCGACCCAACCACCTTAGGGACTCCACTCCGGATATGTGTAGAGTTTCCTCCTAACCCTTTTCTCCTCCCAAAAATATCCTGCAAGGCAGCAGAGGTTTAGGATGAGTTTTCCTCCTCCTAAATGGGCTACCATCCCAGGACAAGTTCTGCCTGCCTCTCGCTTCCCTCTACAGTATATGCAGAAACTGCCTTATTGACTGCTGGAAACACTATTGGTCTCACTCGCTCAACCCGCTGGAACCTGTCTTTGCATGCAGGGGAAGTCCCTAACTCACTGATGGGTTTTGAACCCATTGACTACCGTCGCCTGGTGTAGCCAGACAGTCGAAGCCGTTTCCCGGGATGTAGCCACTGTTGCATGCTGACAGCTTCTGAGAACCACAGGTGAGAGCGGAGTGCAAGATGGGGACCAAAGGTGGACAAACTACCCCAGAAGGAGCAGGATGTGCCGCCCACCAGTGGTACCACCCCTCCTTTAACGCCCTCCTCTGGGGTGGCCTTGCTTCCTTTCCTCCCTGGGATTCTGCTAGCCAGGGGAAAAGAAGCAGGTGCCCTGCTGCATCCTTGCTCACTCACTGGACCAGAAAACCCCCTTACTGCTGAGTTCTACTTCTACATTTTATTCATCTGTCCTCCCTCTTCCTTGGCTACGTTAATCTTCCAGCGTCGGCCCACGCTCCCCAACCTGCATCTTTGCTTATAGTGCACTTAAGTGAAAAGGGGTTTTCACATTTTTCACCCCCAATCTGAAAGCTCTTAAATATGCAGCGATCCTTCATCACTTTGCGGGAGAATAAAAGTCATCTTGAATGGCCTGGCCTGGTAAACTATAACGGTCTCATTTAAAATACAGCTGTCCTCTCCGTGTACTATAATCCTCTATTCTAGTTAAAGGGCCTCTGTCACCGGGGGGGCTGGGAGGATTTAATATACAGCATTTATTATGATTAGAAATCATTTGTACAGCACAGTAAATTTACATAGCGCCTTCCTGAGAACATTTATAAATCTAATGGGTCTATAAATCCCCGTTAGTCTCTGTGTTTTATGTCTCCAGGAATGCGGTGCACTCAAATCACACCCCCTCCCCTCCTGCCACCTTGGCTTGGAAAAGGGGGAGACCCACAATCCCAGCCCACTCTACCAAGCAGCTACTGGAGGGCCAAGGCTGGTTTCGGGGAACGCTGGCATTCCTTGAAAGCTTACTGACAGTCAACCCACCTTCAAACTCACCACTAGTGAGCTGACTCTGCAGGGAGGTGCTAAAAGAGGCACTCTCAGTTCCTGGCCAGAATCCTACGTGAAGCAGATGAGAATCTTTCCCAGAATCCTCCAGGGAGAGGAGCCAATCTGTTGCCAGACTCCCAACTCCCATCATCCCCAATCAGCTTGACCAATGAGTTACGAGATCACAGTCTTTGTACTTTGCAGCACCTGGAGAGGACAAGGGTGGCTGCCCCTGCTCTGGAGGATGCTGGGACCCCTGTGGCAGATGCCCAAGGGTTCCTTAGTGGACCAAGGGACACACAAGCTCCATTGGACCTCCTGTTCCCACAACTGCCACCTGGGAAGCAGAGCTTATTCCACCAGCTCTGCTGCGACACACTAGCTCCAACAGGCACCTCCTGCCCTGAACTGTGCCAGATGGTAGGAGCAACTATTCAGAAACTGGTCCTGAGCTTTGATTCCGATTTTCCTCTTCCCTCCCTGTTCCTTTTTCCTTGTGTGCTGTGCTTGTGGGTAGGTACTGTTTTGCTCTGATTGAATGCAAGCTGCCCAGGGAGCCTTTCTTGGCTGAAGAGTGAGGTACAAATGCTCTACATAAATGAACAAATGGGGTCCCTTGAAGGTGGAGAGCACTGAAGCCGGTGAGCTAGGCCACTAACTGCAGGCAGCAAGAAGGCTGTGCATAGCCCTCAAGGCAACACGTGCCAGAACAGAAGAAGCCATGTGAGACACCAGAAGTGTCCCAGTGCGGTGACAGCACTCACAGCTCTACAGGACAAGGAATGGCTCCCTGCATTAACACGGCAGACACAGAGGCAAGCCCATTACAGCCAGTGCTCCCCTCCCCCCTCGCCACACGTACTTGATGCTGTCCGTGTGGGTTTTGTATTCCATGATGGTGTTGGGGGGCAGGTTCAGCACTCGCCGGAGCGTGTCCCGTATCCGGGCCGTGGTCGCTTGGTCGCTGGCCGTCTTGTTCCATATGGAGATGATGTCCTCCTGCAGGGCGAATGCCGGGAGGTGAGCAAACGGGGATCTCCCACGCCTCAAGACGGCAAGGCTGGTCCCGCGACACCCAGAACGCGCCTTACCTGGAAGCGGACGGAGACGACCGCCCCGCAGATTTCTTCGCCCACCATGAACTGCTCTCCCAGCATTGCCAGGATGAGGTTCTCCCAACACCGAGACGCTAAGCCCTTCCGGAGACGGATGATCCACTTGCCGCCGTTCTTGTTGGCGTCATCCTGGGAAGGTGAAAAGGAAGAAAATGAGGCCAACATTCTCACTGCCCCAAACCAGGGAGGGCTTTTCTTGCCCCAGCTGCCTCTACGAAAGCAGTCCTTGCAATCTTTTAGGCTGTACCCAGTAAAATCAGCAGGTTGGGCCGAATAAGAGCAATACGGCACCTAGGAACAGGGGAAGGACAAGGCCTCAGACCATTTCTTTTTCCTGAACAAAATCGTATATTGAGAAAAGGGATTATTTCAATGTCATATTAGCTATGTTAATAGCGATAAAGCTTCTCTTAGACCCCCAACGACTCTATTGGCGCCTGCCCTGGGATTTTAGGGTGAAGGGTGGGAAATAAAGTGGGGGGGCATCACAGTTAAACAGCATGAAGATTGCAGGACTTTATTTCTGTATTCTGGCATTTTGTCTCTTCCAGCAGGCCTGTTTAATATCTGGTTTCTTTTCTTGCATTTAAACCTCTTAGGTACAACTTTGAAAACTATATTTTTACTTAAATGAGGGGAGTTAAAAGTTTTAGATGAAATAGTCTTAGGAAACAGTAACTGATTTCCTAGTTTGAACAATTACCCACTAACAGCAAATAAAAAATAAACAGATGTAAGTGCAGCCAGTGAGACCTATTACAGACCCATCTGCACCCCTCAGCTCAGCTTCTGCGTCCTTTTTGTGATCTTCTCCTGTTTCCTTCCTACTGCAGCACCTGTCAGGACTCACCTCCCACATAGGTTTAATTCCTTCTTTGAAAAGGTGGAAGTCGCTGTGGCCCGTCAGGTCCCCGGGACGAACCATGTGGCTATAAAATCTCCAAAACTGCTCCACCTATATCAAGAGGAGAAGCACAGCCAAGTCAGGCAAATCTTCCAGGAGCCAAGACAGGTCTTCCTTTTCAGATTCTGGCTACAGGTGGTTGTAAGACAGCCAAGTCAGGAAAGCATGGCAGCAGCACCTCTTGTAATATTGTAAATGTCCAAGGGCGGGTTAAAAAAGCAAACAGTGACAGGCAAGACCCCCTTCCTTATTCTGACTCCCACTCTCTGCTAAATGTCTGTCTGTCCCTTTGCACTTATTTTGCCTCCACAACATTTCCAGATAACAGCAACCAGCCCTACCACTCCCTGACTCACTTGAGCCACTGCCTCTTTCTTGGAACTCAGGCAACACTTGAGGCAGGTGACCAAATCACAGCATCATTGTGTGGTTGCTGTTTCCATTGCAGCTCCCCCACCAGTGACTGATGTTGGCTTGGCATCAGACCAACCAAATATAGGTTACATAGCAGAAGTGTGCTAAACCATTATATAAATATTAAAAACAGCTATCATATATATGCCACCTTTAGCACTCGAAGTGCTTCATATAGGTGATCTTGCCATAATCCTTACAGTCATACTGTAGAGGTAGGAGAGTTCTTATTCATATTATTTATTAAATTTGTATACCACCCTATAATCACAGGTCTCAGGTCACAGGTTACAACATAAAATCAAAATCACATCATGCAAACAGGGAAGGGCTGGGATTAAACAACTGGGGAATGTGTATTTATTAAGCAAAATCTGTGTGCCGCTTATTTGCAAGTGAAATCACCAAGTGCTTTACGAAGAATAGAACATATACAATAAAACTGTCAATAAAAAAAAAATGAATGTGAAATTTCAGCCAGGGAGGTCTTGATTTCTAGTTCATTCTCTTAGCTGGGGGAAAGAACCCATAGCATAGTATAAGACTGCATGCATTGCATGCCGAAAGAAAGCCCCAACCCCAACCCCCGGTGTCCCTAGACAGAATCTGGAAGCAAGTGATGGTAAAGACTTTCCCCTGGCACTTGGGAGAACTACTGCAAGTCAAAGCAGACAATATGGGCTAAATGGGCCAATGGCCTGAGTGCATAAGCCTCTTTTACTCACCGGCCTTCAGAGCAAGAATATGGCCTCCTTTCCCACAAGTTTGTAAAATAGTAGGAAATTGGGACCATGAAACATTTCACAGTGTTTAGCCACGGTTAAGCAACAGACCATTGACTGGTAGTATTGTGAATGACTAACTGGCCACTGGAACCCCCACCCTCATGTTGGGGGTGCAAGTTCAGGAAGAATGGGAGCAAAAGCAGTGGCAAAATGGGTGCCACTTGCAACAACAACAACATGGCAAGTCCAGGGGCCTCGCAGGCGCTAGTGATCATACGGGACACTTAATAGTGTCCAAGAAACTGAGGAGGAAGAAGAGAAGGAAAGCACCACTTCTCTGTTCTGCAGCAAACTGCTTCGCATCTCAGACTATTAAAAAAAAATGCCCAAAGCTGCGGCAAATTGTAAAAGAAGTCCCCCTTGCCAGAATGGAATTCAGATACAGCTCACGTCCCTTAAAATTCCACACCTACAAAGCTTTTTGCGGTGCTATATAACATGCATTATTACATCATTTGCAGAAAGGGGTTCTGCCTTTCGAGCTTTTAGGAACTAGATGGGGAGTTACACATCTTAGGCAAATGAATAAATATGCCACCCCTGGAGATCAATTCATGGCAATAACTGCACGCCAGCGGTTCTGGAGTGCGTTGCTGCCCTCCAGTGGCCCAGACACAAGCAACTGCAGGCTTGCAGAAACTGTGCTGAATTATGCAGAGTAGAACTTGTCAGATGAGAAAGGCAATCTTCTGCATCATCTACCAGGAAGAAAGTTCAACCGAGTTCACAGAGGCTTACTCTCAAGTAAGGGTGCCAAAGACTGCTGGCTAAGGCTCAGGTTATATGCAATAGTACCAGAACTAGGTGGATGCAAGGTTCTCAGTGGGTCACTCAAACAACAGTAATGGGGAAAGGAAAACAGGTCACATGCTTACTATCAGAAAGCTCATGGCTTCGGTTCTGAACAGAGCTACTGAGAAACAAGAGGATGGTATCAGGAAGGTTGGGGAAAGCTATGCAAAAGCACAATAAATCATTAGTAATTAAAATTATTAATAATTATAATACAGTTTCTTATGGTCCCAGGGTCGGTTGCACCAATTTAAAAACACAATGTCAAGCACAGTTTTAGACAATTTACTGCCACAAGAATAGAGAGGGCCTTGTCTACCTATCTATCTGTCTATCTTAGGAAAAGACAGCCCCAAAACAGCCTATTGAGGACTGAGCGTGCTCAGCGGTCACAGAAATGCTGGATGTCAGCCTAGAGAGGAAACAGAAAATTTGATTTTGGGGGGAAGAAGAATGGGATGGGTTGGAGTATCCTGAAAAGAAGACATGTCTGTCTGGCACACTAAACAGGAGCACTCCTCACTGCAAAACTTCCCCACTTGTGACTTCTACTGCAATCTTCCCATTTGTTCATATACTACAGTAATTCCAGCTGCTCATTATTTTTGGTTTAGGGCATTGGCTAGGCAGTCATGAAAGGGAGGTGGGTCCCATTTGATTGGTTAAACAAGAAACCCAGAGAGGAGGGCCAGTAGAATTCTCTCCTCACCACACCTCCCTTTGGCTACAAACAATCCAGGCACCTGCGCTGTCACCCAAAGAGTTTCGGCACTGCAAACCTGCTCAGCCAGCTTCTTTCCAGGGCTGAGCATATGCTGGAAGACCTGCTCCCTGCCTTGCAGGCCTTTCCCCCATCTGACCTGGGAGGATGAGGACCGGACTGACTGAAGGCTGCTGAACAGCTGCCTTTTACATCTTTATTTTAGATATTGTTGTGATTTATGCAGAAACTGTTCAGTTTGGTTTTGTCTTTTTTAATGTTTTATTTACTGTTCATGACTACTATTGTTCTGTTGTAGTTATGTGTAGTTTTTTCACGTTGTAAGCAACCTTGAGCATGCCCTGAACTGTGGAAAGGTAGCATGCAAACAGAATTATATATGTATGTCAAGATTTTAAAATGAGACACACAACCACATGAGAGAAGGCCTTCTTTCAGAACCACACCTTGCCTTTGACACAGGGTCATGTTGGGCACTTTAGAGCAGGGGTTGTCAGCCTGGTCCCTACCGCCCACTAGTGGGCATTTCAGGATTCTATGTGGGTGGTAGGGGGTTCTACGGCACAAGCTGAATTCTCCTTCCATCGAGCACTGGCGGGCGGCAAGGAAATGTTACCATCAAGAAAGATGCATTAGTGGGCGGTAGGTACAAAAAGGTTGACTACCCCTGCTTTAGAGGAAAAGGAACGCCCTTTCTCTGATGGGGCCATGAGAACAGGAAGCACCTAGGCTGAGACACAGGATGGGGGGGGGGGGCATTTTGAGAAGTTGCCTGTGTGGCTGTTGAAAAAGGAGGGTGGGACCTAATATCAGATCAAGAGGCCCATAACCGCATAAGAGCTGTTCGACAGTGGAATTTGCTGCCAAGAATGGACTACATGGAATTGGCAGAAATGACTGGCAGAATCCGAGACCAGGGAGAAGAGTCGGTGAAAGAAGATTGGAAGAAATTCAAAGACTATTTACAGAAATATTGTAAAATTAATGAATGTTAGAATGATGTTGGATAGAAATTAAGTGGTTTCCAGCTGCAATGCTTTAAGAGATATGAAAAAAGGTTTATAAATGGGTAAAAGCTCAGTGGCAAGGATTTGCTGAACTAACAAATTGAAGTGGAATACAAAAAAGGGAGGTATGAGGAGGTCCGGGGAAATAAGTGTAAGAAAAATATGCAACAGAAAATTAAGGTGTTTTTAACTGTTTTTATTTTTTTCTTGTATTTTTCATTTTTACTGTAATATCTTAAAATTTTTAATAAATATCTTATAAAAAAAGGAATTTGCTGCCAAGGAGTGTGGTGGAGTCTCCTTCTTTGGAGGTCTTTAAGCAGAGGCTTGACAACCATATGCCAGGAGTGCTCTGATGGTGTTTCCTGCTTGGCAGGGGGTTGGACTCGATGGCCCTTGTGGTCTATTCCAACTCTATGATTCTATGATTCTATAAACTCCAGCATCCTGCCTCCAAAAGTGGCCAGCTAGATGTTCCTCGGAAGACTGGAGGCAACTGCTCTAACCCATATTCACAAAGCACCTGGTATCCACCACTGAAGCTCCATTTAGCTGCCATGGCTACCTAGCATAAAGAGACGTGTCCCTCATGAATTTGTCTGACCCTTTTTAAAAGCTATCTAAACCAATGGTCAATCCCTGTGGCAGTGATTTCCACAGGGTGATGAGAGATCCGTACAATGTAAAACTGCACACGGTGGCTGGTTCAGAATTCCTCCGTACAAGATGCAAGGGAGCCACTGCCACTCTGAATCCCCTATCGGTCCAGCCTAACTCCAAACATGGCAGTGCACACATACTCACTGTGAAGGTAAGAGATATACAAAGCTGCCCTTGGCCCCACTACCCCGATGCTGCCTGCTTGGACCGGCAGCCGCCCTCTAGGGTTTCAGAACAGGAGATTGCACCAGGGATCTTATCCATGCTGAGAATGTGCCCGGTGGCTGAGCTGTGGCCCCTCCCTGTTTGCTTCTCATGCGCAGATAACACCTGCCCCCCAAGCTGCACTGAATCCAGTTAAACTAGCGACAAGACAGAAATGCAACTCACGGAGGCGAAGGTGCCAATTTGCTTGATGTTCTGTTCGTAGCTCTGAGAGCTGGTGGGCCTCCCGGGGGTCCGCCTGGAGTACCAGAAGGTGTAATTATACTGCAGGGGGTGCTCAGCCGGCCCTGGAACCACAGCCTGTGTGCGGAATTGAAACAACTCATTTGTCCTTACGCATTTCTCTAAAGAGAAGGCTGAAAGATGTTTGCAGCATTAGAAGCCTGCCTGCTCCTGCCATCACGGAGCGTGAAAGAACATTTTAGCCTCATTTTCTTCCTGAAATTCCATCTCTGCTAATAGCTTGAAACAGACCATTAGTCTGGCAGGAATTGACTATACTTCAAACGAGAGATTAGCAATCCTCAGCATGCTTGAGCTTCTCCAAGCTGGCAGAGGACGAGCCCCATGAGGGACGTTTTGTGTTTCTCAAAAGCAACTCATCAGACAAGGCCAGTTCATGAACTCCACCTACATGCCTTTATAGGTCTCCAATTGTTAGGATAACGGATCTTAACGGGGGCAGGCAGTGGGGGACTCCTCTGTGAGGCAATGGAGAAATCTATCCCCGTTCCAAGCAGGGAAAACAGATGGAATTGAACATTTCAAGCGAACCAAGAAAACCAAATGTCGGCAATGAATACATTAGAACCAATGTGCTCATCTTTACAGCTTTCCAGGGCCAAAACATCATCCAACTCAGCTCCCAGCTAACAAAAGGCAAGCCAGGAAAACCTGGGCTTCATCTCTCTCCCACCCCAGAAACAGCTGCACTGAAATAATCCCAGGTATGAAATAGCCCAGCTCCTTCCTGCCAGGAACACAACTTTTGAACACAGGATGGGCTGGAGTGGGAAACTCTCATTTCCTTCAAAATGCCCACTATTTTGGCTTGGGGGGAGGGGGCTTGTTTGCTGAAGGGAGCCCAGGAGGAATTCAAGGTGTCTCTAGCAGGTTTCCACCTCCCCAGCCCCCAGCCAAAAGGGATCAATGCAAATGAGGACCAGAAGACAGCATCTCTCTTTCACTGTCAATAGTATGATCAGGTTCAGCAATTTGCTAGTGAATGGAAACTGGAGAACACCACTGTTAGAGGATAATGCTGCTCCCTGGCTTGGGTTCAGCTATTTGGTGTCAGAATCTTGGCCGTGGGGTTCTATATATAACAAGCAAAATGCTGGTTATTCTGACAGGGAGAGGAAGAGTATAACTATACCGCAGAAGTTGGGTGTGCTTGATTTTGCTGGGTGTCCACCCCCCTTTTTTCTTCCCAACTGCAACATGTTTCCTTCGCCCCTTATAATTTGAAGGAGTTCACCAACATTCAAACCTACTTCCACCTTTCGGTCCATTTGATCATGCTAGAGTGGGATGCAATTTCTACACAAAGGTTCTTTTTAAAAGGAAGATGATGTGCCTTCCTCAAGGCCTGCACACACCTTACGTTCCAAGCTCATGGCTGTTGTGCCAAAGGGACACAAGGCACCTTTACCTTGCAGTAACTGGAAGCCTAAGGGGTGAGTACAGACCGTTCCCTACAGGTGTGGGCCTCAACCACAGCAGCTCTCTAATGCAAAGGGGAGGGCAGGAACAGATGGGCTAAACGACACAAAAAGCATTCTCAAGCCCAGAGAAGAATCTCTGCCAGAAAAGAAAAGGTATTCTATTAGGTTACATTTAATCAAAGGAACTTTGGGCAGTGGAAACCTTACAGAAAAGAACAGACCCAAAGTCCACAAATGAGTTTGCTTGAAAGGCAGGCAAGTGCCCCCTTTCCAAAGCAGAGAGGGGCACCAGTCCTGCTGCCTCTGTAACAAAAAAGCCTCTAAACCAGGGGTGGTGACCTGCAATTCACAGCTAGGAATAACCCCTTTCCTATCTCACTGGGGGCCATCTGCTTTCACTGCTGCTGGTGAAGGCAGGAGAGAGCTGAGGAAGCACAGGCAACAGGCTGGATAGGGAGGGAAGGTGGGCAGCCACTTCTGTAGGTTCATGTGCGCTTGTGCCAGATGGAGTCAAGGAGGAGCGCAGTTCTAATATCAAATTTATCTACAGCTAAATGTCTGCCATTATTGTCAGGTAGCATGTTCTTGCAGAAAGAGGGATTATCTATTGCAAGGGACTTTGGCAAGGAGAGGATACAGACTTCCTGTAAGTGCCGCCCAAGGTTTCAGTTGGTATTAGGAGTGTTAGGAAACTTTGCCTTCATGACATGTTCCTAGCCTCAAGGAACAAATGGCAGCCATTTGCTTAGATGGGAGAACATAATGGGTTGTCCACGTGGAAAGTCATTAATGCTTTAGGGCTGAATTTGTTCCCAACTCCAGAACTGTACGGATGAATGGAATTGTTTGTTATCAGTCAATTCTGCTTTCAAGATAAACATTTTCAAATAATTCATATTTTCTTTAACAAAGGAAAGGCATGGAGACTAGGGAGGGTCTTAGTCAAAGTTAACCATAGATATTCTCTGGACACTGGAGCTATAGGCTAATGGTTCCCCCACTCCCTCAGAATCATCAACCGAACACTCCAGTCTGGTCTAGAAGGAAGAGGAAAGAACGTACCTTCCTCTTGCTGCTACTTTGGGGTTTGTCTCTATCATTTTTTTCCTTCTCACCATCTTTCTGTGTGCTGTTCTCTTCATTCTGGTCATGATCTCCACTGTCATCATCCTTCAGACTGGCAAAGAAGTAAATAAAATAATGAGTTTGAAAGCTCATGACTGGTGTTGCTTCTGTTAAAAAAAAAAGTCTCAGTGTCATCACATCAGCAAGCAATTGAGGAAAATGTTTTTCTTTCTTTTTTTAAAAAAAAGAGAGGTAATGATCCCACACTGCAGGTACCTGTAAACGTAATGCCATCTTGGAATAAAAGGAAGAACAAAAGACTTGCACTTCCTTTTTCCCCTGCCCTTTTTTGTATTGTCCGAAGAACTTTTGTAGCACATCCCTGGAAACCAATCCTATAGGAAACGGTTTTAAAGGCTGGATATGTTTAGCCTGCCCTATATTTGCCATCTTTTTTTAAAATAAATAAATAAATAAATAAATCCCTGACACCAGTTTAAAACTGTAAACTTATTGGGGCTAGAGACCTGTTTACACAGTTTATCAAGAAAAATAAAAACATCACACACATTGATGGTCATGTGAAATGGAGTTCCTCTTGCCTTAAACAGTCTCTAGCCTATCATCCAGCAAGGTCCCAGTCTCTTTCTTTCAGAGTTATTTTTCAAAGTGTTATTGTACGCCACTAGTTCACTACAAATTCAGCGCTTTCTTCTACCACATCTGCAAATCCTACTACATCCCCCATGATACTTCTTTCCTGTGTCCTGATACATGCCACCATACTGGGGAAAGTATGTCAACAGTGCTAAATAATGGTCAAACAGTGGCAGTTACATCAGGTCTTAGTGGAGTATTTTCTTATAGATGAGAACTGATTGCCTGCAATAAGAAACAAGTGGGTATCTTGAGACTGGACCCAAAGATGTCAGTTGGGGGTTTGAACAGACAGGTGACTATCTCCCCCGGGTATCTCTTTGCCAGTTACAGGTGCATATCAGGCAGATACACCTGAGGTACAATGGGGGAGAAACCCACCTCTTGATTTTTGCCTCTTAAAGACAGTGCCTGTGTCTGTTGGAAAAGTGGCAAGACTTGTGAACGTCAACAGTGAGATACAGCCCCTTTCTAAACAAATGCAAACTGTCACTCAACCACATTTTTTCTCTACCAAAGGGCAACACAGCTCAGTGACAGAGCGCCTGCTTTGCATGCAGAAGGTCCCAGGCCCAATGCACAGCATTTCCCGGTGGGTCTAGGAAAGCTTCTTGTATGAAACCCAGGAGAGCCACCACCAGTCTGTGTGGACTGGGGTTGGGCAGAAGGCAGAATGGGATTGATTGACAGATGGTTTTCGGTAGCTCAGTAAAGGGCTCTCTCAACAAGACAGATAAATTTTTAAGAATAAAAACAAAAGGCTTCCTCTTCCCCTGTTTGGCTGTCAAAATTCCTGATCCACAGTGAATTTACACACAACTGCAAGGTGGCAGACTTTGAGGTCCTTGCAATAAACCCAAGTAGTTGCCACAGGCTTGAAGACTGCCCTTGCCCTCATTACTGAGCTCTGCCCCACATAGGAAGAGACCATACCTGCGGAAGCTCACAGGATCCAGCTGCAGGAAGGCCCTAGTTCAATCCCCAGCATCTCCAGATAAGGCAGGGAAAGGCTTCATCCTGAAGCCACTGTGCCTGCTACATCTTTTCCGCTGAACTCCAACTCCCATCATCCCATGCCACTGGGAGCCAGAGTCCAGCAACAACCTGAGGGCACCACTCCAGCTCTCCCTGCAGAGATGGCTGACTTGGAACGAGGCAAGCAGCTTCTGGCCACTGACGACTCTCGCCCTGCAGCCTGCACTGTGCTCAGAATGCAGAGAGGCTGTGAACAGCCTCTGCTGGATCAGGCCAACAGCCCATCCGGTCCAGCACCCAGGGCCAGCCCAAAGCGCTTCAGCACTTAAGGCAGACCCCAAAACAGCTCCCCTACCCCAGCCAGGGAAGCAGGGGTAAGGGAAGATCTACACCGTGAACAAGGAGGGTGGGGTGGGGTGAGAGAAAGATCTACCTCGGGATCTGCTGCTGCTTCACCTTGCCTCATGCCTGTCCTCCACAGGGGCCAACCAGGGGCCCATTACAGTGGTACCTCTGGTTACGTACTTAATTCGTTCCGGAGGTCTGTTCTTAACCTGAAACTGTTCTTAACCTGGAGCACCACTTTAGCTAATGGGGCCTCCCACTGCCACTGCACCACCACCGCACAATTTCTGTTCTCATCCTGAAGCAAAGTTCTTAACCTGAGGTACTATTTCTGGGTTAGCGGAGTCTGTAACCTGAAGCGTCTGTAACCTGAGGTACCACTGTACAGGGAACCCCTCACGCGGGGTCCCACCACAAGAGTGACTCTCTCCCCTCCCGAGTCTTCCAGTACCGGTAACTGCCATTCAGGACCATTCATAGGAGCCAAATCATCGGGCTGAGATCCCTTCAGCACCACCAACTCAGTAAAAAACTAATGGGCATTGCCATTCAAAGGGTGTGTGATCTTGTGATCTACTGTGCAGGGTGGTGCTTACCTGCTCCTACCCGCCCCGCCCCCCACCAACACAGTGGTACCTCGGGTTAAGAATTCGTTCTGGAGGTCTGTTCTTAACCTGAAACTGTTCTTAACCTGAAGCACCACTTTAGCTAATGGGGCCTCCTGCTGCTGCGGCACCGCTGGAGCACGATTTCTGTTCTCATACTGAAGCAAAGTTCTTAACCCGAGGTACTATTTCTGGGTTAGCGGAGTCTGTAACCTGAAGCGTATGTAACCTGAGGTACCACTGTATTTTATTCAGAATGGAAGTATTCACGGCCTCCAGCTCGGAGGGCAGAGCAGCAGCCCCGTCCTCCGTGAAGGGAGACCCCAACCCTCTTTCTGCTGGCCGAGGGGGGAATTTCGGCAGGCGCAGCTTCTCCCCCCCTGCAGCCCCGGGCGCCCCACTTGCCCTCACGGAGGGCGGCCTGCCTCCCTGCCTCTCCGCCCATCTCCGGCCCCCTCCGGGAGCGCAACGGCGGTTGGGGGCCGGGCCGAGGGCGACGGGGAGTCGCTTTGCACGGGGACCCCCCCCCCTCCGACTAGGCCTCAGCCGCGGCGCCTCCGACTCACGCGTCGAATTTGTTGTTCATCCTCCCCGGTGACTCTCTCGCCGCCGCCGCTTCGCCTCGCCTCCTGCCGCCCGCCCGGCTACTTCCGCTCAGCCGCCGCTTCCATAGACACGCCGCCTACGCCGCCCTCCCTTTGCTTCCGGCGGAACCTGGCTCCCCTCGGCCCACCGCTCCCGGCCGGCTTCGCTGAGGCTGGTGTGCGCGGCATCCGGTCATGTGACCTTTGGGACTATGGTTTTCGACGAGCGTCTAGGGGTGGCGCTCTACATTTAGGCTTCTCTATGGTGGAAGCGCGGGCGCGGCTTTGAATCTAGATGTAGGAAAAGGAGAGAGGAGCGCCTTCGTTTTCCGGATGGGCATTTCCTGGTTCACATCGAAAAGCAGGTTTTTTTTAAACGTCCTCAGGGAGAGAGAGAGATGAGGAATCAGTGGGAAATCTGAGGTCTTGACGTGGTGTGAGGGGGCACCAGCATATGTCACCTGAGGGTCTTCTCCATGCACCCTCTCAGAGGGAGCTGGGGAGAGCGGGGCCTTCTCAGTGGTGGCTCCCCTTTATGGAATTCACCTGTGTGTTTGTGTGTAAAACCTGTGTATTTTAGGTTGTTTTATCCTAGTTTTCAGTGTTTGTTTTCCCCCCAGTGGCTTAGGGTTTCATTTTTTAAAAAGTGACCCAGAATGCAAATACAGTGGTACCTCAGGTTACGTACTTAATTCGTTCTGGAGGTCTGTTCTTAACCTGAAACTGTTCTTAACCTGAAGCACCACTTCAGCAAATGGGGCCTCCTGCTGCTGCTGCGCCGCCAGAGCCCGATTTCTGTTCTCATCCTGAAGCAAAGTTCTTAACCCGAGGTACTGTTTCTAGGTTAGCGGAGTCTGTAACCTGAAGCGTATGTAACCTGAAGCTTATGTAACCCGAGGTCCCACTGTATACAATAACAATTCTGTGACAATTCCAACACCACTTTCGGCTGGTTGATGGCACTCAATCGTCATAGACTATTTTCTGATGTTTGGATACCTGGCCAGTGTACACATTCATGGCAGGGGAGTGGCTAATCCATGTGCCGTCATGGCCCCTATGGCAGCAGGGCATTGCTGGTGGGCACGACCCCCTGTATTGCACAATGCAGTTTTCTGACCAAACAGGCGCATCATACAAAAAATGTTCAGTTTCTGTTAATTGATTCTCATGGGAACTTGCAGATTCTGGCTTCACACAATTAACTCAAGGCAGTGTCAATTTACTCTTGGCAGAAAGCCAAGGTCTGCTTGACCTAGAAACTACTTACTCTGATTGGTTAACGACCAGCACTCAACTCTGTTATCTAGAAATGCTAGCACAGTTTGCTGTTAGGTGTGTTAGGAGGAGAAGTGCTGTGTGTAGAGAGAGAGAGAGAAAGAAAGGATTTATTTTGCTTTGTTTTGTATGCAGAAATTCTGCTGGTTTTATTTTTCCTGTTAATAAATCCTGTAAATAGTTATTCTGAGTCTAGCTGACTAGTCATTTCCACCTCAACTAGCTTCTTCGCTGTGCAGGAAAACTCTGCTACGTTTGGGCTAAAGCCATTAGAGCTATGCCTGACACTTCAAAATTCCATGAAAAAATGTGTTCTGTCAAGGAAATGACTTCTTTACAGTGAAACATGAAATTAATATTCCCTATAAAGGGGTCGCAGCCTCGTAGGGAGGACCGAAACCCTCGGAAGAGCACCGTTGGTTAGGCTCCACTCCAGTCGGGAAATGACAAAGACCAACACCAGGATTCAGGAAAGCAAAGTCTGATCTTTATTGAAAGAACGGGGGGGGGGCTATTGCAACAGGGTTCCCCTGTCGCCTTATGAGGCTTTGCCCTTGGGTGGGAAAAATATTGCACTCGGGAAAGGGAAGTGGGAGTTGTTTTACTGCTTTTTCTCCATGACCCTGGAACACTTGGACACTGGGATACTGGGACAGTCCCTCCTCCTAACGTAATTTCTCACTCAGTCACCTCCTCACGTCTTATCAGTGGCCTGTACGGACTTGCCAAAGACTACACACCGCTCTGAGTCCCAACGTCTCATTCACTCAAAACATTCACTGGAGTGTCCCCACACGCACATTCAGAAAAACCCATGCACCTCCCCCAATCCTCTTTTTTACCAACACCAACAACCAACCACAACCGGCAGCGCTTAGACTTTGACCGGGGCCCAGCAGCACCTTTACTGCTTCCTTCTGGACGAAACCAAAACTAGTGGCACTTTTTCTGCCCTACTGGTGGAGCTGATCAAACTCTCTTTGCTCCCACCTATACCCTGTGGAGCCTACCTTTTTCCTCAAGGTACCTTCCTTCGGCCGTTGCTTTTTCTCCGGTCCTTGCAGTGTCTCCACTCAGGAACAGGTGGCAATTCCTCCCACGAACTTGGCAGGATGTGCACTGGAACCGCAGACACAGATCCGAGCTGTTCACCACAGGGACGCCTTGGACCCAACATCCCTTATCCTCGGGGAATGCTGTTTTTCCCGGCCAACGCACCAAGAAATGTAGCCTTATGAGGCTTTGCCCTTGGGTGGGAAAAATATTGCGCCCGGGAAAGGGAAGTGGGAGTCATAGAATCATAGAATCATATAGTTGGAAGAGACCACAAGGCCCATCGAGTCCAACCCCCTGCCAAGCAGGAAACACCATATGAGCACTCCTGACATATGGTTGTCAAGCCTCTGCTTAAAGACCTCCAAAGTAGGAGACTCCACCACACTCCTGGGCAGCAAATTCCACTGTCAAACAGCTCTTACTGTCAGGAAGCTCTTCCTAATGTTTAGGTGGAATCTTCTTTCTTGTAGTTTGGATCCATTGCTCCGTGTCCGCTTCTCTGGAGCAGCAGAAAACAACCTTTCTCCCTCCTCTATGTGACATCCTTTTATAGTCAACAGACACTCAAGGAATAGTTTCAGAGAAAAAGCTTTATTTCTACCATCCATGAACTGGTAGAAGGAGCAAGTGTGATAAGTCACAAAAAGCATGCACGGGTTCACAGTCATGTGCACAGAGTATATATTCCCCTTCCTGTTCCCTCCCCTTTCTCCTCCCTCAGGAGTCCTGCCCTGAGTTCCCCTGAGCATGAACAGAAAGCTGTCTTGGGACTATTGGACTCCCAGGAAAGGGGAGTGAGAGCCAAGGGGTCGAGGAACCCTGGTGGTTCAGCATGTCCAAGATGTTGTAACCGAACAAGATAAGATTCAGTTCTCAGGCCTGCTTTGAACAGAGCCTATTCATTTGCTTTTTGAAGCCTTCTTGTACTGATAAAAAGTAACGGTTTGCCTATGCACATCATCTTGTGAGAAAAAGCAGAGGAAAATTTTGCTGTGGATTTTTTGAAGACAAAAGGAATTTTGGAATTTATTGAGGGGGCGTGACTTCGGGCCTAGGTGGGGTCACCTGTCCTCACCTTCCTTCACCCCCTGACATAACAAGGACGGAGTGAGAACCTCGAACAAAAGAGCTGCCTTGGTTTTTACCGTAAATTTCGCTCTATAACACGCAGAATTTTTCTCCTAAAAAGTAAGGGGAAATGTCTGTGCGTGTTATTGAGCGAATGTGTGGTCCCTGGAGCTGACTCGCCAGAGCGCAGGGGCAAAAATAGGCAAAAATCAGGCAAAAATAAGATCGGGCGGGCGGGCGGAGGGAAGGCGGAAGCTGCTGCTTTCCTGCATTCTGCCTCAGGGTCTTACTGCCCACCCGCTTCTGTTGCTGCGTTTGCTCAAACTCAACAAAGAGCAGGGAATCCCCTGCCCTCCTGGCAAGCAGAGGGTTAAGGAAAGGATCGAGTCCTTCCTTCTAATTCTTTCCTAGTCACACTGTGTGCAGGCTCCAGCCCACCACCTCCTCCTCTCCGTGCTCTAGGGACTCGCAGGCAGCCGAAAAACATGCAGGTGGGAGAGAGAGAGAGAGAGAGAGGGCTAGCTTGGGTGGTGGTGGGGAACTTTTGCTTTCCTTTCCTCCCCCCCCCCCACCCCGTTAAACCCCTCTCCTGCATTCTTAGCCAGCTGCTTCTCCGCACACCCCTCTTGTGCTCCTTGTCCCTTCTGTGTTTTTCCTTCCCTCCCCATTTAAAACGTGGTGACAAAGCACGGATCCACGTGGATCCTCAGGATTTTTGCATTGGGTCACCCCAAATTCACCATCAGATAACATAGCATGTCCATGGCTACAGCCTGCACCAAAAAAATCACACACCCACTGTGGCCTGGGGCCACAATGGTGCAAAAACGTGGTTACAAAGCACGGATCCACATGGATCCTCAGGATTTTTGCATTGGGTCACCCCAAATTCACCATCAGATCATATAGTATGTCCATGGCTACATCTTGCACCAAAAAAATCACGCACCCACTGTTGCCTAGGGTCGCAGTGGTGCAAAAACGTGGTTACAAAGCATGGATCCACATGGATCCTCAGGATTTTTGCATTGGGCTACTCCAAACTCACTGTCAGATCACATGTCTGTGGCCACAGCATGAACCACAAAAATCATACATCCACTGTTTCATTTAGAATATTTTTTTTCTTGTTTTCCTCCTCTAAAAACTACGTGCGTGTTATGGTCTGGTGCGTGATATAGAGCGAAAAATACGGTATATCTTTTGGTTTCCATACAGATCTATGACAAAGAACAGCGGAGGTGGCAGAAAGCGTGAAGAGAGGATTAACATAAGGTAAGTAGGAGTTTGTAAGATCTTGGGAGGTGTCAATTTTGCTGGAGGGCTGAAATAATATGTGTTGAGCTTTTTATTTATCTTGGATCTGGTTAATGGCTTTTCCCTTTATCTACAGGAAAAACCAGTTATGCAGATCGTGAGGCTGGATGTTCGGGAAATAGTTTCAATGTTAGTGTGAAATCCTGTTCTGCATAGCTATCAATTCAGGTGTGATAATCTCATGTTTGCATACCTATTGGAAAATAAAACTAAGAGCTTGTATTTGTGTGTATTCATGGTATTGTTTGCAGACCCAGTAGATGGCAGTGTGGGTATAAATAAGTTGTTGTTGTTGTTACAGTGGTGCCCAGCAAGACGAATGCCTCGCAAGACGGAAAACCCGCTAGACGAAAGAGTTTTCCGTTTTGGAGGTGCTTCGCAAAACAAATTTCCTATGGGCTTGCTTCGCAAGATGAAAATGTCTTGCGAGTTCCTGCGGGTTTTTTCCCTCCCCCCCCCCTTTTCTAAGCCGCTAAGCCGCTTATCAGCTGATCCAATAAGCTAAAAGCCGCTAATAGCGCTAATCCGCTAATCTGTCAATGGGCTTGCTTTGCAAGACGAAAAAACCGCTAGACGAAGAGAATCACAGAACGGATTCTTTTCGTCTTGCGAGGCACCACTTTATTTTATTGATGACTCTCAGGGGTCCCTTCCAATTCTACAGTTCTATGATCCTATGATGCTGCATGGTCAACATTCCAGGGACAGGACCCATCTTGGACATAAGAACATAGGAAGAGCTTCCTGGATCAGGCCAATGGCCCATCTAGTCCAGCATCCTGTTCTCGCAGTCGCCAAGCAGATGCCTGTGGGAAGCCAGCGAGCAGAACATGAGCACAATACCCCTCTTCCCTCCTGCGGTTTCCATGAACTTGCATTCAGCAGCAAACTGTGGAGGCAGAGCAGAGCCAACATGGCTAGAGTGTCGACCGATAGCCCTCTCCTCCATGAATTTGTCCCATCCTCTTTATAAGCCGTTCAGGTCGGGGGCCATCACTGCCTCCTGTGGAAGCTCAAGTTCCACCGTTTCTCTACGTGCTGCGTGAAGAAGGACTGTCATTTATCTGTCCTAAATTATCCAACATTCAGCTTCATTGGAACGATACTCTAGTGTTATGAGACAGGGAGAAAATCTTCTTTCTTTCCGCTTTCTCTAGGCCAGGCACAATATATATATATATATATATTCATTTTTCTTTTTCATTCATTACATACATCTCAAATTCTTAACATTTACTATATGTTCCTCCCTCCCTCCCCTCCAAGGCTTCCCCCAACTTCCGCTTCTGGTTTGTTTCTATTTTCACCCACTTTACTATCTCATAACAGAAAAAGTTATTAATAACATAACTTCAAGCCTAAAGACATAAAAATAACAGTAAATACACCATCATATTTCACTATCTTCTAAACATTTTCTAATGCTAATAATGTGAATGTTTATTTAAATCCTGCCATCAAGTCTATTGACTTTCTTTGTTTCTGCAAATATAGTATGAATGGTTCCCAATCTTTTTCAAAGTCTCTCTTGTCTTTTTCTCTTAGTCTGTCTGTCGTTTTTGGTATTTTTCCAGTCTTCCAATTTTGTGCAATCAACATTCTTGCTGCAGTAGTGGCACACATAAATAAAGTCCTCATTTCCTTTGGTATGTCGTGATCTAAAATACCTAACAAAAAGGTTTCTGGGTTTTTTACATGTCAGGAACAATTTTATAAGGTTCTTTTGTGTCGCCACTTACTCACCTTTTATCTGAACCAGAGTTTTCCCACACTTGGGTCTCCAGCTCTTTCTGGACTACAATTCCCATCATCCCTGACCATTGTTCCTGCTAGTGAGGGGTGATGGGAGTTGTTTTCCAAAAACAGCTGGAGACCTAAGTTTGGGAAACCCTGATCTAAACCCGAAAGTCCCAAACGCTGCAACCTTTCTTCATAGGGGAGTCACTCCACCCCCTTGATGACCAACCAGAACCTTCCCCAGAATCTAACCCCGTCTCTTGATCATTGGCCCCACTCCTCCAGCTCAGCCATTCCTTAAGAATGTGTGTGTGTGTGTGTGTGTGTGAGAGAGAGAGAGAGAGAGAGAGAGAGAAGTGAGAGTGAATGTGTCACTTAAGCTGATAGTAGGAATGCTGTAGCTTCACACAATGTGTAATTAACTTGGGGAATTTTTTTACCGCAGGATGTGGCGAGCTCAGTACTTTAGATTTACAAGGGGATCTGAGAGATGAATGGGAGATACGGTTTGTCAGTATTAATGGACAGCTAAATAGAAACTTAACCTCAAAAGTTAGGACCAAGATTCAAATCCTGACTGGGTAACTTTGCTCACTAGTAACATGAGGACGAGATGGTTGGACAGTGTTCTCGAAGCTAGCAGCATGAGTTTGACCAAACTGTGGGAGGCAGTGGAAGACAGGAGTGCCTGGGACAGGTGAGGCTGCTGATCCCTTATTTTGGCTGCTGATCCTTTATTTTCAAATCTGAAAGTTGACAGCTATGGTGCTGGGGCACCTGCCTGTTTCCTCTTCTTCATCCTCCTCCTCCTCCAAGCTCCCAGCCTCCAGTACTTCCCAGCTCCTCTCCTCCTCTGGGGTGTGCCCGGTTTCCCACCACCAGGAGCCAGGATCCAAATCCCTCTGTGATTTCCCTGGGGGTCCCTTGTCCAGGTGTCCTCCACCATTCCTCCACATCTAGCCTGTCCCTGACAGTGCGATAACTGCTTTTAAAAATGTAATGCTGATGGGGCCTATGATAAGCGTTCGGGGTCACAAATGGGTATGTGAACCTATTAACGGGCCCTTGGGTAAAAGAATATACACCTGGATGAAATTAGGAATATTTGTTTCTTTATTCAATTTATAATACATTGTGTGGCGAGTTCCTGCTCCCCGCCCCAGTGGAAATCATGACACATGACACAATTATTAAGGTTAATGGGCTAAAAAAGGCCACAACTTTATTGGTTACAGGTGATGAGCGGTATTGGCTTAGACATTGGTCCTAACCGACTATATCCGACTTCAGTCCGTCCGCTTGAAGTCCAGGAAGGGTTAACCACCATTATAATAAATAATAATAATAAATTTTTATTTATACCCCTCCCTTCCCAGTTCAGGAAACCGGGCTCAGGGCAACTAACAACAAATTTAAAACACTTAATTGATGCTACCAAGAAAACAGCATTAAATAGGGTATAAAGCGTAAATAACAATAAAATCAAAAATCAATTTAGGGGGGGAATTCATCCAATAAATATTAGATGATCACCAGGGCTAGCTGGCTAAATTAGTCCCAGTTGGGCCAGCGAGGAGACCAGGGGAGACCCAGCTGTGGGATCCCAGAGCGGGCAATCTTCACAAAAAAGGGAGGGGGAGGGAGGAAGGGGAACAAAAGATCAGGCCAGGTTCAAATTGAAAGCCAGGTGGAATAGTTCTGTCTTACTGTCTTAGAGGGAGTCCTGCTGATGCACATCAAATAGGAGCTCCCCCAGAGTCACTGATAGGGGGCGTGCCTTAGATCCTCACCTCCCTAGGCTTCGGGCAGGGCCACGTCCCCTGGAATCCTTTATCGGACTACCCTTCAATATGTGGGGCAGGTGATGGCGCTTCCTCCCCTCTTCCAACTACAGAATTATACCAATGCCTAACCGCCAATACCCAAAAAGTTGTGACAATTTGCTATGAGCTAAGTGAAAACCAAGTGGCTGATGCCAATTTGCCAAGTAGAAAAATTCCTACCAGGCCCCACAACGGAGACCAACCAAGATCCATAGCAAGGTGAAAGGCAAAACCTATAGGGTGGGAAAACAGAACAGCTGAGGAGCGGCAAAGAGGGAGATCCCCGGCCACATCCTTCCTTAAATAGGGCAGGCCACGCCCCCAGAACCAGCCGCTTGGCTGGCCAGGGGGTGACACGGCTGGGAATCCCCCCAATCACGCGGGGGCTGGGCTCCAGCCTCCGCACGCATGGTGGGGCCATGACGCCTGCAACCCCACCTCCTTGGAAGGGTGGAAGTGGCTTTCGTTCGCCCAGAGGAGTCCTGGGCAGCAGAAAGCTGTCAACGTTCCCCTTTTTTTAAGGGAAATTCCCTTAATCCGAATAGGATTCCTCACAAGAAAAGGGAAAAGTTGACAGCTATGGCGGAAACATAACCATCAGCGGCAACATTTAAATATTCTAAATATTCTAAAACCAGTTTAAAACATGTAGATATGAAAGGGGCAATTCAGCTGTCAGGAAGCCCATCTCTGCAGCCCACCCACCTCCTCTCTGTGTGCAGAAATAGCCCCCCTCCCCTCGGGAACCTAGTAAGGAACAGCACAGAGCTTATAGGGTTGTGGCACCATGGCCAATCCTCCAGTTATAGGCTTGATGCTGACGCTCTTCACTCCTTCTGGAAGCTGCAATTTAAAAACCCGCAGAAGTTTGGTGAAGACAATGAAGAGTTCGGTCCGCGCCAAGCGCTCCCCCACACAAATGCGATGCCCTGCATGGAGAGGAACATTGAGATCCAGGTTAGTTAGTCAGTCTTGCGTATTCCTTGCTGACCAGGAAAAGGTGACACTATTCCATAAGGCTCACACAGCCATTGAATGACACACACACAATGCAACATACATTGTGGGGCATCTGCGGGCATTTTTCTGGGCTGGGGTGGGAGAGAGGGCACACTTACCTACTGCAAAGGGCATGAAGGCTTCCTTGCAGAAGAATTTTCCATCTTTGTCCAGGAAGTGATTTGGGTTGAACTGATGAGGCGTCTCCCAGTGGTCAGGGTCATACAAGACAGAAGCTACATCAGGGATGATGACGGTGCCCTGCAAAACCATTAAGTAATGATTATAATCAACTCCTCAGTTCCAATGGATCCACATATGGACAGATCAAAGTAAGCTCCTGGACAGATCTGCTTTGGGTGATTTCCTCCCCTCTCTTGCTGCTGTGGGTGTCAAGAGAAAGGGGTGGGTATTTCCTCCTGCTGGACAGATGATAAGAAATCAGAGTGGGAATGGAATCTTAAGTACAGTGGTACCTTACTTGTTGAACTTAATCCATTCTGGGGTCCGTTTGACTCCCAAAACCACTCAAAAACCAAGGCGCTGCTTCCGCTTGGCTTCAGGAGCTTCCTGCACTCAATCGGAAGCCGCGTCGGATGTTCGGCTTCCTAAAAACGTTCGCAAACCGTAACACTCACTTCCGGGTTTGCGGCATTTGGGAGTCGATTTGTTTGGCCATTCAACAACCAAGGTACCACTGTACTTCTGTATGATATTTGCATAACTCAAATACGTTGGGTGGTATTTTACTGAGGTTTTGCTCATTTGCCTGCTGAAATTAATGAACACGACCAAGTTAGGTCCGTAAATTTCAATGGGTATACTTAGTGCTAGGGACGCGGGTGGCGCTGTGGGTAAAACCTCAGTGCCTAGGACTTGCTGATCGTAAGGTCGGCGGTTCGAATCCCCGCAGTGGGGTGAGCTCCCGTCGTTCGGTCCCAGCTCCTGCCCACCTAGCAGTTCGAAAGCACCCTTAAGTGCAAGTAGATAAATAGGTACCGCTTTATAGCGGGAAGGTAAATGGCATTTCTGTGTGCGGCACTGGTGCTGGCTCGCCAGTTGCAGCTTCATCACGCTGGCCACATGACCCGGAAGTGTCTTCAGACGGCACCGGCTTCCGGCCTCTTGAGCAAGATGAGCACGCAACCCTAGAGTCGGTCACAACTGGCCCGTACGGGCGGGCAGGGGTACCTTTACCTTACTTAGTGCTAAGGCCACTCTGAAGCAGAGTTGGGAACCTGTGGCCCTCCAGATGGTCTGACTTAATATAAGGTGGTTCCCCGCGTTCCATGGGAATTTAAGGTATAACAGAAGGAGGAGAATCGGTATACCTTTTTAAGACGATAGCCTTGCAGGGTTATGTCTGTTGTGCATTCTCTGAAGGACCCAACCAGCAGGACATTGCAGAGGCGCTGGACCTCATGAATGACGGCATTGGTGTACGGCAACCTCTTCCGATCCTCGTAACAGACCTCTTTGGAAGGATCCAGAACTGCATGTAGCTCCTCCCGGACTTTTTCTGGTGAAATATACACACGTATGCATACAAATCACCATGTCATATCAGATTAGCAGAGGAACCTCTGGCAGTCCTTAGGATAAATTTATATTTGATTCAATCCATGCCAGGACTAGGAAACCCCAAAGATCACACTGCCTTCCGTGAAACTTTTGGGGGGGGGCATATCCTAGCTGGGGGGGGGGGTGGAGGCAGAAGCAAAAGTGCATGGAGCAATGATGGAAAATTTCACTTTTGTGCAGCAGGCTACCGTATTTTTCGCCCTATAGGACGCACTTTTTCCCCTCCAAAAATGAAGGGGAAATCTGGGTGCGTCCTATGGTGCGAATGCAGGCTTTTGCTGAAGCTTGGAGAGGTAGAGGGGTCGGTGCGCACCGACCCCTCTCGCTCTCCAGGCTTCAGGAACACATCCGCAGCCTAGGCAGCCCTGCGGGAGGGGCGCCCTGAAGCAGAACGCCCCTCGCGCCGGGCAGACATCAGCCAGCCCCACAAGCTCAGGGGACAGCAGGGAGGCGCAGCGCCGCCATCCCGCTGTTCCTTGACCTGGTTCGGTTTCCCCGACCTGCTTTTGGGGGGGAAATAAAGGGGAAAAATTTTTCCTTTATTTCCCCCCCAAAAAACTAGGTGCATCCTATGGGACGGAGCGTCCTATGGGACAAAAAATACGGTAGTTTCTGCACACATCCCCTGACGCCTCTCCGTCTTCCATCCAGGCAAGGAAGAAGCATGATCAGTCGGTGGCGTAGGGTGAGTTTCTGATGCCCAGAGCAGGCAGCGGCAGCAGCCAATCGTCAGCAGGTCTTGCCAAAGCAACCAATCACAAGCTCAGTCGCCACTGCCAATCTCCTGCTAGTTGTTGCCACCAATCGCCTGTCCCCCCTCTGCTATCCGTGTATTAGACGACCCACAATTTTTGCCTATTATTACTAAGGAAAATATATCGTCTTATAGACAGAAAAATACAGTATTTGCACTATGAAATGGAAGATGTGAGGGCTGTGACCAGGGGAGAGTTCTGAAGGCCAGGTAGGATTACCTGCAGAGCCACATCCAGCCCCAGGCTTGCAGTTCACCCACACTGACCAATTGGGTTAGTATGTTAAGGATAAACTAATGTTGATAGTTCAGAGGGAAATTCCCAAGTATCAAAAAGACTATTTATATATGCTACTACTATGGCCCGTGTCTTGTTAGTCCCAAAATGGAAAACGAGCGAGGTCCCAACCAAAGAAGAATGGCAACTTAAACTGATGGAATACGCGCAACTTGCAGATTTAACATATAGAATAAGCGAACAAGAAGAATATACATTTGAAGAAGACTGGAAGATGTTTACTGAATATATGGGTGAAAATTGTGTTCATTTAAAAACACTGGTAGCATTAACAGTGTCAATAAGTTTCGATGGATATAACAATGGTTTACTGAATGGTTTAGTTCATGTTGTAAAATATGCAGGGATGCCTGGTAAGCAAAACGAACCACGGAAAGAGAAGTAGGGAAGTCACTGATTTAAGGTTGTTTAAATGAATATTTTGAAATGCAATTAGAAAATTTTATTAAAATTATGCATGTGTGTGTTTGTGTGTGTGTAAAACGTTAAGCGAAAAGGTGGAGGTGGCATATGCGCTGGCGAATTAGGTGCATAGCAACCAGCTTTCAAAACCAACGCTTTGCTTCAGTGAAACAGGCTGCAAAGTCCTGCCCCCGCCTGTTCAGCCCGCTTGTGAATGTGCTCGTGCCGATCTTCCCACACGATGCTTTCTACTTACAAAACGTATCTGGACTTGTTACGGAGGCCTCACCTTGGATGTCTTGAAAGGCTAGCATGTAGAGGATAGCCCAGAGAAGGGTGACGGAGGTCGTCTCGGTCCCCGCTGCAAAGAAGTCGGTGATGACGTGGATCATGTTTTCCTCGTCAAATGTGCTGTTGGGGTCGTCTTTGCTCTGTTGGTGCCCAAAAGGTGAGAGTAAGGTTAAAGGGTTTAGTGGCGTTCCGTTCTTTGTGTGGCCCCTGGATAGGGTAGCGTTCTGAACTATGCCACAATACAGTGTGAAAAAAATGGCAGGTGGGCAGAGAGCAGAGCAGGAGTGGGGGAACATTTCAGCCGGTGGACCGACTTCCCGTCTAGGCCACCTTCTGAAGGACCATGGTAGGTGGGGCCAGAGACAACTCTCAGGACCCTTAACAAAATGCAGCCCCCAGAATTCTTTGAGAAAAGCCATGACTATGTGAGATGGCCTGGAAAGTGTGCAGAGGAGGGCAACTAAGATGATGATGATGATAAAAATTATTTATACCCTGCCCTCCCCAGCCAAGACCGGGCTCAGGGCGGCTAACACCTGATATAAAAACAAATTGATTGAAATACAACTTAAAAACAAGATTAAAATACAACATCAAAACATTAAAATATAGCCTCATTTCAATGGAAACTCAAACCAAAAACTTTGGCGGGGGGGGGTTGAAAATGTCAAGTCTTCAACAAGGCTAACTTTCCAGACTGGTCCTACGTGGGCCAGAAAAAAGCCAGGGAAGTCCCCAAATAGGAGTTCCATCACAGGAGGAGAAAGGAAAAGGAAAGGGGGAGGGGATCAGGCTGGTTCCAAGCCAAAGGCCAGATGGAACAACTCTGTCTTACAGGCCCTGCAGAAAGAAATCAGATCCCGCTGGGCCCTGGTCTCATGAGACAGAGCGTTCCACCAGTGCTGAAAAGGCCCTGGCTCTGGTTGAGGTTAATCTGACTTCCTTAGGGCCTGGGACCTCTAGGGTGTATGGACCTTAAGGTCCTCTGTGGGGCATACCGGGAGAGGCGGTCCCGTAGGTACGAGGGTCCTAGGCCATGAAGGGCTTTAAAGGTCAAAACCAGCACCTTAAATCTGACCCTGTACTCCATTGGGAGCCAGTGCAGCTGGAAAAGGATCTAGGAGCCAAGCCTTATGAAGAGCAGTTGAAGGAACTGAGTATGGAAAAGAGGAGACTGAGAAGAGATATGATAGCCATCTTCAAATGTTTTAGGGGCTGTCACAGGCTTGTTTTTTCCTGCTTCAGAGTGTAGGACTCGGAACAATGGCTTCAAGTTACAAGAAAGGCGATTCCGTCTAAGCATCAGGAAGAACTTCCTGTCAGTAAGGCTGGATCTACACTCACCTTTAAAAACGTTGCTAGAACGATATTAGAAAACACTGAGACAGTCCTGTTTGGTTTCGTTTTGCTTCCTTTCCACGAGGTCTGCCTAAGTTTATGATAGCTAGTTGCTCTGCAGAACCCTCTGGTGTCACATTTTAATAACACATTATTAACATTTAAAAAGAACGTCATATGGCTATGGTTATCAGAACCACTGCTTAACTCTTTTTTAGTGTTAAATGAGCTGTTTGACAGTGAAAACGTCTCCTTTAGGAGGTTGTGGACCCTCCTTCCTTGGAGGCTTTTAAGCAAAGGTTGGATAGCCATCTTTCATAGATGGTTTAGCTGCATTTCTTACATTGCAGGGGGCGGACCAGGTGATCCTCAGGGTCCCTTCCAACTCTTCGATTCTACGATTTACCAGCATTTCCACCATCTCTTCAGATGAGCTCCAGCTTCACAGAAGGCAGCCCCTTACCTTTTCAATCTGATTCAGATAGTAGTCAATTAAATCCTGTGGGTCAATTGGGTCCCTGGTCTTCTCGTGGCTTCTGATCTCGTCCCTTATAATTGCATGCCCTTTCGCCAAGCATTCGAATGCCTTCTGGTGAGGTCCCGGCACATGGCGCATCAGCCCAGGGAAAAGATCATATGCCTGGAGATGGAGATAAAGAGAAGACGATTGGTTATCTGCCCTCGCCGCGTTATTCATAGCTCTTTGAAGGGCACGCGCACATACCCTCTGATATTTTGAGTCCCAAAACCAGAAGGCACGTCTTCCTGCCCGTACTCCTGCACAAGTCACTGGACCCACGTGAGATCACGGAGCCCAAAAAATGCACTTCCCCCAGAGCTATGCTTGCACGGTGCGCCAAAGCATGCCTTTTTTGGGCTCCACACTGAGATCGGGCCACTTTTCGGGGTGAGAGCTCGGAGCAAAATTGCGTGAGATTGTGACACCCAAAATGGCTGCCCTGCCCTCACATGAGAAAACGGGATGCCCCATTTTTTCTGGGACAGTTGTGGGGCATGTGGGGGGGGGAGTAAGCAAAGGCTGCTTTCGTGAGTGTGTAATTATGGCTCACAAAAAGGATCTTGTATATGGAAAGGCTGGTCATTCCTTCAGGCTACTAAAGCTAATGGATAAATAAATAAATAAATAAATTCTGGGTCCTTGGGTAATATGCTTATGAGGGATAATTGCCTGAAACTACACTGCTACTTTTGGAATACTACTGCTCCCCGTCTCTCCTCAGATCCTCGCTTTCTTCTCCTTTCTCCCTTTTATCGTCTCTCTTCCTCTTTATGGTTGTTATTATTGCTCTTTGTGTATCAGAAAGTGAAAAAATAAAAACAGTTACAAAAAAAGAGAGAGAGATTATGGGCCTGGCATTGTCTTTGAAGCACCAACATTTTAATGAGGGATGCCAAGAAGACTAGCTTCACATAAAACTACCCATGGCTGCTAGTCAGTTCTGTCTTCACTGTTGGAGGCTGTGATGCTTCTGAAATGGCAGGTGCTGGAAGCCACAGCAGGGGAGAAGCCTCATGCACACACAAAAAGGGATGCTGGAATAGAGGGACCTTTGCCCTGATCCAGCAGGACTCTTCTGAGGTTCACCCCTTTCCCTTTTCATCCTCACAACAACCATGTGAGTTAGGTTAGACCAGGCATAGGCAAATTCGGCCCTCCAGATGTTTCGGGATTACAATTCCCATCATCCCTGACTACTGGTCCTGATAGCTAGGGATCATGGGAGTTGTAGGCCAAAAACTCCTGGAGGGCCAAGTTTGCCTATGCCTGGGTTAGGCTAAGAGACTGTGTCTAGCTAAATGTTGCCCAATGAATTTTGTGGTTGAATCCTGGTTTCTGAGGCCCTAGTTCAAAACCTTGCAGGATACTTCTGGGAGAAGAAAAAACTAAGGAGTAAACCCTACACAAATCCAGAGTGGCGTCCCTAAGACAGTTGGATGGCGCCTTGTTCGCCTCCTTCCAGCAATTCCTGCAGCCAAGATGGTGCCAAACACCTTGCTCTGCTTTCCTTTGGACCACCTCAGTGAGGACAAGAGTGGAGTCTTGTCCCCTGGGCAGCCCAGGACCTCCAGACACACTGCTCAGGCTAGCATCCCAGAGAAGTCACTTCAGTGCCTCTAACGCAACGGTTTGACTTAACCCCGAGAGGCATACTCCGTTGCCTCTCAAGACAGACCGATGCAATAACCCAGCTACCCTTCCGACACAGAACATTCACTTAATTTTGTTTTTCGAAATCTTTCGGAACACGCACAATTCGAAACGGGCTGGGCAAAAAGTGGAACATGAAATCGACAGCCTTGACCATTTCTTGGAAGACCTCGTCATCGTAGGAGAAGCGATGCCCGAACACCACGGACGAGATCACGTTGGAGACCGCAGGGAAGATGGCGAGAGCAGGGTTCATGGGCTTCCCTGAAAGGGCAGGTGTGATAAACTGTCGTCATTTAACATTCAGACCAACATTTAGACCTGCCTGATATGAAGCCAAACGTTTTCACCTGAGAGGCCAGGAGCAAATCTAGTAGGAGGGGGAGGGCTGGGTCTGCCGCGAAAAGTGGCTGCATTCATTATTGCTTTTGTGCCTGTCTTTCATTTCATTCTTTCCATGTATGATTTTGCCTGACTCAGGGCTGGGAAACTTTTGGCCTGCCACATGTTATTGTACTACAACTCCCATCATTCCTGGCCTTGGTCCATACTTGCTCAGGACGATGGGAGATGGAGTCACTTTCTGCATGTAGAAGCATCTCCTCCTGCCCATAGACTGTTCCTTGCCACATGCTAGAAGAGTGAGATTGAACCCAAAAGTGGCCTTCTCTTTGCAGACGATCCTGCACAAGAGCCAGACTAAATCCCTCGGGGCAAGTTAGGTATGATTGCACCAAGGTTCTTTTTGTGTGGTGTTTTTCCAGGGCACAAGAGCAAATAAACACATCAGTGAAACACTGCACAAAATCAGTCTCAACCCTGGAGCCCTGTCAAGAATCATCAACAGGGCAGGAGTTCAGAACGCCTCCTCCAGTCGGCTCCCCGTGGAGTCAGTGCCAAAGGCTCTATGCAAGGAGCAGGCAATAAGGTTGCTTTAGCAACAGCTGGCAGTCAAGTGGGGCCCTAAAGAGTCCTGCAGCCAAGCAATTGCCTCTAGCTCTGCCCTCTTGGAAGGAAGCTATTGCATTTAAAGAGGCTGTGCTCTGTTTTTTAGTTGTTGGTTCCAAAGGAGCCAGGGAGCCTCTGGTGGCAGCTACAGTGTCCTCCTGCATTGTGGGTGATTCTGGAGGGGAGAGGGAAAGGGCAGTCTCCATGTGGTTTCATGGATCATAGAACTGTAGAATTGGAAGGGGCCCTGAAGGTCACTGCAGATGCAGGAATCTCAACTAAAGCATTTATGAGCTGCATAAATTCCAGAGCTTCAACACACACATTCTAGGCATGCCTATGCTTTTCAGTCTTACACCCATGAGGCCTAGAAGCTTAAATAGTCACACTAGAAGAAACTGATCCTATAAATGCATTGGGCAGTTAAACCTTGCATTTCTGCATTGTTAGCCCCGACCAGAAGTGCTGATCAATTCACAAGCTTGAAACTGCACAGCATTCAGTCTACAGTGGTGCCCCGCAAGACGAATGCCTCGCAAGACGGAAAACTCGCTAGACGAAAGAGTTTTTCGTTTTGGAGGTGCTTCACAAGACGATTCTCCTATAGGCTTGCTTCGCAAAACGACAATGCCTTGCGAGTTCCTGCGGGGTCCCCCCCCCTTTTTCTAAGCCGCTAAGCCGCTTATCAGCTGATCCGATCAGCAGATAAGCCGCTAAAAGCTACTAATAGCGCTAATAGCGCTAATCCGCTAATCCGTCAATGGGCTTGCTTCGCAAGACGAAAAAACCGCTAGAAGAAGAGAATCACAGAACGGATTCTTTTCGTCTTGCGAGGCACCACTGTATATAATAATGGTGGTGTTTCTGACCTCTCTCGTTTCTAAATAGTTCGAGGAGATAGTTCGACTCCTGTTGAATGCGGTACTCCACGCCCTTCTTCCCCATGCCTAAATTCCGCAGGGTCGTCAGGCTAAAGCGCCTCTGCTGCTTCCAGATGTGGCCAGTTGCAAACAGGACTCCTGTAAAGCAGATCAGCAATACATTCTAGAAGCATTGGCGTGGGGTGGGGAGAAAGGCATCAAAGAACTGTATTGAAGGAATGGGTTTCCCAAACCCAAAACTGACTGTGCAGGCATTTTTAAACTGCACCAAAATCCCCATTTCTCCTTAGCTAAAATGCATAAACTTTAGCTGTTGAGCAAATGCAAAACAAGAACACAGCTCTCTCCTTATCAGTTTGACGGCAAGACTGGCCTTGACTTTACCAATAGAACAGACACAGACATATCTTATGTTCTGACCACAAATGACGCAGAGACCCAAGTATGGGACTAACGCCAGAGCATGTTCTCGGAAGTAGTGACCTCTTGCTCCAAGATAGGAGTAGGAACAGGAATATCCTTTTATGGTCAGGAGTGCAGGAAGGAAATCCCTTTTATGGTTGAGAGTACCAGAGCGGGAACATATGGGATGTCAACCTACGTATACAAGCTGACGTGGTTGGAAGGAGGGAGAGGGTGCCTGGAGGATATATATACTGCCTGAAACTTGTCATTTCTTTGGACTTGCTGTGGACTCACCACGCAAGTGCCTTCTGCTATCCGGAGAGCAGAATAAACTCTTTCTTTGAACCAACTCGGTGTCATTTTGACTTCCTTCCTCCTGTCACGGAGCAATGCAGACCCAATCGGTGAACTCCAATAAGGCTACATTTCTTGGTGCGTTGGCCGGGAATCCGCGTTCTCCGAGGACAGGACAAAGGACCGAGACGTCACTGCTAAGCGAACAGCTGGGTCAGCGTTGGTGGCTCCAAGCGCGCACCCTGCCATTTCTAGGGGGAGCCCCCACGCCGTACCTGAGTGGAGACGCAGCAGAGACGGGAGAAAGAGACAGCAGCTGCACGGGGAAAAGGGTGCCCAAGGGAAGGGTAAGGTAGGCTCCACAGCTTGTTTGTGGGAGTCAGGGGTTTGATCAGCCCCGCCCAGTAGGAGCAGTAAAGTGCCGCTGGGTTCAACCAGTAGAGAGCAGTAGTGTGCCGCTGGTTTGCCGGTAGAAGAGCAGTAAAGTGCCACCGGCTTTGGGAAGTTTATGGGTAAAGGGGATTGGGGATGTGTATGGGGTTTGTATGTATGTGTATTTATTTGCGTATGGGGACACTCCAGTGAATGTTTTGAGTGGATGAGGCGTTGGGGCTCAGAGGCACTGACGAAGCGAAGTGTGGTCCTTGTAAGGTGCGGTTCCTAGCAACGCGAGTCCGTCTAGGCCACTAACAGGACGCGGAGAAAGGTGACTGGGTGAGAAACAACTCTAGGTGGATGGAGTGTCTCAGGGCTATGGGGGGAAAAAAACAAAACAAAACAAACAGCAAACCAACCCCTTTGCAGTGTTTGTTCTTTTTGGACAATTGGAAATGTCAAGCTAAAGGGGAAAAAAACCCTTTAAGCTCCTTTCTGTATTCTGGCAGTGACCAGCATAGGTGCGTCCAGTTGGCTTGTATTGTATTGCCAACACGTGGGGTCCGGGGGGGAAAAAAAGATATGTGCTCTGCAGAGGAGCGCCAGGAATAGAACCCTGCATGAAGGGGTTCTCAATTCGGCCACATTCACTGTGCTGCATGTTAGGGGATTGGGAAACAGACCTTAAAACACCTAGAATCTTGCACAGTACAAGTATAAAAAGGGATTATTTGGTCTTTAACACTAAAAGTGACATGAGTTGCTCATGAGGTCAAATTTTATATTTTCATGTTAAAGGTGGGAAGGTTTCAATTACTAATACAATCATGTAATCATGTACTGGTTTCAGAATTTGAGTGTCATCAATTCACTGTGCTTTGAGCTACCTGGTATCTTAATATTTTTGTTAAAAGTTTGTTTCTTATTGACTCTGTTGCATAGGTACCCTGGGTGATTTAGAAACCACTTGTTAAATGTTGATCAAAAGTAAAAAATGTACAAATGTATGGGAAAAGGTAGTGTTGTCAAAAGGGATGGGGTTTTAAATCCCATGTTCAGACAGATGAGAAGAGAAGTGAGAGGGTTACGGGGGACAAAGCAGTAAATCATCCCCCTTGCAGTGTCTGTGTTTAACACAGAAACAAAGACGCTATGCAGCCCTTGGTGGAGTCTGGAAACCAGGTTAAAATGGGGCCAAAGAACACATACCCTGAGTGTAAAAATTACAAAATTACTAAATATTGCATGGCATGCCAGCCCCCAGAGTATGAGCACGAGTACCTGTGTCATTTAAACATACGACCTCTTTTTGTTATCATAGAGGCGGTTCTGTAAATTTGACATACTTTTACAAGTAGCAGCAAAGGGAATTTGGAATATATTTGCAGACCTGCATTGTGTGCGTACCTCATGAGTCTTTTCAAGATTGCATCTTGCTAACTGTGATTGTATGATGAATCTGTTTCCAAAGACCCCCGTTAACACCTAAAAGCCACCTCTCAGACGCAGCACAAGGTGGAGGAGGAAACACAGGACAGTATGTGCTTTAATTATAATTTGCAGCTTTTAAAACTTAAAGGGGTGTGCAAGTTAGATTTTATTACAGATCTCAGCTCAGTTTAAAATAAGGATGAGCACACTATTTGATATCAAAATTGGTTTTTGCACTACCTTTCTTCTGATATATTTTTGAAATGTGTATAATTTTTATTTGTAAAAGGGATGAACAATTGTGTCCCAAATGGTATGCAGAAGGTGAAGTAGTGGTCTGGGCTGCAGAAGGTAGAGGGAAGTAGAAAAGAAGGTGGGAGGTGGAGAGAGGAGAGAAGTGAGAATGTTGGAACAGGAGAAAAGTTGGGTAATGGGCTGTAAAGACGGTTGAGTGTTTATGCTGATGAGTATTAATGAAAGTAATATATTGATGCTATTATTGAGAGAGTTTACTAAATATAGTAAAAGCTGAATTGCAAAAAGGCTGTGTGTGACCAGCGACACACTTAGTCAAAGTCTTGCATGTGCTGTTAAAATGCACTCAGATTATTGGTTGAGGTTTTCATGAGTAAAAACCAGCTTTTAAAGAATTCTGAATTAAGAATTAAGAATCCATAAATTAACAGCAAGAGTAGGGACCTGGAATATTGTTTGTGCTCTTTTTAGTATGTCCCTCCCATGAAAGATACTCACTGGACATCTATTAATTGAAAATTGAGATGGCTCTGAGTGTACATGCCAGGAGAGGTCTTAGGCAAAATAATTTTTATTTCCCTGTTTACATTAGGCTGTGGAAAGTGTTCCAAAACAAACATCTTATATGAGAAAGGGAGATATTGAAGCTCTTTGTGTTGATTGAACCTCCAAAGTTGTCAAATGCATTAGTGACAGCAGAATCAAGATGTTGATAGACAAATACCTCAATGCTTATTGATACAATTACCCCCCCCCCACTAGAGGACTAGTGGGTAGATCCAACCCAATATTTGTGTGTTAATAATGTCTACAGCTTCAAGAGAAAACAAAAGCTCTATTAGAGGCTCTTTCCTTCAACTATACAATCTTGCAGGAAGTGCAGAGAAAGTGGAACTTGGGTTTTCAAACCAAAATGCTAAGTAAAACAGAATGATGTGAACACTGGCCCAACTGAATGCATGAATGTGTGAATCCATTTAGGAAGAGTGTTGGGGTGAAATAGCAAATGTGTGTATTGGGAAACTGGGACCTTAATTCATAAAGCAAATAACACCAAGCAAGCTTTGTCCTTCAGCAGAATACACTTAAGATCAGTGTACACAAAGCTACAGTGATATACAAAAGCTACAGAGCTTTTTTCTAGTGTAGGATTTGTTTACATCCTCTGTAGCATACGCAAGCAGGACCAAAAATGCAGGAAGAATCAGATGCCACATTTTGAAGTAGGTGAAGGCCCCACTGCCTGTATTCGTTCGTTTGTGGTGTGTGCCTTTCTTTGTGGTTTCAGATATGAAAGTTATCAGGCACTACTTCTTATCAGGGCTGCTGATGTCATATGCTTTCGTAGCCTTCTCCGACATGGTGGTGTTCCCTAAAATGTTCCTAGTGCTCTAGGTCAGATATTTAGTTTCACATTATGAAAAAGAACAAGCAGGAACCTTTCCCCTAAACAGTGTCTTGCTTGGTACCTGCTCTCTCACCCCCCCCATCTGCTCTACATAGGATTGAATTAACTAGATATGCACACAAAAAAAGGTTGGTGTTAAAGAGTTGAATTGCACTCTGTCTCCTTCTGTGTGTGATATATACAGATGCAGGAATGAGTTTATATTTAGTCAGCATGAGTTGCTTATTCCTCCTGTTTAATATGAAGACTCTTTCTGACTGTCATGATATGTTTTCGTATAAGAAAATTCAGCCATACAGCAGGTAGCACTTAACTTATTGTTGTACCATAATTCTAACTGAATCACTGTCCCAAGTCAATTAAGTACGTGAATATGTATATCAAGATTAAATCATTTGCAGATAAATAATAGATAATAATAGGGAAAACTGGGAAGGGCTGTCCTACAGTTTATTCAAAAGGTCAATCAACTTCTAAATGCAGCCCAACAGAATCTGCAGAAAGAATTTAAAACAGAAGCATATCTTAAGAGGCAAAGGTAGGATAATCACGGTAATACGCTACCTTCCAAGAGGATCTCATTCTTTTGTGATTTAATCTCTGCTTGCAATTTGTGTGTGTGTATTCTACAATCACATTTAACCCTGGAGAAGAGAGCCAGCATCTGGTACATGTTTTTTTGTGTGTGAATGATTTCAGATGCCAGATCATCACCTGTGTCACCTTGTTAACATACTTCATATTTGTGTCAGTGTCAAAGAGAGAGAGAGAGAGAGAGAGAGAAAGAGGATGAGAAGGGGGAAATAATAATGATGATGATGATGATGTTGGGATTGAATAATTTAGAAAGGACTTAAGAAAAGGAGGTGAAGTGGACAAAAGGACAGTACAAAAGGGTGCTTCAGGATATAAGATCATATAGCGATAAAGTGGGTGTAGCGCCTTTGGTCCTGAGGGCAGCAGAGTACAGGGATAGGAACTGGCTGAAGAAACTGAAGGCATTAATGGGGTAATGGGGCCCTTTGGATGTCCAGCAGTCCTTTGTTGGGCTCAAATTGTCATTTTTGTGTGTGTATTGAATATATGCTATATGGTGATTTGTGGACCTAGTAGGTATCCAAAGCCATTTGCACATGGCGAAATATGTTTTCTATCAAGGTAATTTTATCAAGGTAATTGTTAGACCCTGATGATGACCAACCCATAGCCTATTTGTCTGAAAAATTAACCACTACGAAACAAGGTTTGCCTCCCTGCATGCGAACAGCAGTGACTGCTGCCACTCTGATTACAAAAGCTGACAAGTTCACCTTTGGACAGGAAACCACGTGCGTCACTCCTCACGCTGAGCCAGCATTGTTGGACATGAAAGGAACTTATTTTTCTATCTCCCTTTGCCAAGCACTGCTCATGCACCCGCAGTTGCAGCTTCGAGTTACTGAGGTTCTTAACCCGGTTACGCCACCACCTATGGGAGAGAATGGGCCTCCAACACCTGACTGCATATATTCCAGCAGGCCTGATTTGAAGGATGAAGCAAACCCCAGGCAGTATCAGATTGGACTGCTATGATTGATCTACACCAACCCCTTCGACTCACCCTACAGACGCCGCCTCACGCTTCTCCTCACCGCATCGGCTCGGCGCCCACCAGACAACCGCCCTGCTGGTGCCACTTACGCACGGCAAAAGAAGAATCCAGCGTGGACTAAAAGAGGACATTTTCTTTTCTTTCCCTTTGAATATATAGCTTTGTATATAGCTTTGTGGGAGGTACCCCAGGTATTAGAAGAAGGAAGGTATTAGGAAATAGATATATATCCCTGTGAACAAATGATGCAGGTAGGGCTGAGGGGGAACATGGTTTTGGCCAGGATGGTAGTCTTCTGATTTCTGGCCATCGCCGCGCCCACACAACTTAAGGTAACCCAGCGGCTAATGAGAGAATGGGGTGCCCGCAACACGCAGAAATGGAAGCCTATTCTGCAAACCGAACCAATTGCACGGTCTGCACTCTGGGACCAACAGATGCTTTGGAAGGAATACCAATCCTCCCTGTGCCTTGGAATGAGTCCTCAGTTACGGCCCCGATTTTGGGTTCCGCCGGATTTTGGGCTGCGTTAAATTTGACAGAAGGAGCCTGTGGCTTTAACATCTCTGACCATGGTGTAGCTATTCGGCACCTGGCAACAGAGAGAAGGTAGCCCATGTTCCTGTCCCAACCTGGAACGGATGGGACATGTCTTGGTTGACTCAGTGGCTTCTGAACCTTGGGTGGCTTAGAGGACTTGTAATGATGTTAATGGACTAATCTTGCTTCTTTTCTGCTCCTGTATACCCTGCTTAACACAATGCCTGCAAAATATGATGCATAAAATGATGTTACAAATGATTCGGCCCCAGATTACAGCAGTGACACGAGAATACCAGCCAGTACCTTGGGACGAGCCGAAAGGCTGTCCAAAAGAAGAGGAGGGAATGAAGGAATGGGTTTCCCAAACCCAAAACTGACTGTGCAGGCATTTTTAAACTGCACCAAAATCCCCATTTCTCCTTAGCTAAAATGCATAAACTTTAGCTGTTGAGCAAATGCAAAACAAGAACACAGCTCTCTCCTTATCAGTTTGACGGCAAGACTGGCCTTGACTTTACCAATAGAACAGACACAGACATATCTTATGTTCTGACCACAAATGACGCAGAGACCCAAGTATGGGACTAACGCCAGAGCATGTTCTCGGAAGTAGTGACCTCTTGCTCCAAGATAGGAGTAGGAACAGGAATATCCTTTTATGGTCAGGAGTGCAGGAAGGAAATCCCTTTTATGGTTGAGAGTACCAGAGCGGGAACATATGGGATGTCAACCTACGTATACAAGCTGACGTGGTTGGAAGGAGGGAGAGGGTGCCTGGAGGATATATATACTGCCTGAAACTTGTCATTTCTTTGGACTTGCTGTGGACTCACCACGCAAGTGCCTTCTGCTATCCGGAGAGCAGAATAAACTCTTTCTTTGAACCAACTCGGTGTCATTTTGACTTCCTTCCTCCTGTCACGGAGCAATGCAGACCCAATCGGTGAACTCCAATAAGGCTACAGTATATGGTATGCCTTACGGGGGGAAAGTTTGTATGTTTTTAGCTGCTGGTATTTTATCTGGATTGCTTTAAATTGTGTGAGCTGCCTTGAGCCCTGGTCCAGGAAAAGGCAGGATATAAACAACAACAACAACAACAACAGCCTGGATAAGCCAGAGATGGAACCTAGGATTTTCAATGGACAATCCAAGTGCTGTGCAATTGAGCTACAGACAATCCTTGACCCAACTCTAGTTGTGTGTTCATTATGCATAGCTGGCAGGGCAAAATGTGAAGGGAAGTGAAAGGCATATGTGCAGCTTATTCCTATTATTATTATTATTATTTATTTATTTATTTATTTATTTATTTATTTATTTATTTATTTATTTATTTTACATCCATACACAATTTTGGTACATGTACAGCCTTAAATAATTATACCATTAAATATGGATTTAAACTTGTATTTGTAGATGCTCTTTTCTTATAATTTCTAACTAAACAAAAATAAACCAAAGTAAAAAAATCCAATAAACTAAATTCCAATAAACTAAATTATATGAAAACAGACGTCATTTCCCGATGTAAGTTACCTTTACGACACTGAATGTACTTATACTTCTTACCTTAATCTTACTATAGTTTCTAGTACTTTCTTATAACATATCATACCGTTTTTCCGTGCTTAGTAGTATTTAATTTACACAAGGGTTATTCAAACACTGCCATAGATGTTATGTCATTGCTATATTTTTGTAGGTATTTCTTGAACATATCCCATTTTTGCGTGAATGATTGTTTTGCATTTCCCCTTAATCTATCTGTCAATTGAGCCAATTCTACATAGTCTAATAACTTGTTCTGCCATTCCCTCACTGTTGGTACTGTTTCCCCTTTCCAGTTTGATGCAATTAATAACCGGGCAGTGGCTGTTGCATATAAAAAGATTTCTCTCATATTTTTTGGGATATCACTGCCTAAAATTCCAAGTAGAAATGCCTCTGGTGTGTGCAGCTCATTCCTATTGAGGAAGTATGGATGGATGCCATTTGGATCCACTGGGTATGAATTTTGATGGTGTGTGCGCTTGTATGTAGAAGCTCATCCACATTCTGCCATGGCTACTCGAATATCTGCCAGGAGCCACTCATGCACTGCGGATTTTTGAAGGGGTCAGTTACTGAGAACATTTGTGGGTGCCACAGGAGGTACTCGTGGGCACCCCAATGCCTGCAGGTGTCACAGCGGGGTCCTCTGGAGTAGCAGATTCTGAGCTAGGTGGACTCATATTTTTACTTTGTAGAAAATAGCATCCTATATCCCCACATCATATGCAAAAACAGGAGGGCCTGGAAATAGACTGATTTGTCCATTTCTGATTTGTCCATTTCAATATGCAGTGGTACCTCGGGTTACAGACACCTCGGGTTGCAGACGCTTCAGGTTACAGACTCCTCTAACCCAGAAATAGTACCTCGGGTTAAGAATTTTGCTTCAGGATGAGAACAGAAATCGCACCCTGGCGGCGTAGTGGCAGCGGGAGGCCTCATTAGCTAAAGCGGTACCTCAGGTTAAGAACGGTTTCAGGTTAAGAACGGTACCACTAGTTACGCAGGTTCGGCTTACCAAACACAATGCGTTCCCTGGAAATCATTTGTTAGGCAAGTGTTCGCATAATGAGTCCACAATTTCTCTTGATTCCTATGGGAACATTTCTAAATGGGGATTTGATTGATTACCCCCCTTCATGGTTTGTTCCTAGGAATTGCTGCAACCAACCCGCAAAAGAGAGACAAAGGGGAAATTGATTTGTCTGGATTCCCTCCATCCCTGCATGGTTTCTGCCTGAAATTTGCTGTTACCATCTAACGAAACACAAGCAAGCAATGAAGTAAGGAAGTGGGCAAACTCCGGCTGTTTGGATATCTGAATCTGTGGAGATCATAATTTTGTACGTTCAGATAAGTGAATTTTCACATGGCGAGTGGATCGACAGCGGAACCCGCATGTATTGGGAATTCAATTAACATTTTTGATGGGCATTGTTTTTTTCCTGTATGCCCCACCCCCCCGCCATTTGAGTGCATTTTGTTGCATTTGATCAAGGTAGAGCCCAGAAATCTCAACACTCTTAAACAGTAAGGAGGTTGACTTACCTTTTCCCTTCATTGTCTCAATCACGAAAGGGGTCATGGGCCGGCCCGTCATCTGTTCGGAATGCGTGATCAGCGCCTCTTTCACAGCATCGAACCCATTCAGGAGAATCATGGGTTTGTGTCCCACCCACATGGTGAAGATCCTCCCATAATCCTTTGATATCTGCAATTTAGACAAATAAAATAAAATAACTTTTCTTGCAATTATTTATTTAATTATTTTTTTTTTTTTGGAAACCACTTTGTAGGCAACTCTAGCAAAAGCAACTTCCTCCCAATATGCTTTGCTGCCTGAAATGAACAACAAGTTGGCACCTCCTTCCCGTTCCACATACTGTCAAAATGCAAACAGGCAGTAAATCACACAGTTCAGAGTTTGCTCTTTACAGTATTAGCAAAAGCACAATTTCCGCAGACTTGGCCGAGTGTCAGGCCTAATGGGCAGAGCAGCTCGTTCTCTGTGATCTTAACTCCATGAAAATCAGTTGCTGAGACTGAAAGTCCTCGGCTCCTTGCAGTCGTCTCTTTGCCAGTGCTTTCTCCAAGCAATCTGAAATTGTGCCTGTGTGAAGCCAACCTCTCCTCCGCCATTTTGATGCCTCATCTGGTTCTGGGAGTCAAGGGGGGCGGGGAGCTTGTCACAGTGGGGGGGGGGAGATACCCGCAACTCTTCACCAGGCTGATTCATCTCTGCCTCTTGGACTCTCCTGCTTCAGCTTCTGCCTCCAATTCTGGACTTCTCTCTGCCACCAACTCTCCCTGCTCACTAAGCCCTGTTACCTCCTCAGCTTCTGACACAGCTGCTGAAAGGGCTGTGTTCAGATCTTTGAAGGTATTTGCATGATTTCTAAGAAGCTTGAAAACCCTTAAAACAGCCAGGAAGGAAGGGGGAGGACAAGACATTTTGTGCTTTTAAATGGTCTCCAACTGGTCTTTTTCTTTCTTGACCTCCGCTGCAAAATGAATGAGTCATGTGTAGTTGTAGCTATGTTAATCTGTCTGGCATGAGCAAAAGACGGGAGAGGCGTTTGATTTATGCTCAACAAAGAATTTAATAATGCTTTATTATGCCTATGCCCCTTGACCAAGGACTTTATTTAAATTATCATTGGACTGGATCAGGAGTGTAAGGGAGCAACTCAGAGTAAGAAGATGAACAGCTGCCAATAAAATCTGGCAAGAGGCTGCATTTGTGAAAAGTTTTTGGTTTTTTAACTGCGCGCCGAGGAAAAACCCCAGAGTGGAATTTTAATGGCAGAGATTGGGCGTGTTGTCTGGGAGTTATTTATAGCAGCAGCCTATATGCAAGTTGGTGGACGGTGGAAGGTATGAGATCAAAGGAATGAAGTGTGATTTTGTAAACATAGAAGCGAAGCGAACAAAGGAGGATGGCAATTAACTCTCCCAGCACACCAGGTCTGAGAACAACATTTATGAAGGACTACTCACGTGAAATGGATTTTATATTTATGAAAATCAACAGAGGTGCAGCTGTAAGGAAACAAGAAGGCCAGCTGTGAGAATGGACTAACATCAAGAGAAGGATAAACAGGAGATTTAAGAAGAATGAAGTGGCTACATGAGGAAGAAATGGACATAAATTTGCAACAGGAGCAGGAAACCTGATTTTTTAATATAAGAAATTGTATTAAATTAATGCAGACTGATTTGTAATCATTTGGAAAACCGATAGAAAATAATAATAATGGAATTCTTCCTTGGCACACGGTTAAAAGCAAAATCTTTTCTCAAACTCGGCCTCTTGCCAAATCCATTCGGCAGCCGTTCATTCTTCTTGCTCTGTAAACATTAGGAAGAACTTCCTGACAGTGGAATTTGCTGCCAAGGAGTGTGGTGGAGTCTCCTACTTTGGAGGTCTTTAAGCAGAGGCTTGACAACCATATGTCAGGAGTGCTCTGATGGTGTTTCCTGCTTGGCAGGGGGTTGGACTCGATGGCCCTTGTGGTCTCTTCCAACTCTATGATTCTATGATTCTGTATTGCTCCCTCACACTCCTGTCTGAATCCAAAGGCAATTTTAAATAAAGTCCCTTCAACCTTGGCTGGGGGGGGGTAGTGTTGAGATTTGTGAGAAACTGCAGCTTTGAAGTGGACAATTAGTTAGTTGGCAAGAAGCCAAGTTAAGCAAGAGTACGTGAGAAAGTCTGGCTAAAAGTTTTCCCTTATAAACAGTATGACACGGCAGTTTGATGTTGAAGTTCAGAGGTTGGTGTGTAGAGTTTGAATCGAGTCTGTGTATATAGTAACTTGTACAAAGCTGTGCTATACTTGGTATATAATAAAAGCAAATACAAATTGTTACTGTTCAGCAAGTTATGTTCCTGAGATGTCATCCTGGACTACAGGGACTAAGCAGCAGGTAGCAGAGAGTTTTGGTGGAGATCCATCAACAGGTTACAATGCACAGGTCATGGTGTCCAAGTTGCGGAGTCCAGGTTGCGGAGCGTTGCTTGTTTGCCAGGTGCTAGCCAAGTTGTGGACGCAAGGGTCAGAAGTCTCCCAGATTCCTAGCAAAGGAGTTGGTGAGGACATACCGGTGGTGATCAGTGGCAGAGTGTCGTGGAGTCGATGCTAAGAGCTGATCGACAGCAGACCTGAGTCTACAGGATGGCTGGATGCCGACTTTCAAGTTCTGCCTTTCAAGTTGGCAGACACGGGCTTGAGTGGCACAGCAGGATGCAGTGAACTCATCCATAGAATCATGGACTTGTGGAATTGGAAGCATCTTCAAAGGTCATATTGTCCACCCCCACAAATATAACCATAAAACTGCCATCGTCCCTTACTTGATTTAAGAGCATCAAACATGAAAGAAAAGAACACGCTCAGAGTGTACTTCATGTTTCAGAGACAGAAACACCCCTCCCACTATATATAGGTCTCATGATTCTTACTGTCACTAAAGAAAACAATTATAGGTAAACTGTCTCATCTGGGCCTGGGTATTACTTATAATCGAGTACAAGAAGTATCAGCCACAGCAACAAGTGTATTATGTAAGCAATGTATGGGAAATGGTGTGTCCTGCCCAAATTGTTGTTTCTTCTTCTTCTTCTTCTTCTTCTTCTTCTTCTTCTTCTTCTTCTTCATTTTATTATTTATACCCTGCCCACCTTACTGGGTTGCCTCAGCCACTCTGGGCAGCTTCCAACACAGTATATAAACATAATAAAACATCAGTCACTAAAAACTTCCTGATACAAGAAGCATCGACAATTATTTGCTTGAGACTTCTAAATACATACCTTCTTGTGCATTTCATTTCATTTTTTCATTTCACTTTTAATTTGCATACTGCCTTTCTATATTGCTTTACACAAGTTGGTTTACAAGCAGAAGAAACCACAATTTATACAACGAAGGTGATACACCAGGGGTCGTTTAACTGGCCCATGGACACCCGCTGCCCGCTCAGGGACCCCTGCCGCCCACTCGGTCGACTCCTGTGCGCTGTTCTAACCCATCTTTATTTGTTACAAGTCTCCAAAGTATTCTGACCCCCTTCCCTTCTGCTGCTGCAATCTTAAATCAGTTTCATTTCAACAATATGGCAAATCACGCCAGCAAAAATAAATACCTTGGTGTATGTTTCCTGGTTGAGACACAAGTCCAAGCGCCACAGACCTCCAATGATGGGAAACGGAGTTGGCCCAGGTGGGTACTGCCGACTCAGCCATTGCAGTTTTAGGAACTGCACGATCAGGAGAGTTACAACGGCAATGGCAATGAGCCCGCTCACTCCCACCATTGCCCTGGTTGCTTTATCCCTCGGTTTTAGGATCAGCTTGTGCCTTTGAATGGTCTGGAAACATCTGCTTCCTTAGTGAGCTGCCTTCATCTTCAAGGCTGCCTGACAGTTTTTGTGAAGGCTGCCTCAGCTTCCTCATTTGTCACTGCATGGTGGCAATTAGATGATAAGGAGGTAATAATAGTCATGTTGAAATTGTAATCAATATAATGATTTAATAACAGGGTGAGGAGATGATGTGGAACAGGCCGTGCTGTTTCTTCACGACAAAGAGCCTCTCCCTGGTCTTGCAACGATTGCATTAAGGCCGTGCTGCAATAGCATCCAGCTAGAACTAGCTGTGTCAAATCATTCGGAGCAGGCATGCAGAACCTGTGGCCCTCCAGAGATTGTTGGACCACCTGGTGGAGTGTGACATCGGAAGCTGGAGTGTGACATCGGAAGGAGACCAAGGCATTTGGAAACTATGCAATAAGGAGTGAGGCCACAGGAGCTGTAGCAAGATGAAGAGGACAGGGTAGTTCTAGATGACATCTAGATGACATAATCCTAGTCTTGCACTACTGCTAAGCAACTTAGGTACCACCTATAAGCAGAAAGTGTTCATTTGTTCCTGCACTCAAAACAAATGAGTGCCACCCCCTCTCTCTGATGAGCTGTGGCAGAGTTCCAATGGGTTCCAGTCTGTGTTCCTTTGGAGAATTGAGACATGGCGGAGCATGCCATAGCTTTAAGAAATATGGTTTATTCGCCTATTTATACCTTCTGTCTGCATGGAGGGGGTCCAGATCTTACAGTATGGTCATTTCAAGAGGGGCTTGTACCCCAAAGCAGTGCAGCCCTGGAGTCGAAGGCATTTCTCCCAGCCAGCAAGCGGCCAACCTGCCCAAGATGGATCCCAGTCTTCCCTCCCTCCCTCCCTCCCTCCCTTCTTCTTCTTCCCAGCAACCCTTCCTCAAGACTCTCTTTTCCTGTCACCTCGCACCCAGCTAGGCTGGTTTCCTTCCAAACCCCCAGTCTGTGTCCACACCTCAGGGAAAAGGGCCAGAGCAGTTCTCTTGCACTGCCAATTGTCCTCAATGGCCCTGTATTCTGCTTTATCATATCATCAATGCATAGTACGGTATGTTACAGTCAAACACATGGTAATAAGAAACGGGGGGAGGGGGGAGAGAGACTAACAAAAGTATATGACACATATCTGTAAATAATAATAGTAACATATTATAACTCTTATAAGCCTTAATTTTAACTCTCCTTCCACTTTTTATCTGGTTTCCTATCTGTTGTCTTTTTGACTGCATTTTCTTATTTTACTAAATTATTTTCAGTATCTTACACTGTCCCACTTCGTCACATCTGCTGCCGAGTATTCCCACCCCCAGTCGGTTACACTTACTTTCTTGTTATACTATTCCCCAACTATTGTTTCTATATAATGTCCAGTCCTCTTTTAAATTCTTATCGTCATTATTTCTTAATCTATTTGTCTTGCTGGCAAGTTCTATATATCCTAATATTTTAAGGTGCCATTCTTCTCTTGCTGGTACTACATCTTTTCCCCACTTTTGTGCTACCAGAATTCAGGCAGCTGTAGTCACATACATCCATAGAGTAGTTTGATTTTTTTGGTTTTTCCATTGTTATTCTTCCCAGAAGGAAAGCTCCTGGGTTTTTAGGAAACGTTCTTTTAAACATTTTCTTAAGTTCATTACGGACCATTTCCCCTATTTCTTTTATTATTATAGAAGGCCCTGCATTGATTCTTAATGTCCCTAGCTTGGCCAGGGTGTTTTGCATAGACTAGCCCAGGAATTCCTCTACCGCTTGTATTTCTCCACACCCCAAATAACCAAAATCCTATCATTTATTAATTTCTATGGTTTGGGGGGAATTCCCCCTCCCAAATCCATAACAATAATTTCCCACAACCAAATCTTTTGGTGCTTAGCTTCTCGAAGTTCCCAGAACTTACTTGACCATGATTATATTATATTCTGCCCTTTAGCTGAGGGTCACATGGTGGTTTAAAATAGAAAAACACAAAAGTATGTAACATAATAATAAGTGAGAACACAGTAATCCCCCCCAACCCCAACCCCCCACAGTTTATAAGGCCATGGACTGTCTAACTGGCCAAAGGTTGGGGAGAAGAGGAATGTTTTTGCCTGGGGAGGGTGGTTACATGAGACACTGTTCTCTTGGTGGTGGCCCCTTGCCAATGGAATTCCCTTCCAAATGATATGTGATCTGCCCACACCCTTCAAGGCATTTTTCTTTGGATCCTGAAGTATTATTTGAGTTGCGGTTCTACAGTGAGTTTTCTCACTGTGGTTCCTTGCATTTTATTTGATCTGTTCGTTTTGGGAACTGTTTGTCTTTCACTGATTGTGTTTTGCTATTGCGCTCCGTTTTGGAATAAGGGCAATATATAAATGTATCAAAGCAACCAATTAAAGAACCCAGCCCCACAGAAGGCTTGGGAAAGTTAAATAAGAATAAAAGATATAAAGGTGGGAACTTTTGCATCGCCAGGAAAGAAAAAACAAATAACTGAAAACAGGACAAAATAAGGCACGGATTTGCATAAAATGTGCATATATTCATAGCTGCAAACTGAGAAATAATTTCTCTAACTGCTGCCCAGGAGTTAACAGTTGATGAACCACTTCAAAACCTTTACTCCCACTTTGTAAGGCTCTTCCTCTTTATTTCATTCCTCTTTATTTTATTTATTTCATTTTTAAAATTTCTATACTGTTTTATATTTTTAAGAAAAATCTCAGAGCTGTTTTCAGCATATTAAATCAATAAAACATAGATAAAACAATCTGAAGAAAGTCAAATATAGAGTATACAGTCAAAGCAACATAACAGAAAATTAAAATATTATTTTAAAGATTTCAAAATAAAACATTACAAAGGAATTAAATATGAATTCTGTCAACTACAGAATTCATATTTAACATAGTAGGGCTGGGAGAGTCTGGGCCCTGCCCCCTAGACCAGGTGGAAAGGGCCTTGCGGGGAGCGGCCTTCATGCCCCACAACCGGGCAATGTGCCTCTGGCCTCATGAGGAGCCTCTTCAGTGGGGCTGGTGAGTCTGGTACCCGCCCCCTAGGCCAGATGGGATGGGCCTTGTGGGGAGCGGCCTTCATGCCCCACAGCTTGGCAATGTGCCTCATGAGGAGCCTCTTCAGTGGGGCTGGTGAGTCTGGGACCCGCCCCCTAGGCCAGGTAGAAAGGGCCTTGCCGGGCGATGTTCCTCCGGCCTCATGAGGAGCCTCTTCAGTGGGGCTGGTGAGTGTGGGCCCAGCCTCCTAGGCCAGGTAGAAAGGGCCTTGCGGGGAGCAGCCTTCACAGCTCACAGCTGGACTTTGCCCTGACAGCTGTTCCAACATGTGATGTTGATGGGCAACCATAAAAAAACGTTTTTCTCCTTAACCATTTGTGAGTATTGTTTTATTTATGCAGGGGGTTGGACTAGATGACCCTTCCATTGCTACATTTCTATGGTTCTATTATTCTATATATTGGAAGAACATGCACCACAGCCCCTTGTGGACAGCAGCTTCATGTTGCAATGTTCAGGCAAAGTTTTTAAAAGTTTCACAAATCTTCTTGCATCATCTCTCACTGTGCTACTGAGTTCTGGGCTACCAGCTCATAAACTTACTTCAACAGTGGCTGGCAATTTTCCTGGAGAACTAAGCAATGCTCTTCCCAATAAAGATTTGAAAGACTATGGGGGAGTTGATTTGGTGTCAGGGGCGTTTCAGTTGTAAGAAGTCTGAAATAGCTGGCAGTATGGTGTAATGGTTAGTGTGTGGGGCAAGGCTAGCCTCACAATTGTTGTTTGTTAAGTGTGCTTTATAATAAGCAGTTGATGCTCCTCACACACCCAAAACAGTGCTGATCTTCGCTCCCCACTTCTTCCTGATGCTGATATTTATCTCCCCACCCCCACCCCATTTCAGATGCTGGTCTTCACTTGGGGAATATTGGAAATGGGGAGGGGGGAGTCGGTCTAGTCCTGCTGTGTTGGATGAGTTTCAGTTAGTAAGGCCCAGGCATATGGACAAGGCGTTTGGATTAGTCTGGGCGACCACTTGTGCCCTGGAGACTCTTGGCTTATAAAAACTAGCAAGGAGGGGGCAGCTGGCCGGGCCAGTGAGGTGATTAATGCCTCCTTGCGAGAGAAAGTGGCCTCTGTCACCTCAGGAAACCCTTCCTTAACTCAGAAAATCTACCAGCCAGTTGCTAATCTCCCCTTCATCAGCAATGTTCTTGAGCAGGTGGCTGTAGACCAGATCCAGGTGCTCTTGGAGGAAACTGATTTTCTAGATCCTTTTCAGTCGGGGTTTTGGCCCAGTTTTGGCCCAGAAACTACTTGGGCAGCCTTGTACGATGATCTCTGTTGGGAGAGAGACAGGGGAAAGGTGTCCCTGTTAATTCGCCTTGACCTCTCAGTAACTTTCGATACCATCAACCATAATATCCTTCTGGGCTCCCTCTGAAGACTGTCCAGAAACTTCAGCTGGTGCAGAAGCATATTATCACTGGGGCAAGCATATTACACCAATCCTGGCCTGACTGCACTGGCTGAAAATTAGTTTTAGGGCCCAATTCAAAGTGCTGGTTTTGACCTATAAAGGCTTAAACAGCTCAGAACTGCAGTACCTCAAGGACTGCCTCTCTCCATATGAACCTACCCAGACCCTGAGATCATCCTCTGAGGTCCTTCTTCGTGCGTCTCTTCCACGAGATGTCAGAAAAGTGGCAACGCAAGAATGGGCCTTTTTTGCAGTGGCTCCCCATTTGTGCAATGTTCTCCCCAGGGAGGTGTGGCTGGCACCTTCATTATACACATTTAGGCTCCTGGCAAAAGCCTTCCTCTTCAACCAGGCCTTTGACATTCTTGGCAGGTGGTGCGTAAGGCACCGTACAAGTGTCCTGATCCACACGGATTCAGACCACTGCAAATAAGTAAATAGTCCAGGCAAGGGGGAGATCAGCAGTCCCAGGAAGCCAAAGCACGAGAGGGAATCAGCTGTGGGTTTTCAGGACCACGGCCAGTGATCCTGCTGCTAAGACAGACCATGCAAATTTCAAATCTAGGTACCCACCAAGAAGTTGTTCCAGTAACAACAAAAAAGAAGTGTTGGTACTGCATACCCCTGGGAAAAAAGCATTGTTGTTGTCCTCCCCCAATTTGGAGCCTTCCAGCTGTTGTTGATCTCAGATTCTCACCACTCCTGGCAACTGGCCAAGCCAGCTGGAGCTGATGGGAGCTGCAGCAACTTCTGGAGGGCAGAAGGTTAGAGAATGCTGGTGGGAGAGATGGGCTGGCTACTCTGCACCAGAACACTACACCTTGATGAGCCATTTCTTGGTAAATTCAGGATAAAGCAAGATGGGTGTGATAATTGCACCCTGCAGATTGAAGTAACTGTGTCAGTGTTTAAATCCTGAAAGGCATCACTGTAGGCTTCACTGGCATTTACTGGGGATTAAGGGAATAGGAAAGCAACAGCCGTTAGGCAAACTCAAGACTCTGAAAGGGAGGCAATCCATGTGGCAAGATCTGCCAAGAACATCTTAGGATGCAACTTAGGGGACTTTCCCAGTGGAGTTGAAGGAAGCAGTGGTGCGTCCGCTCTTAAAGAAAACATCTCTAGATCCTTTAAAGGTAAAGGGACCCCTGACCATTAGGTCCAGTCATGGCCGACTCTGGGGTTGCGGCGCTCATCTCGCTTTACTGGCCGAAGGAGCCGGCGTACAGCTTCCGGGTCATGTGGCCAGCATGACTAAGCCACTTCTGGTGAACCAGAGCAGCGCATGAAAACACTGTTTACCTTCCCACCGGAGCGGTACCTATTTATCTACTTGCATGTTGACGTGCTTTCGAACTGCTAGGTTGGCAGGAGCAGGGACCGAGCAATGGGAGCTCACCCCGTCGCAGGGATTTGAACCGCCGACCTTCTGATCAGCAAGTCCTAGGCTCTGTGGTTTAACCCACAGCGCCACCCACGTCCCTCCTAGATCCTTTAGATCTATCCAATTACCTCCCAGTTTCAAATCTTCCATACCAGGGTAAGGTAATTGAGAGAGTGGTTGCTGAACAGCTTGGTAGGTTTCTGGATGAAACATCGGCTCTGGACCCATTTCAGTCCGGCTTTCGCCCTGGTTACGGGACCGAGACAGCTTTGGTCGCCCTAACAGATGATCTCCATAGACAGCTGGATTGAAGCAGGTCAGGACTGCTGATTCTCCTAGATCTATCAGCAGCCTTTGACATGGTTGATCATGAACTTCTGGACCACCGCCTTGCCGACATGGGGATTCAGGGCACAGTCCAACAATGGCTGTGCTCCTTTATCTCAGGTTGGGGAAAGAGGGTGGTGCTAGGGAGGGAGTTGTCACCACAGCACTCCTTGGTGTGTGGAGTCCTGCTGGGTGCAATCCTTTCCTGATGCTTTTTAATACAGTGGTGCCTCGCAAGACGAAAAGAATCCGTTCTGTGATTCTCTTCGTCTAGCGGTTTTTTCGTCTTGCGAAGCAAGCCCATTGACGGATTAGCGGATTAGCGCTATTAGCAGCTTTTAGCGGCTTATCTGCTGAACGGATCAGCTGATAAGCGGCTTAGCAAAAGGGGGGGAGGGGGGAAAACCAGCAGGAACTCGCAAGACATTGTCGTCTTGCGAAGCAAGCCCATAGGAAATTCGTTTTGCGAAGCACCTCCAAAACGGAAAACTCTTTCGTCTAGCGAGTTTTCCGTCTTGCGAGGCATTCGTCTTGCGGGGCACCACTGTATCTTTATGCGCCCCCTTGCCCAGATTGTCCGGAGCTTTGGACTTGGTTCTCATCAATATGCTGATGACACCCAACTTTATCTGTTGATGGACGGCTGCCGTGACTCGGCCCCGGACACACTGACCAGATGCTTGGAACCTGTGGTTGGATGGCTGTGTGGGAGCCAGTTGAAGTTAAATCCTTCGAAGACAGGGGTCCTCTGGTTCGGTCGCGATGACATGGGGTTAGGGGGCCAACTCCCCTCTTGCGGGGGCTCAATTAGTGCCAGCGCCTTCTGTCAAGAGCTTGGGTGTAAACTTTGACACCTCCCTTTCCATGGAGGCGCAGGTTGCAGCCACAGCAAAGGTGGCATTTTCCCATCTCTGCCGTATTAAGCAGTTGGTCCCTTACCTTTCTCGCCCTGATCTGGCCACAGTGATCCATGCGATGGTCACCTCCAGGTTTGATTATTGTAACTCACTCTACGCGGGGCTGCCCTTGAAGCTGATCCAGAAACTCCAGTGGGTGCAGAATGCCGCAGCGAGGCTCCTTACGGGGTCCTTGCCACGGGATCACATTCATCCAGTGCTTTACCAACTGCACTGGCTGCCGGTGGAGTACAGGGTCAGGTTTAAGGTGCTGGTTTTTACCTTTAAAGCCCTATGCGGCCTAGGACCCATGTACCTATGGGACTGCCTCTCCTGGTATGCCCCGTGGAGCACCTTAAGGTCCACAAATGACAACATTTTGGAGGTCCCAGGTCGCAAGGTGTTTAGATTGGTCTCAACTAGGGCCAGGGCCTTTTCAGTACTGGCCCCAGCTTGGTGGAATGCTCTGTCACAAGAGACTAGGGCCCTGCGGGACTTGACATCTTTCCACAGGGCCTGCTAGACAGAGCTGTTCCGCCTGGCCTTTGGTTTGGACTCAGTCTGACCCTTATGTTTCCCTCCCCTTATGGTCTTGATTTATCGGCTACTTTTACAATGAGGCTGCATTTTAAATTGTATTTTAACTTGTATTTTAAGTTGGTGTTTTGTTTTGTCTCCCCCCCCCCCCATTATGTTTTTACTGTGATTTTATTGGTGTTAGCCGCCCTGAGCTCAGCTCTGGCTGGGGAGGGCGGGGTATAAATAAAAATTATTATTATTATTATTATTATTATTATTATTATTATTATTATTATCATCATCATCAGATCTCTGTCCCAACACAAGACAGAAGATAGGGCTGTCAATGGCTGCCCTTCCTTATGAGGAGACCCAGGGATGGGGTGGGGCAAGGCAGGTGGAAGGAGGCCTTGCCTGATGGAGTCTCTCCCCTCACAAGGCATAGCTTCCTTATGAGGAGACCCAGGGACGGGGGGGGGGGGGGACAAGACAGGTGGAAGGAGGCCTTGCTGATGGAGTCTCTCCCCTCACAGTTCTTCCTCCACAAATAGCTTCCTTATGAGGAGACCCAGGGCCGGAGGGTGGGGCAAGGCAGGTGGGAGGAGGCCTTGCCTGATGGAGTCTCTCCCCTCACAGTTCTTCCTCCAGGCATAGCTTCCTTATGAGGAGACCCAGGGAAAGGGGGGGGGGGCAAGGCAGGTGGAAGGAGGCCTTGCCTGATGGAGTCTCTCCCCTCACAGTTCTTCCTCCACAAATAGCTTCCTTATGAGGAGACCCAGGGAAAGGGGGGGGGGCAAGGCAGGTGGAAGGAGGCCTTGCCTGATGAAGTCTCTCCCCTCACAGTTCTTCCTCCAGGCATAGCTTCCTTATGAGGAGACCCAGGGCCGGAGGGTGGGGGGGGCAAGGCAGGTGGAAGGAGGCCTTGCCTGATGGAGTCTCTCCCCTCACAGTTCTTCCTCCAGGCATAGCTTCCTTATGAGGAGACCCAGGGCCGGAGGGTGGGGGGGGCAAGGCAGGTGGAAGGAGGCCTTGCCTGATGAAGTCTCTCCCCTCACAGTTCTTCCTCCAGGCATAGCTTCCTTATGAGGAGACCCAGGCCGGAGGGTGGGGCAAGGCAGGTGGAAGGAGGCCTTGCCTGATGGAGTCTCTCCCCTCACAGTTCTTCCTCCAGGCACATCTTCCTTATGAGGAGACCCAGGGATGGGGGGGGGCAAGGCAGGTGGGAGGAGGCCTTGCCTGATGGAGTCTCTCCCCTCACAGTTCTTCCTCCAGGCATAGCTTCCTTATGAGGAGACCCAGGGCCGGAGGGTGGGGGGGGCAAGGCAGGTGGAAGGAGGCCTTGCCTGATGAAGTCTCTCCCCTCACAGTTCTTCCTCCAGGCATAGCTTCCTTATGAGGAGACCCAGGCCGGAGGGTGGGGCAAGGCAGGTTGAAGGAGGCCTTGCCTGATGGAGTCTCCCCCCCTCACAGTTCTTCCTCCAGGCACATCTTCCTTATGAGGAGACCCAGGGCCGGAGGGTGGGGGGCAAGGCAGGTGGAAGGAGGCCTTCCCTGATGGAGTTTCTCCCCTCACAGTTCTTCCTCCAGGCACATCTTCCTTATGAGGAGACCCAGGGCCGGAGGGTGGGGCAAGGCAGGTGGAAGGAGGCCTTGCCTGATGGAGTCTCCCCCCTCACCTGTATAAGAAGTAGAATGAAGGAGGCCTCCCAGCATTCTCACAGGCCCATATAAGAACAGCATAAACAGTTGGGCCTGATGGACATTGACTGTTCCCATACCTAATCCTGCGGAAAGCTATCTAATTAGATTTTAATTTGATTCTGACTTGTTTTTAGGAGGTAATTTAATTATTGTTTGATTTTATACCAATGTTATATATTAGATGTTAGCCGCCCTGAGCCCATTCTCGGCTGGGGAGGGCGGGATACAAATAAAAGTTGTTTTTATTGTTTTTATTATTCAGCATTGTCCATCAGTTTCATAAACTGCTCCTACTTTGTTGGTAATCCTTCTTTCTACATCTGTCCATATAAAGTTCTGGTTGCTGCTGTCGTGTACATAAATAAACTAGTCAGCTTTCTCCGGACCTCTGTCCCCATTCCTAGCAAAAGGCTTCAGGGTTTGTTTGGTTTTGGAATTAAACATCCTTTTCACTCCATTATATATATTTCCCCCCCAAACCCTTCACCTTTTCACAGGACCTTCACATATGATAAAATGACTCTTCCTCTGTTGACATTTCCAGCATGTACCTGGCACTTTCTTATACATCTTTGCTAGTTTAGATGGTGTTAAGGACCACCTACACATCATTTTCATATAGTTTTCTCTCAAGGTGTAACATGCAGCAAATATCAAATCTACCTTCCATGGTGAGAGTGTAGTGATCAGGTGGGATTGCTATGAGGAATTATAACAAAAATAGAGTAAGCCACCTGTGTCAGCAATGAAAGCATTGCGTTGACTGGGTTTAAACTATTTTGATATGATTCCTGATCAATCCACACCTCTGCATCCCTGTTCCATTTCTCTTTCTTGATAAGCCACGTACTGCAGGCAGGCATCCTGGGTCATCAAAGACAGCGGGCAGATTCTTTTGATGTAGCTTTTCTGATATGTTAATCTTAGGATGTTAATCTTAGGGCCAGGAAACAGGTCTCACATAAAGGTGATAACTGTCCTCCTGGCCATCCTTCTTATCATGTATATTGCTTGTTTATCACCTCCCGGGATTGCCAAATGCACTCCTTTGTAGTTCTGTTTTATTTGTTTTATTTACCCTATGCTTAATTAGTTTTGGTAGTTTAACTTTGTCCCCACGTGGGGTTTGTTGAAATGCTCAGAAAAAATCTGATTGGTTCTTACAAGCACTCTGTAAAAAGTTCTTTTGTGAATAAAACGACCTGGGCCGAGGGGCAGGGAGAGATTATTATACGCACCGTTCCCAGAGTCTTGCTGGTTCAAGCCTCTGTGTGTATTCTTATTAATCAGAGTTCAATCCTTCCTTTACTTTGGGAACGCCTCAGAGAGAAATGTGGGATCTTTCTAGAGCACAGGTAATGCCCAGCTGCTATAGAAACATACGGTTAGGAGTTTGAATGTGTTCCATACACCTCTAATCCTTGGATCCAGTAAGTGTTAGGATTTAATTAAGACTTCTAATTCTTGGACTAGCCAGGCAAGCCCCTGATGAGGAGATAGGCTGGGTGAAGAGTCATTAAATGGCTCGTTGTGTGAACGAGGCCTCCTCTCTAAACAGACAAAGCCAGAGTTTGGAGCAGAGCTGAGCTCCAGTGATGGGACTGAGAGGCAAGAGAGAGAAAGCCATGCCAGGACCTCTGCTTGAATCCAAGGCTTTGGCTCTAGGAGAAACAAGACCCTCTTGAGGTGTTAATTCTGTGAAGCCCTCTAATGTTTTTAATATTTAATGCTGTATTGTTTTTAATACTTGATTGGAAGCCGCCCAGAGTGGCTGGGGAAACTCAGCCAGATGCGCGGGGTATAAATAATAAATTATTATTATTAATATTATTATTATTAATGTAGGCTCAGGTTTCATATATGTGTAAATATGGCATAGCTGAGCAAGAATAACTTCTTCACCAAGTTAATTTTATATCACAATTTCAGTGATCAAAAGGCTGCTTGATTTGAAGTGAATGTGTTTATCTTTGCCCACAGATTTAACTACTGTTCCTGGCAGAAAGAGAAAGGGTGCGCTGATTTATATATTTGCATAGTGATTCCAGGAAAGGTTTTCAGGATGAAGCAGGTGAACAGAAGCATTTCCTCCTGATGACTAAGGGCAAAGGCTTAAAATAAGAAGGCAGATAAAATCCAAACCACGCAGTATAACAACTTTACGGCATAAAACATGAAGTAGTTAACTGTTGTTTGAGTTTCAGGTAGTGATAAAGCGGGATATCAAATCCAAACTCTCTTCTTCTTTCACGGACTTCTCCCTCTTTCTGGATCATGACATTTTTTATCATGAGGGAGACAATTCTTACTGTCAGAAAGTTCTTCCTGATGTTTAGCTGGAATCTCCTTTCTTGTAACTTGAAGCCACTGGATCGAATCCTACCCTCCGGAAAAATGGGCTTGCAAAGTGGAAGTCCAGAAAGTAAAATCTTTGCACAGGTTAATGGAACATTTTTAAGAATTGAAAGAGTTGACCTAGGTAATAGTCATGCTTATTTTTGTATTTTTTTAGGCTGTGAGGTTGCCAGCAGAAGTCGTTGTTATTGTTGTTGTGATTTATCTTTAAGAAACAACTGTTCACCCTAAGGTCCCAGTGAAAACAATTCAAAATACATTGTTACTTGAAACAAATAACAGTCAGAAGAACAGAGTGGGTCCTAAAACTATATAAACGTGTCGAAGGGCGGGGTAAAGAGTTGTGTCTTCAGCAAACAGTGCAAACTGATTAATGAAGGTGCTGGATGTACCTTTGTGGGAAGACAATTGCACAGCTTAGGAACTGCGACAGAGCATGGCCTCTCTTCCGTTATCTGTTGGGACTACCACCATTTTAGCACCTGAGAGGGTCTGTATTGAAGGATGTAGCCTTTCAGATATTTCAGGGCATCCTGACCTTGACAGCTCTCCCATTTGTGCTGAAGCAATGGCTTTCTTGGAAACACTTAATTGACTCTTTCACAATTGCACAATGGGTGTGTGGCCTAGATGGGCAGATAAACAACTAAGTGGCAATTGTTGTCAAGGCTCTGTCAAGACTTCAGGGAATTACGATCCCTCCCCCGGTGGCAGTCAAAAGGCAGATAGTTAAAAGAGTTCTCACCACATAATTTATTTGGTATACACAAAGAGATACAAAAGAACGCTGTCTCTACAACAATGGTGTTGCTCCAACTGAGCTCCTCCGCCCTCCCTTCCTAGCAACAGCACTTCCCCTTACCGTGGGCGCCAGGGGCTAATTGTCTCTGAGTCCTTTGCTCTTCCACTTGCAATGAACATCGAGTTCTGGAAGAAGGGGTGTCAGAAATGCTCTCCAGTGATAACGTTCAGCTGGCTGCTTTTGCTCTGTCCCCTCCTTCTCTTCTCCCAACACCTCCCAAATCTTCTGTTCACCTGTCTCTGAGCTGTAATCTTCCTCAAACCACAGCTGTAATTCATTTTTTTTTAAAGATATTTATTAAATTTTCACAAATTATAAAATCAAACACAATACAAACAAACACACACAAAGACAAACAAATATAATTTCAAATCCTTATTCTCTTAAAACTTACTTCACCGACCTCCTCATACCTCCCCTTTCTGCATTCCAATTTCAAATATTTAGTTCAGCAAATACTCACCCTTAATTTACTCTAATTGTAATCCTTTCTTTGCCTTTAACCTAATCTTTACAGCTGTAATCCGCTTACTTCTATAGCCGCAACATTTTAACACTCATTAATTTTACAATGTCTTTTAAGATCTTAAATTTCTTCCAATCTTCTTCCGCCATCTCTTTTCCCTGATCCCGGATTCTGCCAGTCATTTCAGCCAGTCCCATGTAGTCTATCCCCTTCATCTGCCATTCTTCCAGAGTGGGTAGATCTTGTGTCTTCCAATACTTTGCGATGAGTATTCTTGCTGCTGTTGTAGCATACATAAAAAAAGTTCTATCTTTCTTTGGCACCAATTGGCCGACAATGCCCAAGAGAAAGGCTTCTGGTTTCTTAAGGAAAGTACATTTAAGTACCTTTTTCATTTCATTATATATCATTTCCCAGAAAGCCTTAATCTTTGGGCACATCCACCAAAGGTGAAAGAAAGTACCTTCAGTTTCTTTACATTTCCAACATTTATTATCAGACAAATGGTAAATTTTTGCAAGCTTGACTGGAGTCATGTACCACCTATAAATCATTTTCATAATATTTTCCTTTAAGGCATTACATGCCGTAAATTTCATACCGGTGGTCCACAACTGTTCCCAGTCAGCAAACATGATGTTATGACCAAATATCTTGTGCCCACTTTATCATAGCTGATTTCACTGTTTCATCTTGTGTATTCCATTTCAACAGCAAGTTGTACATTCTTGACAAGTTCTTAGTATTGGGTTCTAACAGTTCTGTTTCTAATTTTGATTTTTCCACCTGGAAGCCAATTTTCCTGTCCTGCTTGTAAACCTCCATTATTTGATAATAATGGAGCCAGTCTCGCACTTTAACTTTTAATTTCTCAAAGCTCTGTAATTTCAGTTTATCTCCTTCCTGTTCCAAAATTTCCCAATATTTCGGCCATTTGGCCTCCATATTGAGTTTTTTCACAGCCTTTGCCTCCATAGGGGACAACCACCTTGGGGTTTTATTTTCCAACAGATCTTTATATTTAATCCAAACATTATATAATGCTTTCCTAACAATATGATTTTTAAAAGCTTTATGGGCTTTAACCTTGTCATACCATAGATATGCATGCCATCCAAATACATTGTTAAAACCTTCCAAATCCAAAATGTCTGTGTTCTCAAGAAGCAGCCAATCTTTCAGCCAGCAGAAGGCTGCTGATTCATAGTAAAGTTTAAAGTCCGGCAGGGCAAATCCCCCTCTTTAATTTACATCAGTTAAAATCTTAAACTTTATTGTGTGTTTCTTGCCCTGCCAGACAAACTTCGAGATATCTTTCTGCCACCTCTTGAAACAATCCATCTTGTCCACAATTTGCAGTGTTTGAAACAAAAACAACATTCTAGGCAGTACATTCATCTTGATAATAGCAATTCAGCCTAGCAAGGAAAGCTTCAAATTTGACCATATTTCTAAATCTTTTTTTACTTCCGTCCAGCATTTCTCATAGTTATCTTTAAATAAATTCACATTCTTAGCTGTCATATTAATCCCCAAGTATTTCACTTTCTACCACAGCTGTAATTCAATACTGCCTTCCTCTTCTCTGGATGCTTCAGGAGGAGGGGGCGGCGGTCTCCACCATTCCTCCTCAGTTTCATCCCCCTCAGTCCAGTCCCTGACAATTGTCAGCCTTGCACATCTGCTTGACTTTTATGAGTGCAAGGTTCCACTCTCTGAACTGAACCTTATGACGTGTCTGCAGGACCTGGGGCTGAGCTCGCTGTCTGGACACAGGAAGGCCAACTTGGAATTGTTCACGTGTTCAACAGATTACTTTTAATTATGCTCATGTTAGTTTGCCAGATGGTTGGTTATAACTTCAACGGATTGACATGGGTCCTGCCTAGTTGCTCAGTTTTAGAAAAGAATAGGCAAAGGTTGTTGAGCTCTCTTTTAGGAAAGTCTGCTAGACATCTTTATGTAATAAAAGAACACATACATGAACATGAAAAGAATACAGAACCCAGCTACCTTAACCTCTACTATCTTAAACTCTTCTTACAAAAAAAATATTAAATGAATAAAAAATGGTGAGATGTAGTGATCAGATGGGATTACCATGAGGAATTATAAAATATACATCAAGCCATTGTGTCCACGATGAATGCATAGTGTTGACAATAATTTCTGATTAAATCCCATAAGATTCTACATTTATGCCATTTTTCCTCTACTGCCAATTTTTCTTTCTTGACAAGGCACGTACACAGCGCAGTTGCTTCGCCAGGCATGCATCCTGGGCTGTGAAAGATAGTGGGCAGCTTCTTTGATGTAGCTTTTCTGATATGTTAATCTTAGGATGTTAATCTTAGGGCCAGGAAACAGATCTCACCTGAAGGTGATAATGATCGCTGTCCTCCTGGCCATCATTCTTATCATGTATATTGCTTGTTTATCACCTCTGGGGTTGCCAAATGCACTCCTTTGTAGTTCTGTTTTATTTGTTTTATTTACCCTATGCTTAATTAGTTTTGGTAGTTTAACTTTGTGCCCACGTGGGGTTTGTTGAAATGCTCAGAAGAAATCTGATTGGTTCTTACAAACACTCTGTAAAAAGTTCTTTTGTGAATAAAACGACCTGGGCCAGGGGGTGGACAGAGAGATTATTATACACACCCTTCCCAGAGTCTTGCTGGTTTAATAATAATAATAATAATAATAATAATAATAATAATAATAATAATTTATTATTTGTACCCCGCCCATCTGGCTGGGTTTCCCCAGCCACTCTGGGCGGCTTCCACAGAAACCAGAAAACACTAAAATATCATACATTAAAAGCTTCCCTGAATAGGGCTGCCTTAAGATGTCTTCTGAATGTCAGGTAGTTGTCCATCACCTTGACATCCGATGGGAGGGCATTCCACAGGGCGGGCGCCACCACCGAAAAGGCCCTCTGCCTGGTTCCCTGTAGCTTCGCTTCTCGCAATGAGGGAACCGCCAGAAGGCCCTCGGCGCTGGACCTCAGTGTCCGGGCAGAACGATGGGGGTGGAGACGCTCCTTCAGGTATACTGGGCCGAAGCTGTTTAGGGCTTTAAAGGTCAACACCAGCACTTTGAATTGTGCTCGGAAACGTACTGGGAGCCAATGTACGAGACCGGTGTTATGTGGAGCTTTCAAGACCGGTGTTATGTGGTCTCGGCGGCCGCCCCCAGTCACCAGTCTAGCTGCCGCATTCTGGATTAGCTGTAGTTTCCGAGTCACCTTCAAAGGTAGCCCCACGTAGAGCGCATTGCAGTAGTCCAAGCGGGAGATAACTAGAGCATGCACCACTCTGGCCAGACAGTCCGCGGGCAGGTAGGGTCTCAGCCTGCGTACCAGGTGGAGTTGGTAGACAGCTGCCCTGGATACAGAATTGACCTGCGCCTCCATGGACAGCTGTGAGTCCAAAATGACTCCCAGGCTACGCACCTGGTCCTTCAGGGGCACAGTTACCCTATTCAGGACCAGGGAGTCCTCCACACCAGCCCGCCCCCTGTCCCCCAAAAACAGTACTTCTGTCTTGTCAGGATTCAACTTCAATCCATTAGCCGCCATCCATCCTCCAACCGCCTCCAGGCACTCACACAGGACCTTCACCGCCTTCACTGGTTCTGATTTGAAAGAAAGGTAGAGCTGGGTATCATCTGCATATTGATGGACACCCAGTCCAAACCCCCTGATGATCTCTCCCAGCGGCTTCATATAGATGTTAAAAAGCATGGGGGAGAGGACGGAACCCTGAGGCACCCCACAAGTGAGGGCCCAAGGGTCTGAACACTCATCCCCCACCACCAAGCCTATGTGTGTATTCTTATTAATCAGAGTTCATTCCTTCCTTTACTTTGGGAACACCTCACCTATCAAAAAAGCTTCTGGGGTTTTTTTTAGTAAATGTCATTTTAAACATTTTTTTTCAATTCATTATATATCATTTCCCCCCAAAATTGAATATTCTTACATTCCCACCACATATGGTAAAAGGTACCTTCCTCTTCTTTACACCTCCAACAATTCCTTTGTTCTGTTTTATACATTCTTGCCAATTTTGTTGGTGTGACATACCGCCTGTACATCATCTTCATATAATTCTCTTTTAACAATATACAATCCGTAAACTTCAAATCAACTTTCCAAATTTTTAAAAGCAGATTTCTGATGCAGTGTAAGGCTTTTTTAATGTTGTAAACTGCCCTGTGATTGTCAGATATACATTTCATTAATGATATAATAATTTATCCTATGAACTGCCCTGAGACCTGTGGTTATAGGGTGGTATGCAAATTTAATAAACACACAAACAAGCAAGCAAACAATTCTTGCTCAGGCTTACACTTCCTGTTTCTTCTTTGACTGTAACACAGAACATGCTTTTCATTCTGAATGAGTGCCAGGAGAAAGTAGCTTCTTAACATAGGCACAAAGAGAGAGGTAGCGCAAGTTCCTTCGTACTTGGCAACCTGCAGGGATTTCTCGCTGCATGCTGATATAAAGGTAAAGGTAAAGGTACCCCTGCCTGTACGGGCCAGTCTTGCCAGACTCTAGGGTTGTGCGCTCATCTAACTCTATAGGCCAGGAGCCAGCGCTGTCCGCAGACACTTCCGGGTCACGTGGCCAGCGTGACAAGCTGCATCTGGCGAGCCAGCGCAGCACACGGAACGCCGTTTACCTTCCCGCTGGTAAGCGGTCCCTATTTATCTACTTGCACCCGGGGGTGCTTTCGAACTGCTAGGTTGGCAGGCGCTGGGACTGAATGACGGGAGCGCACCCCGCCGCATGCTGATATGCATTACATCAAATGGGTTGAGTTACCAACGAACTATATATAGAATCTGAAGAAATAAAACCCTCTGACTCAGCCTTAGAAGACTGGAGGACTGGGCTCAGCCAGTAGGGGTGAGATGTGTATGTGCCTGCCGGGGATGATGGGAGTTGTCGTTCAAAGCCCCTGAAGGGCGGCAGCTTGACAAAGTATGGAACAGCCAATTGCCAGCAGCACACAACTCACATAGTTCCACTTGTAGACTGAAATGAGCCTTTTTCTCTTCACTGCTCTGCTGAGTAGTTTGAGACAATAAAATGATAGTGGCAACCCTCCAGATCCCCATACTTTTTTTAAAAAAAATCATAATTCATTTTTATTAAATTTTCCACTTTAACAATCCAATCCAATCACATTAAATATTCCAGATTATACATATACATATCAAATAATCTGAATATTCTGCCAGATTATAAATAGGACTTCCCATGCTTCAAGTTTGGAGGGTTCTGATCATATCTCTACTGCTTTTCATGGCCACTTCCAATGGTTCCTCTAATTCTTCCTGTTGTTAACCTTCGTTCTTTCACGGCCTCTGAGTTGTTCCCACAAGCGACTTGAAACGAGCAATGATGTGTTTCTGTGTGGGTTTTATGTCTATGATTCCCCTCTATAAGTTTGCAGCATCTCCTCACACGCTGGTGTTTCTGCCGAATCAGTCCAAAGGTCTTTTCGCTGCTGGCAGCCACCATCTTCACTCAGTTCCGATGAAATCAAGCCTAAGTGTCTGCTCATTCATTTCCCCAGACCAGTTGCATCAAACATTAGCCTTTCCAGGGAAGATTTACCAAATCAAACTGGAAATACAAATATAACGACATATTAAAGGCTCACCTCCTCCTATGACTATTTGTAGTTCTGCAACTCCGTCTTGACTTCCATAATGGCGGATTTCCAAATTAAAATTGCGACACAGCACCCACATAGATTCTAGGAAACCTTCCAAGGTTTTTTAACATCTCTCCAACGGCTAATGAGATCCTGCTTCTGTCTGATATCAACAAATCGGAGAATCTTTTATCTTCTTCCAAGCAAATCAAAGATCAAAAGCCTTAATTATATAGTATTATTATTTCCACACAGTTTATAATTTTAGAGCCATATTATATAAACAAATACAAAACTTTCCAATCTCGCTTGTTATAGTTAATGTAAACAGCTCTTCTGGGGTTTGGTGTTTTTTTGCCAAATATTATAATAAAGCAAAGTACAATAGTAAGAGAGGCTTACCCCCCCCCCTTTCCGTTCTGTTCCAACATACCAACTTAGATGTTAATCCTTCTTCCACTCAGTCTTTTTTTGGCACCTCAGTGGTTGGCTTGATTGGCAGAGTAATTTCTCCCTCCTCGCTCGAAGCATGTCCAAACCTTAAATCCAATTTTTCATCTTAAGAAATGGAACTTGATTCGCTCGCAGAGACAGCGTCCAAGAGAGCCAGACTCTCTCGGGGGCTTTCCATCCAGTGCCCCCAGCCCCTCCTTCCTTCCGAATTTGGGGCTGGTTTGTTGGGCATCCCCGGATGAGACTATGTCTTCCCGTACCCCCATGAAGATTTTGGGAGGCTGATTACTCCCATCTCAGCCTCTAGGTACCCCGTGGGAGCCGGAGCGATGGAATTTTCAGCCATCTTCCATAACGCCTCAAGCGGAAGTCCCAGATCCCCATACTTTAGAGGCTCTCAAAGTGTGTCAGGCTGGGGCTGGTGGTGATCTGCTGGAGGATCTCACTCCCATTGGCTTCTCCTCTGGCTGGGGCTGGTGGGACTTTCTGTAAACACCTGGAGGGCACCAGGTTGGATAAGGCTGTTTTGCATGATACTAGGGTGCAAGACAAGGTTGCACAAGCCATTCCTTTGATTCCCATTTCAACATTGAGTAAGATTGATTTGATTCCCTCCACCCTGTTCCCATTCTTTATTGTCCACCCTTGTTCTCTCGTGAATTTTTTATTATTATTGAAATCCATGGATTTCATACACAATCTTATCTACATGTAAAGGGTAATAGTAATAATAATAATAATAACCTTAAATGTTTGGTCTGGAGCCAAGTGAGGATTCCTAGGTAAGATCCTCCCTCTATTGTGTGGGCAGGGTAATCCCTCCCCTACCTGGCCTGGTCTCCTTGGCAACGCTTCCCCCAGGTGGGATTGGACAACTGACTGAGGTAGGCGGAGACCTCCAGGTATCCCACCTGAGGGAAGGCAAAGCCAAGCCTATGCTGTTGGGGCGCTCCAGATCTAGGGGCTGCACGCGCCCGCGCAAAGGGCGCCCCCCCGTTTTAAGTGGGGAGCGGTCATTACCATTAAATATTAATTTAAACTTATATGTGCTCTTTTCTTATATTTTCTAACTAAACAAAAATAAACCAAAGTAGAATCAAATAAACTAAACTGACTTCCCGTAATTTCCCAATGTACTTTACATTTACAATATTGAATGAACTTAGACTTATTACCTTACTCTTAATATATTTTCTAATACTTTCTTAAAACACATCATAGCATTTTTCCTTATTTATTAATATTCAATTTATACAAGGGTCATTCAGAAGCTGCCATAGATGTTATATTGTCATTATATTTTTGTAGGTATTTCTTGAACATATCCCATTTTTGAGTAAATGATTGTTTTGTATTTCCCCTTAACCTATTTGTCAATTGAGCCATTTCTGCATAGTCTAGTAACTTCTTCCGCCATTCCCTTACTGTTTCCCCCTTTCCAATTCGATGCAATTAGTAACTGGGCAGCAGCTATCGCATATAAAAAGATGTTTCATATCTTTCCCTTTCACAATTTTGGCTAATCCTCTAGTGTTACTACATCTTTCCTCTGGAGTAGGATTTGACTTACCGGTTTGTTTATCAAATACCATATTGAAATCTCCTGCCATAATCATATTGCCCTTTTGAATATACCTTAAACACTTAATAACAAAATTCCATCTGACTTTCATTAGGACCATAAAAATAAATCATAGTGTATTCCCCCCCCCCCGCCCTGTTATTGTTCTCTGGATTATTATCATCATCATCAAACCTTTATTGGCATCACTTACAAACATTCATAATAAATAAGCCAGTGTAATCTTGTTGTCATGTGCCCAAGGGAAGAAGAGGCGAGCGATCTGTTTCATCTCTGTGGGTTTCCAGCAAGGGCAGGATCCTGCAGCATACTTCGGTGACAAAAAATCAAATAGAGGAACTGGAGGTGGTTGGAGGGTGGATGGAGGCTAACAGATTGAGGTTGAATCCTGACAAGACAGAAGCACTGTTTTTTGGGGACAGGGGGCAGGCGGGTGTGGGGGATTCCCTGGTCCTGAATGGGGTAACTGTGCCCCTGAAGGACCAGGTGCACAGCCTGGGAGTCATTTTGGACTCACAGCTGTCCATGGAGGTGCAGGTTAATTCTGTGTCCAGGGCAGCTGTCTACCAGCTCCACCTGGTACGCAGGCTAAGGCCCTATCTGCCTGCGGACTGTCTCGCCAGAGTGGTGCATGCTCTAGTTATCTCCCGCTTGGACTACTGCAACGCGCTCTACGTGGGGCTACCTTTGAAGGTGACCCGGAAACTGCAATTAATCCAGAATGTGGCAGCTAGACCGGTGACTGGGAACACTTCAAGTTGCGGATGTGCCTCCGGGACAGATTACATTCGCAACTCGGGGTTCCACTGTAGTTGCTACCCCTCTGGATTTTGACATACCATATGCGTTCTCATAATTATTTAAACCTCTCAGTTTGAGGTCATTAACCACCTCTTTCATCTGATGCGTTTGCTGTCAAAGTATTATATCTGCTTTGTCATTATTCAGTAATGTTTCTGTCCTCCTTCTTTTCATCATCAGCGCTTGGACCTGTTCCTGGAATGTTCCTGCAATGTACTTGATCTACCGGCACGTGAGGTCCTTGTCTGAAACACCTTTGAGGTTTGGTAATTGTCACTACTGACAAATATACAAATGCTGGAGGCAAAGCTGTAACGCCTTCTCTGCAGGAAGAATATGAAAAGCAACCCAACCTGCTAGAGACATCCCAGAGCAGAGCTGAGGCTTAAACCTAAGGTGGCAATGGAGATCAGCAGCTGCCTTGCAGTTCTGGCGGTGTCCCTCCTGAGTCTGCAGTTCTTGAAGCTGCAGTGGGCAAGGCGCCACTTCCCACCTGGACCACTTCCGCTACCTCTCCTGGGGACCCTGTGGTGCTTTGGCTCTGGATGGCATCAAGACACCCTCTCCAAGGTATCCTTTTTTGCATATTAAGGGTTGTTTCCTAATATGAGGGTGTAGCAGCAGGACCTCCCAGCATCTGGGTCACAGAGGAAGGGCCTCTATTTGTTGCTCCAGACACCGACCCAGATTCCTGAAGGCTACTGGTGGCATGTGAGGTGGGGTCCTTCACCACCCCTGAAGGCCACAGGCTGACTTATGGGGCACAAGGCAAACTGCTTATTGCTGTGCCTTCCAATACCTCCCCTCCTCTCTCTCTCCCTCTCCACTCTGCCTGACACAGGGGTGCCAACTTGAGTAAAACATTGAGGGGGCCCAGGTAAGCCACGTCCCGCATAATCAATCACAAGACGCACATCATTTAAATGGCAGTGTCCATCAACTTGGGGGGGGACCTGACCCCCTCAAATATTTTATTGGGGAGGCTGAAGGGACCTCTACCCTTAGGAGTTGGCTCCTGTGGCCTGGCATGTGCACTCCAACTCATGTTCCAAGGCATGTTATAATTCTGCCCTCCCTCCACCAAATAAATAGTAGGGAATGGGTCAATCTGTCTGTTTCAGTTTCTAATTTTTTAATTTATTACAATCCCACCACATATGGTAAAATGTCCCCTCCTTTTCCTTACACTTCCAACACATATTTGAGCTAGTTTTATACATTTTTCCTAGCTGCACTGGTGTCATATACCATCTATACATCATCTTCATATAATTTTCTTTCAACAAAGAACAATCTGTAAATTTAAAATCAATTTTCCATAACCTTTCGCAATCTTCCATCATAATATTATGACCTATATCTCGTGCCCATTTGATCATGACTGATTTTACCTCTTCATCTTTCGTCTCCCATTCTAACAGTATCCTGTATGCAGCCTTCATTAGTTTCACTTTCCCTTCAATCACATTCATTTGAAACCTAGACCTTGTATAATTGAATCCTTTCTTGCTGTCTTCCTTATATGTTTCATATAATTGTTGATAATGCAGCCAACTCTGAAAATGATCTTTAATCTCATCATAATCTCTTATTTTCCATCATGGTCCTTTATAAATCAACATATGTGAGCCACTTTCTTTTCTTTTCAAGTGGTTTGAGCAGTAATGCTTCATGTGGTGAACTCTCAAGAAATGTGGTGAACTCTCAATAAAGATTTCCTAATTATATGGTTAAGGAGCCAAAGTGTTAATCTATAAAATCCTATGAAGCAACTGTGTTAAGGAACTGAAGTGAAGTAACTGGAAATAAGCTGAGCATTTGCCAACTTTTGACATCTGCCTGAAGCGTAATAACAGAACATAAACAACTGAAGTTTAACAGAAGCTGTGCTTGATTAGAAGCCTGTAACATCCATTAGATTTAGTATAATTAATAATAGGTTAACTGTTTCCTGAAAAGGCATTATCTCCCGATACATCCTTTTTTTATCCACTTCATTCTGTTAAATAAATCTTTATTGCTTGTTCAACTTCTGCCTGAGTCTCCCAGTATCGATTTTTTCCCTCACAGAAGAACCAAAACATAACCTGTGGTGGTTGAAAAATACATATTATGGAGTGTGTACGTGGGAGGGATCCGCTACATATTGGTATACAGCAGTGAGATCCACTACATTTTGATGGTAGCGGTGGGATCTGCTGCACTAGTACACGCACTAAATAAGTTAGTAATGAAGTAGAGAAAATGTTTACCCAACAATTGGCAGTTTGACTGGGTGGTCACAGAGAATCATAGAGCAGTTGAGTTGGAAACCAACCCCCTACAATGCGAAGTTCGGTGTAATGAAACAATTCAGAATAAGAGGTAGCCTTGCCCTGTTCTGGTTTTCCCCACCTACTCCCTGCCACCAGATACAAGTAGATGTGGACTCAGCCAAATTCAAATGGGGGGACATGGATTTACAGCTAAATAATGATCAAATGTGGACAACGAAGGAATCCTTGGGCTGCAGAATCCTCCACAATCTGTCCTTTGTCTTGTGTGTGGACCTCCGTTTCTGTATTGCTCAATATATGTCTGTGTGTGTGTGTGTGTGTGTGTGTGTGTGTGTGTGTGTGTGTAAAGCTCAACACTTTAAAATGGCTTTTAAAAATGTCTGACTGGACGCTTCCGGACAACCCTGTTTATAGGTCATGCACTCTGATTTGTTTGCAGGTAGGTTAGACAATACCACCCCCCTGGGATAAATAAGCAACCTAGATTTGGATAATTAAATAACCTTTAAAAGAGGGGAGGGTATTGTTTTTGTTTGCTATGTTATGTGTTTTTATTTTTTCCTATTGTAAAGTGCTCTGTGATCCTCAGATAAAGGGTGTTATAGAAAATAAATAAAATAAATTTAAATAAAATAAAAACTATCAGCTTATCCCAGGAGTTTGGAAATGTTGGAAAAGAGGAAATGTTCGGAAAGAGGAAAGAACTGGATGACATTGCAACAAAGATGTAATTACCCTTTGTTGCAATTTGGCTGTAGAATTTCATGGAGTTGGTCCTGAGCACAGGTCATCAAGGTGAATCATGCAGAGCAATGTAAAGGTAAAGGTACGGCGCTCATCTCGCTTTATTGGCCGAGGGAACTGGTATACAGCTTCCGGGTCATGTGGCCAGCATGACTAAGCCACTTCTGGCAAACCAGAGCCGCGCACGCAAACGCCGTTTATCTTCCCACAGGAGCGGTACCTACTTATCTACTTGCACTTTGATGTGCTTTCGAACTGCTAGGTGGGCAGGAGCAGGGACCGAGCAACGGGAGCTCACCCCGTCGCTGGGATTCAAACCGCCGACCTTCTGATCGGCAAGTCCTAGGCTCTGTGGTTTAGACCACAGCGCCAACCGCGTCCCGCAGTGCAAAGTAGCATGCTGCAAACCCAATTTGTTGCTTTAACTGCTCCTGTTTCTCAAATCACACCAGTCATGGACTTTTCTAAAGTGTGGGGTTAGTTGGGTCATGTTGCAGAGAAAGTTTTCAGCTGTGCACAACTGGAAGGGACACATTGCAGGTGGTTGGCTATGTTTATTTGAACCCAATGCCCTGCACTAATTATGCTCATACAGTTATGCTTTTTAATTTTATTGTTTAAAATACTGAATTTTGCACATAGTGTAGAAAACAATACAACAGAATAGGGGAGAAATGATGAATCACATTTTGGTGGACAGTACATATACCGTATTTTTCGCTCTATAACACGCACCTGACCATAACACGCACATCGTTTTTAGAGGAGGAAAACAAGGGAAAAAATATTCTGAATGAAACAGTGGACGTATCATTTTTGTGCTTCATGCTGTGGCCACAGACATGTGATCTGATGGTGAATTTGGGGTGACCCAATGCAAAAATCCTGAGAATCCCTGTGGATCCATGCTTTGTAACCACGTTTTTGCACCATTGCAGCCCCAGGCAACAGTGGGTGCGTGATTTTTTTGGGGGGGGAACAGGCTGTAGCCATGGACATGCTATGTGCTCTGATGGTGAATTTTGGCTGACCCAATGCAAAGATCCTGAGGATCCATGTGGATCCATGCTTTGTAACCACGTTTTTGCACCATTGCAGCCCCAGGCAACAATGGGTGTGTGATTTTGGGGGGGCAGGCTGTAGCCATGGACATGCTGTGTGCTCTGATGGTGAATTTGGGGTGACCCAATGCAAAGATCCTGAGGATCCATGTGGATCCATGCTTTGTAACCACATTTTAAGTGGGGAGGGAAGGAAAAACACAGAAGGCTAAGAATGCAGGAGAGGGCTATAACGTGAGGAAAGGAAGGCAAAAGTTTCCCCCCACCCACCCACACAAGCCAGCCACTGTTTAAGGATTTCATCCTTTTAAATGGAAGAAAGCATATTTGAATGCTGTGTGTCTCCAAAAACAAAAAGCAGGAAATCAAATCAGAATTTTAAGCCGAACCTGTAATCTCTCTTCCCTTCACAAACATTGTTCCCTCCGGAGCAGGGACAGGATAGAGCGACGCTCTGCTTTCCTCTCTACTTGCCTGGAGGGGAGGGGCTTTCCCTGCTCTTTGTTCCGTTTGAGCAAACACAGCAACGAAACAGAGCAGGGTGGGCAGTAAGACCCTGAGGCAGAATGCAGGAAAGCAACAGCTTTCTCTCTCACGGAGCTCCCTTCTCCCTGAAGCGCGGTTTGATTTTTGCCTTATTTTTCGGCTCCAGGGACCACACATTCGCTGCATAACACGCACAGACATTTCCCCTTCCTTTTTAGGAGAAAAAATCTGCGTGTTATAGAGCGAAAAATACGGTAAATAATATAGACGACTAGTGTCCCTGGTGCTATTTTTCTACAAAAAGAAGTGCAGGAACTCACCACAAATGCCTCTCTTGTTCTCATATATGCCTTTTTAATTTTAAAATGACACAGCTGTCCAAGGTTTACGGGAAGGTCTTCACCATCTGGGTTGGGCACAAGCCGATGATTGTTGTGAATGGCTTTCGTTTGGTGAAGCAAGTGCTCAGCAACTACTCGGAAGAAACCTCATGTCGTGTAGTAACGCCCTTTGTCAGAGACACAATGAAAGCAAAGGGTAAGTGTAACCCATAAAATCATTCCCACTGCCCCCACCTCAATGTTGTTGTTGTTGTTTAGTCCTTTAGTCGCGTCTGACTCTTCGTGACCCCGTGGACCAGAGCACGCCAGGCACTTCTGTCCTCCACTGCCTCCCGCAGTTTGGTCAAACTCTCATTAGTAGCTTCAAGAACACTGTCCAACCATCTCATCCTCTGTCGTCCCCTTCTCCTTGTGCCCTCCATCTTTCCCAACATCAGGGTCTTTTCCAGGGAGTCTTCTCTTCTCATGAGATGGCCAAAGTATTGGAGTCTCAGAACAGTGCTTTCCGTAACCCAATAAGAAAGATATGAACACAATAAAATTCAATTAAAACTAGTTTAATTGATTCAATGAAATTGACCCAGTGATGCCAGCTTCTCAAAGCCTGGTAGTCATTTACACCTTCAGTCCACAGCTGCTGCCCTCTAGCCTCTTAGTGTTCCAACTTTGGGAACTACTGGTCTAAGAAATTATTCTTCTATTATGTTCTGGGTCAAGGACCACCCAGGAAACCTGGGACTCCCATTTGGATATCTGGGTAGCAGCCTTCCCATGATACACAGCTCCCTGTGGAACATCCACCCATCAGATGTCAAGGAGATAAAGAACTGTACAACTTTTAGAGGACATCTGAAGGCAGTTTTTTAAATGTTTGACATTTTATTACATTTTTATACATGCTGGAAGCTGTCCAGAGGGGCTAGGGAAACCCAGACAGATAAGAGGGGTATGATGATGATAACAATTCCTAAAGAAAATATGTGCAAGTAATGGTGTTCATTCAATAGCAATAGTGGGTTCACTTACAATATACTGCATGAGAATCAGAAACTTTATCATGGATAAAGATATGAAGAAGGAAGGCCTGACGGGGGGGGGGGCTGGAGTGGGGAGGGAGGGGGGAAAAGTAAATCGGATGGTATTTTGAATTGATTTTGTTATGTAAGCCTTTTTTTCAGAAACCATATAGATTAATCTTATGTAGTTAGGCATTGTAGTATGAATGAATTTTGTTCTGTATTCTTTGTTTTATAGAATATATATAATAATGTTATGTTACTAAGCAAATTTAATAAAACAGGAGGGGGGAAAGAGAATCAGAAACTTTATTGTTAGTTAACCTTTGTTTTGCTTTGTATTTATGTGCTTAAACCTTGATTTAAAAAAAAAAGAATTTATTTTGTGTTTGTTAAATTGTTGGCTTTTGTCATTTTTGAATTTACTGACATGCTCTGTATTTCGTATATTTGTATTTCGGCGTTTTGAATGTTTGCTGCAAGCCACATTTGACACAGCTTGTTGCAGAAAACCGGCATATTAGTAAACTTACAGGGAGCAGTGCTGGCATCTGTCTATCTCGAGAAACAATGGAGGAGTGCGCCTTGTGGGTGAGGTCAAGCTGTTGGACGGCTGCAACGCCTGCTGTGGCCGTAGAGACCGATGTGGGAGAAACATGTTTTGTTGCAGCTGGGGCAGATGAAGATGTCGGGTTGTGCCGCTCCAGATGCAATGTCCCACCTTCTCCCAATATCCACCTATTCCAAAGGAAGTTTGTGCCCTACTCACAGTCAGTTCAGGGGTGCAACCAATGAGCAAGGTTCTCGTAGACTTAGAATTTCAGAGCTGGGAGTGCGTTGCAAGAGGGAACTCCAGCAGGTGGCAGCAGAGAGGGTGCGGACGGTGCATTGGAATAAAGCACAGCAGTCGAGCGGCTGTCTCTTGGCCATGTTTTATACAGATGGTTGGCTTGCAAAATTCATTTCTGAACAATAATATCTTGCTGCCCTTAGGTATCCTGTTTTCAAGTGGCCACACCTGGAAGGAGCAGCGGTGTTTTGGGATATCTGTGCTCCGATCGCTGGGCCTTGGAAGAAGAAGCATGGAGTTCTGTGTGCAAGAGGAGGCTGGCCACATGGTGGAGTTCTTCGCAAGCAAGAGAGGTCAGGAATATCATTGATTCTAAGGCACTTTTCCTAACACCAGGAATGAACCAGATCAGCCACCACCAACCAGGTGCCCTCCAGATGTTATAATAATAATAATAATAATAATAATAATAATAATAATAATAAATTTTATTTATACCCCGCCCTCCTCAGCCAAGACCAGTCTCAGGGTGGCTAACAACCAATAATAAAAACAAGTTGATTGAAATACAACTTAAAAAACAGGATTAAAATACAACATTAAAACATTAAAATGCAGCCTCATCACAGGAGGAGAAAGGAAAAAAGAAAGAGGTGGAAGGAATCAAATTGATTCCAAGCCAAAGGCCAGGTAGAACAACTCTGTCTTACAGGCCCTGCGGAAAGAAATCAGATCCTGCAGGGCCCTAGCCTCATGAGGCAGAGCGTTCCACCAGGCTGGAGCCAGTGTTGAGAAGGCCCTGGCTCTGGTCGAGGCTAATCTGACTTTCTTAGGGCCCAGGACCTCTAGGGTGTTACTATTTATGGACCTTAAGGTCCTCCATGGGGCATACCAGGAGAGGTGGTCCCGTAGATACGAGGGTCCTAGGCTGTGAAGGGCTTTAAAGGTCAAAACCATCACCTTAAATCTGACCCTGTGCTCCATCGGGAGCCAGTGCAGCTGGAAGAGTGAATATGCTCCCATGGCAAAGACCCTGTGAGGAGCCTCGCTGCAGCATTCTGCACCCTCTGGAGTTTCTGGGACAGCTTCAAGGGCAGCCCCGCGTAGAGCGAATTACAGTAGTCAAGCCTGGAGGTGACTCTTGCATGGATCACTGTGGCCAGGTCAGGGCGGGAAAGGTAAGGGACCAACTGCTTAATGCAGCAAAGGTGGAAAAATGTCGCCTTGGCTGTTGCTGTAACCTGTGCCTCCATGGAAAGGGAGGCGTCAAGGATTACACCCAAACTCTTAACGGAAGGCAATGTCACTAATTGGGCTCCCACAAGAGAAGGGATTTGGTCCTTCATCCCTGTATCATCCTAACCCAGCTAGAGGACCTTTGTCTTCGAAGGATTTAGATTTTGGACTGCAGTGCCTATCATTCATAGAATCATAGACTTGTAAGGGATCTCAAGGGTCATCTAGTCCAGCCCCCTGCAATGCAGGAATCACAGCTAAAGAATCCTTGACGTATGGCCATCTGTCATGGACTGGTGGGATGCAGAGGACTGATGGGAGGCACCAGCTGGGGAACTCCCAAGGGAAGAAGGCTCAGAGCCCAGGGAGTGGTGGTGGGATGGTGATGAGTGGTCAGTGGGAGAAGATTGGGAAGAGGAGGTGTTGGTAGCCGAAGAGGCAACAGGGTTTAGTGATCAGGAAGAGGCTGAGGCAGAGAGCAATCCAGAAGCAGAGGCAGAAGCAGAAGCAGAGGCTGGCGAAGAGAGAGGCAAGATGATGAAGCCTCAGATTGCTTGGGAAGGAACCAGAGAAGGAGGAGACTTAGGGAGCTGTGGGAAACCGGGGACTTTTAGTCCTTGAAACTACCTCATAGCGGCAAATCCTACCAGGAAGCGTTGCTGTGCTAGGCCTGGCCTCCTGAGCTGTCTGTGTTTTTTTGAATAAAGAGTTAACTTTGCTGGAGCCGTGTGAGTTATTGCTGACTCCAGCTGCATCCAACCACTGCGTAAAAACCTCTGGTGAAGGAGAGTCTACCAGATTCCCAGGGAGTCTGCTCCACTGCCAAACGGCTCTTGTCTACACTGACATGGGCTTATGGGTATTGTTGTACAAAACATCTGGAGGGGACCAGGTTGAAGGCTGTATCCGTGAGGACTGGTGTTAACAGGGGAATGTGAACAGTTTTGCTGGATCAGAATAAAGGCCCAGGAATGGCTGCATGGAGAAGCAAACAGTCAGTTCACAGGGGGTGTGCAGTCTGTTTCTATCTGCTGTGTGTCCACAATGATGTCAGGTGATTGGCAGGTAGGTTGCCCTGCCCACTTGTCAAAGTTGGCCCCTTGGGGTGGATTCCTTTCCCCCTGTGAACAGAAGGACTAAAGGAGCAAATATGGTTAAAAGAAGAGCAAAACAAACAAGTTGTTCTTCGAAGGGAGCAGGAGCTGAACGATTATGCAGATAAACTGTATGTGACCTTTCCAACACACATTCAACACTGCTCAGAGTGTTCATTGTGACAGAGGACACCTGTATTTTTCTAGGCGAATCTGTAGACCCTAGAACCCCCCTCTTCCATGCCTTCTGTAGCGTGATCTCCAACGTAATTTTTGGACACCCTTTCGACATTGAAGACAAAGTGTATCAGAAGCTGATAGAATGCATTGAGTACGAAGCACATTTTTTCCTCTCCACATTTCATTTGGTGAGCGACTTTGCTATTTTGCTATATTATATTATTGCAAGACAAAATGTCATTTTGACTAGCAGCCCCTAGTGTGTATTTATACCCAAAGGAACGTCTCCACCCCCATCGTTCAGCCTGGACACTGAGGTCCAGCGCTGAGGGCCTTCTGGCGGTTCCCACACTGCAAGATGTGAGGTTACAGGAAACCAGGCAGAGGGCCTTCTTGGTGGTGTCACCTGCCCTGTGGAATGCCCTCCCATAAGATGTCAAGGCACTAAGCAACTATCTGACTTTTAGAAGACATCTGTAGGCAGCCCTGTTTACGGAAGTTTTTAATGTTTGATGTTTTATTCTGCTTTTAATCTGTTGGAAGCCACCCAGAATGGCTGGGGGAATCCAGACAGATGGACAGGGTATAAATATTAATTATTATTATTATTATTATTATTATTATTATTATTATTATTAGTCTCTGAGTATTTGTATATGCATATGTGTGTGTGTGTGCGCACACCACACACACAATCTTACCAGTTTTGCAAGGCGCTTTCATGCCACCTCTTGCCTGGCCTGATCCTTCTACCAGGGAGAATGTGCTGGCGAAAAGTTGATTCCATTTGTGAAAGCTTGATGGGACACCTCAGGCCTACTTGGTGTCAGCAATCCAATGAAGAGACATGAGCAGTGGGACACCTGAGCCAATGTGGAGCTGTGCTTAGAGTGTCAGACTAAGACCGGGGAGACCTAGGTTCAAATCCCCACTGGGCCATGGAGCTCCTTGGGTGACCAAGGGCCAGTCACTGCCTCTCAGCCTAACCTACGTCACAGGGCTATTGTAGGGATTACCGTATTTTTCGCTCTATAAGACACACTTTTTTCCTCCTAAAAAGTAAGGGGAAATGTGTGTGCGTCTTATGGAGCAAATGCAAGCTGCGCAGCTATCGCTGAAGCCAGCAGAGGAAGAGCTCTTGTTCTGCTGGCTTCCCAGAGAAGCGGGAGGAAGAACAGAAGGGAGCACTTACAGAGGCTCTTCCATCCCTCATCCTGCTTTGCTGGGAAGCCAGCAGACCAGGAGGCGCTGCGCAGCCCTCCCTCTTGCTGTGTTGACTTCAGGAATAGCTGCGCAAAGCCTCTTCAGCAAAGCAGTAGCGTTCCTCCCGCTTTGCTGAAGAGGCTTTGCGCTGCTTTCGCTGAAGCCAGCAGAGCAAGAGGGAGAGCTGTGAAGCACCTCTTGTTGTGATGCCTTAGCCTGATCCTCCCTCCTCCTTCGTCTTCAACAACATTCGATTCAGAATATATTTTTTCTTGTTTTCCTCCTCTAAAAACTAGGTGCGTCTTATGGTCGGGTGCATCTTATAGAGCGAAAAAGACAGTAAATGAGGAGGGAACCATGTCCACTGCCTTGAGCTCCTTGAATAAAAAGATGCCCATTGAGGCCTCTGGTTGGCCACTATGAGAACAGGATGAGGACGCTGGACTGGACGGGCCATTGGCCTGATCAAGATCCAGGACTCTCCTCACGTTCTCTCTCTCCCCCCCTCCAGTTGTACGAACTGTTTCCGTGGCTGATGCGCCACCTCCCAGGACCCCACCAGAAGGCCTTCTCATGCTTGGAGCATATCCATTCATTTGGAAGGAGTGAGATCAGAAGGCACAAGGAGAAGAGGGAAACAGATGAACCGCGGGATTTCATTGACTTCTATCTGGATGAAATAAATAAAGTAAGTGGCTGTTGGAATGGGGACAATTTGCTCTTCAAAGGCCCTGAAGGAACACCATTCTCTGTAGGTTGATGGGCTCTGTCCAAAGCGTGGATGTATGAGTCTGCCAGTTTTGGTTTTCTCTTCTTCTTTCTTAGCCTCAAGTCCAGTTTGCCACGTTTCTGCATCAACTTGTGGGTTTATTTATTTCATAAGATTTATATATTGCTTGATAGTTTAAAAAAGAGAGGAAAAAAAACCCTCAAAGCAGTTTACAAAAGGAATAAAACAATGAATTTGTCTAGTGTTGGACTACTACCTGGGAGAGCAGGATTTGAATCCCCACTCAGCTCACCCCAGTGACCATGGCCCAGCCACTGCCCCTCACAGCCTAGCCTACCTCACAGGGGTGTTGTGGGGATTAAATGAGGGTGGGGGAGAACCATGTACACCCCACCCCTTGAGCTGCTTGGAGAACAAAGATGGGATATCCGTGCAATAAATCAATATATTCATTGTCAACAACAGAAGAAGGATGACCCCGAATCGACCTTTGACGAAGCCAACTTGGTTCATGTCATTTACGACCTCTTCACAGCCGGGACAGATACTGGTTCATCCACTTTGTGCTGGGCTCTGCTCTTCATGGTGGCTTATCCAGACATCCAAGGTGAGAGCCGGGATGTCAATGTTCTTGAAATGTTTCGGTCCAGAGGGAGTTTGTGCAGAAGCTGGGCACCGGAAAAGCGGAAGAGGGCCATGGCCCAAATCAAGTGCAGTTTTTTTAATGTGGTGTGTGAGAGAGAAAACCCACATATTCGTTGTTGGTTTGAAAAGTTCCTAAGCATTTCTGTACACCCACATCAACATGTAACAACTAGGGCAACTCATTGTATCTTCTGGTATAAAGTCCTGTCCTGATGGCACCACCAGTTTTCAATATGTCTTTCTGCCCCCGTGATTTGGAACTCAATTTGGTGTCCATGGTCACCATATTGTATTATTGTCAAAATGTGTATATCCGGAGAAATATACACAGTTTTCCTCTTTTTTCCAGTCTTCAGATCTCTTTATTTCTTCACCAGTTTGCAAATTCCACTCCCTGCCCCACGCTCCTAGTCCTCATGAAAATCTGTCAGCATTTTAAGTGCGTATTTCTTCCCCCAAAACCACATTTTTGTATGCAGTGTTTGCCTAATATAGATACTTTTGCAATATCTAAATAATATAAAGCATTTTCCCCTGTTATTTTAACTACCCCAGGCACACCTTTCCCTAATACACATATTTCTGTACACATTTTCTATTGGGGAATTGCATGACTTTCAGGGCTGGTGCTCAGCGGCCATTTCTGATACTTTGAATCACTCTGAGCTTGTGTTGGAATACATTAATTGTTTGATGAATTTGTGTTTGTTTGGGTTTTTTGCCTTATTTATACACTGTTGTGTTTTTTATATGATTATAGAGATTGTAATGTTTGTTAATTTTTAATGCTGTTGTTAGTTGTGAGCCACTTTGCACTCAATACTGTTGTTGCAAATGTGGGATGCAAACCATAGAATGATAGAATTGCAGAGATGGGAGGGACCCAAGGGGTCTCTCTTCCAACCCTCTGTGATGCGGGAATCACTTTTATTATTAAATTAGGTCAAATCAAATGATTTGGAGAAGTGCACATTTTGAAGAGTAGTTGTGTTTTGGTACTTGTCTTGTTTTGAAAGGGGCGAAATGGGAATTTTAATGCAAATCAAGCAAAATTTCATCCCCACCCGTATCCTTAGGAATTCATTTCCACCTCAATTACAAATGTCTTTATGGACTGAGGATGCCGTAGGGTTTCTAGAGCTGCACGGTCATCATAGTAAGATTGCTTTGGTTCTAAATGTGAACATGATTCCACAGAGAAAGTTCAGGCCGAGATTGATGCTGCCGTGACACGTTCCCAACGCATCTCCTATGAGGATCGGATGAACCTGCCCTACACCAATGCTGTCATTCATGAAATCCAGCGCTACAAATACGTTCTCTTGGTTGGAAATTTCAGGCAATGTGCAAAGGATGCAACTATTTTTGGTTTTCCCATGAAAAAGGTACAGAACTCCCCCCACCCAACAGCAAAATTAAAATTTAGTGCACATCCTGCCAATAGCTAGACTGATGAGAGTCTTCTAATAGTGGGCAGCATGTGCCCAGCAGATCAAGTCTCCCTGGTTTATTTATACTCCACACTTCCTCACAAATGAATCCCAAGGCTGCTAACAAATACATCATAATACAAAGTACGATCAGGGCTTTTTTTTTCCCAGCCAGAACTCGCTGGAAATCAGTTCTGGCACCCCTCAGGTGGGTGCCATCGCCACTGTAAGAGAACAAGGGAGGTATTCATGGTGAGTTCCTTCACCTCTTTTTCTAGAAAAACAGCACTGAGTACAATGATAACAAAGCCCACCTAAAATACCAATTAAAGGCGTACAAAACAATCATAATGAAAGAAATGGTGCAGTAGTCTGACTTCCTGCATTCCTATAATGTTTTCCTGAGCTGGGCTCAGGGAAGAATTTCAAGAGTCACAGATGCCCATATTAAATGAGAGCTGGATTCTTCACTGGCTTGGATCAAAATCTGAGCCTTGGAAGAATTACAGGATTCCTTCCATGTATGTCTACCAGCTGTCCCAGCCTACCAGAGCTCTCCTCCCTTTCTGTTTATCTGGCAATGCAAGGTACCAAAAACAACATTATACAGCGGTCCAAAGGCCAGGTTAAACTCAGGCAGTTTGTGTCTCTCTTTGCAGGATACAGTAATTATTCCTGATATAGCATCTGCACTATATGACCCTGAAGAGTGGGAGACGCCTCACCAGTTCAACCCAAACCACTTCCTGGATAAAGAAGGGAACTTCTTCGTCAGAGACGCCTTCATTCCATTTTCAATAGGTAAATGTGACTTGCCATTCAGTGCAGAGAGCAATGTAATGGCTGGTTCTAGAGCAGAGTTTCCCAACCTTGGGTCTCCAGCTGTCTTTGGACTACAATTCCCATCATCCCTGTCCACTGGTCCTGCTAGCTGGGGATGATGGGAGTTGTAGTCCAAAGGCAGCTGGAGACCCAATGTTGGGAAACACTGGGCTAGAGCAAGGAAGGGTGGGGCTACATTTTTTCAAACCAAGGACCACATTTCCTTTTGGGCAAGATACAAATGTGAGCAGGGCAGCGAATACAGATGTTGCCTTGTGACGGTTTTCTACGCACACTCCCTCTGTATCCCCAAATCCAGGCAAAAACACCCAAGAAGGGTTGTTGAATGGTGCGACTCAGGAGGGCATGGGATCTGGGTGGAGCGCCAAGGGCCAGGTAGAGAGGTCTTAAGGGCCACATACCTTAGGCCTGAGGTATCCCAGTCCCTGGACTAGAGACGTCAACACAACATGGGCGAAATCTCTTGGAAAACCTTATGTTGTTGGTCACCCTAAGCTGTCCAGTTATTACAGTGGGTAGTATCTCCTTCCTTAGGGAAGCGTCTCTGTCTTGGGGAGAATCTGGCGAGGATGGAGATTTTCCTCTTCTTCACTAACCTGCTGCAAGCGTTCACGTTACGGCTGCCTGATGGCGTGCGGGAGATCAACACAAACGCTGTGAGAGGAGGGTTAGCTGTGCAACCGTATCCTTACATGATCTGTGCTGTTCCTCGCAAGGCTACAGCTTAGAAGAAGGAACAAGAGGCTAGCCCAGAGAGCCTAGAAGCAGACGTCACCAAACCAAGCTGTTGTAGTTTAGTCGTTTAGTCGTGTCCGGCTCTTCGTGACCCCATGGACCAGAGCACGCCAGGCACTCCTGTCTTCCACTGCCTCCCGCAGTTTGGTCAAACTCATGTTCGTAGCTTCAAGAACACCGTCCAACCATCTCGTCCTCTGTCGTCCCCTTCTCCTTGTGCCCTCCATCTTTCCCAACATCAGGGTCTTTTCCAGAGAGTCTTCTCTTCTCATGAGGTTGCCAAAGTTCTGGAGCCTCAGCTTCAGGATCTGTCCTTCCAGTGAGCACTCAGGGCTGATTTCCTTCAGAATGGATAGGTTTGATCTTCTTGCAGTCCATGGGACTCTCCAGAGTCTCCTCCAGCACCATAATTCAAAAGCACCAGTTATTCGGTAATCAGCCTTCTTTATGGTCCAGCTCTCATTTCCCTACATCACGACTGGGAAAACCATAGTTTTAACTGTACGGACCTTTGTCAACAAGGTGATGTCTTTGCTTTTTAAGATGCTGTCTAGGTTTGTCATTGCTTTTCTCCCAAGAAGCAGGCGTCTTTTAATTTTGTGACTGCTGTCACCATCTGTAGTGATCATGGAACCCAAGAAAGTAAAATCTCTCACTGCCTCCATTTCTTCCCCTTTTATTTGCCAGGAAGTGATGGGACCAGTGGCCATGATCTTAGTTGTTTTGATGTTGAGCTTCAGACGATATTTTGCGCTCTCCTCTTTCACCCTCATTAAATGGTTTCCTCCTCACTTTCTGCCATTAAGGTTGTGACATCTGCATATATAAGGTTGTTGATATTTCTTCCGGCAATCTTATTTCCAGTCTAGCCTTTCACATGATGAATTCTGCATATGTTAAATAAGCAGGGAGACAATATACAGCCTTGTCGTACTCCTTTCCCAATTTTGAACCAATCAGTTGTTCCATATCCAGTTCTAACTGTAGCTTCTTGTCCCACATAGAGATTTCTCAGGAGACAGATGAGTTGATCAGGCACTCCCATTTCTTTAAGAACTTGCCATAGTTTGCCAATGAAGCAAAAGTAGATGTTTTTCTGGAACTCTCTAGCTTTTTCCATAATCCAGCTCATGTTTGCAATTTGGTCTCTCGTTCCTCTGCCTCTTCTAAATCCAGCTTGCACTTCTGGGAGTTCTCGGTCCACATACTGCTTAAGCCTGCCTTGTAGAATTTTAAGCATAACCTTGCTAGCGTGTGAAATGAGTGCAATTGTGCGGTAGTTGGAGCATTCTTTGGCACTGCCCTTCTTTGGGATTGGGATGTAGACTGATCTTCTCCAATCCTCTGGCCACTGCTGAGTTTTCCAAATTTGCTGGCATATTGAGTGTAGCACCTTAACAGCATCATCTTTTAAAATTTTAAATAGTTCAGCTGGAATGTCATCACTTCCACTGGCCTTGTTATTAGGCATGCTTTCTAAGGCCTATTTGACATCACTCTCCAGGATGTCTGGCTCAAGGTCGGCAACCACACTACCGGGGGTGTACGAGACATCCATATCTTTCTGGTATAATTCCTCTGTGTATTCTTGCCACCTCGTCCTGATGTCTTCTGCTTCTGTTAGGTCCTTTCCACTTTTGTCCTTTATTATGGTAATCTTTGTACGAAATGTTCCTTTCATATCTCCAATTTTCTTGGACAGATCTCTGGTTTTTCCCATTCTGTTGTTTTCCTCTATTTCTTTGCATTGCTCGTTTAAGAAGGCCCTCTTGTCTCTCCTTGCTATTTTTTGGAAATCTGCATTCAATTTCCTGTATATTTCACTATCTCCCTCACATTTTGCTTGCCTTCTCTCCCCTGCTATTTATAAGGCCTCACTGGACAGCCACTTTCTTACATTTACTTTTCATTGAGATGGTTTTCGTTGCTGCCTCCTGTATAATGTTACGAGCTTCCATCCATAGTTCTTCAGGCACTCTGTCCACCAAATCTAAATCCTTAAACCTGTTCCTCACTTCCACTGTGTATTCATAAGGGATTTAATTTAGATTATATCTTACTGGCCCGGTGGTTTTTCCTACTTTCTTCATTTCAAGCTGGAATTTTGCTATGATGATCTGAGCCACAATCCGCTCCAGGTCTTGTTTTTGCTGACTGTATAGAGCTTCTCCATCTTTGGCTGCAGAGAATAATTAATCTGATTTTGATGCTGCCCATCTGGTGATGTCCATGTGTAGAGTCGTCTCTTGTGTTGTTGGAAAAGAGTGTTTGTGATGACCAGCTTGTTCTCTTGGCAGAACTCTATTAGCCTTTGCCCTGCTTCGTTTTGAACTCCAAGGCCAAACTTGCCAGTTGTTCCTTTTATCTCTTGATTCCCTACTTTAGCATTCTAATCCCATATAATGAGAAGAACATCCTTCTTTGGTGTCATTTCTAGAAGGTGTTGTAAGTCTTCATAGAATCGGTCAATTTCAGTTTCTTCAGCACCGGTAGTTGGTGCATAAACTTGGATTACTGTGATGTTAAAAGTTCTGCCTTGGATTCGTATCGAGATCATTCTATCATTTTTGAGATTGCATCCCAGTACAGCTTTCGCCACTCTTTTGTTGACTATGAGGGTGGCTCCATTTCTTTTACCGGATTCTTGCCCACAGTAGTAGATATGATGGTCATCTGAACATTCGCCCATTCCCGTCCATTTTAGTTCACTGATGCCCAGGATGTCAATATTTATTCTTGCCATCTCATTTTTGACCACATCCAGCTTACCAAGGTTCATGGTTCTTACATTCCAGGTTCCTATGCAATATTTTTCTTTACAGCATTGGACTTTCCTTTTGCTTCCAGCCATATCCGCAACTGAGCGTCCTTTCGGCTTTGGCCCAGCCGCTTCATCAGCTCTGAATCTACTTGTACTTGTCCTCTGCTCTTCCTCAGTAGCATGTTGGACGCCTTCCGACCTGAGGGGCTCATCTTCCAGCATCATAACTTTTATGTGCCTGTTGTCTTTGTCCATGGAGTTTTCTTGTCAGGGATACTGGAGTGGCTTGCCATTTCCTGCTCCAGGTGGATCACGTTTAGTCAAAACTCTCCACTGTGACCTGTCCGTCTTGGGTGGCCCTGCAAGGTATAGCTCATAGCTTCTCTGAGTTATTCAAGCCCCTTCACCATGACAAGGCAGTGATCCATGAACCAAGCTACTTTCCCATGAATCCTGATGGAGAACACTCAACTGCATTGGTTAAGAAATCTGATGTTGCTGAACAGGAACTCCTCTGTGGAAACCCAGTTTGTGGGTACATGGCTTTCTAACCAAACTCAACAGTGATCTTCTAGATGTGAATGTCTTCCAGCTGCTAATTTATTTGCAATACGATTCAACACTTGTTTTCAACTGGGACCTTCTGCATGCCGAGCAGTTGATCTACCATGGCTCTTTTCCCTAATTGCCATAAGGAATAAACCAAGTCATTTCAATCATGTGTCGGCCATGTATTGATGAAGAACCTAGCATATAATGAAACTGGTCCTTGCAGGCTACAGAAAGATACAGCTCTTTCACATGAAGGACAAGCATGAGTGCAGCTTTCCCAGAAAGCAGCTCAGGTTTCGCACAAATTGTAGCCCCACACATATCAATTTTCTGGCTCAAACTTCATCGTTCGTGGGCTGGTTCATTGGCAAACCACCCTCTCAGCCTGAGCCCCTGTCTGTATTGTAGTAATAATACTGACCTGCTATACAGGATTGCTTCCTTGCCAGTGTAGGTGCCTTGCCAGTATCATGTTTGAGGCGTTCCCAAAGTAAAGGATGGATTGAACTCTGATTAATAAGAATACACACAGAGGCTTGAACCAGCAAGACTCTGGGAAGGGCGCATATGATAGTCTCTCTCTGTGTCTCCAGCCCCCCTCGGCCCAGGTCGTTTTATTCACAAAAGAACTTTTTTACAGAGTGTTCATAAGAACCAATCAGATTTCTTCTGAGCATTTCAACAAACCCCACGTGGGGACAAAGTTAAACTACCAAAACTAATTAAGCATGGGGTAAACAAAGAACAGGACTACAAAGGAGTGCATTTGGCAACCCCGGAGGTGATAAACAAGCAATACACATGATAAGAAGGATGGCCAGGAGAACAGCGATCATTATCACCTTGTGAAACCTGTTTCCTGGCCTTAAGATTAACATCCTAGGATTAACATATCAGAAAGGCTACTTCAAAGAGACTTGCCCATTGTCTTTGATGACCCAGGATGCCTGCCTGGCTGTGTACGTGACTTGTCAAGAAAGAGAAATGGAACAGGGGTGCAGAGGTGTGGATTGATCAAGAATCATATCAAAATAGTTCAAACCCAGTCAACGCAATGCTTTCATTGCTGACACAGATGGCTTACTTTATATTTGTTATAATTCCTCATAGCAATCCCACCTGATCACTACAATGTTCACCTAACTGCCTGCTTTCCCCAGATTTTCACATTGGGGCCATGAGTTTCATTTAACATCCTAGAGCCAAAAAGGGTAGCAAAAACCAATTACATCTTATTGTGAAACTACTGCTTTACTTCATCAGGGGAGTCCTTCTTCATGGTCCCTATGCAGGATGTGCTATGGGGGCCAGGAAGGAGGGGCCTTTTCAGTGGTGGCTCCTCCCATTTGGAATTCCCTTCCTATGGAGGTGGGTTTATGGGTTTGGGCAGCTGGTTAAGACTCGCCTTTTTTCAGTGGGCATTAGGAGGAGAAAAGACGTGGTTGGAGAAATCAGCTGGTTGCTGCTGCTGCTGCTGCTGCTGCTGCTGCTGCTGCTGCTGCTGCTTTTAATAAATCACTGTTTTGTAGGTTGTTCTACCTCGTTGTGTACTTCAGGGACTGTGTTATTTTATGCATTCTTTTTTCCATGTTTGACTTTTATAAACCGCCCTTTGTACAAGCCACAGGGTGGTTTGGAACAATTACCCAACTGGATAAATGAACAAATGAAAGAAGTGGACTCACTATCAGGGTTTGAGTAAACACTTGCAATTAAGAAAACGAGCAAAAAAAGTTAAGATGTAATAATGGGGAAATAACAAAGGGTAAGAAGTAATGTGGAAAATATGATACAAAATTGGTAAGATTATAACAATATTTAATTAAAAGATTATAAAATGAAAGTAGAAGAAAACAGGCAGGAGAAGTAAATATATAATGAATCGGAAGAGGAGGTTTGGGGAAGTGGGGGGGTAGGGGTTTATATATCATTTTTTTAAAAAAAAACAACCCATTGATTGTGATGAATATAAAATCTGCAGAACTCAATAAAAACTATTTTAAAAAATGCATGAAATGAAAACAAAGTGAGAACATCAATGTATGTTACATATGCTTTATATAAGGGTCTGGTGACTTCTGTTTCAGTGCATCTGAAGAAGTGTGCATGCACATGAAAGCTTATACCCAGAACAAACTTATCTGGTCTCTAAGGTGCTACTGGACAATTTTTTAATTTATTTTGACTGTGTCAGACCAACACGGCTACCTACCTGAACATATGCATTCTGTTGATTATAATTTATTTTATATTGCTATATGAGGTCTCAGGAGAGAAAATGATCTGCTATTTTATATGTAAGTTAAGAGAGGTGTGCGCGTGTGTGCGTGTTTAATTTCTGTTGGGAAACCGCATAATATTAATATAACCTCAGTGGAGGTCTTGCTGTGGCATTGGAGGGGACACTTTGAGCAGTATTCTACTAAATAGTTGAGCAACTCAGAAGACTCCACTTGCAAAATGGGACTCCCTCCCATCTTCTCTCCCCCCATGTGACACCCTGCAGCACCCTCAGGTCTGTTCTGAAAGGTTGGGGTGGGAAAACTTGAATACAGTGGTACCTCAGGTTACATACGCTTCAGGTTACATACACTTCAGGTTACACACTCCACTAAGCCAGAAATAGTGCTTCAGGATAAGAGCAGAAATCAGGCTCTGGTGGCGCGGCGGCAGCAGGAGGCCCCATTAGCTAAAGTGGTGCTTCAGGTTAAGAACATTTTCAGGTTAAGTACAGACCTCCGGAACAAATTAAGTACTTAACCCGAGGTACCACTGTATATTTAGGGGGTAGTGTATTTGGGGGAAGAGCAGGGAATCCCCATTGCACAGGTGGAGGTTGTTCTGGTCATGCAAGCAGTTACTTATTGTGGCAGCTGAATGCTTTGGGAAGCATCTCCGGGACTTAATGATAAAACGAAATGATTCAATACGTTACTGGACACCTTGGAACAGAGGCCAGTTGTTCACGGAGCTGAGAAGCCATGACGTCACCAAGAACTTTCATTTGCCATCTGGACATACAAAAACCTCTGGAGTACTTTTGCATTTGTACAAAAACAAAAGGTCCTTCTTGTAATCAGCAGGGGAACAAAAGAACAAATGGACACAGTAAAGTAAGGCAGTGTAAAAAAATAAAAGCCCAAGATTTAACCAGATGTCTGGGGGAAGGGGCAAGACCGAAACCTGAGCTGGTGTTCAGTTTGCTGTTATCTAATATTTTGGTTGTGAAGTTGGAACAAAAGCAGTTTCTGTAAGCTTAGATGGGGAGGGGGCTATCTTCTATCTCTCACTTTCTCAATTTTCCGGTCATAATGTCAGTCTGCCCCAGTTCCACAGCCGCTTGCAATTTTTGTAAGAGTATGCATAAAAAAATCATATGCATGTTTGTTCTCGTGCCTCTGTATGTACCCCCAAAATATCCATTTTCATGACTTGCGCCATCCCAACATTTGCTTAAAAGCTTTGGTTAAAACTCCAGAACAGATTTAGGAGACACACAGGGCTTGAAGAAGGGGGAATCTTCCATTTTGCAAGGAGAAATCCTTGCCCTGATGGAACCAGTGACTTAGGACTGTAACCCCATGTAAAAAATAAAATAAAATACAATGACCTCTTAGAAACCAGGGGCTGAAAATCCAGCATTGTGATTTCCTCTCCCATCCATCCTCTAAGATCAAGAGCATGGAGCCTATGGCATCCCAGATGTTTTGGGAGCCCAGCTTCCATCAGCCCCAGCCAGCATGAAGCGCCCAAAGCCTTATGGGAACAAAAAGTGTACTCATGAATGCATCTCAAAATCTTCTGCAACCTTGGACTTCTCAGGAGACAAATTCACCTGGAAAGTGTTCCCAGAAAGTAAAACCACTGACCTAATAACTTATGTACTTCTATGTCCCATGGCTTTCATTCTCTGATTTATCCAGTAACCTGACTTTCTTTTCAAAAAATCACATTCCATTCAAACGCACACCACATGCTGCAATCCTCCCAAAAGTATACCAGTTTTAATGGCAGACCAATTATTGTAAACTGTATGGTGGATTACTTCAGCATAGAAAGTGCTTGTCTGTGTGCACACATCTGCATTTAGGAGATAATTTGAGATGAGGGGTATGGTGACCATCCCAATGTTGCTGGACTTCAACTCCCATTAGCCTCAGCAAGCAGGGTCAATAGTTGGGGACGATGGGAACTTTAGTCCAGGAATTTCAGGTTCCACTGCCCTGTGCTGAGCAGCAAGAGTTCAGCACCCTGGAGAGTTCCAATGTTCTGCTTCAGATGGGGCAAGGAACTGGGTGGGCTAGGGGGGAAGGGCCAGGAACTTGGAACCAGTGGCACCTCTGAAATTGCTGGACTCCCGGCTCCCATCAGCCCCAGCCAGCAGGGCCAATGGTCAAGGGTGATGGGAGCAGGAGCCCAATGTCCTCGGGGGGGGGGGGTGAGGCATTCCCAAAGCAAAGGAAAGATTGAACTCTGATTAATAAGAGGCTTGAACCAGCAAGACCCTGGGAAGGGTGCGTATAATAATCTCTCCCTCCACCCTCCAGCCCAGGTCGTTTTATTCACAAAAGAACTTTTTACACACTGTTCGTAAGAACCAATCAGATTTCTTCTGAGCATTTCAACAAACCCCACATGGGCACAAAGTTAAACTACCAAAACTAATTAAGCACGGGGTAAATAAAACAGAACTACAAAGGAGTGCATTTGACAACCCCGGAGGTGATAAACAAGCAATACACATGATAAGAAGGACAGTGATCATTATCACCTTTATGTGAAACCTGTTTCCTGGCCCTAAGATTAACATCCTAAGATTAACATATCAGAAAAGCTACATCAAAGAAACTTCCGACTGTCTTTGATGACCCAGGATGCCTGCCTGGCTGTGTACGTGACTTGTCAAGAAAGAGAAATGGAACAGGGATGCAGAGGTGTGGATTGATCAAGAATCATATCAAAATAGTTCAAACCCAGTCAACGCAATGCTTTCATTGCTGACACAGATGGCTTACTCTATATTTGTTATAATTCCTCATAGCAATCCCACCTGATCACTACAGGGGGGGCCACAGGTTCCCCCGCCCTGTGCTGACATACACAGGCCTAAAGGTTCTAACTTTGGAATTCTGATTCAAAATTATTCTTCAAAAAGAGGGTGGGGGTGGTTGAAAGCACTTCTCTCCTTGGCGGGGAGAACTTAGTTCTTCATGTTTCAAGATGAAGAAGGTTAGAGAAAAACAAGGGGTTGCAATCAAATGAAAGTAAAATAGTATTAATTTAAAGGGTGTGTTCTCTCCCTTGTGATTCCTAGAAACTGGTATTCAGAGGCAATGCTTTTAACACACCCACACTAACACCAGAAAAAAATGACCTTGTGGCTGGCCTAACTATGGGGAAGAAGAGGAAAATGGTTGTGAGCCGTGACTTGGTGTTAATGAACTGGTGTTGCCAAGAGACCTCTGCAGAGCATGAACAGAAACAAGTCTGTCCCAGATACGACTGCTCTGCAGCATCCAGCAGTAGAACAGAGTAGGAAAATAATTCTCTATGCAAAAAAGAAAGCAAAGCAGAAAACTAAGCGACACAGGAGGAAATTTTTAACTGATTAAGATCTTCCATCCTTGTGGGTGTTTTCTTTTTGAATAGAAGGCTGGAGCTGTGTTCATGGAAGCTGGACAAAATGTCAGGTAAGGTCAGAAGAGAGAGACAATGCCCAGTTAGGGTGCCTATGGCTGAAAGACAAGAATAAAAAGAGCTGCGTAATGTTGAAGTCATACCTTAGACCAGTCATTCCCCAAATGTTTCTGGACAGTGACACCCACCTTCTTGGTTCCATAAACTCGTCCCCAGTGCCCTATCTGGCCTTACCCTCTAAAAAGGATTATTCATTATAGTGGTTTGACAAACCCGCTAAGAAAGATAATAACCCAATAAAATTCAAAATAGTAACAACTTCACATTTATTCAAAATCCAGTTTAAAATGTTTCATCTAATTAATTCTACAAAACAGAAGAACTTGACCCAGTGACCCCAGCTTTTCAAAGTCTCTTAGCTGCCCCCCCCCCAGTAATGCCCCTGCCCCTGTGGGGTGATATTGCCCACTTTGGGATCCACTGCACTCAGACCTTATGCACAGATATTGTTGTGTATTTTCAGGCTTTTCTTTTGCAGTCAGGAGGTATAGAAACTTATTCCTTGTCTCATGACAAAAGTTTTGATTCTCAGGACTCTGAAGAAGCTACGCAACCCCACACCAGAAGACGGCGGCTTTGGGTTAACAGTACAGCATGTTTCCACCTTGCAACTTTTCCTAAACAGATTTCCAAAGACATGAGATGCCAGGTCTATCGAGGGATAGCGCAGATCTCAAAGTAGTGAGGCTGCAAAGTGCCCCCCAAAACAGGCTCTGTGTTGACATCTTTTGACCCTTCCGCCAAGTGGAAAGTGAACGCCTGCAGGAGGTTGGAGAAGAAAAGAAACATCTCCGTCTTGGCCAGGTGATCTCCCAAGCACACTCGCTGCCCTGTAGGAGAAGGAGAGAGATGAAGTCAGGCTGTGCACCGTAAGGACATAAGGAGAGCTCCGCTCTTGGATCAGGAAAAGGGGGACCCATCTAGTCTGTTCTCACAGTGGCCAACTAGGTGCCAATAAATTTACATCCATTGCCATTTGGAGAACTCTTAAATTGAAAAGCAGGGCATACCTTTCTTAGAAAAATAATATCTAGATCTTTCACAACACTTTTGCTCAGTATTGACACAAAACCCCACCACCCTCTGCTGCTGCTGAGGGCCTGAGGCTAAGCGCTCATTAGTGTGACGACTCCAGGCTCATCCCAGGGCATGAAGATGCATTGGGAGCCTAGAGGGGCAAACTGGATTCCCATGGGGAAATCTGCTGACCTGAGCCAGTGGCGGAACATCTCCAGGAATGGCTTAGAACAGGCATAGGCAAACTCAGCCCTCCAGGTGTTTTGGGACTACAACTCCCATCATCCCTGACCACTGGTCCTGTTAGCTAGGGATGATGGGATTTGTAGTCCCAAAACATCTGGAGGGCCGAGTTTGCCTATGCCTGGCTTGGAAAGTCCTCCTTCCCTGCCCCACATCTGAAACCCTGGAAAGACACCGCCAGGGTAGACAAGGCAGCCCCCGTGTTTTTATGAAAATGAGCCCCTCCTAAGAAAATATGTATTCCTCCTAGCCATGATAGCTTGTCTCCACAGCTGGAGAGGCAGCAATGCTTCCAAATACCAGTTGCTGGAAACCATGGAAGAGGACAGGGCTCTTGTGTTTGAAACCTGCTTTGTAGTGATCAGGTGGGATTGCTATGAGGAATTATAACAAATATAGAGTAAGCCATCTGTGTCAGCAATGAAAGCATTGCGTTGACTGGGTTTGAACTATTTTGATATGATTCTTGATCAATCCACACCTCTGCATCCCTGTCCCATTTCTCTTTCTTGACAAGTCACGTACACAACCCAGTTGCTTCGCCAGGCAGGCATCTTGGGTCATCAAAGACAGTCGGAAGTTCCTTTGATGTAGCTTTTCTGATATGTTAATCTTGTTGGGAATACTGCCAGGGAGATATAGTCCATCATGGCCCCAAGCCGGCTGCCGGACGTCCATCGATCTCCCGTAGTCACGCAGATCCAGCAATTAGCGACACGAAACCTCAGAAATAGAGGTCGCTAATTGCTGGATCTGCGTGACTACGGGAGATCGATGGACGTCCGGCAGCCGGCTTGGGGCCATGATGGACTATATCTCCCTGGCAGTATTCCCAACAAATCTTAGGATGTTAATCTTAGGGCCAGGAAACAGGTGATAAAGGTGATAATGATCGCTGTCCTCCTGGCCATCCTTCTTATCATGTATATTGCTTGTTTATCAACTCCTGGGGTTGCCAAATGCACTCCTTTGTAGTTCTGTTTTGCTTACCCCAGAAATATGTGTGCTTAATTAGTTTTGGTAGTTTAACTTTTCCCCACGTGGGGTTTGTTGAAATGCTCAGAAGAAATCTGATTGGTTCTTACGAACACTCTGTAAAAGTTCTTTTGTGAATAAAACGACCTGGGCCGAGGGGCAGGGAGAGATTATTATACGCACCCTTCCCAGAGTCTTGCTGGCCTCTGTGTGTATTCTTATTAATCAGAGTTCAATCCTTCCTTTACTTTGAGAACGCCTCACTGCTTGAAGGCATCTCACAGGCATCTGGTTGGCCACTGTGAGAACAGAATGCTGGACTAGATGGGCCATTGGCCTAATCAAGCAAAGCTCTTCTTATGTTCTTATGTTCTTCATATATGCCTTGGGCAGCCTTAGGCGTGCTACTATGTCTTTCAGCTCCCAACAATGCAAAGCAAAACCCTCAAGGAAACCACCAAGATTTTGTCTCCAGCCTTTTCATCTACCTAAAGAAAATGGAATGAAGGCTTCTGGACAAACGAAATTTCCGTCCTTGTCAAGGAAGTGGTTGGGGTTGAAGCTTTCAGGCGTCGCCCATTCGTTGGGATCGTACAAGGCAGAAGCCATGTTTGGAAAGATCATGGTGCCCTGGGAAAAAAGAGTCAGAGATTCAGTCCTGCCTTGCTCCAGGGAAGCAGACCATACACTCAGCTTTCAGTTCAGTAAAACCCCTCTCTCAAATAATTGCATGATTCGCTACCAAACTGGAAAAGCAGAGGGCTCTGGCAAAGAGAGATTCAATTGGCCTCTTATTGGCCAGAGATAATGCTCTGAGCATCTTCACCTCTCAGGGATGGTGCAACATCTTCTGCGATGGGGAAAGACACAAAGGCTGTGTGGACACCATACTTGTACAGCACATTTAGTGACGATGGCTTCCCCCACAGAATTCTGCGCACTGCAGTTTATTGAGGGTGCGAGGGGCTGTAGCTTCATTGTGGGTAAACTACAGTTCCCCTGATTCTCTCTTTTTTTTGTAAATGATATTTATTGAAAGTTTAAAATTACAGAAAAAAGTGGAAAAAAACAAAGAGAAAAAAGAGATTAAACAATACAAGTCAATACATATAAAAAAGGAAAAAAAGAAAAAAAGAGAACAAAACACACAATACATCAAGACCAAAAACAAAAGCAAAAAAATTAAAAATAGATCCAATATTTCCATATCTTTATCTTTCATTAACTTGTTTCATCGACCTCCTCACACCTCCCTTTTTTGTATTCTAGTTATTAATTATTTCAGCAAATCCTTTCCATCTTTCACTATTTTCTGTCATTTAATTATCTTAATTCATTTTAACCTTATCTTACCATAAAAAACCCTAAAACTTAAAATTTATTTGTACATAACTCCTTATAACATTTCTACTAAAGCCATATAGTTTCATTCCAACATTTTTCTAACACTCATAAATTTTACAATATTTCTCTAAATAAATTTTTAAACTTTCTTCCAATCTTCATCCACCGTCTCTTCACCCTGGTCTCGGGTTCTGTCAGTCTTTTCTATCCATTCCATCTAGTCCATCAACCTGGTGATCTCCTGTCCGAGGCTCTTAACTCTTTTCCATGTCCCTTCTGCAGGTCTTCTTCATATTTATACCTACACTTTACTTTGTCTTCTGCTGATCTTGCTCTTAATTTCCTTCCTTTGTCACTGAGGAGTAGATCTCGGGTAGACTCCAACCTAACAATGTCTTTATCCCTTCTCGACAAGTCAGCCCATTCTACATAGACAGGGCCAAAATCCAAAACATATTTCAAAACACGTTTCAAATTCCCTCCAAAGCTAAAGGCCCCACCACTCCAATCTCCCCCTGGCCCAAAACCAGATCCCAAAGGCCAGAACATCCCTGCATAAGGGGATCTTTCCAACTCTCCTTCTCCAATCCAAGCGGGACTCCATCTCTCCAAATCTGGCTTTCTCCAGATTCAGTCTTCAAAAGCAACAGCTTATGCTCATACAAGGCCGAGGCTCTCTCCACTTGTATTGCTTGAGGTTCAACAACAACCTCCTCCTTTGTCTTCTCCACAGGTTGCCATGTCAAAGCAGATTCCTGAGTCGGTTCCTGAGTAGTTTCTTTATAAGTATTCACTTTTTGTCCCAAATCAATCCTTTTTTGTCCAAAGTTGTCAATGCTGGTAGTCATCACATCCATCTTCTCATGAAGCTGTTCCAATAAGGCACTTGTTTTGCAAAAAGCAATCACTAAGGCTTCTTCTGTCCACATTCTTGTCCAAGGTCAAGTCTAATTCTCACGGTCTTTAATCTCTACAGCTGGAGACTTCCCCAGCTCCACTCCTGCAACAGTTTCAAGAGCTCCCTCTAGGGGAAACAGTTTCTATTTGTATCTGTCTTTTTTTAAAAAGCGGGTCCAGCAACAAAGTTAACAAAGTTAATTTCGATTTTCAGATATTTTGCTCCTTTCAAGTGCAAAAGGAAACATTGGAATCAATATGTTTCTCTTGTTTAACTATCTGTCAACATACGTTTTATTCACAGTCAATGAACTTTCCCAATACATCGCTCCCTGGCAGCCCGTTCCCAGGTTCAAAACGGTGGTAATTTATCTTTCTTCACTCTCTCTCCTGCAGGCTTAAACAATCTAAACTTTCCCCCTCTTCTCCTGCTTCCAAGGGGGGTTTAGTGATTTTAGCCGATGGAGATTTAATCCTTTACAAAAAAACTTTCCAGACTTTAGCTTGCAATGTCTTTGCTTCAATCTATTTACAAAAGCGGAAGGCGGACTTCCTGTTTGGAGCCTTCCCGCTTCGGTGCCAAATTAAAGATGTTTAGTAATCCAATTTTCCATTCTACTCACGGGTAGTTGTTTAAAGTCCAATTGTCCACAGGAAAAAGTCAGCGCTCTCCGGCAACAGCAATGTGGCTTCACTTCGTGAAAAAAGCAGTTGATTCGAAGCACCGCGCCGCTCACCCCACGTCACTCCGGATCCCCAAAACTGGGTTTCCCCGCGAGTAGGGGAGGCGCAAAAGGTGCCAGCCGAATCCCACGTCCACAGGTTTCTCCCGCCTGTGGTTTTTAATGGGTCTCCGCCTCGCCGTGGCGGTCCAGACCCTGATTTCCACGAAGCAGATTCCTCCCGGTCAGAGGAAATCTGCCATTGCCGGAGGCGCTAACCCGGAAGTCCCAGTTCCCCTGATTCTCTGGGGGAAGTCATGTGCTTTAGATGTACGGTGGGCAGAATGTCATTTCCTGCCCAATAAGAAACATGGCCAGGCTTTTCTTTGATGGTAGAACTAAAAGTGGTATCTGATAAACCTCTGCCGCATTTTCTTAGACATTTGAAGGAAGCGGGGGATGTGGGCATTGGAGGTTCACTTACCCTCTTAATGGTAAACTGTCGAATCATGGTGTCCTTCACACATAACCTGGGCAACCCAACTGCAATGATGTTGCTGAAGCGCTGGACCTCATGGATCACGGCATTGGTGTAGGGCAGCTTCTTGCGATCCTCGCCGCTGATCATTTGACCGGGAGCCACAACCGTGTCAATCTCCTTCTGGATTTTCGCTGAGTGGAATCCAAACACATTCATTTATTTACACACAAAAAAAAGCGCATGCAAAACTTTTTAGAAAATTCATCCCAACACAACGGTTGGTTGGCATGAAAGACAACATTTTGCTTTCTTCCACGTCATTCAGAAGACGCAGCAGTTGAACATCATTTGCACAATTCGAAAGTGGTGCAGCATTACATCATCTCACCTTGGATGTCTGGATAAAGCACCATATACAGAACTCCCCAGTAGAGAGTGGTGCTGGATGTCTCTGTTCCACCCAAGAAGAGGTCAAATATACACTGGATCATGTTACTTTCATCGTAGGCTGGTTTGGGCTGGTCTTTCGTCTGCAGAAGAGAAGAAATAGAAAAATGGGCACAGTTAATGTCACCCTTGCAGCTGTAAATTTTCAAGGGCTTGCAGCTAAACATTCACAAAGGAGCATTTCCCAGCAGGAAGAAAAATACAAATTCTAATTGGGGATGGAGCAATTGCTCAAATTATGGAGAAGAGGATGAGGACAGCACATCCTGAGCAGTTCTGGTAATGAACAAAGAAGCTACTTACTTTCTCTATCTGAGCAAGGTAACTATAAATGAAATCTTGAGGGTCATCTGGGAGTCCTGCAATCTGGTGCTTGTTGATCTCCTTCCTTATGAACGAACACACAAAGTCTCGGGCGGTCAAGGCCTTCTTGTGAGGCCCTGGGATACACTTCATAAGCCAGGGCATGACATTATAAATCTGGGGAAAGAGACATGAACAGATGGAGGTGCGGAGAAAGTTGCTGCGCAGTATTAGAGCACCTGTCCTGTGCACAGAAGGGGACAGGTTCAATCCTTGTCATATCCAGGTAGGTCTGGCAATGTCTCCACATCTGCAACCCTGGAAAGTCGGTGTGGACAATACTAGCTGGAACCGAGGTCTGACTCAGTGTGAGGCAGCTTCTTCATGTCCAAGGCAACCATGGGATCGCTTATCTCTATATGAACCTTCCCAAGCAATGTTCAGGTCATCTGGGAAAGCCCTGAAGAGGCTTAGGTGACAGCTACAAGGAGCTGAGCCTTCGGTGGAAATCCCTCCCTAGAGAGGCCTGCCACACTCTTTCAACTATAGGGCCGGTTGAGGCCCAGCTGCTTCAGAAGGCCTTTTAGGTAGTAGGCTGAAATAGGATACCCTCCAACACATCAAGGCAAAAAACCGGGTGCAGGTCTTCCAGGGCAAGTCATGTGACCCATGCGAGAGCGTGGCCCTGAGATTGCAGTGCCCAAAATGGGCACCATGCTCTCATGAGAAAAAGTGGGGTGTCCCGGTTTTATCAGGACACTTGAAGGGTATGAAATAGTTCAATAATTTCTGAATTGCACCAGAAAATACTTCCCATAATTGACGTGTGAACAGAACATGAATCAAGTTTGGTTTGGGGTAGAACTTTGAAAAATTTCTAGCTCATCTTCAAGTTCACTTACATGTATTTAAAAAAAACAAAAACTTTTTGGACTCCTTGGGCCTTCAAACTTAATTATCATAATTGTTGGGGTATATTGCAATTGTTAAATATCATAATAAATATGGTTGTATTTATTTTCTAAGGAAATTCTTCCCTCACCACAAACTGTCTAGCAAAAGTGAAACCTTTTACTGCTGTTCCTTTCAGGAAAGGAAATATTGAAAAGCAAAGCAAAATAGCGGCTTGCTTACGTTGTGACCGAGACTGCCAGCAAATTTGAAAATGGCCTCCATTGCTTCCAGGAGCTCGTGAAATTTCTTGTCCTCGGTTGAGAAGCGATGCCCAAACACCACAGCGCAAATCACGTTGGAAACGGCGAGGGTCAGAGCGAAGGACGGATTCATGGGTTTCCCTGCAATTGGAATCATCAAGTGCCCATTTGTGAACAATCCTGTCAATGTAGCAAAAGAAGCAACAACCAACCTTTGCTCACCTGGTGTCTTCCAGATGTTTGGGACTACAATTCCCATGAGTTTCTGGATCCAGCTTGGTCACGGGAGGCTCAGATAGTTGTCGTGGCTAGAAATGCCTTTTACCAACTGAAATGAGTATGTCAGTTATGACTGTTCCTGGACTGGGAAAGCCTGACCAAAGCAGTTCATGCATTGCTTATTTCAACGTATGAATGCTGCGACACAATTGCTGCCAGGAGCGAGGCCTTGTCAGCATATGACATCTGTGCTCAGAGACCTGCAATGGCTGCTCATTTGCTACCCAGACAAAGTCAAGGTGTTCCCGTTAATATATAAAGCCCTTAACAACTTGGCACCTGAAAGATCGCCTTACCCAATATATGCCTAATTTGTAAGAACTCCTTCTTTTAGTTTCTTCCTATTTCCACCACACTTTGCTTCCTGTTGTTGGATAAGTTGTTTTTTGTTTGGTTTTTGTCCAGGGTGGGGCAGGGGCTGCTTTAGGAAAATTTATTTGTTGTTATTCATTATTATTGTTGTTGTTGTTGTTGTTGTTGTTGATTAAATTTCTATACAGCCTTTCATCCAAGCATCACAGAGCAGTTTAGAAGATAAAAACACAAAAATCCATGACATAATTTGTATACCTGCAGGTCTCAGGGTAGCTACACCACAAAATCACAATATACACAAAATACATAATAAAAACAACTCAATAAGCCAGCCCAAAAGTTACAAAATAGTCAGCCAGCAATGCAGGATCTGACCCCAAGATAATTCCTACACAGCTGGCTATTTTGTAATTTTTTGGCTAGTCTGAATAAATATATTATTTTTGGGTGAGATGTAACCATAAACAAAAATAGCCAAAGTGTGTGTTGGCGAGAGGTGGTGTGGGAGATGCTTCAGAAGAAAAGCCCCAGTGTGGGCCGTGATGTGATTTCAGAACTGCAGAAAATTTAAATTCAGATGTAAAAGAGAAGTGTTTCTTTCATATTACAAGTCTGAGATATCAAGAAGTTCTTATCTCACCCATGCTTATTGTTTCAATGTGAAGCAGCATCATTTGATTCCTGGGTAACTTAATTGCCTTGCAAGACCAAAATATTTTGATGCTGAAATTCTCTCATTGAGTAATGTGGCAACAGAGATATGGGGACACTTTTCTGGTTTAATCTGAGAAATCAGCCATGGCCTCTGCACTCAGCCAACCCATGATGAAGATCTGAAGAGCCAGCAAGTGGCAGCAGTTAGAGTATGAAACTAAGATTTGATAGATCCAGACTCACACACCCTCTCAGCCTTGAAGCTCACAGGTTGACTTTCATATATCACTCTCTCTCACCCTAACCTACTTCACAGGGTTGTTGTGAAGGTGAAAATGGTTGGGGGTAAGGAAGATCAGTGTATCCTGCCTTGAGGTCCTTGGAAGGAAGCTTGGCTATAATCGCAATAAATACAAGTATCCAGTGCTTTTTTTCTGGGGGGACGCATACCCCTAAACATTTTGTGAATCTAAGTTTGGCCTCATTGAGGGGCAGTATTAGGGTGCAGTATTAGGGTGCCCTAAACATTTTTAAGGGGGGCGAAAGCACTGCAAGTATCTATTACAGTTCTTCATACAAGGTTTGAAAAAAAAATTTGGTACACGATTTCAAAAACCTGCTGGTTTTCCCTTGGTCTCCAGCCAAAGGTATTTTGTTTGGTGTTTTCGTCTCCTCTTTGAGAACAGGAGAAAAAAGCAGGTTAAAACTGGAATCCAGTGCAATCAATATTTATGGCTTGCAACCATTGGTCAAATCAGATGCCTATTAGCACAGACATAAAACATGAATAAATGCATGTTCCATCTAAGATGCAATCAAAACTAAGGTGAACCTTTGGAGAATGAATGACTATCTCTTCGACGACCAAAAAATTATACAAGATGCGCAAAAGAAGTTGATGGAATATTTTGTGGATAACTGTAATAAAGGTACGAAGATGAGTACAGTCTGGGATGCAAGCAAAGCGGTGATGAGAGGTTTTTTTATACAACAGAATTCAGTTAAAAAGAAGAACAGAGAGAAAGAAAAGAAAGAAATTCTAAAACAAATAATGGACAATGAGCAAAAATTAATTAAAAAACCAATCAATTTAAAAATCAAACAAAATATTAAGGTTCTGCAAACACAATTTGCTATGATAATAAATAAAGAGGTGGAGTGGAATATTAAAAAGTTAAGACAAAGAAATTTTGAATTCGCTAACAAATCTGGCAAATGGCTTGCTTAGCAAATTAAGAAAAGAAAAGAACAAAGTACAATCAACAAAATTATGGTGGAAGGAGAAGAGATAGACAATCTGAAAGGTATTAGAAAAGGATTCCTGGATTTTTATAGACAACTATATAGAAGCAAAAAAAAAGAATAATATGAGGAAAGTAGAGAGATATTTAAAAGAAAAAGAGGTGCAAAAGATCCCGACAGAAAAGAAAGACAGACTGAACACTCCAATTGATAACGAGGAGATAAAAGAGACTATAAAAGAGTTGAAAAAAGGAAAGGCCCCTGGACCAGATGGATTTACATCAAGTTACTATAAAGAGTTGAGACAAACCTTGACGGCACCGTTGAAAGAAGTAATGAATAATATCTTGAAGGAAAGAGACATACCGGAGACTTGGAAAGAAGCTTTAATAACCTTTATCCCAAAGCAAGATTCAGACTTAACACAAGTAAAGAATTATAGGCCGATTTCATTGTTGAACATGGATTACAAAATTTTTGCAGGAATAATGGCGAAAAGAATGAAAAGGGTACTACAAGAAATTATTCATGAAGATCAAGCAGGTTTCCTTCCAGGCAGGCAGATGAAAGATAATGTTAGAAATATAATTAATATTTTGGAATATCTGACAGCCAGGAATGAGAAACAAGCAATTCTGATGTTTGTGGATGCTGAAAAGGCATTTGATAACATATCATGGGAATTTATGTTAAAAAATTTAGAATACATGGAGATGGGGAATGATTTCTTTAATGGAATAGAGGCAATTTATATGGAACAGAGAGCAAAATTGATTGTGAACAATGTAATTTCAGAAGAGGTGAAAATATCGAAAGGTACAAGACAGGGATGTCCTCTCTCACCATTGCTGTTTATACTGGTTCTGGAAGTCTTTCTGAATTCAATTAGGAAAAATGAGACAATAAAAGGGGTGACAGTAGGTCAGAATGAATGCAAAGTTAAAGCCTTTGCAGATGATCTGGTAATAATGATGGAAGATCCGATGAAGAGTGTAACTGAAGTGTTATAAGAAATTGAACAATTTGGTAAAGTGGCAGGATTTATACTAAATAGGAAAAAAACTAAAGTTATTGTAAAAAATATGGATCAAAGTGTGGCAGAAGTAATGCAACAACAAACAGGTATTGAAGTGGCGAAAAAGGTAAAATATTTGGGAATATGGCTAACCCCAAAAAATATTGACCTGTTTCAGAATAACTATATACCAGTGTGAAATGGAATTAAGAAAGATTTGGAGGTGTTGGGAAGGATGAAACTATCCTTTTGGGGTAGAATTTCAACGATTAAGATGTGTGTACAACCAAAGGTGTCATTCTTATTTCAGATGATTCCAATATTTAAGGGGACAATGATTTTTAGAGAGTGGCAAAGAGTGATTTCAACATATATCTGGCAGGGTAAAAAGCCGAGAATTCAATTTAAATTACTAACAGACGCAAAAGAAAGAGGAGGCTTTGCCCTGCCAGACTTGAAACTATACTATGAAGCATCATGTCTCTGTTGGTTAAAAGAATGGATAAAATTAAAGAATACAAAACTGTTGGATTTAGAAGGATTTGATAACAGATTTGGGTGGCACGCGTATTTATGGTTAGAGAAGAAGAAGAGTCATAAAGCTTTTGAAAACCATATCTTCCGGAAATCGCTAATTGAAGTTTGGGATAGATATATCTATATCTATCTATCTATCTATCTATCTATCTATCTATCTATCTATCTATCTATCTATATTGGAACCAGGAGTTCCACACTGGCTGTCCCCATTAGAGGCCATGTGTGTAAAGAAAATTAATATGAGAGGGAACTGGATTACATATGGAGAATTGGTGATTAAAGAAGGAGAGAAATGGAAAATGAAGCCATATGAACAAGTAAAAGAATATGTATTTGATTGGTTGCATTACTATCAAATAAACGATATGTTTAAAAAAGACTTGAAAGAGAAGGGTTACATAGAAAAAGATTCAAAATTTCAAACAGAAATAGTAAATAATGATTGTAAGACACTGTCAAAAATGTATAAAATGTTGTTGGAAGTATACGATGGATGAGGAAGTTAAGTTGGTAATGATTCATTGGGCCAGAGATTTCGGGTATAATATACATTTTGAAGATTGGGTTAAAGTATGGAATGATAATTTGAAGTTTACAGCATGTACCACGTTAAAGGAAAATGTTATGAAAATGGTATATAGATGGTATATTACACCGGTTAAATTAGCAAAAATGTTTAAAATTTGTAATAAGTGTTGGAAATGTAAAGAAAAAAAGGAACCTTTTTTTCATATGTGGTGGGAATGTAAGAAAGTGAAAGGGTTCTGGGAGAGGATATATAATGAGTTAAAGAAGATGTTGAAATATACTTTTGTAAAGAAACCAGAAGCCTTTCTCCTAGGAATAACAAGAAATGAAATAAATAGAAAGGATTGTAAACTTTTTCAATATGCAATAACAGCAGTGAGAATATTAATGGCCCAAAAATGGAAGCAGGAAGAACTACCAAGTCTGGAGGAATGGAGAATGAAGTTAACGGACTATGCAGAACTGGACAAACTAACTGGAAAAATAAGATATTAACGAGATCACAAGTTCATTGAGGACTGGGGAAAATTTACAGAATATTTGAAGAGTGTATGTGATGAACAAACAACGCTAGTGGGTTTTAAAGAAGCTTTGTGAAAATATAAGGAATATTGCAAGAATGTAAATATGTTTGAAAAGGTATTTTAAAAGGCGATACTAAATTTTGGGAATGCGTAGTTAAAAATTTAAATACGGATGATTGTCAGAGAAGCTGAGGGAAGTCCAAAAGATGAGAATATGTAATTTGTGAAATTGTTTGATTGGCGATATTTGTGTAAAATTTAATAAAAGTTTATTTTTTTAAAAAAAACAACACTAAGGTGAACCTTAAAACTTCCTGAGGTTGCTCTTAGATTTAGCTTGCTGAAATTAATGAGAGCATAAGAAGAAAACAGGGTTCTGGACTGGAAAATAAATTAAAGGGCACATTCTCCCTCCAACCCTGAGCTGTGCCGTACCTTTAGTGCTCCTAAGGTTCTCCACCAGGTGATAAGCTTCATCTTGGATCTGGTACTCCAACGTCGTCTTCCCCAGCCCCAATGTCTTCAGAGTCATCAGCGAGAACTTCCTCTGGTGCTTCCATGTGCTGCCCGTTGACAGCAAGATACCTGGAGGCATTGAAAGTCAGCTGTGGACTGCTGCAGTGACCCATTATTTGCATTCAGAGCACAGAATCCAAACCCTTCGAAATTATGCTAGGAGGTTGCTACCAAAGCCCTGTTTCCAGTGTCAGGACTTTGACTAGCATAGACCCCGACTCCAGCTACAAAAGCTGAGGCTGCTGAAGAGGCCAAAGAGCATATTGGCTGTGAGCCCTGGAAGACGTTCTTCCATTTGTGCTGGGAGGGTGGAGCCCTGAAGGACTGACGGATGGATGGATGGATGGATGGATGGATGGATGGGTGGACTGACTCCAGCTACAAAAACTGAAGCTGGTAAACAGACACTTGAGCTGGGATATTGCTTGGGTGTGGGAGGGCGGGTCGTTGCTCTTACTGATTTCTTTTTTTATCTTTGTTTTATATCTTATGATTTATGCAAAATACATTTTATTTATTGTTTATGGCTAATTCTGCCATGATCATACATGATACTTCATGCCATAAACTGCCCTGAGCATCAATTTGTGGGAGGGGATCGGAATTAAGTCCTTGTGAAAATTCATCAGCATTTGGGTGGAAATCTTTGCAAAACAGTTTCCCCAAATATAATAATAATATAATATAATAAATTTTATTTATATCCCGCCCTCCCCAGCCGAAGCCGGGCTCAGGGCGGCTAACAACACTAAAATAGTGCCACATTATAAAACATCATAAGAATTAATTAAAATCAAAATTGATGGCAACCATAAACTAAAGCATTGTAAAGATTGCCAAAAGGAGGGGGTCAGGCTGTGCCCTAACCAAAGGCCTGGTGGAACAGCTCTGTCTTGCAGGCCCTGCGGAAAGATGTCAAGTCCTGCAGGGCCCTTGTCTCTTGTGACAGAGCGTTCCACCAGGTTGGAGCCGCAGCCGAAAAAGCCCTGGCTCTAGTTGAGGCCAGCCTAACCTCTCTGTGGCCTGGGACCTTCAAGATGTTTTTATTTGAGGACCGTAAGTTCCTCTGTGGGGCATACCAGGAGAGGCGGTCCCGTAGATACGAGGGTCCTAGGCCGTGTAGGGCTTTGAAGGTTAAAACCAGCACCTTAAACCTGATCCTGTACTCCACCGGGAGCCAGTGCAGCTGGTATAGCACCGGATGGATGTGATCCCGCAGCGAAGACCCCGTAAGGAGTCTCGCTGCGGCATTCTGCACCCGCTGGAGTTTCTGGGTCAGTCTCAAGGGCAGCCCCACGTAGAGCGAGTTACAATAATCCAGTCTGGAGGTGACCGTCGCGTGGATCACAGTGGCTAGGTCAGGGCGAGAGAGGTAAGGAGCCAACTGCTTAGCTTGGCGGAGATGAAAAAATGCCGCCTTTGTTATAGCTGCAATCTGCGCCTCCATGGAAAGGGAGGTATCGAAGATTACACCCAAACTCTTAACGGATGGTGCTGGCACTAATTGCACCCCCGCAAGAGATGGGAGTTGCCCCCTCAATCCCATATCGTCCCGTCCCAGCCAGAGGACCTCTGTCTTCGAAGGATTTAACTTCAACCGGCTCCCACGTAACCATCCAGCCACAGCTTCCAAGCATCTGATCAGTGTGTCTGGGGCCGAGTCAGGATGGCCATCCATCAACAGATAGAGTTGGGTGTCATCAGCATACTGATGGCAGCCCAGCCCAAAGCTCCGGACAAGCTGGGCGAGGGGGCGCATAAAGATGTTAAAAAGCATCGGGGAGAGAATCGCACCCTGAGGCACTCCACACACCAAGGAGTGGCGGGATGACAGTTCCCCCCCAAGTGCCACCCTCTGTCCCCGACCAGAGAGAAACGAGCGCAGCCATTGAAGGACTGTGCCCTGGATCCCCACGTCGGCGAGGCGGTGGTCCAGAAGTTCGTGATCAACCATGTCGAAAGCTGCTGACAGATCTAGAAGAATCAGCAGCCCCGACCCGCCTCGATCCAGCTGTCTACGAAGATCATCTGTTAGGGCGACCAGAGCCGTCTCGGTCCCATGACCAGCGCGGAAGCCGGACTGGAATGGATCCAGAGCCGATGTTTCATCCAGAAACCTACCAAGCTGTTCAGCAACCGCTCTCTCAATCACCTTACCCAGGAATGGAAGATTCGAAACTGGGCGGTAATTGGATAGATCTAAGGGATCTAATGATGTTTTCTTTAAGAGCGGACGCACCACTGCCTCCTTCAGTTCCCCTGGGAATGTCCCGGTGCCAAGGGACAAATTGATGATATCCCCCAGGGGGGCCCGCACCTCGTCTGGACACGCTCTAATCAGCCAAGACGGGCACGGGTCGAGAGGACAAGTGGTGGGCTTTCCAGCTCGGAGGAGTCTGTCCACATCGGCTGGGGATATCCGGTCAAAGTGGTCCAATACTGGACCCGAGGACAGTCGAGGGGCCTCCAGTTCCTTTATTGTATCCAAATTGGCAGGGAGGTCATGGCGGAGCGACAGGACCTTCTCCGCAAAAAAGCTCGCAAATGCCTCACAGCTGTGTGTCGAATTGTTATTTAAATTTGGCTGTCCTTCGAGGGACATTAAAGACCGAATTATACTAAATAATTGTGCCGGGCGAGAGCTAGCGGATGCAATGGAGGCCGAGAAGTAGGACTTCTTAGCGGCCTTCACTGCCATCTCGTAGGTTTTCATAAAAACCCTATAAGATGTTCTTGAGGCTCCGTCACGGGCACCCCGCCATACTCGCTCTAGCCGTCTGAGGTCCCGCTTCATTTTCCGGAGCTCCTCAGTAAACCAGGGAGCCCGGTTTCTGCGGGGTCGCAGAGGGCGCTTAGGTGCGATCTCATTGATGGCTGCCAGGAGCTGGGTATTCCAGCCCTCAACAAGCTCAGTCAATGAGTCGCCAGGGGGAGAAAGGTCCCGCAAGGCTTGACGGAATCTATCAGGGTCCATCAGCCTCCGCGGGCGAGCCCAAATCGGCTCACCACCTAAGCAGGGTGGGGGTGGAACGTCAATCCTGGCTTTCAGAGCGTAGTGATCAGACCATGGCACCTTCATCGAAGGAAACATGATCACATCTATACCGACGCCAAAGATCAGATCCAGCGTGTGGCCTGCTTGATGTGTGGCGCCCGAAACAAACTGGGAGAGCCCTAGTGTCGCCATGGAAGACACCAGGTCCAGAGCCTGTGAGGAGGGAGTGGCATCGGCATGGATGTTGAAGTCCCCCAATACCAATAGGTTAGGGAACTCCAAGGCCCAGCCGGCCACCGCCTCCAGCAGGCCTGACAGGGTGGCTGCTGGTGCGCTAGGTGGCCGGTACACCAGCCAGACAGCCAAGCTCACCTCGGAGCCCCACACTAGGCCAACACATTCAATGCCGGGGATCGATGGCGGTGGTAGAGCCCTGAAAGAACAATCTTCCCGGATTAATAGTGCCACCCCTCCCCCCCGGCCCACAGTCCGTGACTGGTGGAGGACGGAAAAACCCGGGGGCGCCATCTCTCGTAAGGTAACAGTATCCCCTTCGCGCACCCAGGTCTCCGTCACACAAGCCAGGTCGACCCCCTGCAAGGTGATGAAATCTCGCAGGGTGGCGGTTTTGTTGCCTATAGACCTGGCATTGCACAACACCAGTGACGGAGGTGAGTAATCCTTGCTCACCCTACCCTCGTCTCTCGGGATGGGGCGCAGATTGGAAGGGGTACGAGCATATCCGTATCTCGATCCCCTTCGCCTATGACATCTGCCCCCACCGCCATACCTCCCTCGCCCCTCCACAGTAGGAATCCCAGGCCTCATACTCGCCTCCATTTACAAAATATAAAAGCAAACAAACAAACAAGGAAACAGTTACCCCAAAACAAAACCAATCCCCACCCCACTCAACAACCATCCCAACCCAAAATAAAACAAAACAAAATAAAAATACATGGATAAAAACCACCGTTTCTGGTGATACAACAAATAAGTAAAAACACTTTTAAAACACTTTAAAAAAATATAAAACGTTTAAACATTTGCTGCCGCAGCAGCAGTGTCCTTAGGGTTGTGGCGGTGGTGAGTATGGGGGCCGCCCCCAGGCCCAAGATGGAGAATGGGCTTGCAGGGGGGGCGGTCCTCCCCAAGACTCACTGGCAGAAGAACAGCAGCGATGTCCCGAGGCCTCCTTGGAGCCTTGTGTGCTGAGGTGGAGTCTGGGGCCCGCCCCCAGGCCCAAGGTGGAGAATGGGCTTGCAGGGGGAGCGGTCCTCCCCAAGACTCACCGGCAAAGCGGCAGCAGCGATGTCCCGAGGCCTCCTTGGAGCCTTGTGAGCTGAGGTGGAGTCTGGGGCCCGCCCCCAGGCCCAAGATGGAGAATGGGCTTGCAGGGGGAGCGGTCCTCCCCAAGACTCACCGGCAAAGCGGCAGCAGCGATGCAAAAGGGATCTGGGAGGAGCTGCAAGCCCCTCTCTCTGGAAGCTGAGGAGCTTGTGGGGTCTTGCTAAGCCAAGATTTGCACCGTGTGAAGCAGCCAGTTGATTTCATAAGCAATAGGTTTTTGAGCACTTTATAACCAAAGTGTACTAAAGAGGAACGCCACTAAAACCACAGAGCCACTCCTTCAATTCTGCTATGGGAACAACATGACCCTGTGGTTCCTACGCAAGCGAGACAGCCTTACCTTTATTGTTTGCCAGAGCTCTGAAAAACGGGACTACTGGCCGGCCAACTACATCTTCTGGGTGGGTGGTGAGACCGTCTTTCACAGCTTGGAACCCATCCAGAACTACCACAGGGTGAGGACCAAACCATACAGTATAGATGTCCCCATAGGATTTTGCCACCTGTAGGAAAACACCAGGGAAGCTCAGGCAAATAAAAACCACACCCAACCTTTGAGCAATTCTGTTCTTAGTTTTGGGTTGGGCTAAGTTCATTAAAGTCATGCATCGCTTCCCAATTTTAAAAGCTCCAAAGTTTTTTGGTTGCAGCGAAGTGTCTAGAAATGCCATAACAAAATCATCTGAACACATTAAAAACAGCAATACAGTATTATATCACTGGCGAGGGGGGAAAAAGAGGTCTTTGCTTGGTGACTAAATGATGGCAAGGTTGGTGCCTGGCAGGGCTCCCTGGGCAGAGTGAGGCCACTTTGCCCTCCATGCAACCTTCTAAAGCCATCAGAGCCACGTACGGTGGCTCACAAGGGGCTCGATAAACCTTACTGATTGCTTCACATTGCAATCGGCTATAAAGAGGAGATGGGCTGAACCTCATTGGCAAACAGTGATGGGTGAATCTGAGAGTTTGGCCATCTCTCAGTTTCTCACTTTCTCAGTCTTAAATTCAACCCTCCACATTTCTGCAGCAATTTGAAATTTTGCTTTTGAATCCTCATGAAAAATCACTCAGCATTTTAGAGGGAATTTCTCCTAATAAACCTATTTTTGCATTCAGTAGAATCATGGAATCTTAGAGTTGGAAGGGACCCCAAGGTCATCTAGTCCAGCTCCCTCAATGCAGGACTCTCAGCTAAGCCATCTATGACAGATGGCCAGCCAACCTCTGCTTAAAAACCTCCAAGGAAGGAGAGCCCACCACCTCTCGTGGGAGAGTGTTCCACTGCTGAACAGCACTCACTGTCAGAAAGTTTTTGCCAAACGTTTAGTCAGAATCTCCTTTCTTGTAACTTGAAGCCATTGGTTCAAGTCCTGCCCTCCAGAGCAGGAGAAAACAAGCTTCCTCCCTCCTCCATGTGACAGCCCTTCAGATATTTGAAAATGGCTCTCATAACGATGAGAATTTGTATTGAAATTAAGAATGAAGAATGGAGTGATCCCCTCATGGGGAGATCGGAAGAACTATGGATTACAAATTTGTTTAAGATGAAAGTTGGAGCCTTTGGGACATTTGGGACATTTGGACTTAAAAGAAGCGAGAAATATGATTTGGGCTCCGCTTTTGAATATGGAGGACTGGTTGGAAGAAACATAGACTTTACTGGGACAGAGCTCCTTCGAGATTTGATGACCAACATAAAGGACTACCAACAAAACCGGCAGAGAGGGACTGAGAGAGATTTGAAGGCCTCGGACGTGAGGAATCCAGGCTAAGAACTGATATTGTGGATACTCTTTGGGGATCGAAACCGGGAAAGGGGGGGTGAGAGTTTTTGAATCCAAAGGGTGCATAATTTTATGCTGTCTTTTCTTAGTATGCTCAGTAATTAATATAAAAATTGGGAAATCTGTGGAAGGGAATTTGGGTCGACCTTAGAAAAGGATGTAATGATTAGTATTGTGATTTAATTGAGGTGTATAAGTTAAATTTGGTTAATTAAGAAGAATTAAGTTAAAAAAAATAACAATAAGGTAAAGGTGAGAGATAAGAACTTGCTGAGTTAACTATTGGAATTAGGATGTAAGAAGGGGAGGTGTGGGGAAGTCAGGGAAAGTGGTTAAGAAAGTAAGGATTTGAAATTTTGCATGTTTGTTTTTGTGTTTGTGTGTCTGTGTTGTGTATTGTGTGTTTATATAAATTGTGAAAACCCAATAAAAAAATTATAAAAAAGAAAAAAAGAAAATGGCTCTCATATCTCCTCTCACTGTCCTCTTTTCCAGGCTAAACATACTTTATGGACTTTATGGATAGAAAGAAAAGTCAAGGTAGCCTATAAGCAAAATATAAATCTATGGCATGCACAATGCAACTTTAAGATTATAACTTAATAAAATCAGTATCCTAGCCTAATGGCCAATAGAGTCGTCTTAATATGCTATGACACTGACAAACTGGAAATAACATGCAGAATCTCATGAAAACAAACATTGTGCAAAGCCAGTATCAGACATGTTTTGATTGATCAGCCTTCTTCTGACAGATAAAGAATACAGAATTCCAACTTGAGCATGAATCCAGAAGGTATAATTGCTTTTACGATGTGCTGCTGCAAGAATTCATTTCTAAATTTCCAAATTTTAAAACACAGAGATTTTTAACAGAGCACACTGGCCAACCCTCCCCCCCCCTAAAGAAAGGCCAATACCCTAATTTGAAAATGAGGGGGCTGTGGCCACAGAGACCCCAGTATTTAAAAAATCATTTGACAACCAAGACTTTAGCATATCCAAAGTTCCAAAACTCAGAGCATCAGAAGAAGCCCTAAAATGAGTCAGACTATTGGTGCATCCAGTGACTTGTCCATAGTGACTTGCAGGTGATTTTTAGGGTTTTAGAGAGAGAAGACTACCATCAGATGCTGGAGACCATCTGCATGAATAATGGATGCTTGACCACTGAGCTTGACCACCCTTCTCCTATCAATCTCCTCTTATCAACCCGCTGGCCATTACGCTCCCTTTGCTACTGCCCATTCCTCTATCCTGTCGGCCAATCAAACTGCTGGAAACAGATACCTTGGTCAGGCTCTCGCGGCTGACGTTGAAAAACTTCACCTGCCATAGGCATCCGATAAAGGGGAGAGGCGTTGGTCCTGGAGGGAATTGTCGTTTTCTCCATTGCAGCTTCACAAACTGGACAATCAGGAGGCAGAAGAGGAGGAGGAGGAAAATGGAACTTAGTGCCGGCATTTCCATGACTCTGAGTTGCAGAGAGGCACGAGTCGGGCACCTTGCGCTCTTTCCCGTGGGTGTGAGTGAATCTCGTTTGCTGTGCCTGAATTTCAGGGCCTTCCCCCCCCCCTCCCCACGCTGATTTCAGATCCTGTCTCTGAACAGCTCCAGGCAGGCACTTTTCCTGCGTCGTAACATGTTCAGAAAATTGTTTTATGGAAAGTTTATGAAAATCCTCCCTCGCCTGGATATGTCAGATCAGTCTAGGAGGGATTAAAGTTACGAATTAATTTAAAGATGACAGCTGACACATTTGGTTGACGTTTCCCTGGTGAATCAACTGCAGCTGTAAAAAGTATGGTTGAATGAGCACCTCTTAGGTAAAAAATCTGTCTTTTGTCATATTTCCTTGGTGCATTTGCTTTTAGCAGCTTTTACGTTTTGTGTGCTTTATGGACTCATTGCTCACGTTTCGTTTGGAAAGCAATGGAATAATTAATAATAATAATAATAATAATAATAATATCTGATTTATCTAACCTACTCTACTGGAGAAGACAGAAGTGCCTGGCGTGCTTTGGTCCATGGGGTCACGAAGAGTCGGACACGACTAAACGACTAAACAACAACAACACTTTACTGGAAGACAAAGAAATACAGTGGTACCTCGGGTTAAGAACTTAATTCGTTCTGGAGGTTTGTTCTTAACCTGAAGCACCACTTTAGCTAATAGGACCTCCTGCAGGATTTCTGTTCTCATCCTGAAGCAAAGTTCTTAACCCGAGGTACTATTTCTGAGTTAGCGGAGTCTGTAACCTGAAGCGTATGTAACCCAAGGTACCACTGTACATTACAGTCTCAGGAAACTGCAAATAATCACAGTATCCACTAACATCAGATGCAATTATTAAAACTGAGAACAGAAACAATGAAACTTTCACACAATTCAAACAAAATGCCCCCCCCCTTCCTTTTTACAATAATCACTGAAACATCTACTACTTAAACAGGCAACCTACTTGAGTGACTTTTCCCTCATTTTTGTTTTGGGAACCTATCATTTAAATAGTCAAAAGAGATCTGCCAAGTAACAACCTTGTTTCCCACTGAGAGCAGTATTTTAGGGCCAGGTGAGATCTTTGCCTGGGGCAACTGGTTTTCACTGGGCTGGGTATTCCTACCATGGCTGTGTGGTCCAGCCAGCCATGATATGAGGATGTAAGTTAGCATTCCTACAATAGTGCGTATATAGCAGACATAAGTCCTTTGGCATAAATTTGATTCATGGCAGGCAGTATAAGTTTTTACCAAGTTTTTGCCAAGGTTATGGCACTGCCCTGAGCCTCTTTAAAAAACATTTTAACAAGAAGCCAAAGCTCTTCACGCATCACTCTGCAACCCAGATCTGATGGGTATATTCCACTGAGTAACTGAGCACAGGTCACAAATGACGTCTATTTTATTGGTATCAAATAGCTGAACCAATATGTTTTGAAGTGCAGCTTTGTAGGGGCACAGGGAAATGAGAGACAGCTGGTGCCAGAGAAATAATATTAATATTGATGAACAGCAATGAGGATGATGAGGAAGAAGTTGTCAAACCTTATGCAAACTAAGGCATATCAGTCTGGAATCAAAGAGATAGATAGGTCAGTTCAAGAGGTTGAAGATACAGAGATAATCTGGGAGGCCCTAATATAGGGTGGATCTAGACACAGAAAACCCCCCACTATAAATAAGTCAGAAATTAGATCGTTATAACAAAATAAAAAAAATCTCTATGGAAAATCGCATTTTAAAATTTCCTGCTCTCTGGCACCATCTGGTATTGCATGTTTATAGCGCATTCAAATCGCTGTTTCTTTACTAATGTAGCTGAGTCCACCGTCTGTTTTATCCCACGCAGAACCCTTCTTCTGCAAGCTGAGTTGCATTCAAACATCCAACATGAACAATCACACAATAAACATTCAAACACCTAAACATTTAAAACCAATCAGTTCTATGAACAAAACAATTAGTGAGATTCAACAGTAAATTAATAGAAGCAAATTGAGTCATAAAACCAGCCTGTAGCCAACGGCACCTGACTACATGCATGCTGACATTATCAGTTGCCAACAGATTGCTTCTGTGGCCTGGAATTTATGCCTGTAGCTCAGGGGTCAGCAAACTTTTTCAGCAGGGGGCCGGCCCACTGTCCCTCAGACTTTGGGGGGGTGGGCGGACTATATTTTGAAAAAATAATGAACGAATTCCTATGCCCCACAAATAACCCAGAGATGCATTTTAAATAAAAGGACACAATCTACTCATGTAAAAACACGCTGATTCCTGGACCACCTGCGGGCTGGATTTAGAAGGCGATTGGGCCGGATCCGGCCCCTGGGCCTTAGTTTGCCTACACATGCTGTAGCTTTTCCAGGGATGCATTTCGTTCTTCACACCTTCTAAAGATAAAACAAATGGTGATGAAACTCTGGCTCCAGCTCTTCCATTCTGTCCACCTGGTTCCCTTCTGCCTTGGCCAAGTTCCTTCCACACAGGCCTTTCCCATCTCATACGCCCTTCTACTCTGAGAGATTAGACTGACAACCAAAGCATAAATTTAGAAAATTGTTTTGGAATTATAATCAAAGGAATTGCAAATACATGAAAAAGGTGTCTTATTATGGCACTTGGAAGACCAGCGGATTTATTGTGGCACTTGAGGCCACATGTTTCTGATGAAAAACTTCGTGCAGCAATTAATCTTCCTGCTGCAAGACTCCTTGTGTGTGTGCATGTGTTTGTTTGTGTACAATTGCTAAAACAGCTGCTAAGGCAATAGTAAGAATGCTCATTCAGTTGTCTTCAGCTGCTTCCGCGCTGGGCAGACTAGGGAGATGTGGGAGAAATCTGATTCTGTTCACATTTAAAAACAGTGCTATGTAATTTGCAATTTCCAAAAGAGGATGTGAAGCGAAGTACAACCATCCCTGGAAATTCACACCTCTCCAAATTTTGCAAAAGTGCATATACTAAGGTCCAGGGCTCAAATTCCAACTCAGTCATGAAGTTCATTGGGTGATCTTGGGCCAGTCACTGCCAACCTATCTCTCAGGGTTATTGTGGAGACTGAATGAGGAGGGGAGAACCAGGCACACTGCCTTGAGCTCCTTGAAAAAAGCTGGATATAAACGCAATGAATAACTAAAACGAAGTGTGCATAAAATTCAACGTAAGTGAAAATAGCATACCAGAAAGATTAGGCAGAATTGCATAGAAATACATGTTTAATTGAGGACATTTGCCGGTGAGTTTTTGAGAGGACTTTTAAAAAAAATCAAACCAATCCAGAAATGTGGAGAACTGAAAGTTACAACTGGAAAAATAAGAAACAGAGAAACCAAAATGAGCAGATTTCCCCGTTTCCCTCCTATACAGTAGCTAACACTTCCTTCACACTTTTTAGAAGGCATCTACATATCATGATCAACAAAGAAGCTGAACAGGTCAACGTAGGAGTTGGACTAAGAAAATCGCCATCCTCATCATTTGCTTTCCAAGGGATGCTCTTTGCATGGTGGCAAGAATAATACCATTGCTCACTTGTTCTTCTTCTCCTGCTGACTGGGGAGGAACAGGTTGTGGCAACCCGTTTGTGGGAGGTTTTAATGTGCCTTTAATCAAAGCATATAATCAGTGGCTTGAGGTGGTTCCCAGAATTCAAACCTTCAAAGTAAAGCTGGCTGGGGAGAGATCGCATCACAACACCTGAACAGCAACTTTAGCTTGAGACACATGTTAAGGACAGCGATGATTCATGGCTGTTGTCAGACCGGTTTCTCCAAACAGATCCATGAGGAGAGGCATGCAATTAGAACCAAAACCTTGAGATATCAATAATTGCACAAGCTTCAGACCAGAGCTGGTTAGATTTCTGAGTTGTCATCAGACCCTGAGTCTGAGATGAGCCAGGAGCCAAGAAATAATACCCGTGAGAGCAGCCAGCAGTCAGGATCTGACAGTCAATGAAGAAACCAGAAGCTTTTAAAAAGAATCCTCTTGTATGTGCCGTTTTTAATTGATGAAGTAAGCTGGCCTGGGAAGGGCCAGAGCTCAGTGGGGGCGTATTTGCTATTCAGGCATGTATCCCAGTGTCACGGTCCGGTTTACAGGTGGTTGAAGTCCTGGTGGAGGACGTCGGGACCAGGGGCAAGATGGCGGGGTGGGAGCAGGAATGAGAGTCTGGAAGCCAGGAGTCCAGAAGCCAAGGGTCCGAGGATCAGGAAGCAAGGAGTCACAAAGCCCAAGGCAGAAAGCGTGTTGCTGTGGCAAAGAGCCAAAGGGAAATGCTGACCTTATATCCCTTTCCGGCTCTTGCCACCGGGTGCTGTGAGTTACCAGTCGGCCTCACCTGTGCGGCCATGCCTTGCCTCTAGAGAACAAACTTAGGAAAGCCCCAGTCCTGCGAAGCCCTACCGGTCACAGGGCCTGGCTCCTGCATGCACTCCTGACACTGAGGCACAATTCCTGGAATCCCCAGGTAGGGCTAGGAGAGACCTTCTGTCTGAAACCCTGGAGAGATGCTGCCAGGCAGAGACCTAGATCTAAAGAGAGAAAGCTGTGTGTCAACATTATGTAATAAATGTCTCCCACTGATTTCAATCTGACTAAAGTGTGGCTAAAGTTCTCTGGACTGGGGTCTTGTGGATGCTTGGCTGGCTGGCTGGCTGGCTGTTGAAAGTGTTTGCCACCATTCCACTATGCACCCAGGACCATAGCTGTCAACGTTTCCCTTTTTTAAAGGGAAATTTCCTTATTCCGAATAGGATTCCTCGCAAGAAAAGGGAAAAGTTGACAGCTATGCCCAGGAACCCCGAGGTCTGTCCCACAGTGACATGACATGAAGCGTCGTAAAATATCCCTGAGCCATAAAAGAGCTAACAAATTTTAGTAGAACAGGCTCCGCAGAAAAACCCAGCGGCAACTGCCTATTGTGGTAAGAATTCACAACACGAAGCATTGTAACACTGAACGTTGTAAAAGTTCAAAGGCGGCAACACCCTAAAGACAACAAAGTGAAATCTAATTTCAGTGGGTGTACAACACTTTTATTGAATAAATGTGATTATTCCTCGCACGTTTCACTGACAAGTTGTTACTTAGGAAGGGGGCCAGAGAGGGAGAGATGGTATAAACTGGCATTTTGAGAAGCTCCAGAGCCGGTTGGCAGTTATCTGGGCCCATCCCCCTCTGCTTTCAGGTCCATTTATGGCACTACAACAGCCTTGGTGCCCCTGGCTGATGACATTTGCTGACAGGGGGAGTGTGACTCTGCTTGATCACCTTGATCTCTCTGAAGGTTTTATAACCATTGACCGGGGTGCTCTTCTGTAGTGACTCTGGGCAGTGGTGGGGTTGGAGACCCTTGTATTACAGTCGTTCTGCTTCTACCTTCAGGTAACAACAACAACAGTTATTATGGCTATCAAATTCGTATGTTGTTGAGAAGATGTACAAGGCACAGAGCTGGCCCAAGACATTTTGCTGCCTGAGGCAAAGGACAAAATGGTGCCTCCCCTTCCATGTTCAGAAGGTGGCTGGTCTGAGAAATGACTCAAACATCAACACTGGCAACAGGATAGCAGCACCCCCAGCACACCTGAGGGTTGCTGGCTAGTTCAGTGGGGCCAGAGCAGCCACAGAGGCAGTACTGCTGCCACCCATCAGCAACTTCGCCCTGAGGTAGTTGCTTCCCTCTGCCCAACGGTTGTGCCAGCCCTGACAAGGCACTTTCAAATTGCTTTGCAATGTGCTGTCACAATCCTGCACTGCACCAAATGCTCATTGGCATTACAAATGCCTCTTCCACATTAGTCAGGATCGGAAAGCATTAGGTAGAGCACATTCTGTAAACAGAAGGTCTCCTGTTCCATCCCTGGCATCTCTAATTAAAAGGACCAGATGATTTGAAACACTTCTTGAACGTCTCAAGAAGCCAGAGCTGGTCTTGGGTGAGTGTTACAACACAACGTGCAAGAAAGTGATCCAAAAGCTCAGAAATTTGGCACATGCTATAGGTACATGCTACAGATCCAAGCTTGGGGCATGATACTGTTAAGTTTGAACATGCAAAATGTGGGCTGATATGGCTTTGTCACTCTAATTAAGAGATCTGATTTAAATGAGACAAATGCCTAAATAATTAATACCACAATTTAGAAGATGTCTCAATATGTTTCCTATTACAACTTTACCATAATCTTGCTCAGCAAAATGTACATGAATCTATGCAAACTTCATTGCAACTCTGTGAAACTGGTTTAGCGTAGCCTTGGCAGCCCAAGTGCTAGGAAATGTGTGGCTAGTCTTTCCCCCTGGCAAATATTCAGTTTACTGATGATGCAACTATTCTTTACCGTTGCTGTGTTGCCATGCAGTATTTCTTTTAATTAAAAGCTGACAGACAGACAGACAGACAGACAGACAGACAGACAGGGTTTTATACTTTGGAAATGATCCCAAATTCAGGGGGTGGGAAGCCTCATATTTCGCTTATTTACAAGGGCTCTTGGGTCTGTAATAGTGTACAGTGAGTCTTGAGCCCAGCTCACATCTGCAGGCAATCTCTACGGATGCAGTTTAAAAGGTGGTTTTAAAAATGTGGGCTGGGGGCTTCCTCAGTAGGAGTCTGTCAATGGGAAGATCAGTAATGTGTTCCCCTCCGCTCCCAGCTTCGTGAATTGTCTGTCTTTCATTACCGTGAATGGGGTCTACTGCCGATGGGAGTACGAGATATGATAGAAGTATGTTAATGGGTTTTTTATAGCTGCAGATGGTCCTACGAATGGGCAGGAGTCGGGGTCTGAGCTGAGTGCTTGGCAGATTTATTCACTCATTTGGGGGGGTTATAGGTCTCCTTTCTCCTCTGAGAAATGAAGTACTCCAACTGCAGCAAAATATTAGAAACAGGAGAAAGCAAAAAGTCAACAGAAAAACAACCTCTTAAATTACAAAGGAGAATTGTGTGTGCGTCTTATGGAGCGAATGCAGGCTGTGCAGCTATCCCAGAAGCCAGAACAGCAAGATCCCTGTTGCTGTTCTGCTTTCTGAGATTCAGAATATTTTTTTTCTTGTTTTCCTCCTCTAAAAACTAGGTGCGTCTTGTGGTCTGGTGTGTCTTATAGAGCGAAAAATATGGTATATAGGAGGGAGCAGTAAAACATGGAACCCCCCCCCCAAAAAAAGCTAGGACTAAACAAAAGAAATCTGTGCAACATATAATTCAAGAGAGAGCTGGGAAAGTGCAATGAAACCAGTAGAGGATGTTGTGATGCTCACCTGACCTCCTGACAGATGTGTTGCTTCTGCTTCTTGGGAAGAAGAGGTGGAGGTTCAGGGGAGGTCAGCACAGTGTATATGCACTGGCAGGAACACCAGATTAGCCCTGATAGTGTAGATGCACCACATCCACCTCAGACCTTTCCTGGTAAGCAGCAGCAATACAGCTGTTGGGAGGTCAGGTGAGCACTGCCACCCCACCAGGCTATCTGCTGCTGAATGGAACACGAGAGAGAGAGAGAGAGAGAGAGAGAGAGAGAGAGAGAGAGAATTTGACTGCCATATGCACAAAAAATTGCATATCCCACACACTCCAGGGGAAAGGCCCTTTCCAGGCATCGGGCCCACCACCTCAGAAAGCAAAAGCATGTGTGAAAGGGCTGCCCCAGATTATCTCAGAGGGCAAGCAGATGCATGGCAACCGAAAAAGGCATCAAATTAAAAACATGCCAACTTTTTGGCGCAAAGAAAATATTGGGAGCACACTAATGAGTGGTCATATTTAAGCCCTTCTGGGTCCAGGGAGCTTCACTTCCTTGACTTCCAGTAGTGTTGCCAAAGGAGGGAGGGAAACAGCCTACCTTGTTCCTGTGCTTTTAAAAGCACCTTGATTTGTAAAAATGATAGTATCACCAATTGCTAATATCTGCAGATCAAGCTGCTTCTAGAATTTCACATTTTAAAAAGCTGTTTCCCACACTGCTGACTTCGTTAATCAAGTGCACAAGTCTGAGTTTGTTTTTCAGATTAGAAACTAAAAAAGGTCACCCCAGTCCTCCTCTTCAGTTACTATGACGTTCCCCAGGTGCAGATCTCTTTCATCCACAGCTGTCAACTTTCAGATTTGAAAATAAGGGATCAGCGGCCTCACCTGTCCCCGGGGCCAGTCTACGGGATATCTAACAATCCCGGATAGCAGCGGGAAACGGCGCTGGAATAAGGGAATTTCCCACTAAAAAAGGGAAGGTTGACAGCTATGGTTTCATCGCTTGCATTTATTTTGAATACCTAGATAATTGTTTTGCTAGAAGAGAGAGAGAAACACGCTGATAAGATGTTGGTTTCCCAACAAAAGAGTTTCCCATAAGCGACATCTTCCTGTTCCCCTCAAACATGGTGTGGAAACCCATTCTGTGAGTCACCTGGCAGATGCCTTGGCATCAGAGAATACTCATAAATCACACCTTAAGTAATGACAGATTAAGGAACGATCTCGACAGTATGGCAGAGATTCGTGACCAGCTGTCCTGACTCTTTAAATCTGAGAAGAAAGCAGTTGAGTGGGGAGAAAAAAGTGAGCTCAGGTTATGGCAAAAAAGCTCTGGGGCTGAACGATGGGGGTGGAGATGCTCCTTTGGGTCAGCAGCAACACTTTGAATTGTGTTCAGAAATGTTCTGGGAGCCACGGTAGATCTTTTAGGTCAGGGGTTGGCAAACTACGGCCCCCGGGCCGGAGCAGGTCCACCAGGGCTCTAAATCCGGCCCGCCCGGCCATTTAAGAACCTGCCATGAAGCCGAGACTCCTGACAATGACGACGGGCGGAAGAGACGGAGTGGCGGCAGCTCTGCCAATCAAACGCCGCGCCTGGTTTACCTCAGCGCGGGGACGTCTCTGCCGATCAAACACCGTGCTGTGCTGAGGTAAACCGGGCGCGGCGTTTGATTGGCAGAGACGTCCCCGCACCACGCTGAGATAAACCAAGCACGGTGTTTGATTGGTGGAGCCGCCGCCACTCTGCCTCTTCCTCCGGCCACCCCTGCCACCCCCGCCCTGGTGCTCCTGTGGCTGCTGCTGCTCTGCGTCCCCATGAGGGGGGTAGCAGTGGTGTTCCTGGAGGACAGCCGGCCCAGGCTGGGGCTTAGCGGGGTCACCACCGCCGCCGGGCTCCCATTAGCGGCCAACGTGACGGTGGAGGATGATGAGGCCAGCGGCGAAGTGGCCCAGGCGGCCTTCACCTCCGGGGAGCAGGAGGATGAAGGGGCGGAAACGCTCACACGGGGTGGCAGCTGCTGGTGAGGCACCAGCTTGTCCTTGTCTCCATCTCCATGTTCCTTGGAGAGGGACACTGGGCAGTGCACACCACTCTCAACCAGCCCTCAGGCTCCCGACTTCCGAGGCGCCCAGCTCCTGTGAGCACGCCAGCCCATTCTCCAAAACTTCCTGTCGGGCCCCTGATAGTGTCTGAGGGACAGTGAACTGGCCCCCCATTTAAAACGTTTGAGGACCCCTGTTTTAGGTGTTATAATAAATGCATTCTATCCTTAGAACAAAGGAAGGAAGTCAATATGTGTATATGTATGTAATGACTAGATTAGAATGATGATATGGTTTTATTTGTAGATGTGTGTTTTTGTTTTTTGTGTGTGCGCTTTTTCTCTTGTGTTTTTTTTTTCTTCCCTTGTTTGCACTGTTTTATTTTGGATTCAATGTTTGTAATTTTTGTCGCAATTTTGCATTGAAAATTTAAAATAAATAAATAAATAAATGCATTCTAAACGCATTTACTAAATGCATGCATCAGGATGAAGTGCAGGTGAATTTTCATGAGGAGTTAAGGAAATAAATAGATCATGAACTATGAAGAACTGAACTTAAGATGGGGAAAATGAGAAGCTGGGAGAAAGCAACACTGAGACAGAGTCATTCATCCCTACCTGAGATTCATTGGGAGCCATCCCTCCTTTCTCCAGACCTGCCCAGCTGACCTCATCACCGGCCGCTGAGCCAGTGAGAGCTCAGAGTGCACAGTAGGTGTGGCTTAGTCAAATAGTGGGGGGCCCCACACTCATTAATACCATTTTTAAAATAATAATAATAATAATAAACCAAAGAAAAAGGAAGCGAGAGAAAGAGAGGCAATGTGTCTGCAGGAGAGATGACTGCAGACACATCTCTTAGCAATAATTAGAACCAGGAGGTTTTCTGAAGGAGAGACCGAGGACAAAGGATGAAAAGGGACGTTTAGGGGGATGATTGGACTAAGTGGACTTTTCCTACTCGCAGTCCTCTCTCTCTTCGTTATACAGTTTCTGAAGCTGCTATGGGCGCGGACTCGCTTCCCCCCAGGACCGACGCCTTTTCCCGTTATTGGCAATCTGTGGCTCCTGGATTTTTCCCTTAAGAAAGAGATTCTTGCTAAGGTAATTATTGGCAGTGGCTGGTGGGCAGGTAGGGGGAGGGGGACAAAGGCATGGTGCCCGGGGTCAGGATAACGTGGGTCATTTGCCCAGAGCTTACTTAAGCATTGTTTTGATCATTACTGTGATATTGGCTGAGCCCACAGAGGAAACCTGGGGAGAGATTAGAGACAGTCAAACCTGTCCATTTTGGTTTCTCAGTTTTCTGATATTAAGTTCAGATTTCCACATTTCTGCATTGGCATGCTATTTTTTAAAAGTCCTTGTGAAAGACCTCCCCAGCATTTTTCTGCAAAAATTTCCCAATACACACACGTTTGCAAGTGATGTAATGCATTCTTATATGTTATATCCACTAATGTATGTAATGCATCTCGATGCACACGTTCCCCAAATATGCACATTTTTGGGTCACATTATTTGATTGGGAAACCACATTGCAAAACTGAGAGAGGTGCAAATTTCAAAGGATAACTGTTTCGGTTCACGTCATGGTTTCATGAAGTGTGTGTTCAGGAGTTTCATATTAACGAGTGAACAGAAGCAAATTTCTTCCCCATCTCAAGGAGGGTTGGACTAGATCAGGTCAGCAAAGTGTGTTTAGAACAAAGTTAGTGACCTTCAAACTGGGGAAAACAAAGATAATTAAGTAGAGGAAACAGAAAGAGAAGATTGCAAAACTGAGTCCTCTTACCTGTTTTATTGGTGCCTCGTGTTTCTATCCAAATTCACTATTTACTTTTAACCCAGCAAAGTTGAATTAGATATCCTTCATCTCCCAAAAGAAAAGAAAAAATTTATCTGGGGTCCCTTGATTTTTATTTTCTGTAAGAAAATTAATTAAATAAATAAAAAGTGACAGGGACCCTGGAGAGCCACTGGCAGTCAGTGTAGACAATGCTGAGGTAGATGGACCATAGCTGTCAAGCGTCCTTTATTTGGCGGGACAGTCCCTTATCCCAGCGCCATGTCCCGCTGCTGTCCCTTATTGATGATGTCCCTTAAATAAGCTACTGAAGGTATTGAGGCCCTTTGTATGTCCAGCTGTCCTTTGTCAACAACAAATTGTTGCTTTTTTGTGTTGAATATATGCTATATGGTAATTTATGGACCTAATAGGTATCTAAAGCCATTTGCACGCAACAAAATATGTATTTTATCAAAGTAATTGTTGATCCCTTATTTTGGCTGCTGGTCCCTTATTTTCAAATCTGTAAGTTGACAGCTATAAGATGGACCATTGGTGTGACTCAGTAGAAGGCAGTTTCCTATGCTCCTCTCCTAGTAGCTTCCCAGCTGACTGCTGCATGGCAGGGGCAGAGATCTTTTGCCCTCCCCAGAAGGCACCATGAGTCAGAAGGTTATTTAAAAAGCAACTTGTTTACCGAGATGCTCTCAAGTTGGTTAAGTAGTCTTTCCAAAGGCAAAGAAGTCTTCTGTTTGGAAGAAAAGGACTCCCCAGGAAGGAGAGATGGTAATCTCCACACTCGTTCTCTGGCTGCTGCTTTAGTGCCCTGCAGGCATATATATCATAGTCCAGTTTGGGTGCAATGCTAAAACATAGTTTTAGCGCTATGCACATGGTCAGCATTGCGCCTCAGGCTGGAGTGCTCCCCCTAATGGTGGGTGGGCTGGGCCCACGTCAATTTGCACGCATTTGCAAATTGCAAATTCATTTGTAAGTCTGTATAGGTGTGCACACAAAGAATACAAACAGGCAAAACTTCTCAGAAGTGCCAACCAAAAAAAAAAAAAAGGTTGATTACAGCTCAATACATTCCAGAACACTGGTTCCTTCTTTAGGAGCAATTGTAAACGTTCAAATTGTGCCTTTACAACCTGGTGTTTTGGACCACAACTCACATCAGCCACAGGCAGCACAGTCGCCAAAGTCGCACTGCAGTTCACCAGGAGACTTTGCGAGGCAAGACTTTTGGGAAGCCCTATGCAAGGTGTCTCCCCGTATTGCCGGGCAGCAGCCTGTGGGCAGCCAGCCTGATCTGGTCTTCTGAATGCCAGCAGTCATGGAGAACCTGGCAGGGCAGATGCCAGCACCCGAGACCCTCTCTAAAAGTGCTGCCATTCTTGAGGGAGAAGGCTCACCATTGGTGCTCCGTGACTCAGCAAGGAGCCAGCTGTGGCACACCCAAGCAAGCGGGATACTGGCTTGGTCCTGGAGTGGCCAACCAGACAGCTGCCAGCATCAGGGACCAGAGCAGAAGTAGCAGCCAGGAAGGGCGGGCCTGCTCCAGGGTTGTGGTCTTGTGGCAGCAGAGCTTGGGCAGCTGGGATGGGATATGTCCATTTCACAGAAGGCCAATATGCCTCATGGTAGGGCTAGCACCCCTTACTCTAGCTGCTACCTCTCCACTCCATGTTGTACATACTAGCTGCTCCCAATCTTGTTTACACATTGCACTGCAGACAAGTAGAAGTTGTTACCACATACGTACAAGAGTTTGTGTGGTTAGAGCATGGTGCTGATAATGCCAAAGTCTCAGAGATGATCCCCCTACGGGACAGCTGCCTATTCCTGCGTTGCAGGGGATCGCAGGGGATCCTCAGGGTCCCTTCCAACTCTATGGTTCTGAGGCTCAACTATAGCAACCAACTAGACGACTGTACAGCTCAAATATTTGTGCACAAGGTACATAGATTGTACCTTCATCAGTGGCGTAGCGTGGGGGTGCAGGGGGGGGCCGGCCGCACCGGGCGCAACATCTGGGGTGGGCGCTCGCACTCGCAGCTCTCTGCCCCTACCTGGCTCACTCACTCTCTCTCACTGCAGTGCTGGCTGTGCAAATCCGAGCTGCTGGGTCGCTGCCCACTGTGGAGGGGGTGGGTGCCAGGCGTGCGGTGTGGAGAGAGAGCGAGGGACTATCTGGGGGAGGGACAGTGCAGCGGCCGCCCAGCGCAGCGCTGAGCACGGGAGAGAACCACACCAGACCAGACCAGGCAGCAGCAAGAAGAAGCTGGCGGCGGCGGCAGGTTAGGGGTTAGGGGGCGCAAATTACTTGCCTTGCCCCGGGTGCTGACAACCCACGCTACGCCGCTGACCTTCATTGAACGTTGCATGTGAACAACCCTGCAGTGATTTGGGGTTAAAGGACTTCATGTTCCTAACCTCCGCAATCTTTGTAACAGTCCTCTAAGGCAGGTCAGTGTCCATAAGAAAGTAGTCTCCAAAAATTTTCAAGGCCAAGGCAAAATCTGAACTCAGAGCTTTGTGGTTCACAGAACTGCATAATTCCCAGACCCCAATCCTTTACTGATCCCTTGCTAAAATAAAAATGCCAGAAAATCTCCTTTCAGCTCACTTCTTCAGCTGTGGTTTTAACCAATTTTTAACCACACTGTGCATAGCTAAACTATGGAACTCCTTGCCACAGGAGGCAGGAATGGTCACCAACCTGCGTGGCTTTAAAAGAGGACTGGGCAAATTCATGGAGGAGGAGAGGGCTATCAGTGGCTGCTAGCCAGGATGGCTATGCTCTGCCTCCACGTCTGGAGACTGTGCTGTTTCTGAACAGCAGCCGCTGGAAACGGCAGGAGGGGAGAGTTGCTCTTGTGTTCAGAGCCTGTTTCTGGGTTTCCTGTGGGCATCTGGTTGGCCATTGTGAGAAGAGGACACCGGACTAGTTGGGCCATTGGCCTGATCCAGGAGGGACCGTCTTATACAGTGGTGCCTCGCAAGACGAAAAGAATCCGTTCTGTGATTCTCTTTGTCTAGCGGTTTTTTCGTCTTGCGAAGCAAGCCCATTGAAGGATTAGCGGATTAGCGCTATTAGCGGCTTTTAGCGGCTTTTAGCGGCTTTTAGCGGCTTATCTGCTGATCGGATCAGCTGATAAGCGGCTTAGCGGCTTAGAAAAAGAGGTGGAGGGGAAAAAACCAGCAGGAACTCGCAAGACATTGTCGTCTTGCGAAGCAAGCCCATAGGAAATTCGTTTTGCGAAGCACCTCCAAAACGGAAAACTCTTTCGTCTAGCGAGTTTTCCGTCTTGCGAGGCATTCGTCTTGCAGGGCACCACTGTATTCTTGCTTTTAAAAAAAATAAAGATGATAATGAACTTTCTAGTTAGCAAACATCTATGGAGACATCTACACCGTCTGGGCGGGAACCATGCCTTTTGTCGTGCTGAATGGATACAAGGCAGTGAAAGAGTGCCTTGTCACTCACTCGGAAGAGACTGCGGGAAGAGCGCTCTCACCTTTCTATAAGGATCTGATGGGCGAAAAAGGTAAACACCAATATTATTCTTTTCTTGGAAATTAGACTAAAGCAGATCTTTGGTGTCCTTCGGATGCCTTGAACAAACAAGAAGAAATTTGGTAAACTCCTGGCACAGAGATACTGCAGAGCTGCAACTCTTTAAATTCTTCCTGCCAACTGAGGTCCAATTTCAGTTTTTGACATCACCCCAACTCTTTCTTAGTATCCAAGAGATAGATAGATAGATAGATAGATAGATAGATAGATAGATAGATAGATGATAGATGATAGATAGAGTGGTACCTCGGGTTATATACAGTTCAGGTTACATACGCTTCAGGTTACAGACTCCGCTAACCCAGAAATAGTGCTTCAGGTTAAGAACTTTGCTTCAGGATGAGAACAGAAATTGTGCTCCGGCGGCGCAGCAGCAGCAGGAGGCCCCATTAGCTAAAGTGGTGCTTCAGGATAAGAACAGTTTCAGGTTAAGTACAGACCTCCAGAACAAATTAAGTACTTAACCCAAGGTACCAGTGTAGACAGATAGATGATAGATTAGATAGATATCTATCTATCTATCTATCTATCTATATATATCAGAAATATGGAATCCTGTTTCAGGGATATTAAAATAAACTGTTTTCTTTAACGCTTTTATGAATAGAATAGATGTTAACCTTTACAGGTTTGAGCACTATCTGTGCAGAGTATTTATTATAAACACACACATACAATGCTATTTTTCTAGAAAAAAAGAAGTGCCAGAAATCACCATGAACACTTCCCTTGTTCTCTTAGAATGGCAATGGAGAGGTGCCAGAACTGAGCTGTCATGTAGCATTACAAAGAATCTGTCATTCACATTTCTTTGTGACTGCCTAATAACTTAATTGCCACAGTCTGTACCTTCTGCAATGCATTTCCCTCTGACCTCACTGCTTCCCATCCTGCCAGTAGCTGAGGATATCACTTTGTGCATCTTACGAAGTGGACTGTGGTCTAGAAAGCTCACACTGGCCTTTGTCAACCTGGTTCTCCCCAGATGTTTTGGATGACAACTCCCACCAGCCCATCCAAGCCACCTGGAGAGCCCCAGGTTAGCAAAGACTGGCTTGTGCCATAGTTAATTTGCCAGCCTTCAAGGCGCATCTTTATCTCTTTAGCTGCAATGGATAAATGCAATTGAAAGATTCTGTCATTGCCAACATTATTGTGGAGGGCAAAAGATATTGTCGCCCATCATGTTACAGCTGCACTGCTTGACACAGAAAAAGGAAAGGATTTTCTTTTGTGTGACACAGGCATTTATCCTACAAACAACCATAACTGGAAGCAGCAGAAATACTTTGCTATGATGGCACTAAGAAGCCTTGGGGTGGGGAAGAAGCACCTGGAACACAGAATTCACAACGAAGCCCACCAACTCCTAATGGCAGTGACAAGCAAGGAAGGTAAACTCACAACCAGGCAGCTTTCAGTTTTTGATTATGATAGCCCTCTCCACACGACACATGATCTGGGGTTCCTTGTTGCAATGGACTGATCTGCAAGGCACTCAGAAGACAACTGTGCAGAAATGAAAGGGTCCAGCCCCATCCCTCTGGAATTCATCTGACGGCTGATGCACTTGCCAAAATAACTGGTTATCTTGCAAAGAGGTGGACACAGCTTCCTTGCAGTGCTTGCCCTGCACAGCAGCTGTTTCCAAGTGATTCAATAGTCTTTTCATTTGAGATGAGATAAGTCCCTGCCCAATACCTTGAGCAGGTTTGTTTTGTGGGTGTGAACTAATCTTCTGCCAGTTCTGCCGCATATGAATTCAAAGCGGAGTGTGGACAAAATGAAACAAACGAGGTTTGCTACAAGGGAGAGGGCCTTTTCAGTGTTGGCACCCCAGAGGTGTCTGCCTAGTGCCAACATGACAATCTTTTTAGGTGCCCGGTGAAGGCGTTTCCGGTTGTAAATGTTTTTTACTGCATTTAAAAAAGAAACTTTATTATTTTAAAAAAATAAATGCAAAATACAAACAACATTGAACATATTGATACAAACTAGAATATATTAGTGGGAGGGGAAGAAAAAGGAAAAGAATACCCTACATTAATTCATTGATGATGGTGTGTGATTGTGTGTACCATGCCACTAATACTTCCTGCATTCACAGGTTTAGCCTTTGACCCCCAGACCCCCATAAACCGCGCTGTGGCCAACGTCATCTGCTCTTTGCTGTTTGGGCATCGCTTCGCCAGTGAGGACGACTCTTTCAACCGATTGATAAAAGCCACCTATTTGATCGTCTTCATTCCGGCTTCTTTCAGGGGTGGGGTGAGCTTCCTTCTATTCCTGCCCTTGTCCTCTTGAAAGCTGTTTTCCGTTATGCTTCCTCAAATTAAGTGAAAACAGGGACCTTTCCGCTCAGGGACCTTGTGTTCTCGCCCCACACAATGCATGCTGCAAAACTCCACCTATTTTCTGGGTTTGGCACGACCAGCTGCTGCCTTCCTTTTTATTCTTTTGCAAGATCAATCTGCATGCTTTGCAGAAACATTGCATTCTTCTGAGAAATGGCCGGCCTCCCCTTTCCAGCACATTAAGGTTACCTCAGAGCCATTTTTTGGCTCACTCGGAATTAATTTCACGACACTCCTCCTCACCTGCATTTTCCTTTGTTGCCACAGGTATATAATGTTTTCCCATGGATTATGCGCCGCCTACAAGGGTCGCATCAACAAGCGTTTGAATACAACAACTTCCTCCATGCCCTTGTGAAGGACGAGGTCCAAAGCCACCAGGAAAGATGGAAGGAAGGTCAAGAACCAGAGGATCTCATTGACCTCTACCTGGACCAAATGGCAAAGGTAAGAACATGGCTTCTGTCCAGCTTCAGCACCATGCCTGTCCTCCTGAGGCAAAGCGGCCTTGGCCAGGGCTCAGCATGGCTGCTAAGAACAAGCCGGGCTCTGATGTTGCTTCACCCACAGCCAGCCAGCTTTAGGGCACATTTAAAGCACTATCTGAAGAAGTGTGCATGCACACGAAAGCTTATACCCAGAACAAACTTAGTTGGTCTCTAAGGTGCTACTGGACAATTTTTAAATTTTTATTTATTTATTTAAAGCACTGTGATGCTGCTTTAAGCAGCCGCAGATTCCCCCAAAGAATTCTGGGAGCTGTGGTTTGTTAAGGGTCCTGACAGTCGCTCGGAGGCCCCAATTCCCTTCACAGTACTTCAATTCCCAGAATTCGCTGGAAATTAGGGGTGGAATCCCTACTACAGTGGTACCTCGGGTTAAGAACTTAATACATTCTGGAGGTCCATTCTTAACCTAAAACTGTTCTTAACCTGAGGTACCACTTTAGATAATGGGGCCTCCTGCTGCCACCGCGCCACTGCCGCGTGATTTCTGTTCTCACCCTGAAGCAAAGTTCTTAACCCGAGGTACTATTTCTGGGTTAGTGGAGTCTGTAACCTGAAGCGTCTGTAACCCGAGGTACCACTGCACTCTGGAAATCATGCTAGCAAGGCCCATGAAGACCCTGACTGAGGTTGAATGGGCCCTAAATGTAGCATCTCCGTATTGATGAATTGCATTTAAATGCCACTCACAGAACGTCAGAAGTCCTCCGGGCAGTTTAAAACTCAGTGCCAAATGCAGTCCAGAGTCCAAAACAATTAAACTAGTTAGCAACAATAGAAAGCAGCAGAAGACAAACTATCTACAAACAGGGCTGGTCCACATGAGGGAAGATGAAGCGATTGCCTCAGGTGGGACGATCCACAGTGGCAGCAGATCCAGCCTTCAAGGGATGCCTCACTTGTAGCAACGGCTATGGGACACCCCTTGGAGGCCAGATCTGCCTTTCCCACAGCAGTACCCCCCTCGCAATACCACCTCAACAGCAGCCTCTTGGTGAATAGGAGGGTCTGCTGGTCTCCTTCCTCCCCTAGGAAGGAAATGGCAGGGGCTGCCCTCAGGGGTCTCCTGGGGTCTGCACCCACCTGGCACAAGTGGGCCCCGTTCTCCCACACAACGGCCTTTGATTCCTAGTTCAACCATCGGGTCAGATTGATTTGATTCTGCCCCCTGTGTGTCTGATGTGGATCTTCACTCCCTGTTCTTTCCTGGTGGGGAAGCCCTGCCATTTTGTGGTTCACCACAGGTGCCAAAATGTCTTTGAGCTGGCCCTGTCTACAAACCAGCCTAAGCACAGCAGCGGTAAAATCAATTTTGAAGCAGCAAAGAGAAAAAAAGTTGGCGCAAGAATTTGAAAATATCCGATAAATATAGCTTTGTGCTTACCCTTCCGAATGTTGCTGCTCGTTATTTGGAAGCCCCCCCCCCAGTTTTCTGGGGGGCAGGGATAGGCTGGGAGTGGGGTATAAGTATCTGCAGAGAAAAAGGAGTGTTTCGGGAGCCCTGGCTGCTCAGCAACTGAATCTCTGGCAACTGAATCTTTGACTCATGACCTGGCTCTGCCTCCAAGCTTGGCTGGCCAAAAAGGCCAAGGAAACTTCACAAGCAGCTCTTGTTGGATAGGGATCCACTAAGCTTTTCTGCATTCTGCCCACAGAGCAAAGATGAGCCAACGTCCACTTTCAATGAAGACAACTTGGTTCAAACTGTAGTTGACCTCTTGATTGGAGGGACCGTGAGCACCACGACTATCCTCTACTGGGGATTGCTTTACTTGTTAAAATATCCAGGTGTTCAAGGTGAGTCACTCATCATCATCATCATCTGCATCATTTTATTTGCAATCTGCCTTCCCATACTTAAAACCAGAGGTTTACATTTGATGTGAGGAAAAGGCTTCAAGAAGTACGCAGCCCAATTGGACAATTTCCACATTAATCATAACATGATCTAAAATAAAGAAGAAGAAGAAGAAGAAGAGTTTGGATTTGATATCCCGCCTTTCACTCCCTTTAAGGAGTCTCAAAGCGGCTAACAATCTCCTTTTCCCTTCCTCCCCCACAACAAACACTCTGTGAGGTGAGTGGGGCTGAGAGACTTCAGAGAAGTGTGACTGGCCCAAGGTCACCCAGCAGCTGCATGTGGAGGAGCGGGGAATCGAACCCGGTTCACCAGATTACGAGCCCACCACTCTTAACCACTACAAAGATGTACAAAAAATTAATATCAATAACAACAACAACCCCCACTGAACTCCCAGGCCCAAGGGTCTGTCCATCAGCCTCAGCTTTTGTAGCTGGAGTCAATCAGTCAGGGCTCCACCCTCCCTGGCCAGGTGTAAAAAGTCTTGCAAGGCAGGCAGCAGGTCTTCCAGGACTCACAGCCGAGGTTGAGGCCATTGCAAAGTGTGTTGCTAATGTTGATTCAAGAACCGTGTTGGCCAGTCCAGATGTAACCATGTGCAAGACTGTGCATGTGACCCAGGAACATCAGCTGGGGATGAGCATCCACAACTGTGTTGCAATGAGAATGGGAATACCCATGTCGCGTACTCAGAATGGTATAAGAGGTCATTGTTTTATGGTCCACCTTGTATATGCCAAATGCAGGGCAGAACGGAATACGGTGCCTTCTTGCCAGTGGTGGGGTGTAGCCAGTGTGGTGTAGTGGTTAAGAGTGGTAGACTTCTAATCTGGTGAACTGGGTTCGTGTCCCCGCTCCTCCACATGCAGCTGCTGGGTGACCTTGGGCTAGTCACACTTCTTGAAGTCTCTCAGTCTCACTCACCTCACAGAGTGTTTGTTGTGGGGGAGGAAGGGAAAGGAGAATGCTAGCCACTTTGAGACTCCTTAGGGTAGTGATAAGGCGAGATATCAAATCCAAACTCTTCTTCTTACATCCCTAGCCTAAGCTGCACATTGCATGAAATGTGTGATCCCATTGAACGTGTCTGGATTTGGGGTTAAAACAGCACATGTTGTAGAGCAGTAGTTCCATAAACTCTTTTTCTCTGCCCCCAACCTGACCCTGTAAAAAGCATGATTCAGAATAGCGGTTTGCACAACACAGCAACATTCAAAGCAGTAACAGTTCACTGCACATTTAGTCCAAATTCAATGAAAATCGTTTAGTTTAGTTCATTTGACAAAATTGATTAACTTGGTCCAGCACCCTTCTGTTGCCCCCTGGCCTCTTAATGCCCCCCTAGGTAACCCTGCCCACTCCCAGTGGGTGGTACCACCCACCCTGGGTCCCTCTGATGCAGAGCATGATTAAGAGCAGGACTAAGTTTTCTCCTCCTGCGTTGCTGCCATAAACAACCCCTTCCCAAGCCACTGTTTGCATTGGAATGGGACTCAGCTACTGGGGTCAGCAGCAACTTCAAGGGGGCAGGTTTTTTCCAGGACCATGGAGAGAGGAGGAGGAGGAAAATCAGATTCCCACTGGCCAGAGTTTCAATCCTGACTAGGCCCACCTGCTGCTGTTTAAAACAAAACAAGAAACACACCCAGGGACATTCAATACAATGTAAGGCCCCCATAGAGAAAGCACCCATAAGTAGAGGGTTGGTAATACTTTTATGATGCTGTTGCATTACAGTTAATATAGTTTTAAATGCTGTATTTTGCCATGGAAAGATTTTGTTTCGAACAGCAATTAAAAAAATAATTGAATGCATTCAACAAATAGACTAGCTAATAATGACTGTAGAATAACAAAATTGCAAAATTCAGTCGACTACATGTGTGAAACTCCTAAAATTACAAAGTAAGCTGACAATGTTGCAATTCCAGATTAAAGAGCAGTGAGAATTGAGTCAGACTTGCAAAGCATTTTGCAAAAATATCAAAAGAGTTGGAGGAAGGGTGTGAATCTCTTGTAACAAATGAACAGGTCTAGGCAGAACCTTGAAGATCTGGGTCTCACTTCCTGCTGAACCGCCACAGGCAGAAAGTCAACCAGTGTAGCTTCCCTGTCGATGTGTTTCCTTACCCAGAAAACTGCACCGGGGGAAATTCTGCCTGCCATGCAGCTGTGAAAGAAATAGAAGAGCTTGAGGGTAAAAAAGCAAGGTGACCACAGCATATCGGTATGGCCTGGGGCAGTATGTTCTACAGCCTTGCATTAACTTACAAGGCACATTAACAACTTAGGGTCAGGATACCCCAAGGACCACAAACTCTCTATATTGCTGCCTGATCACTGAGGTCTGTGGCAGAGTGAGTGGCCCTCCGTGGCTCACAGCTACAGCTTGCAACTATCAGGAGCTGTACGTTCAGCATTGTGGGCCCAATCCTGTGGAGCTCTCCAAAGGCTGAGATCAGAGAGGCCCCTCTCTGTTGAAGTTCGGGTGTTTTTTATTCCAACAGGCATTTCTGGTTTTAGGGTGAATTTTAACTAGTTTTGTATTTTGTAATTCAGTTTGTGGAATTCAGTTTAGTGCTAAGATGATCATACTGAGCAATGCAATGTTCTCCTCCTGCCAGGCACCTCCAGGCACATTCCAGGGGTGTGTGAATCAATATATAACTTGGTGAAATAAAGGAATCAGCCTTATGGCTGCCCATTTTCCATATGCCTCAAGTCCAAAGAGTCCAGGGCAGAAATGGGGAACCTGCGGCCCCTCCAGATGTTGCTGAACTACAATTCCTTTCAGCACCAGCCAGCAATCATGGGACTTGTAGTCCAGGACCATCTGGAGGCAGGTCCTCCATCCTTAAAAATAAAATTTTGAAAAATGAAAAATGAAAGACGGAGAGTTTCTTCACATGTGGTGGACATGTAAAAAAATGAAAAAAATGGGATATGATTTATAACGAATTGAAAAAACTGTTTAAATATACCTTCCCCCCAAAAAACAAAAGCCTTTTTGCTGGGATTGATAGGAAACGAATTAAGAAAAGCAGATCAGAGACTGTTTATGTATGCTACGACTGCTGCCAGAATCTTAGTAGCCCAAAAATGGAAAACTCGGGAAATACCAACACTAGTGGAGTGGCAGACAAAAAAGGTTGAATACCGGTATGTAGAATTAGCAAAACTGACCCACAGGATCTGTAACCAAGAGGAAACAAAGTTCAGAAATGAATGGAGTAAATTTGTCGAATATATAGGTAATAACTGTAGAAGTTTAAAGACTGTAGTAGGATTAAAATAAATTTTGTGATGTGTATAGAATGCTATTAAGAATCTGCGAAAAAAGAGAAAATTTAATATGAAAACCTGTTGAGGGGAGGAAGTCCATGCACGATAGTGTGTTTAGAAAATAAGTAGAGATATGATTGTGGAATGTTAGAGTATTTATTTTGTTTATGTTAAAGAAAACTCAATAAAAAGCATTTAAAAAATAATAATAAAATAAAATAAATCCACAAGATGGTATGAGGAAATGAAGACTAACAAGTAAGAAGAATTCTGCTGGCATCCATTAAGGGAATTATTTATCTGCAGAGAAAATCCACGAGGAAATAGACGCTGTTCTGAGACCTTCCCACGTCATCACTTATGAGGACCGGATTAAGGTGCCCTACACCAATGCTGTACTTCATGAGGTGATGCGCCATTGCAATGTGTCCATCACTGGGCCTTTCCGGAAATGCTTGGAGGACATCACTTTGCTGGGCTTCCCCCTTAAAAAGGTACAAGATGCTCCTTCCCCCCAAAGGCAGCACAGGCGGAAAGGCAGGGTATGAATAAACAGAAAATAAATATAATAATCATTGTGACCATTATTGGCACCAGTCAGGAGCTGGGATGGCTTTGGGTTCCTCCAGGCAGCCTGTTTATTTGATTACATGGAGGGCAGACAAGGCCCCGTCTTGCAAAAAGGTTTGCCCATCAGTTGCTTCACATGATTTTGAATCATGTTTCTCATTTGTTTTTATTTTGCTTATTTATTTCATAGAATTCATACGCTGTTCGATTTTTATTATTATTATTATTTTTTAAAAGCAGTACAGTTGTACCTTGGAAGTCGAACAGAAACCGATCCGGAAGTCTGTTCGACTTCCAGAACGTTCAGAAACCAAAGCACGGCTTCTGATTGGCTGCAGGAAGCTCCTGCAGCCAGTCAAAAGCCGTGGAGGCCCGGTCAGACGTTCAGCTACCAAAAATTGTTCGAAAACCGGAACACTCACTTCTGGATTTCAATTGTTCGGGAGCCAATTTGTTCAAGATCCAAGGTACAAAAAGGATAAAATAGTAATATTATCTCTAGAAAGAACTAACAAGGATGTTCTGATGGCAACAATTAATTTGCAAACTCATCCGAAGTAATTCTCTCCTTCTCCCTTTTGCGCAGGGGACCCTGGTGTTACCCAACCTTCACTCGGCGCTGTATGATCCAGAGTACTGGGAGACCCCCTGGACCTTCAACCCGGGGCACTTCCTCGACTCGTTTGGCCGGTTTGCGAGCAATAAAGCCTTCTTGCCTTTTTCGACAGGTAAAGAACCTACTCCTTCTCCTTCCCAGGATGCAGATTTAATGGTGAAATCCCATACCATGGTGGTGATGATGATGATAATTATTATATTATTAATACCCCGCCCATCTGGCTGGGTTTCTCCAGCTACTCTGGGTGGCTCCCAACAGAAAATTAAAAGCACACTAAAACTTCAAAATGAAAAATTCCTTCCAGTAGCACCTTAAAGACCAACTAAGTTAGTTCTTGGTATGAGCTTTCGTGTGCATGCACACTTCTTCAGATACCAAGTGTGCATGCACACGAAAGCTCATACCAAGAACTAACTTAGTTGGTCTTTAAGGTGCTACTGGAAGGAATTTTTTATTTTGACTATGGCAGACCAACACGGCTACCTATCTGTAACTGGCACTAAAACTTCAAACATTAAAAACTTCCCTGAACAGGAATGCCTTCAGATGTCTTGTAAAAGCCAGGTGGTTGTTTATTTCCTTGACATCTGATGGGAGGGCGAGCGCCACTACCAAGAAGGCCCTCTGCCTGGTTCTCTGTAACCGCGCAGTGAGGGAACCACCAGAAGGCCCTTGGAGGTGGACCTTAGTGTCCGGGCTGAATGTTGGGGGTGGAGATGCTCCTTCAGATATACAGGACCAAGGCCGTTTAGGGCTTTAAAGGTCAGCACCAACACTTTGAATTGTGCTCAGAAACGTACTGGCAGCCAATGTAGGCCTTTCAGGACAAGTGTTATATGGTCTCAGCGGCTTCCGAGTTAAACAGACCACCTTTGATGATAATTGGGTAACATCTAATGAGCATGACCAACACAGTAGGCAAGGGCTTGGAATTGTGTCTTTCTTTCATGGAAGCGATTCTGTCCCTTCGATTCTCCTGCAGGCCGCCGGTCCTGCGTGGGAGAACCTTTGGCAAGGATTGAGCTTTTCATCTTCTTCGCTAACCTGCTGCGTGCCTTCAAGTTCCACCTTCCAGACGCAGAAAAGGAAGTCAACATGGAAGCCATTAATGTAGGTACCTGTCAGCCGCACCCATACAGGATCCTCGCAATTCCACGCTAACCCAACCTGGCTGCAATTTCCTTCCAGGAGAGCTGGGTGGGCCAGATGGGGAGCTGCTGGAAGAGCCCGTGTCATCCATTCTCATTGCCAGCAGTGGCTCGCAAGCTTCTTAGAGCCGCCACCCTCAACCTTAGTTACCTGTTGCTCAGGTGAACTTCAGCTTGCACCAGGAGAAGCCTCCCGGAAAGAATCAATGAATGGCCATTTTCTCCCTCTCTCCAGGTGAGAGATGGAGAAGTGGCTGAGAGAGAAAACCCAGGTGGGAGCTGGGAGGAAAGGCAACCACAGGTGACAGGTGTGGCTTCCACCCAAGGCTTGCGGGTTAATTGCAGCGAACTTTCTGGAATAACAATTCTGCACCTCCCCCAATTCTTATGCTGCCATTTTATTTCTTTGTTAGGCATTCTTCTCTCTCCTGTTCATTTTTAAGTGACTAAATTAGGTTAGTTTATTCGTAGTGTTTTATACAACTCAGTAGGGATTGGTTCCTTTGCATTTACTTATTGACAGTATTAAATCTAATTGTTCCTAGTATGTCTCTTGAAATGTTATCCTGACTCTTTGGGAACCGTTTTGTGGAGATCACACTTCGTGAACCCGACGGAAGTGGGCTGAGGTTCATAAAAGCTTGTGCCATAATAAACGTGTTTATTAAGTGATGAAAGACTCTTTGTTGCTTTATCACAAATACCATGATAGCCCAGGTTTTGAACACCTGCCACGCTTAATTCCATGCTGCTTCCTGTGTCATTTTGTAGACAGCAACCTGGAATGTAAGTGTTTGCATTTCTCTGTAGCTAAACGGTTATAACCAGACCGCACCAATGACTGCAGGAGGTGCCAAATAAACCATGCAGGGCTGGGTACTGTGCATATTGACAACTCTTGTTATCCATTTAGGAGAGATACCATCTCTTACCTCCAGGATCTTCCCACCCACCCTTTCCCACTAACACGGAAGGAAAAGGAGATTGCATATACACACATACATATATATATATACAAATACATACAGGCACTCCCTGATCTCCAAGCTCGCTCTGCTTTTCCTAATTTCCCATGGTAGCATGTTGGATCAAAGCAACAAAAGGGATATAGGGAGTGATTGCCACTACAAAGAAAATCATTGCCTTTGCTTTTAGGAAAGCTGCTCTGCAATCCCAGGCAGGAAATATTTTTTTCAGATGCCTCATTCTGTTACCTGTACAGGCCTGTCAATTTCCTGTATCCAAATGGGGCAGACAAATTGAAAACGTAGACAGTTGCAAAGTCTAGTGGGCAACAGAGATGCCTGGAAGAGTTGTCTATAGCAGAGGAAAATGAGGCCATTTTCCATTTTCCTTACCGTTTTCAACACACACACACAACCGGCAAAGCATCACCATGAAAAAGCGCCACATTATAAAAGAACACAACTCACCAAAAAAGCTCGTGTGAACGGAATGCCATTTAACATTTTAATATATTATTTTCAAAAGACGTTTCACCGACGACCTCATTTATTAAAAAAAAATACAATATTTTAAAATCTCACTTAAGAAATGCTTTCCAAGGAAATCTGGAAAAAGATCAGTTTGAACTATAGAGGCATAACTCTCCCCAACTAATAATTTTAAAATTATAGCTCTTCTTAAATCCGTCACGTGCAATATCCTCCCCGCAAACAGTTTCAAACCAATGCCTTATTACAAAGGGGATTATTCTCGCTTCTCCAGCTCACATTCTCCTGAAAGAAGCTCCTTAGAATCTCCCCAAGCAGATAAACACAACTGTTTAAATAACTTAAATAAATAAATAAATAAGACGTTCTGGGCAACTGCAGCTCAGCTGCTGCAAGATCAGGCCCACCAAAAGGCTCACCTATGCGGCTAACTAAGGCAGGAAATTCCAGCCAGGATTATTGGGAGGATTTTCCTTCGTGCCTCACCAGATCCTGGCCAAGGTGGAGCTGATCGAGTGGAGGGAATCACCGAAATCAGGAGGTGGAGAGCCTGAAAAAATGAACATTGGAGTGCGGTGGAAGAGCACAGTGGGAAATTGAGAAAAAGGAATGGGAATCCAATGAGGCAGGAACAGAAGCACGGGGTTGGGCTAGATGACCCTCGGGGTCCCTTGCAACTCTATTCCATGGAGCTGGGAGAGGAATCCAGTTTAGACAGAGCTGTTATACCTCCTGAGTCCTGTCCTCTTATCGCCCTCCACGTGATACTCATTTTTTGGGGGGAGCCTTGACCGTGAAGGACTAAGCCACTAAGGGATATGATGAGAGGTTTGCTAAGGGGATGGTTTTCCCAAGCAGTTTTGAGCAAGTCTGCCCAGCAGCCAACCTGCCTTTGTGGGCTGAAGACAAATAGGTTTAGAAACGTATTTTTTTCACCCTTCGGTTAATTGTTCACAGGTGGAGACAGGCAGGCTGCTCACTCGCTGGACCTGTTCACGGTTATTGTCTCGAGGCGATACTGGTTCCATATATTATTAATTATTACTATATAAATCTGGTTTTATTTTTTGTCTTGCACATTTTAATGGAGAGCAAGATAGAAGTGCCTCAAATAAAATAATGTAAGCCATCTCCTGCATTTACACCTCGTTTGGGGCAGCCAATACAGTGGGGGGGGGGGTGGATTGTCAAGCACCTAAGACGCTGCACCCAGCTGCGAGTGGCGTCTTGCATATGTGGAAAGCATCGCTGGCTGCAATCACCATCTTTTTAAAAACTTCCTTCCTGAAAGGATGGTAGCATTTCCTGTCTGCTTCCTCCTGGCCTCCTTTCCCTTCTGTTTCCAAAGCTTACTTGGTTAACGGTTTGGTCTCCGAGAAACCGACTTCCACTATGAACACACACACATACACACACACAGGGCAAAAGTCTCACCACCACAGAATCAGAACAGATTTGAACACAGCACATGCACAGCGGTGCCTTTCCGCCAATATTTAGAGGGCATTGAACGAAGTACACCAAGCAAAGTCCATGGATCTCGACACAGTTCATACGGGGGTATTTGAAACAAACAAACAGAAGAGGAATTGGAGGTGAGATTTCCTTCCATTTGATTTTAAAGAGAGGGTGACTAAGAGGACCAGATGCGACTCTGCCTGGGGGAAAAACCCAGTTGGGCCCAACATCCGTTTGGATCGTTTCAGGTTAAAGCAAAAACAGCATTGCCCTTCCCAAGGCGCCCGCCACTTCCTCCCTTGCTGGGTGTGCCAATTCCAAATTACATTTTCATCACAGCTTTGAAGGAGACCTGCAGAATGAAAGAAAAACAAACATGCACACTGTTGGAAACAAAAACAGAAAACTGCTGTTTTGTGGACCCCCACCCCCCAAGCCTTCAAGAAAGAGTCCGAAGGAGAAATCCACACAGTCAAGATGTTTGACACGAATGGCATGGAATTCAGAGAAGCTGCGCTCTTATAAGCAAGCAGAGTGCCTAGTCCTCCTGATATGTCCAGAGAGGGCTTTCAGTACACGGATGCTAGTTAGAGAGAGATGTGCTTCTAGGGTGGGAATCTGAATCGGGTGCTAAGGGCCTTTTAAAGCAGATTTTAGCTCGTCTATGAAGCAGCACACCTGAGCTCACAGCTACCAGGGCTGCATCATTCAATAACATCCCAAACCTCTCTGGGAGGGGTAAGATGTGTGCCCACTTAGCTGACTTGATCATCCAAGTCGTGTTATATGTCTTGGAGAAGACTTACATTGTTTGTTGATACTAGATTTATAATGTTAGGAGTTGGGGAGTGCTTAATATTTATATTCCGCCCAGCCGGCTGGGTTGCTCCAGCCACTCTGGGTGGCTTCCAACACATATTAAAGCATAATAAAACACTTTTCAACACAGGGCTGCCTTCAAATGTCTTCTACAATTTGCGTAGTTATTTATCTCTGATGGGAGGGCGCCGCCACCGAGAAGGCCCTCTGCCTGCTTTCCTGTAACCTCACTTCTCTCAGTAAGGGAACCGCCAGAAGGCCCTTGGAGCTGGACCTCAGTATCTGGGCGGAACAATGGAGGTGGAGACGCTCCTTCAGGTATACTGGGCCAAGGCCGTTTGGGGCTTTAAGGGTCAGCACCTACAATTTGAATTATGCTCAGAAACGTACTGGAAGCCAATGTAGGTCTTTCAGGACTGGTGTTATGTGGTCCTGGCGCCCACTCCCAGTCACCAATCTGGCAACTGCCTTCTGGGTTAGTTGTGATTTCCGAGGCACCTTCAAAGGTAGCCCCACATGGAGTCACATCGCAGTAGTCCAAGCGGGAGACAACCGTAGCATGTACGACTCTGGAGAAACAGTGTGTGGCATTAAGGAACCACTTTTGAATATGTGTTGTGTCTAACTTGCACTCAGCTGACCCCCACAAGCATTCTGGCCTGCACGAGCGTGTTTGGGAAATTACGAAGGTTGCTCTGTAGAAATAAACTTTAAAAAGGGATATTCTAGGTCTGTATTTCTTGGCTCTGCTAAGGCTTCTCCATGGTGATTTAAAAACAAGCCAAGTAAGAACTGTGCACAGAGGAGTGGAGATTTGGCTGTCTGGCTCTGAGTATAATAACACTGACCTACCTCACAGAGTTGCTGTAAGACCAGCAAGGCTTTAAAAAGCCTCTTCGCCACCCACCCCCTTCGGATGTTATACCTGGCTACTCTCTGCCTTGCTCATCCAACTCATAAATCACAACTGCTGGCAACTTATTTAAATGGCTATTTTCAGGAGTGATTTTAAAAGCCTTTTTATTGTTCTAAGAAATCTATGCACATAGGCAACAAAAGCTGTAAGAGGAAGGGATGTTAATGCTTTTAAAGCAGGGATGAGGGATTTGTGGTTCTCCAGATGTTGCTGAATTAAAACTCCTACCGTCCCCGGCCTCTTGGCTCTGCTGTTTGCAAGGGCTGATGGGAGCTGGAGTCCCTCAACATCTGGAGGGCCACGGGTTCCCCATCTCTTCGTTTTACAAAATCAGCTTAACATGACCAAAGCAGCTCACAGACCAGCAAATTAGTACCAGGGCAGCTTGTAAATTCGGGACTCTCAAGAAGACATGCAGCAGGATCCCATTTGGAGATTGCATTCCCCTTTTTTATATAGTGGGAAGATGGGGGGCAGAACAATTATGGGGGTGCCTGGAGTGTTTTGCTATTAGATTTGCTCTGGGATTTTCGGTCAAATTAGCAACCCCAACCCAAAGGGCTCTTTCGGGCTCCTTATAACTTCCTTGGGAAATAGAAAGGATAGCTCAGTTGGTTAGAGCATGGTGCTGGTAACGCCAAGGTCACAGGTTCGATCCCAGTATGGGACTAGGCGATCCTTCCAAATATGCAATCCTATGATAAGATGAAAAGAGGTGGCAGTTTGGCCTGATCCAACCCCGGGGCAGGCTTGTTCATAATAATAATAATAATAAATAATAATAATAATAATAATAATAATAACAACAACAACAACAACAACAACCGCCGCACAACAACAATCGCCGCCCATCTGGCTGGGTTTCCCCAGCCACTCTGGGCGGCTTCCAACAGAATATTAAAATACAATAGTCTATTAAACATTAAGAGCTTCCCTAAACAGGGCTGCCTTCAGATGTCTTCTAAAAGTCTGGCAGTTGTTTTTCTCTGGTGTGGGGGCGTTCCACAGGGCGGGTGCCACTACTGAGAAGGCCCTCTGCCTGGTTCCCTATAACTTGGCTTCTCGCAGGGAGAGAACCGCCAGAAAGCCCTCGGAACTGGACCTCAGTGTCCAGGCAGAACGATGGGGGTGGAGATGCTCCTTCAGGTATACTGGACCGAGTCAGGCAGAAGGCATCACCTGCCGCGGCATTTCTCCTTTCCTCTCGTTCACGTTGTCTTCTGAGCCACTCCAGTGGTCATTTCTCAGAGCACTTGAAAGGTCCAGAAGAGCCCGCCTCCAAGGTCTCTTCCAGACAGTCTGTCTGTTCAGTATTCACCCCGATTTGTTTGTAGGGAGACTAGGCAACACTGGCTTTTGAATGACATTGGCTACTGTTTGTGGGAAGGTTAGATGGTGTTGCCTCAAAGCAAGCAAGTTGCCCTGCACTCTCCTCTGCATTTCCCCCTCACTTTCCTTATTGCACAATGTTTCTCTTGGGGAAACTCGGGGACGGCACAGTCAGCTACAATTGCCCAATCTGAATTTCCCTGTGTGTGCTGGAATCCCACCCAAAAAGAACGACAGCCTGGACGTGCCCAGGAAGTGCAAGGGCAGGGGAGAAGGGCACCCCTGGGAGCCACATCTGCAGTAACAGGGTGCCCAGAGTCAGCTGAGGCAGAAGGTCCCTCTGGGTTATTCAGGGGGGCACACGAAGGAAGACCCCAGAGGGTGATCTCAGGGTCCGGGGCGGTTTATATGGGGAGAAGTGGTCCTTGAAGTATTGCAGTCCTGAGCCATTTAAGGCTTTGCAGGTCAAAACCAGCACTTTGAACTGGGTCCAGAAACTAATTGGCAGCCAGTGCAGTGCATTAAAAGAGAAAGGGATTATTGTTATTATTATTACAGTCATACCTCTTGTTACGTTTGCTTCAGGTTACGTGTTTTCATGTTGCATCCCATGGCAACCCAGAAGTACTGGAAAGGGTTACTTCCGGGTTTCGCCGCTTGCGCAGATGCGCAAAATGACATCACGCGCATGCGCAGAAGCGGCGAATCACAACCCGCACGTGCGCAGATGTGGGTTGCGTTCCTTTCATGTTGCGAATGGGCCTCCGGAACGGATCCCGTTCGCAACCAGAGGTACCATTTTATTATTATTATTATTATTATTATTATTATTATTATTATTATTAGTAGTAGTAGTAATTGAATTTATATACCTCCCTATACCAAAAGGTCTCAAAATACACAAAATACACAATCAAAATCAAAAAATACACAATCAAAATAAAAAAAACCCACTCGTAAACCACTTTGATGTTTTGTTTTTTGTACAGAAATCAATCAGTGTATAAATTTTATGAAATAAATACATGTCTGGATGGCACCAGACTGGGGAAGGCTGAACTCCATTCTGATGGGTAACAGCTCTCTTTCCAAGAATCTGGATAGGAATCTTCCAGCACCACTGAGGATTACTGAGTCAGACCCTTGGTCCGTGGATACGTCAGTATTGTCTACACTGACTGGCAGCAGCTCTGCTCTCCAGCCCAGGCCTACCCGGCAATGCCACTGGGGTTGGAAGCTGGGGCGCTCTGCACATGCACAGCAGATGCTCCACGCTGAGCTATGGCCCTTCCCTCCGCACGAGGCAGGAAGAGAGGAGAGGGGCAGAGACTGAAACTGATGGGAGGAGCCTCGAGGAGGAGAGCCCAGGCAAGCCTACAAGTCACTGTCCGCTCTTGGAATCGGGGCGTGCCCTAAGTCAGCCTCAGCCAACCTGAAGCCCCCCTATCTGGGGCTGATGGGAGTTGTAGTCAAAAACAGCTGGAAGGCACCAGGATGGCCTGATGCTGCTCTAAGCGACTGCCTCCTGTGCCAAGTTGAGAATTTCAGCGCTTTAAAAATGCAATTAAAAACACAATTAATTTAACATGAACTGATTTTAAAAAGTGTCACTTGCCTCTTGCAGCCTTTGCCCCAAGGTCTCCTTGCTCCGAATGCTCTTCCTGTGAAAAAGAAGATATTACTATTGCAAAATACAATGTAGGGTCAGTCCTACACCATTCACCAACAGCTTCAGAGATATCCTGAAGGAGCCATTTTTTGCTGCTGCTGCTTCTTTTGCTTCACACCTTGCCAACACTCACCACCCGACTTTGCCATTAGAGGGGCTAATGAACACATGAGCTACAAAAGGCCATTTCTGTTGAGAATGGGAAATAGTTATCTGTTTTTTACATTGCTTACACTGGCACCATTGGCATCAATAAAATATTATCTTAAAGAATTCAAAATAGGTACGGTAAAGGTGAAGGAGCTCTGGACGGTTAAGTCCAGTCAAAGGCAACTATGGGGTGTGGCGCTCATCTCGCTTTCAGGCCGAGGGAGCCGGCGTTTGTCCACAGACAGCTTTCCAGGTCATGTGGCCAGCAGGACTTCTGGCAGAACAGAACACCATGATGGAAGCCAGAGCACACAGATTTCAAAATAAAACATTACAAAGGAGGTCAACTACAAAATGTGGCAAAGTTAAATATAAATATAAATAAGAATGAGAGAACGCATTTCAAAAGAAGACATTACTTAAAGGAAGTCAAATATACCGTATTTTTCCATGTATAAGACTAGGGGTTTTTTTTACCAAAAAATTAGGTTTGAAATTGGGGCTCATCTTATACAAGGGTAGTGCTGAGGGGTGTTTTCTTAATTTGGAGTCCCCCAAAATAGAGGCACCTTATACATGGAGGCATCTTATACACAGAAAAATAAGGTATTATGTTTTTATTATTTATTACAGTGGTACCTCGGGTTACATACGCTTCAGGTTACATATGCTTCAGGTTACAGACTCCGCTAACCCAGAAATAGTGCTTCAGGTTAAGTACTTTGCTTCAGGATGAGAACAGAAATCATGCTCCGGCGGCGCAGCAGCGGCGGGAGGCCCCATTAGCTAAAGTGTGGTGCTTCAGGTTAAGAACAGTTTCAGGTTAAGTACGGACCTTCAGACCGAAGTAAGTACTTAACCTGAGGTACCACTGTATTATGGATTGTTCATTGGTGTACGTGATATTCTGTGCATTTTGTTATGTTATTAAAATTACTTTTAAAAACCTGGTAGTGAAAAATTGTTTTATATTTGTAGTGTGGATCAGTTCCTAGAACAGGACTCTCAAAGAACAGGACTCCCCAGCCAAAATGGGGGGGGACAAGACAAGGCAGGCGCCCAGTCCTGTTTTGCAAAGATATCCATGTATAGTGGTACCTTGGTTCTCAAACTTAATCCATTCTGGGAGTCCGTTCGACTCCTGAAACCGTTCAAAAACCAAGGCATGGCTTCCAATTGGCTGCAGGAGCTTCCTGCACTCAATCGGAAGCCGCAGAAATACTTACTTCCGGGTTTGCAGCGTTCGGAAGTTGATTTGTTTGACAACTAAGCCGTTCTAGAACCAAGGTACCACTGTATTCTGAACCTGGTTGTCTCCAGATATTTTGACACTCCAACTCTCATCGTGCTGGAGCTAATGGGAATTGATCGTTCCAAACATCCGGGAGGCAACAGGTTCGGGAACACTGATCTAACAGAAGCAAACATGGCTTTACCTGTCTATTTTGGTAGCTACGATCACCGTGAAGCTGCCTTCTGTATCTGGCAAATACGTAGAAGGAACAATGGCGTAATTCCCTGAAGAGAGGCGGCACAGCTGGCTGACTTCCTGCGAGTAGCAATGGGGCACACAACTAACCACTGGCTCCAAGTGCAGGAAGGAAGACGAAGGCATTTTCACGTTGTTGTTGTCGCTGGGGACCTAAAAAGGATTGCAGGCTGTTAAGAAGGCTTCCCTGTGACCTTCAGGTATCGACTCCCTTAAGTCAACAGCTGGGCTCAATTGTAACACAAACCCAAAGTTTGCCCACAAATCATGGTTTGTTTAAGGCCAAGAAACCAGCATCTGTGTATGCAACTACAGCAGCAAGAATACTCATCGCGAAGTATTGGAAGACACAAGATTTACCCACCCAGGAAGAATGGCAGATGAAGTTGATGGACTACATGGAATTGGCGGAAATGACTGGCAGAATCCGAGACCAGGGGGAAGAGTCGGTGGAAGAAGATTGGAAAAAGTTTAAAGACTATTTACAGAAATATTGTAAAATTAATGAATGTTAGAAAAATGTTGGAATGAAGTTATATGGCTTTAGTAGAAATGTTATAAGGAATTAAGTATAAATAGATTAATAGAGAATTAAAGGGAAAAATAAGGTTAAAATGTGTTAAGATAATTATAGGATAGAAAACAGAGGAAGATGGAAAGGAATTGCTGAAACAACTAATAGAAGTGGAATACAAAAAGGGAGGTGTGAGGAGGTCGTGGAAATAAGTGAATGAAAGATAAGATATTGAAACTATTTGATGTGTTTTAAATTGTTTTTGTTTTGTTTTGCTAGTTTAATTGTTTTTGTTAGCTTAGTGTTATGTATTGTTTTTGTTTTGTTTTGTATTGTATTGTTTATTTTTCTTTTCTTTTTTTGTAATGTTTAAATTGTAGGAAAAGTAATAAATATTATTTTTTAAAAAAAAAAAAAAACACAAACCAGCATCTGAAACTGGGGTTTGCAAGTCACAGCTTGCACTAACCAGTTTGCTTTTATGCCCAAATTCAAAGATGGCTGATAAACCACATTTGAGGCTGCTGGTCTGCCTCAGGAAGGAACTGAACTGATGAGGGACAGTCCCAAGAAGATAGGAGAGAGAGACAAAGACAAAGACAGAGACACAGAAGCAGAGAAAGAAGCAGTTCCAAACCATGGTTTATCGGTTGTACTTATGGAAGCTCCAACCATGGTGTGGGTTCTTAATCACGGTTAGCCACGGCAGAAAAGGCCTGTTCTTGTGTTGCCACCATCTGGACCTCAGGTGAAGGAGGCACACGAAGAAGGGCCTCAGAAGATGAATGCAGGGCCCGGTCAGTTCATATGGGGAGAGTAGGTCCTTGAGGTTTCCTACCTGGAAGATGTGAAACCCTATTGGGCGGCACTTGTTATCTGGGCAGTGCTGGCGGAGGGCAATCTTGATGCTGCTCTGCCCCACGCCTGCAGGGACGGAGAAAGGGAAGCAGGGGTTGGTGTGGAAGGATGGGAAGTTGCGGCTGCCGCCGGCGTTCTGCCCTTTCCTCCAGCAGCCCTCCAGCCGGGCTGTGTCCCACTCGCCCCCTGGGAGTTCTTCGCGGATGGCGTTGTCGGGCGACGGGAGTTTTATCTCACTACAAAGGCAAGGCGAGGAGGACAAAGAGAAGAGATGGGGGAGAGAAGGGAGAGAAGTAGGGTTAACAAAGGGCACTTCTAGACCACAGAACCCATCATGGTGGTTCTGCGTTAAAAGGTCAACCCCCATTGGTCAGAAAATGGAAAGCGTAATGCTGGTGGACAACAAAAGAGGTTTAAAGACTCTCTCAAGGCAAATCTAAAAAAATGAAATATAGACACCGACAACTGGGAAACACTGGCCTGTGAGCGCATCAGTTGGAGAACAGCCTTTACCAAAGGTGTCGTGGGCTTTGAAGACACGCAAACTCAGGAAGAAAGGGAGAAACATGCTAAGAGGAAGGCACGCTTGGCAAACCGTCCCCATGATCAACTCCTGCCCGGAAACCTATGTCCCCACTGTGGAAGGACGTGTGGATCCAGAATTGGCCTCCACAGTCACTCACGGACTCACTGTTAAAAACTGTGTTAATGGAAGACAATCCTACTCAGCTACAAGGGATCGCCAAAAGAAGAACCTGGGTCACCAAACCCATATGTGATCCCTTAAATTGAGATTCATCTGGACACGTTATGCTTCTCTAAAATAAGTTATATCCTGCTCCTGCCCACTCCAACCTGGCTTAAGACCTGATTTTGGAGGGGGAGCCGCACTGCTTGATGACCTGCAGTGGGGCAGGGACCACCTCCTGCTTCTCTTGGAACCTCTTAGTGGCTTCTCATAGAACTGTAGAGTCAGAAGGGACCCCAAGAGCTTTTAGTTCAACCTCCTGCAATGAAGGAATCACAGCTGAAAAATCCCTGATGGATGGCCATCTAACCTCTACTTTGAAAACCTCCAGTGAACCATGAACCCCACAAACTGCTGAGGGAGTCAGTTCCACTGTCAAACAACTCCTATGGCAGGAAGTTGGTCCTCTTGTTGGGGGAGCTGGGCATGTTTAACCTGGGAAAGAGGAGGCTGAGAGGAGATATGATCGCCCTCTTCAAGTATCTGTCACACAGAAGATGGGGCAAGCTTGTTTTCTCCCATCCTGAAGGGTAGGACTCAAACAAATGGTTTCAAGTTACAGGAAAGAAGATTCTGACTAAACATCAGGAAGGACTTTCTGACAGCAAGAGCTGCTTGACAGTGGAACAGTCTCCCTCAGAAGGTCATGGACTCTCCATCCCCGGAGGATTTTAAGCAGAGGTTGGATGGCCGCCTGTCACGTACGAACTAGTTGAGATACCTGCATTGCTGGGTGTTGGACTAGATGTCCCCTGGGGTCCCTTCCAACTCTACAATTCTATGATAAAGCACTTGCAGTAACAGTGCCCACCATTATGTAAATCACAGGGTGGGAAATCTCAAGACGCAGTTTCACACCAACGGCCAAGCTCGGTGGCACAGCACTTGCCTCCCAACCCTCGGCACCTCCAGGACAGAACTTGTGTCTGAAACTGTGGCGAGATGCTGCCAGCCAGAGTTGGCAAAACTGAGCTAGATGGACTCGTGTACCACCCTCCCTCCCCACGCTGCATTTCCTTTCTTTCGGATGCACCTGAGGGAGATTCTTCCGCTGGAGAAGACCCGAAGCAGGAAATTGCCCTCAGCATCGTTCAGGAAGGTGCTGGGGATGACCAGGTAATAGCCAGGCGGGAGGTCACAATGTAGGTGCACCTCTCGGTTGTAGGAGTGGCAAACGGTGCTGGAAACTGGAGGAGCAGAGAGCGTCTTTGGGAGGCTGAACTGCTTCTTTTCGACCTGGAGGGTGGAAAAGCAGTGGCAGTGCTGCAGAGGCCTTACAAAGTCTTACAAGTGGTCAAGGCAAACACGAAGCAGGAACACAAAAGCATTCGTGTCCCCTGGAAAGAGCTGTTTGTGCTTTGCCCCAGGAACCTACTGCAATGTATACAAAGAAAGCCCCCATAATCTGACCTTAGAACAGGTTTTGTGCTCAGCAGTATTATTATTTATTAAATTTGTATACCGCCTACCACCCATACATTTCAGGGCAGTTCACAAGATAAAACTAGAGTCGTACCTTGGATCTCGAATGGCTTAGTTGCTGAATGTGAGCGTTCCAGTTTCTGAACATTTTTTTGGAATCAGAAATCAGGAAGACCAAAATTTTAACAGGGAATGGGGAAAATTTATAATTTATCTTAAAAACCACTGTAAACAGCTAAAATCATTAGTAGGATTGGAATAACACTTGTAGTTTAATGTTGAATTTTGGATATAATGGAGATGTAAAAGCTTTGGATTATTATAAAAGATGCAGGAGGAAATGGTTAACAAAAGGACCCACAAAGGGGAAGAGGGAATTTCAGGAGAATCTTGTCTTTCTGTTGGTTGTTGGATAATTGACTGTAAAACTTTAAACTGAAAAACTCAATGATTGTATTTTAAAAAAAGAAACATTCTGTATAAGGAGGTGGCCCAGATCCCCCCCCCCCCCAGCTGCTTGTTACCTTCCATATGTGGAGTCCCACCGCGTGGTAATTTTTGCCTCGGATGCCATCGTTTAAAGCGGGGTCCGCTTCCACTAAGCGGGGCCAGTTGCGGATCCTGCCCGCCCAGTCGGTGCTGTGCTTGCGGTGTTTCTGCAGGAGGGCAATGCACACCTCGCTCTGCTCAAAGACCCTCAGCCAGAACTTGGGGTTCATGGGGAAGGTGCTGTTGTTGCGGCAACCGCCTGCGGACTGGCCCCTCACCCAGGACCCGTACAGCTTCTGCGTGTGGCTCAGCACTCTGTCTGTGGGGAGAGATGGGGGGGAAAATACCGTATTTTTCGCTCTATAAGACGCACCCGACCATAAGATGCACCTAGTTTTAGAGGAGAACAAGAAAAAAAATATTCTCTCCCTCTCTGTTTAGCACCCCTTCAGAGAAGCGGCAGGAGAAACGGAGCCCCTTCCATTTCTCCTCCCGCTTCGCTGAAGGGGCGCTGCGCAGCTTTCCCTCTGCACAGCGCCTCTCCAGCGAAAGCTGCACAGTGCCTCTCCAGCGAAGTGAAGCCAGGAGAGCAAGAGGGATTGGTGCGCACCGATCCCTCTTGCTCTCCTGGCTTCAGTGAAAGCAACGCAAAGCCTCGTGAGCACAGTGGGAGGAGCGCTCCCGCTGCACTCACGAGGCTTCACGCGGCTATCCCTGAAGCCACCAATCCCTCTTGCTCTCCTGGCTTCAGCGATAGCTGCGCAGCCTGCATTTGCTCCATAAGACGCACACATATTTCCCCTTACTTTTTAGGAGGGGGAAAGTGCGTCTTATAGAGCGAAAAATACGGTATGCACACATCGCATCACTGAGCCAGAGCAGCATTTGAGGTCAAGGGGAGACTGCATCGCTTTCCTTGCGTCCTACCGGTGTAAAGGCTCTGAAGCTGTCCTTCTTCAGTAATCGGGTACCCAGTTATGATCTCATCAAATTCCGCAAAGAACTCCTCCTCTTCGACCCAAAATTCTCCTTCCTGGATCTGGGACAACAGCTCTGCAGCAACCACAGGGTCCAGCTGGCTCCACCCTGGACCACTGAAGAACAAGAGGCAACAAGGACAAAAATGAATGTCAGTGCGGGGGCTAGAGTGCCGGACAAGGACCTGAGAGACCAGGGTTCAAATCCCTGCTCAGCTCACTGGGTGACTTTGGGCCAGTCACTCAATCTCAGCCTTATCTACCTGACAGGGTTGTTGTGAAGATAAAATGGAGAGGGGGAGAGATATGGGGAATAAATATAATAATAGATACATTTTTTATTATTACTATTATCTTTATTCACAATGTCGTTCAGTGTTTCCCAAACTTGGGTCCTCCAGCTGTTTTGGGACTACAACTCCCATCATCCCCAGCTAGCAAGAACAGTGGTCAGGGATGATGGGATTTGTAGTCCCAAAACAGCTGGAGACCCAAACTTGGGAAACACTGGACATGGTACTTTAACGAAATACAAAAGATTAAGTCCCTACAGCAAAATAGAAATTTCCCCTCAACTAGCCCTGCAATGTCACTCTGAGGCACAGTGGGAAATTAGCATGGAAGCTGCCATTTTAATTTCCCACAATGCCCCAGGACCAATGCTACATCCAGGGCATTGGGGAAGGGCAATTAAAATGGCTCCTACAAGAGAGAGGCCAGGGCAAGCACAGTGTTGGCTCCAGCCAGAAAATGGTCCCCAGGCATCTGTCCGAGGATGCTGAATGCCAACTGGGCTGGCAAGTTGGGCTCCTGGGTGAAATGGAGAACCACAGCTCCTGTGGTTTTAAGAGGTGTATAGAAGACAAGGTATGCCATCTGAAAAGTTCGTCTTGTCCACAAGTCCTTAAGGTGGAGGAAGGGGCTCTGTCCTCTTCCCCACCTGGACACCTTCCTGAGAGGCAGCCTATCTGGGCATCTCCCACTCTACGTCTGGTTTGGCCTGACAGAAAGAGCCAAAAGTTGCCATGCTTCATTGGCGCAGAAAGACGAGAATGGTTGTTGGCACACAGGCCAGTAACAAGCAGCAAAGGTAGGTCTACATTTCCTGTCTTCTCCGTGGCGAGCATGTTAGCAAAAATATAACCCTCTTCCCATTGGGGCGCACTGCCCCACCAACCTCAGCCAGCCCCCACCTGCCTGCCTCCTTACTTCCAAGCAGTCCAGAAGGTGGCCCTGGTTGTCAGCTTCCTCCTCCTTAGCCTCCATGTTGCCTTTGTAGGGCTCAGAAGGGATGGGGGCGGAACTAGGATGAGCTGGCTCTGCCTGTCATGGGCTCTAGCGCCACCTAGGGTTGGGCTCCCTGCATCCTACCCTACCAGCCTCAACCAGTCGTCAATGTCCCCCTTTACAGCCCTTCAAAAAAGGGAACTGGGCTGCGAATGGGGCAATTAAGAGTTCTGCCACCACTACCAACGTATGAAGAATCCTCCCGAACCGATATAAGCAACTCGCTTCCTGGCTTGAGGACAGACCTGAATAAGCATTTATGGTGTTTGCAAATGGCATCCGATGAAAGGCCCACGCAGGGACAGAAGCACGGCACAGGAGCATCCTTAAGAAACTGGCATGTGGAACACTCACTCACCCCTCCCTCCAGGGCCCTTTCCAGCAACGCCTTCCCCAGGGATTACGGATCCGCAGCAGGATGATCTCCTTCCGGGACACTTTGGAGAGGTCCTGCATGTCCACAACGATGAAGGCATGGAACTCCCCCAGTTCGCTGGTACCTGGGCATGCGGAGAAGGCAAGCAGTGGTTTAAAAAATGAGCAGCATTCATTTCACCCCGGGGGGGGGGGAGAAATGCCCCACAGACATGCAAACATCATCTCTTTGCAATGGCAGCTCCCAGTTTATGGAACCCCCTGCTGGGATATGAGTGCTCAGCAGCTGCTAACTAGCAGCTCATTGTTTACACCATGTGATTCATCTGATGTTTCTGAGCGTGAGACAGGATGTTCAACGCTCTTCTCAGGGTTGTGTTCTCAGTGTAACTTGAGACCTTCCTGTTGTTGCTGCAAAGGGGGAGTGAGTGAGTTGTACGGAGGTTTCTGAGAGAGCAGACATCCTCTGTGCAAGCTCGTGTACAGTGTACAGTCCAGGAATAAAGTAGAATGGATTAGACTACTTTCAGACTGTTTTTCTTTCTTCTGCTGACATGCAAGGAGAAAGGCAGTGTGCATCTCTCAAAAGGGGAGTGTCGCTTATTACCGATCTCTGGACTGACCGAAGACCAGCCCGGGGCAGATCACCGGCAACAGGCCCCAGTGCCTGGGAAGAGGAGTCAGCCTTTCCCGAGGGGGCCATTCGCCAACACCCCCTTCCTATTATCTTTCTCCAGGCACCAGTTCAAGGTCTTATTTATTTGCAGAAAACTTCAGTGCAGCCAGAGTAACTATACTGGGATAACAGTATCGCTAATGGTTTTAGTTACGCTTCTAGTTACTGTACTGTGTTTTAGATTATGGTTTCGAATGCTAACTGCACCTCAGCAATGAAATACAGTGGTGTCCCGCAAGACGAATGCCTTGCAAGACGGAAAACTCGCTAGATGAAATAGTTTTCCGTTTTGGAGGTGCTTCGCAAAACGAATTTCCTATGGGCTTGCTTCGCAAGACGACAATGTCTTGCGAGTTCCTGCTGGTTTTTTTTCCTCCCCCCCCCCCTTTTCTAAGCCTCTAAGCCGCTTATCAGCTGATCCGATCAGCAGATAAGCCGGTAAAAGCCGCTAATAGCGCTAATCCGCTAATCCATCAATGGGCTTGCTTCGCAAGACGAAAAAACCGCTAGACGAAGAGAATCACAGAACAGAATCACAGAACGGATCACAGAACGAGGCACCACTGTACAAGGGTGTGATTGTCCGTCTTGCGAGGCACCACTTGTCAAAACCTTGAAAATGAAAACCACTTACAACAGACGCATTTCAGAAAGCGGCCTGGCCATCCACAGGCTTCTTGCCCAGCTAAATTCTGAGACTGAACAGGCTTTAAAGAGCTGCATGTTTACCTTGCCGTGAGCTGAAGACGGAGCAGCTCATTACGCATTTCTCTTTCAAGTTCATCAGTCTCCTAAATACCGCCTTCTCCAAAACTTTGCCTGCCCTCTCCCTTTCTGTGCTCCGGCCTGGGTCTTTTAGGGACCACCTCTCCGCTAGGCCTCCTGTCAGATCCACAAGAGCGTCAGCAACCTGGCCTGCCCAGAGCTGTTCGTAAGATCCATGCACCCTAGAGAGAGAAAACACAAAAACTCCAGGACATCATACCAGTACTTCAAAAGAAAGCTGAAGTTGGTGAAAACATGTAAAGTCCCTGCCAATCCTTGGGAAATCCGCTAGTGCATCAATGAGTGGCGAATGTATCAGAGTTACTGAGACGAGTCAAGCCTACTAAATATTTTTGGTGGCTAGAAGCTTTCGGTGTGTTTTGCAAGACCAGGCAACTCTGATACATTGGGCACCAGCAGCCAAAATTATCCACACAAATGGAAAACGCTATGTCATCCACGCGTATTTTTGTAAGGAAGAAAAATAAGTGCACCGGATTTGGAAAGCATCTAGAATCCTGCTGAAAAGATTTTTGTTTAGAAAAATCTGAAGAGGTAACTAACTTTTCCACAAATTCAGTCCTCACTAAGCAGAAAGCACAGCTAAGGGCAATTCTGGAAAAGAAAACAAGGACTGCAAAGGACACACAAGCCACGTTTGCATGTAACACTAAACCATGGTTTAGTACTGCATACAGGAATGGGAATGAGGCTGAGCCAGGCCTTGGGCCCAAACACTCCCCAGAAAAGTTACTCCCATGCTGCTGGGAGAGTGACTGGGCCAGCATTTCCTTCCAGTTCCTCCTAATCTTAGCTTCTTCTTGAGTGTGAACCAAGAGTGGTGTTTCATCACAAACCCTGGCCAGTTTAACAAGCCAATTCCACAACCCATAATTCAACAGGGGCTTGTTTTAAAACTGTACAATGCATAATTTTTCTTGATTTTATCCACTGGGAGAACCCCATCAAGAGTAGCAGGTAAGTCTTTGCAAGAAGTTTTGTAAGGTGAATTATTTGAAATATAGCAAAAAAGACAATGAGAAGAATTATTAGTTAAGGGTATTAAAGGTAATATGAAATTAAGAAAAGTATAAAGGTAAAGGTACCCCTGCCCGTACGAGCCAGTCTTGACAGACGCTAGGGTTGTGCGCTCATCTCACTCTAGAGGCCGGGAGCCAGCGCTGTCCGAAGACACTTCCGGGTCACGTGGCCAGTGTGACGAAGCTGCTCTGGCAAGCCTGCACCAGAGCAGCACACGGAAACGCCGTTTACCTTCCCGCTATAAAGCGGTACCTATTTATCTACTTGCACTTAAGGGTGCTTTCGAACTGCTAGGTGGGCAGGAGCTGGGACCGAACGACGGGAGCTCACCCCGCCGCGGGGATTTGAACCGCCAACCATGCGATCGGCAAGTCCTAGGCGCTGAGGTTTTACCCACAGCCACCCGCGTCCCAAGAAATGTATAATATATGATAAATAATGGAAAATCATCAGAGGCATTGGCAGAAGTCAAAAAATATTGTATAGGATGAGAAGTTATGTTGTATGAATGTTGGAATTAATATGTTAAAAATTAATAAAAATGTACAGTGGTACCTCGGGTTACATACGCTTCAGGTTACAGACTCCGCTAACCCAGAAATAGTGCTTCAGGTTAAGAACTTTGCTTCAGGATGAGAACAGATATTGTGCTCCGGCGGCGCAGCAGTAGTGGGAGGCCCCATTAGCTAAAGTGGTGCTTCAGGTTAAGAACAGTTTCAGGTTAAGAATAGACCTCCGGAACAAATTAAGTACTTAACCCGAGGTACCACTGTATTAAAAAAAAAAAAAAAAGGAGCAGGTGTGTCACAATAGGAACTGTCGTCCTATAATTAAGTTCCTGGGATTTCTGGGCTCGTTTCTCTCCCAGAAGTTAAGGAGACCTTTTGAGCCCCTAGAGGGCAAATGTTTGGCCTGTCACTTGGCTCTGCCCAAAGAGGAACAAGGCAACACAATGGACTGATTGTCAGTCCTAATAGACGAGCTGTTTTCCTTTAGGGAATTATCAGGGAAATCCTCTCATTTTGTATTAATTCCCGGTGTCAAAGTAATGAAGCCAGGCAAGCTTTCAAATGTTTACGCCCCTTCAGGGTTCTTCCGACCACTTCCATGTGTGGAAGATCACACACAAAAGGAACACTCAGCGCAACCAAGACTTGTTTGAAAATTGCTGTGTGCATCTGTGCAGCCAGGCACCCGCTTTGCAATCCCCTCCAGGGCAGGTCCCTCCACACGTACTTGGCATAGGCCTTTTCCAGGAGAGGGAGCCAAAACACATCTTCTGTCTGGCACTGCGAGAAGCAGAGCTTGCCCCCCAGGCAAGGCAGGCGGTCGTCTATGGTCACCTCCACCCAGTGCCCAAATTGCCAGACCCGGCAAGTGAAACAGCCTCTGTATTTCTCATCTCTCCAGCTGGGCTGACCCGGAGGTATCACCTGCGAGAACAAAACAAGAGCAAGTCAGAGGCAACAGGAGCAGGCAAAGGCTTTTGCATTCTGCGTTTGTGGGCTTGCTGCCTGAGGGTGTAGGCGCCCGAAGACTCCTTTCCTTCCTGCCTTCTTAAAACATAGCAAGATTCTAGTCCTTATGGCTATAGGAAAAAATCTTAAAAACATATGTGCAACCTGGGGAAATTGCACAAGGAGCAGGGCAGTGCTTTGGTAACATATGGCCCCTTCTCTACTCTTCCAAACACACCTTGGCCAGACATCCGTATCTATTCTTCCTCTCATTTCCTAAACAGAAACTTCTGCTTAATATGTGAAGTTTAATCTGACTGGGAATCAGCGGTGAGATTTGGAGTGATTTAAAGGACCTGTTTTGAATCAATCAGGTAATAATAATGCAGTAAAAGTAGAAGTACCATCAATGAAAGATTGGCGACATCAATTTTTTGAAATGATTGAATTAGCAAAAATGAGGGCAACAATTAGAATGCAATCTAATCAAAATCTCAAACAGGAATGGAAATGCGTAGAAGACTACATGACCAACAAGAATTTATTGATTTGTATAAACTGATTTCACAAAGTTAAGTTAAACAGATATATAAGAATGTATGTTTAATTATTAAGATACAAAAATACAATCACAATAACAAAGTTATAAAATAATAACAAGGAAGTTATGCACAGGTGGAGGGAAGACACAGGGCAAGAAATAAGAAGCAAATAAGAAATGGCTAGATGTTGGTACATAATGGAATGTGAAAATGTGAATTTATATAATGTAATATAATGTAATGTGTATTACTATGTAAAAAATTCATATTTTTATTGTGACATTAATAAATTAAATGAAATAAAATAAAAATAATGCAGTAAAATGCACTTTATGTTTCAGAGGCACTGTGCCAAGCTAGACTTCCTGGTGCCAAAACAGATAGAGAGTCAAACATCCGCAACCTGTTGTCCTCCCAGTGTTTTGGACTGAAACTCCCATCATTCCTGGCCATTCATCATGTTGGCTGGGGCTGGTGGGAGTTGTAGTTCAAAACATCTGCAGAGAACCAGACCGTAAGAACATGGATCCTCTCCCAGTCAAAGGAGCAGCAGTGTCCTGTACCTTGGCCAACAAGTATTTACTCTTCTGCAAAGCGGCACAGGCACACAGGAACCAGCAGTCTCCCAGCATCCCTTGCTTGACTTGCCACTCATATTGATTGTCGGAAAATAATCGAGGCGTAGAACAAATCTCCTGGTGGGGAGAAAGAGACAGTGCAAGTTTACTGCTAACTTTTTATAGAGCCAATTGTATTTCAGGATTAAACAGCAAGGCTCTGGGATTCTGCTTTGAGTGGTTTTACAGAACAGGTTGGTTCTATTCCTTGGAGGTTTTTAAGCAGAAGCTGGATGGCCATCTGTCACGAATGCTGTGGTGGAGATTCCTGCAACTGCCGGGGGTTGGACTAGATGACCCCCCAGGGCCCTTCGAACTCTACGATTCTATAATTCTATTGCATGTTCTGTACTTCATCATTTGTGACTAAGCCAGTGCTCCCTGCCCGATTCACTTGCTACCTATTTTGAAAAGTTGCAGAATTAGCTAAAGCATGTAAGTAATTTTATTATTTGATTATTAATTTGGGCTCTTTTTTTGGTAGTTAAGGACCATGCTTTCCTCAAATTAAGCATGAGGCAATTGTGTAACAAGTCACTGCTCTGGAAAAATCTGGAATGGTGTGATCATACAGGTACTCATTATCTATAAATGGGCAGCTGCTGTCATGGGTCATAAATCAACCCTCAGATGCTGTGCACAGAGGTGGAAAATAAACCTAAGGTTTTAAGAATGGAGAAGCAAGTTCTGGGGAGAGAAAAAAATGGTACTGTAAGTTTCCACCAGCTAAGACAGGAGCCAATTGTTTCGCACCAAAATAACCTCCGCTTGCCCCATCCAAAGCAAACCTGCATTTCCTAGTACAGCTTCCCCACTGTTTTTCAAATGTGCATCAATTTTTTTTTTATAGTAAGGGACACGGGTGGCGCTGTGGGTTAAACCACAGAGCCTAAGACTTGCCGATCCGAAGGTCGGCGGTTCGAATCCCCACGACGGGGTGAGCTCCCGTTGCTCGGTCCCTGCTCCTGCCAACCTAGCAGTTCGAAAGCATGTCAAAGTGCAAGTAGATAAATAGGTACCACTCCGGCGGGAAGGTAAACGGCGTTTCCGTGCGCTGCTCTGGTTCGCCAGAAGCGGCTTAGTCATGCTGGCCACATGACCCGGAAGCTGTACACCGGCTCCCTGGGCCTGTAAAGCAAGATGAGCATCGCAACCCGAAAGCCACCTGTGACTGGACTTAACTGTCAGAGGTCCTTTACCTTTACGTCTGCATAAAGACAGGGGTGCCCTGTTAAAAATAAAACGTGGTTTTGCAAACTTTTCACCTGAAGCACAGGAGCAGGAATGAGGTTGATCTGGGATTCTATTTGCACAATTAGAATGGAATGAAGGAGGGTGGGGATGAGTGTGTTAACAACACCCCCCCCAAAAAAAAATACAATACAAATGGAGGCTCCTCACATGATTTCTAAATCACCTGGGAAGCATCCTTCCCCACAATTGAAAAGGCTCCCTGTTTCAGAAGCTGACCCTCCACATTGGCGAGGACAAACAGACTTGCATCCTTGTTCCCGCTCCGCCTGACCACATGGAGTACTAAAATGCCTAGATTGGGTTGATGTGGCTCAGGCCAGCTGGGAAACCCAGTTCACTGCAGATTCTATGATTTTATGAAATCAATAATCCACCATGGCTGCTCTTAAGAGCCTCACTCTTGTCCTCATCCTGGGATGATTAAAACAAAACAAAACAACCCAACAACCTACTGTATTTTTCGTTCTATAAGACATACCAGACCATAAGACACACCTAGTTTTTCGAGGAGGAAAACAAGAAAAAGAATATTCTGAATCCCAGAAGCCAGACCAGCAAGAGGGATCGCTGCGCAGCGAAAGCAGCAATCCCTCTTGCTGTTCTGGCTTCTGGGATAGCTGCGCAGCCTGCATTCGCTCCATAAGACGCACACACATTTCCCCTTACTATTTAGGAGCAAAAAATACGGTAAATTTGTTATTTGTTCGGCTACTCACTAGGATTTTGCTTTAAAAAAACCCCACATCAGTCAAATGGCCTCTGTAGGCTGGTGGGTTTTGCATGTATTTTATTTATTAATTTAATTTTAAAAATTACACACCACTTGACAGTAAAAAAAAAAAAAACCCTTCTGGCGGTTCCCTCATTGCGAGAAGTGAGGCTACAGGGAACCAGACAGAGGGCCTTCTCGGTAGTTGCGCCCGCCCTGTGTAACGCCCTCCCATCAGATGTCAAAGAGATAAACAACTACCTGACATTCAGAAGACATCTTAAGGCAGCCCTGTTCAGGGAAGTTTTTAATATGTAACGCTGTACTGTTTTTAACACTTGATTGGGAGCTGCCCAGAGTGGCTGGGGAAACTCAGCCAGATGGGCAGGGTATAAATAGTAAATAATAATAATAATAATAATAATAATAATTACTAAAACAGATTAAAATTTCCCCAACTTCCTAAGCAGATGGGTAGGCTTGTCTAAACAAGAATGTTATTTGCAGGCACCAAAAAGAGTACAGTGATCAGGTGGGATTGCTATGAAGAATTATAACAAATATAGAGTAAGCCATCTGTGTCAGCAATGGAAGCATTGCGTTGACTGGGTTTGAACTATTTTGATATGATTCTTGATCAATCCACACCTCTGCATCCCTGTCCCATTTCTCTTTCTTCACAAGTCACGTACACACTTAGACAGGCAGGCATCCTGGGTCATCAAAGACAGTGGGAAAGTTTCTTTGAAGCAGCCTTTCTGATATGTTAATCCTAGGATGTTAATCTTAGGGCCAGGAAACAGGTTTCACAAGGTGATAATGATCGCTGTCCTCCTGGCCATCCTTCTTATCATGTGTATTGCTTGTTTATGACCTCAGGGGTTGCCAAATGCACTCCTTTGTAGTTCTGTTTTATTTACCTCATGCTTAATTAGTTTTGGTAGTTTAACTTTTCCCCACGTGGGGTTTGTTGAAATGCTCAGAAGAAATCTGATTGGTTCTTACGAACACTCTGTAAAAAAGTTCTTTTGTGAATAAAACGACCTGGGCCAGGGGCTGGAGGCACACAGAGAGAGATTATTATACGCACCCTTCCCAGAGTCTTGCCGGTTCAAGCCTCTGTGTGTATTCTTATTAATCAGAGTTCAATCTTTCCTTTACTTTGGGAACGCCTCAGTGAAGGAGCCTGCTTGCTTGATCTCAAGAGGCAGGGAGTTCCAATGTGCAGGCGTTGCCACACTAAACAATCGAGTGCTCAGAGATGTGGAACGGGTCAAAGGATAAACCAGGACATTTGTGGTATGAAAAGTTACTGGATTTCACCTGGAAGTTACAGCACATGCACTGGTTGGAAGTGAAGCAGTTTGACTACTCCAAAACCTTGGCAGATGCAAACAGTATTGAAAGTGGGATTGCGTTTAACTGCCCTGAGCACAAATCATCACAAAAGCACAATAAATAGGGTGTGTGGAGGAGCCAAAACAAACCTGAGGTCTCAGCCAACAAATCTCCCCCCTGAAATGAGCCAGAGGAGTCGAGTAGTTAAAAAAGAGAGAGTCGTCGTTAGCCGGGAATGCGAGGTCCTTGTAAAGATCTCCCTTGAGATCCGACGGCTCCCGGTCTCCCAGCATCTTCTATGAAACAGCAAATATTTGCATCAACATCAGAGGCTGCAGGACTCCAATTTAAACCTGCAACCGTATCAGAAAGGAGGGAAAGGGATCACAGTTATAAAGATACACACTGTCAGAAAAGAAAGGGTGGTGGGAGAGGAGAGAAAGCAAAGAAGACAACAACAACAACAACAATAATAATAACAATAATAATAATAATAAATTTTATTTATACCCCGCCTCCCTAGCCAAGACTGGGCTCAGGGCAGCTAACAACCAATAATAAAAACAAGTTGATTAAAATACAACTTAAAAACAAGATTAAAATATAACATTAAAATGCAGCCTCATTTCAGCAGGAACTCAAATCAAAAACTTTTTGGGGATGAAAACGTCAAATCTTCACCAAGGCCAACTATCCAGACTGGTCCTACGTGGGCCAGAAAAAAGCCAGGGAAGTCCCCAAATAGGAGTTCCATCACAGAAGGAAAAAGGAAAAAGGAAAGAGGGGGAGGAGATCAAGTTGATTCCAAGCCGAAGGCCAAGCGGAACAACTCTGTCTTACAGGCCCTGCGGAAAGAAATCAGATCCTGCAGGGCCCTGGTCTCATGAGACAGAGCGTTCCACCAGGCCAGAGCCACCGCTGAGAAGGCCCTGGCTCTGGTTGAGGCTAATCTGACTTTATTAGGGCCTGGAACCTCTAGGGTGTTGCTATTTATGGACCTTAAGGTCCTCCGTGGGGCAGACCGGGAGCGGCGGTCCTGTAGGCCCCCCAAAAGAGGCTCCTTTCTAATACAAGAGCTCGGGATCACAGAATGGACTGGGCAGGAGGTTTTGAGTCAGATAAAAGGAAAGACTTCTTCATGCAAGGCATAGTTAACTTACAGAACTCACTGGGAATGGCCACTAGCTTTGAAACAGGACTGGTCAGATCCCTGGGCTGGTTAGGCATGACAGCCAAAAGGAGCCTCCAGCTTCAAAGGCAGTATACCTTTGCACAAAAGATTCAAGAGGCAGAGAGCAAGAGAAGGCTGTTGCCCTCACAACTCACTTGTGGGCTTCCCAGAAGCACCTGGCAGGGACCGTGAAACTTTTGGGAGTCCATTAAAGGAGGGATGTTAGGGAAGAGAACTGCAACGTCATTTAGGGATGACTTTGCGCTGCCTGTGGACCAAGTCCAGAGATGCTCTAAAATAGCGAATGCTCTCCTTACCCTATAGGTAGACAAGAAAAATCAGACTCCTGCTCCCCCTAGCGTGAAATGAACGTTAAGTCGCTTACCATGCCTGCTCTCTGTTTCCGTCCCTTTTACCTGCAATAGTCTTCATTCAGAAACCCCGGATACGTCCTAAAGAACCCACAAGCTGGGTCTATACAAATCGGGGGGGGGGTACAGAGAAAGGAATCAGTTTGCATGGGGAAAACAAGACTTGATACTAGTGATTCCCAACCTTTTTTTGGCCGTGTCCCACCTGAGCATCTCTAAAATCCTGACGCCCCCCCCCCCCCGTGACATATAATTCTTATTATTCAAAAAGGGATCTCCTATTCACGCGGAGGAAGCCTAAAAGGCCATTAACTTGGTCTAAAGTCTAAACTCATTCTCAAATTGCCTCACTTAAAAATCAAATTGCCCCCCTGTGGGGCGTGTGGGAACCACAGCTCTACACGGTGAGGAGCCGAGTGAGAAGCAATGAGGTTTTCCGGGCCTTTCAGGCAAAGCAAACAGAATCAAAACTCTGTAACCGGAAACTCCAAATTTCTGCCCCTGATATAAATATAATTTGCTGTTCTTATGAGGTTGGCCCTGGCCGAGGAGGCGATGGTGATGCCAGCATTGCCAGAACAGGATAGGGAGATATGGCAAAATAAATGAACATTTTCCCATTTACTTGCAACAAGCCCCACTGGCACTATAGACATAAAGCAGTATTGTGCTTTAAACCATCAAATCTTCCCCAAAAGAATCCTGGGAACTGTAGTTTGTTAAAGGTCCTGAGAGCTGTTAGGAGACCCTCCTCTCCTTGGGGGCGCTACAATTCCCGGAGTTCCCTGGGAAGAGGGGCTGGTACAGTGGTGCCTCGCAAGACGAAATTAATCCGTTCCGCGAGTCTCTTCGTCTAGTGGTTTTTTCGTCTTGCAAAGCAACCCTATTAGCGGCTTAACGGATTAGCGCTATTAGCGGTTTAGCGGCTATTAAAGGCTTAGCGGCTTAGCTGCTAAAAGGCTATTAGCGGCTTAGAAAAAGGGGGGGAGCGGAAAAAAATATCAAGACTCGCAAGACATTTTCATCTTGCGAAGCAAGCCCATAGGGAAATTTGTCTTGCGAAGCAACTCAAAAACGGAAAACCCTTTCGTCTAGCTGGTTTTCCGTCTTGCGAGGCATTCGTCTTGCGGGGCACCACTGTAGCTCCATGAGGGGGACAAGGGAGCTCCTAACAGCACCATTAACTACAGCTCCCAGAATTCTGTTTATGTTGTTGCATGACTTGGCACAAATGTATCAGGTGTTCGGAGAAAAATGCTGCCTTTTCATTTATCTAGGATTATTTTTAAAGGGCAGTGTTTATTTATATTTTATAATTTTATATTTACACCTTTTATTATTATTAAACAACTATCTGACTTTTAGAGGATATCTGAAGGCAGGCCTGTATAGGGAAGTTTTTAATGTTTGACGTTTTACTGTGGTTTTATTAATTGTCGGAAGCCGCCTAGAGTAGCCAGAGCAACCCCCCGTCAGATAATAATAATAACGATAATAATTGTATTTTTAAATTAATATTTTGGATTGCTCTTTGCAAATCGCTTAGGGGTTTTCTGTCAGGTAAAGCGGTATACAAATGTTGTACAATAAATAAGCAAACACAAACAGCGTGCTGCCCTTCTCATGTGGAGGCAGTTTGAAGAGGCCGCTCCCTTCATCAACCCTGCTCACACTTCTTCCCCACACAATGCCAAGCAACAATGAAATGCTCACAATAGCCCCCACAGAAAAACCCCATTTATGGGTCTTTGCGCCCACACCACACATTTAAAGCACATGATTTGCCTTTGCCAAAGAATCCTGGGAACTGTAGTTTGGAGAAGGCGCTGGCACTTGTGAGGGGGCAAACTACAGTTCCCAGGGTTCTTTTTTGTGTGTGGGGGGGGGAGTCTTGCGCTTTAAATGTATGGTGTGTGGATGAGACCGCAGGCATCCTTGGACACAACTGACCCCCCCCCCAAAAGCGACATCAGAAGCGCAGCAGAGCATCTTCACCCTCAGCAACCCCAGATTCACCATAACCAACATGGATGTTGCATCGCCAACACCATGTTCTTTCATGCTATCAAAAGCCAGTGACACCTCATGTCCCTTGTCCCCCACAAACGCACGTGGGGCCACACCGGTGGACATGTCAGCCTACCCCCTCAGGGCTGGATTGAGACCTTTAGAGGCCCTAAGCGCTTTAAAAGATTTTGATGACTCCGTATATGTCTAATTCAGCCGACGCAACCAGCAAACATGTGAGCTTCAGTGGACCGAGTGGCGCTTTGCCAGTTGACAGATTCAAATTTTGTTGTATTTCCAAGATTAATGTATACCATTAATATCTATTATTCCTATTATTATTATTATTATTATTATTATTATTATTATTATTATTACAGTGGTACCCCGCAAGACGAACGCCTCGCAAGACGGAAAACCCGCTAGACGAAAGGGTTTTCCGTTTTGGAGGCGCTTCGCAAAACGAATTTCCCTATGGGCTTGCTTCGCAAGACGAAAGCCCATAGGGAAATCTCTGGGACAGCGGGGAAGCGCAGCGCATTTAGAAGCGCCTGGGAAAGCAGCGCACTTCGCTGCTTTCCCCGGAGTGCTTTTAAACGTGGGCGGCTGGGAAGGAATCCCTTGGACCCCCGCCGGACTTCAAAAGAGCTTCGGGAAGTCCAGCGGGGGGCCAAGGGATTCCCTCCCAGCCGCCCGCCTTTAGAAGCGCTCGGGGGAACACCTGCCCCCGCCGCCCCACTTCGGAAAGCTGTTCCGAAGTGGGGCGGGGGGCGGGGACACCCGGCCCCGCCGCCCCACTTCGGAAAGCTGTTCCGAAGTGGGGCGGGGGGCGGGGACACCCGGCCCCATCCGCCCCACTTCGGAAAGCTGTTCCGAAGTGGGGCGGGGGGGCGGGGACACCTGCCCCATCCGCCCCACTTCGGAAAGCTGTTCCGAAGTGGGGCGGGGGGCGGGAACACCTTCTGAAGGCGGGCAGGGGGCGAAAGTCTTTGTCCCCCCTGCCTGCCTTCCCAGGGGCTTTTAAATCGCCCCGGACAGCGGAGAAGTCCTCCGCTGTTCGGAGCGATTTTAAAATGCCGCCCGCCAGCATTTTAAGATAGCCCCGCACAGCGGAGAAGTCCTCCGCTGTCCCGGGGTTTTTTAAAATGCTGGGGGTGGGAAGAAAAGCCCTTGTCCCCCCCCCCCAGCCTTCAGAAGAGGTCCGGGGACAGACTGTCCCCGGACCTGGTCTGAAGGCGGTTTCCCTAGGAACGCATTAATTGATTTTCAATGCATTCCTATGGGAAACCGTGCATCGCAAGACGAAAAAACCGCAAGACGAAGAGAATTGCGGAACGAATTAATTTCGTCTTGTGAGGCACCACTGTATTATGTGTGTGTGTATGGAAACCCAGCCAGATGGGCGAGGTATAAAAAATAAAATTATTATCATTATCATGCATTTTTTTCATTTATGTAGTAGGCTTTAAATTGCTGTGGTGGCCCCCTTCTCTTCACGCTTATTTTGCTTCATGGTTGATCTAGCCCCAATCCCCATCTTTCTCACCGCAGATCCAAGCTATTTCTTCATGACGTTCCTATCCTACCTTTCCTCCAGGGATCCCATGGCGGTCTCCTTGATTCTCCCCTTCCCCATTTCACCCTCACAACAACCCTGCGAGGCAGGTTAGGTTGGGAGCCAGTGACAGGTCACCCGGTGAGCTTCATGGCTTCCCAAGGCCTGGTGGTGCGACACCCCAAGCCAGTATAATGCGTCTATATGCATGCCATCCCCTCCAGCCCCATCTTCTAAATCTGTGCTTTCAGCTGCTGTGCAACAGGCTGAACTTTAATCAGGAAAAAGAAAGAGAGGAAGGCAGCAACCCACTTCAGGGCATGATGATAATTTCCACAACAACTAAAAAGCCCAGGCGCCTTGTTCTGTGTTGCATTGCATCGCCATTCCAAGCAGAAACCCACAGTGGCGTAGCGTGGGTTGTCAGCACCCGGGGCAAGGCAAGTAATTTGCGCCCCCTAACCCGTGGATTTGCGCCCCCTAACCCTAACCCCCCAGATGTTGCGCCCGGTGCGGCCGGCCCCCCCTGCACCCCCCCCCACGCTACGCCACTGGAAACCCAGCACCCTGGACCACACCGAAGGCCTGTCCATCCCAGTCTTTCAGGATCTGCCCAGCAAGCCGGGCCTCCCTCTTTTGCGCGCCCAGCACCTGTGAGTCACAGGTACAGTGCCTCGGAACATGGAGGCTCGCTAGATGCCATGCCCGATCGCTGCCGATTGCGCACCCCCTTTTAGCGCCCTTCAAGCAAATGGCCACCTCCATTTCTGGATGGCAGCGAATTCTAGCACGCCAGGTTCCCCGCCTGGAATCAAGGCAAAGCCATGCCTGGGGCAGCCCTACCTTGGCTTCCGCTTCCTCCCCTTGCCCTAGCAAACAAAGCCCCTCTTGTTCTCTTCCCATGGCAAAGCAACTCTGCAGGCAGGCAGGCATGGTCGTGCAAGCAAGCAAGCAGCCCCTTTCGCCCCTTGCACAGCGCGCTCTGCATCCATCATCCCCGGTCCCACCTTTCAGCCAGATCGCAGCGGAGATCTCCTCTCTCCAGCCAACCCAAAGGAAGGTCCGAAGCACACAATGCAGCCACGACCAATAGCAAAACCCCCTTGTTCCCGGTGCAAAACACACACACACACAAACCCCCGTGCACTACCTTTGTAGCCTAGAAAACTACTATTCCCATCATGCATCTGCGACGACGAGCTGCAAGGCTCCCAGCATGCATTGCTGGCCGGAGGAACTACACGTCCCAGCATGCCCTTGGCTTATTTCCTCCCTCTCGTCTGTGCAAAACTGTCCCGGTGTTGTTGTTGTTTTCTCCTTTCAGATCTTTGAGCGTAGGCAAGCTGTGCATTTTCTAAAAACAGTAACTCAAGCTCTGGCACAGAGTGCCAAATAAGAGGAATGGTTAGTAGCACACAAAAATGGAACCTCCCGGTTATCAACCCGCATCTGGGGACTTGAGCTGCCTTGAATTCAAAAACTGGGCTCACTCGTCTTCTGCAATCTTTGCTGTCCTTGCAGTGCAGACCACAGCTTGTTAGGGTTTTTAAAAATACCTGCTGGCAAGATAAATCTTAGGATCATTCCAGGTCTTTTCATTTGCACCCGCCTCCCCTCACTTAATTGCACATGGAATTTCCCTTTTTCGCAGTTGCCACACACCGACCCCAGGATCTCTTTTTCTGACCGTTCGCCACCAGTTGAGATTCTATTCGCATATACGTGAAGTTACTGCTGGCCAAAACTTGTTAGGTGAAAGCTACATTAAAACACCAACCAATTTATTTATTGTCCCCCCAACAAATATCCTGGCTATACCCATGGTCCATGCCTACATTCCACCAGTGATCCTGCTCTGCATTGTTATGGATCCGTTGCTAATCCAGCTTTAAAGAGCAAGCAGACTCCTAGCTACTGGGTCAGGCTGTGATTGCTCAGTACTTGAATCTCATTACTACTGTATATAGAAATCTAATCACAAAGAAGCAACCAACATTGAGCAAACCAAGAAATTCTTAAGGTTTGCTGAAAAATACTTGCTGAAGGGGCCTTACATCCTTCCCTGGGGAGGGAGTTTTGAACCTGGAATCACCCGGCTAAGCACTGTTAATTTGCCCAGGCATTTTAGGGATGACTGCTGTTAGGTTTTGTGCTGGTGATCTTAACAGTGCTCAAATTGATTTAGTGTGCATAGTGTTACTGTTTTAAAATTTTGTAACTCACCATGAGAACTGGATGGCAAGTGGTCCATTAATGCCCAGAAATAAGTAATTAAGTGTGCCTCTGGCAAAGTCTGTGAAACTTGCATCAATACTTTCGTGCCCTGCTGTGATATTTGTCTGGGGTGGGTGGGGCTGAGGTTGAGACAAGCATAGATGGTGCAGTGGGGGGCGGGAAAACAGGCAAAACAGAGATTCAGAAAGTCACAAAGTTTAGTTTAATTCAACATTTATCAGTGATGTTATCATAAGGCATCAATGTACGTTTAAAAGGAATTTCCACCAGGGTTACATACATTCTCTCCGGGTGGGGGGAGGATTGCAATAAACAGAGGCCCAAGGCAGCCCAGGGTGCAAGGTGGGGGGGGGGGCAAGACTCTGCCAGGCTGGAACTGCTGTCAAAGGGGGGTGCATGCAAAGAGTGGCCAATTGTTTGCAATGTATCAGGTGGGTGTGTGGAAAGGGAGGGAACCCCCCACCATATCCCCCACTAATTTTAACTAAATTTAATCTCTGTTGTGAGGGAGAGACGAGCTTGCTGTGACTTCAAGGTACCACAAATTAGGTGAAGCATCTTTCCGATGCCTGTAGTTCATTATTGCTTTATCAAACTTTGAGGCGAAACACTGACGCTGCCTGAAAATCAATTTAAAATCAAAGAATGGGTGGAGAGAACAGATATGTAAACAGCAAGCACCTACTATTTTTGTATGTTCGGACTGCTTCTGAGATGCCTCGCTCCTGTCTGCAATGTGAGTTGAATGTGGCCTCTCTTTTTCCAGAACAGGCGACATTAACCAATGTTCTTGTTGAAATGTGGTGGTCACGAGAGCAGGCAAAACCCATGGCTGCTCCACACTACTTTGTGCAACAGACAGGGAAATGAGGAGGGGAATTGTGTGTGTCCAAAAACTGCAAGGGAATCACCGACTGCAAATCCCAAGGAAGAGTCTGCCACGTGTTCCCCAAGTGCACGGGGACAAGACATCTACGGTGGGGGGGGGGACTCTTCGGGCTGAGAAAAGCAGTGACGTTTCAGCAAAGGGAGGGCCAGATACACGAAGTCACACACCCTTATCAGACAAAAACACACACACTGAACATAGAGCAGCCTCCCCCCCACCTGCAATTTGCATTACCAAAAAAACCCCAACCCAGTTCATTCAACAGATCTTTTTTTTGGCGATGCAAACTGTAGGTGCTGGGAGCCTGATACAGATCGGAGCCATGGTGTGGGAGGTCAAGGGCTTTTATCCCCCTTGGGTACGCTCCCCATCTGGACCAAGTCCCAGTGCCTGTAGTTTGCCGCTTTCTCCCTCCCTCCTGCAGCCAGCACAGAACTCAAGTAGCAGGGGGGCCAAAGAGGAGACGTTCAGGGAGCCTGATGGGAAGCCTCTGAGGTTTGCATCCATCCAGCCCATGAATCCAAGGCTTCCCCATCTGTTCTTTACAGGATCACAGCAGCAAGCACCAGAATATTCTCACCTACCACGAAGCGTTAAGCAGCCCTTCGGGCACACTCAACTCTCAAAAAGGCAAACAGAGTTAATTTAAAAAAACACACACATTCCTATACTGCCTCCACCCCTGGAAGATATGGCAATTCCCAGCACCCTGTTTGATTTTCGTTGGAAGCCTCATTGTAGACCTATTTGTTCAATCCTCAGCTCTCTGCTTCTTGCAGAAAAAGGCGCTCAGAGAGAGATATTAAAAACACAGCCGCTCCCACAGCAGGAAAATGTGACGCTGCACCATTTTGTCCACTTCCAGCCATCTTCTGAAAGATGCACCAATGCCTCTACATACGGTTGCCCTTCCATTCACTTTTGACAGACGGCAGTTCGGCTGGCTGGTCAGAAGGGCATTGCATAGTCAGTCTCTGTTTCTCTCTGCCTAATGGCCAGGAAGGAAAGGCTTTGCTGATGGGCAGCATGGCTCTGATCTCAAGAGACGGCTTTGGAAGAAGCTGGCTTTCATATTCAACGGTTGCTTTCTCATCCAGAGAGAGAGAGAGAGACTTAAAAATGTCCTTAGCCAAGACACAGGCTGAACAGGACACAAAGCGTATCATTCTGTACTCAAAACCTAGCCTGTTTGTCCATTCCTATGACCATTGGGAAGCACCAACAGACCAGAGAGACAATCCGACAGAATCTTCACTTCTTCTGGCCTCCTTTAAAATGAGCAGAATTTGCACATTTAACAAATGTGGAAAGTTACCGGAGGATTGTGCCTGAGTTTGCCATTGCATCCCATTTGTTAATTTGCAATATGAGTTGGGGATGCGAGTCATCCTTACCTGCTGTTTTCAGAGCTGCGTTCCAGACACTAATGAAGGATTTGCAGCGTAGTTTTAGGAAAACAGGCCCCTGGCCCCATTGCAGTTAGTTGAGTGGGGTTGGGTGTCAAATGTCCCGTAACGGAGAAAATCAGAAGTGAAATGAGGGAGGATTTCAAATCCACCCCGTCTCCTAGCCTTTAACGCTTGACCAGCTTGATGAAACCAAGGCATTGCTTGAAGGCGTTGTTCTAAACCCTCCACCTCCTGAGTAACACAGTAAAAGAGCACAAAAACGGAACAGACTCCCCCATCACTCCTTTTCTGTTCTTTGCAGAATGCTGCCAAACCTTCAAATCTCCATGATCCTGATCGTGTTCCCCACTCCCTTTACTTCCTTGTCAGTGCACAGCCAGTGGCGACTTTGCCTCTCTGAAGGCCTGGAGGACACAGACCCTCCCAAGTGCCCAAGAGAGAACTCTTCCCGCTTGCAGTGGGAGAACAAAAGTCGCCCTGGAATCCACATTCATGATGCATCAAGTCAACAGATCCATCCCGTAACAGTTCCCGCTTGCAGCTAGAAGGGGAGACATCCCTGATATCTGGCTGTGCCAACGAATCGGGCACCGGAAGGCACATTTGTGTGTGTGATGGGGGCGGGGGTGGGTGGGAGCGACGACAAGAGATCCAATCTCCCCCCCAAGCTGTGGCACAGAGGGTCAGGAGGCAGCACTTGGTTCACGTTGCCCCTCGCCTGGCTGCTCCTCCACTTTCAAAGGCCCGGCATGAGCTGGGGAGCTAAGCAGACACGTTTACGTCCCTGAGAGAAATGGCACTGTGTGCAGCTTCTGGGGGCTTGTCCTCTACCACAGCAGCCAGAGGGTCTGCCATAACAGCTGCCGCATCCATGGCAAGGAGCGGGTTCAGGCCCTGCGTCAAGATCTGCTGAATGGTCTTCCGCAAGTTGGGGTGCAACTGGTTCTGGGTCTGGTAGAAAATGTCCAAGGCAAACGACTTCAGGGTGCCGGTGCAGAGGTCCTCGTACAATGGAATCGTGTACATCCGCGACATCTGCAATACAAATGGGACTCAGTGACCGTACAAAAATAAATATGCATTCTGGTTTAGAGCTAACAAGGAAATCTGATAGATTGGTGGTACTGCATAAGCCAGCCAAAGGACTGGCCTATTATTATTATTATTATTATTATTATTATTAAAATTTGTATATCACCCTTCATCCAAAGAGCACAGGGCAGTTCACGACATAAAAATACAAAATAAGAACACAAAATACATAACGAAACAAAAACAAACCAATAACCCTCTCCCACAAAAACATTTTTATTATTGTGCAAACACATTATTCTTGTATCCTAGTAAAAGGAAAAGTACTAGAGAGCACAGCGGCAGATATGTTCTATGCAAATGAGACTATTTTATTATTTTGCTAGTTATGCTGTTTCAAATGTGCCTTTTATATTTGACTTCACTGTTTTCTTTTGAAATGTTTAAGATATTTTTTTAAGAAACTTTGCTCTGCTAAAGGTGCATTCTGCAGTCAACCTCCTCTGCAGTTTTTTTTTTTAATGTTTAGGATAATATTTTAGTTTCCTGTGAAATTTGTTTGAATGTTAATTGTATTTAACTGTACACATTATATTCAACTTTCTTCAGTAATGTTTTATTCTGAATTGTTTTATTTCCTGTTTTAATGTAGGTTGTAAACTGTTTTGAGATTCCCCCCCTTAAAAATATAAAGCAGTTGGCTACCAACGTTGCAATCCTGGACTTAACAGTAAACAAGTGCATTGAATTTGACAAGGATTTGATCCGGGAAGCTCACGCAGCTGGACAAGAGAAGAAATTTGAGAACTTTGAGAGTGTGGAGAAAGAGACACATGTTGTTTTTGATGAAAGGGAAGGAGGAGATGTGGTGTTGCAGATGACAAAGGAGAGCCAGAGTCCTGACATGATGGCTACAAAGGAAAATAAGAATTTGATGATGAAAATCTGGTCCAAATTGGAGATTGAAGAATGGAGAGATCTCCCTATGTGGAGATCTGAAGATCTAAGGATTACAAATTTGATTAAGGTGAAAGTTGGAGCTTTGGGGACATTTGGACTTGAAAGGAGCAAGAAACAAAATTTGGGCTCCACTTTTAAGTATGGGGGTCTGGCTGGAGGAAACACTGTCCCTATTGGGCCAGAGCATCTCCGAGATCTGGTGTTTAATATTAAGGACTGGACTATCAAAAAAACCGGCAGAGAGGAACTGAGAGACAATTAAGAGCCTCGGACGTGAGCTCTCCAGGCTGATAGCAGATTAAGACTGATGGACATTTGTTGGGGATTGAATCCGGGAAAGGGGATGGGGTGGGGTTTGGGGATCCAAAGGGTGTATAAGTATAATTCGTCTTTTTCTTCTTATTCTGTTTTGTTATCAGTATGAAAAGTGGGTAATTCGTGGAAGGGAATTTGGGTCGACTTTAGAAAAAAGGATTTAAGAATGAGTACTTATATATAAATTATGATGTTTATAAGGTAAAATCGATTTTTTAAAATGAATCAAATATAAAAAGGTTAAAAATTGGGGATAAGAACTTGTTGAATTAACAATTTGAATTGGAATATAAGAAGGGGAGGTGTGGGGAAGTCAGGGAAATATGTTATAGAAAATAAGGATTGTAAACTGTATATGTTTTTAATTTTTCTTTTTGTTTTTTCTTTTTGGCTTTTTAAAATGGAAAATTCTTAATAAATATCTATAAAAAAATATATAAAGCAGTATAGAAATGAAAATAATAATAATAATAATAATAATAATAATAATAATAGGGATTCAAAAGTGAAGATATAAATATATTGGCTTCTTAAAATCTACTGAAACACCATGAGTTGCACCCAAGATACACTCAGACGCACTGAACTCTTAACAAAATAAAAAAATTCCTTCCATGCACGCACACTTCTTCAGATCTGAAGAAGTGTGCATGCACACAAAAGCTCATACCAATAACAAACTTAGTTGGTCTCTAAGGTGCTACTGGAAGGAATTTTTTAATTTTGTTTTGACTACGGCAGACCAACACGGCTACCTACCTGTTAGCGATGTCCATTAATTTCATTGAGTCCTTCTTGTTACACCCTCATCTCTTCTCATCTCTTATCCCTCCTCTCTCCTCTTGGGCGATGCTTCTTCGCACCATTCCTACCCAGAGCCAGTGTGGTGTAGTGGTTAAGAGCGGTAGACTCGTAATCTGGTGAACCGGGTTCGCCGGGTCCTCTCCTCCTCCACATGCAGCTGCTGGGTGACCTTGGGCCAGTCACACTTCTTTGAAGTCTCTCAGCCTCACTCACCTCACAGAGTGTTTGTTGTGGGGGAGGAAGGGAAAGGAGAATGTTCGCCGCTTTGAGACTCCTTCAGGTAGTAATAAAGCGGGATATCAAATCCAAACTACTCCTCCTCTTCCTACCCACATCCAAACTTTTCCTCCACCTCTTGATTCCCTCCTCCGTGTAAAGCACCTCCTACGGATCAGGAAGTCTTGGTTTGGCTCCCAACCTTAAACTCGGCAGGCGGCCTTTGGCGAGCCACCCTCTCTCAGCCTCAGTCCTCTGCCTGCCCTACAGAAAACATAATACTGACCTGCCTAACCTCATCCAGCCCACCAATGAGTTCAGCCACCAGTTTCCACGTGCCGACAAACTGCACGACACACTCAGTCAATCAGCAGGAGTTCCAGGGTTGTTTCATGCCCAAATATCACGCACCCGAGAGACGCAGGGTGTTTTTAATCTGGAAGTTAGTACCTGGTTTTCCAAGAAGCGCCGGACTTTGTGAAGATCGGGATGGTAGTCGTTGCGGACAATGATCTGCAGCCAGCGGATGCGAATCTCTGCGTTCATGCCATCCAACTGAGCCGAGTAGCACTCAGAGAGCTTTGATATCACCTCTGAAGAGCACATACGGAAACGTTCAGAAATGGAACCAGGAGGCCTGGCAATTCTCCAACCCAGAAGGGCTTCAGACCCTTGAGAAGACTGAATTTGCAAACCTAACCCAACCACACCTTAATGCAAAAAATGCCCCTAGATTTTAGTCTGCTTCTGGCTTCCTCTGAAGTTCGTATAAGCGAAGGCAGCTAACATTCACTGCCATTCACAGCATGGCCGCTTCAGCTCATATGGTGAGATGCTCTGAACAACACTAAGGAGGAAATGAAACTCACAGGGACATAGGAAGCTGCGGTGGATCGTGCAGGTCCACTGCTCCATCTAACTCAATACTGTCTGCACTGGCTGGCAGTGGTTCTCGAGGCACAGAGACCTTTCTCAGCTCTACCTGGAGATGCCAAAACCAGACCTGGCATTTTTTTGCATGCAAAACATGGGCTACCCTTCCAAACTGCAGTCCTACCCCCAAACTGGCTACAGGCATGCTGATCCCAGAGGTGAGTGTAACAGTTAGACCGGATCTTTGCAATTTATAAAAAATACATGCTTTTGCCGTCTCTAGAGAATCCACAGCTGTGAAACACTGGCCAATTTCTTTCTCCAAATGGATGCGGCGAGATGCAGCGTCTTGCGACCATCTCTTTTGCTTAGGAGTTTGCAGTGTTTCCTTGCTGGCTAATAAGCCACCTGGCTGTCAGAGTCTATTACTGATAACTCTGGAAGACCTGAATATTTATTATTTGGTTATTGAATTTCTATACCACTTAATATATTAAAAGTATCTCTAAGTGGTGTACAAAGAGCTTAAACAACAGCAGACGACTTAAATATTACAAAAATAAACAGTTACATATTAGAATGTTACATTAATACAAAGTTATGTGGGGGAGGGATGGGGAGAGAGAGAGAGAGAGAGAGATCAATTCATTTTCCTTCTGACACACCCGCCTCCTCAGCCTCTGGATTCTCACCCAGGGCCCAAACAAACTCTCAGCAAGTCCACAAAAGTCTCACAACAAGAATAGTTCCTGGAAACAGCAGACATCACCCTAGTCTCCCACTCTTTATGAGAAGGCACAAGGCATGTGATATGTCCCCAGGCTGTCCACAGCTGTGTCCCATTCAGCTGCACTTGCCACACCCAGTTTCAGGTACAGCAGGCTTATCAAGTTTCCCAGGGGATCCTGTCCTCTCGTCCTCCAGCTCCATACTGCTGGCTGGTCACTCATGCCCCCATTTTATACTTAGGGCTGTCTCCTGTCTCCCATACGGACCTTTTACTCGCGACCTTCCAATTTTTCTGTCTGAGCTACGTAGGGACTCAGATGCTCACCTGCCAGCTCAACGAAACTCACCTTCAGGCAGCGGAGACCCGTCCAGCAGCCGGTCAAGGAAGAGCACAGTCTGGAACGTCCGCCATTCTGCGATATCAATGCTGCCAGCAGCAGCCACAGCATCCAGAGGCTCTGTAGTCCAGAGGCTAAAGAGCGTCTCCACGGGGCAGGTCAGACTGGATCCCTGAGATAAGTCTGGCTCAATTAAAGGAGGACCCGTCGCATTGAGCCAGCGTTCAAACTCTAGTCCTGCAACAGACACACAAAACAGAATCAGACAGGGAGCAGCCTGCACTTCTTTTCAGTCAGGTTTCTGTGAGCATTTGCAGCTATGTTATACTGGATCAGGCGGCTGGCAGAACACTATCAGAACTGGTTGGCAGTGGTCCTTCAGCATCTCAGACACAAATATTTCTTCAGTCCTGTCCCTGGGGATGTTTTTCGCTCGTGATACCAGTGTACTGTTCAACAGTGGATGGTACTCACTAGAAAGGCTGTGGACTCTCTTTCATTGGAGGTTTTTAAGCCGAGGTTGGATGGCCATCTGTCTTGGACCCCTTAGTTGAGATTCTTGCATTGCAGGGGGTTGGACTAGATGTTCCTTGGGGTACCTTCCAACTCTACTGAAGGAATGATCGCCAGGCGTGGAGCACACTTCCACCCGCAGACAAAGCCACAGCTGTCTGAACATCATGCCCTCTATCTAACCTTTGATCTCTTAGTGGTCTGCCGTGCCCTGTCTGTGACCTTTGTCTCCTTCATCATACACTGTGCAAGGGGGGAAATGATGCGGTGGAAACAGGTGCCAAAATAACTTTGTACCACCCCACGATCTCAGGCTTGGAAGATGCGTAAAGGTCATAGTCCAAAATGTATCTGACTGGTTTTGCATATTGTGCTAATAAAAGGAGCCTCCACAGAGCTAGCCGGCAGCTTGTCTTGGAGCATGCTTGCCAGCGTGCTTCTGCACAGCTCACCTGCAATACCAACTCCCACCTCATGCCTTCACTTCACGCTACGATTCTGTGATTCTATGAAACTGGGACGTTCAGAATGCAAGACATGTGCTCCACAACAAAGTAAAGCAAAGATTGAGTCCCAAGTCTACGGACCATGTGCCAAGGCAATCTTAATCTCCAATATCACAAAACAATCATGCCTCTCCCTTCTCCCCACTCCAAGCCCTACTCAGATGATGCCATGAAATAACACTATTATTGTTTACACTGCAGTCCTTGGATATGACACAGCTTGGGGTCAGGAATCCTGGAAATCATCTGCCCCAGTACAGATCACACCAAGCTTTTTAAGATCTTCCAAGGAGACCCTGCAGGTCAGTTCATGACCATTATTATTATTAACATTTCTATACCACCCTTCCACCTGTAGGTTTCAAGACGGTTCACAACATGAAATGCAAGATAAAAAATACAGAAAATATATAATAAAAACAAGAACCAGGGACGCGGACTTATAAAAAATATTGGGGGGGCCCGGGAAAGCTCATGAATAATAAATAAGCTCATGAATATGCAAATAAAGTGGCGCCGCCTCCTCATGAGCGAATAGGGGAGAGCGTGCTGCGCCTATTAATCAGCTCCGAAGGGTGGAGCTTTTGCTCGGGAGGGAGGGCAGGAGGCATGCAGCCCGACCCTGTGCATTTTGGGCTGGGGGAGCGGCGGCGATGGCACTCTGCTGGCGGGGCGGCGGAGATTATTGGGGGGCGGAGCCCCCCCAAACGAATTTTTGAGGGGGCTCGGGCCCCCTCAAGCCCCATGGAGTCGGCGCCTATGACAAGAACTGACCAATAACCTACTTCCCTTCCCACAAAAACATTTAAAAGGGTATCATATGTTAATTAGCCCAAGACCAGGTAGAAGAGGAATGTTTTTGCCTGGTGCCTAAAGGTGTATAACGAAGGCACCAGGTAAGGCTCCCTGGGGAAAGCATTCCACAAACGGGCAGCCACTACAGAAAATGGTTTGTCACCACATGGCACTGCAGAAGTGGGTCTTCTTGATGAGAGCAATACCCTATGATATCCCCTTCCTTGAGTAATCGGTGAGGTGGAGACTGCAATGAACTTTAAATGCTGCTTGAAAACTCTTGTGTTTACCCAAACTTCCCTGGACTCTGACTCTTAACTTTTTAATTTTCTGTTTGTACAATGCTCAGTTTGTGACATGTTTGGCTGTATCCAACAAAGAAGGTCCAGTGAAATTAATGAACCTCAGTCAGTCACATCCATTATTTCCAATGGGTTTATTCGGAATAGGGCTGACATTGGATACAACTCCTATTTTTTTCTTTTAATGTAGATTTTAGCAATGGATCAGAATGGAAGATGGAATATATCTGGTAAGGCTTGGGCTGGATATAGAAGGTTTTTTAATATGACCCAGGGCTACGGTGATTCAATGAGCAGGTGACCTACAGGGAATATCTGGGGAGATGCACACGAAAGGATTGGACTTGCATGGTCTTATGCTGGACCACTTTGAAGAATTGCAGGCATCCTTGCCAAAACAAACTAACAGTGGAGGCTGGCATTCCAGTTAACCACATGTGCTTTGACAGGAAAAGTAGATGCACACCACATAAGCCTGATTTTCCACCCGATCTGCATGTGGGGTTCATTTTGTTGCTCTGAGCAGTTTCAATTTCTCTGAGACACAACCCCACGGCTTTGCACAAATCTGTGGGTTGTTTAAAACACAACCCTAACAAGTAGCAGGGTGTCAAAGGCTGTTGAGCAGGCAGTGGCAGGCAGTTCCACAGGCTCAGGAGGGCCTTCAAGGAATTTTGCGGCAGTTTAACCTGCCTGCTCAGATGGAGGAGCCAAGCGCACCCTCGCTTGCTTCTGGGATCAGCTCCACCTTAGGAAGAGTACATACTCTAGAAGACAGGCTAGAAATCCACCACATAAAATCCACAAAATGTGAAGACAGGTGCCGTCTCTACTGAAGACCTTCACCATTCAACAAGCCTTTTAGTGGAGTTTTTATTATTATTATTATCCTAATCTGTATCTGTATCGGATCTGAACTGTTTTTACACATGGAACTGTCTTATGCATGGCTTCATCGCTGATGTTTTCACTGTTAAATCGCTTCAAGGTGTTTCAATGGAAGCAATTCATAAATGGAATTAAATAAACAAGCGACATAATTCTGTCGAGCCTGGTTTTCTTTCTTTCTTCTCCTCAGCACCTTTTAGAGATGATTTTCATGATGGATCCTTCTTTCTGCTGGCAGGCACAACACCAACCAGTCAGAGAGGGGAAGGAGGACAGGGGCAAACTCTTGAAACTGCAGGTGGTAGCCCATGGAAAATATATAGCTTGAAACTGAGCAGCAATTAAATTAAATGCAAATACAAGCCACCCAGCTCTCCACATGTCTTTGCTGCAGGCCACACCCTGTTAAATACTTCCCTTTTCTCCTCCCAGCACTAAGTGGTGTGAACTTAGAACAGCAACAGCATGAACTATATTCAGATTCCAGTATCAGTGATGAGTCAGCCATCGAAAGCAATTCACAGTTGTGACTTCCTTGAACCAAGCCCCTGGCTTCTCCTCCTTTGCTACGAATTGCAACCTGCAGATTTAGCTTAAGCTGCAACAGTGCAAGAAACAGTTGAATCACTGGCAGGCCAGAGGGGACAGCTCTTTGCTGCTTGCTTCTCATAGAATCATATAATTGGAAGAGACCTTCCATCGACCCCCTGCAATGCAGGAATCGCAACTAAAACACCCAGGACAGGTGGCTAGCCAAGTTTCCAAAGAAGGAGAGTCCACCACCTTCTAAGGAAGTCTGCTCCACTGCTGAACAGCTCTTACCTACGGGACCCTCGTACCCACGGGACCACCTCTCCTGGTATGTCCCAGGGAGGACCTTACGGTCTTCAAACTAAAACGTCTTGGAGGTCCCGGGCCACAGGGAGGTTAGGCTGGCCTCAACCAGAGCCAGGGCTTTTTCGGCTGTGGCCCCGATCTGGTGGAACGCTCTGTCACAAGAGACTAGGGCCCTGCGGGACTTGACATTTTCCGCAGGGCCTGCAAGACAGAGCTGCTCCACCAGGCCTTTGGCCAAGGCACAGTCTGACCCCCTCCTCTGGTAACCCTCATAGAACTCTAGCCCAATGGTTGCCATTAATTTGATTTTGAATTGATTTTAGAATGAATTGATTTTAGAATGTTGTGTTACTTTTATTGTTGTTAGCCGCTCTGAGCCCGGCTTCAGATGGGGAGGGCGGTATATAAATTATTATTATTATTATTATTATTATTATTATTATTATTATTATTATTACAGACAAGAAGTTCTTTCTGATGTTCTTGTAACTTGAAGCCATTGGTTCAAGTCCTACCCTCTGGAACAACATTAAGCAAGCTTGCTGCATCTTCCATATGGCAGCCCTTCATTTGAAGATGGCTATCACATATCCTCTCAGTCTCCTCTTTTCCAGGCTTAACATTCCCAGCTCCTTCAACCGTTCTTCATCAGGCTTGGTTTCCAGACCCTTGGTTTCTCCCATCCCATTCCAGCCTCTTTACCACCTGACTGCCAAAGAGGCCCACACAAAGCACCACGACTGTGGAGCCGTCCCCTCTCTCTGTCATTGTCTGAATGGCACAACAGCTGCTGCACTGCAAACCCACGGAATGAAGATGATGCTAGTGCAAAAGCTCCCAGAGTCATTTATTCTCATCGCGCTTCAACGAAAGCAAAATCAGCCAATGTGTTCTTCTCTACCTGTTCTGCTCTCAATGCATTGTTCTTTCAGTTCTGGAAAGAAAGCCAGGAAGGAATCCAAGAGATCTTGGGCCACAACACTAGTGAACTTGTACTTCTCGATGTAGGCCTGGAAGAGAGCCGGGAGAATGGGTCAAGGAGCTGGCAAGTTTCAGGGGAAAGAGAAAGACAGTTAAGTAGCAAAATCATATATATAACAGGGGAGGAAGGGCAATAACAGAGAAGGCGAAGGGGGATGGAACAAGCATGCAGAGGAAAAAGTGAGATGCAACAGGTAAGGAAAGTCTATTTCCCACAGGAGACTGCATAGGGGAGAGAGAGAGAGAGAGAGAGAGAGAGAGAGAGAGAGAGAGAGAGAGAAAGGAAGGAAGGAAGGAAGGAAGGAAGGAAGGAAGGAAGGAAGGAAGGACTTATGTAAACCCACATTACCACTAACACCCCAAATCATGAAACTCCTTCCTCCTAAAGATTCACTAAAGGACATTCATCTGTCACAAGAACTTCCTTTAAATTATTTGGCACTTCAATCCTTTAGGAAGGCCAGGCTGAATGCAGAAATAAAATATATAATGCTCCAGAAAGTTGTTGGTAATTGGAGAGCAGGGATGCAACTGGCATGCACAATACGCAGCATCTCTTGGCGTACATGAACACAAGGCTCAGGCTAATCGCAGAACAAGCCCGAAGCCACGCCTGAGAAAACCAGTGGAGATTTATCTAGCATACATTGCCATGTCAGCTGCTTAGATCAGATTAGAACAGTATGCCCCGCTTTTCTATTAAAATATCACTCAGAGCAGCTTACAGTGAAAAACAGAAATACAATATAAGGATACTAAAATGAAACAATCAACGTATTAATATTAAGAACAACAGTAATATATATCCCCGTTCCTGCTCCTCTTGCTGCATCCAGCCCAGCAATTTCTGGAGCTCTGACTCAGGACCCCTTAAGCATTGCCTCACTTTCCAGGCATCAGCTCTTCACCTGAAGACACCAGCACCAGGCTCTATTTTCTAACTGCTGCTTACTTGATCTCTTCCTTATCACTTGTGGGGATGGGGGGACAAGCAGTGAAAGGGGGATCTCTGGCAACATGTAGGCCACATTCTCAAGATGGGTGTTTGCCATGAAACCCCTTCTGTCTTGTATTCCTTCTCCACTACCTCCCAACTCATTGCTTTGACCGGTCTTGAAAGACCTACACGGGCTCCCAGTACATTTCCGAGCACAATTCAAAGTGTTGGTGCTGACCTTTAAAGCCCTAAACGGCCTCAGCCCAGTATACCTGAAGGAGCATCTCCACCCCCATCGTTCTGCCCAGACACTGAGGTCCAGCGCCGAGGGCCTTCTGGTGGTTCCCTCGCTGCGAGAAGCCAAGTTACAGGGAACCAGGAAAAGGGCCTTCTCGGTAGTGGCACCCACCCTGTGGAATGCCCTCCTATCAGATGTCAAAGAGAAAAACAACTACCAGACTTTTAGAAGACATCTGAAGGCAGCCCTGTTTAGGGAAGCTTTTAATGTTGAATAGACTATTGTATTTTAATATTCTGTTGGAAGCCGCCCAGAGCGGCTGGGGAAACCCAGCCAGATGGGCAGGGTATAAATTTATTATTATTATTATTATTATTATTATTATTATTATTATTATTGACTGAGTTGTTTTAACTGGGACCCTTTGCTGATCTATTTCACTGAGCGGTCTCCTGCAGAGGTATCCTCACCTAACAAACAGCTATTTTCAAGCCCTTGCTTAAAGCATGCCAACTGCCTCTCCTCCTCCTTTTCTAAATTTGACATCCCTCTCTTTCTCCTGGGTGTCTCAAAGGGAAATGCATACAGGCAAGAGTCTCACATACATGCACACGGACACACCCCGCCTCTGAAACCCAAGTTACTAACTCGAAGGAAGGCATCAAAGCGTGCTGGGTCTCCACAGAGCTGAGACAGGTAGTAAACAAAGCAGTAACCTTTCTCGTACGTGAAGAGGTTCATCAGATTGCTAGGATTCACACCTGTAAGAGCGAGGGATGGGGGGTAGGCAAGGGGAGGGGAGGGGAGGAGAGAGAGAGAGAACACAGTAGTATCTTGGTAAAGCTGCAAGCAAAAATGCCATCAGAAGCTTCCTTGGTCCACAGCTTTTCCCCCTCCTCCTTAGATTACGGCTTTTAATGACTTATTTATACAACATCATCAGTGCCTATGGTGCTCCATAAAGTTTCAGAAGCAAAACATGAAACAGGCCCCTGCAACACCACATGCCAAGAGTTTGCAATCTAGAGCAGGAAATGGAGAAGGCAAGAGAGAGAGAGACATGAATCTGTGGTCACAGCCACACTTCTTCAACCAGGCATTTGGTTGATTAGGATTCTATGGCTTTTAAAATCTGTTTGGGGGGGGGGGTTATTGGCTTATTTTTGTTTTATTATGTATTTTATATTCTCATTTTCTGTTTTTCTGCTGTGAACCACCCTGGGATCTTGGAAAGGAAAGGAAAGGAAAGGAAAGGAAAGGAAAGGAAAGGAAAGGAAAGGAAAGGAAAGGAAAGGAAAGGAGAGGAGAGGAGAGGAAAGGAGAGGAAAGAGGAAAGAGGAAAGAGGAAAGAGGAAAGAGGAAAGAGGAAAGAGGAAAGAGGAAAGAGGAAAGAGGAAAGAGGAAAGAGGAAAGAGGAAAGAGGAAAGAGGAAAGGAAAGGAAATCCAACATTTTAATAAGGAATGGGGGAAATTTATAATTTATCTTAAAAACCACTGTAAACAGCTAAAATTGTTAGTAGGATTGGAATAACACTTGTAGTTTAATGGTGAATTTTGGACACAATGGAGAGGTAAAAGATTTGGATTGTTCTAAAAGATGCAAGAGGAAATGACTAACAATAGGACCCACAAAGGGGAGGAGGGAAATCCAGGAGATTCTTTGGAATCTTGTTTCTATGTCGTATGTTGGATATGTGACTGTAAAATTTTAATCTGAACCCCCCCCCCCCACAAATGAATAAATTTATAAAAAGGGAAGGAAAATAAAAATAAAATAGCACCCTTGTACCACTTTCATAGTTTCCTCTAAAGGATCTTGGGTACTGCAGTTTGTTAAGGGTCTCCTAAGAATTCTCATCACTCTTTACAAACTACAGTTTCCAGGGTCACTTGGGAGAAGCCACAGCTGTGAAAGTGGCGTAAGAGTGTTTCCTGGAGGAAGCACACAAAGAAGGGCCTCAGATGGTGATCACAGGGTCTGGGTTGGTTCATATGGGGAGAGGCGGTCCTTGAGGTATTACCATCAAGTTATCTAGCAGTTAGGCCTTAGTAATCTCCTGGGGTTCTTACAGTGCAATCCTACAGAGTTCAGTGGGGCTTAGGCTTACTGTCAGGCAGTAAGCACAATTCCAAGTGTTGGTGTTGACTTTTAAGGCCCTAAACTGCCTCGACCCAGCATACCTGAAGGAGCGTCTCCACCCCCATCATTCTGCCCGGACACTGAGATCCAGCGCCGAGGGCCTTCTGGCAGGTCCCTCACTGCGAGAAGCAAAGCTACAGGGAACCAGGCAGAGGGCCTTCTCGGTAGTGGCACCTGCCCTGTGGAACGCCCTCCCATCAGATGTCAAAGAGATAAACAACTACCGTATTTTTCGCTCTATAAGACACACTTTTTCCCTCCTAAAAAGTAAGAGGAAATGTGTGTGCATCTTATGGCGCGAATATAGGCTGCACAGCTATCCCAGAAGCCAGAACAGCAAGAGGGATCGCTGTGCAGCGATCCCACTTGTTGTTCTAGCTTCTGGGTTAACCGCGCGAAGCCTCTTCAGGACAGGGGGAGCCTTCATCCTGCTGCCCTGAAGAGGCTTCGTGCGGCTATCCCAGAAGCCAGAACAGTGAGAGGGATCGCTGCGCAGCGATCCCTCTTGCTGTTCTGGCTTCTGGGATTCAGAATATTTTTTTTCTTGTTTTCATCCTCCAAAAACCAGGTGCGTCTTATGGTCTGGTGTGTCTTATGGAGCGAAAAATACGGTACCTGACATTTAGTAAAGGTACCCCTGCCCGTACGGGCCAGTCGTGACCGACTCTAGGGTTGTGCGCTCATCTCACTTAAGAGGCCAGGAGCCGGCGCCGTCCGAAGACACTTCCGGGTCACGTGGCCAGCATGACGAAGCTGCACTGGTGAGCCAGCACCAGTGCCGCACACGGAAACGCCGTTTACCTTCCCGCTATAGAGCGGTACTTATTTATCTACTTGCTTTCGAACTACTAGGTGGGCAGGAGCTGGGACCGAACGACGGGAGCTCACCCCGCTGCGGGGATTCGAACCGCCGATCTTACGATCAGCAAGTCCTAGGCACTGAGGTTTTACCCACAGCGCCACCCGCGTCCTGACATTTAGAAGACATCTGAAGGCAGCCCTGTTCAGGGAAGTTTTTAACATGTGACATTTTGATGTATTTTTAATCCTTGTTGGAAGCCGCCCAGAGTGGCTGGGGAAACCCAGCCAGATGGGCTGGGTACAAATAATAAATTATTACGATTAGTAGTAAGAATTGCAGCCTTATAGACCCTTCTGTAGTCAAAGAATGTAAAGAAGCAGGGAGATGAGGGAAAGAAGGGAACCTGGCAATGCAGGGGCGTGTTGTGGGACTGAAATCCAAAATAACCACCTCCATACTTTATCGCGAAAGCTTGTTGCCTGCCCCTAATTTAGAGCAGCATTTTGATAACAACTTCCACTGTGCTGTGATATTTCACGCTTGGCCTCTCTCTGCGACACTGAATTTGCTTTGTGGAACTGACCCAGGATGCAGCCACCTATTTCAGGCTTCAAGGGGTGGAGGGGTGGGATGAGATTACAGCCATGATAGCAGAAGCTCATGCATAACAGGAAGCCAGAGGTGGTCAGGGTGAGCCGGCCTGTTTTATAAAAGCCGAGACCCAGCCGGCTAATCTCAATGCAGGACATACCTGGCTCCAGCTTCACCTGAAGCTTGCTAACAGGGTTGTCCTCCCCAAGCAGCTTCATCTGCCTGTGGAGGGCATCAAGGCGGAAGGCAGTCTCCAGGCACGTAAAGGCAGCACCTGCACACGAAAACAAAATGTGTTGGTGCCTGAAGCCTGCAGCCCAAAATCTGGCTGTGCATTTCAAATATACATGTGGACTTCAGCTTCCCTTCCCGTTGCAGCTCCTAGCCACCTCTTTTCTCTGATCATTCTCTCTCCCAGTCCCTCCGGCCCTCTCACACACCTCCTGTGGCCTTCTGCTTTTGCCTTCCCTCCTCTGGACCGCTCCCAGTTCGAAACCCCATTTCTTAACCTCCCTGTGACCCTCCCTATTAGGCCTGCTCTCTTCACGGGACCTCACCATTCTGACCCAGTCCTTGCTACCATCTGAACAGCTCACCCACTGGCAGACTGTCCCCACCCGTCTGTGACATCATGGAAGGCCACCCAAACACAACAAGAAGCTACATTGCCAAATTGCAAAACCCTTCAATCTTGGCATTATAATTAAGTTTCAGGGAAAGAAATTAGTTCATTCAGCCTTACAACCATTTTACAGAGAAGGGGTGGGCACACTTCAGGTTTGTGGCATCTGCTTCCTCTGTTTTTCACTAAAACCCCAAGGGAACCCAACTGGAGCCAACTGCAAAATAGTGGGTAGGATATAGACTTGGAATCGGTGCACACGCTTAGCCCAGGAATTTATATCCAGAACTTCAACTGAGCTCATAGTCCTTCCACACAAAAATCCACTCCTGGTTTCCCCCCAAAGCTTTCTTTAGTTTAGCAGCTTAATTTAGAGAATTCTGATCTACTGCAGATTGTCCAGACATCTACCAGTTGATTGCAATCAATCTTCTGCCCACAACTGCTGTGAAGTAGGTCACTGTTTCAGGAACTGGTGAAATGAAGGCCAAGAGCAAGCAGCTAATCTGAGATAAATGACCAAGTTGAAATCCTGGACTTCCCAAGAAACGCCCAGTGTTCAGCAGAGGAGATGGCACAGGATCTCAAGGAAGCAGGTGATGGAATGGTGTAAACTTTAGGGCTGTCACCCTAAAGGCAATTTTAAATCAAGTTATGTGACAGCTGCTACCACATGTTGAGCTGTTCAAGTGCATCACATAAACTGGGACGTTTTCTGCATGGAACTGGAAACCTTTTCATGTATCAGTTAACCAAGAATCAAGCTGCAACCCACAATTCATCGACTCCAGAGTAGTCTCATTAAAATTCAGTTGTTTCCGTTTCAGTGGTCCAATCTCTCCTCTGATTTCCTATCTTATTTGTCTTCAGAGGTCAAGGTTGGGTATGATTAAAAGACTGGGAAAGCAGGATTCTTGGTTCGGTACATATAAAAAGATGGAGGGGGTTTTTGCTTGATGCTACTGTTACATGTGTGCTGATGTATCATTTGATTAAACAGAAAGAAAAAAGGTTAACAGCAATTGTGAGATGATACAGGATTGCAGGACTTTGCAACCTGACTACCCTTCTAGAATTAACGTACCGAGACAAAATACTGAAGCAACTTTTTTAAAAGCTAGTTCTGGACTAGTTAAGCTTCTCTCTTCTTGCCCTTGGGATACTGCTTAAACAGCCCTCGCGTTAACTGTAAGGTTGTTATTGTACTTCACCAGATCTTAACCTATTATAGTATTTTTAAGAATGGTTTCCAAATGTCACTGAATTTGTCCATGACAAGTCTGCGTTTATATGCAAGTTGTTCATACGTTGCGAGTTTGTCTAAGTCTTCAATCCAATCGTAGAAGGGAATTAGGGCTACTCGGGGCGGGATCTAAAACCCACTTCAAATAATGGTTTCAGATCTTGATTAAATAATGATGGCTTTTGCCAAAGGACGGACAAACTGCTTTACGGACGTCGGGAGACAAAGGGGAAATTTGCTCCCGGGAGGGGAGGAGCCGTGGGGAGGTATCTTGAGCCTGGCTTCCAATTTGTTAAGAACGGTTATTTGGGAAGTATCAGGAGCTCCAAGAGATCTAGAACGTCAGGATTGCAGCTCCCTGATGCTTGGTTAGATGAGTGTAGATGCTATAAGAATGGCAGCTCTTGAGGGCCCCTGGTAACGGCACCCAGGTTGCTGAAACAAGCTCTTCTTTTCAAATGATGTAAACAAGGTCACGGAAGCGCCACCTACCCTGCCGCTTACCATAGGTCTCAGTGGTGATCCGGCGCTGAGCGTAAGTGGCCAGCCCCTCGCTCAGCCACATCTCTTCCCACGTGGCATTGGTGACGGCGTTGCCAAACCAGCTGTGGGCCACTTCGTGGATGACATCGATGATGAGGAATTCGTCGCTCTCCAGGATGGAAGAGATTATGAAGGTGAGGCAGGGGTTCTCCATGGCGACAATGGGGAAAGAGGGAGGAAGGAAAACGATGTCGTACCTGGAAGGGACAAGGAGGGGGCGGGCAGGACGCAGGTCACTCTCAGGACCTTGGAGCCATAATTCTCACAATTGTGTGGAAATGCATAGAGGAGTCCTCCTTCCCAGCAGTGGAGGACTTTGGGCTCTCAATTTCAGCAGCGCCTTGTGAGAGCCTCTCGAGCTCTGTTCTAAAGCATTGTTTTGGTGCCCCAGTGCGACCTCAACAATCACGCCACCCTAAAACTGCCTGTTCCCAGTCTCTCCTAGCCCATCTGTGCACTCTGGGTGCGGTGGGAGAAAAACTGCCATTTAAGCGGTAGGGTTGGCTGTATGTTACACATCCACCACTTCTCAAAGGAGCTGAGAGCGGCAAACCTGAGATTTTCCCATGTTATGGGGGTAGATCAAGACAGGGACTGGCTTTGTGCAAGGACTCAAGCTCTGTAACACAGTGCACAAAATCAGTTCTGGAGTTCCTTTATAATGGCACACAATCCAATGGACTAGCCCCTTATTTATCACAATCTTTCTACTTGCAGTAGGAGAATGAAAGAATAATGCAGCCCTCCACAGCTACGGCAATGCCTCCCCTCCCACATTCACCTGCCACCATTTAAGAAGGATGTTGACAAGCTGGAATGTGTGCAAAGGAGGGCAACCCAGATGATCAAGGGTCTGGAAACCAAGCCTGATGAGCAACAGTTGAGGGAATTGGGTATGTTTAGCCTGGTAAAGGGGAGACTGGGAGGAGATACGATAGCCATCTTCAAATATCTGAAGGGCTGACACATGGAAGATGGAGAAAACTTGTTTTCTGCTGCTATGGATGGTAGGACCCGAACCAATGGATTCAAGTTACAAGTAAGGAGATTCCGACTAAACATTGGGAAGAAATTTCTGGCAGTAAGAGCTTTTCAACAGTGGAATGGACTCCTTCAGAAAGTGGTGAGCTCTCCTGCTTTGGAGATTTTTAAGCAGAGATTGGATGGCCGTCTGTCATGGCTGCTTTCATTGAGATTCCTGCATTGCAGGGGGTTGGACTAGATGACCCTCAGGGCCCCTTCCACCTCTATAATTCTATTCTATGATTCTATGACTCCATGAAGAGCCTTGAACAATTGTTGTATTCTTGATTGAGGGAGGCTCAGTATAACCATTTGAAAAACCACCATTTAAAAGTCTAACATTTCACCCATTAGCTCTGGATTCTGATCCTTTTGCACTCTGTGTCAGAATGAGCCAGACTTTATATTATTCCAAGTTTTCTGTGCAAGGAAACAGCGTGCTCGCAATTTGCCAAAGCACCCTTAACTTCAGAATAAAACCCTTCCGGATGAGGCACCCATTGGACACCTGATACCATTCTTGGTACCCAAGAGGTGCTGGTGGCAGGCTAGAAAAGAGGCCCTTGGAACTCCTGAATCACGGCCTCTACAGATACCTTCAATTTTATTCCAAAAGCGTGAATGCACCAAACCTACCTTCCCCATATATAGGGTCCATAGAGGCTCTCTGCAGCGCTGAGCCAGCGCTCAACCCGACCCGAGAGTTTGCTGATAGCTGTTGACAGCAGGCATGGTTCCGCCCACACTTTGCTCCTGTTACAAAGACAGCAACAGTCAACTCACTGACTTCATGCTGGTTCCGCCATTCATATCATTCACTAGTGATTTTGGATCCCTGTTACAAAAACTAAAATAGACATTTGCAGACAATTTCAAGGTCTAAGTCAGGAGTTGTCAACCTGGTCCCTACCAGCCAGTAGTGGGCATTTCAGGATTCTAGGTGGGCGGCAGGGGGTTCTACGGCACAAGCTGAATCCTCCTTCCATCGAGGACTGGTGGGCGGTAAGGAAATTTAACCACCAAGAAAGATGCATTAGTGGGCAGTAGGATAAAAAGGTTGACTACCCCTGGTCTAAGTAAAGTTCCTGATTGATGATTAGGCAAAAGCCACAAATATTTTCCTGGATATGGAGATGCCACACTGTGTGGCAGGTGTCTTGTGGCACAACTAGTCAGCAGTGTTCAAGCTGCACAGGTCTGATCTACAAGTGTGCAGTGTCCCATGTCACCAGGAACAGCTTTTCCTGATCCATCCGGCTCGATGACTTCCAAGCACAAGCCTTGCATTTACGCATTAGCCTGGTTGCCGCAGGTGAGCAAGGATTCCGTGCAGGCGAGAAAGTGGGCTGGTGGAGGAGGCATAGACTGCTCCATCCTTCCTTGATCAGTCCACTTGGTTTCTGTGACAGAAACCATGAGAAGGAAAGTCTATTCCTCCACCACCAGCATGGAAATGCAACAGGCCAGAGGAAGGCACCTGGATCACTCTATCCCTTCTCCACCACTCTGCTCAGTAGAAAGCAGTTTTCTACTCTTCCACCACCAGCACGAAAATGCAGGCTAGTAAAAGAACAATGAAAACATACAGGCTAATGAACTTTGTGGGCGCATTTGAAAGGCTGCTAAAGCAGCTCCTCACAACGAGCACAGCTCAGGCAGACAAAAGTAGCTTACCTAGGACCAATGTCTGCAGGTACAAGGTCCCCTGCCACCAGTGCCACAAGGTAAGCAGGAATTGGGTATTCCATGTAGAACTGATAGGTGCCCTCTTCTTCCTCATAGGTGCTTTGGGTAGCACTCATCAACACTTGCATACCTGCAGGAGCCTGGAAAACAAGCAACGGGCTGTCAGGATGCTCTACGGGCCAAGGAGACTAACAGCTGGTTTGCACAACACTCAGTTGCCTAGTCTGCACATCCCAGCAAGCTAAACTGTGCCTTACCAGGACTGTATGCAAACATGCAGAGTCCTGGAGAGGAGCAAGCAGCCACTCTGCTCTTCCCTGGTCCTTTTTGTTTTTCTGTGCTGTGCTGAGCTAAGCCAAGGTTTGACTTGGCATGACATCCAAGCACAAGGAGGGCTGTAACTCAGGGGAAGACCATCTGCATTGCCTGCACAAGATCCCAGGTTTAATCCTTGGTGCCTCCAAGTAAGGCTGGGGAAGGCTCCCTATTTAAACCCTGGAGAGTCGCTGCCAGCCTGTGTTGACAATACTGAGCTAGATAAACAAGGCAGCTTCCCTTGTTCCTATGGGGTGAAGCTCGCTCCTCTCTAACCACAAACTGTTGCAAAAGTTTTTTCTTGACTAGTGCTTGCAGTTGGTAAGGAGAGAGTTTAACTACAATTCTGGGTTTGGACAACAGGCTAAGCCAAACCTGGGCTTAGTTCAGCCCAGTGAAGGAGCAAAACCAAAAAAGGAGTGGGGAGCAGCTGAGAGTTCTTCTCTGGGAACTCACATATTCACTGTTTGGTGACATGCAAACCAGGCAAATGTGCACTAAAAAAAATAAAAATTTCCCATGCAATCCAAATTCCTAAGACAAACGGAACTCTATACAAACTGTGAAAATTGAGCAGATTTTCATAATTTCTCCAAGTCTGCATAACTTTTTGTTGCTCTGCCAGTCACTTGTAGGTCAAAAGAGCAGTAAAGGGCACTAGGGTTCTGTCTTGGGCCCAGTCTTATTCAACATCTTTATCAACGACTTGGATGATGGACTCAAGGGCATCCTGATCAAGTTTGCTGATGACACCAAACTGGGAGGGGTGGCTAACACCCCAGAGGACAGGATCACACTTCAAAACGACCTTGACAGATTAGAAAACTGGGCCAAAACAAACAAGATGAATTTTAACAGGGAGAAATGTAAAGTATTGCACTTGGGCAAAAAAAAATGAGAGGCACAAATACAAGATGGGTGACACCTGGCTTGAGAGCAGTACATGTGAAAAGGATCTAGGAGTCTTGGTTGACCACAAACTTGACATGAGCCAACAGTGTGACACGGCAGCTAAAAAAGCCAATGCAATTCTGGGCCTCATAAATAGGAGTATAATAATAATAATAATTTTTTATTTATACCCCGCCCTCCCCAGCCAAGGTCGGGCTCAGAGCGGCTTACAAGCAATAATAAAAACAAGATGAGTGATTACAACTTAAAAACAAAAATAAAATACAACATTAAAATAATGGAACATTAAAATATTAAAATATAGCATCTAGATCAAGGGAAGTAATAGTGCCACTGTATTCTGCTCTGGTCAGACCTCACCTGGAGTACTGTGTCCAGTTCTGGGCACCACAGTTCAAGAAGGACACTGACAAACTGGAACGTGTCCAGAGGAGGGCAACCAAAATGGTCAAAGGCCTGGAAACGATGCCTTATGAGGAACGGCTAAGGGAGCTGGGCATGTTTAGCCTGGAGAAGAGGCGGTTAAGGGGTGATATGATAGCCATGTTCAAATATATAAAAGGATGTCACATAGAGGAGGGAGAAAGGTTGTTTTCTGCTGCTCCAGAGAAGCGGACACGGAGCAATGGAGCCAAACTACAAGAAAGAAGATTCCACCTAAACATTAGGAAGAACTTCCTGACAGTAAGAGCTGTTTGACAGTGGAATTTGCTGCCAAGGAGTGTGGTGGAGTCTCCTTCTTTGGAGGTCTTTAAGCAGAGGCTTGACAACCATATGTCAGGAGTGCTCTGAGGGTGTTTCCTGCTTGGCAGGGGGTTGGACTCGATGGCCCTTGTGGTCTCTTCCAACTCTATGATTCTATGATTCTATAAAGCCCCAGCTCCTACCATTGGGAAATCCTTCCTGCCAACCCTCTGGCATCTGAGATAACAACAACAAGAGATTAGACAGCCAAACAGCTTTTTCTAGAAAGGATATTCAAGAGGTGTGAGCAGTATCAGTTGAAGCAAGATGTCTCTGCCCTAGCCTGGGGTGAGAAGAAAGAGAGATTGTGATCCACTAATATACCAACTAGCCAGTTTCTCATGGACCAGTATTGTCAGCCTTTCAAAAAGGATACTGAATCAGACTTCAATTTGAACGTCAGGCAGCTACATTTGTGAGCGAGCGTTAATGCTCAAAAGCATTTAACGCAAATTAGTTATGCCTTAAGAGAGCCTCAGAGTGTACTCTTGCTTTTTAAAATTTAAAGCACACCCGTGGACTGCAGGGGTTCTAGTAATAAACAAAACAAAAAAGCAATCCCGCACAAGTCTGAAGTCAGCTCAGCCTAATCCTCCAACCACTTGAGTGAACAAGAAGAAGAGTTTGGATTTGATATCCCGCCTTTCACTCCCTTTAAGGAGTCTCAAAGCGGCTAACATTCTCCTTTCCCTTCCTCCCCCACAACAAACACTCTGTGAGGTGAGTGAGGCTTAGAGAAGTGTGACTAGCCCAAGGTCACCCTGCAGCTGCTTGTGGAGGAGCGGGGAAGCGAACCCGGTTCACCAGATTACGAGACTACCGCTCTTAACCACTACACCACACTGGCTCTCAGGAGACACAGATCAAAGTCTCTTGTGCTGATTGAAAGGGATCAAGAGGTATAAAAGACAGTGGCTCATGGATGCCCAATAATGTTTATTTCAGAGTCCAACTCCTGAAGAAAAAGAACCAGAGTTCTTTGGGAAGAGGGGGATGCTTAGAACCTGACTGCCTACCTGCACATGGCCTTCTGGCATCAGACCCAGCAGATAAAGGAAAAGTTGTTAGCCAAACACCCATCCCAAAAGTATTAATATGGTATAAGGGAAAGCACCAAACTTTCCCCCCGAGCAGGTCTGTTCAGACAGATCCCAACATTTCACAGAGCACAGCAACCTAAACGACTGTTTCTCCTCCCTAAGGAAACGGTGGTTTGTTACAGGCTTCCTCCTACCTTGACGATGGCGGAGTAAGTACATTTCACAGCTGGCGTGTCAAAACAGGGGAAGAAGGAGCGATTGCACACGGAATGGCCTTGCGTGAAGACAAATGGCTTGGCGTTGCCGTAGGTCAGCTCAGGATCCAGCCACCAAATCTAATGGAAGCAACAAGAAGGAATGTGTGAGAAGCAATGGCCGTAAGGGAGCAGAGAGTATTTTTTAAAAGAGTGAGACGAGTTTCATTTTATTAAACTGCACACATCACTCATGAGGGAAGGGGAGAGGGAGGCAGACAAGCTGGCAAATACCCGACTCCGTGTCTGTCCATGAGTAAGCCAGACTGTGTCCTTTTCTACCACCAACACTGGCATAACCGTAGTGGAGGACCAACCAAATGCCCTGTATGAAAGTGAACCAGGAGTGGCAGGCAAAGACACCACCGCAGTTTATCCATGTTGAAAGCTGTCTAATTGTTAATAGCTAATTACCGTATTTTTCGCTCTATAAGACGCAACAGACCATAAGACACACCTAGTTTTTGGAGAAGGAAAACAAGGGAAAAAATATTCTGAATCCCAGAAGCCAGAACAGCAAGAGGGATCGCTGCGCAGCGAAAGCAACAATCCCTCTTGCTGTTCTGGCTTCTGGGATAGCTGCGCAGCCTGCATTCGCTCCATAAGACGCACACACATTTCCCCTTACTTTTTAGGAGGGAAAAAGTGAGTCTTATAGAGCAAAAAATACGGTACTTAGCCAGTCCGTACCACTACTACTTAACACACCAGAAGGAATGGCTCCTCCCAGACGTACCTCATCACCACTTCAGATCACCAATTCTTTGCTCTACCAAACTCAGCTGCCTTGAGGAAACATACCTAATGCCATCTCTGCATGCTTTTTGCCAGCAAGCTCAAGCATCAATTTTTGTTCAAGAAAGGTGTTTAAAATAACACTGACAGAGGCCCAAGCTGGTGTCATTTCCATATTGCTGCTGCTAGTTTTGCAGTATTGTTCTGTTTGTAACAGGTATTTTGTTTTAATTGTTTGATCCATGACTTTAGGCAATCTATCAAAAAGTAAGTTTTATAAATAAAAATGAATATTCAGAGGGCATCAACAAGTCAAGGGCTGGCTGGTTTCTTCCGAACAGACTTCTTTGTCCCACACTTTCCCATCATGTGTGCTTGAAGGTTTTCCGTTTTATCTTTTCCCTGGTGCCATACATCTGCTCTGATTTCACAAACCAGAATAATAGCACGTTTCTCTATGCTTGATTTATAGCAAAGAAATAACTTCTCTGTGTAATTGCAGGCAAATTCCCCTCCCCATGTGATTGTTCTTCTCAGCAACCCTGGCTCACCTGACCTTACCATAACTGGAATCCTCCGCACTGGACTAACCTCCACTGGCGGCATCACAATGTGTACAAGTGCCATTAGAAACAGAATTAAAATGCAATGCCAAAAACAGCGGCAGGACTTACATATATGCCTAATTTCTACATACACAGCAAGCCTTGCTCACAGTGAATCCAGATGACCCTTAGCCACGTGGTAGCTTAACCTTTGCTTCTGCCGTCCAGATGTTTGCACTATTATTTATTATTTTTATTTATTAAATGTGTATACTGCCCCACACCCATAGAACTCAGAGTGGGTCAACTATAACTCCCACCAGCACAAGAACATAGGAAAAGCTCTCTCATACTAAGAATGGAAGCCCTTTTTGGACTATCTCGGAAATATTATAGTTTGATGAACTTGCAAGCGGGATCTGAAATGTGAGCAACAGAAGGAATTAGAGAATATAGTATTGATATATTGGTATAAGAAGGTATTGTGCAGCAAGCGGGGGACTGAAACACAATGGAAAATGGGGCGGGAAGTTGAGGTAAGTTAAAATTATTATGTACTGAAGTATATATGTCCAACTTTTGAAAATTCAATAAAAATTATAAAAAGGAAGCTACCTCATAGTGAACCAGGCCACTGGTCCACCTTGCTCAGTACTGCCCACACTGACTGGCAGCAGCTATAAAGGGTTTCAAGCAGGGGATGTTCCAGGCCATACCTGGAGATGCCAGCGACTGAACCTGAGACCTTCAGCATGCAAAGCAGACAACTGTAGTTCCAAACATCCGGAGAGGACCAGGTTGGTAACTTTCCACAGTGTGCATGCAGTCAGCTGGCAGCCTGGTCATCTGTCCTACCCTGCCAAGTGGTGCAGAGAATCTGACTATATTCCTGCCCTTAATCAGAAACCCAGAGGAACAGTAAGAGTTTCCTCACTTATCCGGACACCACAGATCAGCAGAGGGAAAGTACTGAAAAGGCTGCTGCTACCCCTCAGCTTCCAGCACCAAGCCTGTTGGCAGCCACATCATGGACTTGGCATCAAAGGAATTATGCATGGTCAAAAACACACTACATTTTACATTCTTTTTCTGATTCAATGATTAATCTTTCGGTTGGAAGAAATAATCCAGGAGTCGTCCCAAACTAGGTTGCCCAGGCTCCAGACACAGACACCCCCATATTAGATCAACCCTCTCTCTCTCTTGGCCCTCAATCATAGCTGCATGTTGGGCCAGCTGTGACATCGGTAGCCAGCTGACCATTCCCCTCTCTTCGCCCTCTCCCTATTTTTTAAAATTCCAAGCTCTAAACAGGACGGAGAGATTCAAGCATGCCATTCATTGAGTGGGCATCTAGCTAGTTCCAAAACATTTCGATCTCCAGGCTACAAGCCTATTTTTTATATATATTTGGACTTTTACGGTAAAGACAGTTCAAGCCTCCCTACAAATCTGCGCTTTACGCCAAACAGCATAAGGAGAAATGAAATGCTCATAAAATGTGTGCCTTGTTCACTTGGAAAGAACAGCAAGGGAGGAGTGCAGAGAAACAGAAGGAAATTAATCCAGAGCTGTGTCAACATTTCGAACGAAATGGCACAGAGGTCTCCAGCTGTCTTGACCACGGGCAGCCTTCCAAAGAGGCAGCACAGAGAAAAGGCCTTTCCACTGCCCTCCATTTAGAACCTGGTGGACAAGCATGGCTTGTTCCATTGTCATGAAAAGCACACAACAGTAAAGATAAGAAGTTCAATTGTCCGATTATCACAAAGAGAGAGAAAAAGATTTACGAGAAAAATACCAACCATTTATGGATAGCTGCTCCTATAAGTGGGTTAAAGCCCTATTTTCTCGACCTCACCTATCAAACAGGGTGAAGAGGGAATGGAAAGGCCCTGAGGATTTGAAATAAGGATGGGGAAATCTAAGTAAATACTATATTGTCCAGCAGTTGATTTCAAACAGATGGGAAGGAGCAAATAATTCCAGCACAAAAAAGGATGACGGCCAAAGGCAACAGACTCTGTCATCCCAGGGAGGGGAGGGAACTGCCTCAAGAGTTAGCCTCAGCATTGTATAAGACCCAGTGCTTTGTTGTGGTGCACGATGCTATGGAGAGTGCTGGCCCTGTGCAACTAATCACCAAAGTATGTAAAAATAAAAAAGGGAATTATAGCTCTGCAACCCTCAAAGAGCCTTAGGCCACCCTACATCCACATGATCAGGAGACTGTTCCCTTTGAGACACTCTAGAACTGTGTCCAGCCCATGTTTTGTTTGCCACATTGCTCTCATGGCAGTATATGCAGAAATTAATAAGGAACTGGGAGTGCACACCCCAAATTAAGCTTTGGGGCATCATATACCAAACACCCACCTCCAGAAGAGTGGTATCTATGAGACACCAGAGCACTGTGTCCACCTGGTGTCATTTCTGAGCAATTCACTGAAAAGTATGCTAGATCTACATCGAGAACTGCCCGATGTATGTGGAAATGAGTAAGAAACTGGGATTGTGCACAACACAAAACCAAGAGACTATCACTTTTCGACTGCCCTAGCATTATTTCCAACTCAACTCTTTCTTTTTGCAAAAGACACTGTTGGCCATGCTGCCCCATGCAAATCTTTGCAAATACAGTAAATATACAAATAAGGAACTGGAGCTGCACAGCCCACAATAGGCTTGGGGCCACCACAAATCATACTCACCCAACCAGAAGACTGTCATCTTCAGGGTGCCCTAGCACTGCACCCAGCCCAGCAGTCAAGAGCATTGGATCCACACTAATAATTGCCAATGCATGCAGAAATGATCCAGGAACTGGGGTTGTACATCTGGCACTAAGCTTTGGGGGTTGAATTAGAGGACACTTCGAACTCTATAATTCTATGATATCAATAAGACTATTTCATTTTGGTGGAAGGGACTGTCAAGTTCCTTCTTCTTCTTTTTATTGGCTATTGTTTACATAGGAGCTGCCTGCCTGATCGTCTCTTGTAGCAGATACAACGTTAGGGTGACTCAAAGGCAATAGTCTCTTGCTTGCAGAAGTGCATAACCCCAGCTCCATATTTTCATATACGTTGGCCATTACTGGTGTGGGCACAGCCCAGCATGTGTGACGGTGTCTTGCACCAAAATGAAGCATTCTGTGGCGATTCAAAAGCAACAGTCTCCTGGTTGTACCAGTGTGTGATTTTGTGTGGCCCACATCGGTTGGGTGCACGTCCCCAGCTCTTTATCCATTTCCCCTTATATACTGATAATAAATGGAATGGAGGAAATACACTTCTCAATATCCTGAGCCAAATCAAAGCACTGGGTGGCTGCAGTGCTAGGAGTGTCTCATAGAAGATACTCCCCTGGAGCTGCAGGTATAAGACTTATTATGGTAGCCCAAAGCTTTGTTTGGAGTGCACAGCTCCAACTCCTTATTTGCAAGTAGGATTACCATGTGTTAAAAAGCACTGCACAAAATCAATGGCTTGATAGAGAAGAATTGTTGAGGGTCTTGAGGATCTAAAAGGGGAAAGTCACAGAGATATACAGCATACCCCAAAGCTTATTTTGGGGTGCAGTGGAACGTAAGCCAATTGCTTACTGAAACTGCTCATATCGCATCGTTGCAAATTGTCTTGGGGAACTGGCAACTAGTTACCAACACCAGTCCTGTTTGCCCCTGGCAAACTTTTTAAAACTTTTTTAAAGAATCCTTTAAATTCTGGTTTCATGAGTGTGCTGAAAATTCTGTGCAGGGAGATCTCTAAACCCCCCTCACAGCGTATCCAAGATTCTCTGGGGAGAGGGAATGGCTCTTATTCCACATCTCAGTCTCCTTGACTTAACTGGCACATAGCTGTTTTCTTGACAGAAGCCTTGTGATGGTACCATCCAAGAGTGTCCTTGACAGCTGTTCCCCAATTCTGACCCTACCTTCTAGAAAGAATGTGGCAAGAATCAAAATCTGAACGTCTTCTGGAAGTGATATAATATCCTATATAATAGAGAGGATAGAGAAATAGGGAGCGGAGGCAACATTTAAAAAAAATGTTATTCCATGAAGATGTTTTGTTATGCATGCAAGTTATTATCAGACACCTGTTAAGTCTTTGGGGTGGGGGGAGTTGAGTTCATTACAAATGCCATGTTCACTGGAAAGGATAAGGCAGTGTTAGCAGCTGTCACAAGGTGACCTGTAACAGATCAAGATCGCTGGCTGGAGAGTGTGGGGGATTCAAGTGGATCCCTGCCCCCACCTGTCCCACATGCCTACTTGCAGAGGAGACTTTCCAATATCTTAAACCAGTTGCATATGGTATCCAAACTGGGAAACTGTGCATTAAGGGCTCATTGGTCCTGGTTTGATATTCTGATATGAAGGGAGCCTTCAGACCAGTTTTCCAGCTCAGATGTCACAGGAAACTGTGGTTAAGAAACCAGAAATCTCCAATACAGTTGGGTACACAAGAGGATGAGGGAAGCAGAGGGGAAAGGAGCAACGGAACTTTATTAATCATTTGTTGTTGGGTCAGCCCCATTACGTTTGATGCAGACCAATGTGGCATGACAGCTAACGTGATGGATTTGGAGGTAAACCTCAGAGAAGTCTTTCCACATATTTTTGCCTGCCACAAAACCCTTGCCTGTCGCATAGGACGCTAGAATGCATTCTAGGAAACACTGAATTAAGAGGAAGAACCTTTATGGCTCTCCAGATTGTGTTGGCCTCCAACTCCCATCAGCCCCAACCAGAAGGCCAATGGCCAAGAATGGCAGAAATCATAATCCAATTATATATGGTAGACCAGTTTCCTGTCCCTGCTCTGGAACATGCATCAATTGTTCTGGTTTTCTACATCTAACAGGTTTTCTCCATCTAATGGTCTAGCTACCACTGTGGCAAAGTTCCCCACTTGAAATGTATTTAAATGCATTTTTTTAATTATTTTTATCAACTTGTCACTCAAGTTATTTTTCTGCATCCCTTACTGTCAGTTTGCATTTCTTTTTCAATAATCTGCTTTCTTTTTCTTGTTCCCGTCACCTGGATAAGGCCTCCGTTTCCTTAAACAAAGCTGACCTTTATAACTTCCTTGACTCTGTTGTTTAACCACGCTGGTATCCTCTTAGCATCTTTCGTACTCCACCCGAGCTCATGTCAAAGGGCAATCAGCTCCAGATCTGTACAGCCTCCATGACCATCACCCCCACTGCAAGTTATCCCCTAAAATGACACCACGAGCACCACCCACCCACCCCAAAACACAATCTTTGGGGTTGCGCAGAGAAAGGGGCACTTACAGCGGGTGCATCAATGGTGGTGTAGCGGATGATGAGCTGGAAGGGCTGGTGAGGCTCCAGGGAAGACGGTAAGGAGATGGTGAGGGCCGAACCGTAGTCCGTGAAGGGGTCCACCCTGAAGAAAAGTGGGCATGGGGCCACCGAGGCCGGCGCGGGGTCGTCGGGGAAGGTGGGAATGGGTGGAGGGGGCACCCCAGGCACGAGAGGAAAGTCGGAAAAGGAGCACGAAAAGTGGTTGATGGGGCTGGCCGGGGCAGCGAGGGGGGAGTGGGGGGCAGCCGCTGCACCCCTCAGGGCACCCTCGGGGTCCGGCAGAGGGGTCCCATCCTGAGAGCCAGGGGCAAGGGGGCAGTCTGGTGAAACCAGGAAGTCGGGGGGCCCTGCCACCGGGCAGCTGTGGTGGCAGCGGTGGGCGGCCAGGGGGTCTGCCGGGGGCCCGGGGCCCGCCAGCTCGGGGGCCAAGGGTGGCCCCAAGGCCGAAAGTGCGCTGGGGGTGCTGAGCGGGCAGTGCGGGTGGGGGTCCGAGAGGGGCGTGGGAGAGGGGCACCCCGTGGGCGGGGAAGGGCAGCGGGTCAAGAGGCGCCCGGGGGCCGGGTCGCTCCTCTCCGGGCCGGACAGCTCCGAGGAAGAAGAGGAGGAGGAAGAGGAGGAGGCGGGAGCGGGGTCCCAGGCGGGGCACCTCGGGGCGCCATCCCCGCCGCCGCCGCCAGCCCGGCTCTCCGCGCTGCCCGGCGAGGCGGCGTCGGGGAAGACGAAGCCGCAGCGTCCCCCGCCGGCCGGGGAAGGCCGGAAGGCGACCGAGGCGACCCGCAAGGCCGGGTGCGAGTCCAGCACCAGGGCCTGCCGGCGGCTCTGGCTGCCGCTGCTGCCGGCTCGGCGTCCCCGCCGGGCGCACAGCTCCAGCACCGAGCAGCCGGCCAAGGCGCGGGCGTCGGGCCGCAAGTGCAGCCCCAGGCGGAGGTGCCGGAGGCGGAAGAGCGAGGAGCTGGAGGCCGAGGCCACGTCCGGGGGGCTCTCCGAGGCCGCCATGGGCGGAGGGCGCCGGGCGGAGAGAGGCGCGCGCGGCGGCGGCGGGCGGCCCAGGCGGCGGCTATGTGAAATCCATGGGCGGGAGGCGGCGGCGGCGCGGCGGCGGGAGGCTCGCGCAGGCCGCTCGGCAGCGCCAGGAAGAGGCTCGGCCCGGCCCGGCCTGGCCCTGCCCAGCGCCGGGGCCTGGCTCCCTGACGGACGGGCTGACTGGCTGCCGGGCTGGCGTGCGGCGCCTCGCCGAGGGTGCGGGGCCGTCGGCCGCCGGGAGGCGCCCGAGGGAAGCGGGAGGCGGCTCGGGGCCAGGAGGAGGCCGGCAGCGGCCAGCAGGGGGGAAGGGAGAGCGGCGGAGGGAGAGGAGGAGGAGCGGAGGCCGAGGCCTCGCCGTGTGGGTCGACCCTTCATATATTTTTCCCAGGCTAATTATTTCGTTTTCTCTTCTTTGGGAGACACATTGCACTGAAAAACAAAGCTAAGCAGAAGAGACTCTGCACATGCTCTGGGGCATTGTGTGTTGGCAGGGCGTTTCAAAAACACACACACACGGACGTTAATTTTAAGTTTGAAATCCAAAAAATTGGTTAAACACACTCTTTGGGCAGAGCAGCTTTCCCCTTAGTACAGGGGTTCTCAAAACTTTTTTCTCTGGGCAAGTGATGCAGGTATATTTTTGTTTTGTAAACATGGGAGGAAATTCACACAGCTCTCCTGCCTTTCAGCTGGGTCACTTCCTGTGCGGAGAAGTGGTCCTTTTGGTACTTAGGCCCTGAGCCGTTTAGGCAAATCATTTTGCCTACTGAATCAGTATGCCTGCTTGTTAATAAGTTTTGTCTCCTTTATCTAATCTCAGGACACTACAAATCAGAGTGTTGCATCCAGGTTGTAAAGAGTAGACCTACTGAAATTACTGGTCCTGAATAAGTCATGGTCATTCATTTCAATGGGTCCACACTGGGTAGGGCTAATATTGGATACAAGCCAGTATAAAGATTTGTACCTACTAAAATCAAGAGCAAAAATGACCAAACATTCACAGAGCTGGATTTTTGTTTAAGTGTTCAATTACAATAATGAATCATCTAAGAAAGGAAACCAGCTTGAATTACTTTTTCCTTGTTTTTGTTTCAGGAGCCTATTATTTCAGTTGTCAAGAGATATTTGCCAAGAAGCAAGCTGGTGTTCTGCTGAAAGCAGTATTTATAAGAGCCCTGTGGTAAAAATTTCCCTGCGACAATTGTTTTAACACGGAGTGGGGGCAGGGCTGCTTGTGTGCTGGATCCATCCCCTGGCCAAATTTCACCTAGCTCATGGCATCAAGTACACATTCTTGTCTTGCCCTTTCCAGCCTTCCCCTTGGGACAGTTGAGGTGGCGCAGGAGTGTTGGGTGCTGCTCAAAGGCGCCCAATAGCATATGCCCCCAACCACCTGGCCGGTGAGGAGGCAAAGAAAGCTAGCATACCTTTGCCTCTCCTCAGCTCTGGATTGGAGGAGCAGATTCCCTAAATGACTTTGTGGTGAGTAGTTCCCACTTAACTCAGTGAACTCTACTCCTGAGTAGACATGCATACAGCTGCTCAGCTTCTTTACTCCTGTGATAATTTGCTTTCTCAAACCATGCTGTTAACCAATCAGCATAGAAATAAAGCTTGGTCCTTAACTGCAAGGGCACCTTCCATCCTGGCATGGAACAGATTATTACTTTTGCAGAGCCAACAGAAGCAACAGTCCTTCTTACCATATACATTGATACCTCTGGTTACGAACTTAATTCATTCTGGAGGTCCGTTCTTAACCTGAAACCGTTCTTAACCTGAGGTACCACTTTAGCTAATGGGGCCTCTGACTGCCACCGCCATGCAATTTCTGTTCTCATCCTAGAATCATAGAATCATAGAGTTGGAAGAGACCACAAGGGCCATCGAGTCCAACCCCCTGCCAAGCAGGAAACACCATCAGAGCACTCCTGACATATGGTTGTCAAGCCTCTGCTTAAAGACCTCCAAAGTAGGAGACTCCACCACACTCCTTGGCAGCAAATTCCACTGTCGAACAGCTCTTACTGTCAGGAAGTTCTTCCTAATGTTTAGGTGGAATCTTCTTTCTTGTAGTTTGGATCCATTGCTCCGTGTCCGCTTCTCTGGAGCAGCAGAAAACAACCTTTCTCCCTCCTCTATGTGACATCCTTTTATATATTTGAACATGGCTATCATATCACCCCTTAACCTCCTCTTCTCCAGGCTAAACATGCCCAGCTCCCTTAGCCGTTCCTCATAAGGCAAGGTTCTTAACCCGAGGTACTACTTCCAGGTTAGCGGAGTCGGAACCCAAGGTGTTTGTAACCCGAGGTACCACTGTACAGTGATTTTACTTACCCCTGTCCCAGCATTGCTTGCTTTAAAACTACAAATGTGTTTTAGGACATTTGTGGCCCGCCTTTGCTTAAGGAGTTCTGGGGTTCTCCCCTCCCTTTTAGCCTTGCAACCACCCTGTGAAACCGATTAGGCTGAGAGACAAGGGACTGGCCCACTCTCCCAATGAGCTGCATGGTGCAGTTTGGAGCACAGAGTCCTTAAATCTGGGTCTCCCACTCCTAGAGTCAAATACTTTAGCCACAAAGAGACACTGGCTGTTCCTTACACCTCTGCAGAAGGGATGTAGCTTTGTGTCCCCTTTACTGCTTTGCACTGCAGTTGGGATGCAGCCAGTGCTTCTGAAGAAAGAGCTTCAGCTTGATGTACTAGGGATGTTGATTTGTTCATGTAGCTGACACCCAGTGCTCCCCCCCCCCGAAAAATAGGTGCCAGTACTCACCATGAGGTTGTTAGAGTACCACACTTTTTAACAACAAAAAAAAGAGGTGCCCGTACTGCATACCCTTGTGTACCCCATTTTTTAAAAAAGCATTGTTGGCACCAAGTATCGGCAGCAGCAGGGTAAACTCCATGTACTTTATTGCTGGGAAGATCCCCACCACGGCCCAAATAATAGGACGCACACAAGAGTTTTACAAAGCCCAAAATAGTTTTTATTCACTTTTTCAGATTTCTGTCTCAACAAGACAATTTGCAAACATGCTAAGGCTATAAAATGTCCAACTGGACCAAAGGAAAAAAAAAAGAGGAGGGGGGAAAAAAGACATGCAACGCTGACCAATTTTAAAATCACAGCTATTACAAGACTGACCATGCCCACCTGGGCTACTGGCCCCAGACAACAGGGATGGCGTACAGTAACCATGGTAACGTACCACACAGGACTCAGCACCTGAGGTAGGTCTCTTTACAGTAAGAAAATAAAATTTCCTACACCAGTGTTAAACCCTGATCAGCAGGAGCCTGCTAAAAATTGCAGTGGTGGTAGTGGTGGGAGGGATAATTATAGTAACAAATATGCAGAAAATAAAAAGCTTGCACGCAGACAGAGTAGGGCAAAGAATTAATTGTTACAAACACCCAAGTATCTGAAAAACTTCCCAAGTGAAGTATTAGCGTATTTAGATCACTAGATCTATAATTCAGCAGAGGCCACTTTGAAAACTTTTGCAGACAGCACCAGGGTATCAATCTGATGGTTAATTGCTGTAGTTCATTAATGATGGATGGATGTGCTCAGCAAAGCAGAAGCAGTTTGCATTTCCTTTCTATAAAATATAAACCGAACTCTGCCGATAGAGAATGTGTATTCACATTCCCTTTATTGCACCAGAGCAAGTGGCAATGAGTTTTTCTTTAAAGGTACCTAATGCTAATGTGTGGTTCTTCCTCTCTTGCTACTGACAAAGCTCATTTATGAATCTCACAAGAGACACAAAGAAACCTGACCCCCACTGCAGGCGTGTTATGGGAAACAGCTGCCACTACTTCCATGTGCCCTAGCAATGTGCCAAAGAGCATGATGGGTCTGAGGAAACCAAGCCACATCAACAGAACCCATCTCTCCTCTGTGAAGGACAGTGACAACAGGACACAGGAAGAGACAAGGGCAAAAGCCCACTTCCATCCAGAGATCTGGGAAACTCCAGCGCTAAGAGAAAACAGACTGCAGAAGACGAAACAGGGTCTAACGCAGCCTGGAAAATCCAGGTTCCCAGTACCGTAAAACTGTACAAAAATGATAGAAAAGAATATGCACTGGTATTAACACAGCGCTCATTTTAATATAAAATAAACAGCTTACATTTCCACTGTAAATATAGGCTATGTACAGAATTCTGTATAGATATAGCTACATGTATAAAGCTTCAATATAGGCCTCTTGATAAATTTATAATCATGGCTCCCTGAGCCATTTTGTAGAGTGCATTTAATAGCAAAAAACTAGTAACAAGAATATGGAATAAATACCATAATAAAAACCATAAAGAACCCTCCTTACAGTACTTTTTAGAAAAGAACTGAATCGTGACCCACAATGCTAAAAATTAAAAGATGAAAAGGCAATAATCTGCTTGGAGAACATGAAGACAGAGGAGTTCCTGCCACAGGCAGAAACTGTTACCCTCCCAATTAAAGTGACATTGCCCTGAATTTTAGCCCTTGACAGCAATCTTATTTTCTGCAGCAGCAAACATGGCATAGAAGCGAGAGTTCTCATTGGACAGGAGAACCGATGGAGTATCAAATTCCATCACCTAAAACAAAAATTAAGGGGGAGACCATTAGAGATACATGGAATGTATACCATTAAACCTTTCATCTACCAAAAGGAGTAACATTTGAGTATAACAACAACATTAAAGCAGGTAACCTTCCTCAACCTAGTGCCCTCCATATGTTTTGACTATAGCACCCATCAGCCCCACTCTGAAGCTTTCAAAAACTAGTTTTAAACCACCCCAACAAAGAACCTGTTCAGATTTTCCTTAAAAGTCTCCAATTAAGGATATCAAGCCACCTCTTTAAGGCAGTGTGTTTCACTGCTGAATAGCTCAGAAGTTTTAACATTTAAACCAGACCTGAGATCTCTCCTAATTATGTAAGCATTGCACAATTCTGTCCCGGGTTGAAGAGGGGCTCGTTGCAACAGCTTGAGAACACTAGTTCTGCGTGATCTTCTGCGGAGGGGGGGGGGAGGTTCATTTCTTGCTCACCTGCCCTTGCATCAGAACCATGATCCGATCAGAGCCCAGAACCGTATGCAGGCGGTGAGCAATTGTCAGCATTGTGCAGTCTGCAAATGCCTCCCTGATAGTCTCCTGGATCAGCAAATCAGTCTCTGTGTCCATGGCAGCTGTTGCTTCATCCAGGATCAAGATCTGAATAGAAAGCGTAACATGAACGTTGTTAAAAATAGAGACATACACCTCTCACAGTGCTCCCAAGAAGGACCAAAAATGTAACAAAACAAAGCCCTAACAGAAGCTGCCAAGAAAACCGAAGTACAAGTAGGAAAGTTAAGTACAAATAAGAGAAGAGAATAAATAAAGTACTTTTCCTAGGTGAGGGAGGGAGACTAAACAGAGAGAGTAGTCACAGGGAGCTGCCTCTCATGGTGGGAATCCATAGCCCTTAGTTGTCTGGAGTCCTCCTGCTCTGCCCCAGGGAACAGCCCACTATGAAAGGACTCAAAGGATCCACCGAGTTCACCAGGTGTTCCTGAACTGCAACTCTCAGCATCTCTGAACATTGAACATGTTGGCTGACGGGGAGTTGGAAGTCCAACAGCATAAAGAAGGCACCAACTTGGTCAGCCAACAGGGTCTTAACCCTAGGAGGCTGAATTCTGCTTTGCACTGGCTCTCTCAATACAAAAATATAGTGCAAACTTGAAACACCACCTTAGTTGGTGGGATTAGGAGGGGGAAGCATATTAGGCTGTTGGGATACATTGGACCCCTTCTATTATTTACTATGACTCTAGTATTTCACCTATGCATTTAAAGTTTCTGTTTGCTCCCTCCTCTGCTTCTTTTGCTTCAGGTCCTCCTAATAGCCCAAAGAGGACTGTCTAATTGGTGGGTTGGATCTTTTCCCTAGGCACAAGGCACAGGCTTGTTTGCCCCCAAAGAAATAAAAAATAAATTACAGGATTTTCTCTCTGTACGTGCTTCTTCACTGCAAAAAATTAAGTTGATATTGTGGGGCCCAGTGTACCGCAATACATTTTGTGTCCAGCTAGGAGTCTGCTGGACCCCAACAGCAGATTGATACTATCAGAACAAATGGTGGATGATGGTTAAAAAAAATTGGGACTGCCAAAAACTTCAAACATATGCTGGCTTTTATTGTTTTCTTCTTTTTAAATCCAACATGTGCATGCAATGTGCATCACAGTAGAAAAATGCCCTAGTAGCGTAACAGGAAAGGAGCTGAAACTGTATGCACTCTTCTGCCTGTGCAGATGAGGATAGACCAAGCAAGGAGGTAGAGGATACAAGGAGGCAAAGGATACAAGGCGGCAGAGAGTAAAATGCAGAAAGCTAAACAGGTTTCACTTCTGGGATCGGAGGATGAAGGCGACATGTGTACTCTGAACAAAGGCAGCATTCTGGAAAATTCTCAACAGTAAAAGATGTGGTAGCAATCCTGACATTGAAACAAGCTTTTCTTAGGGAAGAATATAATTTGCCAAATACATACGGTCTTTGTCTTCTACACACCAGCTCACCTTACAACGGCGCAGTAATGCCCTGGCAATACAAAGCAACTGCCTCTCCCCGACAGAGAAGTTCTCGCCATTTTCCATCACTTCGGATTCAAGTTTCATGGGCATCTGAGAAATCTGAACCAGAACAAGGGAATAGAGATGGATCAATGCTGTGGTCTGGCACTGTTGCAGCACAACAGTGTTTTCCAGGGGCACCACAACTGGTTATGAGAAAAACGAAGTGTGTCACAAGAGTCCAAGCACCTCTCATGCAAGGAGCACGACACACAGATCCAAGATTAAAAGTAAGCATTCTCCTCTGATTTTTAGAAACCTCCAGCAAGGACCACACCAGATTCACACAGCATCACCAAGAAAGAGCCCTACCTCAGTCAACAGTGTGCACAAGAATTCATCTGGCAAGGTCCTTTATTAATTTATAACATCTGAATCACTTTTACTCAAAAGTGAGTAATGATTTCTGACCCTGTAAGCGTGCAGGTCGGCAGTGATCTTGGAAACCATGTACAAATTGTATGCGTATGTGTGCCTTAGAAGCTGTTATCCAGGTGGGTTATGCTGACCCCCATTATGTGCATCACTGCACATCTGTGCAAGTCTCCTTTATCCTTCTCCTAATTTTCCAGTTGTTTATATGAGCCAGGCCTCACTCTAAAAAACAGAGCCAGTAAGGGTATGTGACCAGTTAACAAATGTTCTTAACTTAAAGCCAGATAATTTGCACCTTATTAGCTTTCCCTGCATTTTTTTTTCCTTTTACAAAAGAAGATAAAGGACTTGTTTCAGTCAATCCTATCCAATTGCTCTATGCCTAAAGGAATGAGCAAGGGTACCCAGATGGGTGGGGTATAAATAATAAATTTATGATGATGTTGATGATGATGTTTGCTAGAAAAACTTTTTTCTCATGCAAATGGGACCATGGTGTCACTGGCAACCATCTTACATGGCCATGGTGCTGCACTTGGGCTGCTAAAGAACCCCCAACCCCTGTCACCAATCCCCTTACTTACACAGTCCTTCATGTGAGTCCTCTCCAAAGCATCCCAGATTTGCTCTTCACTGTACTGTGTGAAAGGATCCAAGTTATATCTAGAGGAGGGAAAGAGTGTAACAGGATAGGATACCAATTCTCTTCTCGAAAGGCATGTAGGCACCCACCAACACACAAGCACCATGGAAATCAGGCCATCTTCAAAAGACAACCTCAAGGAAGCCAAAATCAAAGATGAATTGCTCCAAACCAGCCACTTTGCCCAACGCTCTAATGCCATACTAAGCGGACATGTTTTTGTGACTTTCTGCAGCCAGCACCTCAGGCTTAGAAGTCCATAAGACTGAACCATCTTTGTTCACACAGGTTAGGTAAAACTAAGGCACGCTCCCAATAACAAGTGTCTAGAGCAGAGGTGGCGAACCTGTATTGGCCTGAAGGCCAACCCTCCAGGGGCTGTAGAACTAGAGTTGGAAGGGACCCGGGGGGGGGGGGGAGGGGGGTCAATCAAGTCCAATCCCTGCAATGCAGGAATCCTGCCCTCAGCCGTCCCTGGGTGGGCTGAAACCACCAACCTTCTGGTTAACAGACCGACCCATTGCACCACAGAGGACAATTGTGGGTGTGGCCACCATATACAGTTACATACAGAGAGAGCCACACAACCCTCCCTCCTCGGTTGAAAAACACAGATTAACTGTGGAGTGGGACTTATCGACTGGGTGACAGGGGAGAGGCAAATCTGCATCCCCTATAAGAGTGCTGGGCTCTGCCCAACCCACTGCTGGGTCTACGGTATGATTATCATCAACTCCCACTCCCCAAATCAGTGATACCTGGGGGTGAAATGGGGGAGAAGATTACGCCCTTGACCTGGGGGATAGTCGCAATGGCAACCATTTATCACAGAATACTTAAACCAACTTTTCCCAACCTGGTGTCCTCTGGCTGCCGCCGGACTACAGCTCCCATCATCCCTGACCATGAGCTGCATGGAGCTGATGGGATTTTGGAGTCCAACAACATCAAGAAGGCAACACGTTGAGGGAGATCAAGTCAATATTTAAGCAGCACTAAGATCCTTAATTCAGTTCCCTTTTGCCTTACAAAAGGAGCAAAATGGGTTCAGTGGAAGTAGACAGCAGCAGTGAATCACTGCTCCATGTCCCAGGGCAATGGAACTCCCTCTTCTATTGTGGCTAAGGCAATTTCACTTGAAGGGTGGCAGGTGAGGGAGAGGAAGATGCAAGCTCTTTTCTACCTCTTTGACTATGGGTGAAACTAACCTCACAGTACCACTGAACAACACAGGCTCCTGAGGAATTATGGACAGCTTGCTCCGGAGATCTGCTAAGCCAATGTCATTGATTTTCACTCCATCAATTTTAATGCAGCCTCCTGACAGTTCAACCAAGCGGAAGAGAGCCATTCCTAGAGAGGACTTCCCTGGGGTGGAAAAGCAAGGAGGAATTAAGGGTTAACTGGTGACTTCTGTAACACACAGTCATGGTCCAAGTCCAGACAACAGACAGAAGCAAATACATTAAAAACTCACTCCATGAATGGTTAAAATTAGAGGTGCCATGTCAGCCTTTTAGCAGCCAGAGTTACTTTTTTAAATTTGCCTAATAAATTTAGATTCCACCTTTCAAGCACTTCACAGCTTAACATGATGGCTTATAATTCAATAGACATAATATAAAAGTGAAATGGGACAAGGAGAGGAGAATAATAAAATGCAGGTTCTATGGCCACCTCTGACTGCAATTCTGAGAGTGAAGGAGCCAAAAGACTATAATAAAAACAACTTTGACCAGAGAAAAAGCCATATTCCTGGGAGGAACCCAGAAGACACTCAATTTATTTATACAGTGGAACCTTGAGTTACATACTTAATCCGTTCAGGAGGTCCATTCGCAACAGGAAACCGCTCATAACATGAGGCACACTTTCTCTAATGCTGCCTCCCGCTGCCTCCATGCCACCGGAGCACAACTTCCGCTCGCATCCCGGGGCAAAGTTTGCAACAAGGGGCATCTTCTTCTGGGTTAGCAGAGCACGTAACCCGCAGCATTCGTAAGGGGGAAGGTATGTAACACGAGGTACCACTGTATTTATTTATAAAAAAAATATTTCTATACTGCTATATCGTAATATATATCCAAGTCATTTAAAACAATACAAACATACAATAAAAGCATTAGAAAGACAAAAAGAAACATCAGCAAACCATTTTGGAAGGATGTGCTCTTTACTGCCTGCATAGGCCTGGCAGAAATGAAAGGTTTTCAAGAAGTTGGCACAGAAGGTGCCTGCTGAATCTCTCCTGGCAGAACATTCCGCAGGATTGGGCCAATGGGACTAAATGAAGCCAAACCATCAAGTTTTATTGTAGTGGGTGTGTCAATTGTGCAGGTGCATATAGTTGCCAATGTGCAGCGTGTTCTTCAGAATAACAAGACACATAAGCCACTAGGTGGCTCCAGTCAGCTTTCATTGGTACTGATGGCAGCACTTTCGCAAAGATACATGGGGATGGATTTTCGCTTCCTGGATTGTTGCCTAGATGTGTCCTTACCTGACCCTGTCCTTCCCACAATGCCAATCTTTTCCTTGGGTTTGATGGTGAAGGACACTTTCTTGAGGACAAGCGGCAAGTTCTCCCGATACCGCATTTCTGCATTTTCGAAGATGACTTCTCCTTCCTGGGGCCAGTCTTGAGGGGGAGCCTTGTTCTTAATCCGAGCTGGAGCCTCCAGAGAAAGAGTCTTAGAAAGTTGCAGAGGATAAAAAAAGAGGTCAGGTGTCAGCTGAGAACAGTGGCCCCAGGAATATGTTCTCATAAGAGACTACAGCTGGTAACTGACTCTTCAACACAAGCAAGATTCAACAGAAACTGACACATCATGCATGGGAGAGATGGTGCAGCTCCTGACCTCGAAGCATTTTTACTGAGATCAAGGCACTCTTTCCCTCAAATCCTCAGTCATGGAGGCAAAATACCCCATGATGATGGGACAGCTCCTCTTACATCCAATTTGGGAACAAAAGTGTCAGAAGCTTCTGGAGCAAAGAGCTGTCTCAGTTACAGCTATTGTCCAAGGTACTGGTTTCTCAGAGAATTCTCTCTCACCCCTCCTCATTGCATAAACTGGATGGATTATGACTACATAAACTTTTGGGGATAAATATTGGCAATGCGGGGAATAAATCTAGGACATAGAGGTGACCTTCTGTCAATCTCTTTTCTCAGCTCTCTGTTGAATATTGCTGTTGTATTTCCAAATTTTATTTTTGAGAGCAGATTAACTGATATTCAGTTCTGACAGCCCCCAAAACTGAGGGGGCGCCTCCTCCCAGTGGAGATTTCAGACGCTTCCTGAAATGGATGGGAAAAGTCACCATCACAAGATCTCATCCCCTTCACGAAAAGAACATTCCTTCTTTCTATATTTTGACAAGTGTTCTTCCTGGAGTTCAGTTGCCAATACTGTACGAGAGTTACACTTTGCCAACACAGTGCAAAGTAAAGTGATTTCATTTAAACAACAATCCTCCACATTTTTATGATCATGCCACCCACACGGTTAAGCTCATGTCACAATGTGTCAAATTAAGCCAATTTTTAAAATATATTTTTCATTAATGCTTTTAATGAAATTTCCTAAAAGAAATGAAAATTAATGCAGTCAAATGATACAGAATAAATCAAGACAAAGTGTTATATACATACATGTAAAAATTAAGCCAGTACAGAGCACAGTTAAATGGCTGGAGGGACTTTTCTATAGAGAGGTCATCTAAGACCAGTAAAAGCAGTAGAAAAATATTTTGAGTACCTTGATATAGTGGTCAATCCTCTCCACTGAGGTGAAGCGGGCTTCTGTCTCTGAAGCTAGCCTGACTGTGAACTGGAATAACCCTGTGAGCTGATGACAAAACAGACAAGGATGTTATCTTTAAAAAATAAATAAATGCATTTTAAGAGAAAGCTTCTAAGGACTGGTGATAAACATTTTAGATTAATCTGAGTAGTGATATGCAAGGAACCAATATGGAATCTGAACTATTGCCAGAACAGTAGAAGAACAACATGAGAATTATAAGAGGCTCTTATATTTAACCTAAAGAAAGTGATTTGAAACCTCAAAGAAAGCAATTTCATTCTAGATTCCTACTCTTTCCTCCTGTTGTCCTACTAATCTGTAGGTAATAAGAGTCTGTGTTGGGAGCCTATTGAATTAATTGACCACAAAGGTGTGTTTTCTATCCAAATATAATGGCATTTTAAAATGAAAAACACTATTTACTTTTAAAAATTAAAAACAGCTTCTGAACACAGACTAGTGGTTATGATTTCTCATCTTAATTTAAATCTTCTTCCCCTGGAATTATTTGTGAATTTAGCTTTCCAAGTAAACATCAAACATTAATGATTTCCTTATACTGGGCTGCCTTCAGCTGTCTTCTAAAAGTTGCAGTGTTATTTATCTCCTCGACATCTGACAGCACAGTGTTCCACAGGGCTGGTGCCACCACCAAGAAGGCCCTCTGCCTGGTTCCCTGTAACTTCACTTCTATACTGGGCCAAGGTCATTTAGGGCTTTAAAGGTCAGCACCAACACTTTGAATTGTTCTTGGAAACATACTGGGAGCCAGCGTAGGTCTTTTAGGACCGGTGTTATATGGTCCCAGTGGCCACTCCCAGTCACCAGTCTTGCAGCTGAATTCTGAATTAATTGTGGTTTCTGAGTCACCCTTAACATAAAAGCAAAAAAAGAAGAAAAGCTCCATGGTATTATGTAATATTCACAGCAATCCAGCCAATGTCTGTGGGCTCAGACAGAGAGGCAAAGCAGGGTGGCCAGTTTTTAGCTTTTATTATAGATAAAACAAACAATGTATTTTTGCTACTGCACAAGAATGGTGTTTCTACTTACACCTGGAGTTCAAAGATTCAAATGCAATTTTGAAAACTTCAGAAGGGAAGCCATTACCTGAACAGCATAGGAGATGGCCAGCCCAGCATAGGCAGGCGAGATCTGGCCGTGCATGAGAACAATCATTAGGCCCGTGGTCGTAATGAGGGCAATGCTGACAATATCCAGTCTGACAGCGAGCCAGCGCATTGCGCAGCTGAACAAGTAGAAGGGTGATTGATTGTCATCCAGCAGTTCTTGATATCTAAAAGGAAAATGATGAGAAATATTAGTAGGATTCTAGGTAGCTTACCTTTGTTTTAAATGCAGAGAAATTTCACCAAAAATTGACTGCAGTCAAATGACAGCAGTCAGTATATATGGAGTCCAGTAACATGCAAATACTGTGTTTCAGAGAAGTAGAGCAATAACCTGCGCAGAAACTCCTGCCCTTTATTGTATGCGTGGATTGTAGAGAGGCCTTGAATGCTTGATGTGATGTGTGACAGGAACGGGGACTGTGTAATGTTGTCCAGACGCTTCAGCTCCCGAATGAAGACTCTGCAGAAAGAAAAGAATCAATTGGAAGGGCAAGATATCTGGCCCTGCAAACTACTCGTGTCACCTGTCTGGGGGAACATGACTGCAGAATCCCTGAACAACGGTTGCGTTTACCTCGATACAACATGCAGCACTATAAAAAGGACGACAAGGGGCCCAACTGCCATCAGGAACCATGGAAAGACACCAGAGATCACTCCCACACAGAAGAACACCAGGATGACGTTCTGTATGAACATTTCCGCTTGAAATGGCAGGCGAACATCAACTGGAAAAAAATAGACGGAGATGGCAGTCTTCACATAGGAGACTGAACACAAAAAGAGTTCTGATCTGGTAAAAGTTCTCCTTCAGAAATTCAGGTCTCACTTCTACCCAGGAAACAGAAACTTACCAGCATATTCTTCCAACCCAGGCCATATCTATCCAGAACTCTAATTCTGGCTGTCACCATATCTACAACTTGGTGTCACCATATCTACAACCAGGCTTGTTCAGCTACAGAAATACCAACCTGCCATTTTAGGAAAAACCCTGACCCACATCTTCATTTTGAGCCATGCTCTTCCCTTTCATCTATATGCATTTGGGGGAAAAACCTCGCTATATATATGGAATATATGGAAAATAACTGTTTACAGCTGAAAACGCTGGCAGCATTAAGATAAACTCAATAGAGTAAAAAATAATAATTGATGGATGTAAAAGTGGAAAACTGATTTGAATGGTTATAGTAAAATATGCAGGGATGTATATGCAAAATGAACCATGGAAGGAGAAGAAGGGAAGTCACTGGATATTTTAACGTTTGTAAAATGTTTATTCGGAATTGCAAAATTGAAAATTTAATTAAAAATAATTTTTAAAACCTCACTAGTTTTCATACTAGAAAAAGTCAATAAGGACTTCCCCTGGGCTGCTTTGGGAGGCAGAGAGTGGGGTATAAATTTGACAAATAAATAAAAGAAATTACTCTGCCCCACCAGTCATAGATACGTTTCATATTTTACATGCATTTTTAAAAGTTTCCATAACATCTGGCGGGGGGGGGATGTTTCAACATGCTAAAAAAAAGCATGTGGTACAGTCTTATTGGAACCACACCACTTCAAATTGGCAGTTATTCTTGTATATTTATTTTCCACATGGGTATGGGTTACATGCTTGAATGTCAGCCAATTTTTTTAAAAAAGAATCTACACATAGAAAGCTTGCCACCAGAAGAGGTAGCCCTGGCAGAAACACATCCTTTCCACAGTTACCAGTTACTCCAAACTCTGCAAGTTAGTCACTTACAGAGACCCAGTATAGGTCATTAACAGAGACCAATTACCTTCATCCATGTCTTTGGAGAACCTATTAAGAATTCGCCCTGCAGGAGTTGTATCAAAAAATTTCATAGGGCTGCGAAGAATCCGTCGGAAGAGCTCATCATGGAGCCTGGAGGAGGCTCGCAATGTCCCCTGCAATGAAAATAAAGGAAGTTTATAGAATTAGACAAAGATATTTGGTATATGCACTTAAAACTAGGCTGCAGAACCTACAGCTCTTCAGATGTAGATGAACTCACAGCATCCCTGACCTGCCTGGGGCTCATGGGAGTTGGTCCAACAACATCTGGAAGGGCAGATTCCCATCCCTGGCTGACAGGCTTCAAAATGGAGATTGACAGAACATCTCTCAATATCCTTCCCACCAGCTCCTTTCAAAAGAAGAAGCTAGGCTACTGCAACCACTCCTTTCCTTCCTCACAATGCAAGAAGCGAAGATTCCAAAAGAAAAAGCAGACTGTGCAGAGAGCCCTGGGAGTCAGTGGCGTAGCGTGGGTTGTCAGCACCAGGGGCAAGGCAAGTAATTTGCGCCCCCTAACCCGTGGATTTGCGCCCCCTAACCCTAACCCCCAGATGTTGCGCCCGGTGCGGCCGGCCCCCCTGCACCCCCCACGCTACGCCACTGCTGGGAATGCCTTCTAATTGATATCTGGGATGACTCAAACTTGGGTGGTGGCAACTGGACTGAGGGGGAGGGAGAATCTTCAGTCCATGGGTAAGCCAAACAGGGTTCTCATTTAGCTTGCAAGTCTATTTTCCCCAAGTCACCTGCTCCACACCTGACATTGTATGCAAAATCAGGTGCAGACACAGCTGAAAATGAACAACTGGGAACCTTAAAGGATGCATCCAATGTTTCCTTGGAAAGTGGGGCTTGTATTCAGTACTTTTTAAATCTTCCACCAAATGCCAACCTTGCTGGGACTGCTTACTGCACTCAAGAGCAGCTCCCAAGCACAGGCAATCCTGAACAAAGTCAGGTTGGCAGTTGGTGCAGATTAATGGTGGCTACAAACCCTGCTGGGATCCCCTGGGCTCAGGAACTCCAGAGTGGAATGAAACCCAACCGAAAGCAGATTTGGCAGCCCAGCACCAATCAGCTGTGGCTGCAAATCCCATTTTCAGCAGGGATCTCCATTTGTAGCCCAGTTTGAGTGTGCTTCCAATTCTTTCCCTTGAATCTGAGTCACCTGACACATCAGGGGTTGACAGGCAGGTGCCAAAAGGAAATGAAGGAATATTCCTCTGCGATACGACACAAAGCCAGATCACCTCAGTAAACCTGGCCATTGGGCTCTGCTGCACAAAACGAAAAAAGAAGCCATTCTGTTCCTGCCTCTGGAGACATACACATACCTTGACAAAGACGACACCACGCACAACCTTCAGAATCAGCATGATACCCATTGAGAGCGCATAGATGCCAGCGTAGTAATGCATATGTGGGTTGTCCTTCATACTGCTGCTCACAGCCGTTTCATTTCCCAACATGAGAGTAGTGTTCTATTAAAAATCAAGAACATACACAGTATATAGATCTGCCCTGTTTCACAGTCAGTTGACAAAACTTTGTATTAGCCTTGAATTTCTATATTTCTACGAATGAAACTCTGCTGGTGGAATTTTTAGAGTTCTTCTGGAAGTCTAAGATAATACAGCTAAATATGCACTTTAACGTCGAAGCAATTATTTAATTAAACCATCAAATCAGGCTCACAAGTTTGTTCTTGCAACAATATAAGGCCACGTTCCCTCTGAGAAAAAGTTACTTTGGCTAACAATTATCTTGGAAAAAAACTTTCCCTTGTATACATTATTGCACTTACAGATCTGTCATTCTCCATTCTTTATCCTAGCTCTTTCTAGATACTGGACCAACAGACGCTGTCTCTCAGCCACCTGGTTCTGCTCCAGTATCAAAGCCTCCCTAGAAATAGTTATTAACAATTTTGATTACTAGCTCTCTAAGCTCATTTTGCATATGATTGCTATAAGCTTTAACTACCCCGTCTCCCAAAGAGTTTACTTTCTTCTTCTTGTAAATTTCAACAACCCATAAGGTCATGTGGGTATAATACTATCAACCTACCCTACAAGACTTAAGTACAGTCAAACCTCGGCTCCCGAACACCTCCATTTTGGAACGTTTTGGCTCTCGAACGCCAAAAATCCAGAAGTAAATGCTCCAGTTTTAGAACATTTTTTGGAAGCTGAATGCCCAACGCAGCTTCCGCTTGAGTGAAGGAAGCTCTTGCAACCAATTGGAAGCCGCGCCTCGGTTGTGAAACATTTCAGAAGCCGAACGGGATTATGGAATGGATTACGTTCGACAACCGAGGTTTGACTGTCCTGCAACAAGACGATGTATGTAAAGCGCTCAGAATGTCTGAAAACACTTTATAAACGACAGGTATTTGTGATCCACTGACTGACAGGATGGTGTTTTAGCAAAGCTGCTGTCTGGCTGGTTCTCACCCTTGTTATGGGAGGATTTGCAGGTGGGCCTGTAGTTCTGTGGGAGAGCACATGCCTTGCAGGATCTAGCCTGGCATTTACAGCTAAAAGGACTGCAGAGACCATGTGATCCCATGAAGACACTCTCTTCTTAATCCACTAGCAAATCAAATATATTGTTGGCTCTTACCCCACTGCCTTGCTTGATCCAGTAACTCAGCCACCAATTGCTGAATGCAGTGCTGCCCACATTCAATATAAAGAGAGCCATGATGATGATAAAAGCAATGGGGCCTCCAGCTGCTTGGATATAGACGCCGTAAACTGACCAAGGGACAGAACCTTTGCCTTTCTCTTCCAGCTGCATGAGTTGACCTAAAACACACACATACACAGAAGGAGGGTGCGGGGGGGGGGGGGGAGAGACAGACAGAGAAGCAAGAAGTGAGCAGACTAACAAGGCAAGACCCAGAGACTGCTATCTGTACTGTGAATGTTTCAGCATCCTCCTTATACAGATTTCCCTATCTATGCACGGCATATAGTTTTAGAAAACAAATAGATTGAAATGATTAGTGGGTCAGAATTAAGTTCTGCTCTTTGTTCTCTCATATAAAGACAACTCATATCAGTATTCAGGCCCTCACATCACTCACTGCAAGTTTACAAGTGTTAACACAAATTTCTCTGTCCAGATGCTGTGTTTTAATGATTAACCAGCATCTCTGTGGCACACAAGAACTTAAAGCTTCAAATGCCAAAGGGCAAGATGGGTCATCCACACCTAAACCAGGTTGTCAGCTGTATTGAAAACCATCTGGAATGTACTAAATCCAAACAGAATACACTCATGGACTAGATCACTTTAAGCCAGAGTTCCATTTGAGCAGAAGTAAGTTTGCATGCATTTCTGGGTGGGAAACGGTACCTTCTTCCTTCTTGACTGCTTTCTCTTTCTTCACAGATCCTGTTTTAGTGCCTTTATCTGGGTGCCTTTTCAATGAATTGTTTGTGGTTTTCTTTAAATTAATCTGGGGGGGAAACAAATGGGGGGAATTGGACACAACCTATTTTAACTCCGAAACAGCACATTCAACAAAGATAATTGCAGAGACGGTTCTCAGTAGAAACTTCCTCTATCCACAAGAAAAAAACCAATGACTAGTCATTTTCCATGAGAGCTGCAACAAATGGCTTGCAAGCATAAGAAAAGGTAGTAACATACCTCAATGTGTGGAGTCTCTCCCAGTTGCAGGTTATTAAAAATGGTTGCATAGTCACCATTCAAATTCATCAGATCCTCATGGCTTCCCCTCTCAGTGACACAACCCTCTTTCATGAAGATCACTTCGTCACAATCCACAAGATACTACAAGGCCAAACACAGGGAGAGAATTATTACTGTGTGAGGTTGCTATGCCCAAATTCCTTTTTCATTTCCCCCTCCCTGATGTTAATGGGTTATCACAATACCATGAAGCAACTAGCCCAATAATATAGGTTTAATTACAATTACACCAAACAGTACTTCCATCTGTTTATCCTGAAACTGTGTCTAGTCAGCTTTACTGAAGAACATCGTTACTGTTTTTTTGAAAGCAGCTTATTTCTGTCTAAAATGCCCATCCCTGTTTTATGATCCACTAGATTTTTCCAAACTTGAAAACCCAACTGCTGCAGCCCCATTTCCTTATTCTGCACATTAACCACCAGGTGTACTGTGCGTGTGGCTGCAGTTATTTAATTCTGGGTGCATTTCCTTGGTTTCTCTCTGCAGACTCCCTTGGCTGCCTTCCCCTCTGCGCTTACACTTAAGATAGTGAAGATGCCTCTTACCTTTCCCCTCTGTGGAGCGATAAGCAATTTGGGCTATACAGATTAACAGCTACTCTCAACAGCAGCATCTACCCTCATCCAAACTTACTTTTCCTATGTCAAACTGATGGAAAGGCTGAGGGTAGAACCACAAGTGTACCTGCAGCTGGTGGGTGATAAAGAGAACCGTTTTTGACTTCATGTGCTTCCGTATTGCACTGTTGAATATGTGGTTTCCAACATGGGCATCCAAGGCACTGAGAGGGTCATCAAGGATGTAAATGTCCTTGTCGCTGTACAGAGCTCGAGCGAGGCTGATTCTCTGGCGCTGCCCCCCACTCAGGTTTGCGCCTCGTTCACCAATCTAAGTTAAAGATGCTGTGTTAAAGGATCTCCTTTGTTATCACTTGTCAGGGCTGCCGCCCAGTCCCAGCTCACATAGGACCAAGTCAGCCAGCGTTCAGTTTCAAAGAGTCTTTATTGGATTACAGGTTCCATTTCCAAACTGCAACGTGCAGCCCTACTTCTTCTAGGTCAGAACGACGAAGACCCGTCTGAGTCTCCGCCTCTAGCGCACCAGCTTAATACCCTAGCCTTGCTCCACCTCCTGCGCCTTTCCTTCCGTCTCTGGGTCCTCCTGCCCCCCTGGGTCTCTCCTTTCCTACTCTCTTCTGACGCGGACCCCCCTGACCCTTCCGCCTCCTTGCGGCGGGCTTTGGGACTCGGTTCACTCTCTGGGCTGCTGGCTGCGCCAGCTTCCGTTACATTTGAACTTGGCGCGCGCGCCCAACTCTCCACTTTCCTCTTGATCGTTTCCTCGCTCCCCGAGGTGGGCGTGACTACTCCTGACTCATGCCCTCCCTCCTTCTGAAAGTCTCCGGAGCCCGATATCTGGTCCCCTTTCTCCCCGCTGCTCCCGGCTGGGAACGTGGGTCCCGATCTCCAACTGCTGCTTTCTGATCCCTCTCTGGACCCTTCTTCCTGGGGTGTCCCCCTGCTCTCCCCCCTTGCTCTGGCTGCTGGCGCTCCCTTCTGGGAATCCTCGGACTCGCTAGACAGGCTCGGTGATCTCGGGTCGTCATCCCCACTCATCCTTCCTTCGTATTCCTCCCCCTCGCTCTCTGTCTCCTCCCTTCTCTGCGTCTCTGCTCCTGAACCCCTGACATCACTTAAGATGAAACATTACATTTATATCCTGTCCTTCTTCCAAAGACCTCAGAGAAGTTGCACAATAGCCCAGCAAGATGGGAATCAGTGTTTATTGGCCCCAAAACAACAAAGGCCTGCACTACGTTTCCTCCACATTTGAGCCAAACCACCTAACTGCTATAGCTCACTGGGCTTGTGAATCCTGGGAAGTGCAGTCAAAGGCAGAAAGAGAACATGACATGGCCAACAGACCAGTACACCAAAATGAGGTGTGTGAGAGTGCCTGGCCTTATAGTGAGCTGTTTGCCCTGGGAGAGTGGCTGCCTAACAAGATTCCTACCTCTGTCAAGTCTCCATTAGGTAGGATAGCCAGATCAGGTCTGAGACAGCAGTCATTCAGCACAGTGTTATACCTGGAAAAAAAACATTTTTAAAAAGCAGTGAACAGCAACATTTCCAGGTATGGTGTTAGCTGCAACAGAGGAAGGAAGGACTGAAAAGGAGCTATGAAAAATTAGAAAAGGAGCAAATATACCAAAGAAACCAAAGGCCAGAAATTACAAACTTTTAATCAGACTAAGGCAGGCAGTACATATTACAAAACTGCTTCAGAAGGCATGCAATGATAGTACGGAAATAAAGGGACATATGGAGTATCTTTTTTAACTCGCACCAAGCTGGACCAAGCTGAGCATTTGCAATTTGTCAGTAGATCACTACAGCTTACAAACCTTTCTTCTTCAAACTCCTTCCCAAAGAGGATATTGTCTCTAAGTGTTGCATTGAGAATCCAGGCCTGCTGGGCTGCGTAAGCAAATGTTCCATCCACAGAAATGCTGCCTTCCAGCAGAGTCATCTGAAACAAGCAGAAGAAAATCGAGAAATGATACCATTCCACATCTGTATGGGAAAGGTTTTCCCTCTTATACTCCCCCCCCTGCCCTGCTCAACCTCTCGAGCACAAAAAAGCATAGCTTGTTTCAAGTTCAGCATGCATAGCTATTTAAAACTTTTTAAGATCTTAAGCATGCCTCACTTGTTGTTTATGATCCAAGTCTGAGGTCTGATAAATTATTTATCATGTGGACTAAAGGTACATTGAGCAAAATGCAACTGCTGGTGGCACAGAGATCGTGCTCCTCTCACAGGCAGAATGCAAACAGAGCCAGCAAAACAGACAGTGTGAAAAAATAAGAAAACATGAGATTGTTTCTCACCTGCCCTAAAATGGCTGAAATGAACGAGGTTTTCCCACTCCCCACGCTGCCACAAATGCCAACAAGTTTCCCCTAGATTAGACCGTAAAAAGAAATGTTATTCTAACAGAAATAGTATTTCACAGTAGGAAGCAATCTTAACAAGTGCAAGGGGTGGGGAGAGGAATCACTGGCAATATTAGATTATACAATTGGGAGGGGGGGAGGGAAGGAGGCAAGAAATCTGCAGTACCGGGAGAAGGCTGCCCTCAGCATTAGTATTTTTAGTGTCACATCAGTTCCCTTGCCAGGAAGTTGCCAATATCTTCTGGACTTACTTGCCACAAAACAACTTCCACAAAACTCAAACTATAGTAAACTCAAAGCAACGACCAGCACAATTCTATGCACATTGGTGATTACTCCCATGTAAGCATGCACAGGACTTCAGCATCAGTTTTTGCATTTTAAATTTTTATTTAGATACACTTATATTCCACCTTTCCTTCAATAAGTTCAAGGTGGCATATCTAGTTCCCCTCCTCCCCATTTTATCCTCACAACAACCCCTGTGGGGTAGGTTAGGCTGAGCGTGAGCGGCTGGCCTAAGGTCACCCAGTCAGCTTCATGGCCAAGTGAGGATTTGAACCCTGGTCTCCCGGGTCCTAGGCCCAACACCTTAACCACTATGCCACTGGCTCCACACTGTGTTGAAGGGAAGTCACTTTAGCCTTTTGCTTATTATACACAGCACCGGTGTTTATGTGTGAAAACCTATAGGAGCACTCACATGGACCCTTCCTGTGGGGCTATATAGTAGGTCACAGCTCTGTAGCATGCCTGACCCTCTTTTCAGGACTTAATACGTGTATTATTGCACTGATGTGCTGAAACTGTATTTGCCGCAAACACAAAACACAGCCTTTTAAGTTCTGATGCAAAGGAGAGAGACTTTTGATTCCTCACCTTCTCGATTTCCAGGTCAACATTGTAAAGAACCCTCTGCAGCCGGACATTTGCTAGATGGACATTTTTGTTCTCCTCCTCCGGGCTTGGCGGGTCGTCGCTGTCCACTAAGAGTTGACCCTTCTGCTCAGCTAGCATCGCCTGCTGTCCCTCGCGTTGCTGCAACTTCATCTTCTCTTTCTTGCCCTTCTCTTTCTTGTCTTTTTTCATTTTAGGAGTCATCTTTGGGGAGCTCTGGACACTGGCATGGGAGGATTCCCATGCCAAGGTGGCATTTTTCACCTCTATGGCGGTGTGTGGGTTGGCTGGTTTTTTCCTTACCATATGAACCTCTTCCATTAGAAACAAACTCTGATAGGAGTTGTGAGAGAGGTGCAAAGATGAGACACCTGGTCAAGACTGGAAGGGGACAAGCCTACGGCACACTCACGCAGCAACACACATCAGGCTATACAGTGGAAGGAAGCTGAAGAGCAAAAGGTAGCTCATTAGTGAAAACTAACTCCAGGTCCACAAAAGGGCCTGGCTAGCCATGAATGTGGTGGTTCTCAGACAGAGAGTCTTCTGCAGAGTCACTATTCTCTGGACACAAATATGGTTAGGTTCAATATTGTCCGTCCGTCCCCCCCATTCATCTTGCATTTCAGGGTTTGGAGGATGACATAGAGTGACAGGAGGAAGCAGAGGAAAGGTTTGCTCATTAGAAATCCCACAAGACTTAGGGATGCAAAATGTTTCTTAGCCAGTGTTCGGGGGGGGGGTGGCTGAATTCCCTGCACAAAATTCAGTTGCCTAAGAATTTGACAAGTTACAAGAAACTCTGAGGATAGTACAGAGGCTCTTTATCATGTTTTCCACCACATCCATATACACATATAGTCTTAGGTTCCACAATATCTGTCAAACAGTTTAGCACAGAAAAATCAAATGAAAACCAAGCAGTTTCCAGTTAGTTAAACCGCTATTTCCAACCAATATGCACCTTTCCCTCAGATACCAATTCCCTACCCAGAAATAATGATGGGAATTGCACTGGACTACTAAATTAGGTCTACTCTACTCTGAGCAAAACTCAGTTGATTCATCTTTGTATCTTTTTGTAATGATTCTGCTGCTGCTCTCTCAAATAATTAAAAATGATTAAAATGGGCTAAATCGCTAGCTTGCTTGAGGAATTTCTGAATGTTCAAGTGGCAGTAGCTTAAAGATCCAAGAGCCATTTATGCATATAAAATGTATATATACATACATACATATGTAAAATGGCTTTGGCTTTGGGGAAAGAGCTGGGCTCCAGCCAAAAACTCCTAGAAGCCCAGAGAAAAAGGGGGAGGGTGTGGTATATCCAAGCTGCAATGTGCATCCTGGTTGTGTTCTGATATGCACTCTCAACACGCACAGGACAATGGTGAGGTCTAGCAGCCCGGACAGCTCTCTACTGCAAAGGACTGAACATCCTAAAATAAGCCACAGAATCTCCTGCAACTCACAGGGATTCCACAGAAGAAACAGATATGGTTTTCTGAAGATTGAACGTCACTGTTCTAAGCAACCAACTGATACTATAAACTATTATGGTTACCTAGATTCCTTACAGTAGCCTGAAATCCTCACATTTGAAAATGCATGTATGACATGCTGTCCACGTTTCTCTACAGGCTTATGCTTAAGAAGGATGCAATCCTACACTCACTTTTTACAATGGAGGTAAGTGCATACTTTAAGATTTGAGTCAGTATATTACAGTAAAATGGCCAATCTTGCAATTTCAAGAGAAGTCAATAATGTCTACATCACACCCTTCTTGGGCTGAAAGGAGCTAAGAAAGCTAAGAAGAAACTTAACGTGTGAATGCTCCTAGAAATACACCCTTGACTACGTTAAAGGTCCCAGTCCACGCCAATTAAAAGTAGCAAGGTTGCGACTGCTCACCTTAAATCTGTCGGCTGCAACCGATGCTTCAGAAAGAGACTTCACAGAAAAAGGTGTGACTTTCAGAGCAAAGGTCATTGAGTTGAATACTGTAACCACTGTAAAAGCCTGAAACACAAATGGAAGAATTTTTAGCACAATATTTAAAAGGATGCCTCCTCCTGTATCAGCCTGCTTGAGCATTAACATCAGCAAAAGAAACCCTGCTTGTAGCCCCAGCCCCTAATGAGGGGGGGGGAGAGAGAAGTGTGTGTGAGGGCCTTTTCTGTGGTGCCCCCGTCCCTGTGAAATAACCTCCCCTTTGAAGTGCTTTGTGCACCCGCACTGCTGACATTCCACTGACAGGTGGAGACAATTTTGTCAAGGCCCTTGAGGATAGGAGAAGTTGGATCCTAAAGTTGGTAATTATTGCTTTTATCTGTTCACCCCCGATTTTTCAACTACCAAGGTGGAGGAAAGCTCTCTCCACCCAATGTAATGGCAATGGGAAGAAGCGTCACAGACCAGAAGCAGGTAAAGGACAATTTCAGCCACCCAGCCTGCCCATTCCCATGTCTGAAGTTAACATTACCTGAGCTGCTGTTAGATCATAGCCAAGGATCATATGAACAGAGAAGGTCACCACACTGGCAATGACTACAACTATGGGAGCCACTCCTACAGTGATGCTCTGGACATATCCAACACGTTCCAAGATTTTGCGTTCTTCCTCTCTGATTTCTGAGAATAGAGAACACAACCGCAAAACACATGAGGCAAGCAGAACACGCAGCACATGCATGAAGCTCTCCATGTTAGTTAGAGAACTTTCAGTCATGACATCACAGATATGTTCCAGAACTAAACTTATCGTGGAACAAAATGATGATATAGATAAGTACTAATACCAAAGACAAATAATATGCCTATGTTTTAGGTTTTAAAATGCCCAGCCCTGGAGCACGTCATTTTTAAGACTAGCAATCCCAAGAATGAATGCAGATTGGCTCTCTCATTACAAGCAGCCATACAAGTTCAACAACAGTGAGAAAGAAGTTTCCGGTGTCATGACCAGGTTTCAGCCGAAGCAGAGTGCTAAATGATCTAGCAAGGTCTCTTTCTTGCCAAATTGTTGGGAGGTGGAGAGAAAGGAAACTGACACTCACTTTGAACATTCTGAGAGAAGGCTTTGACCCAGGCATACATTTTAATGAACTTAATGTAATTAAGAACTTCATTCATTTTCTGGACACGCTCATCGGTTACAGACACACACTGCCTTCTGAAATAAGCTGTGAGGCGGGATGCAAACATCTGCAATGAAAAGAGGCACCATAAAACCCAAGAGCAGACACAGTAGGATCACCTTTAACAACAAACAACACATATTAATCGAAGTTCACCAGGGCTGTGCAAGGTGACTTAATGGTGGTTTTCTCATCTCTAGGGGTCTTGCTGCCCAAGAAGGCAGGAAGGCTATCTGAAAGCATCCAGACACAGGATAAGTGGCAGGGAGCATTAAAAGGAAATAACAAAGTCTGGCACGAACAAACCACATTTCATTTCTCTTCCTTAAAGCTACAACTTTCTAAATGCAGTAATATTATTCAGAAGACTGGGGTTTTTTAGAAAACAATTTTGGGTTACGTTTTTATATGTCAGTCATTGTAGTAGTTTTAAAACACTGTTTAGATATTGTATGTGATATACTGTGTGCAATATGATTAACATTATATAGTGTGTATTTACTAAATATATTACATGGGGTATTTTTTTAAAAATGCATGTTTTTAGACTTCATGGTTTTTACAGACATTTCCCTAAATAGTTTCATCAAAAAGCATTGGGAGCCATATCTATTTGTGTGGTTGACTTCTTTGCAGATTTACCACAACTGTAATTGATCCTTATTTCTGTGTATCATCTAGCAAAGAAGATCAGTGTTTGACCTTCATATGCGACCACCAACATGCAGCTGACACGCTTTTTTCCTTTACACAAAGGAAGTGCTACTCATATAAAAAAACGCATCACATTTGATTGAAGCAGACTTTCTGACCTTTCCTTCCTAAATACACCTTCAGCTCATAGGCAGATAGGCACCTACTCACCATTGCTGGGTAGAAGAGAATGAAGACTGCCGATCCCAAAAAACCTGTTGGTCCCAGTATGATGACGTTATAAACCATGCCAAGAATAGCAACGATAGGACCTCCAGCCAACAAGCTACCCACTGCTGTCGCCTCATACATTCTCTGTCCATCATTAGAACACATGTTTATGAGCTGAAACACAATGCAAATGAAAGATGCCTCAGAAGATTTAACTCCTAGTATTTACAGGTAGCTTTTCTGCACATGTGCATTCAAAGCCGTGTACAACAACAATTTAATTCATTTTGTTTTTAAAAAAAATTACCAGTCAATAAAACTGAACACTAAAAGGCAGCTATGGAGCAATGCGGCAAGAAAGAAAGAAACTCCAAATGACTGTTCAGATCCAAAGGTGGGGAAAGAAAACTCCCCAGCAAGGGAATTCCACATCTGAGTACCACTGCAGAAGCAGTATGGCCAGGAAGGGCCAACCGTATAGCTTGGAGAGATTCATATGGGTGATGCTGGCCTTCCAGGTAAGTCTGCCCCTACCCCACGCCAAGCCAATTAAGATGAAACGCAAGAGCAAAGGCACTTGCAGATAAACACTCCTTGAAGCAAGCACAGCAGACCATTTTTTGCTTCCCACCTTCAGAAGTCTTGTTATTCTTCCTGGCGTTACTTTAACCAGGACTAGTTCAGATAATGACTAAACAGCATGTTATCAGAAGGCACTTGGGACAGGTTAAGGCTATGGAGGGGAACACACAGAGCCCTCTACATAAACTGCTTGCCTGAGTTAACTGTCTAGCTGGGGGTTGTATCTGCTTGACTCGAACTGCAGGTTACTCTGAGTATGTGGGGGCATCCCCACACCGCCCACTCCCCCCTCCCCGCCCCCGGGTATTTTTGTTTTTTGCAGTGGCAAAAGGATGCATTTCAGCCTACCTCTCCCAAAGACTTTTCCTTGATATTTTTCAGCTTGAGTATTTTCTTAAAAGCCATGGTAAGGATAGCTCCGCGCAGTCTGACCCCAGTGCGGTAATTTAAAGCCCAGGTTAAAGCCAAGGACCAGGAGCGCACTATCTCTGTCATTAAGAGGCCAAAAACTAACAAGAGGCTGTACTGCAGGTTGGGCTCCGTTTGCTGCGTGTATTCAAGGAGGTGTTTCACAACAAAGGCCTACAGGGAGAAATGCAAACATGCATGAACACCTCAATGTGCCAGAGGAACCATTTAATTGTTTTATGTTAAGTTAGAAATAAGGAGCTACTTCATTTCCAGTAAGAAACATGTATTGTTGATTGGAAGTCTTTGGAACCACAGCTATTAAATAATCCATGCTGAAAACAAGCAGTAAAGTTAAAATTCCGCAAGTGAAATAATTTGGAATTTTTCAATGGTTTATAAGAAAATCCTGCTCCTTGAGGTAATCTAACTTAACATAAATCTGTCAGTTAGCTGAAAGCAATCCATCATCATATTCTTTATAGTAATCTGTACTTATGCAAAAACTGAGCACATCTTTTTTAAAAATAAAAAATAAAAGATATACACATGACATTAAGACCTGTTTTATTTCTTTGTTTCAAACGTGCTTATTTGATAAAAAGGAACAAATGTACCTACAGTTGAACTGGGGAAGAGTGTGAGAAGGACATTTTGCAAAACATTCCTGAAAATAAACATCAGCAGTTTAATAGTAAAGAAAAGGACAAGCAAGAAAATAAAAAAGGCGATAGCAACAATTAAAAAAAAAAAACGCAACCCTTCTCCCACTCCACCCCGGCCTCCCCCCTCAAAAGACAAAAACAATTTTACCTCGGCAATCACATTTCAAACACCACCTGCAAAGAGAGAGGGAAACAGCACCAGAGCACGAGTCCCCCATCGCGTGTGCTGACCAAGGGGCACAGTGCAGTACACAACTCACGTTCATCGCAATATTAAGTACTAATAAATGGAAGCAGTAGCTTTATTATTATTTTGTAAAGTGCCACCATATTAAAATGGATAAAAACATCTCACAAACACTGTACAAAAGAAAAGAAAAGAAAGGTGCTGTGGAAAACATACAAATCTGCACACATAAGGAAAAGTTATACAAGGCCTGAATCCAACATACAGTCTGGCTTCCGACAAAAAAACAAGTTAAAACTTCACATACACACAGAATTTAAACGATACATGAAAAAGCAGAGCCAGTATTTGTTCACAAAGTCCGAGGAAGAGCGAAACTTGTGCGGCTAGTCAGGAAGACTTCCAAGGCCGGGTGGGCTTTCGTGACTGGTTTAACAGAGCTCTACTACAATAAGGCTTCCCAGTCGGACTTTTTCAACGATGCCTACAGATGCTGGCATTTAGGGTTCTTTAATCAGAGCTGAAGTACCTTTGCCAACCACAAAAATCTGAAACCAAGGCAGCGGTTTGGGAAGGCTTTCAGAGTCCGCAGGAAGTCCTCTTGACTAAACTAAGGTTTGCAAATCAGAGTTCTGTGCAACACAAGAATGGATGGGAAACGAACGCACACTGCTTCAAGCAAAGGTAATAGCCGCTAAAGCCCAGCATCAAGTGACAGATTAAAAAATGGAGGCAGAACAAGCACGTGAGTCCTGAGGTAGTCAACTCTGAATGTCATAATCGAGAACTCAACTGTATAGCATTTCTCCCATGCACTTCCGTGTGTACATGTTAAGAGCCAGGTGTCCATCATGTTCCCAAAGTGACCATTAAAAGCACAAAAAGAGAGCCTTATACAAATTCCTGATCAAAGTGCAACAGCTCATGTTTCAAGGTTATGTAAGCCAGCTTTCTCCTCCATTGGCCTTGCTTTACATCCTTCATGTTCAAGACATAGCAGCTGGCTTGGTGTTACTTAAGCAAGAAGGTATTTGGTTCTTTCCTAGCATTCAATCCTACAAAGGCAGCTGAGTCAGTGGAAGAGCCAATAACTCCTGAGCCAAAACCTTACAACACACTGACAGGTGTGGTACAGGGGGGAAAGTCTCTAGCAGAGCATGTGCAACATCAGAAGGAATTCTCTTCTTCCCTAATTTAGAGTGTTCCTTTTTATTGCACACGAAATCAGAAACTCCAGTGTAGAATAAGAAATGTTGCTTACACTTTTTTAAGATTTGAAGAAAGTTGTTATAGCAATATTAAGAGGGAAAATGACAACATTTTCAATCTTATAACATTGTTTTTGGTTAAAGCAATGAAGAGAATACCATCATATAAAACTGTACAAAAATTATAGCTACCAAAACTAGCAGAGGTATGGGAAATCACTTCTGAAAACTATCATGGAAATAGCTGCCCTTAGCTGCCTGACTATCTTAAGCATTCCCATGAATAAACATCACCTTACCTTTCATCTTGGCGTTGGATTCTGCCCAGCTTGACTGTCTCATTCTGATCGCAGAATACAGCCATCCTGGAAATTCTAAAGAACAGCTTCTGTCATTGGTTCCACTACAGAGAAAAATCCCCCCCAGCTGCATCCAGCTTTTACAGCACAAAGGAAGCTGTGGCTGGAGTTGAACTGGAAGAGTTGGAGGCTTACCTCAAATAGCTCCCCCTTCCAACCAACCCCCCTCCCCACGCCCCACAATACACCTTCTTCAAAAACTAAATGAGGAATCAAACTGCACTTCACTGCAACAGGAACTTTTGCTGTTCTTCCAAAGAGAAAAAGCTGCTTCTGAGCATCATCCAAACCCAAATTTAATACCTTTGGCAGGACTGAGCAAACCTGAACATGAAATGCTTAGCAGCCCCCACAATAGAACATATTTTTAAAAGTTACATCTTAGTCTGAGCTCTACAGGCATTAGACAAACCCATGTTGTCTCAACTGGATGAAGGGTTAACATGAGTCTGAAAACAGTGCCAGGAAAGAAATTTTTACAAAATATACTTTAAAGGGGGAGGGGGCAGACTATTGCACATTTGGATATACAAGGAACTTATGGACAGTAACACCTCTATGTTTAAGAATTTTAAGAACTGCTGCTTCCCATTAGCATACCATGTTTACTGCTGAGAATGGCAATTTGCAAAAATGGCTCATCTTTACTTAGCAATACAAAAGGGTAATTTGGGTGCTCTGTTTTCAAGCACCACTTTCACATGAAAAGATTTAAAAACAAAAAAACACTGATATTTCAGCACAAACAGCAATTAGGTTTCAAAGTAGTGAGGTAGTAAGGATTCCTCTCTTGTTCCAGACAACAAAGTCAATTAATACGAGTTCTTCCTTCAGAGAACACAGGTTACTGAGTAATGGAGGATGTGCACAGATTAGGTACATCCTAATCCTGCACAGAGTATATTCTATTCAGTTCCTTCCTGTCTTGCAGTTTGGTTTGATGGATTGGAATCATGTAGTCCAAAGACATAAGGGACAACTCTGCTACCGACTCTATGCTAGAGGTAAGAGCATCCACAGGGCCCTGTAGTGAAACAATGACAGAAGCTCTTCTTGGGGGAAGCTTGTTCTGATTAAACCTCATTCTTACTGGCAATTAAAAGCATTATCAAATAAAGCCACTTGCAAGTGATTCAAAGTTCCACCACCAGCTATTAACAAACAAAACAGAACAAAGAAAACCAAGAAAAACTACTTACTCCCTTCTTAACAAGGAACACAAGAAAACTTTCGAGATTTAAGAAAATGAGTGGGATTTGGAAATTTTTAAAAAGAGAGAGACAAAAGACAAGACTGTTTTTAACATTAACCTCAGCTGTACTTACCCAAGCATTGAACCATCCCGCTTAACAGCACACTGAAATGTGTACTACAAGCAATAACACTGCTCCTACTCCTCAAGGGAAATTTGTAGAGAATAGATTTAGTCAAGATGTTAAAGAGTAAATCTTGCACTGCACGTGCAACAAACAGGCGACAAAAAAAAAATGCTGTGAATGTCAAGTCCTACATGCTGCATCTTCATTACCACCTACAAGTAGCAGCTACAGTCTTCCAATCATGCCACCAGAAGGATAACCTATCCGACTGCCTTTTCAAAGAAGTCGAACAACACTAGCTCTGCAGAATCCTCTGAGCCCTGTTTCCTACAGATCTTAAGAAGTGATTTAGTACCAGCACTCCATTCCATTTCTTGCAGAGAGCACTCAAAGCAAGTGACCTAACAAAGGACTGCTTTGCTGCTTTCCCCCAAAATTCATCACCCTCCCGTATCCAGCCACCTGGTACAAACAATAAAAACCGCCACATACACACAGAACAGTTTGAAAGCTTTAAGATTCCCGCAGCATTCTGAAAAGACTTATTCATTTTCTGCAAACTGCAAGGCATATTTCTAACTAATCAAAACATTTCGAAGATCCTCTGCAAGAACTTGGGATACATTAGCACTGGCCATGGGATGGAGCCCACTCTGGATGTTAGACAAAGGATGGATAGTACTTACTGGTCCACTGAAGCCAGCAAGTTGTGTGACCATCAAGCACACTATGGAAATGATGAGCCTAGTGCGACAGAAGACCCATACGACCCTTCGGAGAGAGGCATCATCTGGCCCACGTTCATGCAGTTCTCGCTGCCACAATCTTTCCAGCCTGGAACAACACAAAATACAGATGTAAGGAATCTCACCTCCATTTTCTTCAACATCAAATAACATGAACTAAATGGGACAAGAGCGGGAAATTTTTAATAAAGAAAGAAGGAGAAACAAGATCCAAAGGAGAGCCACTGGCATAGCCCTTAATTAGGACACACACAAAAAAATGGTATTCAGTTCATTTCTGAAGGTTAGGAAAAAGACAAAGAAAACAGATAGGAGAAAGTTCCAGAAAGAAGTAGTCGGAACAGCCTTCAATCACCACCTGACACAACATCTTACAGTAGGCTATCCCAAGGAAGGCAAATCTTTTTAGAGACAACATAGCAAAAACATACCTTCTGCAGTTAACCTCCGACGACTCATGGGTTGATAAGGACCATACATCTTCTGTGAACAGTTCTCCTTTCTTATAGGCTGTTCGTGCCAGAGGAGTAAGCCAAGAGAATGTCAAATAGGAGAAAAGTCCGGCATTGTCTATTGGATGTCGATGTCTACAATTAGAGAAGAGCTATTATAACAAAACCAAAAGCATAAAACACACTACAGCTTTCAGAAGTAAAATAAGACATTTAATTATTCAAGATGGTGGCTGCCACTTTTTCTTAGAAAGCTTAGCTGTATGAGTGGGAACTCACTTTTAAAAATCAAAGTTGCTATTTTTCCAACAAGCATGCTTCTATCACCTCTAAACACTTCTATTTTCAGGTCAGCTGTGTCTGTAGTTTAATACACCAAGTCTTACTTTGAAGTAGTCCGGATAGGTTTCATCAAGTTCAAGCCATGGTGATATTTTCCTCTGTGATGGCCCTTATCCAACACGCCCAAGTGAGAATTTGTTGGGACATCTAATGGAAGACCTTCTGCCCGAGCAGCTGTTTCCAATGCATCTTGGAATTCAAACGGCTTGACAGGAGAAAATAGAATGCAAATAAATTGGATTTAAAAGCATTTTCTGCCTCAGTCCATTTCATATCTTAAGGATCCTAGCAGAATGGCAGAGCACATACTTTGAATATCCCACTTCAATCTCTTGACACCTCCAGGTAAAAGTGGTAAAGACTCCATCTAGAAACCATGGCTAGGCACTGCCAGTCAGTGCTGACAATGCTGAACTAGATAGGCCAGAGGTTTGAACCTGTATCAGTCACCTTCCTGTATTCCAAGCAATTCCATGGCCCCGCTTGATGGGGGCTAGTGCATTCCCATCTACAATAGGAAAACCACTGGATTGCTCTTTGCTTTTCTGGAGGCCCAGAAACTGTATCCTTTCTACCCAATACTTTACAGATTCTTTTTTTAATAATGTACTTTAAAGATGTGCTTCATAATTTTACTTACTTACAAGACAGATGACTTAATGACTTTTTACAGACAGGAGAATCTAACAGTATAATCTAACGGAACAATAGTATAATCTAATCTCCAATATATAATTAAACAATTGGTGGTGTATGACACAACCTTTGACTAGTGCCTATGTGGTACAGAATACAAATTGAGCTGAAGAGAGTTAAGGTGTCAGAACATGCCATTCTTTTCTTCAGAAGAATAACTCTGCCTCTTCACTCAGTAACATGGCAAGTATTTGAAATTTTCCTGGCCACTGCTCTGCTCAAAGCACCAGCCTCTCTAGCACATAACGAAGATGTTATTTTGCATCTTCATCTTGTAGCCCAGCCGAGACACAAATGTGACTTGCAATAGCATAGCCTCAAGTGAATTACTCAAGCCCTGATTAACTTTTCAAAAACCTTCTCCAGTTTGCCTCAGAGCTCCCACGAGACACAGTAATTGAAAATCCTATCATCCTCTATAATCCCACACACGAAGCTATTACATGTGATTTGAAAATCACAAGGCCTTTATAGCTGTTCATTTTCTGAAACCATACTAAGAAGGTGGGGAAGAGAAAGAGAGAGAGAGAACTCATGAAATAAAACAGCCAATAACGTACTATACTGTATGCATGTAGCTCAGCATAAGAGAAAACTGGAGGTGCAGGTGGTTAACCTTAGCTAACCTAAACAGGTATTGCTTCCGGAAAGAAAAATTACATTACAGTACATATTTCATTTCAATGACTAAAGCAGATAAGAGAAAGCTGCAAGCACCAATAACTGGTTTACAGGGTTTCCTAGGAAGGTTTTTTTTAAAAAAAAAAACCTATGAAGGAACCCTAAGATGGTTGGATAGTGCCTTATACAGTCATACCTCGTGTTACTTCCGGGTTTAGCCGCTCGCGCATGCGCAGATGCTCAAAATTACGTCATGCGCATGCGCGGAAGTGGCAAAACGTGACCCGCGCACATGCCGTCGCATCTTACGTTCTGTTCAGGATGCAAACGGGGCTCCGGAATGGATCCCGTTCGCATCCCGAGGTACCACTGCATGCCTTAAATGAAACTCCTGCAACCCAGCTGGTGTCAAACGTATTGCTCTACTTTCCTTTGGACCACATCAGCAAAGCCAAGAGAGGGGTCTTTTGTCTGGGCAGCCCAGGACCTCCAAACACATAGTGCCCTTGCTGCTGCCCTGGGGAGGTCATTATGGTGTTGCTAATGCAGCAGTCTAGACTTCACCCCCAGAGGCGCACTCCATTGTCTTTCAAGACAGACTGATGCCAACAACAAAGTAGTTATGGTAAGTTAATCCATGTATTGCCTGGTCTGGGATAATGGCTCACCAAATATGGGTCCTTTAAGGGAACATAGGGAGGGCTCCATGCCAGAGAGCAAGTGCATGGGCTTCTCTCCCTCAACTGTCTGAGCTAGAAACACAAAAGGCCAGAGTTGACTGTTGAATTATGTGAGCTATAATCTGGAAGCAAAAGCTATTACAGTGGTGCCTCGCAAGACGGAATTAATTCATTCCGCGAGTTTTTTCGTCTAGCAAATTTTTCGTCTTGTGAAGCACGGTGTCGGAAAAGTTTTGGAAAAGCTTCAAAAAATCGCCAAAAACCTCAAAAAAGGCTACTACACCGCGTTCTATGAGTTGCTCCTCGAAGTCAAGTTGCAACTGTATTAAGGGTGTTAAGAAAAAGGAAACAAACTTGCAAAAAATGCAAGACGTTTTCGTCTTGCGAAGCAAGCCCATAGGGAAATTTGTCTTGCGAAGCAGCTCAAAAACCGCAAAACCCTTTCATCTAGCGGGTTTTTCGTCTTGCGAGGCATTCGTCTTGCGGGGCACCACTGTATCTGGAAAGGCACAGAGAGAGAGAGCACGCCATGTCTGACTTCTCCTGAAATCTAAGGCTGTGGTGATGGGAGAAGCAATATCCTCTTAGGGTGTTAATGCTGTGAACCCCTCAGCCATAGGATCAGCTTGTATTGTAGATCAGTGTTTCCCAACCTTTTTTGGGCAAAGGCACACTTGTTTGATGAAAAAAATCTCGAGGCACACCACCATTACAGCCCCGTGACGTCAGCGCGCAGCGTCACGCCGGGAGGGACGCACGAAAGTGTAAGTTTCAATTTTTTCCCCTCCCCCTTGCCGGGGAACCTCCAAGCTTTGGGGGGGGGAGGAGGCAGCAAAGCGAGGCAGGAAGGAGAGCGCGGCTTGGCTGGGTGAGCTTTGGCAGGGGCAGGGAATGAGAGCCGCGAGGTGGGCGCTGTGGACGGAGGCTCTGCCCGCCGAGCTCGCAGGCAGCCAGGCAGGCAGACGGCGAGAGCCCCGCGCTGGGCGGCCTCTCCTCGCCGCCGCCGCCCCGCCTCTCGCCGCCCGACTTGCCCGCCTCCCTCCAGGCAACATCTCGCAGCACACCAGGCAACATCTCGCGGCACACTAGTGTGCCGCGGAACAGTGGTTGAAAAACACTGTTGTAGACAATCACCTGTCTCAAGAGACAATAGAGTGCGCCTCTGCAAGATTTGCCCACTTTGGAAGAATGGCAGATGAAGCTGATTGACTGTATGGGACTGGCAGAAATGACTAGCAGAATCCGTGACCAGGGAGAAGAGTCGGCAGAAGAAGACTGGAAAAAATTTAAGGACTATTTACAAAAATATTGTAAAATTAAGGAATGTTGAATGATGTTGGACTGAAATTAAGTGGTTTCAAGCTGTAATTATGATAAAATGGTTTTCTTTTCGTAAGCAAGAATTCAAAGTTATAATAATCTAAGATGTTGGAGAGATAAGGATTTGCTGTATAAATAATTTGAACTGGATATACAGGAAGGGGAGGTATGAGGAAGTCGGGGAAATATGTTATGAGAAAATAAGTTGTGAAATTTATGTGTCTTTAATGTTTTTATGTTTGCTTTTTTCTTTTTGTTTGTAAAAAATTGGAAACTCTAATAAATATTTTTTAAAAAAAATAAAAATGGAGTGCGCCTCTGGGGCTGAAGCCAAACCAATGAAGAATCACAATGCCTGCTGTGGCTGCAGAGACTGGTGGCAGTAATAGTAGTAGCGGTAATAATAATAAGAATTCATTATTTATATGCCACCCAGCTGACTGGGTTGCCCCAACCTCTCTGGGCAGCTTCCAACAAATTAAAATGTATCTGTGTAGGGTTTACTCCTTGGTTTTTTTTTCTCCCAAAGATGTTCCACAAGGCAGTGGGTATGGCTTTTCCCTTGGGGTATGTGTGTATGTACATATATGCATATACATGTGTACATATACATGTGTGTATGTGTGTTGTATATATGTGTAAATAAACCATATATCATAAATACTCCACTGTCTCCACTGTGTCTCATTCTGAAGAAAACATTAACTCTGGGTAAGCACCTGGAACCCCTGGAATCTTACAATGCTTGGAGATTGGGGTGGCATGAAACAATATTTTTATTGTATGCCTGTTTATTTTACTGTATTTTAATGTTAGTATATTTTCTTATCTTGTTCTAAACTGCCCTGAGATTCCCAAATAGGTGGTATGTAAATACAGTCGTACCTTGGTTCTCGAACAGCATGGGTTCCAGGAGTCTGTTCAACTTCCGGAACCATTTGAAAATCAAGGCGTGGCTTCCAATTGGCTGGAGGAGCATCCTGCAGCCAATCAGAAGCTACTCCGGTCTTTCAGCTTCCGAAAATCGTTCGAAAACCAGAACACTCACTTCCAGGTTTCAACCGTTTGGGAGCCGATTTGTTCAGGAGCCAAGGTGTTTGAGATCCAAGGTACGACTGTACAGTACTTTAATAAATAAAATAAATTACTTCCCCCAGTCATGTCACAAAGTCAACTAACAAAGAGCCTAAAATAATGTAAAGGAGCTCTTCTATCTGGAAGTACTACATCAATCCTTAAACATTTCTGGGCCACGACAGCATAATGCACAATTACTACACAGCTACAAGCGCATTTCTCAACCTTACTTCAAGGCGTCACAGGCCATTAATGCAGGTATGAATAGTGTTCCTTTGGTCTTCAAGCCATGGTGGAGCAGGCGGGGGACCATGCAGAAAAAGAGCATCTACCCCTGCAATTCTTCCATTTTAAAGTGTATAAATGGCATGCACCTCCTAAGCATGTATTTGCACTGTAAAAATATTCAGAACCTGCAACCCTGGGCTCATATGCTCCTAGCCCCGCCCCCATCACCCTTTAAGATTAACCACATCTTGCCACCTAGAACCACATAAACTGTCGTTAACATGGTTTGCTGAAACAAGACAACTCCAAACCATTAAGTAGCTGTCTTAGCAAACTTTGATTAAGATTAACAACAACTTAGTGTTTGGACACAATGTTAAACTGTAGTTAAACTAAAATGGAACTAGAAGGTTCTGATCTCTTCCTCACAGCCAGGGAGGGGGCAGCACACAAGGCTGAGGTTCAGTGCAGCTCACAATATACATATATACAGTGGTGCCTCGCAAAACGAAAAGAATCCGTTCTGTGATTCTCTTCGTCTAGCGGTTTTTTCGTCTTGCGAAGCAAGCCCATTGACGGATTAGTGGATTAGCGCTATTAGCGGCTTTTAGCGGCTTATCTGCTGATCGGATCAGCTGATAAGCGGCTTAGCGGCTTAGAAAAGGGGGGGAAAGGGAGAAAAACCCGCAGGAACTCGCAAGGCATTAAGCCCATAGGAAATTCGTTTTGCGAAGCACCTCCAAAACGGAAAACCCTTTCGTCTGGCGGGTTTTCCGTCTTGCGAGGCATTCGTCTTGCGGGGCACCACTGTATTGCAATGTATAATCTCTGGATGGTGGTGGAAAGAAACCACAATCTATCTTAAAAATTTATTTTACAAGGATTCTGCATTATGGAAGGGTACAGCTGCAGCTAGCGCTTTAGTGCCCTCATAGTTGCTGACAAGACTGAATTATGCATTGTTTGTTTAATTATTACATTATTTCTACAATTAACTTAATACACTCTAAGAACAGAGTTTTGGCTGCCCACAAGAGCAACTTGCATTTCCTCCCTGAATTAATGAAATGCAACTCAAAGAGAACATTACAATCTTTTCTGAATATTTAGTTTTCATCAGCCAGAGTACAGAGAATCCAGTCCATTTTACTCCTTGTTTGCAGAGAATTAGCAGGAGCTTCACCAAACTGGATTAAGTACCAACTTATTTGCACTTCTACAGTCACACAATTAAGTTTCTGGCTCACTATTTGTCCCTGCAGTTAAGAATAATGAAAAGAACAGCAATGCGTCTGCCAGAAGCACAGTGAAATTTAACAATCAATAATGTTATGCAGGGCTGTTCTTCACAGATCAGGGGTTGGAGTCATAGTGCGCAACTTATCACAACTCTAGGAGTATTTGGGTCCTCTAATTATTGAGAAGTCAAGACAGCAGAGAGCAACACATTCATGCAGCCTCCCACAACATCCTGCCCTCCAGATGCTTCGAACTACAGCTCCCTTCATGCCTAACCGCTGGCCATGCTGGCTGGAGCTGATGAGAGTTGTAGCTCAAAACATCTGATGGGCACCAGGTTGAGGAAGGCTGCAGTAAAGAGACTGTCATATCGGTTATGCAAAGCTCCATCATTTTAACCTAGTTTAAATATTTGCCTAACATAACCAAAGCTTCTAGGGTTCTTCAGCAACATCCTTCCCTAGAACCACTGACGTAAAATATGAATACAACTCTCACAAATAGTTACTCAATTCAGCACATTTACATAATATGTTCCTTGCAGAGTCTCTCCTCACACTGTGTGATTTGTGGACTTCCTTGCCAAGCAAGGTGTTAAAAAGGCTTAGTTGCAATAAATTTCAAAAAAACATGTAGCCTGGAGGAAAGAATAGCAAGAGTTTGATCACTTCAGCAACTTCGTTTCTACATGTCTTTTATCCTTCTAGCAAGGCCCTTCATTATATCAAGTGACAATTTAATACTTTTGTTTTTCAACGAGGGCCACAGCCAAGTTTTGGGTTTGGTTTTTAAAAAAATAAAAAGAAAGAATGTGAAAGGGCGCACTATTGCAACATTTCCCATGTCTCCTCCATGGGATGCAGAAATGCCTTCTGTCCACCAAGGGCATCTGAAGGCTAGGCTGTAAGGACACAGGAGGGGCCTGAATTGCAATGACAGAAAACAACAAGACCCGCCTAGTGGCTGCCTGGCACAGCTGGGAGGAGAAAAGAGAAGGCAAGTACAGATCAAACACCCTCAAAAAGAAGAGGGCATGAACAATAGTTCTGCAAGAAAAGAGGAACTTAGATATATATTGTTAAGGAGTTAACAGGATAGCTTCGAAGGGGAGGCTAGGCAAATGACAGAAATTGCATTGGTAAGAGCAATCCAGGAGTGCTATGAAGCAGAGGCAAGCCAGTGATTATATGGCATTGCCATGTGGGGGGCATGAAGCTGCCTCTCACGCTGCAGTTTTATTTATCGAGAGTCTAACACAATAGAAAACTGAAAACAGAAGGTCAAGTGTTGTGTGAGGGTAGGAATAAAAATAATTCTATAAGAATAGCTTTGTAAGTTTTATATACCGAACTGCAAACATCAAGGGGAAATAAACTGGTAATAAGGTACCCTAATGGAAAATGGACAGGTGTGAGAAATACAGTATTTAGAACCAACATAATTAATTAGGACCATCAGAAGTATACACAGCATTTGAGAGACAGCATTCCCCAGATTTATAAGACAGCATTATGATACTGTCTGTTTTTAATCTCTTTTCTAATATTTCATTATGTGGATTAGCCTCTTTTTCCCTGTTGCTGCACAGACTTGGAGAGCTCAAATGAAAACTCCAGAATGACAGCAGGTCATAGCAAGACTGATTTCCTGTCTTGTTTCAGGCAAGAAAATGCTACTTGTGAATCATTCTGAACACAAGGAACATAAAGTGTGGGAGAGCATACTGTCATGGTCCAACATTTTTCCAAGCATGAATGATGACAAAAGGCTGTGTAGCCTACACTGTGAAGTGGAAAGGACACAAGCAGACCAGCTAAATTTGTAAATTTCATTGCTGATACCAAGAGGATATTTCCTCCCACTCCACTGGATAATCCTTTCACTTTTTAAACTTTAACAGGGCCACAAAACTCTCTGTTCTGGGTTGAGTGGCAAGGCAGTTAGTTGAAGGGGAGTAAAAAATAGCCCCAGATCAGTTTAAATCCAAAGAAACTCAGTCTCCTCTGATGCCCTCACACACCTGCAAAATTGGCTCCAAAATGCTGGGAGATGCTCTGGAGCAAATAGGGAGGAGGACACAGAAGAAAGAAGGGGAAGCCCTGTTGGATACAACCCCCTAATTCTGATTTTGATAAATGTTTGGCTCAGCCCATTTTTGCAACACAGTTGCAGCTCTCTTGATGTGTGTATCCAGAAATGGATATTGTATTATCCATGCTTTCGACACCTTTTTTAACTCTTTCCTCCACAATTTCACAAACATTGTTCGCAGATACTTAACAGACCCACGTTCAATTGGCCAGATTATGATAAAGGAAGCCTCCAAGGAGAGCAGAGAACATTAAAAATATGCTACATTAGCTGCACAGTCCACAGACAACTACCCCTAGCTGCTTCAAGCTTCTTTGCTGAGAATGTTACACAATGCATAAACCCAAGCTAGGACATAAACCAATCTGAAGAGCTATCAGACTACAGGGGCTGCAATGCTCTCAAATCCTTGTAGTTTAAAGAGAAGGATGCCTGCCTATAGAAACACTGTTGTCACCAGAAATGTGCCAGTTAAGTGCTACTATTGGATTCTGGATTTCACCAGTGGAACCAGCTTAGTGAAAGGTCACCACCAGCATTTGAACACAGGCATTCTAACTTCCCCTAACAATGAGAGCAATATTCTGCTGAGTCACAAACAACAGCAGGAAGCCTATAGCATTAAGGAGAAGCCAAGAGCTGGCACTGCACTTGAAACTATAGCCCACAGCGCAGTCTTTGAGGTTCCAGGCTCTTATGGGGCACCTGCTTAAAAAAACAATGGCAGGGGGAGTTTTCCATTAACTCACTTGAACACATTCCTTCATTTGGGGGCAGGAGCAGCAGCACAAAAGCACCACATATATTGCAGCATAAGCTTTTATGGGACAGAGCTGCATCTTCATCGGATGCCACAAAAAAGAAGATGCAGCCCTGGCTCAGTTCACATCACAGTAAGAGTGTTATAGGGCTGGGCAATATTCAACATTTCAAACATATTCAGCATTTCAACATGGTGTGATAGGAATTTTATGGTCTTAGATATATGGAAATGTTCATAAGTGTACTAACCAAGCATGTACATAGATCAGCACAGGAAGACCGACCTGGAACCATTTTGATTCCTAAACTGAGCAAATGTTTTCTCTGCAAGGTCAAAGTGGGAAACCTCCCCACTGTCTCTTTCCTCACAAATCCTGTCTTAAGGGCACATTTAAGATATGAATAGGGTGTGAGCCTGTGACATGGCCCAGGAACTAAGTATTTATCATTACAAAAGACTGGCCAGGCTACCCAGGCAATCCAATCAAGTAACCTGCCAGACAGGAGATAAACAACGACAGGAGAAAAACAACATTCAAATTTCTGTTTTAAGACCGACTTTTCTGTGATGTAAGTATGATGTATCTGAGGGGTGGTCTTAGGTTACACCCCTTCTGTGATGTATGTGATGTTTCTGGGGGTGGTCTTGATCTAAAGGGTGGCGATTCCCAAGTCTTTATAAGGCCTTGCACGCCATTTTCCTGGGTTCCTCCTCTCTCCTGCGGTTGAGGGGAGCACCCTGTTGCAACAGATCCATAAAGATCAAGCTTACTAGCTGCTTTGCTTCTCAATATTCTCTGGTTGGCCTCTGTTATCTTCTCCTACCAATAGGGAACCTATGTAAGGACTCTATGTGGGCTCTTGAATACCCCATAAGGGAAAAGGGCAATTTTTGTTTACAACAATGGCAGTGTATCACCAGCCAAACAAGCTGCATTGGCCTCAGCCTGCAAGGCCCTGGGTGAAATTGCCGCAAGAGCTGAGGCGGTTTCACCCCAGCACCTAGCAGGCTGGGACAACACAGCCTTTTTCTATGGCTCAGCTGGGGCGCAGGAGGGCTCCCACTAACAAGACTCAATGTGTTTGGGTATAGTGTTTTCTATCATGTAAAAATAGGTACTCTCATGCACAGAGCTGCCATAACTAGGTAAGGTAAAAGGTAAAAACTAGGTACGCAACATGCCAATCATGTTATGCAATAATAAGCGGCTTTCTGTTAACATTACCCTTTTCCAAAGTTTCCCAGAGTATTGGTTTGTTGCTGTTGTTTATGCATCTGGTTGCAAAGCAAAGTATCCATCTCTGTCAAAATTACTAGGCCTCCCATACTTCCCAAAAATAATTGGATTTTCTTCCCCAACCTAGACTGCACACATTGCAAGAACAGCGGTAGAGCAGCAGAATGACAGCGGACAATTTCCGGGGCAATTTTATTATTTATGTAAAACCCTATTTCCTAATTAAAATGCAGGGTTTTTTAACGCAATGGCTAGAATATCATAAAATGTGTACAATGAAGAGTCAATAGTGTGATCTATGAAATGTATGACTGTTTGCATGAAATCTGATTCTTCTCATTGAATAAACTACCCCTAAATCACAATTAGCCAAGAGTATTTACTGGTTAAATTTGGTTTTCTTATGATTGCATCATGAACTTTTTTCTAAAAAGTATTAATAATTTTATTATTTATACCCTGCCTATCTGGCTGGGTTTCCCCAGGAAGAAGGATTTCCCATTTTACCAGCACTTTTCACAGAAGATCTCAAAAAAAATCACCCATCCCTCAGTAGGTAAAAGTATCCCCTGGCTACATACAGTCTCCAGAAACCAGAAGGCCTATTAGAACTTCAACACTTCATGGGACACAAATGGATTCCAAACCCTTGCTATTACCATTATAATTATGAATATGAAAGGACAACCACACTCACTGAAATCCTCATGGTACTAAATAATATGCTCATCTCAAAGCAGCCTAGGTAAAGGTAAAGAGACCCCTGACCATTAGGTCCAGTCGTGGCTGACTCTGGGGTTGCGGCGCTCATCTCGCTTTATTGGCCGAGGGAGCCAGCATACAGCTTCCGGGTCATGTGGCCAGCATGACTAAGCCGCTTCTGCCACACATCAAGAGCAAACTGGTTGACATTCCACAGGTGCATGCATGATTCGAAGGGTGCATTGCTTTAAAAAAAGCAGGTGATGAAGCATCAGCACCAAGACATACAAGGTTCGATCTACAGCACCTCTGTTTAAGATCTCGGGTAACAAGAGTTGGGAAAACTAATGAAAGCAGCTCCCACACAAATCTGACTCTACTAGGCAAATCCATCAGCAAGGATACACCAGTACCAATAATAGCATATAAATAAGCCAGTGACAACCACCAATTTCATTCAAGCAGACAACAGGGAAAGTTTCTACTATCCAAGAACTCTCCTTCCTTGGAAGTTTTTAACAATTATATAATTCTGTGATCTGTGAGAGTGTATCCTCATCACAGGTCTCTTTACTGCATGACACATAATCTACTGGAATCTGGCACACAGTATTTTCTGTGACAGCAACTGTGAAATTCTGTTTGCTTGTTTGTTTTTATTAAATCAGTGGTTTAATAAAATCAGTGGTTTTTATACCACCCTTCATCTGAGGATCACATGGCAATATAAACACACAAAAATACATAACATAGTAACAAAAATTACCAATAAAACACATCAGTTTAAAAGGCCACAGATGGGTTTAATTAGCCAAAGGCCCGAGAGAAGAGGAATGTTTTTGCCTGGCGCCTAAACATATGTAACAAAAGTGCCAGGTGAGCCTACCTGGGGAGAACAATCCACAAGTGAGAACCCACCACAGAGAAAGCCTGTTCTCATATTGCCACCCTCCGGACCTCTACAGGCTCTTCATATGTTCTCATTATAAATATGAAGCTGACGTAATAAAATTAAAACTACTAAACTAGGCAGTTCCAAAAGCTGCCACTCAAAAGACAAAAATCACAGCTCCTGACCTTGTGTTTGTCTTGCTGGTAATTCAGCCCATCTTGTTCTTCATGTTGGCCTGGGCTGCCTCTCTCCCTCACATTTCTATACCCAGGACTGGGTATAACATATTCTTTTCCTAGATCGATATCTTTCATCTTCTCCTTCTGTTAACGCCAGGGTTAACAAATGTATCTGCCACACAGAAAACTCTGGAGGAAAAAGAGACAAAGCAATCTTGCATTAGAATCATCACGCCCCGTATCTTCTTAAAGGATGTTTTAAACAAGCTTGGATTGCAGTTTTTGAATCCTATAGCAAAATATGACCATGCTACTATCCTTCCGTTACCACCTGCAGGTCCATGTCAGAAATTAGGCAAGCGCCAGGCACATTTTGTGACTGGTGCGGGTCCAACTGCTGTCACACAGAGATCTCTTAATGCCAGGTTGGTGATTGGGGAAAGCAAAATGTCACTTTGAGAAGGATCTGAAATATTTTATTTCAAGCTTGAATTTGATTTATTCTGGATTGTTTTATTTGATGTTTTAATGTGTTGTAAACCGCTTTGAGATTTGTTCTTTACAATTTAAAGTGGTATAGAAATGGAATTAATCATCACCATCATGAATTTGGAGAGGGGGCGGTGCTGAGACATTCCATTGTGGCAACTGTAACTTAGGTCTAAGGTGCCATTGGGCGATTAGATTATATACCTTGAGTGTCTAACATTGCTGCAGATTATATATATATCCCATGCACTACCCCAGCAGTGATCTCAAAGTAAAGAGAAACACACACACTACTCCCTAAAAAGTTTGTCATGCAAGTTTCAGAAGCAGCATTTGGAGTCCATGTGCCTGAAGATAGCTTTATCATCTGTTCTAAAACACTTCACAATTCTTAACATGCAGCAGGATATCTGCAAATGCAGAACCCAGCCATGATCTTGACAAGCACAGAAAGGTCATGAGGGACTACTGTATTTGACTGAACAGACCTATCAACACACTCCTGAATTTCACTACATGTTTCTGAAAGAAAAAAGCACAAGATGTAGCAATATGAATAAAACTAAGCTTTTGTCGGACAGAACTATGCATTAGGAAGAATGGAAACCCAGCTATTCTAAGCAGCACAAGGCACAAAGTTGGCTACAACAAAACACATACTTTAAGTTCCTAGAGACAGAAAGTGGCAAAAAAAGGGCTTATGCCTCATGGTAACATAAAAAACAAATTGCAGTTCTGTCCACAGCTGTAACATACTAGTCTACAAGGAGTTATGGTACTTCCAGGGACAGTGTCTATGGGTGCCAATCTCCACAACAATTGATGCTATTTCAGACTGAATATCCGTATCAGCAAGGAAGGTATAATTGCTATTGCACAAATATTCCTTTTAGAAATCTGTTGTTTAATCTTTATTCTTATAGGACCCCACTCAAACTATTTTATGTTACTCATAACTAGCTAAGAATCTTTTTTGCACATAAATCTTTCAAAGAAACAGGTTTATTTTTAAGGCAAGGATAAAAAGATGCTGTCACTTTTGAAGAAATGCACATGCAGAAACAAGCTGTTATTCTCTGCAAGTTCAGTTGAATGTTATCTTACACTATGCAATAGTTACAGCCAGTGCACTGTATTAATGCACCTCACACTGTCTCAAATGTGGTACAACTAATACAGCAACAATGCAAGTTCAGTGTATTCGTCACTAAGGCTGCAGTCCTAATCTTATGTAATGGAGTAAACACCATAGAATTCAATTGGTCTTAGTTTCAAGTAGAAAATAGTTGGGATCGCACTGTAAGCAACTATACCTTCATGTTACTATGTTTTCATCCTCCCAATGACGTCCATATTCCTTTCCTCACCCTTTTTTAAGGTTATGGCAACAAATCAACTGTCTATAAAGCCATCCCTTGGGGGGGGGGAGTCACCTTGATCTGGTGTCATTGCCTTTGATACCCCAAGGGCATTTAAAGCAGTCTTTACAAAAAAAATTAATACATCATCATAGCAGATCTATGAAACAGCCTCAGAGTGCATGAGTCTGCAAATCTTGCTATGTTGCCATGAAATAATCATTTTTGTCATTGGTAAAAACTGCACAAGTCTTCACATGAATTTAAAGATCTTTAGAAAAGCTATTTTCCAACAGTCCTTTTCATTTGCAGCTCATCAGGGTAGTTGCATTTGACTTGTTCCAAGGGATCTATACTGAACCCCCTCCCCCAAGAAAAAAACATTCACAGAACACCACTCCCTTATAAAATTTCTGGGTAGTCAGGAGGATGATTCTGCATCCTCTCTCTGTGCTGCCAGATCTGATGCTTGGTCATCCATTACTTTGTTTGCAGCACCATCTGTGGGGCCAATTTATAAACAGCAGCAAGCAGTTCTTGTTTTAAACAACACTTTTAATGCATAATTTTAGAACTGTGGGGCAGCAGCGGCAGCACCTATCCTCTGTTTCTCAACCCTTACATCTCTTGAAAGGTACCCAGCACTAGACAGCCTCTCTTCTGCCACCGAAAACAGCAGCAGCAGCAACGTAAACAAGGGAGGGGTCCTCAAACTGTAAACTGCTCTGCATAGGCCATTTCACAATCCCATTCACTTCCATGCAGATACCTGAAGAGGGTGAAGGGCTGCCTTTTAAAAAGCACAGCAAAGTGAAAGAGGGAGGACTTGTTTGGATGTCTGAAAAATCATTATTCTGCATGAAAAGGGAGAACAGGAAAGTCCTTTGTCACTAGATTTGTAGAAAGATGTGCTGTTCTGCAGGAGTGTGCAAGGGAGGGAGCATCCTAAACCACTGGTAGGGCAGGAGAGGAAAAACACCAGGACTGACTCTGCACCTTCTTATCTCTCTCTCTCTCTCTCTCACACACACACACACACACACACACACACACCAATTTCTTCCCCCCCCCACCTCCATAAAGAAGTTACAAACAAAAATTCAAGGAGTGCAATCCGAATCACACTTACTAGAGAGTAAGGCTGCGATCCTAATGCCAGCCACCTACCTGAGAGCAAGCCTATGTCACTATTGAGCACGGTGGGCCTTCCTCCCAAGTAAACAGGCACAGAAGTGGTCAGCCAGCCCTTCAGAAGCACTCCCAATGCCCTCTCCCCCCAGTTGCCCTCCCCACTTAAGGAAAGTGATGTCTGTTTCACTGCCCCCTTCAAGGCTCTGCCCCAAAGGTCTCGGCGAGAAAGAGCGTGGGTGGCACAAGGAACTGCCCAAGTTTGCAAAACGAAGAGGAAGAAACGAATCTAGGCTCCTGAATAAACTGGGAATGATGGGGAGGGGGAGGTTTTTTATTGTTGTTTTTTTGCTTGGGGGAGAAGAAAGAAAGGAGGAAATGAGATTCCACTTCTTACTGGAACCGAGGCTGCGTCAGCAATTAGGGAAGGCCGTCCTTTTGGTACTGTTAATCTTCTGACTGCATATGCAAATCTATAGATAGATATGTATGTCCCCTTTCCAATCCTGCCCGTTCCTGGCCCCACCCCGCACGAAATGCCTCGTGCATTGATAGGCCGCCGCCCCCTCCCATAAATAAATTACAAACAAAAAACCCCAGCCCAAAGTCAAAGGTATTGGGGGGGGGTGAGAGGGGCGCCTCCCCGGCGGATCTCTTTCAAAATGTCCTCCTTCTCTCCCCCCGCACCTTCCAAAAGACACCCCCCCCAAAAAAAAAACCCCAACAGCCTCCACCTTTTCTTTACAAGGAACTCCGTTCAGAGTCCAGGGTGGAGAGAAGGGAAGTCTTCAGGAGCAGCTCCCCCCAATATATATATATAACCCCCCCCCTCACAAAAACGACGCCTGAGGTCCCCATAACAGCCCCTGCCCCCCAAAAAGGACTTCTGAGGAGAACAAACCTCATTTAAGCCGTCCCCCCTCCTCAAGTGTCTTGTGAGGGGAGGGGGGCATTTCCCCAATTTAAATAATCGGGGCCCCCCTCTATTTGAATAACCGCCCTCCTACCTGGCTTGAGCGACAGCGCCTCTACAGCCCTCAGCGGCCCCGGAGCCACAACTGGGGTCAATAGGCAGCCCGAGAACCTCAGAACGGCTCCTCAGTCGCACTGCGCCTGCGCGGGCACCCGCGGGCAGCCCAGTCCGCTACCACTTACCACCACCACCAGCAGAGTCTTCTTTTCCCCTCCGTCGCGGGGTGCTTCGGGAGATGTAGTCCGCGTTCCCTGCCGGTGCCCCTACTCGAGCCGCGGAGAGGGACTACGCATCCCACAAGGCAGCGCGTGGGGCGGCAAGCCGGCTCCTTTCCCCGCAGGCTCCTCCCACTTTTATCCTCTCTTCTCGCCGGCCGGGTCCTGAACGTTCTGAGCGCCTCCCGGGTCCTTCTGGGCGCTTCACACGTGCGCTTCCCACCCCCTAGGGCGGCGCACGTGTCCGGGGGGTGGAGGGTTCCCAGCTCCGGCTTTGGGGTATATTACAGCGGGAGCTGCAAACGGCACGAGCCGGTTTTGAGCTGCGCGGACCCGTGCGCGCTTTCCCTGGTAATGGGGTCCCATTGAACTGAATGGGGTGCTGTGGGGCTCGCTTCTGTAGGCCTGTTGTCGCTGTTAATCTGCAGTCTTTGCGCGCGCGGTGGTTTTGGGGAAACGGGAGCTTCTTCCCCCCCCCCACCCACCCGGAATGAGCTCCGTTGGATTTTTCTTTGTAAAAACGCCCATAGGATTTTGCGCTGGTGCTGAGCCGGCTTCATCGGATGCGCGGAGTGGATAGGAGTGGTTTCGTTTTATTTGACAAGGTTCATGTACCGCTTTAATCAACAAAAACCTCATAAGTAGTTCAGATAATCAATGTAAAACATTCAATGCGAATACCAGTAACTTTAACAACAAACTGGTCTCAGGGTCGTTGCTTCTACCCCCACGTTAGGAGAAAGCTTTCCTGCGTTGGGGGGCGGGTGGACTAGATGACGCTCTTGATCCCTTCCAACAAGTCTATGATTCTATGAAATGCACATCAAGTTTATCATAGAATCTTAGAGTTGGAAGGAACCCCCAGGGTCATCTACTTCAACCCCTCTGCAATGCAGGAATCTCAGCTAAAGCGCCCATGGCAGATGGCCACCCGACCTCTGCTTTAAAACCTCCAAGGAAGGAGAGTCCACCACCTCTCCTGGGAGTCTGTTCCACTGCTGAACAGCTCTTACTTTCAGAAAGTTTTCCCGAATGTTTAATCAGAATCTCCTTTCTTGCAACTGGAAGCCATTAGTTCGAGTCCTACCTTCCAGAGCAGGAGAAAACAAGCATGCTCCCTCCTCCATGAGACAGTCCTTAAGATACTTGAAGATGGCTATCATATCTCCTCTCAGTCTCCTCTTTTCCAGGCTAAACATACCCAATTCCTTCAACTGTTCCTCATAAGGCTTGGTTTCCTGACGCTTGATCATCTTGGTAACACTCCTCTGCACATGTTTCAGCTTGTCAACCTCCTTAAATTGTGGTGCCCAGAACTGGACACAGTATTCCAAGTGTGGTCTGACTAAGGCAGAATAGAGATATTATTACTTCCCTTGATCTGGACACTAGAATTCTGTTGATGCAAAGTAGAAGTAAAATCAGTAATATCAATGGGCAGGGAAACAAAACAATAAAATCCTTCCAGTAGCACCTTAGAGACCAACTAAGTTTGTTGCTGGTATGAGCTTTCGTGTGCATAGCTTTTCTTGTGGCTGCCACACTGAAAGACTAATTGCTAGCAAGTGTGGCACAAACGTTAGTTGGCACTTGTAAAGGTGCCAGTTCCTCACACCAAATCAGTCAAGTGGGCATGTATTGAGAGTAAGGTGGTCTGTACTTTGTGCCATTCATTGCATTGCCCTCTGATAACCATTTGCAGTTCCATCCTGCCCACACTACGCTGCTGGGAGCTGATACGGAAGGGGGGGGCATGTCTTCTTCACCTCCTTCTTCGCTACAATATATCCATTTATTTCCAATTCTCAATGTCAAAAGGGACTAAAATCTATAAAATTCATAGAAAATCAACGTGCCAATTTGCTCAATTTCTCTAGGACTCCATGACACCTCCCCTGTCCTCCATAATCCCTCAAGCAAGATGTCAAGACCCTAATCCTGTCAAATCACTCTGCCAAGCCTTTCCTCCGGGCAAGGCCAGGTGGCAGACCATGCATACATGGACCATTGTCTTCTCATCAGGTACTCAGGATGTGCTTATCTGCGCATATCTCCAGCTCTGCATAATCCCCCCTCCCTCCTCCGTATGTTAATCCTGTGTAACCCAACCTCTTCTTAATGTATTCATGATGTAACTAGGATGTATTTTGCACTGTATTCTGGGACATGGAGGGAAGTTTCAAAAGTTCATGTCACCCCGTTCTCGCTGTTCAATCTCGTCTTGAACCTGTTGCGCAATAAACTTGGATCTTCTGCAGTTTGCTCCTGTCTCCGGCTGAGCTCATTTTCTTCCGCAGGGACCCGCGGACCTAGTCCGACGAGCTGGGTGGCAGAGTAGCCCCGCACCCAGATTTTACCGTAACAGAGCAATGATGCAGCTGATGAGGTGCACTCTAGTCTACGAAAGCATATGCTGTGATGTCATGGAACGTAAAGCTATTGATAGCAGCTGGCCTTAATGGCTGTATTTACCGTCAGTATCAGAAGCAGCGCATAGTTTCTGAAACTCACAGGAGAGCAATGCATTTGCGTTCATGTCCTGCCTGCAGACTTCCCACAGGCATCTGGCTGGCCATTAGGAGAACAGTGCTGGACTAGATGGGTCATTGGCCTGATCCAGCCCTAAGGCTGGATGTCTAGGATATGGGGCAGGGAGAGTTAAAAGGCCACGAATGCCTTGGTTGTGGCTTTGTTTCAAAGCTGCTTCTGTGTTTTATTTCTGTAGCATTTTACATAGTTACTATCTTAGTCTGCAATCAACACACTTGCCTGAGAGGAAGCCCCCTTGGCTTTAGTGTGGCTTACTTCTGAAGAAATCATGTCTAAGATGGCACTGTTAATTATTTTCCTGTATACTCCCCTGAGAGTTTTAACTGAAGGGCAGCGCTGACATTTTCTAAATAAATACATGAAATGCAAGCACTCCATTAGATCCTAGCAGGCCCAGAACTCATGCAAGAGAAGAACAAGGTGACCTACTTACAAGGATAGTATAATTAGCAATGGCTTCCTACCTTATTGACCACCTCACTTGAGGCTAAATATGTAGCATCTGCTGTAGGAAGGAAATGCTTGGGCCTTGATTCAAAACCCAAGTAAGTGAGAGTGGGAAACGGTTGCTGCTGAGAGGCAAAGCTAAGGCCAGGGAAAATAGAATAATAGTCATCTAGTCCAACTCCTGCAATGCAGAAATCACAGAATCCCTAAAGGGTGCTCCCTCCAATCTCTGCTTTAAAACCTCCAGTGAATGAGAGGTCCATCACCTTCCAAAGCCCTTTCCACCCATTTAACAGCTCTTACTGTTGGAAATGGTGCTGGAGGAGACTCTTGAGAGTCCCATGGACTGCAAGAAGATCAAACGTATCCATTCTTCAGGAAATCAGCCCTGAGTGCTCACTGGAAGGACAGATCGTGAAGCTGAGACTCCAGTACTTTGGCCACCTCATGAGAAGAGAAGACTCCCTGGAAAAGACCCTGATGTTGGGAAAGATGGAGGGCACAAGGAGAAGGGGACGACAGAGGACAAGATGGTTGGACGGTGTTCTCGAAGCTACCAGCATGAGTCTGACCAAACTGTGGGAGGCAGTGGAAGACAGGAGTGCCTGGCGTGCTCTGGTCCAGGGGGTCACGAAGAGTCGGACACGACTAAACGACTAAACAACAACAACAACTGTTGGAAAATTCTTCCTAATGTTTTCTCGGAATCTCTTCTCATTTGAATCAATTGGTTTGGGTTCTACCCTCTGGAGCAACAGAAGACAAACTTGCTCCATCTTCCATGGGACAGCTCTTCAGATATTTGAATAAATGGCCTCAGGGGTAGCTTGCAATAACAGGCCAATCAAAATGTAATTTGGATATTTCTCCTGGAGCAAAGTATGGGGGAAGTGCTATAGTTAATTTGCATATGTAAGTTATTGCTACAGATGATTTGCATGCACTCATTTTTACAGTCCATGCTCCTCATATGTAGAGCAGGGATGGCAACCTGTGGCCTTTTGGATGCTGTTGGAGGGCTCCCAACAGTGCCAGCCAGCAGAGTCAAAGGTCAGAGATAACAAGACGGGGGGCGGCGGTGTCCAGCTCTCAGAGGATGACCTCCAAACCATCCTAAATATCTTCACAGAAGCTTACAGAAAGCTTAGCCTATCACTCAACATCCAAAAAAACCAATGTGTTGCACTAACAAACACAAAGTTTTTCAGAAATAGACTGGAAAGAGAAATTGCTGAATTGCAAATTATTACCAAACTTAAAACCATGGAGAGACCTGGTCTGAATAGAGAAATTTGATTCTTATCTCATTATACATGATAAAGCTATTTTTAGCCATCTCACCCCTTGCTTTTTCCTGTAAGACCAATTGCAGTCGTTAACAGTCGTCAACAGGTTTACCACGCCTATCAGCCAATCACCCCTCCCCACCCTCTCATTACATATAAGGGTCTGGTGACTTCTGTTTCAGTGTATCTGCAGAAATGTGCATCCACAGGAAAGCTCATACCAGTAGCACACTTACTTGGTCTCTAAGGTGGTACTGGAAGGAATTTTTGTTTTGTTTTGTTTTGTTTTGTTCAAATACAAAACAACCGCTCTGCAGCACCACAAATCCAACTCAATAGTATAACACTGGAAAGTGTTGATCACTTCTCTTACCTGGGTGGTTATCTTTCCACATGGGCCAATATTGATGCCGAAATCCGGCATTGCCTGAGCTCTGCGAGTGCAGCTTTCTCCCAATTGAAGTGCAGAGTGTTTGAGGACCGGGACATTTGCTGGGAAAGCAAAATGCTTGTTGACAGGAGCTATTGTACTACCAACCTTACTGCATGCTTGCGAAATATGGACCACTTATAAACGCCATCTCCAACTCCTCAAAAGATTCCATCAACGGTGTCTCCGAAAAAAATTTGCATGTCACTTGGGAAGACAGGCAAACTAATGCCAGTGTACTGGAAGAAGCAAAGATCACCAGTGTTGATGCAATGATTCATCAACTTCATTGGACTGGTCATGTTATTTGGATGCCTGATTATAGTCTTCCAACGCAGCTACTCTATTCCGAACTTAAAAATGGAAAGTGTAATGCTGGTGGTCAACAAAAGAGCCTTAAAGACTGTCTCAAGGCAAATCTAAAAAAATGTACTATAAACACTGACAATTGGGAAACACTGGCCTGCGAACACTCCAGTTGGAGAACAGCCTTTACCAAAAGTGTCATGACCTTTGAAGACGCTCAAATGCAGGATGAAAGGGAGAAATGTGCTAAGAGGAAAGTACGCTTGGCAAACCCTCACCGTGATCAACTCCTGCCAGGAAACCTATGTCCCCACTGAGGAAGGATGTGTGCATCAGAATTGACCTCCACAGTCACTTTCGGACTCACTGTTAAGACAATGTTCATGGAAGACAATCTTGCTTGGCTTTGAGTGATCCATCGCCAAAGAAGTAGAAGACTCCTCTCCCATTCACTAAGGACAGGGAGGGTATGCCCTTTTGTCAGCTATTTGCTAGTCATTGTACACCATTTACCCATAATTTCCCTAACAAAGGAGATACTTGTCAGGACCATTTAAATCATGGCTTCTTAGGCTCCTTAAGACAAGAGGGTTGGTGGAACCAGCAGTGCAGCTGATTGTTATCAGCAGGGAGGCATTTGTTAAGTAAATGGCTCACAAGGCCCAATAAATATTTGGCAGAAATTCTCTCCCCTCCCCTTCCCTTTCACTCCTTAGGCATGAACCTGGTGACTCCAACATGCAAATGTTCCAAGTCTAATGTGAGGATAGTTGAAATCACCCATTGCTGCAGTATTTCCTGTTTCAGATGCCTACTTGATTCCATTCTCCATCTCATGATCACCCTCAGCGTTTTGGTCAGGAGACCAAGTGTTCAATTACTAAACCATCTTAATTTCAACTTCCGCTTTCCTCAGTAAAACAGTGGACACTCAAATGGAGCAAAGGCTTATTTAGTTCAGTTGCAGATGTGGTTGCTCTCCAACTCCCATCCGCCCTAGCAAGCAAGGGATAAGAAAGAGTTGTAGTTTATCAACACATGCAGAGCAGCAGGTTCTGCACTCCTGTTTTAAATATACCTACCAGCCCAGGGGGACTGGGCCTTCAACAAAACCAAGCGGGTGGGACATAGTGTCTGTCAATCACCGGACATCATGATATCAGATGACTGACAAGTATGTGGGACAACACAGCTGTCAAAGTTTTCATTGAAGCTTCTGCTAACACAAAGCTTTGTGCTATTGGACCAAGGTGGGCTTCCTACTTGGGTGTTGGGAACATACCTTTCTCCTGCAATTGGGAGCTCACATTAAGCTCCCAGTTGCTCCTTTTGTAACCAGGTGACATAGATTGTCAGGTATGGAGCAGGTGGGTGTGGCTTGCAAGGAACAGCCTGGCAGGCAGTATTGGGACCACTGCCCGGCCAAATTTGGTCCATCATCCAAAAGTCCCCATCCACAACCAAAACATTGCAGTTGTGGAGCACTCTTGCCTTTTTTCAGGATACTCCATCCCTGTCCCACCCTTCATTGCAGGGGGTAGGGCTAGATGACCTTTGGGATCCCTTCCAACGTGATAATTCTTAGCGTTCTTTGGCCACTGAGCACATTCTGTCTTCAGTGGGTTGTCTGAAGCCATTTTTGCCCTGTTAGGTTTATTCCCTCCTAAATAAATGTGTTTCTACTTCTCGAACATTAGGGTTCACCAAACACAGGGGTACCTCTCTCGTACTGAAACCTTACTCTTATTTCTCATTGGCCCCATGTCACCAAGTTTGCTATTTGTTGGTATATGATGATGATATCAAGGCTGAGTCAACAAAACATAGATATTTTTAATATTTAAAAAAACATACCGCTCCAGGGTAAGAACCTGAAAAAGGGCGAGGGTGATTTAACACTTGAGAAAGTTGTCTCTTTACTTTGTGACTTGGGTGTTGGCCACAACCGTCTCCTGACACCCGATGAGAAACAAGACACCAGGAAGGACAACATGAAGCCATAATTTCTGACGAACAAATGCAAGTTTTGTTCTGACATTGTGTTCCAGAGCTCCTTTTTAAATGTCCTAACCCAGCAAGGAAGAACAGTGCCTGGAAGAAGCCATCTGGGGCTGCCAGTTGTTACATGCACATAGTTGCCCGTCAACAACAGCCAGATAGTCTCCAATAAAACTCTCTTCTTTTGCCTTCAAAAAAAGACAAAAAGAGCCAGATAGGAACCGTTAACTGCAATATACTTTATGGTCCTCATGTCATCCGTCTTCACCATAATTTGAATGGGACCAATCTATATCACCTATATTTAATGGATAGAATCAACCAGAGTGTTACACACACTGCGTGTCACACACAACATATATTTAAGGCACATGATGCTTCTCTGCAAACAGTCCTGGGAACTGTTTTTTGTCCCTTACAGGGCTGCATCTCCCAGCACCCTTGACAAACTACAATTCCCAGGATTCTTTGGGGGAAGTCATGGGCTTTAAATGTGTGGCGTGTTGTTGTTGTTGTTGTTTAGTCATTTAGTTGTGTCCGCCTCTTCGTGACCCCATGGACCAGAGCACGCCAGGCACTCCTGTCTTCCACTGCCTCCCGCAGTTTGGTCAGACTCATGCTGGTAGCTTCGAGAACACTGTCTCACCATCTCGTCCTCCATCACCCCCTTCTCCTTGCGCCCTCCATCTTTCCCAACATCAGGGTCTTTTCCAGGGAGTCTTCTCATGGGGTGGCCAAAGTCTTAGAGCCTCAGCTTCAGGATCTGTCCTTCCAGTGAGCACTCAGGGCTGATTTCCTTCAGAATGGAGAGGTTTGATCTTCTTGCAGTCCATGGGACTCTCAAGAGCCTCCTCCAGCACCATAATTCAAAAGCATCAATTCTTCGGCATCAGCCTTTGCATGGGGTAATTCATATGTATAAATGCCTCTGGGAAATTAAGATGGTGGGTCTCTGCACTTTGCAGTCTGCCAGGCTACCATAATGGTCCAAACTTTAGCTTCAGGGCTGAATGAGGGAACCTTTGACACTTGAAAAAGAGAGTAATTAAATTGCCTAAGGGCTGCACTCCCATCTAAGCAATCTTCTGGGGACCACATGCAAATGGTGGATGGGGACAGAGGCGAAGCAACAAATGTAAATGTTAACTTGGTACAGTAGGCTAGTTTGAAGGAAGGTGTGAAGTAGGGCTGGTGGGGTGTGGGGCCAGGAGAGAGTTGCGAGGGCCAGATAGAGGGGTCTGGGGGCCGCATCTAACATTCATGTCTGAGGTCTCCCAGCCTCACTCTAAGTGCTACACCATCAAGAGTAATATGAGATGGGAGCCTTGGGGACAGTAAATGAGGTGAAGGGACAACAGCAACTGTTCTTTGAGTTATTCTCCTTCTCCACAATTTCTCTTCCCTGAGATGTGAGCCTGGGCAGTGTGTATGGGGCCCTGGGCTGCCCATTTGACACGAACATCCCCTCTTAGCCTTGCTAATGTGATCCAAAGGAAAGGAAAGCAATATGTTTGGCACCAGCTTGGCTGCAGGAGTTGCTAGAAGGAGACAGTGTACAAGGCACCATCTAACCACACTGAGGGCTCCACTCCAGATTTGCATCGGGTTTACTTTGCTTCTCCCAAAGATATCCCACAAGGCAGCAGGTATGGATTTTTCCTCTGGGATTTACTCTCAAAGCATTTCTGACAAATGAGGTTTAGGACCAGAGTTTTTGTCCTCCTAGATGGGCTCCCTTCCCAGGATGATGAGCCCCATCTGCCCCTCACATCAATCTACATCTCATGCAGAAAGGATTACATTTCCATGGACAGAACTAGGACAGGAGATATATCTGATGCCATGGCTTCTGCCAGTTGCTGCGTGTCCCTTGCAGACTCGGGGGCAATTCACAGGAGCCTATTTTCCCCAGGGAACGCTCTTTACCAATCACTTTTCAAAGAGTTCCTGGTTTCATCAGAGGCTCTTATCTCTTGCAAATCACTTCGCCTTCTGATTCATCCCTTTCTGGCAGGTGAAAAAAACCAGCTGCTGTAAGCAAGATGTTAGGTTTGAATTCCAGGGTAAATGAGGGTAAACACAAATTGTTACAGCTTATAGTTCAGTTTTCTTATTATTAAATGGAGTTGTTGTTTCCTTGGACACACATTTCAAGTCTATTTAATTAGTATATTGATTGTTAAATTCCATTCTGATTGTCTTTATCGTTTTTGTAAAGAACTACGCAGAAACTCTGGTTTTAGTATGCTGGCTGCTTTGACCGTAATAAGAAACATTAATTCATTCATTCCTACTAACCAAGTGGTGGCTGAGAAAAAGCCTCACCGCTAGTGAAAGCTCCGAGTCTTTACGCCACACATTAGAATAACTGGGGCAAGGCAGGGGATGCATGTTTTTAATTGTTTACTTGCTCCTGCAGATGGTAAATTGTTTATTTGCATTGGGCCTGATCTGGAGAAGCAAAAGAGCTGGTACAGTGTAAAGATCTGGTTGAAATGTCGCCGCCCATCCCTCACCTTGTTCATTTCTTGCCCTGGTGGGGTATCTTTTTATTCATTATATTTTATTAAATTTCAAAAAATTCACATATACACTCCAAAACACAACAAATTTTCCTTTTTTATTTTACTTCCATTCCCGTTTTCCATGGTGTTTACAATTTCTCCCCCTTGCTTATAATCATAACCACCATACAATAACACTGTGAGCCCATGTGGTGTAGTAAAGAGCAGTGGGCTCGTAATCTGGTGAACCGGGTTCGCGTCCTCGCTCCTCCACATGTAGCTGCTGGGTGACCTTGGGCCAGGCACACTTCTTTGAAGTCTCTCAGCCCCACTTACCTCACAGAGTGTTTGTTGTGGGGGAGGAAGGGAAAGGAGAATGTTAGCTGCTTTGAGACTCCTTCGGGTAGCGATAAAGCGGCATATCAAATCCAAACTCCTCTTCTTCTTCTCTAATTTCTTCTGTTGCTCATACTTCAAATCCTGCTCATTAATTCATCATACTATATTGCATTAAATATTCTGAAAAAGGCTTCCATTCTTCCACATAACAATCCTCATTAGGTTCTCTTATTTTTGCTGTTGGCTCTACCAATTCCGCTTAGTCCATCGCTTTTCTTATCCATTACCCTGGTGGGGAATCTCTAGCTTATGGGCAACCATTTACCTGCTCCTGTTGCCACAGCACCCACTAAAAAGACAATCAGCACCAATTTTGGGTGCGGCCTCGCCCCAAATAGACGCAGTCATGCCCAAAATCGGCACAGATGGCAGCACCACTTCTCCGCTGGTTGAGGTGGCAGGGCAGATGGGACACCCACAGGCATGCTGCTTGGGGAACTTCTGCCGCCTGAGGCAATGGTCTCACCCTGCCTAATGGTTGGGCTGGGTCTATATGACCCGACCCAGCAGGTTCTTATTAGGTACCCAGCCAGCCAGAACCCTGATACTGAGCAAATTGATCTCAGAGGTCTCATTGGCTCCAGTCCAACCAACTGCAAATTACCTGGGCTCAGATTGCAGCCTGATTACGGAGTACTTTTCCCACACCACAATGGCGCCCTGCAAAATCCTTTTGCAAGTGCTTAATAACAGGCTAAGAGGAAGGGTTGCAAAATGACCAGTAAGAAGAAAACCACAGAGGATGCATTATACAGTGGGAAACTTGTAATAAATAGCCTTAAGCATGGACTCGCCTGGTGTTTTTAACACACAGTTCAGCCGATATCTTATGCTTCTTTTCGAATTCTGTCTTAGCTCAAGAACACATTTAATGGAGTGGCCGGGTTGGAAATAAATTCTTCTTCTCTCAGTTAACCTTCTTCATCACTGTCTTTTGCTTTCTTTAAGATGAAGAACAATAATTTCTGATATAGCAGGATGTGCTGCCCAGGGTTAAGTATTGTTATAATTTGGGGGGAGACCCCCAAACCCAACAAGACTCCCCTCTCAGCCTCGCTGATGTGGTCGTAAGCAGAGTAAGGCATTTGGCACCAGCTTGGCTGCAGGAGTTGCTGGAAGGCAAGATTCCAGGCAAGTTAAAAAATACAGTCTAAGCTTCCTTTCTGAGGAATATAGCAGGTGAAATGGAGGAAAGTGGCTATAAAATAAAGGGTCATTTTTGTGGCAGAGAACCAAGTAGCAAAATAATGCAATTGAAAATAAAATAAAAACTTATTTTAAAACAGTATCAGCTACAAACATTTTAATAAACATTTTAATGCTGCTTTTTAAAGATTGATTTGTGGCAAGCAGCCCAGGGAATATTTGCTGAGAGATAATAGTAACAACTTATCTTCCTTCTCCTCTAAGGGCTTTTGTCTATTATTGCCCACCCAAAAATCTTCAAAACTTTCTTGATGCAAAATCCTTTCTCTCATGTTCTCTGCTTGCTCCTTTTCAACACCACACATAATGAGCCATGCGAAGTGTTTTTTGTTTGATTGTTGGTGCAAATTTAAGTATAGTTATTATTGTAAACTAGAATAATGGCTTGAACTTTAACTGAGCTGGTTTGGCCACAGTTAATCAGATATCTTCCTGTAGAATATTCCACTGGGAGCTTTGAGCTTGCAAATATAAACTGGTTGGGTTGAAATTTTACTGCTGTTTGGGGTTATTTTATTCTGAGTGGTGTATTTTTGTTTTGTAAGCATGGTTGGAAATTCACACAGCTCTGTTCACCTCCTGCCTTTCAGCATTTGCCGCCTGAGGCAGCTTCCTCACTCTGCCTCCTGGTAGAGCCAGCAACGTATGGAGAGTACCACTTTGGCACCATGAGTCCCTTGTAAGCAAATGCAACTATTTTCTGCCGGGGAGCACTGTAGACATGCATGCTGGTTCCTTAGATCAGTGGTTCTCAATTTTTTTCCCTGGGCCACACTTTCAGAATAAAAACCTGCTTGTGCCACACCAATTTTTTTATTGATAAGAAATACATTTGGAAGGTGGGAGAAGAAACACCTCCTCCAACAGTGCTTGGTTAATAACAAAGAATACAACTACTTTATAATATCATCAACATCATCAATTTATTTATCTAGATGCCTCCCATCTGACTGGTCTACCCCAGCCACTGAGGGCAGCTTACAACAAATTAAAGAAATTAAACCTATTGTCACGGGACTGCCAAGGAATGTCTTTGAGTCGGGGGCAGGGGGGAGGAGAAGAGTCAGAGTGGGAACAATCAGAAGGAGACAGGGAGGAAGTGACGGAAGGGGAAGAGGGCGAGAGCCAGGAGGCGGCAAGGCTCTCTGATGCTGAAGCAGAGCCCCAGCACCGCACAGGGAGTTCAGGAACAGAGAGCCTATGCCTGTGCCTTTGGCACAGGAAAGGAGAGGGTTAAAGAGCAGGAATCAGAGATGTCCCATGAAGCTTCCCCACCTTTTCTGTTGGAGGAGAAGCAGGAGAAGACCACTCCCCGAATCTGAACTGGACGATTCGGATGCATGATTGTACTGTGCTGCTTGTACATATGTAGAATAAAGAACTGTAAATATCTCTCTGAGTGAGCAGAGGATGCTTATTGCGAAGAGCATACACAAACCATCACACCTATTAAGCACAGTAAAACATCAAACATTAAAAACTTCCCTATACAGGGCTGCTTGCAGATGTCTTCTAAAAGTCAGATACAGTGGTACCTCAGGTTACATGCGCTTCAGGTTACAGACACTTCTGGTTACAGACTCTGCTAACCCAGAAATAGTACCTCGGGTTAAGAACTTTGCTTCAGGATGAGAACAGAAATCGTGCTGCAGTGGCAGCAGGAGGGCCCCATTAGCTAAAGTGGTACCTCAGGTTAAGGACAGTTTCAGGTTAAGAACAGTCCTCCAGAATGAATTAAGTTCTTAACCCAAGGTACCACTGTAGTTGTTTATTTCCTTGACATCATAGGGAATCCCAAAAGCATAAAACAATGCAGCCACATAAGAACATGGCTGATTCCCAGAACACAATATTGATTGTCCTTGAATCTTCCTGCCACACTTGCCATCCTCTCCTGCTACACCAGTGTGGCATGCCACACCCTTTGAGAACCACTGCTTTTGATTCTTACAAGGCTTTGGTTCTCAGTGGATCCCGTGGAACAGTTCTACATGACGATATTGGATCAGGCCGAATGAGAGGGGGTTGCGTCTGTCCCCACCTCATACAGTGAGGTCACCAGGGGCCCCCAGTGATGTCTTCTTGGGTGCACACACATTTTTTGCATGCAGAGACCCTGGAAAAGCACATGGCTACCACTTACTTCTGCGTGGAAAAGTATTGAGGACAGTGTAGCCATGGGGTTGTATGTGCCCACTATCGAAAGACCAGCACTGATTGCAGCGAAGATGCAATGCAAAAAATGTGTAGGCTCATTGAGCACACATCCTCAGCAGGGGCTGCAACACACCACCCTTTCGTGTGCAACTCGCCTATCAAAGTGACTCAGCATTTTGCTAATCCCAAGATTACGTAAATCTGAGTGTGCATTTGTTCTACTGACCTCCTACCTGCTTACACACCCACGCTTACCTAATAAAATCCCAGGCTCAGCTACCATTGAAGGGTGTGTGCTGTTATTTTTCTGGCTTATGAAACACTTTTACATGCTAACATTGATGCCGTTTTGCCATCTCAGTATAGCTTTTCCCTCAACAACCTATGTCACTATGATTCCTTCTGTAAAGATGATGAACTGCAGCGAAGATTGTGACTTGCCATCGGCCATGCAATAATTGCGTGGAAGATTTAGGACTTGCTCGGACTCCCCCGGACCTGTCACTCACAGAACCATGCTGGCTCCCAGTACTGGGTTTCAAAATATAGGCTAAACAAATTCATTTGCATAAGAGAGCAATCTTTGCATAATTTACAGAGCACAGGGTTTGTAGCTTGGGTGTCACTTCTCATCTCTGTATAATTTGGGCTTTAATGAAATATGGGGCCTAGATTTCACACATCACTAACACCTAAGACGCCTCATTTCTTTCTTTCCAGGAAAGGAAAAGCAACTTCTGTCATTTTAGCACAGTACAATATGGTTCTATAACAATGGCTCTCCAGCGATGACATTTTGCATAAGAACATCAAGGGGGACTTTGTCAAAAGCCTTACTGAAATCAAGATATACTATGACCACAGCATTTCCCTGATCCACCAAGCTTGTAAAGGTAAAGGGACCCCTGACCATTAGGTCCAGTCGTGGCCGACTCTGGGGTTGCGCCGCTCATCTTGCTTTACTGGCCGAGGGAGCCGGCGTACAGCTTCCGGGTCATGTGGCCAGCATGACTAAGCCGCTTCTGGCAAACCAGAGCAGCGCACGGAAATGCTGTTTACCTTCCCTATTTATCTACTTGCACTTTGACGTGCTGTCGAACTGCTAGGTTGGCAGGAGCAGGGACCAAGCAACGGGAGCTCACCCCGTCGCGGGGATTCAAATCGCCGACCTTCTGATCGGCAAGCTTGTAACTGCATAAAAAAAAAGAAATGATTCATCTGGCATGGCTTGCTTATGAAAAACCCATGCTGGATCTTAATAATCACAGTATCCTTTTCTAAGTGCTCAGAGACTAAGTGCTCCAGTCTGCAAGGACCTCACCTGTTCTCCAAGAATTCTCCTAGATTATAAGCACATGCTCTGAAATTACACCTGCAAGCTCCTTTGTTTTATGTTATTTTAAATTTATTTTTATTAAAGATTTTCTTGGTTTATAAAAGTACATGCCTTGTTTCTTTTTTTCAGGTTGTACAGACTTTCTTACAAATCAGTTACATTTGTGTTGGGGAAGAAGTGGGGGGAGAGGAGGGGTGGTGTGGTGAGGTGAGGCTTATATTATTTTGTATAGTGTACGTGTGGGGGTTTTGTGTCAGCGTCAGCTGGGTAGGCTCTCTTTTTATTCGTTTATTACATTTCCTTGGTAGTGAGAGGTATTGGGGGGCAGGGTGTGGTTGGTTGTCTGTGGTTGGTTGCAGTGGGGCTTGTTTGCATTTGTGAGAGCGGGGGGGGGGGGGCTTGTTGGCTCAGGTAAGCCAAATTTATTTGTATGCTGTTGGTGAGTTCTTGTCATTGTCTTGTTGGGCTGTGTATGTGATAAAGGGGAGCCATACTGGGGTGAAGGCATCCTCTTCTATTTGTCCCCATGTCACTTTCAGTTTATTTCTGTGCTGGGCCCGGGGTTAACCCAAGCGACGCAGTCCAGGTCTGGTCCCGAATCCAAAGGTTCCGCAAGGAGTCAGTCCAACAGGGCCAAGGCAGGACACGAGGCAGGAAACCAGGCAAGGACAGGCACAGGATCACAGGCAGGTTCTGGCAAACAGCAACATTGCTCCCGCAACCTGGGGCAGGGTCCATCAGCCTTTTATCTCTGTCAGGGTCCTGATCCACCAGTGACTCACCTCCCTGTCTCGCCAGAAGGCGAGCACTCCTCCTGCGAGTACTCAGGTCTCTCCTCGTCTCAGACCTTAGTCTCTGCAGCTTAGGAGATGTTGGTAGGTTACTAGACCCAGAGGCCGCCTCAGCCTTTCCTGACCCAACCGATAGTGGAGCAGCTGTAAGTGATGGCCCAGCTGAAGGCAACGAGGTAATCCCTGCATCTGGAGCCAGGGCAGGCTCAGGCCCCTGACTCGGCCCAGCTGGTGCTTGTTGCAGGGGAACCTGTGCAGACTGGGACTCTTCAGAATCAGGCCCCAGACTAGGTTCAGCTGCCACCTGAGGCAAAGGATCCAATGCGGACTGAGACTCCTCTGGCTCCAAGTCTGACCCTGAGTCCCAGGCCATCACAACTGCTTGCCCATACAAATTGATACCATTGGTCCATGTTTACTCCTGATAGGTCTCTCCAGTGTCTGGCTATGATGCTTCTGGCTGCTGAGAGTAGGTGGGTTATAAGCTCTGTATAATGTGAGTGGTCATTATGTGATCTTAAAGATTTTCAGTAAGGCGAGTTCTGGGTGAGTTCTAATACCTGTTTAGTTATTTTGCATATCTCTTGTAGGACTGCTGTTCAGAATGGTTGGATTTTAGGGCATTCCCACCACATGTGGAGGTATATGCCTGTGGAGGTGCAGCTTCTCCAACATCTTGGTGAGGTTCCTGGGCGTATCGGCACCAGTTTCCATGGTGTTAAGTACCACCTGCAGGTAAGTTTCAGAGTAAGTTTCCTTCTTTTGGCCAATATGGACTTAAAGGGAGGTTTAGACCACATTTTAGTCCATTGGGTGGAGTTAATTTCATAGCCTAAACTTGTTCTTTGATTGTGTCAAGGGGGTTTGTGGGATGTTGGAGCAATATTTTGTATATTGTGCATGCCATCCCTTTGCCGTGTCCCTCAGGAGAATTTCAAATGTGGTCAAGGGCCTAGTGGCTGCTGATTTTACTGCTGGATTGTTTAAGAAGGCATGTAGTTGATGGTGTGTTAGCCAAGGTATTTGAGTCTCCCCTAGTTTGTCTTGAATCTCTTGTGTTGGTATGGGTTTGTTGTTTTGTAAAAGTCTTTTAGACACTATAGGCTTCCAACGTCTTTCTGAAGGTGTGGAAGTCATTGCACTCTCTAAAGCACAGGGGATTTACACTGGAAAACTAATAGGTCATGTGAACTGGAAACCAGAATAAGGACATCACCATACAATGTTCCTAGTGCTACGAAGGCAAGAGTAACAATAGAGACTCTCCAATAAAGTCAGCCTGGAGTGTGTGGGAGTGCTTTGCTCTCTCCGTGAAAATCTAGCAAATACAGAGGAAAGATTTGCCAAGGAATGAAGTGTTTGAGAAACTGCAGCTGTAAACCAAACAGCATTAAGCCAGCACACATTATGTTGGAAATGTCAAATCTAACTTTAGATTTATCAAGCCACTGGTTTCCATCCACCACACAAATTCCTGTGAGGCGTTAGAGGCTGCCATAACTACATCTAGGTGTAATGTGCCTTGGGTGTGACGGATATAGGCAATGATTAACTTACCTGCTCTGTTTGCAGCCCAATCCTGGAGGTCTGCTCTCCAGGCAACACACCGGAGATGCTGGTACCTTCACAACAGGGGTCACCCAGTGAGCTTCATGGCCAAGTGGGGATCTGAACCCAGGTCTTCTAAGCCCTAGCCCAACACTCTGGTTTCCCAAGCCACTCTGGGCGGCTCCCAACAGAATATTAAAAGCATGATAAAGCATCAAACATTAAAAACTTCCCTAAACAGGGCTGCCTTCAGATGTCTTCTAAAAGTCAGATAGTTGTTTATTTCCTTGACATATGATGGGAGGGCGTTCCACAGGGCGGGTGCCACCACCAAGAAGGCCCTCTGCCTGGTTCCCTGTAACTTCACTTCTTGCAGTGAGGAAACCACCAGAAGGCCCTTGGAGTTGGACCTCAGTGTCTGGGCTGAATGATGGGGGTGGAGACGCTTCTTCACTACATGGGCTGTTGCCCACACTGGAGACATATTAATAATAATAATAATAATTTTATTTATACCCCACCCTCCCCGCCCAGAGCTAGCCTCTGGGCGGCTAACACCAGTTAAATTACAGTAAAAACATAATAGGGGGGGGGACCCAATTTAAAACACAGGTTAAAATGCAATTTAAAATGCAGCCTCATTTTAAAAGTAGCCCATAGATCAAGACCATAAGGGGAGGGAAACATAAGGGTCAGACTGAGTCTAAACCAAAGGCCAGGCGGAACAGCTCTGTCTTGCAGGCCCTGCGGAAAGATGCATTCCACCAAACAGATTCAGGCACAAAATTGTGGCTCAGGAGCCTTTATTCCTTTGATTTTGGAGGAAATCCAGGAGTGGAGTTTTGTGCAAACGGCTTGTGAGCTCAGTTCTGGTACTTGGGTGGCTCAGGAGAGGATTCCTTGAGCCTGTCCTCAGAGGCACCCTGGCTCTTCATTCCCAGTGTGTGAGTCAGGCTCCCGAGCCATTTAACTCTGGTTGGCCTAATCTGTGAGCGGGGGACTTTTTCTTCTTGCTGCTGTTAAACATTTAGGACCTTTACCCCCTTCCTCCCGGCTTCCCCCAGAGGTGAAGACCCAGTGCCGTTTAGAGGAGGGGGTGAATGTGTAAAGTATTTGTGGTTTCTGAACTGAGTGCGTAAACAGCAAAGACTTCTCAACGTTGACACAATTCCCAGAGCCCAGCCTTTCAAGATAAACATCTATGACCATGAGACTAAGGATAACATTACAAAACATTTGTGGTGCAGCAATGGAGCAGGAAATGTTTCTTAAAGGCACAGTCCTACACAGGAGTTTTCCTGGATGAGGGGCTGTTATCTTCTGGAGCCGCACTACATCTCTGGAATGACCAAGAGATGCTGGTGGACCACTCCATCCCCTTCTGCAGGTGAAGTCACGCTTCCCCTCCAACACACAAGATGAAAGCTTGCTCTCTAGCAGGGCGCAGACAGCAGATAACACTCTGACAGTCCCCTTTCCCAGTTTCCCAAAGATATTGCTGCACGCCACCCTAATCTCAAAGTGACATGAGTTTCCAGAGATTCCAAGCGCTTGCCCAAGATTCATATCCACCAGCAGAGACTGTGGTGTCTTTATGATATATGGTTTATTTACACATATATACAACCTGAGCCTACGATGAAGGGGTTCACAGCATGGACACCCCAAGAGGGTCTTGTTTCTCCCATAGCCACAGCCCTGGATTCAAACATCAGTGTCTTCCTCTTTTCCCAGATTGCTGCTCCAACTCACATCACTCCAAACTATCTGCTCTCAACTTTGCCTTTTCCCTTCTCACTACCCATGAGTTGAGGGAGGTGGCACCACCCGTTTGTCACCTTGCACAGAGCCACTTCCTTTGTTCCCCTTCATGGCCCATCACATCACCAGGAAGCTAGCTAGCTATTTCAGGAATTAGGTGGTCCAGGAACTCCCCCCCCCCCGCCAAATAACAGTGTTATGCTGATTTCTCTGAAGCATTATGTCCGTCCTGGGATTGACTGTTTGCAGCCACTCATCAATCAGAATCCCACCTGCGTCAAGCAGACCTTATAAATGGAATCCATCTGACCGCCCAGAGGGAACCAGAAGCCTATTTGTAGGTAGCTGTGTAGAGCAGAGATAGAAATGTTTGTTTCCTTTCCTTCTCCCTTTTGCTCTCTTCATAATTGCTGCTGGAGTTTATGTGCATTTGTGACAGCTTGTGGGAGGCTGTGTCCTTCCAACACTGCCTTGAACGTCTGGGCTCCTGCCACACATTCGTGTCTGGGGAGAATTGGAGGAAAGCAAACACTTCAGTTTCCTGGAGAGAAAAGAGAGGTGGGAGCTGGATGCCCCATCAACTTTCTAACTGATATTAATCGCTTGCAGCCTTAAGAACTGATTGCCCTTGTCTCAAGGTTGGAGAGGGGAACAAGGACTGTGCAAGAGCTCGCTGTAGCTTGACGTCTGTAGCAACTGTTTGTGCAAATAGCCTGAGAAATGAATCGATCTTCCTATGTTTTGTTTGGACGTCACGTCAGCGGCTCGTACCAAAGGAATATACACGTGTTGCTGTAGATAAAAGCTTGAGGCATGGAGGCATGCAAGCCAAGACCTGCGCGATCAGTCAAAGCACCAAGGGGAAACTTGTGCCTTTCTTCCTGTGCCAGGATCCACACGGCACGAGTCCCAAGTTGCCCTGAGCAGAGGAAAAAAAGGTTTCTCAAGTCCGCTTGCAACAAAATATTTACAATAATAGACCAGGAAGGGGTTTTTTTGGGGGGGGGGAGTGGGCTTCTGGTGGTGGTCGCAAGGGGTGGAAACACTTGGGTGAAAGGAAAACACCCATTGTTCAACTTCATAGAATCATAGAATCATAGAGTTGGAAGAGACCACAAGGGCCATCGAGTCCAACCCCCTGCCAAGCAGGAAACACCCATCAGAGCACTCCTGACATATGGTTGTCAAGCCTCTGCTTAAAGACCTCCAAAGAAGGAGACTCCACCACACTCCTTGGCAGCAAATTCCACTGTCAAACAGCTCTTACTGTCAGGAAGTTCTTCCTAATGTTTAGGTGGAATCTTCTTTCTTGTAGTTTGGATCCATTGCTCCGTGTCCGCTTCTCTGGAGCAGCAGAAAACAACTTTTCTCCCTCCTCTATGTGACATCCTTTTATATATTTGAACATGGCTATCATATCACCCCTTAACCTCCTCTTCTCCAGGCTAAACATGCCCAGCTCCCTTAGCCGTTCCTCATAAGGCATCGTTTCCAGGCCTTTGACCATTTTGGTTGCCCTCCTCTGGACACGTTCCAGTTTGTCAGTGTCCTTCTTGAATTGTGGTGCCCAGAACTGGACACAGTACTCCAGGTGAGGTCTGACCAGAGCAGAATACAGTGGCACATTGTCAGTGGGTTTTATGATTCCTTGCAGTCGTTCAGTTACATCTTGGATCTTAGCCCCGGGGAGACAGCACACTTCCCGAGACATCTTGTCAGGCCCACAGATCACTGCTTCAGTTCTCCTCAGTAGGGAATCCCCTATCACCACTACACGCCTCCTCTTAGGTTTGGTCGGGGTTCTTCCGTGAGCTTCACTATCTTTATTAAATTTTCTGTCACTTTGTATGGAAGAAAAGCTTTCAAAGTGGCTTGACAAGATATTATGCTGATAGTATGCAGTGGTTTGACCCCCAGAGGCACACTCCATTCTCTCTCCAGACAGATGCCAACAACTGTGTTCCTCTCTTGATTTGCAAACAGGGACTGAAGCAGAGCAAGAGCTCCGGCTGGTGGCTACGAAGTGAACCATCTCTGGGGGAAACCAGGGAATGCACTGGCTTTGGGAAAAGCTCCCACACCTTTTCAACAGCAGCCTGGAGACTGGAAAGGAATGCTTTTAGCACAGGGTTGGGGAACCTTATTTCAGCCAGAGGGCCACAATCCATTCTGGGTCACCTTCCAGGGGCCATGTGCCAATGCTAGGACAAAAGTGGGCAAAGCAATGAATCCAAATTCAACCTTCCTACAAAAGGCTGGTTTCCACACACAGAGACACAGCTCTCTATCCAGGCAAGAAAGAGGGGGCAACATAGGGGAGCCCTGGAGAGGAGGTGTTGCCTGGGAAGAGTCTCAAGGGCCAGACAGAATCTATATCCATAGCAGTGACCAGGAGAGGAATGACAGCTGGGAGGAGTGCAGAGAGAAGTGAAATAAAAAAAATTAAGGTCTTATATATATAATAAATGTTCATGGGTGTGCCAGGCAAACACGCACATAAATGTATGGGCCACATGTCTGAGGCAGCACAGGAGGGCAGCCCTGGAGCCATTTTGGCTCCCAAACTGACCAAATGTTTTCTCTGCAAGGTCAAAGGAAAATGGAAAAGCCTCCCCATTGTCTTTTCATTCACAAAACCTGTCTTAAGGGTATGTCTGTGTATGAATAGGGAGAGCTTGTGACCTGGCTCAGGAACTAAGTATCTGTCACTACAAAAGACTGGCCAGGCTCCCCATGGTATCCAATCAAGTAAGCATTAACAGGTAACCTGCCAGACAGGAGATAAACAATGACAGGAGATAAACAATGCACTCAGATTTCTGTTGTAGACCGCCCCTTCTGTGATGTAGGTATGATGTGTCTGGGGGGTGGTCTTGAGCTACACCCCTTCTGTGATGTATGTATGGTGTTTCTGGGGGTGGTCTTGAACTGCAGAGCGGGCAATTTAAAATGTCTATATAAGGGCGGGCACACCTTTGTTTGATGTCCTCCTCCTTCTCCTGCGTGTGAAAGGAGCACCCTGTTGCAACATTTCAATAAAGATCAGGCTTACTAGCTGCTTTGCTTCTCAGTATTCTCTGGTTGGCCTCTGTTCTTTTCTCCGACCGATGGAGAACCTGCAAAGGACTCTATAAGGGCTCTTGTGTCCCCCAAAAGGGAATAAGGGCAGATTTTCATTTATTACAGAAGAAATGCCATGGTGCATCTGCAGCAGCACAACTGGGCACCTTCATCTGTCCCAGCTGCAACAAAACATGTCTCTCCCGTATGGGTCTCTACAGCCACAGCAAATGCTGAAACAGGCCAGCAGTTTGCTCTCACCCGCAAAGGCACATTCCTCCACTGTCTCCTGAGACAAACAGAAGGCAACCTCTGGTTATCTCTCTGTGTTAAGAGACTGCTATTAAAGGTTGAAGCTGGGCCAGTGAGCGGTCCTCCTGCTTCCAGATCCCTAAATCAGCCTTCCATAACCTGGTGCCTAGAAATCACTTTATTATTTTTTTTTTTGGCCTACAACTCCTTTCTGCCCGAATCAGCATTCCCTCAGAAACCATCAGTCCCATTAACCAAGAGAGAGAGAATGTAATGACTGTGTGATTTTGCTTCATTTAAGATTGCTGGACTTCTGATTCCAAACTGAACATTTTACTATTTCTTATGAAGGTAAGGCATAAGACTATAAACTTAGGAACCACTTCCTTGCTTTGTCACCAAGACCTGCTGATTGGCTTCAGCCAGTTCTAACATTTGCTCCCCAGTTGTTGGAGGGATGGTGAAGTATTCCCACAACATCCGAAGTGACATTTCCCCCATCTCCATCTGACAGGAAACACCAGGAATAGATTCACAGCTCTTGTCTTCACTGTGCTGTTGGCAAATGCTATCCGTCCTCCCACCCCCCAAACGATAGTACTTTGGGGTGTGATGTCCGCAAAGAACGCCTGCTAAAAACATTCTTGTTTAAACAAGCCTACCCAGATGCTGAGAAAAGTCAAGGTAATTTTTATCTGCTTCAGCATCTGAACTTTTGCATACTTTCAAGTAGGGTTGTGAATTTTTCTTGATTTGGCTGTTTTACCTTTCGTAAAACGCTTTGAAGTTGTTGGTTTTTTTTAACAATCAAGTGGTGTGTAAATTTTATGAAACAAATAAGGAGAGTAGCTTCCCTTCATTTCCTTCATTTCCCTCAAAGGCCTGGAAACGATGCCTTATGAGGAACGGCTAAGGGAGCTGGGCATGTTTAGCCTGGAGAAGAGGAGGTTAAGGGGTGATATGATAGCCATGTTCAAATATATAAAAGGATGACACATAGAGGAGGGAGAAAGGTTGTTTTCTGCTGCTCCAGAGAAGCGGACACGGAGCAATGGATCCAAACTACAAGAAAGAAGATTCCACCTAAACATTAGGAAGAACTTCCTGACAGTAAGAGCTGTTTGACAGTGGAATTTGCTGCCAAGGAGTGTGGTGGAGTCTCCTCCTTTGGAGGTCTTTAAGCAGAGGCTTGACAACCATCTGTCAGGAGTGCTCTGATGGTGTTTCCTGCTTGGCAGGGGGTTGGACTCGATGGCCCTTGTGGTCTATTCCAACTCTATGATTCTATGATTCATTTGTGAATCCTCTTCCAACCTGGCCACCCCCCTCCCTTGAACCTTCAGATACACAACAAGTAAGGTTCCCAATGCTCTTAGTGTCTCCCTTGACACTTTTGATGTATTTGGTCTTTAAGTTTCACTTTCTATTATGACCGATTAGCACAGAGAATGAGGGAAACAAGGAAGCAGATGCTGGATACATCTTTCCTTTTCTTCAATGGGGTTCCTACTTTACCCCAGCAGTTGAAATGGTAATACTTCCTTGCAAGATTATTATTATTATTTCTAATTAAAAGGTAAAGGTTGTATTTCAGATTACTGAATATATTTGCCACTGGAGATGCTGCCAGGGATTAAACCTGGGGATTTGTGCATGCAAATTACCGTAGATGTTCTACCACTGGCCTTCAGAAGGGTTAGAAGGAATCAAGCAGCACTTAAAGTATCCTGGACCCAAGTCATTAAGGGCCTTGCACATTAATACAATGACCTTGAACTTGGCCCAGTAACTTATGATCAAACAGTGCAAGGTTTTTAAGCACAGGAGTTATGTGCTGGTGGTAGTTTGCCTCTACCAACATCTAGCTGCAGCATTTTGCACCAGCTGGAGTATCCACACCAGGCCCCCAAGGGTAGCCCCACATGGTGCGCATTGCAGTAATCAAGCCTTGGGGTTACCAGAGCATGAATCATGGTGGCCAAACTATCCCTGTCCAAGACATCGCTGGCACAACAACAACAATTTGACTGGTTTGCCCCAGCCACTCTGGATGGCTTCCAACAAATATAAAAGCACAATAAAACATCAAGCATTAAAAACTTCCCTACACAGGGCAGCCTTCAGATGTCTTCTAAAAGCTGTATAGTTATTTATCTCCTTGACATCTGATGGGAGGGCATTCCATAGGGCGGGCGCCACTACCAAAAAGGCCCTCTGCCTGGTTCCCTGTAACCTCACTTCTCGCAGTGAGGGAACTGCCAGAAGGCCCTTGGAGCTGGACCTCAGATGGGGGTGGAGATGCTCCTTCAGGTCTACTGGGCCGAGGCCATTTAGGTTCTTTATAGGTCAGTACCAAAACTTTGAATTGTGCTCAGAAACGTATTGGGAGCCAGTGAAGATCCTTTAGCAGCTCCCAGTCACCAGTCTAGCTGCTGCATTCTGGTCTAGTTGTAGGTTCTGAGTCACCCTCAAAGCATTCGGCGATAAAATTCCTAGCCACTGAGGCTGCCTGTGTCACCTTCAATGACAAAGATGGATCCCCAAACTATTAACCTGTTCTTTCAGAGGGAGTGTAACCCCATCCAGAATAGGCGGCTAACCAATCTAATCTCCTCAAGTGGTTTTCTGGTATCAAACAATCTGCAAGTGGCCTACCTGAACTCTTCTACTGCTCAGCGTCATGGTGTCAAGGCTAGTATTGCCGGCAGCACCGTTTGTACAAAGAGGAGCTCCTTTGCTGACGCAGCATCCTTTATCCCAGGCAGACGCTCTCTTGCGCTGACATGCCAGCTAATCCTCTCCCACCATTTTGGGCTGCTTTATTTCCCCAGGGCAGCTGGTCTCTGATGCAGCATCTGTTTCTCAGCAGAAGTCTAATCTAGCTGTTTTATTCCTGCCAACCAGCACAGTTTCTCCTCTTCAAACCCAGCCTTGCCTTCAGTGATGCTGTAAACCTTTAGTCTAAAAATCCTTGCCAAGCCTATTATCTAAATAATACACTCATTAGCTTCCCCCTGCCTTGGAAAAAAAGATAAATGGGTCAAGATCTTGTTTATATTTCGATCAGGTTACAAATATGCTGTCTTTTCCTAGATTACTACAGATCCAGGGGTACTGGTATGGCCTTGGTCCAGTATACCTGAAGGAGCGTCTCCACCCACACAGTTCAGCCCAGACACTGAGGTCCAGCTCCGAGGGTCTTCTGGTGGTTCCCTCCCTGAGAGTAGTGGGCTCAGGACTGTCCTACACCCTGAGAGAGGCATTGTTGTTGTTGTTTAGTCATTTAGTTGTGTCCGACTCTTCATGACCCCATGGACCAGAGCATGCCAGGCACTCCTGTCTTCCACCGCCTCCCGTAGTTTGGTAAAACTCATGCTGGTAGCTTCGAGAACACTGTCCAACCATCTCGTCCTCTGTTGTTCCCGTCTCCTTGTGCCTTCAATCATTCCCAACATCAGGGTCTTTTCCAGGGAGTCTTCTCTTCTCATGAGGTGGCCAAAGTATTGCAGCCTCAGCTTCACAATCTGTCCTTCCAGTGAGCACCCAGTGAGCTGATTTCCTTAAGGATGGATAGGTTTAATCTTCTTGCAGTCTATGGGACTCTCAAGAGTCTCCTCCAGCACCATAATTCAAAAGCATCAATTCTTCGGCGATCAGCCTTCTTTGTTGTCCAGCTCTCACTTCCATCCATCACTACTGGGAAAACCATAGCTTGAATTATACGGACCTTTGTCGGCAAGGTGATGTCTCTGCTTTTTAAGATGCTGTCTAGGTTTGTCATTGCTTTACTCCCAAGCAGGCGTCTTTTAATTTCGTGACTGCTGTCACCATCTGCAGTGATCATGGAGCCCAAGAAAGTGAAATCTCTCACTGCCTCCATTTCTTCCCCTTCTATTTGCCAGGAGGTGATGGGCCCAGTGGCCATGATCTTCGTTTTTTTGATGTTGAGCTTCAGACCATATTTTGCGCTCTCCTCTTTCACCCTCATTAAAAGGTTCTTTAATTCCTCCTCACTTTCTGCCATCAAGGTTGTGTCATCTGCATATCTGAGGTTGTTATTTCTTCCGGCAAGCTTAATTCCAGCTTGGGATTCATCCAGCCCAGCCTTTGACATGATGAATTCTGCATATAAGTTATCGCAAACCAAAGCACTCACGCAGGACCTGCTCCAAGTCTGGGGAGAGGCAAGCAGGCACAATTTTATGCATTTATCCTTATTTAAAAGAATAAAAATAAAAATTGTGTGGGGGGTTCCCTGGGGAATGCCTTCCCATCAGATGTCAAGGAGATAAAGAACTACTTAACTTTCGGAAGGCATCTTAAGGCAGCCCTGTAATCGGGACGTTTTTAAGGATTGATGCTTTATTATGTTTTTATATGTGTTGGAAGTAGCCCAGCGTGGTAGAAAGACGGGTGGGGAATAATAATAATAGTACTGTAATAATAATAAAAATTGTGAATTAAAATTATAACTTTTATTATTGTACTCTGAACTCAGCAACCATTTTATTTGGGTGCAGGATCGCTTCCCAACTTCTGTGCATAAAACAAGCCGCTAAAGAAAAAACAGGCGCCGGAGCCACGCGCCGGCCACACGAAGTCGAGCGTGCGCATGCGCCGCGCGGGTCCCTCACTCCTCGCCTCCCCCCCCCCCCCTCGCGCTGGTCTTTGCTCTCCGTCTTTTGTCCATTCTGATGCACCGTCCACCTACCCCTTTCCCCGCTCTTTCCGGAAGCGGAAGAGGCGGGCCGACGGAGGCCGCGAGCGACAGCGAGTGAGAGCGAGGCGTGATGGCTGCCCGCGTCGGCGGCTCCTCCTCAGGGAAGCGTGGAGCCGGGTCCGGGGGCTCCCGGGGAGCTGAGCCTCAAGAAGAGCCGCCGCCGCCTCTGCAGGCCGTGCTGGTCGCCGACAGCTTCAACCGCCGCTTCTGCCCCGTCTCCAAGGACCGGCCCCGGGTGAGGCGGCCAGGGGTGGCGGCGTGGCCTTGCCTCCCTCACGGAGGCGCCCGGAGCTTCTGCCTTGCCTGAGGGTCGGTGGGGGGGGGCGTGTCCCAGGTTCGACCCTCAGAGGCATCTCCGGGCAGGTCTGGGAGAGACCCGCTAGCTGGTCAGCGCTGATAATTCTGAGCTGAGTGGACCAGCCTTGGGTGCCCAGCTGTTTTAGAGCCGTAGAGTTGGAAGGGACCCCGAGGGTCATCTACTCCAACCCCTTGCAAGGCACGGATCCTGGCTAAAGGATCCCTGGCAGATGCCCCCCCCCCCGCGACCTCCACATTAAAACCTCCAAGGAAGGAGATCTCTGGACTACAGCTGCCGGCACTTCTAGCCAGCAGCCAGGGAGGTTGGGAAAGCACTGCTGGCATCTGTCTCAGGAAGGTTGCAGCGGCCGCGGCGGCTGTAGAGACCGAAGCGGGAGAGACATGTTTGGTTGCAGCTGGGGTGGATGAAGGCGTCCTCCGGTTGTACTGCTGCAGGTGTACGGTGGCATTTATTCTCTCTGCGCTCCTCCTCTCGTTTCTCCACTGGTCACTGCTGTGGATGCATACCCTGTCTCCAGGCACTGTGACCATTTGCAAGGGATTCCCACACAGCCGGGTTGATGTTGCCAGCCTTCATGTCACAAATCTAGACATCTTCGTAACGCAGAATTGGTCTGCCAGCAGCCTTGGTCCCTGAAGCCGACTCAGCTCTGTGTTACAAAGGTGTCTGCAAACGTTACATGAAGGATGGCAACATCAACCCTGCTGTGTGGGAATCCCTTGCAGATGATTGCAGTGCCTTGAGGTCTGGCTCAGCCTAAGGCAGCATCCTCTGATGTTTGTAGAAGGACTGCAGCTCGTGTCTGCGTTGGCCTGATTCAGTCTTCAGTGTCATCTCCAGCTGAGTTGAGAGAGACTCCTGACTGAAATCCCGGAGAGCTGCTGCTGGCCAGTGTAGGCAGTATTGAGCTGGGTGGACCCCAGTTGTCTGGCTCATTTTGGGGAGGAGCCACAGCCCAGGGAGTTAAAGTGTCGGCCTTGCAAGCAGAAGGTTCCAGGTCTGATCCCCGGTGGCATCTCCAGGTAGGGTTTGGAGATGTTCCCTTTCTGAAACCCTAGAGATCCACCACCAGTCACTGCAGACAATACTGAGCTAGATGGACCAATAGTCTGACTTGGTATAAGGCAGCTTCCTATGTGTACCCGATGAGTAAGCCCCATTGGATTCAATAGAGCTTCCCTGTGGTTGGTCACAGTTTGGATTGTGCTGTCATTCAGTGGTTGAAATTCATCCCCCTTCCTCCCAACACTGATCTTTGCTCATCTTTGGGAAAAGCTTCATCTCTCCTGTTGCATGACAGTTTGCTGTTAAAGCAGCAGAAATTATTTCTTTTCTTATAAAAAAGAATGGCTGACCTTCAACTAAACAATCGCACAAGCCGAATGAGCCCCTTGTGCAATGGACCTTTTGTTTTCTCCTTGCCCCCTGCCCCCATGCACACACCCCATTGTCCCCAAATGTGCTGCAGAAGGTTGGGGGAACTTCATAAAAGATTTAGGGGGTGTATGGGGAGAAGAGAGGGAGAATGTTTTATTGTGTAAGGAGAAATCCTAGAAGTGACACAACATTTTCTTTAGTGCTATGTTGAATTCCACCCTTTGTGTCTTCCATTCTTGGAGAGATGACTTCCATTGTATCTTTAGACTGCATTCATAGGGCACTCCTTTCTTAACTGATAGTTCCAAGAATCTCATTGTAGGGACATATTTAAGATGTTCACCTCCAGCCTCTGAGCCATGCACCCAACACTGCAAGCATTTTGTGTACACACAAATGCCAAGGAAAAATCTCTGTATTGGGAAGTTTTAGGGATAGTTTCTGAGGGCTGGAAAGATGTTCTTTTTTCTGAAAGTGAGCCAGATTAAGTCATCTTTCCACCTGTCAGAACATTAGCTTGCATCTTTTAAAGTAAGGAAAGTCATGATCCCTTATATTCAGTGCAATAGAAGGGTTAGTACTAAGACTTAAGCCTTTCTAGGTGTTGTCAGTTGATGGAGAAGGTAACTTCTCTGGGATAATTCATATGATCCATGAACAACAGCATGCCTTCCACTGAAATTACCAGTTGTTGTGGAAGATGTGTCATCCTTTGATCTTGCCTTTAAAAGGGGGGGGGGGGATCCAGTATTTAGGAAGCCCTTGTAATCTGTGTCATTGCTGGTTGTTAAGCAGGCTTTGCTGGATAGTTTTTCAGTTTACAGCTGGCAAAACTTATTAAAAAGAGACCTATTATTGTGAAAATAGCAGCTGAGCCCTGTCATAGTTCAAGAAAAGATCTTGAGCAGATTCCTTGGTAGGCTGGAGAGTTCATCATGTTTTCTTGCAAGAGGAGTCCACAGTGATTGCTACTGGTGGCTGATAAAAATATTATCCAGTTTTGAGGCACCTGCAGTCATCTGAGGAGTTATGTGCAGCATTTACTTGATTGCATGCTTGTTTTGGAATGAACACATGCAACAGTTTGCTAAAACAGTTTCAGCAGAGTGCATGTTAAAGAACACACAAAGAGAACTTGGGACTCATTTCCAACAAGAAACTTTAAGTGAAGAATACCATATGCAGCAAGCTGGAGTGAATTGATTAGACTCAAGTTGCTGCCAGGTTTTTGTGGCACGATGGGGGGAAGGGAACTGAACAAATTTTTTTGCAAGGGCTGATGGAGACAATAGCATTGCTCTGAAGAAACTCTCATAGATGAACTTGTAGGCTATGAGCAGGAACGAACAGAAGGGTGCCACGACTGAGAAGGCCCAGTTAAATATAGTCACCTGTCTTAACTTGAGAAGCAGGAGAAGGATTTCCCCCCGCCCAGCAATCTTTGATTTAAAGGGAGAGTGTGTGGGCAGATGCATTTCTAAAAGTTATTGAGTCCAGACGATTAAGGGTTTTAACAATTAGCACTTTGAAGTTTTCCTGGAAGCTGTATGGTTCATTGAGTTAGCTGGCTTTCGGCAAAATGCGCAAGCCAGACACCTTATGTATAGGCACTTGTGTACACCTCAGACATGTAGGTCCCCTTAGGTCTTAAAACTTTAATGTAGGAACTTCCCATCAGTCACTAGTTTACAGTGAAGAAAAATAAACTACAAATCCATGCTGTGGTTAATAAGGAAACAATCTGCACCAGCAGCCTGAATGATGATTAACGTTCCGGCTGTTGAAGCTACTGTTGTTATGTGTGCCTGGAAACAATGTGTGCCATTGTGTAAGAAAGGAAAGATGGCTGATCACTGTGATAAGAGAGCACTTTTATTCCCTGAAATTTGAGGATGTGGCCATATGTCAAGAACCCTCCCACCACAAGGTAACAGCCAGGGGGAAAGGGAAATAGGAGGGAGCAGGGATTATAACAGCCGAAGTATGGCTGTGCTATCTTGTTTCCTGTACTTCCTGTGAATGAAAGACTGAATTTGGGCTGAAACGAAATTACAGGCAGAGGTTTCTAGCAAAAGTTCTGTTGGTTCGCCTGTCTAGACTCTGTGGAATGAAGCCATGAGGCAGGGAATGTGTGAGAAGGCTGACTTGTGGGTTTTTTGTTTTTTCGAAGGTTGACTTGTTAATTGGTTTATACACAGAAATGATTCAAACAGGTTTTACGGTGAGGAAAAATAAAACACATACCTGGACCGTGGTTAGTGAAAAAGGAACTCCAGCAAGTATTTTGGAGGCTGCTTTGCTTTTTACCTTGCTGACGTGGAAGCTGCTGTCGTAATGTGTCGCTTTGAGGGAGTTGTGGCTTTGCTGGAGGCTAAAGAGGCTAAACCACCACACAAAACTGCATTCCTTCCCTGCATTGAATTAGCCAGCCAGTCTTGTAAGAAGAGTACTTTTACTACCTAAAATTTGAGGTTGTCGCAGCCTGGGAGGATGTGTAGCTTTAGTGTTGTCCGATGAACAACTTGGGTCCAGGGTACCATAAGGATCGCCCAAGTCCTTATATCCCAGCTTGTTCACTGGGATAATCTGGAGGAATGCTGTTCATTGTACCCACTGCTACAGAGGCCTTACTGGCCTCAAACAGAAGTCAGACATTTAGTGTCAGTGGTCCCATACCTTGGAACACTTTTCCAGCAGAAATTCAGCAGGCACCCTCACTTTTGAAGACTTTCCCAACAGGCCTATGTAGCAACTTGAAGGTTTTTTGTTTTTTGAGTGGCCAGTTGTTTTAATCATTGTTTTGCACGGCTCTTTCCCATTTTATCTTTGTATACCACCCTGATACTGTAGTAGATAAATGGCAGTATATAAATAAATGATGCCTTTGGCAACTGGACATGCAATGTTTTTAACCTTTGATGTTTTATTGTGTTTTTAATATTCTATTGGGAGCTACCAAGAGTGGCTGGAGCAACCCAAGTTAGATGGGCAGCATATAAATACAATCATCATCTTGCCACTTATTTTGGGAGACTGGTTGAGGACAGAACGGGAGATAAAAGGATGTGATTTGCTGGCTGCTGCATCAGCAATAGGAGATAGGAGAGCATGACACAGCAGGAATTCATACCAGGCCGTGTATTATTGGCCGTTAGTATGTTTTGTTGAAGAGTCAGGTTAAATGGAGGCTGCGTGCAGTGATAAAAGCTTGTGGAACTTTAAAGCAGGAGAGCATACTTTGTGATGCAATCCTTTGCATTTCTGCTTGGGTCCAATTCCCACCAAGTTACGTGGGAATGTGCCTAGTAAATGTGCCTAGATTTGCAGCCTTACAGAGCCATCCTAGGCACGCGTACTTGTGTTGATTGTCCCATTGTGTTAATTGGGGCTTACTTCTAGGAAAATGTGCATAGGATTGCTGCCTTAATTTCTTTGATAGACCAACCAACTAAGGAGGGTTAAATTAGTGGAGCCGAGACTGAAAAAGAATGGAAAATTAGAGGCCATGGGTGAAGCTGTACCCCAGTGCCTGGTTCAGTATAGCTGTTGCTATGCTGTGATGCGTGTCACCTTCCTTTTACATGAGATGGAAGATGTGCTCATTTGGATGTCATGCTGGCTCTGTTGTATTGCTGGACTAAGGCATGGAAATATTAAGATGGCCTATTGATAAAAGCTGCAACTCATTGTTAACTTAGCTTGTCATTTTAATATCTTCAGAAGGCCACTTGTGAGATTTGGTACCATACACAATTTAAAATTTTAATTGGCTAATGCTAGAAGGAAGATGGAATGGCGTGCAGGACTAAGTCCCCGAAGAACATAAAACTTTCAAACTCGGCAGTGCTGTTAAAGAGGATCAAAAACTTATTCTAACAAGTTTCAGGAGCATTAATTCTATAAACCCAGGGTATGGGGTTGTTAATTTCAAGGTCAAATTACACATTATTCTAAATGCATGATTGCATTCAATACGTCTGGTTGGTTTTTTTAAAAACCTAGTGGCTGTGGATTGGGACCATGCAGGGAGTGTCCCTGTACTGGACATCCCTGTCCAGATGAATATCACCCCTTGAAGTTTGCCATTGGGGAGAAGACACTTTTAGCACCAGTAGCAGCTTGGGGGCTGATTTTTGTCAGGTGTGCTGGGGAGGGCAGGGCTTAACCCTCCTTGCTGTGGTCCTGATCCTATTCCCCCGCATGGCTGCTATTTAAAAACAACACCACACAAACTGTTTCATTGAATACAATCACACATTGAAAAAGACGTTAGGGTGTGTTCCTGCTAGCAGAATTATAGAATATAATGTATTATAACTTTTTTTGTGGAGACGCTGACTTTTCTTTATCCTGTAGGCTCTGATTCCATTGGCAAATGTAGCCATGATAGACTACACCCTGGAATTCCTAACTGCAACTGGAGTGGAGGAAACCTTCGTCTTCTGCTGCTGGAAGTCAGCAGAGATCAAGGAACATTTACTGTAAGAGCAGACACATTTTTGTTGCTTTTGGTCCTCCTTAGCTTTATCTCAGGTCAGCTATTCCTGCTGATGGCTTTTGTAGGCCAGAGGTGGTCAGCCCCCATAACCTCATGCTTCAAGTGGCATATAGGTTTGTGGCATCCAAGGGCAGATATGCTACAAGATGATGCTGTGCTTTGCTAGGAATTGGGCACCATGTATGAGTGTGCTAAGTGGTGGAACTGAGGCAGAGAGAGATGTTGGGGGGAGAGGGAATGTTAGCAAGAGAGAAAACGGGATTTTAAACCAGCCCCTGCTTTCCTCAAAGTCTGTAGTACACACTCTTTATACAAACAGTAGGGTGACAGAATAGTTAAGATATCAAAGATACCTAAAAATCAACTCATTCTTTCCAGCTTTCTTTTGTTAGGTGACACCCACATATGAGAGGTTTCCTGTAGACGGTTTCTTTTATACTTCATACACAAGTCAATATCTCTGTTTTCCAAGATAATCTGGAATAGTTCCTGATCTCCAAATTTATAGCAGTGCTAATAAAGAATAATAAATATGGGCTAAGCAGTCTTGTAGCTTTCTGCTCTGCTCAGGTAGACTCATTTGGTGATTTCGGTTCATAATGCTGGTTTTGGGGGTTTTTAAGTATGTATGTCTTTGGATTTATATCACTCCTTATTCTGAATTCTTAGAATGACTAGTAGCATTTTAGTATTCTGTGTTTTTTTGAAATCTCCCCCACGCATGGAGAAATCTTTTAGCCCGATCCTCCGCATTTTTATTATTAATTAAATTTATTAGATGCCTTCTCTTGCCACATGCTGCTCAAGGCATCTTTACAAAAAACAAAACCAAAAGTGGCAAGAAAGAAACGCTTATTTTCATTAAAACCAATGGGGGAGGGGGTGTTAGGGTTATTTCCTTGTTGCTCCCTCAAGACATTTCAAGCCGTTTGATTTGTAATATGGTTTTTGTTTCCTCTAATGCCAGAAAAAAACATCATGGAGTCGTCATCTGCTGTACACAGTGTGCATATGTCCCCTTTAATTCCATTCTATCTGCCTTCTTTGCCAGGAAATCTAAGTGGTGCCGTCCAGCCTCTCCAAATACTGTACGGTTTGTGACTTCAGACCTCTACCGCTCACTTGGTGATGTGCTGAGGGATGTTGATGCCAAGTCACTCGTTCGCTCTGACTTCATCCTTGTCTCTGGAGATGTGGTGTCCAATATTAACATTTCCACAGCTTTGCAGGAGCACCGGTGGGTATCTGGGAGGAAGATGAAGCAGCCTTTCTTGAGTCTCTGACTGTTTTCTCCTGGTGTGTGTCACTTAAATTAAAATCTCTCTTCCTTCACCACACCCTGACCACCTCTTTACAGGCTACGGCGGAAGCTGCAGAAGAACGTGTCTGTGATGACAATGATTTTCAAGGAATCCACACCAGGTCACCGTTCCAGGTGCCAAGAGGATGACGTCATCCTTGCCATGGACAGCGCAACAAAGCAAGTGCTGCACTACCAGAGAACTCAAGGGCTGAAACGCTTCCGGTTCCCTACGGTGTGTTAATAGGGGAGCAACTGTCAGGAACCTGAGGATCAGATTGGACTAAACAGTTGCGCGAGTGGGAGCCAGCGCAGCGAGTCCTGTTGGTGCAACAGGGGTCTCCCTTCCCAACTAGCTTTGAGGTGTTAGGGATTCATATGGGGGAGGAGAGGAGAGAAATGCTTGCAGTGATGGAACAAACCTAATAATATGACATTGAATTCCTCATCCAGTTATGTTCTTCTCCTGATAATCCATCACTGGTTCCCTTCCAAGACCCGGGCTCGGGCTTGCTTTTGAGCACAGACAGTGCAGTGCACCTCCCGTCTTACCTTGCAGGGTTGGTTGATGGTTGAATAAGAAAATGTTGTATGCATGCCTGAAACAGGAGTAGGGAACCTTGCGCCAGGCTGCAACCCACAGAGCCTTTGGGTTCTCCCTCTCAAAGGAACAATGAGGCTCTGCCTCAATGGTCTGAGGCCGTGTGTCTTGGATTACCAGTTCAGACGGTTGGGAATCACGGTTGGGTAGAGTGCTGTTGCGTTCAGATAATGGGAGAAAGAAGGGGGGATGGAGAGGACAGAAGAGTGAGATAAGAGAAGGGGAAGTTTAGATGATGATGATGATGATTAATATTATTATTATTAATTGAATGCTGTGGATGCTTGTGAATTGATGCCATTTTCGTTCCACTCGTTTCTGGCACTCCCTCTAACACCTTGGGGCAGCTTCATGTTTTATGCACAAGTGTGGGCAGATATGCAAGTGACATTCAATAGTGCAGCCTCTTGAGAGCCAGTGTGGTGCAGTGGTTAAGAGCGGTAGATTCGTAATCTTGTGAACCGGGTTCGCGTCCCCGCTCCTCCACATGCAGCTGCTGGGTGACCTTGGGCCAGCCACACTTCTTTGAAGTCTCTCAGCCCCACTCACCTCACAGAGTGTTTGTTGTGGGGGAGGAAGGGAAAGAAGAATGTTAGCCGCTTTGAGACTCCTTCGGGTAGTGATAAAGCCGGATATCAAATCCAAACTCTTCTTCTTCTTCCTGAGCTCATTGTGGGGACATGAGTGAGGAAGTTGAGCATCTCCCCCTGTAGCAAAGGGCAACTTGCTGCACCCTAGTTTCAGTTCTACACTTCCTTCTGTGAAGGAACCCCACACGCTGCCTTAAAAGTGGGGAAAGTCTTAAACTAGGTGCATGATCCTCACTTTCAGTTCAAATCCTAGGCAAGCGCATACAACCGGGGAAAATAGGTTCGTCCCCAGCTTTGGTGGGACTTGTCCTAGCCTGAGTCAGTGGTGTTTCAAGTCAAAGGGTCTTGGGTTCTGATAAAATTTGAAAAGACACCTCTGCCTGAAACCTTCAGAGCTGCTGGCTCTTGGAGCAGAGAAAACTGGGCTCTCTTGGTGTGAAGCAATTTCATATGTTCATATAGAGGATGTGTTTTCCTTTGTGAGCACCTCCACCTAACTTGTGATACTATCTGGAAACACTGGGAAGCTTATTGTTCTGCATCTCATTTCACCCTACCAGTGGGGTCGCAGGGGAGTGTTGCAGAGCTCTCTAGATTCCCTGTGTAGTGTTGTGAAAAACACACAGGCCATTCACAAGCAGAAAACCACTGATTTTAAAAGAAATGTTAGCATTCTTTACCAGGAAACTTAGAAGAAAAGCAGGTAACGGTTATGCCATTAACATTCAAACATCCATTGATTAAAGTATTAAATGCTGAAAACGTATTGGAGTTTGCTCCTGATTTCAATTCTGTGTACTGTTTCTGCAGGCACTAAATGTTTCTGCTGCAGGTGGTTTAGTCTGAGCTGGTTGTTGGGCTTGGCTCATGTGACACCATACACACGTGGTCCATTCAAGACACTCCTCCTGCCAGATTCTTGCTGTCGATTCTGTAGGTTAGCACGGAGAGATGTTGGTATCAAATTTGTTGTGCGAGGCTCACTAGGCCTTTGCTGTGTCCTTACCTTTTTAGAGCCTGTTCCAGGGCAACGTTGAAGAAGTACAAATACGACATGATTTGTTGGACTGCCACATCAGCATCTGCTCTCCACAGGTGGGTGTCAGAAGCAGACTCAGTGTTGCCGCTGGAGAGGCCTCCATCTCGAGTGTTGTTTTGTGTTTAGCAACGTTAAGGCAAAATGTGTTAGCTGGACGCTGAGGGCTGGCTGGTGTTTGCTGTTTAGGGAAATAGTTTATGCAGAAGGATTTCTTCAGCCTAGAGGAACGACTGCTTTGCAGTGAAACAAACTGAATCTTCCATCCGTCATTGCATGGCCCTGAGTATTATTGGAGAGTGAGAAAAATATTTCTCTCTGCTCTTTCCACACAATGCATGATTTTATATGACTTTTGCCATGCCCCCTCTTACTTGCCTTTTCTCTAAACTGTGGCTTCCTGTTCTGGCTTGTTTACCCTTATGTCGCGCTTCTTCTCTTCTCGCAGGTGGCAGAGTTATTCACGGATAACTTTGATTATCAAACTCGGGATGACTTGGTGCGTGGGCTTCTAGTGAACGAAGAAGTAAGTTTGTATGATGGGAGGCTGCTCTGAGAGGTTGAAGAGCCAGAGGCTGCACAGTGCTAACGTCAAGGACTGATGAAGGGGTTTGTGGGTGGAGGAAGTACAGGGAGCTGGGGGCCTCAATCTTTAGTGTCATATTTGAGCAATGTTTTGGCTGAATGTGGCAGATGGTTGTCCCAGGCTGGTTGCTGAGGCACATCCACTGCATTTTGACATCAGGAACACACCTTCACTGTATTCTTTTCGGCAGCCACTTAAAATGTTTTTCTTTGCACAAGCCTATTCAGACATAAATATATACATACATATATTTATACATACATAATTTTATTTATATGCCATCTTTTCATATGCCACCACGCTGAAGGTGGCTTAACAACATGAGAAAAATATATATGGACATAGCAAAAGTAGTTCTAAACAACACATAAAGCATTTAAAAATACAAAACCAAACTGAAATGTTTCCATATGAATCACAACAAAATCTAAAATAAAGATACAAAAAAAGCCAACAGTAACCACATCCTCCAACAAAAACTCCCCAACAACAGCCCAGCTCAGGAGTCTGTTTGGCAGCCTTAGCTTTGTAGCTGGATCAGTTAGGGCCCTCCGAAGGCTAAGTGGAAAAGGCCTGCAAGGCAGGGAGCAGGTTTTCCAGGGCTCACAGGTCAATCTCTGACCTTTTCTTTATCTCTTTTTAACGTATGTGTTGTCTTATGCTCAGCTTGGTATGTAGCCTAATTACTGAGTGACCTATGAAAGTAGCTTTGCAGGGGTGCCATAGCTGTGTGCAATGAAACCCCCGGAAGGGTAGAAATCCAGCAAGCAGCTGAAGTCGAGAATCCAAAATCCGAGTCAGATTCCAGCTTCCTCACGGAAAGGAGTCAAACTGTCAGCTGCTTTGCTTGGGAATTGGGGACCATGGCCTGTCCTTGCTGTTTTGGCTTTTTGAATAGCATCTCTGAACAGTGCCTCTCTCCTGGACGCTTTAGTTGAGATTCCTGCATTGCAGCAGGTTGGATTAGATGACCTTTGGGTGCCCCTTTCAACTCTACAATTCTGTGATTCTCCCTTCTCCAGGTCCTGGGCAACCAGATCCATATGCATGTGACATCCGAAGAGTATGGCGCCCCTGTGTCCAACTTGTTGATGTACGAGTCCGTGTCCTTTGACGTCCTGCAGCGCTGGGTTTACCCGTTGACTCCGGAGATGAACTTCACCGACAACAAGACGCAGAGTTGCACACATTCGCGGCACAACATCTACCGGGGGGCGGGGGTGAGCCTGGGTCATGGCAGCGTCTTAGAAGAGAACGTCCTCATCGGGCAGGGAACATCCGTTGGCAGGAAATGCTCCATAACCAACAGCGTTATTGGCCCCAACTGCAAAATAGGCAAGTTCTTCTCTAAGTGAGGGTGCATGGGTTGGTGGAGAAGTCCGCACCGTTTTGTGGTTGAAGGAGCAGGAGTTCTGATAGAAGAAATGATAAATAGCCACCAAGAGACAAATGGGGGAGGTAAAGTTACATCGGAAGGGGCAGAATTATCCATCTCTGTCTCAGGGAATTGGTTCTGCTACTCAGACAGTGTAGCATAGGCTTTGACAATCTGTTCTGGATTGCAAGCTGCCACAGCTGGGTTGGAGTGCATCGCAGGGCCTGGGCTGGTTCAGGCTCAGACTTCATGGGGTTGACCCATTGGGTTATGCTTGAGTCTTTCTTCTTTTGCTCCTTGCATTTGCCCTACATAAAAGACCTGCTGCTACCTCTTGTCTTTGAGCGCCAGCATCCCAACACTGGGGGCAGGCTCAGAGCTGTCACAGCATGCTAGGTTCTGCTCAGAACATGGAAGGTGGCACATCTTACCATCTGCAAGAGAAGGGTGGATGAGCAGGAAAGGTAGGAAATTGGGGGAGCTGTGACAAGGGAGAAGCAGGTAAAGGGAGGGCTAGGATGAGTCGGTATATATTGGCAATCCCAGGTTCTTGCATGGAGTGTCTGTAGGGTTAGCTAGCAGCATCGAGTGTTTCTGCTGCATGATGGGTAACTGTGTAGTGTAAGATGACAGTTCTGTTTCACTTCCTTTTGTCTGTGATTGGCAGGGGATGAGGTCATTTTGGACAGGGCGTTCCTGTGGAACGGCGTCCGTGTAGGGGACCATGTACGAGTCCAACAGTCTATAGTGTGCGACGAGGCCGAAGTGAAGAAGGGGGTAACCTTGAATCCTCGCTGCGTTCTCACTTCCCAGGTGAGTTCGAGGAGCTGCTGCTCTGCCCTTGGACTAGGTTTCTTATGTGATATGTCAGTGGACAGATTTCTGGCCCTTTGTCCCCAAGACACCCCTTTCAGAATTAACAATCTGGCTGAAGACTTGTTTTTTTAATAATAATAATAATAATAATAATAATAATAATAATAATAATAATTTATTATTTGTACTCTACCCATCTGACTAGGTTGCCCCAGTCACTCTGGGCAGCTTGATGAATGCCCTAGGCTAGTCACTGACCCAGCCTCTGTTGCCAACCTGTGAAATGGGGATAATGATGACCTGCTTTGTGGGAGTCCTTGCGACGTAAAGATCGCAAGGCATTTTGAGCAGCTGTTAGCTTTGCTTTAAAGCAGGAGTGTGATGGCCAAGATGAGAATTGCTGGCGGCTTTGACCACTGACCTTTCCGCAGGCGCTTGGATTTGTTCCTTGGACCATCTGCCTGCATGAACGCTCTGTAATTCTGGGACTGGGGTTTGCAGGTGCTTTTTCCTCCCGGAGGAGTCAAAGCACCAGGTATTCCTGGCATAGATGGAAACATTGCTTCATTTCCAGGTGGTGGTGGGACCTGACATGGTCCTCAAAGAAGGCACCGTCATCTCTTTGCATCCCACGGATGAAGAGGAGGAGGATGACGACCAGTTCAGTGATGATTCGGGTGTGAACAAAGAAGAGAGCAACGTGAAGCTAAAAGGTGTGTGAGCAATTCTGTCTGGAATTGCTGGCAAACAAAGTGTGGGGTCCCCTACCCCCCCCATGTCTTGTATTCATGGTGGCTTTTACAGAGCCTTGTGCTTGTTCAATTTGGAAAATTAGATAATGTGCAAGTACTGGTGGTTAAGCAAGTGGCTGAGGGACCTGTCCCTAGGGGAGCAGTAGGGAGGAGATACAGGAGAGGACAGAGACGTCAGCTCCTCCTGTTAGGTGGTGCAGCGTTCAGCATATTAAGCTGATCTTAGGTTCAAATCCAAGCTCAGCCATGGTTTTGCCAGCCTTAATTTCTGCATCTTGAAAATTGCAATTGGGGCTTAACTGCTGGAGAACGTAAGAAGAAACTGCTGGACCAAGCAGGACCCAAACACAAGAGATCCAAGCACTGATCTCCCCTCCTGTGGCTTCCAGCAACTGGTATTCAGAAGCGTTACTGCCTCTGGCCATGGAGGCAGAGTGTAGCCATCATGGCTAGTAGCCACAGATAGCCTTATCTTTCATGAATGCGCCTAATCTTTTAAATCCACCCAAGTTGATAACCATCACTGCCTCCTGTGGGCTAAGTTCCATAGGTTTAACTGTGAGCTATATAAAGAAGCAATAGCTTGAACCTTCTTAAAAGGGAGAGCCCACTGTTAACTCCGCGTTGTTGGTTGTTTCGTTTTTGATAACATGGAAATAATCTGACGCTGTGTTTTAGAGAACGATTTGAAAAGAAAGATGACTGTCCAGGGAAGAGACGGGGAAATACCATGCTAAACATGTACAGTACCGTTTTCAATATTGAACACAGGCTGCCAGCCTTGATCTACAGGTCATCACGCACTGTTTGGGCCACATCTATTGGGGGTGTGTGGTCATGCTGGCCGCCTCCTTTTCTTAACCCAGCCTGATTCTTGAGAAGTGGTTGAAATCAAGCCAACATTGCTTCCTTTTCCCCTACTCTAGGCTACAATATAGCGGACGTTGGCTCAGAGGGGAGAGGCTATCTCTGGAAAGCAGATGATGAGAATGACGTAGACCAAGTGGAGCAAAGGCAGAGTCTTTGGGGTAAGAACAAATGGCACTGGGGCAAAGTGGGTTTGAACAGGCGCCTGTTGGTGGAATGTCACAGCCACAGAAGAGAGGGCTGTTGATTGTGGGCCCTGCCCACCTGCTGCTTGTCCCATACAGATGCCTTTGGAATGATCAGGAGCTGGGCAAGAAGGCAGAAGAGGCAGCAACTTCCCTTAGCCTTGCAAATGATTGACTTGTTCCGTGTTCAGGCTTCCTCCATATGGCACAGCCAGCAGCCAGATACAGGATTCTTATTCTTACTATTTTATTTATTCACCTGCTGGTGGAAGAACAACAAGGAGGAAGCCAATCTAGCTTCTCTAGGGAGGGAGTTCCAAAGGCTAGGGGCAGCCACCGAGAAGGCCTCCTAGGAACATGAGAGCCAGTGTGGTGTAGTGGTTAAGAGCAGTAGTCTTGTAATCTGGGGAACTGGGTTCGCTTCCCCGCTCCTCCACATCCAGCTGCTGGGTGACCTTGGGCCAGTCACACTTCTCTGAAGTCTCTCAGCCCCACTCACCTCACAGAGTGTTTGTTGTGGGGGAGGAAGGGAAAGGAGAATGTTAGCCGCTTTGAGACTCCTTAAAAGGAGTGAAAGGCGGGATATCAAATCCAAACTCCTCCTCCTCTTCCTCTTCTTCTTCCTCTTCCTCCTCCTCCTACTTGGGAGGCCGATGTCTTCCATAGGCAGGATCCTGCACTCCCGGGTGACAGTTTCCTTTCCTAATACTTGCTGTGGTGTCCAAAGATCAGCTGAGAGCATCTTGCAGTACATAGTTCTTGGTAGACTGAGCAAGGGTGGGGTTCAGCACTGCGTTCTTCCAATTGTTCATCTCCACAAGCATTTCAGCTTGCCAGATGGAATGATCCCCCCCCTCCCTACATGCGCTGTTCCCGAGGTTCTCCGGATGCCCCCAGAACCAATTTCAGGGGTGTGGAGGGAGGCGAGGGAGGGCGAAACCTTGTTGTGCAAGTATAAGTCCTTGCTCAGGGTTTGTGCTCAAGGGGCTGGTTAGGCGAACCCTGCCCTTTAAAAAGCCATTCTTGAGTGGCTTCGTAGCTTTGCATAAACACCCAGCAGGTGGAATATCATCCTCTGGGCTGGGGCATAGAAATGACGAAGGGGTGCTTGGCCAAATTGATTTTGGGGGTAACTTCCGCAGCCGGTCACTTTTTCTTTCCATCTTCAATAGGTCCCATTTTAAATGCAGAAGAAGAAAGTGAGTCAGAAAGTGATATGAGTCTGGGGTCTGAAGGAGCAGACAGCCGGACAGCTTCTCCTCTGTTGGATGATATCAAAGGTAAGAGCCATTTGGCTTTCAAGGTAAGGAGTTAGCTCTGCGTGCATCCTCTTCCCTGTTGTGTACTGTGTAGAAAACCACTTGTGCAATAAAGAGAATCCAAGCTTGGCCACTGGACTTTGCAGATTTGGGAACTGATGCCTCCTGCTATTGGCTCTTTCGCAGGGAGTGCTGGTGTTTGTTGCTTCTGATCTAACAATCTGCTGTTTCCTTGGCTGCAGTTTTCCAGAATGAGGTGCTGGGTACCCTGCAGAGGGGCGAAGAGGAAAACATATCCTGTGACAACCTGGTTCTGGAGATCAACTCTCTCAAGTATGACAGTGTCACCCAACCAAAAAAAATACGTTTTGAACTTGCAGGAGGTTGTTGTTTGAGGGTGGTCTTCTCAGTCCCTCAGTTCAGAGACAAGACAATTATGCAGAGCCACAATTGCACGTGTGAGGCCCACAGTTAGATGTACAAAGCTCTGTTTTGTGTCAATTTGATTTTTGAACAGCAGGAGATAAAGCAGAATTCAGGTCAATTCCCTGTTCTGTTCCTCTTGCATCTCAGGCTTATTTCTAAAGCCAGTCATGGAAGTGAGCAGGAGGAGGAAGAGGATGCTCTGACCAGGCGTGTCTGTATGTTCCCTGTCTCTCCACCTCTTCCACGATAGCAGAGACATTTTGGGTGGCTGCAGTGCTAAACCTCTAAGTTAGGAAACTTCTCTAGGCCTGGTTTTGGTGCTCCATATGTTGTTGGACTCTCTTTCCGGTCATCCCTGACCATTGACCACGCTGCCTGGGGCTAGTTTCCCTGCTCTAGGTTTGTCTGCTACAGGATCCTTTCCCACTCTGTAACTTTACACCCATGGAGGATAAGGCTATGCTCTGCCTCCACGGTCAGAGGCAGGATGCCTTTGAGCACCAGCTGCTGGGAACTGCAGGAAGGATGCAGAGATGGATGCTGGAGCAGGTGGATCATTGACCTGGTCCAGGCTCCTCTAACATCGATGTTCAAGAGCTGCCCGCTGTTTGAGAACCACTGAAGCAAAGAATCTGACACATCTTCATGTTCTCCTCTGGGGTCTTCTGTGAACAAGCGCATGGGCTCTACTTCTGAGCTGCAGGGCCCAACTCCCAGATGCCTCTGCGATAGCTCAGTGGGTAGAGCAAGAGACTTTTAGGGTTATGGGTTCAAGCCCCACAATGGGTGAAAGATTATTTCATTTCAGGGGTTGGACTGGATTCTATGATTATTAACACTTGTAGTGTGAGTTACAGTATGAGTTTCTTTACTGCTAATAGTAGGCGTAGTAGTAGTAATAAATCAACTGAGAACAAAATCTGTAAACTTCTTGTCAAATTGGCATGTTACTTTTCTCAGCATGCTATTTATATAAGATTATTTTTGTGGCAGTAAAGTTCTGGTCATAGGCTTTGCTGGCACTCTTAAATTTTTAGGGCTGCGTCTGGACACTGGGGACTGTGGCTGAACATGCAGTAGTACAGAGCAGATCAAGATTGTTAAAAACAAAGTAGTGAATAGAATGTTTTTTTCAAATGACAGCTATGTTAACACAAAATCTTAATATAAGCATGATAGCCGTAAAGTGAATCTCTAAACTAGATAAGTGCCTCTACCAAAGATAAGTGAGTTATGGGAGAAGTGCTTATAGTCTGCCTACCAAACACGAGGCATTTCATTTTCTCCTGATGAAAGTAAGTTATTCAAGTCTCTCCAGTAGCTCTTTGACCTTGCTTCCACCCTCCAGTCATGGGAATTTCATTTTTGCCTGCTAATTTGTTTTTGTGAGGGGAAGGCAGGGATAGGCAAAGGCAAAAAGGAGCAGCCCTGAGAAGAGGGGAGGAGAAGAAAATACAATTTTTTCCAGTGTGCAGCTTTAACTTCAAAAACTACCATGAGTGCTGGCTGTGAGAAAAAGCCTATATGGCAATATTTCAAAGATGTTATCTTGTAAGTAAAAAAAGGAATCATGTAAAATATGCAGAGGTGCCAGGTCTGGTTGGAATGAAAAAGTGTAAACAAACAAAGAACAAAAAATCCACCCTACTTAGTTGTAAATGAAAACCACATGGTCAGACTTCCGCCATTGTTTAAAAAATGTCTGACAAAGGATCACAGCAGGAAACTCTTTCAAATTACTTCATTTATTTTGGATAGTCTTCCTTACTCATTTGAGCCAACCCACCGTGCAATTCTACACTAGCAATTACAGAGTGTTGTTGAAAGCATTGTGCATTTTCTTTAAGCTGTGCATATTGATAGTGGGTAGCAGATCAGATAGGGGAGATTGATGAGTTCCCCATCCATGTCCCATAATACCTTGCTATCTCTCTCTTCCCCATTCAGATATGCCTATAATATTGGCCTGAAAGAGGTGATGGAGGTGCTCAGTAAAGTGGTTCTGGAGTTCCCACTGCAGCAGCTAAATGCGGAAAAGGACCCTCAACATTACTGCATGCTGGTAGTCCCTGTGAGTTTCCCTGCTCTCTCACTGGATGCAGTGTCTGTCTTTACTTCTTCAGGAACTCCCCTCTGTTTGGAGAAAGGGCAGTATTTGCTGTTCCAGAGACACAGGTCTCTCCGATGCCTCCGATGAGATACTGCTAGATGCTCCCTGGGCCATTGTTTCCTGTGTTGGATTTTGTGAACTGTAAAAGCATTATCTACAGAGAAAGTGCTCACTGTGTTTGCAATTTCCTGCTCATCTGTGGTCTGGAAAGCTTATTATCTATCTTTTCTTTCTTTTCTTTTCTTTTTAAAAAAGTACTTCTTATGCACCCTTCACCAAAAGGGCAGCATACGAAAGTGTAAATAGGATCAATTCACGCAACATATATTAAAAGCCAACAAAGCAAGCATAAGAAAACCCAACAAGTCAAAATCCCTAACGTAGCTGCATCTTTTCGTTCTTGCTTCGCCCTCCCCTTTCCTCTGTCATGGTGCCGCTGCCTCTTAAATGCTTTAATAGTTTTCTTTCGTAACTCCTCTTTCCTGTAAGTATAAAATAGCTGTTAACAGGCTCTGGCCGAAGTGCTACACTTAGTGGGGCTGTCTTGCTGCTTCCAGAGTGCTAATTAAATGGTGCAGGAGAGGATTGGCCAGGAATGCAAAGGGCTTCCTGTCTTTCATCCTTTCTCCTGTTCCTGGCAGTCTGTGCTGATAATCCTTGCAGTGCCCTGACTTGTCTCGGGCGAGCGCAAACGGAGCTTCAGGAAGGCTTCTTAAGCGAGGGGTGCATTCGACAACTAGCCTCCCCCAGAGGATACATGGGGGGCTCCACTGGAGCCCAACTTAATTGCTCCTTTCTTCCACTCCTGCTGTTGTGTCACAGGAAACTGCCTGGTGCACTCTTGCTCAGAATTGTCAGCACCAGAAGTGGGAAACCTTTTAAAAAGAGGATTGGACGAATTCATGGAGGAGGGGGCTTTCGGTGGCTACTAGCCATAATGGCTGCGCTCTGCCTCCACATTTTTGAAAGCAGCAATGCTGCTGAGTACCAGTTGCTGGAAACCACAGGAGGGGAGAGGGCTGCTGTTCTCACATCCTGCTCAGGGGTTTTCCGCAGACATCTGGTTGGCCTGTGTGTGTGAGAACAGGAGGCTGGACTAGATGGGCCATTGGCCTGATCCACCAAGGCCACCTGTCATGGAAGTTTTAGCTGAGATTCCTGCATTGCAGGGGGTTGGACTAGATGACCCCTGGGGTCCCTTCCAACTCTACAATTCTATGGTTCCGTGTTCTTAGTGGGCTTGCTTGTTTGTTTTTCATCCTGAGGGCTATATTGCTCATGGTCAACCTTCCTGGAGCCACCTGCACGTTTCAGGTAGGGCAATGGATGTGGCTCTTTGTGTAGTGGGCTATAGGTCATCCATGCAAAAATCGGTGTTTTCTATAGAGGCATCTCTCTCCATCCAGGCATTAACACAACTGAAGGGCATATTGCAGCCAGGCAAAAGAACTGGAAGAGTTCTTTTGATTGGAATCCCTTCTCCATTCTCCCCCACCCCGTGTTGATTTCTCTAAACCAGGCACCTCTACCCTTTCCAGACCCAGAACCCACTTTTAATGCAACAGGGACTCATTTCTTAACCTTTCACCATATGTTTGCATGGTGGCAATGCTCCTGTTGAGAGTCGCCTTGGATCAGGTCACAGCCCACCAGGTGAAGACCAGTGTTTTAGGCTGATACATTGCTTTGGGTTGGAATCTTGTCCCTTCCATTGAAGGCTCTCCTCTCCTCCTGCACCACCCTCCCTTTTCTCCAGTCCTCTGGAGCTAATCTGGGGAAGGTGTGTGGGTGGCTGCAAGAGGGAGGGGAAACTGGGCAGAAACTACCTTCTTCCCTGTCCCACGGACAGAAGCCTCTGCTGGATTAGAGAGCCTTCCGTCAATAGACAGACCCTGCTGGATCCAATCCAGTGCTTTTCATAATGAATATTGCAGGGGGTTTTTTCTTTCAGCTAAATGTTTTCCATATTTAACTGGTTTTGTTTTACTCCTTGTGTGTTGCCTTGGGTGTTTACAAAAGGTGAAACGCGAGTAAATAAATTCTTTTTTTTTTAATGCCTTTTTCATGGTACATGCAAAACTTGCCGTTCATTCCTGTTATGCGGAGGGCTCTGCCAGGATGTCACTCACGTCCTCTTGACTGTAAACAAAGCTTGCAAATTAATTCTGAGTTTCCATGCCATCCAAGCTGCCCGCAAAATTAACTCCACACACACACACACACACACACACACACAGTATATACAGCCCCTGCCCCTTGCATCTTTATTTTAATTTATGGAATAAATAATAATCTGCTACATTATCAAGATACTTTAAAAAAAATCAACCCAATTTTCAGAACAAATGGAAATTTCCTGTTTTTTTTACAAGCTCTCTGTTAATAAGCAAGCAGCTCTGGTCCTTGTGAGAATGTGAGCTACAGTGGTATCTCGGGTTACAGACGCTTCAGGTTATAGACGCTTCAGGTTACAGACTCTGCTAACCCAGAAATAGTACCTCGGGTTAAGAAATTTGCTTCAGGATGAGAACAGAAATCTCACGGTGGCAGTACGGCAGCAGTGGGAGGCCCCATTAGCTAAAGTGGTACCTCAGATTAAGAACAGTTTCAGGTTAAGAGCGGACCTCCAGAACGAATTAAGTTCTTAACCCGAGGTACCACTGTATTAGTGGGAATGCTGACTGCATTTAGAGCAAGTTTTTGGCTCCCCAGCTCCCATATTCCTTGACCATTGGCCATTCTGGCTGGGGCTGATGGGAGTTGTAGTCCAAGAACTTCTGGGTGGCCTTTGATGGTGCACAGACAATGCACATAGTTATAATGGATAATGTGAAAGGAGTTTAATTTATTTCGGCTTCGCCCAAATCTGCAACCTGTAACCGGTTGTTGTGGAGCAAAATCAACAGAAGGGCTAAGCCTCAAGTACAAGCGATTCTTGTTTATTTGTAAGCTGTAATAAATTCCCACCATGCTGCAGTGTATGTGATGGAGCTGCGTTGTAAGGCACTCATCCATCCTGAACTGCCAAGCAGGGACAATGCACCATCTCCAATTGCACAAGTTTTAATTGGTATCACATGCAGATGTTGCTACAGGTGCTAATAAAGCATCCTGTCGTTATGTTGCCAACTCTTTCTGTTGCCTATATTTGTATAACGTACTGCAGTGTTTCTCAAAACTTGTCTTGCTAGCTAGGGATGATGGGAATTGTAGTAAAAAACAACAACAGCTGGAGACCCAAGTTTGGGAAAGACTGATGTAATGGCACGTCTGTATATGATACCTCTAAGTGGTCACCTCTTTGTCTTTCTTTTGCCCACTTTACCCCCCTAACAGTTGCTGAAGAACTGGGCTCCAGTCTTCAAGAACTACATAAAGCGGGCGTCAGATCACTTGGATGCCTTGCACGCCATCGAGGAGTTCTTCCTGGAGCACGAAAACCTATGCATGTCCATGGCCAAAGTGAGTTTTTATGCGAATGGGAAGGGTGGGTGGGTGAGAGGGAGAAAGAGCTTGTTCTTTCCAACGTGTCTGCTTGAATTATGCCTTGTTTTCTGCACCAGCACTTAGAGTTGTCCCTTATCAGGAAGGGAAGGGTTCATGTGCCTGTCAGCAGGAGTTGATTAAGAAGCTGCTTTCCGATCGTTGAAAGGGACTTGTTTGTGCAGCCAACACAGTTGGCGCAGAACACACTGCTGTGTGCCCCTTGTTAAAGGCAAATGTCCAAGACGCACAAACTCCAAATGCCTGCTATGTAGCGAGAAGACGCTAACCCTCGGATCAGATCCCAGTTTAGAAAGCAAGTTTTTGCAAAGGCTCAGAAGCCTAAGCTACTCAAACCACAGGGGTCCACACAAAGTCTTCTGTTTTTGGCAAAGATGCCACCTTTTCAGACTTTTCCTCTGTAGCAATGTTGAGTTTGAAGGAGGGGTGTTAAGTGAAAATGGAGACCTTTGAGATTTTGCTCCGGCTCCTGAATTGCAGAAGTCTTTCTTCTCCCCTGAGCTGCTGGAGGCATACAAGTCTCTTGCATCACCTGCACTGCTGAGACTGCCAGGGACCTTGGAGGGCGTGTGCCTCTTTGCCAAACGTTCCTCTTCAGCTGATTAATATTCCACAGCGTTTTAAATGTGTTTGTGGGAAGGCGGCGGGGGGTGGGGTGGGTGTTAATAGTTTTGGTGTCTTTGTTTTAACTATCTTGTATTTTATTCTGTGATGAAGGAACATTTTTGCCTGGTGCCTAAAGATATATAATAAAGATGCCAGGCAGACATAACTGGGGTTTGGCAGTGTGGTGGGGCTGCATTGTACAGGTTTGACTTTTGTCACCAGCTGTTTTCCATGCAAGCCTCAGGAGACGAAGGTTTTTTATTTAAAAGTGCTGGCATTTCTACGAAGCCTCAGGAACTGAAAGAGGGCTGTGTGGGCCTTGCCTGCTCTGCACAGTTCCCTGTCCTCAGCCTCCTCATCTTGCATCCCAGGGCCTCTCCTACCAACCAACCAAGCTCCTGACATTGGTTTGTTGTGCCCTTTTGGCCCCCAAGGGAGCACCTGATCCAGAGTAAACTGCCCACTTCATCTTAAGTGCCCAGGGCTCTTGTTGCAGGTGTTGATGACTTTCTACCAGCTGGAAATCTTGGCAGAAGAGATGATTCTCTCCTGGTTTTCTCAACGGGACACATCGGATAAAGGCAGGCAGCTTCGTAAAAACCAGCGGGTGAGTCTCCAGGGTGAGAGGAAGCCTTTATTGGCAGTTGTGTTGACACTTTTTGTTGAGACCAGCAAGTGCACACATGGCACCTTTTGGCAGTCTCTCTCCAGGGTTTCAGGCAGAGGGAACTGCCAACCCTACCTGGGGATGGGGGAATGAACCACGGACCTTCTGCGTACATTACAGGTGCTCTGCTGCTGAGCTCCAGCCTATTTAAGCGGGGTAACATTCAATAATGTGCCAACACACCCCTGCTGGAGCCTGAAATGGTACAGGCCATTCTGCCATCTCATTCTGTACCTGTAAGCCCCATGCAGTGTGTGGTAAACCAAGGATGAAGTGAGCAAACTTCTGTGTACGTGTGGATCAGCCTATACAAGTGAGCTCAGTTGTTGGTCATGAAAATGTCTGAAGCTGTTGGTGTTCCACTGGGGAGTTGCCTTTGCCGATTTTGTCACGTTCTGTTACAGCTTCTTCTTTGCTTCCTCAGCTTCAGAAGTTTATCCAGTGGCTAGAGGAGGCCGAAGAGGAGTCGTCCGGAGGGGAGCAGAACTGACCTGGCAGCCTCTCTCAGAAAGAGATGCCCCCTCTCCCTGCTTCCAAGAGGGAGAGGGCCGCAGTGCCAGACTTTGCCTGGCGAAGCGAGCAAGAGCGAGACCCGGTGCATGGCGTGTACGTGGGGGACCTGAAAATCAAAGCTGACTGACAATCCCATTGCTGTTTATGTACTTAGCATCTTCCCCTGAAAAGGCACCGCACGCAGGACAGTGAGAGAGCAGTCAGAAGGAAAAGCCAGAGACATGTGTAATGTTAAAAAAATTTTCTGAGACATGTATGTGTGAGGGTGCGTGTTTGTATGTGTGTATACAAACACACAAACATGTATGTGTATGCACACAAACATCTATGGTGCTGTATAAGGAAGCTGTCCACTGGGATGGGGGCTTTGCTGCTGCTGCTGGAGGTGGTGACAGAGGCAGATCCAGACCGATTTCCATGTCATCCTTAACCCTTGGGGGCTTTGAGCCACTTCAGATTTGCATAGAAGACAGTCCCGTAAGACCAGATGCCCCAGGAGCCCCTGACTTTCCTGTAGTGCTGCACGTGCAGTGGGTGTCCCCCCAGTTTCATTGAAGGGAACAGCTGGTAAAGCAACGTGAGGCAGGAAGAGAGTTCAGCAGCCCAAAGTCAGGGCTGATACCCGAAGCCTCTGCTGCAGATGGAGGTGGAGCTGTTCCCGGATCTGGAGAGATTCAGAAGAGAGGTGGCTTAGCTTCCATTTTAGCTTGGAGGTCCACTTGGCAATGCAGCCTTTGCCAGAATCACAGAGCCTTTTCTGTTTCAACTTTTGTTCATACAAAACGGGGAAATGTTCACCTACCTCACCAGGAGTTCATTCATAAATGAAAAATCTGTAGCAAGCAAGTGTTGTTTTTACGCCCCTGATGGTGGGAGCCTTTTGTCTGCGTCAAGCCTGCTTACTGACCAATCTTAACCCTTTGGATCTGGAACAACAGATCCACACCCAGCTGCAGCAGAACAGATGTTCTTGGTATCTTACCAAGACGCTGCTGGAGTCTGTCCTCTGCAGCATTTGACAGGTTGCTTCAGAACCCTTTGGGAGTTCTGTTTTGGCCCTTGGGGACACTCACACGGCATAGATGCAAGTTAGGTCAATCACACATGCTCCACATAATTCTAGAGATTTTCCAGCCATGCTTTATATAGGGCCTAACCAAGATGGTTCCTTCTAGATGTTGTGGGACTAGAACTCCCATCAGCCCCAGCCACCGTGACCAGTGATCAAGGATGATGGGAGTTGTAGTCAAAGCAGCATCTGGAGAGGACTGCATTGGCTAGCCCTGTTTTATATAAGAAACACTTACGTTTCCTCTTAAATGCTGACATCAGAAGGCCTGTGGTTCTGGGTTTGGCCTAGGAGTGTGTGGTAGCACGTTCTCCCTGCCCTGGCACCATTCTCATAATTCACAGAGTCCTCAAGCAGCCGCCTTCTCTTGAGTTGCAGGTCAGCATCCATCCTTCTGCTAAAAGGGAACATGAGGCACAGCAGGCAGTTGCCTGCGTCTATCAGTCAGTCTGACTTGTTGATCTTGTTCCTTCTGGGAAAGGGCTGCAGTCTATCTAGAGGAAGGGAACCCGAGCTTTGCCAGTCTGGAGGTGGCTGTAACCATTGGTGCTGCCGTGCCATGCTGGCACATGTGGACTGCCAGAAGCCTCTGGGGGAGCATTGCCTGCTGGGATGGAAGCTCTTGAACATTGGCGGTGGTGTTGGGCTCTTCTTGTCGCCACATCCTCTTGTAAATGTCGGGAAAGAAGATGTGCTTTTTCTGTGTCTGCCAATATTTAATTTGGGGAGTAATTAAACATCCCTTCCGCAAAGAATGGGCTTTCTGTTCTGTAATATGTTGGTATTCGAGCAAAAGTCTTGGGTAGGCCTCATTGGCCCAAGGCTCTTAAATCCCATTTACATGTGGCTCAATTGGTGTGGTTGCCATAGCTCCTGCAGCAATCTGTGTACCTGGAATGAGTTCTGCCCATGTGGTTCATTGTCTTGTTATGTTTACAAACCGCACAAATGATGTCTGGATCCTTGGGAGGCCTGCCACTAATGCATGGTTTGCAAATCTGTTAGGAAGCCAGACTAGGTGAGCGGAAGCCGTTCTGCCTCTCCATACCTGCATGGAGGGGAACGAACAACCACAGAGGTAGTGGCAAATGTAGCAATTAAAGGCATGTCGAATGGGGAACTTAAGGGCCACTCCTTGTTTTGTGTGCTGAACAGGAGTTCCAAAATCCTTGTCGTGACTGGATTCCACTGAGTGACTTAGTAGGGATTTTAAGTGGATTAATGGGACTGGTAACTTTTTCAATTAAGAGATACATGCCATTCTGAGAAATCAGAGAAATACTAGTAGCTGTCTTATTTTGGGTAACATGACTGATGGGGTGGCTATAACACAATCAGCAATGGAAAACGACTCTTGGGTGAGCTTCTGACCTGAACCACGGCAAGGTTGGCAGGATTGGGAAGTTGGTGATAATGTATTTACGGTAACCGGTCACACACACACACACACACACACACACACACACACAGTTGAAAATGGGCACTCCCGCATTGGTAATCCAATTCACATGTGATTTAAAAAACACCTTTGTCCCAGTTCACAAGTGATAGGATTGCACTTCCCTGATGAACTGTAATCCAGTGATTTCACTACTTCTTTCCTGAGATAGTAAATCGTAGCAGAATGTGTTTCTTTCAATCCTGGTGTCATGCGATGCACACATCTTTCTTACTTTTGCTATGGGTAAAATTTACCTCTCCTTTTTAATATTAACCTGGTCCCTTGAGAAATGGAGGGTAATGTCTGGCAATTTTGAAGTCAGGGAAGAATTTGTTGTTTTTTTAATCTCTCTTGGCTCTTGGAAATGTGTCTGGTTTTATGGAGCATTAAATTGAAAAGAGTCCCTATTTGAGACTTTGTAAAAATTTTGCTCTTCCTGCAGTGATAAATTCGGTATATGAAGCTTTCCTTAACTCCCCCGCCCTGCACACTATAACTGTTTACGAATGCAGATATAACACTCCACATGCTCTAGCCTACTGTGAGCTCTCCAAGTGTTTACAAGCTGTATAAAATGCAGACATTTAAAAATCTCGCTGGATGCCTGAGGTTTTCTCTTTTAACAGTTCAAAGGTGGCTTTAAAATGGGTTTGCCTTGTAATTCCATATCTGATGGGGGGTTTTTTGACTAGAGGCAGAGAATACTTTGTGCCACGTAACAAATCTATGGTTTGCTCAAATCCTGTGCTCTGAAAGTACCAATTTTTATTGTGTGCATTGATTGCTAACATTCAGTCATACTGGAATTGAAGCATTCTCTAGATTTGTTGAACAAAAGAATCCAGCAGTGCCATCCTATGCATATTTGTTTGGAGGGGGGGGGGGAATCCTACTAGGCTCACCAGGATTTACTCCCAAAGTGTGTTTTAGGCAGCAGGCTTGAGAGTATGAAAATGAAGCTGTTACAAATGATATATCAGAAGCAACCATCTGAAAAACATTTGCACCGTCCAGACCAAGGTTTTCCAAACTTGGGTCTCCAGGTGTTTTTCAGCTATAATTCCCATCATCCCTAGCTAGCAGGACTAGTGGTCAGGGGTGATGGGAATTGTAGTCTAAAAACAGCTGGAGACCCAAAGTTTGGGAAACTTGTGTTCTAGAAGATGATGTCCAGTGATGCTACTTTTAAGAACCTTTCATTTGAAGAGTAGCCAAGCCTGAAAACCTGATTTCAAGGTAGACACTCAATTGTAGCTGAACAACCCTTTATATATTCCTACTTGATAAGAGGAAAAGAAACAGCTTCCCCCCAACCTAGGCCTAGCCTATATGCATGTGGTTTGTGTTGAGCAGTTACACGATTCCCTGAAACAATTATGTGCTGGGGCCTATCAAGCATTTTGCTGGTATAAAAATGAATAATGTTGGATGCGAATCACTCCGTAGAATATATCACAATCTTTGGTGCTGGCCTTTAAAGCCCTAAACGGCCTCAGTCCAGTATACCTGAAGGAGCGTCTCCACCCCCATCGTTCTACCCGGACACTGAGGTCCAGCACCGAGGGCCTTCTGGCGGTTCCCTCACTGCGAGAAGCCAAGTTACAGGGAACCAGGCAGAGGGCCTTCTCGGTAGTGGCGCCCTCCCACCAGATGTCAAAGAGAACAACAACTACCAGACTTTTAGAAGACATCTGAAGGCAGCCCTGTTTAGGGAAGCTTTTAATGTTTAATGTATCACAGTATTTTAATATTCTTTTGGAAGCCACCCAGAGTGGCTGGGGAAACCCAGCCAGATGGGCGGGGTATAAATAATAAATTATTATTATTATTATTTAAATGTCCATCAGCATAACCCTTTATATGAAATGGAGAGGATGTGCCTGCTTCTCTGATGCTGCTCATGTAGTTGCCAAGGTACAAACAGAAAGACAGTGTTGGGCTAGTTGCTGATAAATCTCTTTGGTCAACAATGGAATTTGGACTAGGGGGTAGAATCCTGCCTGTTTGGATTGGCACGGTTCCACTTGAGAGGGTGGGAAACTAGCCTGAGTGCAGCAATGGGAATAACAAACCACAGTGCAAAACACAACCACCCCTGTGCTTGAGGCTATGTGCAAACCAATTCCATACAAGTTCGGAGAAGGAATTGTGAGAGTGGCATTGGGCACTGAATTCTGCATTCCTGAAAATCTTTGCTTTAAAATAATGTTTAGCCTTCACAGGTGTGAAGATATGCTTGAAAGCTCATGCAAAGGCTGAAGAAACCTTAGCCACAGGGATTGCTAAGTAAGATTTGTTCAAGGAAGAGGTGGGGCTTAAGACTTGCATATCTTTTTGGCCCTTTCCATGACTAATAGTAGCAGAATGAATAACTCAAAAGAAATTATGCAACTGTACCTAATTTGCATAATTAAAAAGGCTCCAGAACTTGCCTTTTCTTGCTGCATGATTTTAATTTATTTTGTGTTTTTTTATTTTAAATCTCTATAAATTCTGTATAAATAAATGCAAGACAGCTTAGAAAAAAGAAATGTCTTTAACACACATCACTTGAGAAGGGGAAATCAACAATAAAAATAAAACATTTGGGGTTTTTTATATGCTGCTTTTCCACAGTAAACCAAGCAGTACATAGTGTTGTACACTGCATCTGTTTTGCCAGGTGATCTGTTTAAACTGCCTGGTGGCAATTTGATCCATTAAAATAAATATATTAAAAAGTGAAGGTGGCAATTTGATCCATTAAAATAAAATTCCAAAATCCGTAGTTAGATGATACCTCTTACTGGGACCAACCAAAATGTCACAAACTGTTGCAAGCTTTCAAGTTATCCAGAATTCATCAGGTAAGAGGTTCTAAAAGGTAGGAACTGGAGGGAAGTGCAAAACTGTTTGTTGTAGCCACACAGTCAGCATTTAGATTGCCCCATTTTCAAAAAGAGGGTGCAGCTATTGCTTCTTTATCCTTGCTTTGTAACCTTATATGTGTAACACCTAGCACAAACTTATTCAGTCTGCAACTTCCACCTTGGAATGAAGTCTAAAAACCAGCCTTATTTGTGTACCATCTTTCCTGATTAAGTGTTCTGGGAGGCTCAAGCATTTGCATATTTTGGTTGTTCAACAATGGATTTTGGCGTTCCTGTATAGATAGAAATCAGTTCACATTAAGATCCGATCACTAGGCAATCAGCAAGCCCCTAGCTGTTGACAGGATCAGGTACAAGTGTAAGCCCTTCTGCAAACGAAAGGAGAAGCAGAAGCAGTCTGACAAGTCTTCATGTGAGAGAATTGGTCTCAGGCATTCCAGAGGGGCACCTAGGTAAGAGGCCTATGCCACTTGAAAGGTTAAGGCGGCAACCTTGCACAATCACTAGAGTATATCTTATGGAACATTGCGCTACCTACTTCAGAATAATCACCTACCTAATAGCTGACATAAGATTTAGCTTCCCACCTCACAAAAGGAGAGGGGAAATGTTATTAGGAAGTAGCATCTGCTACAGGGCCAGCCCACCCCATCCATAAGGCAAAGTGAGGATCGCTTCAGGCGGCAGGATCCATAGGGGCAGCAGATCCTGATCTTCCTTGTTCTTTCACTCACCCCTTCTCTGGTGTGGGAGGCACCATTTTGCAGTTTGCTTCAGGTGCCAAAATGTTTTGGGCTGGCCCTGTTCTGCCGTTATTGCGTAAATATAAACAAGGTCAGGGTGAAAAATCAAATCAGGATAGTTGCAACCTACCATCTGGAAAAGAAGTGGCAAAGACTCAACAGTGTGCATGGACACCTAAGAGAGAAGCGACCACTGGCGTCCGTTCAGAACTAGCTACTCCCAGTCTCTATTCAGCCCAACTCCAATAGGACCAAATCTCCATATAAATTCCGACCCAGCAGCTTGACGTCATGCTCTGCCCCCCACAAGAGCTATCTCCACAATAAATGGCTAGTTTCTAAGGTGCCTTAGCATTCCTTGTAGCTTCTGCCGCAGCAGAATAATGACTGGAATGTGGTTGCTTTAAAACTGCCTTTTTATCAGTTCTCAGACTGTATTTAAGCTCCAGAACCAACATGGCTATAACAGAAAAACATTAAGCACCCTTCCTTCACTGCATCACCAATTAATTTAAAGCTTATCAGTGATCTAATGCTTACTTAAAGTAGCAGCAGCTTTATTGTCTGTAGCGACTTGAGCAACCACAATTTATTTTAAAGTCAACAGACGCTCTGCCTCCACTCATGTGCATATGGGACCTGCAAGAGAGATGGGAAACCACTAGCTCCAAGGGAGCAGGGCCTGCTGGCTAGACCCAACAATGCACACTGAGCACCTGTCTTTGAAAACAACAAAACAAGCCTAAGTAAACATTTTTGCTTCTGAGCCAAAGATAGTAATGTTGTTGTTTAGTCATTTAGTCGTGTTTGACTCTTCGGGACCCCCTGAACCAGAGCACGCCAGGCACTCCTGTCTTCCACTGCCTCCCGCAGTTTGGTCAAACTCATGTTCATAGCTTTGAGAACACTCGAAGAACCATCTCGTCCTCTGCCGTCCCCTTCTCCTTGTGCCCTCCATCTTTCCCAACATCAGGGTCTTTTCCAGGGAGTCTTCTCTTCTCATGAGGTGGCCAAAGTCTTGGAGCCTCAGCTTCAGGATCTGTCCTTCCAGTGAGCACTCAGGGCTGATTTCCTTAAGAATGGAGAGGTTTGATCTTCTTGCAGTCCATGGGACTCTCAAGAGTCTCCTCCAGCACCAAGCATATATGCCTGTTTTTGTTTTAACGGGGCTTGGCCTGGGCTTCCTATGGAATGTTTTCTGGTGCTGATTACTTCCCCTCACGCTGCAAGTTTAGCCCTGAAACATCTTACGAACAAAAAGAGATCAGGCCATGGCCCATCTAGTCCAGCATCCTGTTCTTACAGTGGCCGACCAGATGCCTGTGGGAAACCCTTCAGCAAGACGTGAGCACAAGGCCCTTCTCTCTTACTGTAGTTTCCAGCAAGAAGCATTGCTGCCTCCATCCGCGGAAGTATAGAATCAGAGAGTTGGAAGGGACCCCAAGGGTCATCTGTTCCAACCCCCTGCAATGCAGCAATATGCAGCTGTCCCGTATGGGGACTGAACCTGCAACCTTGGCGTTCTCAGCACCACACTCTATAACCAACTGAGCGGGATAGCCCTCTCCTCCATGAATTGTGATATTTTGTTTTTGTCCTTAACCCATATACACTTTGCACATACCAGAGGAATGAATGATCAGTTTATTACACAAAACTGAATTTATATCTTCCCTTTTCCTGCTAGGAGATCAAAAGAATACTGTGCGGGGCGGACTTGTTTCCATTTGTTATTATGGCATGTATTTTTGTATTCCAAACCGCCCCGTGATCTTCGGATGAAAGGTGGGGCAGAAATTCAATAAAGAGGAACAGCTGCTCTCTTAAAGCCATCCAAGCTGGTGGCCGTCCCTGTCTCCTGTGGGAGGGAGTTCCATAGTTTAACTCTGCTTAGCTGTCCTGAATCTTCCAATATTCAGCCTCGCTGGATGTCCATGACTTCCAGTTTTATGGAAGAGAAGCTTCTGTCTTTCAACTTCTCCGCAAGCTGTGCATAATGCCATGCGCATAAAAAATACTAAAAAGCATTGGAAGTACTCAACTGAGGTTCTGTTCCCCGCCCCCCAAAATGACCTGCTTTTTGGTGGTGTGTGTGTACATACACATGTATATACACCCAAGATTTTCGCCAAAAAGCTCAACATCTTTGGCTGCCCCTCCATGATGTCATGAATTTCTATCATGGCAATATTTTAGTACCTGTTTTCTATGTGGCGCGCTTAAAGCGGTCTGGGTACCACCTCCCTCGGGGCAAAATAAATAAATGAAGAACCCCCCCCCCCAATACCCGGCCTTCCCCTTGGCGACCCTCCCCCTGCGAAGAAGCTTCTCCCTGAGGCGCGGCCATGGAGGCTCCATTCTGCTGATATTCCCCGAAGGGCAGCCCCGAGGACGAGGCGAGCGGCGCTGGCTGCAGCGGTGGGGACGGGGCCGAGGCCGGCGTCCGCGTGAGGCGGGGCTGGCGAGGCCCGGCGGCCGTGGAGGGGAGGAGCCGCCGCCGCCGCCCCAGGAGGCGCTGAGGCGGAGGCGGGAGTTTGCGCGGTGAGGCGGCGGCCGAGGGGACCCGGCCCGGAGAGCGCGAGGCCTGCGTGGCCCGCCCAAGCCGCCCCCCTCCGGCTTCTGGAGAGGCCGCCGCGGCCGGCGGGACGCTCGGCTTGGGCTACTACTAGGCCGCGCCTGGCTTTGCTCCAGAGGTCCCGGCGAGGAGGAGCGGCGGCGGCGGCCATGGCGGCGGCGGAGACCAAGATCATCTACCACCTGGACGACCAGGAGACGCCGTACCTGGTGAAGCTGCCCATCCCGGCCGAGCGGGTGACGCTGGGCGACTTCAAGGCGCTGCTCAACCGGCCCAACTACAAGTTCTACTTCAAGTCTATGGACGATGATTTCGGGTGAGACGGAGGCCCCGCTCTCCTCCTCTCCTTCCCTCCTTCCTTCCTTCCTTTATCTTCTCCCCCCCTTCAAAATCAACGCCTCGCCACGGACACGTCTGCAGCAGCAGCAGCGGCGGCGGCGGCCGAAGCCCTCGGGATTCTGCCGCAATGAATGGCCCCCTTGGCCCGTCCTGCTGACCTCCTTTCCCTCTCCTCCTCGCGAGTAGTGCGGGGCGAGCACAGCCCCCTGCCCTGGCTCATCTCTAGCGGGACCCCCAACAGGCAGGCAAGAGCTTCTCCTTTCATAGGAGGGGACCCCATCCCCCCAGGGTCCAACCCCCCCCCCGCAATGCAGGGATCTCAACACAAGCATGCATGGCAGATGGCCACCCGTGTTTTGCTTAAAAACCTCCAAAGAAGCGGGAGCCCACCACCTCCCGAGGTTGCCCCATTTCCTTCTCAAGCTGATAGATTCTCAAGCCTTTGCAGAAGAGCCGAGGGAAGGGGAAAGAAGGGGCTTGAGGAGACATAAACCCACCTGAGCAAAGCCCCGTTCACCCCAAAGAGGTTAAATGTGGAGTGAACCTTAAATGCTATTCTCTGCTAGGAAGATCTTCCAATGGCCAACCAGTGCCAGAATCGAGGTCTGTGTCTCTTTCTGGCTGCCTCTCACACACAATTCTCCCCCTGTCACGTTGGTGGTTCTTTGCATTGGGGATGGAGGACTTGTGGCCCTCCAGATGTTGTTGGAACCCCCCCCATCACACCCAGCTAACATAGCCAGGGAGGCTGGGAGCTGGGTTCCAGCATTGCCTGATTCCCCAGACCTCCCTTGCAGGCTCTCTTCCCTCGAATGCATTAGAGCAAGGCACTTCATAAGTTCCCACTCCTGATAAATTTCATTCTTCCTTGAGGAAGGAGATCTGTTGTTTGTGGGAACGGAGGAGTCTTCCAGCACCAGCCTTACTGCCGGCATGCAGCCCAAGCGAGGAGAGAATAGGGCCGCTGGTGACTTAAGTGCGGTTGTAAGAGATGTGCCCCAAGAATCCCTTGCCGGGTCAAGAGGATGGGTTCAATAGTTACCCTTTCTTTCCCCAGCATCCTCTGCAGTGCACTTCTTAGCTTGTGCAGTGCAGATCCCTGAAAGGCCTTTTGTATGCAGTTACTATCTAAAACTGTCCAGAAGAAGCAGCTACTGTAGAGTCCTTCTCTTTCACCCTGCAGCGCTCCCCAACATCCAAATCTTTGGTGTGTTGGGGACACTGACATCCCAAGGGAAATTAACCATGGTCTCTCTCCTGTCACTGTGCCCCCCTCCCTGTTTTGATGCTTCCTTTTGCAGGACAAGGTGGTGTCTCTGAGTAAAATGCAGGAGAGGTTGCTTTCTTTTGGGCTGGCTTAGCTTCCCAAAACCTATTCCTTGTAAAACCCTGCCCTCTGCTCTGATTGTGTTCTGTCCTGGTTTGTGAGCCTCTCCCACAATCCTCTGAAGGCCGTGTAATTTTCCAGACTCTGATTGTATGTCCTAAGACACAAAGAAATTCCTCTTTAAGGAATTGGCTATGTACGGCTGCTGCTCCTTTCCCCCTCCTTATATTTCTGTGACACTCTCTTTCCTTCTTCCTAGGATCTTTCTGTCTCTTGCAAATACATACACACACACTTCACACCTTGCTGTCTTTAACATCCTATCTCTGTGAATCTTTGCTGGTTTCCTGCTGCTCCTAGGGTTCCAGTAGCATTCACAAGATTGAAGTGTTCCTTTGGTGTTTGCTTGTGAGAACGGGACAGCAAGTTTTGTTAGAGCTTTGTAGTCCTACAAAGACATTCTGCTTGTGGCCACCTACCCTGGGGTTGTATCCTGTTCAGAGCTCTTGTTATAAAAGCTGATCTACAAGTACATTGTGCAGCACAAGTACATGGACCAGCCTTTTTGGTACTGTAGCAATTCACAGTAGAAATCGGTATTTGTGTGCATGCTCCCCCATACACAAAACATTTAAGCAAGAAAGCTAAGGTAGAATCTCTCTTTCCATGTGTAGGAAGCATTTAATGTGTGGCCCATTTGATTCTGTGACTTTCCCCAACTGCATTCTGATATATACAGTCCCATAGCTCTCCCCACCCCTGTCCTCCTGAATTTGCAGATGACTGCAAAGGCTGGTTTTGACCTAACAATGCATGTTTGGCTCAGAAGTCTGCACAAAGCTTGTGGAAAATGTAGGGAGTAAATCAATAGGAGGCATTTCCCCCCATATAAAGCTCAGGCCATGATTTGCTGGTTTTCCTGGCATATGAAAAGTTCCAGGGATGTTGAGTTTTTTTGGCTCACATATTTGCTGGCTCTGTGTTTGTCATTCTTGATTTCAGTATGTTGTATCTTGGTCCCTAAGCCCTAATATTTTAGCTGAGTCTGCTGTGTGTTGCTAAACAGCTGTTGCCTCCCAGGCAGAGAGGGCCTGCCCTTTCCTTGGTGGAGGAAATGCTGTGGATATAATGTTTATAAACCAGCACATTAGGATCTTTGAAATCTTACACTGGAAAATAATTGGTGCAGGTCTGTTGCAATCTTGCCATATGGGCTGAAATTGTATAGTGGTAAATGAAACATATGGGAAAAGTCAGGCTATTCATATCCAGCAATATGGTAGGATAGTGACTAGTGGATCAGAACGTGACCATGGAGACTTGTGTATGAAGCTTTGCTTGGCCAGTATCAATAGCTCAGTTTAAGCTGCTTTATAGGGTTTTTGTGAGGATAAAATAAGAATACCGCGCGCACCCCCCCTAAGTTCTCAGAGGATTGGTGGGATAAAAAATGTGACACAATGATAAAATACTTTATTTGGTGACAAAGTTTCAAATTATTTATGCAGAAGAAACTCTTTAAATAAATAGGGTGAACACCACAGTGCCTGTCCACCAGTCAAATGGACATCACTGGCGAAATAGATTCTGCCTGCAACCCCACTTGACTTTTCCCCCAGAGGGTTGAAGGTGGTAGGGAGGAGACATCGGATGGGAAGGTCATCTCACACAAGCAGTGGTTATCGGCAATGTTAGAAACTAAGATGTGGAAGCTAGGAACTAAATGGCGCATTAAACCTAGGTTATGGGTGCCACAACAGAGTGTCTAGGCGGTTTTTATAACAAGAATCCAAAGCTGCAAATGAATGAACTGCAGCTACAATCTTATGTTCATTTTTCACATGGTCTAGTTTTCATCTTGGTATGAGCTTTCATGTACATGCACACTTCTTCAGATATCTGAAGAAGTGTGCATGCACATGAAAGCTCATACCAAGAACAAACTTAGTTGCTCTCTAAGGTGCTACTGGGCAATTTATTTATTTATTTTTATAGATTTCTACTGCGTCAGACCAACACGGCTACCTACCTGAATCTAGTTTTGTCTGAAGACTGAAAAAACAACAATCCATACTTCCCCTGCCTTCCCTCCCTAATATTCTTATGAGGGCTCCTTCTCCAGTCTTAAGAGTGGCTGGAAGTGGGGAGGCAGAAAAAGGTCTGTCTTTCTTTCCAGCAGTGGCAGTTTTAATCTGAAATCTTAGGCGCCGTACTGCACCCAGAGCTCAGGAACTGCTCGCATTAATGAAATTCTCTGTTGCAAAACGCGCCTAGGACAATGGGAGTTAAGAACACTGGTTTTCGGCAAGAGTATGTAAAGGTGTACATCAGCTCAGTTTGTGTATTGCACGTTTGCAAAATGTCTGCTTTTTTTTTTTTTTTTTAGATAAACAGTGTGGATAGCATGTTAAGCCAGGCCTTAGATCTGCATTTAAGTACTACCTTTGCAAGGATACATTGTGAGTAAAAGAGCTAAAAAGGGCTTCTAGCAAAATATTACTCAGTGGCCTGGTTTGCGTGTTACACTAAAGTTTAAACATACTATGGTTAAATGCGCCCATGCTGCTCAAAAGTTCCTAGGGTGCTCCTTTCCTGTTCCTGCTGTTGCCATGCCAGAGACAAGAAAGCTGGAGTCTGGCTTGTCATGTTATCTGAACCTGGGCTCCTCAAAACAAACCGCAACCAGGAACCAGGGTTTACTCTTGGCTTAGTGCTAAAGAAGCCAACCATGGGCCTGAGTTGGAGAAAACACAGCGGAGACTCTGGCTTTTGTAATCTGCAGCACGGCAAAAGCAGGAGTTGGGGAAGTGCTTTGTGGGAAAATCTTGAGCAGTGTTCACGGACACACTGCTCAATCACATTCAATCATAGCTTGCTTTAAGCTATGGGTTAATGCAGGGGTAGGACACCTCTGGACCTCCAGAGGTTGTTGGATTACGGCTCCCATCATCCCTGACCATAGGTCATACTGGCTGGGACTGATGGGAGTTGAAGTTCAACAACACCTGGCAGGCTACAAGTTTCCACCCTTGGCTAACAGGATGTGTGGACAGGGCCAGTTTTCTTTAATATGCAAAAAGGAGATAGGATGTTTAAGAGTAAATGAAAACAGGACTAGGAGATAAAAAAGGACATTTATATCTATATAGTCAAGTCAAATAACCTTTACTGGCATCACATAAGAACATTCAGAATACATTCAGAATAGATAGGCCAGTGCGATCTCGTTGCCACCCCAGCGGCACAGTCACCCGCCAAAGGGCAGAAGAGGCGAGCAATCCGCCTCATCTCTGTGGGTTTCCCGCAAGGGCAGGATCCTGTAGCATACTTCGGTGACAAAAAAATCAGATAGAGGAACTTAGCTACTGTCTTGGTGAGCTCCTGGTCTCTCCCTTGTAATAAGAAGCGTACTTAGAATTAAGTCCTATGAGTTCAGTGGGGCTTCCTAGTTAAGTGGCCTAGGATTGCAGCCGAAAGTGGATTACACAGCTCCCAAATCCTTTGCCAGTGTACATTTTTACATAATGAAGATTTCCGCTTCGCGTGAGCATGTTCTAAAATTTAAACAGTACTGGAGAAATATAACAAATACATCATTTAATAAATAAAACAGTTGAATGTTGGATATCATTTCCATTAATTTTGTTACTTTACTTGAAAGACTTCCATAGGAAACCATTATAGAAGCCGTTATCATTGTATCAACAACGGCTGGAATAGGCATGACAAAGAATTGTGTCACTAAACTGTGAAGGCTCTAGAAAACAGTGGGGTTAACTTAGTAGACATAGTTAGTCAGCATGTGGGAACAGAGCCGACATCTCAATAGCTTCATTAAAAACATGTACTGTAATTTGTGAAGTACTTCATGCCTTTTTTACCTTTTACTTTTGAAAACTGCTGTGAGGTAAGCCTGTATTATTCCCAGATTTGCAGATTGAGGAGCTGAAGTGGAGAGGAGATGACTTGCTCAAGGCCTTGCCAGGAATCTGTGACAGATCTGTCTTTGGAGCCCAGCTCCCCCAGTTCCAAGGCCAACTCTCTTTCACAAGTTCTTGTTACACCTATCAAAGTGGGCTTGAGTCCACAAAAGCTCATGCTGTAATACATTTGTTAGCCTTTAAGGTGCCACAAGACTCTTTGCTGTTCTTGCTACAGATGTTTTTCTTTTAACGGTGGGACTATTGAGTTACATCAGTAAGCAGATCAAGTTGGTTTTTTTTGTGAATTTCCATATGTTTTGCTGTTCAGGTATCACTAATGTTATTTAAGCAAAGGTTCTAAGGTTCAAATGGAAAAGGTCCTATATAAATGGTAGACAGTAGTGAATTTTGGAGAGTGGTTTGTGTTAGGAGCAGTTGCCTTGGTTTCATAAATGGTTCCACAGAGAGAGAAGGGCAGGGTTTAATCTCGCAGGTCACAAATGGGATGTCTTTTAGATCCCAGCAAGGGCTGAAAGAACAAATGCGGAATGCTCAGGAATGGGCAGTAAACCTTGACTCACTTGGGCCCCAAAGCAGCTAAAACAGCTGTGGAGGAAATTCATCCCACACCCTCACCCTCTTGAGAACTGGGTTGCTTGCAAAGCAATGCAAATTTTACAAGATGTCAACTTAATAAAAGCCACTGTGTGTGTGTAATAATGGGCAGTTATGTAATGTGGCCCAGTCTGCCTGGGCCAGGGCCCCACTTCTATTCAGAAGAGAATCTCTTTCTCTGCAAGACAATAGGGACACCAGGCCTGGAATGTTGTTGTGCTCAGCCCTAGGCTTCTCAAACAAGAGGAATGAAGAACTGCTAATTTGGACAAGAGCTTACTGATGTGTCTACTTGAGATTAGCATAAAGACAGTGGGCAGTTTGGGAGGGGGGAAGCTGCAACTCTGTAAATGCATTGAATTTTCCCAAAGGCTCAGGGGTGGGCAGCTGTTTTCCCTTCCCTCTTTTATAGTTGCATTAATCCCGCGAGTCAACAATATTCCTGTTTTACAAATGAAGATTCCTAGTCTTTGCAAGCATCATTTGCTCCTGTCACAAGAAGTGGAATGTGATGGTGGGGAGAGGCTAGAGCAGGGGGGGTTTGCCTGTGATGCTCCGGATGTTGTTGGACTCAAACTCCCATCTTCCCCAGTCAGGGAAGATGGGAATTGTAGTCCAACAACACCTGGAGGGCCACAGGCCAGCCACCTCTAACATATAGAATCCCGAGTTCCATGAGGGAGGGTGTGACACTGATGTGATGGATGAATGCAGAGATGGCAAGGAAGCCCCTTGATGGAGAGAATAAAAAAACAAACTACTGAACCCTAAGAACACCTACAGTTGGAAGCATGCCAGACTGTGGGCAAGAGTGAACCATTTTGTATTGGATCCCCGAGTGATGGATTGGCTGCCGATCTTCTGTGAAGTGTTTTCCACCTGCTGTTTGTTCTAAGGTCCTGTTTGTTCAGCTACATGCATTTCGTTGTGAGCTGAAGTACTGTGTTTAACTGCCTTCTCACTGTTCCAGACAATTTGCCTTTTGCTTCAGGTTGGGCAGTGTCTTGTAACTGCTGTGTGCTTGGGTTAAAGTGAATGGCAGTCACCTTTTATATGGTTTTTTAAAAGCCCTTCCCATTACATTCCTCACTCACTCACACAGGGACATGAATGGCATGTTGGCATCTTGTTATCTTGTTATGATGACTTGCTTCTCCAGTTTGTTTTTTTATTAATGCCGATTAGTGCTTTGTACAGTTGTTACTCTGCTTGTTCTTGTGGTTCTCTCCTGTTTTGCACAGCACTGTTGCTAGGAGTCAGAGGTCCAGCAGGTGTCTTCCTAACTGCTTTCTTCCTAACTGCACATAACAGCCTCTGTCGCAGTGTTTGGGATAGGCACCCTGACACTTCTCATAAAAGCCAGATAAAACTATCAGTAAAGGTAAAACATACTAAACGCCTGGGCAGTGAGCCTTCCCCTGATGCAGAAAATACAACAGTACTAGGTAAGCCTCCAGAAATAATATACTCCAATACATATTTTACTGGTCTGCGGATTCATACTGTGACAGCCTCCCAGTGTGTTGTTGATTTGATCTCAATCTCTTTGGTCAAGTTTGCATTCTCACTCTTTCCATCAAACAGATGTTTCTGTTGTGGCCATTGATGAAGAGCACGATTACCAACAGAAGCTGATCCTTCTGGTCTTATGTAGGAAAGAAACATTTCTGTGTTTGGCACTCTGGTTGCCTGTGCCAAGCATACAGCGCTTTACCACAGACTTTTGGGGCTAGTATGACACCCCCTCTTCATTACTAGGAAATTGTGGCAGCTTTCATAGATTCATAGAACTGTAGAGTTGGAAGGGACCACGAGGGTCATCTGGTCCAACCCCTTGCAGTTCAGGAATCTCTTGCCCAACATGGGGCTCGAACCCACAGTCCTGAGATTAAGAGTCTCATGCTCTACTGATTGAGTATCCCCTATATAGAAGTTCAGGAAGCATGTTAACGTATCGCAACTCTAGGGTGATTGGCTAGTGGTGACAAGGTTGTGCCTGAAGTTCAGCAGTAGGTTAGTAGTAGTGCTGTGCCAAAACGGTTCCTCCAATTTCTCCAAAAGCTTTTCCTCTGGGTGTGAGAGAGGCTTTACAATTTCAGTTAGTGCAGGGTTGAGCTTAATTTGCCCTTGAGAGATGGCCTTGCACGGTGTCAATGGGAAGGTATGTTGAGGTCCTGTAGGGTTAAAATATATAATTTTGCATCACAAGGGTGTGAAGACCTGCTCAAAAGCTATCAATTTGGCGATTGGAGCAGAAGGTATGTGTTAATAGAGAGATAGTGACACTCCCTTAAGCTGCTGAAGGTCTTCAGGCAGGGGAACGTGTTCATTATCCTGACAGCTGGCAGGCGGTGCAAGGTCGGGACAGCTGTAGGCCTGTACTCAGCTGCTGCAAAGCAAGGGTTCTAGCATAGCCCTATCCTGTGAAAGCAAAAGGGTTTTTTCTTCCTAGGTGTTGGACAGCTTCCCCCAAGCCATCAGATTCCTGAATACCAGGCTTGCAATATCTTGCTCTGCTGACAGTCGGTTGCATCTACAGTTAGACACTTCACACCCACACCAGAATTATGAAGTTTGATTGCTTTTGGCCATTTTTCTGGATAAATTTTGGAGTCTGTGGCAAGTGATGGGTGGAGAGTGGACAGATACTTTTGTGTGCAGTGGTGAGGAGACTACGAATGTTATTATATTAGACTATGCTTGTTATTATATTATGTATGTTTGTGGTTTTATACTGTAAACCACGCTATGATCCTCGGATGAAGGGTTGTATAGAAATACAATAAATAACATCACCATCATCTTCAGAGGGGAAACATCCACTCAGCCCAAAGTCTTCCTGTTGACTGTCTTGATGTGCTGTTGCACATTAATCTAACCTGGAGAGATCATCTTGGAATTCCAGTTCTCCAGGTAGATGTGTGTGCTGAATGTGGCCCTCACTTATGAACACATTGCCTTGGGATGCCAGGTAAGGCATTGGGATGGAGACCATTTGTCTTCTCCATGAAAGTAAATGGTGTAGGATTCTTTCCATCGACTTGTATGAGGGGCCATAGTTGATACCCACTTCACCCCAGACTTGGTTGTTCAGGGTCCATCTCCTTTACCGCCCAGCAGTAGTACTCCATTGGGGGCCCCCTCAGTCACCCCTGCTCTCTGTCTGTGCTCTACTCCCATCGTGATGCCCAGATCAAAAAAGATGAGGGCTCTGGAGTTTGAAGAGGAACCTTGTGAATTAAGGATAGGAGTAGAGTGAGTTGTAACATCCAGAGTATGAAATTTCAACCAGGAAGGCTTGGGTTTGTCTCCATTGAGACCTGAGGCTCGCTGAACTCATTTGGGACCATCACTGTCTCTACCATAAAATGTGAATAAAATGTGGGAGCAGAGGGAACAATATGTGGCGGAAGGTTGGGAAAAATGAAAGAACAACATTGTGCCACTGCTATTTTATAAAGTAAACATCAGCCTGGCAGCTGGCAGGCAGTCTGAAGCCTCTGGGTCGCTAGGCCTGGTATAAATGCCAGGAGCCTGGCCTTCTTGCCTGTACCTGTTCAACAAAGCGGCACCTTCTAACTGCTGCACACCTGGCTCCAGTTTCAGCAAAGGACAACTGGAACCCTGTGTTGCAAGCTCACCATCTCAGGTCTAAAACAGGTATGGCCCTAACTGCCCCCCCCTTTACTCCTATTTGAGAATGCCTGGCTAGGGATTTACTTGCAAAGTAAACACTCTACTGCTAGCTGCAACCCTTCCCCGAACAGAGAAGCAAGCGGTCTTTCTGTTAGTGTGACACAGCGACGAGATAGCTGTTTTCCCCTCCTGATTCTTGCGCCTCTTTTTGCAGCTGGTGTTTCCAATTTTAAGTTCCGAGAGATTCCCTGGTCTCAGCTGGTGAGTGAAAATTAGTATCCCAAGTAATTGCTGGTCTGATGGCTAAGCCAGGGCTGCTTAATTATCACCCATCTTTCACGGGATGGGTTCAAGGCTGAGCTTTGCGGGACTTTGCAGAGGAGAGAACAAAGAAAGCGCTGCTGGAATTCCCAGTGTGTCAGCCAGACGCTGCTGGTATTTGGCAGCCTCCTCTCGCACACATGTGCATGGGGGAAATGTGTTGACGTGGGCAGAGCAGCAAATTGATTTATTTTTATTGTATGTCCTGTTTGAAATCAGTGCCAGGAACCCCTGTCCTCCTAGCAGAGACATTTTCCAAATAGAGGATGGATCTCTTAATAAATTGCAGTCCTCAAATGATGTTCCACCTTCCCCTGCCTTGTGAACTGCTAGCCATTTGTATCCCAAGTTGACATTTCTTGCTATTGTTGACAGTTTGCAGGAGCCCCTTGGCTGTGTCATGCCGCTGGCTGATGATGGCTTCCTCTGTCACTTGAAGTGGGTTTTGTGGGGGGCCAAGAGAGAATGTGAGGACACTATTTGCAAGCTTTGGATGTGCTGTGTGGCTTGTTTGCTTTATTAATTTCCATTGTTGCTCATCTGGTTGAGTGGCAGGGCTGCCTTGCTTCTGAGCTCCAGGCACTGACTTGCTGGCTCCACCCAGATATTGTCGTCTGGCTCCTTAAAAGAGCTGGGAATGTTCTGCCCTTGAATTACCTTGGTTCGCCTATTGTCCACTGAGGCGCATTTTGTCTGTTCTTTTGGTGCAGAATGATGTGATACCATGTTTTTTCTCTGTCCTTTCAAAATATTCCCACAACTCCGCTTTCTCCCTAAAACCATTTTGTCCTCAAGTTGAATTTAAGCCTGAGTATGTGGCGCTGTGGGTTGGTTAAACCACAGAGCCTAGGACTTGCCGATCAGAAGGTCAGCGGTTCGAATCCCTGCGACGGGGTGAGCTCCCATTGCTCGGTCCCTGCTCCTGCCAACCTAGCAGTTCGAAAGCACGTCAAAGTGCAAGTAGATAAATAGGTACTGCTCTGGCGGGAAGGTAAACGGCGTTTCCGTGCACTGCTCTGGTTCACCAGAAGTGGCTTAGTCATTCTGGCCACATGACCGGAAGCTGTACACCGGCTCCCTCGGCCAATAAAGCGAGATGAGCACCGCAACCCCAGAGTCAGTCACGACTGGACCTAATGGTCAGGGGTACCTTTACCTTTACCTTTACCTTTACCTTATGTGCACATTTGTCCATTGTTACCCGTGCCTCTCCCTTCTGTGGTCTCAACCCCTGCCCTCAACAAAATTTGTGTGTAGCTTCCTTGGAGCAAGGACCTGCTGTTTTGCTTATGAAATGGGGTGAACTTTGGCACTGTGTAAATAACTACTGATCCCCACCCCCACCCCATGGGACTTGATGGCAAGTAATACCTGAAAGAATTCATCTACCTTTACTTGGGGGAAAGGAAGCCTATAGTTTTATTTGGGAAATTTTTGCAGCCATTGCAAATAAATCAATACAGTCCCCAAGTTTCCCTGGACCATTTTGTAGTACACTTCCTAGAGTTCCACTATCAAAAGCTCGTTCTCCTTCTTTTCATACCTATTTCAGCACCATAGGCTTATAACACACCTCTTGTTTAGATAGGTTTCTGTAAACTGGTAGATAGCTCGTTGCTGTTGCTACTTTTATTATTATTTAAATGCATGGACTGTGCAACACTTGTAAAGCTCTTATGGAAGAGAGTAGTGGAAGGTTGTTTTAATGTTTTTTTTAATGCTGCTTTCAGTGCAACGCTTAAACCAGGTTAAAAAACTAGTGAGCTGCAAAGTCGCTCAGAGGTCTCTGTGATGCAATGTAATGGCCGTTCCCTGAATAACGGACATTCACGTTTAACTTGAGGAGCACAGTGCTTTACTGTGTTTTATTGATGCAGGGCATTTTCCATTTCTGAAAAGAATGGCCTCAGATTCTGTACATTTTGGTGGTTTTTGAGGGAACCATCTAGACCAAATCTGCACAGTTGGCAGCATCTTAACCTATGAAGAATTGCCAGAAGACCCCGTGCCAGGTCAGGTCTTGTTAAAACAGTGAGTCATCCTCCCCCTCTGGCTACTTGGAGAAGAGGACTTGCATGGTTTTCTGGTTTAGCCTGAACTCGCCTGTCTTAGGCTAACAACGAAGCCATAGCAGCAATTTGTTTGATCTGCTGATGCATCTTTTAAGATTTATTTCTTAGGACTTTGTTCAGATCCGGCTGCCATTTAGAATGCGAACACCTGCTGCAAATGGAGAGTAAATTTCAGCTTCCCAGAAGGACACATCCGGCACCTCTTTGAGGGCCTCTGTTATTCACTGCTGAGAGGGCTTCTCTTTCAGCATTATTGTGTCAAAGATAGGGTCACCAGACCTCCCCGTTTCCCGGGAAAGTCCCCAGATTTGCAAATTTGTCCCTGGACAAATTCCACCCCCAGAATGTCCCCGGATTTCATCTAATGTCCCTGGGAATCATGGCAGCAGCAGCAGCAGCAGTCTCAGCAGCCCGGAGCCAGCTTGGTAGCGCAGTTGGCTCTGGCTGGCTTCAGGAGCTGCCAGCTGCCATGGCGCCCACCATTTTGCCTTGCTGGAAGTCCCCATATGATGTGTTGCGCACAAGACACATCATATGGGGACTCGGTGTAGGGGTTGAAGATGCGGTGCTGGGCGCCACCGGCAGGCAAGAGCTGCTCGGGGTTGTTGATCTAGGTGCGCCACTGTGACTTGGTGCTCAGCTCACTGTCGGCGCCACTGTCCAAGACCAGCAGCTCGGGCTTAGGCTCGGCCACCGGGTGGTGCTTGGGCAGCTGCAGCTGCTGCTCGGCTTTGCCATTGTGCTCCTCGACTTGCAAGTGGCGGCTCAGCTTGTTGGCCAGCTTGTCTTTGGCCATCACGGATGAGATGCGAGCAGGAGATGAGCCCAAGCACGCCTCCTCCTGCTCGCTCGTCGCCGGCTCTGCCCCGGACCCGCTGATAGGGCATGCCATGGCACAGATGGGCAGCCGCCGGACGATTCCTGAGCAGGAGACGCCCAGACAGGCGGGCAGGGCAGCAACAGGAGGAGGGGGTTTCTGCTAACGCTTACTCCTGAGTAAGCCTGTAGGGGATCGCAGTGCAAGGAGGGGGAGGGAGGGAGGGGGGAAGCATGGCTAGTGCTCCAAGAAAGGCCGGGACACAGAGGAAGGCCATGCAACAGAGGAGACCACAGAAGATAAGATACTACTTCTTTATTTTTTAGTAACTTTTTCCTCTTTTTTTAAATTAAAAAAATATTTATTTATAGTGTTCCCGGATTCATTGAAAAAAATCTGGTAACCTTAGTCAAAGAGCTTTATTGAAGTATAATACACAAGGCTTGGAATTTTCTCATAATAAGGCTCTGTTGAGACAATTGAGTTTAACTGCCGATAAGCCTTGTGATTGGCCAACAAACCGAAACTAGGAATCATGGTTTAAGTCTTCCTGTAAACTATGGGTTGGTGTGATGTCCGAGTTGATGAACAGTAGTTAGGGCAATTGCCTCGAGTGCTGAGCTGATGGAAAAAGAAAGCATGTGAGCATCTCTGAACTATGGGATGTTCAAACCATGGTTTGGGTTGTGAATCCATCCTTTTGAGTTTTCTAATCAGACTTGTACATGGATGTACTCCTTTCTGGCAAGTCTTTCCTCTGCCACCTCTCTTCCTCAACATATCTTACCAAAGGTTTCCTTTTCCTGAAACCTATTACAGTACTCCTGCTTTTTCTCAGAATATTTCCGGTGCCTGGGCGATTGCTGACCAAAGACTAAAGTCCTGCAGCTGTGCAGCATCAAACTGTTCTCTCCTCAGCCAACAATATGTCTGCTGTGTCTTCCGCACAATGGACCCTGTGATTCAAGGCAGCTTCTGAGCTGCCCCATTGCTGTTCACGGCCTAATTCCCTCATAATTAAGGAAATAGCTGACATTGCGCAAAATGATGCAGCACACGGTGATTCCTTTGTGCTGGGTGAGATCATCACTTGGACTGGGGTGGGGGCAGAAAAAGCATGTTGAATTGAGTGTTTGTCATTGTGTGTCAACTGACTCATCCTGCCTGTTACTTACCTCTGGTAGCACCATCTTCTCCCACAACCAAGGGAAAAGCCTGGCTAGGCTAGGTAACACCCCTTAGATTCCAGTCCTTAGCTCCCACAGTCTTCCAGGTGTGACTTTCCATGGCCCTCAGATCTCGCTAGCTGCTTGCAAGTCCTATGTACTAGATAATCTAGTTGTGAGAAGCATGGTCTGGCCACTTGGCCTCTGGCTCTGTTTGCAGATTGTCTTTTAGGGTAAAGCATGCAGAGTGACCCCATATTCACAGAGCACTGTCTGCATGCTAAAGCATCCCCACATTTACCAGTTTCTGCCAACTTCCACTCACTTCTGATGCTTGGGATGATGCTACTCCAGGTAGTACTCCAGGTATTTGCCCATCTCTAATCTGTAGGACGGAGCACTTTACTCTCTACCGTGTCAATTTCTGGCCAAATCTTCTTTTCAGATTTGTTTTCCTGAACTTACTCATCTACTTCCTTCAAAACCCTGTAGTTGGCATATCATATGTTCTCTTTAAACCCCTGCAGTCATTACTCACTCCTGCAATTAAGAGTGAATTGGGGGGGGGGGGTCCCTTCACTTGCTGCCCCTGTTGTTGTGCCCCCTGGCAGCTCCACTGCCACACTGTCCACGTGATGGCAGCACGCCTGCAGTGCCCCAAATGCACGTAGGCTCAGTACCAACTGCTGAACAAAAGGGAGGCATTGTAATAAATTAACAAGCAGAAGGCAAGTTTCTCTTGATGTGTGTGAAATTTTAGTTTTTTCTTATATCATGGTTCTACAAGTCCATATACATAAGAGCCTAGATATTAACTTCCATTACTTCATGTATTCAGGCTATTGTGCCTACAGGAGAGAGGATGAGTGCATTGCCCTTTTGACAATGATCTGTGCAAGCCTTAGCAGAGAAGCAACATGTTGGCCTTGCATTAAGCCACAGCTTTCCCCCTTAAATTGAGTCCAGATGTGTGATGGAGCTGTAGCAACATATGGAAAAACCCCACTGGCTGCTAGTGAGCAGCAAGTCACTTTGGCAATTGCAAGAGCTTGGCTTGAGGCCGTAAGACTAATTGCCAGTTGTCTTAAGCCACACGCCCCAGCCCAGGGAGCTAAGTAGCTGGGCAGGGGAGGGGTGTGCGATGATAACTAGCTTCTCAGAATTTACTTCTGACATTTTATCCTAGCCTTTTCTGCTGTAGGTCCCCTTTGAGCAGTGTAGATAGGGCTTGGCATCAAAATTAAGTGGGTCTGTCTAAAAATTAAATATTCTGTGTAGCCCCGGTGGGTCCTACCCACTTCATAGGCAAACTTCATCCACACTGCACTCAGCAATGAAATTTGAATGTCATGTGTGGGGCCTATATTTGGAGTGGCAAAGCCCCAAGCAATGTAGCACACCAGGGCACGCACATTTGGCAAAAGAGTTTTCACTCATAACTTGTCAGTTTTTGCTCTCGAGCTGCAGTTACTATTTTGAGACGCCTGCAAATTCATTTCACATTCTTGATCTGGCACTATGCTGTCCTGTGGGGTTGGGAGCCTCCAAACTAGCTGCTGCTTATTGACTTTGTAAGAAACATCTACCCTTCTGAAAGCTGAAATGTGGCCAACTTCTCGTCCAAAAAAATCTTTAGAGGGAAGGAAGAGTCCAAGCGAATGCTGTGTATGCTATGCTTTTGTCAGCTTGCATTTCTATGATTCAGGGTTGATTTCAACTTCTAGCTGGTTCAATATTTTGGAGAGGAAGAAGGGCAACACCCTATTTCTTGAGGGTGTGTGTGTGTCAGAACAAGAGCTGGGAGCCTCTGACTGTGAAGTTGGATGAGATGTAGTATGGAGGGAGATAATAAGGCTGTGTGTGTATACTCAGTCCTCAGAGCCGTATTCAGGAGCAGAAGGGAATGGCCGTATGCAACATGACCCTCTGCTATTAGCAGGCAGGATAAAGCATTCAGATTGGGCCGGAATGTGTATAAATGGTAGGATCCTTCTGTCCTGGTCCGGTCAACAGAGCAGCACCTTTCTCCAGTTGCACTTCAGGCTTCAGTGAAGCCCCAGTTCAAGCAGAGAGGTAGCCCCCAAGAAAAGGAGAAAAATTAATATCTTTTATTGGGGAATTTCAGAGCAGTTTTTAGCCCGTAGCTGTTGTCACTTTTCTAGTTGTAGCAGGGAGAGGGCTTATGTGGTCCTTGCAGGCTTTGGGATGAGCTTGATACGCCAAGGTGCCACGCAAGAAAAATCCCGTTGCAGAGAGAGGATAGCTGCCAGAAGGCCATATTGCCTGTGCTGGGAAACTTCTCTGTTCTATTTTAGCTTGCCTTTGTTTCTTTGCTGAAACATACCTTGTTCTTCAGAGGAGGATTTCATGGACTCATAGAATCATAGAGTTGGAAGAGACCCAGAGGGTCATCTAGTGCAGCCCCCTGCAATGCAGGAATCTCAACTAGATTTTACTTGACAGACGATCATCCATCTGTCCAATGAGCTTCTTGGCCTCATTGGCTTCTCGTACCTGTTACTTCTTCTTGTTGCTTGATAGTTGGCTTAGAAGATCCATTTAGAAGTGGATACTAGCAGTTTTGTAGAGGGGCATGCCTGTGTCATTGATTGCTTGCCCTGGCCTGAAAGAATTGAGATTTAGTAGGAGCATAACAACTTGAGAGATGAGGTTTGATACAGAAGATGTCACTTTCAGTTGATGGAACCTTTCACCTTCAGGTTTGATAACCATGTGCCTGTGAGCAGCAACACCACAGATGTCTCTCAAGTGCCATTGGTTGGCAACTGGCTAGAATACTTTTAACCAGCTGCCTTGTATTAAAAATCTTCAGTTATAAATACAATTACATTTGCATAGGTTAGCATAATAACAGAACTGTTTAAATTCATTGAAGTAATATATACATTTCAGCATAACAGCCCTGCATTAGCTTGAATTGTGCTTTATATTGCATATAGTGGTTGGCCTAGGTAGGGACATGCTTCTCTTTGAATGGATCAGGGACACCCATCAAGCCAGATGTGTACTACAGTGTACATATTCTCATAGGCTGCAAAGGGAGGTCTCCCTTGAAGGGTTGGGACACATGTCTCTGTGAGTTAAATATATATATGGACCTGTTTTTCTGTTTTATCATTCTGTTGGCATCCTGTAACCTAGATGGCCACTGCACAAGCTTTTGATGTTCTGTGGCCTGGCCCTGTGATGGGAGCTAAAGGGGAGAGTGGGGAATAGTTCAAGGATCCACATGATGTGGCACACAGCTGCAGCAGCTTTTTGGGGGAGAGCATCCACTGAAAGATGCAACTGGTGTGGATGTCATTGCAATTTGTTGTTGATGGAGGCAAGGGCGGCGCAGTCTGCCACAGCTGTTACTCATTGACCAGTGAAATACCGTATTTTTTGCTCTATAAGACTCACTTTTCCCCTCCTAAAAAGTAAGGGGAAATGTGTGTGCGTCTTATGGAGCGAATGCAGGCTGCGCGGCTATCCCAGAAGCCAGAACAGCAAGAGGGATCGCTGCTTTTGCTGTGCAGCGATCCCTCTTGTTGTTCTGGCTTCTGAGATTCAAATTTTTTTTCTCTTGTTTTCCTCCTCCAAAAACTAGGTGTGTCTTATGGTCTGGTGCGTCTTATAGAGCGAAAAATACGGTAAATGACTTTGTAAGACAAAGAGGAAACAAAGCTGTAGCTGAATGGTCAAGGGAGATCTGGAGTAGAATTCTTAGGCTGGGGCTGAAAACTCTTGATGTCCGTTCACAAAAACACTTGGCAAGATCCAGGAATGAGGCTTTGAAGCTGGTCGCAGCGGACATCTTTCTGGCAAGTTGATACCTGCTAGAATCATCGAATTGTAGAGTTGGAAGGGACCACAATGGTCACCTATCTAGTCAACCCCCTGTAATGCAGAAACCTTATGCCCAATTTGGGGCTCAAACCCATGACCCTGAGATTAAGAGTCTCGTGCTCGATCTTTTGTTTTGTTTTATTTGTTAAAGTCATATCCTACCATTCCTCCTAAATCTGTGATAGAACATTACCATTAAACATAAAATCAAGTTTGGAACATTTAAATACAGTAAACATAGCAAAGCATTAAACAAATGTTAAAAGAGATATGACTAAATCATGTGTCTGGATATGCCCACTGAATCAGAAACGTTTCAGCAGGCGTCACAGTGTTAGGATGTCATCTGCCTAGTGCTAGTGGATAGGGAATTCCAGAACGCTGGGGCTGCCACATTAAAGGAATTATTGTCTGTGCCGTTTTGCATGAAGAAAGTCTGAGTTTTGCGCTCTGGAGAAACAATGGAACTAAGCAAGTTGGTGGTATTCAAAGTTTTACTCAAAGTAGACTTACTGAAAATAATGGACCTAACTTAGCTATGTTTTGGTGAGTCGACTTTGAATAAAACTTAAAAACCACCCCATTTGCTGATAACCAGTTGAATGTTATTTCTAAACCAGTTCTTTCTATTTCTCCTTCTTCTGAAATTGCAGTGTTGTTGGCATTATGGGGCTAGTGGCTAGGCAGCTTTTTGTGATAATGCTTCTAGGTGTGGGGTTGAAGAAGCTCAACTCTGTTCTTTTCTCTTTTCTCTCTCCTCCTCGGCCCTTCCTGCCCTCCTGCTGAGTTGAGGCTTTTCCAGGAATGAGCAGTTTTGCTCACAAAGCACATTCCACAGCCTCAGTTCCTTTTTGGCAAGAGCATTTGCCTGCTATTAAACCAGAGCCAGGCCCAACTTGTCAACCCTTTTTCTAAGGCTGGGGCTAGAGGGGTGCAAAGCAAAGAGAGGGGTGCTCTATTTAGCTGCCTGCTTGAGGGTTGGTTCTGCCTTGATACCTGCTAAGCCCTCGGTGTCTGAGGAGCACAAGGCTACTACCCCTCCCGCCCCGCATTCTGGCCAGACAAACTTGCATGGGACATTCTGAAATCCCTTTTACTACACCGTCTCCTGTGAATCAATTGAACTTTGTTGGCATACGTCTGTCTCAAGAAACAATGGAGTATGTCTCCAGTGGTGAAGTCAAATCTGTGTTAGCAGCACTGAAATGACTTCCCCAGGGTGCAGGCCTGGGCAGTGTGTATGTAAATTCTGGGCTGCCTGGAAGGCAAGATCCCCCCTCTTGGCCTCGCTGGTGTGATCCAAACAAAGTAGAGCAATACCTTTGGCACCAGCTTGGCTGCAGGTGTTGTCGGAAGGAGGCGTACAAGGCGCCGTCCCACCATCTTAGGGACTCTGGATTTGTGTAGGGGTTTACACTTTAGACTTTTCTTCTCCCGAAGAAATTCTGCAAGGTAGCAGAGGTTTAGGATCAGAGTTTTCCTTCTCCTAGGTACACAAGCTCCATCGGCCCCCATATCCCTCTAGACCACGTGTAGAAACTGCCTTCTTGACCGTTGGACCCACTACTGGTCTCATCTGTTCAATCCATCAGAGCCTGTCTTTGCATGCAGGGAAAGTCCCTAATTCACTGAGGGTTTGAGACCCATTGGCTCCCCTCATCTTTAGCCAGCCAGTCAGAGCTGTTCTAGAAGCTGTCAGCATTTACATGGAAAGAAACTGAGTGTGTGGAGGGCTTAGTTAAAGCACCAACACCTACCCACAGATTTATTGCATTCCTGCATCGCCCTTTTTCCCTTTATGGATCTCAGTGTAAAGGTAGTGAACTCCTGGTCTCCCACTCTGTTATAGGCCAGCCACAGATCTGCTTAGCATCTGTGATGGAACGACAGCAAGCACCTTCAGGGCATTTTCTGGGGCTGGATTTGAACAAGAGTTCACTTTGCAGCCATATTTGTGGGGTAAGATACAGAGGGTGGTGAAAGGCTTATTGCAGCCACAATATAATCATGTCTAGTCACAACATTTTAACTATCTTAATTACTACATGCAGAGGTAGAAAACATGTCACTAATGTGTTCCCTAATGGTCATTGTAGCCTCTTATTATCCTCTGAGCAATTTCAGCTTTCAGTGTGAGTAAAACACACTTCTAGGCAGTCGAGCTTTACAAAAGGTCGTTCTCCTCCCCATTATTTGTTTTTTCTTACAGGCTACAAGTAATTAAATATAGTTAGGTGTGTGTGCAGACAAGTAAGAATATTTGGAGGTTAGCCATTTCTGTGGATTTACTGCCAAGCTAGGATACAGCAAACAAAATAACAGACTTTTGTAGCTGGCAGCACAGCATCAAGTGACTTGTGTTGACAGTGGTGTAGATTGTGTTATATGAACAGAGGACACATTGCTAGATTCAGTCAAAGTAGCAAATTCATCTTGCGCAGTTTGCCGTTCCTGTGAAATTGTGCCAGTGCTCATTGGGATGGCGTTCCTAGTGAGAAACCGCTTATGACAAGCACAGGTTTGATAATCCTGGTGTGTGTTACGTTGCCTGTCTTAATATGGGCACTGCTCTTGAAATATAATCAGTAATGATTTCTAATAGCTAACAACATTCAGGGTGGGATGGGCACAGCATTTGGCTCAACAAGCGCCTGGAATCCCTTCTAGTATGCTGCCTAGGCAAGATTTGTGCGCACTGCAGCCTCTGTGTCCCAGAAGTGGAGTGGATGCCAGCCTTGGCATCAGATTTACTCTCAGCTCCCACCGTTAAAGGGGGAGGGCTCCTGTGTAACAGGATGGTTCCTTGACTGGAGAAGCTGAGAGAGGCATATCTGGAAGGCAGGTGATGGGAAGCACTTCTCAGAATTTTCCTGAACCTACTTTGGGGGGGGGGGTCTCCACCCCCCAACCTCCTGGAACCCTCCCTGGGATCAGACATCTTTTGGGGGGGTTGGAATCTGTTACCCCGTCCCCCTGGGACTCTCCTCCAGGTCTAACTCCCATTTTTCCTTGGGGTCTGACCACTCTTCAAGGGGACTCATGACAGATGGGAAGGGCTTCCAGCATTGATACATCTCTCTTGAAAAATGTAAGTCGCAGGCCATATGTATATTTAACCTTCAAGTAGATCCCATTGAACACAGTGAGGGTGATCTGAGTCTGGGTGCATGTGATCCAAGTGTGTGGGAGAAAGAAACGGAAAAAACTTGAGCACCCGGAATGCTTCCCTGAATTGCAGTCAATGTAGAAGCAACATAATGGAACTAAAAATTAAGCAGTTCATGCATTGCAGTTTGACAGATGTAACCCACATGTTTTTATTCCATTTCCCCCCATCCATGAGGACTAGATCCCCCTGCAAATGAAAATGACAATCCTTGGGCTGCCAGCTTCTTCAGTAGGTTCTGTTCTGACTCTGTTGACACAGTGCCTGCCACCAAAATGTATACTGGGTCAGACTGTTAGTCTGTCTCGTTCAGTATTGACTTTACTGACTGGCAGCAGCCCTCTTGGGTGTCAGGCAGGGGGTCTTCCCAGCCCTACCTGGGGATGCTGGTGATTGCACCTGAGATGTTCTGCAAGCATAGCAGGTGCTGACCACTGAGCTATGGCCCTTTCCACAAAAGGACCTGCATGCAAGGTGATAAATTTAAAAAACCTGAGCACCCATAAACCTCTTTCACCTAGAGTTATGATCCTGTGTCAAGGTGGTCCCTTGGTGCTCTGCAGATTGCACTCCTGGTTTTGTGAGTAAGGGGTTGGCCCACTGGCTTGCAGTTCAGTTTCTTGGCACAGAGCCTTCTGGATCTCTTTGAACCTCTTCTGCCTGCATCTCAGTAAGACACAGGTAGCTGGTTGGTTGGTGCAGAAGATGTGGGAAATGGTGTCACTTTAAAAGACTCCATTCAGATTAAATGAGTGCATCTGAGCCTTCAGGGCTTCAAGGAGCAGGTTCCTTTGATGTATAAAGTAGGGACAGAAGGCGTCGTCTGGGTGGGGCAGAGTTAATTAGGATGGAAAACCCTATTTGCCTCCTGCAATTTTCTGTCCATGTTTTGAAATGGGCAGAAAAATCCTGCCTGCAGAGGAGTTCCACAACTGGAAGAAGCACCAGGAGTTTCCGACTTCATCTTATTATCCCAGTTTTTACGTGGATACAGGAGGCATGCAAGAGGAGTGCACCTCCAAAGCTAATCATAAAATGAGAAAACATACTTAACATGCCTGCCGAAACAAACGTGTCTTCACCAAGTGCCTGAAAGGGGCCTGTCTGATCTAAGCTGGGACTGAGTGACACTGAATTGAGCCCACAATATTGAACACTCCTGGTGGATCTGAGTTGTGTAATTCCTCTCAAGAGCTCTGTGATTGGGCAGGGATATAAGGCATCCATCAGTCCCTAAGGTATCCTTGAACCTAAGTCGTTAAGGGCCTTGTAAATTAATACAAGAAGCTTAAATTTGGCTCAGTAGGAACTAGTTGTTGTTGGCACCTGTTTACCTCGAGAGACAATGGAGTGTGCTTCTGGGGGTGAAGCCAAACGGCTGCACTGGGAGCACCGAAGTGACCTCCCTGCGATGCAAGCCTGGGCAGAGTGCATGGAGGCCCTAGGCTGCCAGAACGACAACACACACACACACGGCATTGCTGATTTGGTCCAAAGGAAAGGAAAGCAATATGTTTGGCACCAGCTTGGCTGCAGGTGTTGCCAGAAGGAGACAGTGTACTAGTTGCCATTCAACCATCTTAGGGGCTCCACTTTGGATTTGTGTAGGGTTTACTCCTTGGCCTCATCTTCTTGCTTTAAACACTATAGTTATATGACAGTAATAGCCTGTCCAGACTTTCTCTGTGTCCCCATGTAATTTCCAACCCTCCTTCCCTCCGGTGCTGTAGACTGATGGGCCTTTAATAATAATAATAATAATAATAATAATAATAATAATAATAATTTATTATTTATACCCCGCCCATCTGGCTGGGTTTCCCCAGCCACTCTGGGCGGCTTCCAAAAGAATATTAAAATACTATGATACATCAAACATTAAAAGCTTCCCTAAACAGGGCTGCCTTCAGATGTCTTCTAAAAGTCTGGTAGTTGTTGTTCTCTTTGACATCTGGTGGGAGGGCGTTCCACAGGGAGGGCGCCACTACCGAGAAGGCCCTCTGCCTGGTTCCCTGTAACTTGGCTTCTCATAGTGAGGGAACCGCCAGAAGGCCCTCGGTGCTGGACCTCAGTGTCCGGGTAGAACGATGGAGGTGGAGACGCTCCTTCAGGTATACTGGACCGAGGCCGTTTAGGGCTTTAAAGGTCAGCACCAACACTTTGAATTGTGCTCGGAAACGTACTGGGAGCCAAGCTTAAAGCTCAGCTTGCACATTTTCCAAACCCATTTTGATGTATGGATCCTTTGGGCACTGGGAAAGATGAAGATTATTGAGGCCATATAGGTGGCCATTTTTCAAATAATATTTGTGCTGTACAGATTGTAATCTTCATCTTGTGCATGAAGTTACTTGAGTCCGTTTTTTTACAGAACTCAAGTTCAGGCCAGAAAGCCAAGGATTCTTGTGTGACCAGAATAGCCAGTGGATTTAAGAAGGGTGGGACTAGTCACCACCCCAACCAGTAGAAGCCACATTGTGCCTCATTCAAGTTTCTCAGCCTTTTAGGCAACCATGAGGACTAGAAACCCAACATTCAGAAAGCTGAGCTTCTGAGGATTTTGTTGGAGTGAATACATTTTTCTCAGAAGTGGGCTTGGTTGATCATGTCACATTCAGAGGTGTCTTGCCTGAAGAACATAGGATTTCCAAAATATGAAAGTGATTGACTCCCCTTTTTAAAAAGATGGGGCCTCTCCTAGCAGTAACACAGCGTCTGAGCTGAACCCTGTGGGCTGCCTTCTCTGCACCCTCCACCCGCCAAGGCGTTGACCCAAACGATTGTACTTTCTTGCATGGTTCCATCTGGTGAAGCGACTTCAAAGTCTGTCTCATTTTGGCAGGAACATATGGCCTTCCATAAGTGAGGAGGGTTTTGCGGTGGGGCTATCTCAGCCTCCGTTCAGCCTACACGCACAATTGCTTTCATTTATGGAGCTTAGACGCTGTGTATATTGAGCAGAAAAGGCCATATTTGTGTCTTGTCTTATGCCCCAGGATGCTCAAACATGTTGCTACAGGTTCTTTGCTGGGATGGAAATAAAGCGATTTAAATAAGAGTCAGCTAAAGATTTCAATCTTAAGCTTTTAAAGGCCTTTTGTCAAATAGCTCTTGTTTTGCTGTGTGCCCGGGGAAGGTTAAGCCCATGTGCCTCTAAATGGTCTTCACCAGCCAAGGATGCCTGAGGCCAGTTGCTGGAGGACTAAAGGAGGGCAAGGGGGCCAGCAATCAGACAGCTCCACTCTGTTGGCCAGGCAACAGCAGACGGTCAGGCTCCTTGTCTTTAAGTTATGCCTGGCCAGTCCAAAGACCTTTTGCTGCTTCCAAATTCAAGGCCAGATGTTGCTCACACCTGTTCCCGTCTGTCCTCAAAAGGGCCTCTGAGAGCTTGAGTGCCTTAGAATCCCTGCCACTCTGATCTGGAGGCATTGATACACTTGCAGAACAGAAGACAACAGTCCCTTCTTGTTCACAAATGTTGCATCTGTAGCATGGCATCTGTAGCATGGCTGTAGCATGGGCCGGATCAGGCCCAGTTGCCTTCTGGATCCGGCCTGCAGATGGTCCGGGAATCGCCACGTGGATCGCCTGCACGCAGATCCCTCATATGGCGGCTGCGCCTCCTCCCTCCCTCCTCCTGGCTTCTCCCTGCCCTGCCTAGAGGAGGAAGGGGGCTGGGTTTTGTTGGTGCCAGCAGCAGCAGCGCTCGAGTGGCCGCCATTTTGAGCAGCCCCTCTCCGCAGCCCTTTTGCACGCTGCTCATCGTCCCTCCACTGCTGCCACCAGCCCCTGCTGCTTGTAAGACACAGGTAAGCAGCCACAGGGGCTCGTAGTGCTCTTGCATCATTCCCCCCCCCCGTCAAAATATAGTCTGGCCCCCCACAAGGTCTGAGAGACAGTGGACCGGCCCCCTGCTGAAAAACTTTACTGACCCCTAATCTATAGGTTCACTTCATTTAGCCAGCAACTATAGATTTTCTTTCATATCATTTGCTCCAAGTAGGCTTGCATTCTAAGGAATCTCTGCTATTTTTTTTAAAAAAGAAACATTAGTCTTGGCAATGCACTATAATATAGGCTCCCCATAGTTTATGCAGGTTACAGAACCCAGTTTTCCTTTGTACAGGATTGGGACCATCCCACCATGTCCCCTTTGACTTCTGTCTTCCGGGTATGTTACGTTATAGTCTGCCTTTCATACCTTAAAATACCCTTGTGGTAAGTTGTTGTGTGTAGTCTAGGAGCCAGCAATAGAAAGGGGATCAGTTCTCTTCCTCAGAATAAAACATCAATTGAAATATTGAGACCTGACTGGATAATGTGGCTTACTTTGATTTATCATTTTAAAGTGAACAATGTTTTCACCTGTCATTGTGCAAAACAGCCTTGTTCCCCCCCTATCTTTCTTTTAAGAAGGATTCCTATGCAGATTCTTGCTTAGTCATGTAGTTTTCTGGGCAGCCTAGACACGTCTCTACATCTCAATCTTGCTTCGCTTCACAGGGCTCTCTAAGGGATAAATGAACTGTTAAACACACACACTTCCTTTTATAGAAATCATAAATAAGAAGCAGAAATTGGAGAGGGCTTAGCTGCAAGTTGACAGATCCACAAATATGACCTGAGAAATAAGCAGATTAGGAAGTACAGATGTTTCTGGTTGGATTTGAGCTGTCTTGGTTGGGTAGGTAGGGCTTAGGATGTGGAATTGAGATGCATTGATGTATCATGCCCAATCTCCGCCTCTTAAGAAACATCCTCAGGTTTTATTTTCGTGGCAATCCAAGTTCTTCTGGGTTTTTTTGCCCTAGAATCAGGCTGCCAGCTCTGTTATTTTTTGACCTCATGTGCTGGCCTGTACTTTGACATCTGTCTCTCTCTTCTTTTTGCAGCGTTGTGAAGGAAGAAATCTCAGACGACAATGCAAAGCTTCCCTGTTTCAACGGCCGCGTGGTGTCTTGGGTAAGCTGGATTCTTGACCGGGTTTCTTTTTCCAGGCAGCCATGTACAGGAGTGGCTTGACCATGTGGGCAGGCTAAGCAGCCGCTTCAAGTGACATATTGGAATCCAATTAGCTGAAGTGCCCCTCCTCACAGGGCCTGTAACTGCAATGCCTAATTCTCAGGTTTACTGCGCCTGTGTTGCCTCCTCATCTTTGGTTCTCTGGCCTCTACTCACTCAGCACCTTCTCCTTTTCCATTTAAAACTGAGCATGCTCTATTCCACCTTGCCCAACTGGCCGCAAAGGAGCAGCAGCAGCAGCAGCAGCCTTGCCTAGGAAAAAGAAAGACAAACACAGCTTGTCCACTTGCCGGTCAGCTGGCAGTCTGGCATGCCGGTTTGAGCACTTTATACCACACTGGGCTAGGAGTTCAGCTCAACCATTGGAGAGGAAGGCAGCAGAAGCCTTAAAACTTGGAAGGTGAAAGAATGTGAGAGTTCGCGGCTGTGTGCATGTGCAAGTCTCCCGGTAGTCCTAAGCTGAAGCAATTCCCTGTTCTGTCTTCACTTGAAGAAGAAGAAGAAGAAGAGTTTGGATTTGATATCCCGCCTTTCACTCCCCTTCAGGAGTCTCAAAGCGGCTAACATTCTCCTTTCCCTTCCTCCCCCACAACAAACACTCTGTGAGGTGAGTGGGGCTGAGAGACTTCACAGAAGTGTGACTGGCCCAAGGTCACCCAGCAGCTGCATGTGGAGGAGCGGAGACACGAACCCGGTTTCCCAGACTACGTGACTACCGCTCTTAACCACTACACCACACTGGCTTATACTTTGATGTGAGAGGAGCCAGGGCTTTTTATTCCCCCCCCCTTTATCCCTTAAAAGGTTTTTGCAAGGTAGTTCCTTCCAGTGAATGCCTTAATTTTGCACATGTTCAGCTGAAACCAGGTGGACCACCTCAGAGTAAGGAGGGTTGGGGTTCACATTCTAGGCTCTGGAGCACTTCATCAAGCAGGACGCAATCCATAAAACCCATTTTTGGATTCCTTTGGACTCTTAACCCAGTGGGTAAGAACCTAGCAATGTAAAACTTTCTTAAGCATATCTACTCAAAGGTAAGTCCCCTTCCGTTCAGTGGAACATACACTGAAGCAAGGGTGCATGGGATGGCAGCCTTGGCATGAAAGAGGAAGGAAGCAGGGAGAGACTCATTGGCAAGTGACAACCTCTTCTTTTCCTTCCATGGCTGGATATTGGATAAGCTCCAGTGCATCCTCATGAACTAACTGATTGTTGCTGGAAGTAGATGGATCTTTGGTATGTAGTCATCAAAACAATTCAGTTTTATGCCACTGATAGAAAAGTTGGGCAAGTTATTGTGTTTGGGGACATGCTTTAATCAATTTGAATTAAAATTAATCAAGACCTTAGTAATATGTAAGTACAGCATGGTTCACCAGTGTTTCCCAAACTTGGGTTTGCAGCTGTTGTTGGACTATAACTCCCATCATCCCTAGCTAGCAGGACTAGTGCTCCGGAATGATGGGAACTGTAGTCCCAAAACAACTGCAGATCCAAGTTTGGGAAACCTTGGTTCAGACAATTATTCCTCATTTTATAAACCATTAGAAGAAAGGATCCTGGTTAATTTTCCTGGTTTATTAACCAACACTAACGTAGATTAAAATGCTGAAACTAGGTCAGTACACGTTTTCATAATGGGAAAGATCTCGTACCACTGCTAAGCTCCCAGCTCCTTTAAAGTCTCTTTCAGTGTTTGCCAGTGGAATGTAAACATCTACCCTAGTTAGGTCTAATGCTAAACTAGCAATCTGCTAAACAAATCAAGACAATCTAAATTAAAACCTCTAAAGTCACAGGCTGCTTGGTAGGTTCGATAGGAGTGAATGTGTAAAACTGATTTCTGACTGTTGGATATGCTGTAAAACAGCTGCTGTATAATGAAGCAGTGTCTTTAGCAGCCTCTTTTTGTATTTATTTTCAGACACATCCAGATAACTTCTGTGAGCTTGCTTTTACAGCAGCCATAGAATGGGCTGGGCTGGGCTGCCATAGTGTGTTTTGCTTCAGGAAGCAAATGTCTTAGCCCAGTACTGGCTGCACAAGCCAGATGTCGTCTTCTAATACCACAGGTCCCAGTGGAGTGTTAGCTCTGTGAGCTTAGAGGCCCGGATTTAGGTTGACGCTTATGCTAGATTTGGATTCTGAATGCTTTACCATCAGTTGCCCCTTTTATGACATGAATAATATCAAGACTGCTCTTGACCCTATGATTTTAAGGAAATCCTGCACTTGTTGTGCTCTACCAGGTTGAGTAGACCTCATGTTTTGGGTGCCTGCCCGAGGCTGGAAAAACCAAGGGGTGGTTCATCACTGAAAGCCCACAACTCATGACTGGTGCAATGTGTTGGTTTTATGGGTAACACATTGTGCTGGCCTGTTCTAGGGTGCAACAGTTTGCACGGTCGCTTTACTGTGGAAAAAGTCCTTCTTAGCTTCTCTCTCAGGGCAGTCAGTCACAGAACTGCTGATGCCATATTAATATTGCCAGATGCTCCAAAAATTGCTGCGCTGGCTGGTGGTGATGGGAATTGTAGTCCAAAACATCTGGAAGGCTCCAGTTGGGAAAGGCTGTTGTAAATGGTTGAACTTCAGCAAGGCCTTCTTTGGGGCTCAGTCCTATTCCTGTAATGCAGGGACAGTGATAATGTATGTGTTCATACATCATGCATAGCCACTGCTTCCACCTTCTGTTGCACTGTGTCACCCACTTCTGGAAGGGGGCCACCCACCCACACGCAGGAGGAATCCAGAGGATGGAAGAGGAGGAGATATATATACACACTATGAGCAGACATCTGTCCTCCCTGCTGCCTCGCTACCCCCCCATCCCTACTCCACCACCCTCCATTACAGATTTTGACCAATCTTCTCTTTCTCATAGAACCCAGTAGTCCTCATTGACCTGTAACGAAAAATGAATGAGGCTGCAGTAGGAAGACGTTTGATGGGGAAGACAACCTGTCTTGCTTATCTGACACTGGTATCAGTTATCACTTACCTGGGATTTGGGAGGGGGTGGAGAGACACCATATTTCCACAGCATCAGCTGCGTTTCTGTTTGGATAAAAGTTGAGGGGCAGTCAGAAACAGAGACTGAGGTTGGGGAGAAACAAGTCTCATAGATATGATCGGACCAAAAGTTAGTTGCAGCTGACGCTACAGCCCCTTTCACCCCTGCCCTCTGATGGATGTCAGTGGCTGCCGTCAATCGCCATGGGAGACATTGACAGAGCAGCAGCTGGGAAGGTTGGGGCAGCAGAGAGGTGAGGGGCAAAACCTGCCCCCTTTTAGAAATAGATGACCTCAGAAACAGCTATTTGCTGTAGAATATCCTGCTGAACTATATAGATTACCAATCCTTAGTAGCACCCAGTCCTAGAATAGTCATTATTATTCCACAAATATGGCTTCTAGCACACAATCCTGAAAACTTCATTTTGAAGAATAAACGAAGCTTCTAGCCCGTTTACCTGCAAATCGGGAAATACTCTAAACCTATTACTGTCTTAACAATCTGTGCTAGACAGAGTGTTGTAGAACTTTTGAATAGCCAGGCGTGAGATCTCTGCATTTATTCACCTTTCTCTTGGCAAGGTCCTGGCCCGCCTCCCCCCACTATCCTTTCCTTCCTTTTGCAATGATCCCACATTCTCAACCCCTGAATATTATCCAATTAGAATAATCAGATTTCCTAACTGGCAGGGTTTATTCCGGGCACAGAATTTTGAGATTTCTAGGCACAGCCTTTTGGCTTTGTATGCCATCTGTTTCCTAGCAGGACAGCTGGGCCCTTTGAGTGAAGAGTGGCCTCTTCCTTTGTGCATTGTGCCTGTCGCCTCCTGCTCTCATATCCCCCATGACTTAGGGGTGGGGTGAGGGTGTGTGTGTGTTGCTGGGTCCAGACACTGAGGAGCTATTTCAGGAGTGTGACTCTAATTTTAGGAAGATGGGGTGGGGGAGTTCAGCCAGAGTCCGTCCAGACAGCTCAAGAGGCCAGGGATTAGGCAGGATTGTTCATCCAAGGAATCCTGTCTTCAGGCATGTTGGTAGACGGATTCCCAGCCTGTCGCTCCTGGGAGAAAGAATCCACCTACTTCCTGTAGCTGCCAAGTTGGCTCTCAAGGCTCTTCTCTACATAAAGGTAAAGGTACCCCTGACCATTAGGTCCAGTCACGGACAACTCTGGGGTTGCGGCGTTCATCTCGCTCTATAGGCCGAGGGAGCCAGCGTTTGTCCGCAGACAACTTCCGGGTCATGTGGCCAGCATGATTAAGCCGCTTCTGGCAAACCAAAGCAGTGCACAGAAATGCCGTTTACCTTTCCGCCGGAGTGGTACCTATTTATCTACTTACACTTTGACGTGCTTTTGAACTGCTAGGTAGGCAGGAGCTGGGACCGAACAACGGGAGCTCACCCCATCGCGGAGATTTGAACTGCTGACCTTCTGATCGGCAAGCCCTAGGCTCTGTGGTTTAGACCACAGCGCCACCCGCATCCTTCTTCTCTACATAGGTTTCTTTAAACATATGCATTCATTTTAGCAGAAGGAAGTAACTAGTAAGTGATGGTTTAGTACTTTTAGGAAGTACTTGATGCAGGGGAAATGGTTGCAGCAGCACCAGCAACAATTAAATAACATCAAATATTCAGTGGGCTATCCTTGCATCTCTGTTTTAATGTCAGTAAACTGTTGGGGACGTGGGTGGTGCTGTGGTCTAAACCACTGAGCCTCTTGGGCTTGCCAATCGAAAGGTCGGTGGTTCTTTTTTTAAAAATCTCTTTTTATTAAATTTTGCTTGGATGACAAACAGAAAAAACAAAACAACAATTACAGAAAAAAAGGAAAAGAAAAGAAAAAAAATTCATATACAGCATATAAGTAACATCCATTTCTGTTACGGTTTCTTTTCTTTGAGTCTCCATATCTTTACCCATTTAGATCTTTTCTCTACACACCTATTGTTCAAATCCCCGCGACGGGGTGGGCTCCCGTTGCTCTGTCCCAGCTCCTGCCAACCTAGCAATTCGAAAGCACACCAGTGCAAGTAGGTAAATAGGTACCACTCTGGTGGCAAGGTAAATGGCATTTCTGTGTGCTCTGGCTTTTATCATGGTGTCCTGTTGTGCCAGAAGCGGTTTAGTTATGCTGGCTGCATGACTCGGAAAGCTGTCTGTGGATAAATGCCGGCTCCCTTGGCCTGAAAGCAAGATGACTGCTGCAACCTCATAGTTGCCTTTGACTGGACTTAATTATCTGGGGTGCTTTACTTTTTTTACCTTAGGGTGTCCCCTCCCCATCTTTCGTAGCTTTGTTTGTTACTATTTTAGCCTGTTTGTTACTATTTTTAGCCTGCAAAGCTGATTTTTAGTCTTCCTCTGAAGCCGCTTTTTGCAGGTGCCTCTGTAAGTGCTGTGGTTTGTCCTTTATCCCTGCAGTTAGAAGTTAGATCTTGGCTCCCATCCCAGCTGCACAACCTCAGAGTGACATCCTTATTTCTTATAGTGTCACTAAACAGATGTACGTAACTATACCCACAGGCTGCTTCGTTATATTGCAATATTTTGAACCTACGCTTCAAAATGGAAGAATATTTTTATCTGCCTAGGCTGGCTTACCTTCAGCTTGTTTTCTCCTTTCAGCTGGTGTCTGCTGAGGGGTCTCATTCGGACGCCGGGTCTGTCTGCGCTGACAATCAGCCGGAGCTGCCGCCCTCCATTGAGCGTACTGGAGGGATAGGAGACTCTAGGCCTCCTTCATTTCAGTAAGTTGTGTGTCTGTGTATAAGGAGCAGCCTTACCTTGAGCAGGGCAAAAGTTGAGCAGTTTCTCTGCAGGAAGCACGTTCAAGGTTCCATTCTCTTCTGGAGAAAGGGAAGCTTAGTGTCTGCCTGTTTCAAGTGGCAGGGATAAAAGTTAACACTAGAGAGACCCAATTCCTGAGCATGGTAGCCTTGTGCTTGGAGTGCTCTCAGCACGGGATCCACAAAGGAAACTGAGACCACTGTTGAACTTACTGGGCTTCTTTCCTCTTTTAACACTTAAACTTGACATAGTGGCTTATGGACACTGTTCTCTGGCACCCACTCCTGCCATATGTAGGAGTGTCCATAGCTGAGTGTTAATCCCCAGTAGCTCCTGTTGAAAAGGATCACAGATTGCTGGGAAATCCTGACCTTGGAAAGACCTTGGAAAGTTGCTCCTGTTCAGAGTAAACAGTAGCAGGCCAGATGAATTGATGCTTGGCCTTGGGGTAAGGTGCCTTCATACATTGCTGTTGCTGTACATGCTACCTTCATGTTGAACAAACCTCAGACCTACCCTAGAGGAATAGGGGAGCAAGTGGGATTCTTGGCAGCATCATGTAAAGGTCTATAGGTGCAGCCTGAGGACACTGGGAGCATTGGCACTCCAGATAGCTGCTGGTTTCTACCCCTGACCAGAAAAAGTATCTAGTGCAGCCTTTTCTGGAGTGTACTACTTCAAGGAGCCATGTGTTTAGATGTTTTCCTGGCACATGTGAAACTAGCAGGAAGAAGAAGCCTGATAACATTTCTCTCTGATATGCTAGGATTTTTTTACATATAGAAAGAAGAGTGTGCATTTGGTTTTTTAAAAAAAGAAAATAGAGGGAATGCCAAATATTCAGGCCCCCATCCTGCCGTCTGACATGGTACAGTCCAGAAAGGATTGCACAGCACACCTTTTGCATGTTTTAAGTTCTGCCCTCAGCCTTTTCTTTTTAAGCCTCACACTTCTGTGAGCAAATTTGGAGGAGGTGCTTCTGCGCAGTTTTTTACTATGTGTGTGTGTTTGTTTGTTTTTTACTCTGCAGTCCCAATACTGGAGGAAGTCGAGAGAACCTGGATAATGAGACGGAGACTGACTCAGTGGTATCGATACAGAGGGAAAGGCCGCGCAGGAAAGATGGACCTGAACATGGTGAAGTTTATTTCCTAGAGTTCAACTGGCTATAGTAGTAGTCCCCACCCCACCTCTGTCAAAGTCTGCTCTGCAGGCTGTGCTCTTGTCTCTGCTGCTGTGTGCATGGGTCAGGTTCATCCCCATCCTCGGGCCTTGGGAGGTCCACCTTCCCTGCCGCCATCCCAAGCCAACAATTTTTGAAATTCCCGTGCAATTCAGGGCCCCAGCAGCCCTGTACCCACTCAGGGCCTGGCTCCTCCACGGACCCAGCTGCCCATCTGACCAAATGGGCAGACTAACTTTCCCTTTTAAAACAGAGATTAAAAAATGATCTGACAAGTTGTGGGGAGAGGGACCCTGCTCAAAGATTGCTTGGGACTCAGGAAGGCCTTCCCCTTCCCATACTGCTCGTGAAAACTGGGTTCAGATTTTTAGTTTTCTGCTAATGGAAAGAGTTTGCCAACGAGGGCTCCTATGTTGATATAACCCACTCCCACTCAACCCTGCCAACCTCCTTCAGGGTTGTTGTTCTGTAGGATTGCCTAGTTTGCACAGTGTCTTATGAAGGCACCATTATTTGTAGGCCCCCTTATATTTTCGCTTCCCCATTGCTAGAAAGGCAAGTGGTGATCTTTTCCCAGGTGGGATATATATTTGTTTGGCTCTTTGAAGGCCTTCTCTTCTGAATGGTTCCCCTTGGCCGTTGACCCTCTCCTCCTTTTACTCCAGCCCCCAGGGTGAACGGGACAGCCAAGGCAGAACGGCGGCGGGAACTAGGGGGCTATGAAAGCTCCTCCACCCTCATGAGCAGTGAACTTGAAACCACTAGCTTCTTCGACTCAGATGAAGATGATTCTACAAGCAGGTAAAGGAATATTCATGGCTTGGGAGAAAGTGACCTGCTATGACTGGAGTCTGGTGAAGGATCCCAAATAAAAACTCCTCAGTTCCTTTTTCCAATCTAAGGCTTCTCCCTTGACTCGCCCCAGTCATTTCTTCCTCCAGATTCTAGTCTCCCTGGAACAGTTGCAGAAGCAAAGAACTGATTTGAGTTCCAGAGATTTGGCCTTTCTTCACATTGTGGCAGTCAGCCAGGGTTTGCAAAAGTGTGTGGACTTGCCAGGGACCTGACCCTGACTCTCTTGAATGTACGCGTAGGAGACACTTTGTTCAACTGTGCTTGTCTTATTTGCACACACTGCAGTATTTACCTGTGCCTCGTTTTTCTTCTAAAGAAGAACCATCGCACCAGTATTTGCCTGGAGTTTGGTAGACTGAGTGCAGGATATCTTTCATCTTCCAATTGCTCACATTGCCAAGCTGGTTTAGGAAGTTGTCCCTCTGTCCTGAACATTGCTCTGCCACAGTTAGGTACAGCTGCAACTAGAAACAGACTGTTGAGTGATGTGAACATCTCCCCCGCCCCCAAAATGCTCTGTAGGTATGTTTTGCTCACCACCGGCTTTTGTTAGAAAGTTGCCCACCAAACATGTTCAAAGGAGGACAGAGTGTATTCCAGTTCCTCCCCAGTTCCCTTAACACCAGGAATGGGATACCTATGATCCAGATGTTGTTGGGACACCCAACGCCCGTCTGCTCCAGTCAGTGGTCAGGGAAGATGGGAGTTGTAGTCCAACAACACAGCCGCCCCCTCCCTGCTTTATGCAAGAAGCAATAAATGAAACTCTTTAATGGTTCGCCAGGTTCCCCATGGAGTCATATTTCTCCCACAGTGTAAATCAGTCTTTGCCGAACTGGTGGCCCCCAGATGTTTTGAACGACAACTTCCATCAGCCACGGCTGTGCTTGCAGAGGCTGATGGGAATTGTGGTCCAAATCTGAAGGGCAACATGTTGGCAAAGCCTGGCGCAGAGCGCCTCTGCAGCATGTGGCCTAGCCTGTTCTAATCTCTTGGAACACATTTTTGTGATGTATCTGTTCATTTGCTGCTTTGTTTTTGTGTGTGCTTGGGGACAAGAAATGGATGGAAGAGGAGGTCCTCTCTTGTGCAAGGGATTGGCCAAGGTGGCTCCCTGACATCTTCTAATTATGTTCCTAGTTACCCAGAGGGGTTTTTTTTTTTTCCTCCTTGCTCCCCTTTTCTGTGGTTTTCCTGGTGGCCAGCTTGTGAGCCTTGCCTTTGCCTCCATACTGTAGGTTCAGCAGCTCAACAGAGCAGAGTAGCGCCTCCCGGCTGATGAGAAGACACAAGCGACGCAGGCGGAAGCAGAAAGTACCACGCATTGAACGGGTGAGATGCCTGGGAGGGTGTCTGGGAGTAGCGGGAGTGCTGCAAGTGACCTCACGAGTGGTTGGGCACAATTTAAAAATTAAGGAAAAAAGGGAGAGAACCTCTGAGGGCATTGTTACCCCACCCTCTCCACAGGTCTTGTAAGTGGCATGTAGGTTACGTTTTGGGTCTCATCCTCTTCCTTTCTGTTGTAGTCCTCATCCTTCAGCAGCATCACAGATTCTACCATGTCGTTGAACATTATCACAGTTACCCTCAACATGGGTGAGTACAGGTAGTTGCTTGAAGCCATTTGGCCCACATAACCCAGACTAGGATGGCGGGAAGGAAGTGGGCAAACGGATATTTTGCATCTCAGGCCTGATTGCTGAAGAGCAAACTACAGTCGTACTTTGGATCCCAAACACCGAACGTTTTGGCTCCTGAATGCTGCAAACCCGGAAGTGAGTGTTCCAGTTTGCGAACATTCTTTGGAACCCGAACATCTGACACGGCTTCCAATTGGCCGCAGGAGCTTCCTGTAACCAATTGGAAGCTGCACCTTGGTTTCTGAACATTTTGGAAGTCTAATAGACTTCTGGAACGGATCTCATTTGACTTCCAAGGTACCACTGTGCTGGATTTCTTCTACCATAGACAAAATGTTATTTCATAATGTAATGTTAAATGGCCTGTGCCATTTATTTATTTTTTACTAAGTGCTACATGTTTATATCATTTTCCATTTGTCCACAGTCTCTAGTATGTGCTACCACACAGGTAATGCCTCTCTCTGTGTGTTCCCCTCCTTCCCCCCCTTTTTTTAAAGCAGTTTCCTTTTTTTGCTTACCAATAAAATAAGATGATTTAGATTTGGTCATCCAATCCCCCCCCCAAACATTTTCAGCCTGTCTCTATTTTCTGTTGTCTAAAAATACCTCAACACTACAAACAACACAAGCAACACGACGACCAGTATACTAGATAGCACTGCAATTCTTATTGCATAATATACATAATTTGGTACAACAAAAACAAAATAGTGTTTTTGTTTTTGGTTTTTGGTTTTGCTGTACCAAATTATGTATATTATGCAATAAGAATTGCAGTGCTAGCTAGTATACTGGTCATTGTGTTGCTTGTGTTGCTTGTAGTGTTAAGTTTGCAACACGGGGGTTTGTTGTTCTGTCTAAAAATACCTAACAGGCATTCCTTGTAGCTAGTTAATGGCCTGACTAGATTAATGAAATGCTGGCCATTGGTTGTGTGCTGTTCTAACTGCACAGATATCTCCCCTTCGGGTCCCTTCCAACTCTATGATTCTATGATTGTGCAGAGAAGTACAACTTCCTGGGCATCTCCATCGTCGGGCAGAGCAACGAGCGTGGTGACGGCGGCATCTACATTGGCTCCATCATGAAGGGAGGGGCTGTGGCAGCCGATGGAAGAATTGAGCCCGGAGACATGCTGCTGCAGGTGCTTTTTAATTTTTTAAAAACTTTGAGAGCCAAATGTCCAAGAGGCCTTGGTTTCATGCTATACTCACAATACGCGAAGCTCAATGCGATGCGACGCGCAAAGGACTGGGGAGGAGCAAAGCAGCCACAGATTTCTGTCCAGGAGCCCACATAGTTGAACACTGAGCCTAGGGTTTGGCTGAGCATGACGTGAGAACCAGGCCTCTTGCTACAGAATCTGTTATCCTGTGATCACGACAGAGATTTCAGTTATGGCTCAGTTGGAAGAGCCTGAGACTCTTAATCTCAGGGTTGTGGGTTCAAGTCACACATTGGGCAAAAGGGGGTTGGGCTTAGATGATCCTCCTGGTCCCTTCCAACTCTACAATTCTGTGATTCTATACCAGAGAGTGTACTTGCTATCTGTGGAAGGTGGAGTTCACATCTCCGTAGAGAAGCGCAGGACAGAGATAAAATCAGGATGGCTGATTTGGAATGTCTTGTTTGTGTAAATGATGTGGTTCTTATCTCAAGGGAGCCCTGGGGCCATGATAAACCCTCTGGGCTGTGTACCTAAGGCTTTGAAAGCTTAAAACCTGCCTGTTACTAGGCAAGAACTGTCAGATCTAGGAAAGCGGCCATAGGTGGGGGGGCAGAGCACGCACTTCGCGTGTACAAGCCCAAAGCTCAGTCCATAGCATTTGTTTAAAACATCTTTAGTCAGCCCTTCACTGACAAGGAACCCCAGGGCAGAGAACAACAAAGCAATTAGTATTCTGCAGTACAAACACTAGAGCCGATAATACATCAACGCAACCATACCCCACAAATGCTTGGGTGAAAAATAGGTCTTCAGGTGGTGGCAGAAACTGCTAGGTGATTTCTGTTTCAGATAGAGAGTTTTCTATCTCAGAGGAATTGGCACCAGGGGACCACCACTGAGATAACTGCATAGCAGATCTCAAATGCCTGCAGCACAGCCGGGAAAGTCTGCCCTGCTGATCTTAATGCAGAGGCAGTTTCATATATATGAGCAGATTTTTCAAGTATTTAGGCCCCATGTTCTGTAGGGCTTCATAAATCACCCCTAGCCCCTTGAATTTTGCCCAAACAGCATATTCTGAGCAAATGGAAATCTTTCAGGGTAGGCGTTCCATGCCCCCAATGTGTTAAGCCACTTAGAAGCCTAGCTGTCACATTCTGCACTCGCTGCAGCTTCTGGATCTTCATCAAGGGTAGCGCCCCCCCCCCCAGCACATTATAATAGTCCAGCTGGGAAGTCACCACTTCATTGGTCACTGTAATCAGACACTCCCTGTCCAGGAACTGCTTTACCTGATGAACCAGCCATAGCTGACAGAAGGTGCTCCATGCTAGCTATCTCATTGCCCAAGGAAAGGGTAACCCCACTTGGAACAGGCCACAATCTACTTCTCAGATCTGATAATAGCCCATGCACAGCTCCTCTGTCTAGTTTGGTTTCAGTTTTGTGACCCTCCTCCAGTCCACCACTGTGTTTAGGCATTGTTCCAAGACGTGTACAGCCTCACCTGATTCAGATGGGAAGGAGAAACATGGCTGGGTGCCACTTTGCTCCGTGATGCTAAATAGCATGAGGGATACAATGGAACCTTGCAAATCCCTGCAGCACAAAGTGTGCCACAAGGTTGAGCAATAGCTCCCTTCTGAAACTGGCCCTGCAGGTAGTAGTGGAACCGCCAGATCACTGTAGGCTTCCTAACCCACGGAGCTGGTCCAGGAAGATGCCTTGGTCAATGGCATCTAAAGCCACCAAGAGATCAGGAGAAGCAACAGTCACACTCCTGCTGTCGCGCTCCTGATACAGGTCCTCAGTCAGGGGAGCCAAGGCTGTTTCAGCCTGAAGCACAGGACTGAACCCAGACTGGAAAGGGTCAAGGCAATCAGTTTCTTAGAAGACTATCTGATGTGGAGCAGCCACTGCCCTCTCCAGCACATCTCTACCTTGAAACGGTGGCAGGGCTGGGAAATACTTCTACCTGATGGCGACCAGATTGATCTATCTATCCCAGGGGTCAGCAGACTTACTGCACCTCGGGCTGGTGTCTCCAGCGCCAATCGTGCAGTGGGCTGGAGGGCGGGGGAGCGCGTGCCCATACGTGTGCGCACACACGCTATTTCCGGCGCACTTCCGGGTCAGAGGAGCATCGTAAATAGCTTGTGCACATGTGCACGGGCCTCCTCTGACCTGGATGTGCACTGGAAATAACTTGCATATGCGCAAATAACGCTTGCACATGTGCACAAACTATTTCCAGTGCTTCGGAAGTGGGCAGCCACGCAGCGCAGTGCCGGTAAGAGCGGGCGGCAGCAGTGGGGGTCGCTGTGGGCTGGATAAATGAGTCCCTTGGGCCTTATCCAGTCCGCAGGCCTTAGTTTGGGGATCCCTGATCTATCCCAGTACTGCTGTTGGGCATCTCCACATGTTTATTTAAGATCCATACACTTTTGTGGGGCTCTTACATTTTCATCTTTCTCTGCAGGTGAATGACATCAATTTTGAAAACATGAGCAACGACGACGCTGTGCGAGTGCTGAGGGAGATTGTGCACAAGCCAGGGTAGGTGGCCTTTTCTCCCCCTGCAGCTCCTAGGCAGCTCACTCTCCAAACCTACAACTGTTCTTGGGAGTGTGGGCTTGGTGGCGTCTGGTAATGCAGGGCTGGCGCTCAGTTTCTAGCAGTGCCCCCTGGTGCCCTGCAGAAGATCCATGGCCATCTTGGACTGCTGACTGTTCCAAGTGGGCCTAGAGGACAGTTAAGTCCCGCAGATCAGTAAAAATAAAAATTTTCAAGGAAAGATAGCCCAAGGTTTACAGGTTCGTTGTGTGCGAGCAAAAGACAAAGATAGTGGCACCAGCCTTCATCTTTTCTAGTTGCTGCATTTGGGTTTGGTGGCAGTGGAATTCTGTTTAGGCAAAAGGACAGCCTCTCTGGCCCCTGACATTTTGTTTTCCCCTTTTATATTATGTTATTTACTTTGATATAGCAGAAAGGGGAACACAAAGTGTCAGGGGGCCAGTGTTCAAAGCAAGCGAGAACTTCTCACATGTTTCCCTGTCTTTTTCCATCATAATACCCCAGGACTGAGCTTTAGGGATGTAAAACTCACCCACTCTGTTTATAGGGGAAGATTTATTCTTGTTTCTTCTGCATGTCTAGACGTGTGTATGTGGGTGGCTTTTCTGCGAACTGAGCTGACCAGATCTGGTAGCAGTGACAGCCATTGTGTTTCTCTTCCAGGCCCATCACTCTGACTGTTGCCAAGTGCTGGGATCCCAGCCCCAGGGGCTGCTTCTCGCTACCCAGGAGTAAGTGGTTTTTGCTTCATTTCTTAGTTTGCTTATTAGTGTGCATGAGGACTGGTATTCTATAGAACCAACAGTTAATAACGTGTCTCTCCCCTTCCATATTGCCTTGTTGCAGGATGCAAGTGGCCAAGGGAGTTGCATGTTTGAATGCTCCTTTACTGGGATAGAGTAGGGGCTCCTTGTACCCAAATAGTGTATGGGAGAGAAAGCTAGGCCAAAGCCCTTCACCCTGCTAGTTTTACAACATAGAGGGAGATTTTATATACATGAGACCCAGTGTGGTCTAGCGGTTAGAGTGCTGGACTGGGATTTGGAGGGCCAGGGTTCAAATCCCCACTCAGCCATGAAGCACCCTGGGAGAACTGGGGTGCCAGTCGCACTGGCTCTCAGCCTAACTTACAGCACATGGTTGTTGGGAGGGCAAAACAGGGGGGGGGGGAGAAGCATGTTTGCCACCTTGAGTACCTTGGAGAAAGGTGGCATAAAAATGTAACAACAAATAAATATTTTGTAGGCGTGATCCCTTACCTGCATCAATAATAATAATAATAATAATAATAATAATAATAATAATAATAATAATACAGTGGTGCCCCGCAAGACGAATGCCTCGCAAGACGGAAAACTCGCTAGACGAAAGAGTTTTCCGTTTTGGAGGTGCTTCGCAAAACGAATCTCCTATGGGCTTGCTTCGCAAGACGACAATGTCTTGCGAGTTCCTGCTGGTTTTTTCCCCCTCCCCCCCTTTTTCTAAGCCGCTAAGCCGCTTATCAGCTGATCCGATCAGCAGATAAGCCGCTAAAAGCCTCTAATAGCGCTAATCTGCTAATCCTTCAATGGGCTTGCTTCGCAAGACGAAAAAAACCGCTAGACGAAGAGAATCACAGAACGGATTCTTTTCGTCTTGCGAGGCACCACTGTAATGATGATGCTGATGCTGATGTATTACTTATACACAACCCATCTGGCTATCTTGGAAACCCCTGACTGCTTCTTTCTGTTGAATGTATAAATTGGCCCTAAGGGTGTGACGGAGGTTTCAAACCCCTTTTTTCTGGTCCTCTGTGCTGCTCTCTCTTTCTCTGCCTCTCTCCTGCCCCTTTCCATCCCTGCCTAATCAGTCCCCTATTCCACATCACACCCAAGACAAGCTACCAAGTTAGCAGGCCAATTACCGGCATGCAGCCCATGCCCCGCATACCCTCCCCGTGCCCCCCTGCCCGCCTCCGCCTAGGGGGAGCTCCCCCCGCACCCCTCATGTTGATCCTCCCTCTCTTCTTTCTCCCCCAGTTGCTCCCCAGCGGATCTGGGCTGGGCCAGACTCTCCATGCTCCGATCCGGGTGAGTCCCGGCTGATGCTGGGGGAGGACAGGGCTTGCTCAGAGGTGGCAGGTTTGGCGAGAGGGGATGACTCTTGAGGAGGGGCCTCCTCACGTGCCCTGTGTGTTCCCTTTAGGTGAGCCCATCAGGCCCATTGACCCAGCAGCCTGGGTTTCCCACACCGCAGCGATGACCGGCACCTACCCAGCGTACGGTATGAGCCCATCCATGAGCACAATCACTTCCACCAGCTCCTCCATCACCAGCTCCATCCCAGAAACCGAACGTAAGTCCTCGTGCCTGTGTGTCCCCCACCCCTGCTCGGCTTCTGGTCACCTGCACGCCGTAACCTGATAGGAGCAATACACGCACAGGGGCAAAACCCAGATTTGAGGCTTGGAAAGAGGATGGTTTCCCTCAATAGATCTTGAGCTGCATGGAAAGAGGCGTTTGCTCCGTCTTTTGCTAAAGCAACAGGGATGCTTTTAGAAGCTAAATATTTTAGACCAAAGATTGGAGGATGAGCAGGATGAGGGACCTGTGTGAGGCTAGGCGAAACAGAAGGCCACAGATTTCTCCACTTAGTTGCTTCTTCTAGGATAATGAGCGTTTCCTGTTTGTTTGTGTGGTCGGTGGGAGAATCAAGAGGGTTGCAAAAAGGAGGGAGGAGAACCCTGACAACTTTACAGGGCCATCTATTTTTATTTATTATATGTATTAGTAGCATTTTTATATCCATGCCTCAAAGCGACTTACACGTTGAAAATAAAAATAACAAAAGACATCACATAAACAAGTAGCAGTGTGCCGTGATTTTTCTGGTGGAGCAATATCCTTCTCAGTGAAGCAGCGTTGACTGAATTGCTTGAGATAAATGGCTATGTTTGGGGCTTAAACACTGCAGAGTCCCTTGTAAATGGATTGAAATTAAGCAGTCGCTGGCTGAAAACCCTGAACAGTCCCAGAACAACTTCAGGGAACATGGGTTATTCAGGTGGACACAGTGCTGGCTTCCTGTTAGGCAAATGGTGAGGAAGTTGGAAGATGTGATGCTGAGCACAGGAGAACTTACCCTCTCTTCCAAAAGGGAGCTCAAGAGAGGAAAGGTGGATGTGTTAGGAATTGTGCAGCAAAGAGGTGCTTTTGGGACAGCTGCCTCATAGCGCTGGCCTCTGAGTGGGTTTTGGCCAGAGGCTATGAAGTTGGCCTGTTGAAAAGACTGGCAAGGCCTGGTGCTGCAGCTTAGTTACTAAAACTAACCAGATGTGTACCTGATCAGGTGTTTAAGCTGCTTTGAGCTTTCTAAAAAAAACACTGTTGTTGAAGGATAAAACAGTCTGGGTAGTAATGGAGGTTGCGTGCGAGGGACTGGCAGGGCTCTGCAGAGCAGATGGAAGGTGTAGCGGGCCAGAAGCTGACCTGGGGGAAGAGGGTCATGATTTATGGGGTTTTGTGCCTCCTGCGAGGCAGCAGCCAGAGATGGGGGAGGAAGGACAGGATGTGCTAGGAGAGGAGGGAGATGCGGTGTCTGAATACCCTCCCCACTGTCCCCCAGGACTAGGAGCAGCTTGAAGAGGCAGGCACAGCTACAACTTCCGTGTCGAAGGTCTCAACAGGCTGTCAGATGAGGGTACTTAAGTTTGGGGTGGCCACCCATTGCGCCAGCAGTCCAGCTCGGAGCATAAGCCCGGGGAGGTGCGCTGACTGCCTAGTCACCAGAAGTGTGTGTGTGTGTTTAGTGCACCTCTGGGGCAACTGTAAATTTGTGCTTTGTCAGTAAGGGATTAAACCACTGGCCATTTGTCCTGCTTGGGCTGGGGGTGCTCAGGGCGTTGTGGTTAGACTGCAGTTGACTGTTTCTAGGAAAAAGGCAAAGAGCAGCCCATTATGAGGCCTGCTGCTCTCTTTTTTTGCACCTTCAGTGGTTCTTAGGGGGAATCCTGACCCAAGAAGGATTGCAGAAGCTTAGGGTGTGCCTGTGATGTATTGTTCCCTTGCCCTACCCTCCTGTGTGTGGCACCTTCATGTGCTCCTCTGCCTTTCCATCCCCTCTCATCTCTGCCTCCCTTCCCTCCGTCCGACCCGCAGGTCTCGATGACTTTCACCTGTCCATCCACAGCGACATGGCCACGATTGTCAAAGCCATGGCTTCGCCAGAGTCGGGCTTGGAGGTGCGCGACCGCATGTGGCTGAAGATCACCATCCCCAATGCCTTCATTGGTAAGACGCAGGCCCTCCATAGGGCAAATGGGTGAAGGGCCATGGGAGAACCACTTGCTGTTTGCCTCTCCCAAGCAGATAACGGTCTCAAGCCCCTATTTGAGATAAGTGATGGGAGCTTCATAAGGAGGACAGGTTAGATGTGTATCAGAGGGAAAACATACTAACCTGTTTGCAAGAGAAGCGTCTCTAAAAACAGGATTATACATGGCATCTGCTGCAGAATTGGAATCCTTAGAGTCTCAGCTTTCACTCTCTAGCCCTCAAGATCAGCAGAACAAAGAGGATACTTAGCATTTACACAGTGCACTTAAGTGTTTTATGTGTCCTGTAAGATGGGTCTTACTATGCCTGTTTCAGAAGTGGGGCTGGGGTGTCCTTGAGGCTTAGAGCATAATAGCTTGCCTGAATTGAGTTCAGGGGTGAGAATTGAGTTCAGGATTGAGAATTGAGTTCAGGGGTGAGTTCAGGGGTCAGAAACTTCTGGTTCACAACCTTCATTCTAAGCCACTGTGTTGCACCAGATCGAGCACAGAGGTTGGCAAGATGTTATTCAGCACGTCAGGAGGAGCATCTAGGTACATTGTGACTCCATCATGACTTCTGAACATCATCTTCTTTATAGCCCAGTAAGCTGGACTAAGGCAGCAAAAGAAGGCTGGAGCCAGCTTCCCTCCAAGCACCTTCTTCTCCTCAGAGCAGAACAGGTGCTGTCTGCTTCCATCCTTGCTGAGTCCCTCTTTGCTGCTGTCTCTTGGCAGGATCCGATGTGGTGGATTGGCTCTACCACCATGTAGAAGGCTTCACAGACAGGAGAGAATCCCGCAAGTATGCCAGCAACCTCCTGAAGGCCGGTTACATCCGACACACTGTCAACAAGATCACGTTCTCGGAGCAGTGCTACTACATCTTTGGCGACCTCTGTGGCAGTAAGACTCCTTCTTTGCACTGTGCAGGGGGTGGGGGAGCAAGAACAGGTAGTGGGTGGTTCTGGCAGGCTCTCAACGTGGCCATCTGTTTCCTGGGAGAGCAGAAGTAGGAGAGCCCTCAAAGCAAGTCCATGTGGCTTTACAGAATCATAGAATTGTAGAGTTGGAAGGGAACCCGAGCTCCTCTAGTCCAGCCCGCTGCAAGGCAGGAATCACAGCTGAAGAATCCACGACAGATAGCCACCCAAACTCTGCTTTAAAATCTGCAGTGAAGGAGAGTCCACCACCTCCCGAGGGAGTCTGCTCCACTGTCAAAACAGCTCTTATCATCAGAAAGTTCTTCCTAAAGTTCAGTTGGAGTCTCCTTTATTGCTGAACCTGACATTGTCCTTTCCCTTTTGTCCTGTATTTTGGAGTCAGACTAGTCACCTCCTCTGTGGGGATCTTTAGCTTTCAATCAAAAACTCCCCACCAGGAGATAAGCATCCTTCCATGCCGCCCATTCCCTGTTTGCACTACAACCTGAATTTCATAGGTAAGAAATGAGGATAAGCTCACTTATGCCCTTGCTCCTGGTGTAACCTTTGCCCTTTCTCTGTCCCTATTTCACAGACATGGCCAGCCTGTCCTTGCATGACCACGATGGGTCCAGCGGCACCTCCGATCAGGACACCTTGGCTCCTTTGCCTCACCCAGGAGCTGCCCCATGGCCCATGGCCTTCCCCTACCAGTACCCGCCACCCCATCCATACAACCCCCACCCTGGATTTCCTGACCCAGGCTACAGCTATGGAGGCGGAAGCGCGGGCAGCCAGCACAGCGAAGGTAAATGTGAGCCGTGTGGGACATGGGCGGAATTCCTCCCATGCCATAAAGATCGTATCACATGCAAGCACTTGGCTTGTTAAGTCTGAACAGCTGGGCTTCCTCTTGAGGAGCAACCTCGCTTCTGCCCAGGGATAAATGGGCCAAGTGGGTTGGGGAGGGGGGATTCGTTCCTTTGGATTGCAGGTGTTTGTTAGGGTCAAGTTCTTGTGAGTGTCCCAGAGCCTGAATTTGCTCAGTTGTGGACCTCTTTTGGCATCTCTTTGTCAAAGTCAGGAGGTTTAGTGGCTGATCACAAGGTTGTGAGATCTGCTTAGAGACCCTGTGGTTCCCAACGTGGGGCACGGTGGGTGGGGTTGATTTTTAAGGGGGGCAATTTGGGAATGAGTTATTAACAGTGAATGGCCTTTTAGGCTTCCTCCACATGAATAGGAGTTCACTTTTTGAATAATAAGAATATATGTCACGGCGGGGTGGGGCATGGCCAAAAAAGGTTAGGAACCACTGGCTTAGACCTTTGGGGAGGGGGGAATTTCATTTAGGGCAGAGAGATCTGCTGAAAATATTAAGAGCCTTCTCTGTAGCAGCACCCAAATGATACCCAAAGGGCCTTCTCGGTAGTGGTGCCTGCAGTTTGGAACGCCCTCTCATCAGATGTCAAGGAAATAAACAACTATCTGACTTTTAGAAGACATCTGAAGGAAGCCCTGTTTAGAGAAGTTTTAAATGTTTGATGTTTATCGCTTTATTATTATTGTAATGGGTTTAGGGGTTGCTCGTGCGTAAGTTGCCGCCACTCCTGGCTAGGTTACCTGGTTGAACCCTGTTTGGACAGCCTCTAGCTTCGTGGCTGTCTCAGTCGCTGGCAGAATCCGTCAGTGGGCGTTTCTTGAACTTCTTCCAGCACAAAAGTTCTTTGACGCCTAGTCTCCGCCTAGTCTCCCTGCGCGGAAGCCTTCTGCGCAGGGAGGGTGTGGGCAGCGGAGGACCCGTACTCTCTCCGCTGGTTTCCGGCGAGGAGTTTTGGAGCCTCCTCTCCGATTCCCCCATCTGCCCCCCTTCTCCACTGGTGTTACGCTGATTTCCTTCCCCAGCAGATGGGCTGCCTCTCTCCCTACTGGGACCCTCTCCGGCATCCCTCTGGAGCCTTCCCTCCGCCTCTAGCTCCGATGGCAGTTCCCTGACAATTATTATTATTATTATTATTATTATTATTATTATTATTATTCTGTTGGGAGCTGCCCAGAGTGGCTGGAGAAACCCAGACAGTTCGGCGGAGTATTATTATTATTATTATTATTATTATTATTATTATAATATCCTGGGAGATCTGTTTGGCTCTTGCCCTGGCCATGTTTTAATGCTGCCTGGTGGGCTTTCTTTATTTCTGAAGGCAGCTGTTTATAGGGAAGTTTTGTAATGTTTGATGTCCTACTGTGTTTTCATTTACTGGAGGATGCCCATAGCCTTTTGTTATACGATTGCCACTTTCCTTCTACTGGAGATCATACAACAACAACAACAAAATTAGTATAACACCGCTTTGCTTCCTGCTCTCTCTCTCTCCCCCCCCCCCCAATTTGCCTGGCTTCCCACTTTTGTGCTGCACCTCCATGGACTTTGGGCCCAATCCAGCAAAGTTACAGTTGAAGGCTCATGTGAGGTTATTCCTACCTATTCTGATGGGCCTGACCCAAATATTCTCTTGTCCCCCCCCCCCAATTTCTTGTGCAGGAAGCCGGAGCAGCGGCTCCAACCGCAGCGGCAGTGAGAGGAGGAAGGAGCGAGAGCCCAAGGCCGGGGAGTCCAAGTCGGGCGGCAGCGGCAGCGAGTCGGACCACACCAGCCGCAGCAGCATGCGGAGGGAGCGAGCGGCCAGCGAGCGCTCGGTGCCGGCCAGCCAACGCAGCCACCACTCGATGGCTCACAGCATCCGCAGCCACCACAGCCAGCAGTCCTACGGGCCTCCCGGCCTGCCGCCTCTCTACAGCCCTCCCATGCTGCTGATGCCTCCGCCGCCTTCCGCCCTGGGACCCCCGGGGGCTCCCCCTGGCCGAGACCTGGCCTCTGTGCCCCCTGAACTGACGGCCAGTAGACAGTCATTCCGAATGGCCATGGGCAACCCCAGTGAGTTCTTTGTGGATGTAATGTGAAACGCCGCCCCTCCCTCCACCTGCCTGCCGCCCCCGTTGGTTTTGTCTCCTAGGAACAGCCCGGCCTGCGGGGGATTCCTTTTCTTTTCTTTTTTTGGTCTTGGCAATTATGAAAAGGGAAAAAAACCCCGAAAATAAACTGAACTAAATGTTTTTGATTCTAATCCCTGCCTGCAAGAGGGCCCGGCAGCCTCGCCTGAACCACCCCTGGACTTGATTGCAGAGGCGCGTCCCCCCCCTTGCTTGTGCCAACCCCTCCCCCCATAACCCCTTCTCTAACCCATTAATCCGCATCTGCCTGGGGACTCTGCTGCTCGCCTGTGTTTTCCCTGCCGGCTCACTTCTCCTGCCCTAAACACATGCCCTCTTTCTTCTCGCCCCTTTTTGTGTCCCTCTCTGTCGAGCAGCCAAGAATTACGGGGTGTTTGACTTCCTCTGAGCTGGCCGCCTGTGCTGGGGAGAGCCGCAGCGTGCTGTGGTGGTTTGGCTCCCCCACAACCGAGGAAGATGCAGAGCCCTGCAGGCAGGCACTTGGCCATGTGGGGGCTGAAGATGGCTTCTTTCCATCCTGGTGGAAGGTGCCCCACCTTATCCATAACCCCGGGAAGGGAGCAGGGCTCAGATCCAGCTGTGCCTTCAGTCTTCCATCTGATAAGATGTAGCAGCTTGGTGGCCATTGGCATGAGGTTGAGAGGAGAGCTCCCACCTTGCCAGGCAGGTGAGAGTTCCCCTTGAGAGCTTCTCAGATGGTGATAAGAGCCGGAAGCCGCCAAAGAGGCTCACACCCTTCCTTGATTCTTTGCCTCCCATGTCTTGATTAGCGCCAATAGCGAGAGTGCCAACCCCCAGTATCCATAGTTCACGTTCCTGAAGGTACTACAGGTACAAGCGCCCCCCTTTCTAATATGCTTTCTTTCTCTACCCAAGCACTCATGGTGAGCCATCTTCTTGCTGTATCTCTTTGACGTCTGGTGGCCTGTTTAGTAGAGCCTTTTTTACTGCCACCTTTTCACACCCAGGTCTCTCTTGTGCCCATCAGTCCGTTGTCTCTTAAGCCAATCTGTTTTTAGATGCTCTCCGTCCCCCTCAGCCTGCTCTACTGTTTCGTTTAAATGCCGTGCATCCACACTACATAATCCTGGCAGCAGTATCCCTTGGTATTCCCTCTGCCCACCTCCCCCTCTTCTTTGTCTCCTACCTCTCTTTCATCCTTCCTTTTCTTTTTAACAATCCCAAAACTGAAAAAGTGATGGGGGGGGGAGGAAGAGATGGGGGGTGGGGAGGTAGACAAATATCATCAAAAAGATAATTTCATTAGCACAAATAGAATGAAATAAGTTCTTTGGGATTCAGGTTTTTAAGCAGAGATTGGAAGGCCACCTGTAATGTATGATCTAGTTGCGATTCCTGCATTGCAGGGGCTTGGACTGGATGAGCTTCCAACTCTACAATTCTATGAGGATTTTAACAAAGCAACTTTTGGGGTCGCCATGGTTGTGAACATGGGTGGATCTGCAAAATCAGAAGAGTTGCTGCACTAGGCTTATGTCCCAGGGGCCAGATGAGTTGCCCCAAGTGGACCCCTGCACTATGATTCCCAGCAGCAAAATAAACAGTAAACTTATGCGGTGCTCCTGTTCACTGTTCCTGTCACTCAGCATTGTCCTCTGCCACGACGCTACAGTCCCTCCTCCCCCAAACATTCATTCATCTTTCCTTGGCCATTGAGAATACACTGAAATTTTTATTGGGTTGTTTTTAGGGTCTCCCCCCAAAAAAGTATTTTATGTACTCCAGCAAATATCAGATTGCTGAGCCTCCTCCCTCTTGGATGCAGAAGTCCAGTAAATATTTTAACTGTATTTTTAACCATAACTATTCTCGACCATAGCTGCTACTAGAGGTGTGCTTAATTTACCCAAATGCCAAATTGTTTTGCTGCAGCGCCATCACCCAGGCTAAGGATCAGTGGGGCGTGGCTGTCTGTCCATAGCTTTTTCCTCTGCTACTTTTTAAAGACTGCTGTGGTGATCTGTAATCATGGACTCTTCCCTTTGATAGCTGAGGGACACGTAGTAATTTTACCAATGAACTATGACCACCTTTATTCTGAACATGCCCAAGGTTAGCTGAAGCCTCACCCTTAACTTAGACCAGCACATTTTATGCCAGCTGTCATGCCACTATCCATCCCAAACTGATGCTGAGCCATGCTTGGAAATGAGGCCTAACTTTTCACTGTTGTGCATGGAAGAGGGGGCTTTAAAAATGTACTCTCCAAGCTGAGTGCTTGCTTCCTCTGTCCCCACCCTCTGAATGAGCACCAGCACACCAGTGAAAAGCAAGTGAGCAGGGCATGTGTAGAAAATAAGGGCTCACTCTTGTCTCCCTTGCCGTCCTTTCCTTAGCAGCTGTTAGGCCTTTCTGGTTTCTTCCCTTTTCTTCTCGGACACAAGTGCAGCAAGGTTTGGGCTTGAAGGTAGGGGAAAAGAATCCCACAACCAAGCCCAGACTGCTCTGTGGGCACACTGTGTATTTCTTGGGTGTCTGGGATATAAGCAGGGCCTCTGGCTTACCCGCATTGCTTGCTACTGTGCTGCAACATAGACACGCCAGAATCGCACATGGCAGAATGTCAGTTTCCAAAACATTCCTAGCCCTCACACTTGCAGAGGGAGCACAGTGGCTGTGTTTGCTAAATCATAGAAAATGCAAATGGTTGAAGAAGGGATTTAGGAAGTCCAGAGACATCTTCACCCAGTGTAGTGCTGTGTCCTTCCTTGTGGATTCTGTTTAATCCCCCTGCCTTTTCTATACTTGTCCTCTCCACTCCCTGCATTTCTCAGTGAATCCTAGCCCATCCTTCTTAGCCACCCATGCTCAGAATTTCTTACATCTGCAGGTAGGGAGAGAGGAGTTATACTAAACTGCAAAGCACACAGACAGTCATGCGTGACTTTACACAATTTTCACACAGTTTCCCGTACAGAAGTTCTTGTAGGAAACTCATCACACGTGAAGCAACACTTAACTCTGCTTGCTATGGCAGGAATTTGTTCAGTGGAGAATTCCAGAGCCCTTGAGCATCCCACACCGATGCAAAAATCTGTACGATTTATCACAGCCTACCTTTAGCTAAACTGCTTTTGTGCTCTTGCCAAGGACCTGGTTGGGAGAAGCACCCTCTATTAGACGGTACATTCTAGTCCCCTTGCGGCCCATAACCACCTTTGGCCTTCCTGCCATGCAACAGTTGTCTTCTGCACCAAATATCAACCGTTTTTGGAATGTCTTGTGGGGCTTGTTGTTTTTAAGATTGAAGTGTTCCTTCACTCCTGCTTTCCTCTCCAGTCCAGCATCGGCTCCCCCTTTTTTGCTAGTCCCCTACACCCACCACCGTGATGCCAGTTCTTCTACACCTTTGCCACTGCTCTGCTCATTTGGTCTTTTGAACCATTTGCCCCCTTTCTGCCTACCATTAGTCTCTCTTTCAGGGCATTGCCCGTGATCTCAAGTGTCAAGTTGCCAGTCCTCCCTCTCTCCTCCTCTCTCCTCCTCCCTCCTCCTCCTGGTGCTATATTGCCATTCTGTCTTCCCTCTTCCTCCTCCTTCCTCACCTGGTACTACGTCGCCATCTTGCTCTCTTTTCAACTCCTTTCCCCCCACTTTGGTGCTATTTTCTCTCGTCACACATATTGCCCCTTCCCTCACGCACCCCTCGGTTTTATATAAATTGAAACCACCCTACTTTGTTTTTATTTATAAAATAGTTTTATTGGACTCCACCTTGCCTGTGTGTGGCTCATTTTTGTCAGTGTCCAGAAGATTTAGCCTGCCCCTTGTACACGTGACATCATCATAATCATATACAGTCGTACCTTAGATCCTGAACGCCTTGGTACTCAGACATCTTGGCTCCTGAACACAGCAAATTCGAAAGTGAGTGTTCCGGTTTGTGAACGTTCTTCAGAACCCGAATGTCTGACGGGGCTTCTGCGGCTTCCAATTGGCTGCAGGAGCTTCCTGCAGCCAATCAGAAGCCACACTTTGGTTTCCGAACATTTTGGAAGTCAAACGGACTTCCAGAATGGATTCTGTTCGACTTCCAAGGTACGACTGTATTTTTTTATTATTAATTATTATTATGTATGTGCTGCCCATGTGACTGGGTTGCCCCAGCCACTTTGGGTGGCTCCCAACAAAAAATATTAAAAAACACAATACTACAACACACACTAAAAACATCCCTGAACAGAGCTGCCTTCAGATGTCTTTTGAAAAACACATAGCTGTTTTATCAGTTTGGCATCTGCTGGGAGGGCATTCCACAGGGTGGGCATACTGCCGAAAAGCCCCTCTGCTGGGTTCCCTCTAACCTCCCCTCTTGCAATGTGGGAACCACCAGAAGACCCTTGGCACTGGATCTCAGCGTCTGGACTGAGTGAGATGCTCTGGCCCCATTCACATTTTCAGCTTTCGTTTCACTATAATGTCTACAGACTCACATACTTTAATGCTTATGGAAATGCCCCTTTTGGCTCCCTCCTGCTTCTGGAGTAGAGCCAAGCACTGGATGAGGTTTTGGAGCAGTGTCTTGGGAAGCTGTGGCTCAGATGTAAGCCTGGTTTCCAGGGAAGACCATTGTACAAAAAGGAGCAATGGGACAGATAGGAAGCAGGGGAAAGAGGGCCAGGGCAGAGGGGAGAATGCAAAAGAAGAAAGCTGAGATGTTAAAAACGGGGAATGGAATAGAGAATAAAATACCGAGTGGGCAAGAAAAGAATGGAAGAAAGGGATGTGTAAAATAGAAGGAAAAGGTTGTGGAGAAAACAAGCAATGGTAAAATGGGGAGTGGCTCTTCTGAAAAGGCAGGTAGATGTGAAGGAGGAGGTGGAGCAACACCCTGCACAAAACGGCAGCAGCACACAAGCCACTTTCTGCTGTTCACCATCACCTGTGTCAGCTCCCCGTCCCAGTGGTTGTCAGTGATGTCTACAATTTTCCATCCCTCAGCAGAAGAGTGAACTGGAAGGAAGGGAAAGATGCAGCAGGCTCTACCAGCAAGCACCAAATGAGTTGCATTTGTAACCTCACAATGTATTTTGACAGTACAGCGAACTTGGGAAATTGAGAATTTTCAGGCAATTATCTGTGCAAACAGGACATCAAGATAACAAAGCACTGGTGCACTTCAAGTCAATGGGAATAAAAGCACGTTTCCGAGCACAATTCAAAGTGTTGGTGCTGACCTTTAAAGCCCTAAACTGCCTCGACCCAGCATACCTGAAGGAGCGTCTCCACCCCCATCGTTCTGCCTGGACGCTGAGGTCCAGTGCCGAGGGCCTTCTGGCGGTTCCCTCATTGCGAGAAGCAAAGCTACAGGGAACCAGGCAGAGGGCCTTCTCGGTAGTGGCGCCCGCCCTGTGGAACGCCCTTCCAGCAGATGTCAAAGCGATAAACAACTACCTGACATTCAGAAGACATCTTAAGGCAGCCCTGTTCAGGGAAGTTTTTAATTTGTGATATTTTACTGTATTTTTGGTTTTTATGGAAGCCGCCCAGAGTGGCTGGGGAGGCCCAGCCAGATGGGAAGGGTATAAATAATAAATAATAAATTATTATTATTATTATTATTATTATTATTACCAACCTATTCTGCCTTGCTCAGACCACACCTGGAATACTGTGTCCAGTTCAGGCTGCTACCATTTAAGAAAGCTGTTGACAAGCTGGAACGTGGGCAGACAAAGGTAAACAAGACGATCAACGGTCTGAAAACCAAGCCTTATGAGGAATGGTTGAAGGAGCTGGGGATATTTAGCCTGGGAAAGAGGAGACTGAAAGAAGATCTAGCCAGTGTTGGGTTTTTCTGTGGGAACTCAAGCACACTCGGTACCGGCACCTCCGTCTTCAGATATCTAAAGGGCTGCCACATGAAAGATGAAGCGAGCTTGTTTTCTCCTCTGGGTGGTAGGACCCGTACCAATAGATTCAAGTTACAAGAAAGGGTGTATATATAGGTGTGGGGGTGTCGTATTCAACTAAGTTTTACTCAGAGCAGATCCACTGAAATTAATGGGCTTAGCCATGTTCATTCAATTCAGCTAGTGTACTCGGAATAATACCACCCATCAACTACACACAAACAAATGTTGAGAAAAACATGTAGTGCATGCTTCTGGAACTATATGGACCACTTCAGAATGCAGGCAGTGGATCGTTTTTCTTGAAGAGAGATTTTTCTTCTTGAGCCAGTCTGTTCAGCTACTATGCCGTTGCTCTGTTGGCAAAAATAAGTCTTGTGGCTCCTTAAACACTATTTTGGGGGCAGAAACTTCATAATACTGCTACCCCTCTGTCAGCTTTTTTTTTTTAAAATGTACAAGTCTTTTTGAAGTGTAGGTGTCTATTTTTAAAAATAAAACAGACAGGAAAAGAGGAGGTTAAGGGGTGATATGATAGCCATGTTCAAATATATAAAAGGATGTCACATAGAGGAGGGAGAAAGGTTGTTTTCTGCTGCTCCAGAGAAGCGGACATGGAGCAATGGATCCAAACTACAAGAAAGAAGATTCCACCTAAACATTAGGAAGAACTTCCTGACAGTAAGAGCTGTTCGACAGTGGAATTTGCTGCCAAGGAGTGTGGTGGAGTCTCCTACTTTGGAGGTCTTTAAGCAGAGGCTTGACAACCATATGTCAGGAGTGTTCTGATGGTGTTTCCTGCTTGGCAGGGGGTTGGACTCGATGGCCCTTGTGGTCTCTTCCAACTCTATGATTCTATGATTCTAGGACAAGCCTTTGTTTTGTGGGGGGAAACCCAAAAATGATCAGTGTTCTTTGGCTGCCTCTAATTCCCTTTGTTTAAGTTTACAGTGGTGCCTCGCAAGACGAAATTAATTCGTTCCGCGAGTTTTTTCATCTAGTGAATTTTTTGTCTTGCGAAGCACGGTGTCGGAAAAGTTTTGGAAAAGCTTCAAAAATCGCCAAAACCCTCAAAAAAGGCTACCACACCACGTTCTATGAGTTGCTCCTTGAAGTCAAGTTGCAACTGTATTAACGGTGTTAAGAAAAAGGAAACAAACTTGCAAAAAACGCAAGACGTTTTCGTCTTGCGAAACAAGCCCATAGGGAAATTCGTCTTGCGAAGCAGCTCAAAAACCGCAAAACCCTTTCGAACCGCAAAACCCTTTCGTCTAGCAAGTTTTTCGTCTTGCGAGGCACCACTGTACTTGAGTTGCTTGGTGCTACTTACAGTCAGACATGACAGTATGGCATGGATATAAAATATACATGTCATAAATGCCCTCTAGATTATGTTTGTTAGCTGTCTGTGGGGTATACATCTTAATGAATTACAGTGGCCAGGTCTAAAGAGAACAGGTTGTTTAATGGGCATATAGAAGATGGAATTTATACATCTCTAACAGGTGTAACGGGCCGTGGGGGGCGCTGTGGGTTAAACCAGAGCCTAGGACTTGCTGATCAGAAGGGCGGCGGTTCGAATCCCCACGACGGGGTGAGCTCCCATTGCTCGGTCCCTGCTCCTGCCAACCTAGCAGTTCGAAAGCACCTCAAAGTGCAAGTAGATAAATAGGTACTGCTCAGGTGGGAAGGTAAAGGGTGTTTCCATGCGCTGCTCTGGTTCACCAGAAGCGGCTTAGTCATGCTGGCCACATGACCGGAAGCTGTACGCCGGCTCTCTCGGCCAATAAAGCAAGATGAGCGCGGCAACCCCAGAGTCAGCCACAACTGGACCTAATGGTCATGGGTCCCTTTACCTTTATAACAGGTGTAAAGAAGAGGGAATTTCAGCAAGTATAGCTTGTCATATAAGCTACTAGTAGTGCAGATAGGTAATCTAAGACTAGAGCCTGGGACTTCCCCTCCCCCTTCCCTTTAAGCATCCATGTGTATTACTTTACTACTGAATCACACAATTAACACTTTCCTTCTCCCACCTGCGGCCAATTACTGCTGCATCCCTAATAGGGCAAAACCAATTTGTCATTCCTTTTTTTAAAAAAACAATACTCTGAAGAACACAAATCATAACACCATCAATACAGGAAATAAAATGCGAGTTTTGCTTCTGCCAGCTTGATGCACAGGTCCTTTCAAATGAGCAGTTTTGTTTTTAGAAATATATAATACATTTTTAAAAGTTATAAAAATTACTGGAAGGAGCATCCATGAAAAGGCTCAGCCAGCCTCTCCCCTGTTAAATGTTTTGTATGGTTCAAAGTAGGGTTGCAAATTTTTCTTTTACTGTTTTGTAAATGGCTTTGAGGGTTGGTTTTTATTGGCAGTCAAGTGGTGAATAAATTGTGCGCATGCCTGATGATCGTCTTCCAAAGCAACTACTCTATTCCGAACTTAAAAATGGAAAGCGTAATGCTGGTGGTCAACAAAAGAGGTTGAAAGACTGTCTCAAGGCAAATCTAAAAAAAATGTAGTATAAACACTGACAACTGGGAAACACTGGCCTGTGAGCACTCTAATTGGAGAACAGCCTTTACCAAAGGTGTCATGGGCTTTGAAAACACTCGAAATCAGGACGCAAGGGAGAAACGTGCCAAGAGGAAGGACCACACCGTGATCAGCTCCTGCCCGGAAACCAATTTCCCCACTGTGGAACCAGTTACAGATAGGTAGCCGTGTTGGTCTGCCGTAGTCAAAATAAAAAATTCCTTCCAGTAGCACTTTAAAGACCAACTAAGTTAGTTCTTGATATGAGCTTTCGTGTGCATGCACACTTCTTCAGATACACACTTCTTCAGATACGTGTATCTGAAGAAGTGTGCATGCACACGAAAGCTCATATCAAGAACTAACTTAGTTGGTCTTTAAGGTGCTACTGGAAGGAATTTTTTATTCTCACTGTGGAAGGACGTGTGGATCCAGAATAGGCCTCCACAGTCACTTATGGACTCTTTATTAAAACTGTGTTTATGGAAGGCAATCTTACTCAGCTACAAGCGATCGCCAAAGAAGAAGAGATTTTACGAAATGTCACAGTTGGGTGGGGCGGGGGAGATGTCCCTGCCTGCCCCACTGCAACCTCCACCTGCTGAAAATCCCTCTGCAGAAAGAAAAAAAGGCAACCCTCAACTCAACCCTATTAAAAGTGCAGGAGCCTCGTCCACTTTCCCCAGTAAATAAAAATAATAGAAAACAAAGTACCCCGCCCCCCCCCGCCCAGTATGCAACGGCGGCAGCCTCATCATCCCGTAAACAGGGTCTGTAATCGAACGGATGGATATAAACTACACTTCCCATCGTGCCCTGCACGCCACCTCCGCCTCGAATGGAATCCGCGATCTTGCGCGTTGCATTCTGGGTTTAGCAGCAGCAGCAGCAAGCGGCCCCGCCCCTCCTCCCCGGCACCCGCTCGTCCTTAACCACCATCCTGAACTCACCCTAAGGAGGGCGGCGGCGCATGCGTCCTGGGGCCCGGGCGCGACCCGCGCGTGCGCAGTGGCGGCGGCTCTGCAGTGATAGGGGAGGGGGGAGCGGCCGCCATCTTGCCAGTCGGTGCCGGAGGGGGCGCAGCTGGAAGGACCGGCAACGGCAGCCGCCTCAGCGACGGCGCCACTAGGTGAGTCCGGCCAGGCGGTGGTCGCCGCCGCTTTCTTCTTGCGGCCCATTTGCCGGCCCCTTCGTCGTTAGGGTGGTTGTCATTGTGGCTCCTTCTCCTCTTCTGAAAGGGGGCCTCGCCGACGCGGGCTGGGCTCGTCCTCCTCCTGAGGGGCTTCTTCTTCGCCCTTGAGGGCCGCTGTTCCTAAGCCTCTTCCAGCCTTCGAGGGATGTGGTCGGACGCCCTTTCCCGGGAAGCTTTATAGTGTTTAATTACGTTTTTCTATATGTTGGGGGCCTCCCAGAGTGGCTGGGTCAACCCAGTCAGATGGGCGGGGTACAAATAATTTTATTATTATTTATTCTTAATTAATTAATGTGGCCTGCTGTGGCGACAGCCGTGAAGCGGGCTGAGGCGCCGGAAGCGGGTTTCTGAGGGAGAGAATCGCCCTTCGGCAAACGGGGCGTGCGAATAACGGGCTGCCTTTTCCCTGTTCTGGGGTGAAGCTTCCCATGGCCGCTTCGGCTTTTCAGAGCAAAAACACCACCGCACGTCCTCGGTAAGGATGTCTCCCCTCCGGGTGCTCGTGGCTGTTCTGGGTGGGATCGGGACGAGCCCGTGGCTCGTGAGGAGCCTCCCATTAGGCTTGGCACTCGCGGAGCGCAGGAAGCTGCCTCATGCCGAGGCCACCCAGCTCAGTGCTGGCGGCACTGGCTGGCAGCGGCTCTCCGGGGTTTTTGCTGGTCTTCCCTAGAGATGCGGTCAGGGGTCCTGATCTGGGACTTCCTGCTTCGCGAGGCAGGCTGTCTACCAGTTAGCTTTGGCCCAGAGGCGGGGTGAGAAGGGAGAGATTCTGTACAGAGAGACAGTGTGGTGTAGTGGTTAGTGTTGGGCCTGGGAAACCAGAGTTCAAATACCCACTCGTTGGGTGAACCTGGGCTATTTACTGCTTCTCAGCCTAATCTACTTTACAGGGCTGTCTTGGGGATTAAATGAGAAGATCCATGTGTGATGCCTTGAGGTCCATGGAGAAAAAGGTGTGCTATAGATGCAAGAAATGATTAAATTTAAATAAATAAATCAATCCTGCAGGGTGTGTGAGGCCCGTTGTTTTTGAACTTGGGTCAGGGGAAAGGCAGCGGGTCCGTCCTCATCACTCTCTTCATCCCTTATTTATAATGCTTCTGAAATTACTCAACTGGCATGCAGCGAATCCTCAGCGTGAGGTAGAAAGGCCTTGTGTGGTTCCCCCATGAGTAAGTCCCTTTGCCTTTTGTCCTTTACCTTTTGAGCGCATTAAGTCAGAAATTGTATTTTGAGGGCAGTGCTGGCTGTCCCAATGTTTGAGGCTCTATGCAGCTTAATGCAGAATTGGAAAGCTACAAATGTTTGCCCCCCCCCCCAAACTTGGGGTCCTGTTGATGTAATAGCTCAGGATTGTTGGGCTTCAAATTTGGCTAGCATTTGTGGGATCAGGGCCAAGTTAGTGTGACTCAATATTTGAGGGGGGGTGCTGTCAGCATGATTAAGCAAAGATGGTACTACTGGTATTCTTTATGGGGCAGGAGACTTTTGGCTTCTTGGTAGCTCTTCTCTTTTGTTCCCTGCCCCCACAACCTTGCCCAAAATTCCTGCGGTTTGGTGTCTTGCACACCCCGCTATAAGAAGCTTTGAAGATGTAACTTTATCATTTGAATGAGGCATGTGGCAAGTGCAAGAATAAGGGAAGGTTTTTATTTGGAAGTGTATTCAGTTTAATTGGCTAGATGCCAGGAATAACGAACTTCATCCAGAGCTGGCTGCATGTTGTTGACCAAGGCAGTGAAAAGAGGCATTTCCTTGGGAAGGAAGTTGGAATTGCTGTTAGTCCTCTATCCAAAAGTTTTAAGTAATTTATGTCCAAAGGAAATACAGTGGTACCTTGGCTTAAGAACAGTCCGGTTAAAGAGCAATTCGGTTTACAAACTCTGCAAAACCAGAAATAGAACTTTACGTTGGTCTAAGAACAGAATCCAAACGGTATAAGGGCACCGGTGGCGGAAGGCCTCATTAGGGAAAGCGCGCCTCGGTTTAAGAAAGGTTTTGGTTTAAGAATGGACTTCGAGAACAGATTAAGTTCGTAAACCGAGGTACCATTGTACCAGTAATGTCTCTGCAAGTGTGAAACGGGGGTTGGGGTAGAGGGTGCAGGAGGTTATTGCCGACTTGCTTGAGTTAGCATAAAATTCAGCTCCCCCACCTTCCTCCCAACATTTGTTGGTAACATGTATGTTTCTTTCGGTTGTGGAGTGTTTCTGGGTGGAGAGCAGCATATAAGGACCAAGTGATGTATGAAGTCTGTGCACATTTATTTTGGAAAGCAGTAGAAATATCACATTGCTGAGAAGATGTGATTTTTTTGTGCCTGGAATACCAGTCATACCAACCATGGTTGCACATAAGTATTGTGACTGAAAAAAATAGCTGGCTGAAATACACAATAAATCCTTTTCTCTTAAGCCAATTTCCAGTGTGCAGATGGCTACCTTATTTTTCTTTCCTCCAGAAAGGAAGGCAGGACTAGTAGCCGGCATAGCATTCTGCTGTGACTCTTCTTGCCTTAAAGTGCTAGTATCTCTTTTAAAAGTAGGTGGAAGAATGAATTATACAGGTTTCATAGTGCTTCATATTCCACAGGACCATGATAACTGCATGGGTGGTACTATTCCTACTGCCGCTATAATAGTATAGCTGTAATCCTGACTATAATAGTAGTGTTGATATCTTGCTGCTTGAGGGTGATTGTGACTTGGCCAAAGGTCACCAGAACTCATTAAATTTTAAGGCTGCTTTATTGTTTCAGTGGTCTGGTAAACCTGGATGAAGAGACGTGGGTGACTTTGTGGTCTAAACCATTGGGCCTCTTGGGCTTGCCGATTGGAAGGTCAGCGGTTTGAATCCGTGCGATGGGGTGAGCTCCTGTTGCTCTGTCCCAGTTTCTGTCAACCTAGCAATTCGAAAGCATGCCAGTGCAAATAGATAAATAGGTACCACTGTGGCAGGGGAGGCAAGTGGTGTTTCCTTGCACTCTGGCTTCCACTACAGTGTCAGGTTGCACCCGAAACGGTTTAATCATTCTGGCCACATGACCTGGAAAGCTGTCTGTGGACAAACACTGGTTCCCTCGTCCTGAAATGAGATGAGCGCCACACCCCATAGTCACCTTTGACTGGACTTGACAATCTAGGGGACATTTACCATATTTTTCACTCCATAAGGCGCATCTAGTTTTTAGAGGGGGCCTGTCTGCTTCTCCCAGAGCTTCTCGGGGCTGCTGGGGGAAGTCCAGGTCCCCCCCCCCAGCCCCAAAGAGCAAAGAAGCCAAGACAGCGAGCGGGATCCATCCCGCTGGCTGTCTTGACTTGTGTCTTGGCAGCTATCCCTGAAGCCTTCGGAGCGCAGCGGGACCTCCTGCTGTGTTCCGGAGGCTTCAGGCAGCTATCCCTGAAGCCTGGAGAGCGAGAGGGGTCGGTGTGCATCGACCCCTCTCGCTCTCCAGGCTTCAGTGAAAGCAACACGAAGCCTCCGGAGCGCGGAGGGAGCGCTCCCTCTGCGCTTCGGAGGCTTTGTGTTGCTATCGCTGAAGCCAAGGAGCCTGCATTCGCTCCATAGGACGCACACACATTTCCCCTTAATTTTTGGAGAGGAAAAAGTTCATCCTATAGAGCGAAAAATACGGTACCTTTTTAAACCTGGATCGCCCCACCACTCTGGGCGACACCCAACAAAATATTAAAAACACAAGAAAGCTTCAAACATTAAAAACATCCCTTCAGATGTCTTCTAAAAGTCATATAGTTGTTCAATTTATTTTTGGCTTTAATGCTCATGGACAAATCCAAAGGACTGGCTATATATGTATATCAATTGCATAGATACAGTGGTGCCTCGCAAGACGAAATTAATCCGTTCTGCGAGTCTCTTCGTCTAGCGGTTTTTTCGTCTTGCGAAGCAACCCTCTTAGCGGATTAGCGCTATTAGCGGTTTAGCGGCTATTAAAGGCTTAGCGGCTAAAAGGCTATTAGCGGCTTAGAAAAAGTGGGGGAGCGAAAAAAATCGCAAGACTCGCAATACTTTTTCCTTTTGCGAAGCAAGCCCATAGGGAAATTCGTCTTGCGAAGTGCATTGAAAAACGGAAAAACCTTTTGTCTAGCGGGTTTTTCGTCTTGCGAGGCATTCGTCTTGCGGGGCACCACTGTAGACTAGAAATGATTGATGGTAGCAGTACCACCTCACAGTCTTGCTAAAAGTTTACAAGGGGGCCTTCTGGGACTTGGGGTGTTTGTGTAATTGCCCATTTCTGTTTGAATGTTCTAAAATTATATTGAGATCACTAGTAAAGATCAGCTATCCTTGCTGGAGGACAAGGTCCAAACTCTTCAAAGAGCATCCTCTTTCCTGGAATGGCTTTCACCTTCCCCTCAGGTTTTTGCTAGTTAATAGGGAACCTAATGTAAATTGTCAGCAGCTGGGCTGAGAGGGGTGCCTTTAAGGGAAAGGTAGAGGGCTAATGGCAGAACTTGCTTGCACTGCCACTTGCTTTTGGCCTTTCTTTTTGAGGGCAAGCTGCTTCTTTTTTTGCATAGTCAGTGCTCTAGGCTTCCAAACAGGAGGCAGACTTGGAACAGTGTCAGTCAGAAATGCCAATGGTGGACTCCTCCATAGTTGAGTAAATGCCTTGGCTCACAGAAACACACACTTCTTTTTGTCCAATGGCTTCTCATTTTCAGTACTGAAAAGTGTGCCTTCAGTGTTCGAAACTCCCATTGTTCTAGGCACAATTTGCGACAGGGAATTTCATTAGTGCGAGCTGTTTCTGAGCTCTGGGCACAGTACTGCACCCCTAATTTCAGATTGAAACTGCAGAGTGGAAGGAAAGTAGAAGAGACCCTCTTAGGAGACCCTATTAGGAGGGTGGGCAGGGGAAGGACTAGACCATGGAAAAATGAACATAATATTTTAGCTGCAGTTCATTCATTTTCAGCTTTGTATTGTTATATAAATAGCAGGCCAAGACATTCCATTGTTGTGCCCATAACCTAGGTTTAAGGTGCCATTTAACTCTCAGCTTTCATATCTCAAATACTGTGTGACTTCTCTGTTAAGAGGTTGGAGAAATGCTACTATAGTTAACTGGGTAAGGGGAACAGCATTCATTATAAGTGATGGTGACTTGAGCTGATTAATCTGTGTAGCAGATGGCTCTCAGAGATCAGAGAGCCATATACTGTCATACCTCATATTACGTTTGATTCATGATACGTTTTTTCAGGTTGTGTCCTGTGGCGACCCGGAAATACCGGAAAGGGTTACTTCTGGGTTTCGCCGCATGCGCACAAGCACCAAATTGCGCCATGCACATGCACAGATACGGCACTTCATGTTGCAGGCTTTTCATGTTGCGGACGGGCCTCTGGAATGGATCCTGTTCGCAACCAGAGGTACCACTTTAAATCTAGGATTTTCCAACTGGGGCTGGGTGTTATGTTAATACATTGTTCCAAACCGGTTTGAAGTCCATATCATGATATTGGTTTCATAATTTTTGACCAGCCAAAAACCCTGAAGCCAGCCAATACCTCTACATAACTCCATCCTTATTTCAGACATCATGATTCATCACGATGTTGAAACATTGTGATATATCACATTGTTGAAAACCAGCTATCACCCAACCCTACTTCCAACAAAGTGTTTCTTTGAGATTAGGATAAGGCTAACTCCCTTTTAAGTTGGTGGCCATTTCTTGTTACAAATTCCATAGCTTTACTTCTCACTGTATGAAGAAGCTCCTTTTGACCTTCCTTGGTGTTCTACCACTCATTTTCATTGAATGATGATTGGCTTTAGTATTATGAGAGGTGGGGGGGGGAACCTTTCACTCCACTCTATGCATACTTTTGTAAATCTCTATCATATTTTCTCTTTCTGATGAGCCTGTTCATATTCTGCTCATTTGAGCTCCGACTACTTAGCTTGAGCTGAGCTGTGGAACTCCTTGTGACAAAGTTAGTCAGCAGCATAAATTTCTCTAATTTGTTGGGGTGTAAATAATATTTGATACATGGAATAGAAAGTGTTCCACTGTGTTGAGAGGAAGTCTTCCCAATAGGGTTGAGAAAAGCAGCAGTGCTCTAAGACAGTGTTCTTCAACCTTGGGTCTCCCCTCATGTTGTTGTGCTATAGCTCCTGTCATCCCTGACCATTGGCTATGTTGGCTCAGGATGATGGGGAAGCAAGGTTGAAGAATTGTGCTCTAAGGAGCATGAAGTTATTTGAGAGAGATACTAGTCTGTACTGATGCTATCTGCATTACCGTATTTTTCGCCCTATAGGACGCACCGTCCCATAAGACACACCTAGTTTTTTGGGGGGGGAAATAAAGGGGAAAAAATTATTTCCCCCCCAGGCGCGGGGCTGGGGCAGCCTGAGCTTCCCCCGACCCCAGCCCCCAAACAGGCAGCTCTCTGCAAGCCGTGGGAGCCCAGTGGTGGCTCCCGCTGCTTGCCGAGAGGTCCGCGAAGCCTGGACGTGCTGAGATCAGCGCGTGCAGGCTTCGGGATGCCGGCAACTCTCCCCAAGCAGCGGGAGCGTTCCCGCTGCTTCAGGAGAGATCCGCGAAGCCTGCACGCGCTGAGATCAGCGTGCGCAGGCTTCGGGATGCCGGCATCTCTCCCCAAGCAGCGGGAGCGTTCCCGCTGCTTGCCGAGAGGTCCGCAAAGCCTGGAGAGCGAGAGGGGGCGGTGCGCACCTACTGCTCTCACTCTCCAGGCTTCAGCGAAAGCCTGCATTCGCCCCATAGGACGCACCCACATTTCCCCTTCATTTTTGGAGGGGAAAAAGTGCGTCCTATAGGGCGAAAAATATGGTATTTGGAGAACGGAACAAAATATGCATGGCTGGCTGTGATCTGTAATTGCCATCAGCTCAAAATGGCTATGTGCAAGTCTGCTGTCTATAATCTCCCTTGCACAGTACTGTTAGGAAGCTAAGATAAGAGCCGTTGTTAAAATGGATGTGCTGATTTGTGTACAAGACGAATTTGTGCTACACCCTTCAAGCAACGATAAAGCCGCTTGCTTCTCTCAGAGCAGTTTGTGAAAGTGGTAATCCCAATTTGATATCAACTTGGATGCCCACAATTCTGCTTGCCAGGGCAGGCTAGCTTTTCCCTCCGACTCACAGCAGCGTCTAATAGGTGTTCGCTTGTGCAGTTTGGATAAGAAAAGAAAATGGCTGTAATTTCCTTATCTTTGAACCAATGAAGCAAGACCCTGTTGTGTTTGCAGAATCAGTAGCCAAAAAGGTAGAGACTTGGCTAGTAGCCCAAGCTGATACTTGTGGATTATTGTATAAGAAGCTAGGAACAGTGGTACCTTGGGTTACAGACACTTCAGGTTACAAACTCCGCTAACCCAGAAATAGTACCTTGGGTTAAGAACTTTGTTTCAGGATGAGAACAGAAATCGTGCGGTGGCGGCAGCGGGAGGCCTCATTAGCTAAAGTGGTACCTCAGGTTAAGAACAGTTTCAGGTTAAGAACGGACCTCCAGAACAAATTAAATTCTTAATCCGAGGTACCACTGTACAGTAGTGTCTTATTCCACCTAGTACTCTTAGAGCATGACATTGAGGGGGGAAATGCAAATTTAGAGCCTAAGGTTATTGATTAAGAAACAAGTTTTCTCTTTCATGTGAGAAGATATTTCATGTAAGATATTTGAAGATGGCTATTAGGCCTGGCCAGTGTATCGATGCATCTCAAAAGTTCTCACTCAACCCTCCCACCCATCCCAAAAAACTCTCAGCTGCACTGCTGGGAAACTACACAGAATGTGACTGATTGTGACATCTGAATCTGTGCTCATAGTTTGTGTCTCTCCAAACAAACCATAAATACTAGCCAAGTCACGTTGAGGCTTTTTTCTTTATAATGATCAGATGGTATATAAATTTTATGAAACAAATTTTATGAAACAATAAATTATTGGCTTACTGTTTGTGGTTTATTTGGAAAGCAGCAAACTGTGTGCCTCTACCTTGGATGTCATGATAAACCAGATTGTGTCTTGTTTCCCAGCTGCATGGCAGCAGTAGGCACTGGGGAGGAGCAGAGTAAGAATTTGGCTGCTCATTCACATTAAACCCTTAAAAAAACAAAAAACAAACAAACTTCTGTGCTATTCCATAATTTGGTACAAATGGTGGATTCTGTACCCAAGCCTACTTTACATTGTTTAAAATATAAACTTTCTTGCTACATATCATGAGCTGTTGGTTCAAGGCAGAACTGAGAACAAAGCTTCCTCTTCTAATTCCAAAGAACAGCTATGGACAGTTACTTGGAACATGACTTTGTCTTTATGTGGAACAAATCATGGCAACCTTCCGCAATGAGTCATCCTGCTGTGTTATGTACTACAATCTAATGTTGCCAGTTCTGTGTCTTACAAGACTGTTCTGTTTTTGGAGTTGCATACAGCCTGTCCCAACACTGCAGGAGAGATTTCTAGAGCCACCTGCTGGGTGGTTTCTAATTGAAGATTTAAAGTTCTGGGCTTCCCCAGGCTCTCCATGGAAACTTAGAGCTGATGAGAGTTCTCAAGTAGGAATAAGAAGTATTGATTTCATAGGGTCCACAATTCTCATGTTTCACCAACTCTTTATGTTGATAAGTGGCACGCTTTATAGGTTGGATGATGTAATGTTAGCTATGAAAGTGCCCTGCTAAGGGCTAAGAAGGCATGCCAGCCAGCCATAACCATTTTCAGAAGCTGCATAAGAGCAAAAATATGTTACAATTTTCACTTAGTGTGGCAGTGAGCTTTATGATTGTTCACCTAAGCAGATACAAGTGTGTACACTTGACTCAACTTTTTAAAACAGGAAGGTAGGCATCCTTCCAGGAGCAAAGCATCAAGGAGATAGAAACAAGAGAATATTGTTAGTAGCAACAACTGCCTCTCCACAAGCCTTATTCTTATTTGCCAGGATGCACCTCAGCTCTTTGAGGAACTCTGACAGATGCCTACCTCCAGCCAGAGAAACCAGGAGCTCTAGACATCTTAAGGAAAGTGGGGTAGGATAGATGCTTTTAGATAAGAATTCAAGGATGTACCACCACAGTTCTGGGAACAACTGGGCCAGAAAACTTGTGTGCATTCAATTATATAACAGAAAGGAAGTAGTTCAGGAGTAAGTGTCATAGATAGTGCTATGAGTATTCTGAACGAATCGTATGCAGATTCATGTAACTAGGAGCCTATTGAGTGGTGAAGCAACTTGCACTGTTTGCAAGTGTGCTTTCAAGAGCTGCTTTTGCAAGGCTGATACTGAAGTTAGACCTATGCAGGTACAGACGAGCAGCTACTTAACTCTTTAGCTGCACCTTGCAAATAAGTCTAGCTTAGACTCTAAGGAACACAATATGAAGTTTGCCTTGACCAGAGATCATAACAAAATATCTTATTGGACTACCTCATTTAAGTATTGCCGTTCCATGTGACTAATTAGGGGAATTGGACAAGCTTCCAAGCCAGTGTTTGCTTATTAGGCAAAGAGTAGTTTTGGGACTAGAAGTCCACTGATGGCAGTTGGTATTCTACCAAAACCTGAAAGGACTCAGAACCTTGTTCTGGCAATTGGATTTATAAATTTGAGCACTGCATATTATGGAACTGTCTGTGTAGTAGGGATTGTTGGTTAATGATGTAAGCATTAAGATGACAGCATGTTCTGTTAGGATGCATAAATACTGATCGTTTGGAATAGAAGTGCAATGCATATGCTTCCTTGATGGGAACAGGCCAGTGTCCAAGAATAATCTTGATCTGGTGAAATGGGAGTTGGTGAATTAGCCGACTTATCAAAGCTATTAAATTGTCTTAAGCCTATGCTCTGTACTGTAAGTCTCATAATCTCCTCTCTTGTATCTGTAGATATGATTTAAGCACCATGGAAAAGAAAGATTAAGATTTCAACATGATTGGAGGCCTATTCATTTATAATCATAAGGGAGAGGTTTTAATCTCTCGAGTCTACAGGGATGACATTGGGTAAGTACTTCAAAAACATTTTCACTCTGCTTTCATTCTGCACCCGCATCCAAGTTCTTGTAGCTTCTGAGCTGCTGCTTTAACTGTGTATGCATGTTGAGATTGTGTGCTATGTGTTGCATCCAGTCTGTGTCTATTCTGCTACGTCTCTGGGTATATCATGGCTTGAATCATTCCCAGTCAAATGTCCATCATGGTAGTGTAGTTGGGAATAGCTCTCCTTAAATGCCGTATTGATTCTAGTATGAGGAGAACTTCTTTAGGATGGTCTCTGATGGTTACAGGGCTACAGCCATCAATGTGACATTGATCATCGTCTGAACAGTTTCATAGGCTTTAATTTCTTTAGGAAAGTACTTAAAGCCTATGAAACTGCTCAGATGCTGATCAGTGTCACTTTCATCATTGTACTCCTGTGACCATCACAGACCTGTCTTGAATGCAGCACCTTGGTGTCTTGGTTCAGATTCCTGAGTGCTTCTCTGTTGGGTTTAGAGCATGGTTTAATTCTAGCGCCCTAGAAGTATAGCTGGCTTTTGGATCAGGACTAGATTTTAGTATTTTTTTTGTCTCCTATCTTCCTTCAGCTTAAGAAACCGATGCATGCTTTGTAGAATCCTAGAACTTGATCCAATGAGTCAACCTTGCAAGCATTTACTATAATTCTGCGCTTCAAGATTTATTTATTTATTTGGTCTATATACTACCCTTTATCCAAAGATCCCAGGGTGTGTACAACATTAAGAACATACCTTACACAGTATAATATTAAAAACATAATACAGTACATAATAGTAAACAGCATAATAAAATAATAATAAAAAACAACAACCCCATCCCAGCCCTCAAGCCTGCCTTGATGTTGTGCCACATACCTGGGTGGGCACAACTGGCTGAGAGCAGCTCCACACTTTTTACCCATCAAGGGCTCAGAGACTTACAATTGCTGTAGAGTAGTGGCTTACTCTCTGTTCTGCTTGTCAGGGCTGCTTTGCCTTCCCTGTTACAGCCCTTGTTCCAGCAAAGGAGGAATCTGAAGCCCATGTTAAGCTCCTGATTGTTCGCTTGAAGACCCACCCTTACTTGCTGCACATCTGATTGCATGTATTATGCTCGGTGTAGTGCAGCTGAGCATGGCTTCCTCTGAATGGTCTCATGGGCCAAATTGGGAAGCATGGTGGGTCAGTTTTGGCCTACGGGCCTGAGTTCCCTGCCCCTGAAGTACAAGTTTAGCATAGTTTCCCATATCTCTGCTTCAGACTTGGGCCTGCTGTGGTGATTGGTGTCTGATCTTTTCTGTTATGCTTTAGGCAGCAGGACCTTGGATCCCTTTGGTGACTGTTGGTCTCATAACCTGTTACTGTTAAGCACTGTTCTGGCAGAAGCTGTAGCCTTTAAGTGCATAATTATAGTCTTAAAGATGAGTTTTTCCTCTTAAGGAAAGGTAAAATCCGGTTCTTAAAATCAAGAAAAAATCATAACCATACATTAAAACATACAAAAGAAAGAAGAAAGGTAAATACCTCTTTACTAGTTATAGATTTGTGAAGTATAGCCACACTCCAGTAGCTGGCAGATGAGACGTAATAGAAAACATTCTGCACACCAGATGAGGGAAAGTAAAAGTCAAATTCTACAGCTACATAACTTCTTAGGGAGTTACTGTATTTTTAATGAAAAGAGTGCAACTATAACTTACAGCCAAGGCCACACTGTCAAATGAGTTTTTGATTTTGCCTGCAGTGTCTTATTCTGGATCTACTGGGCAGCTGCATGTTCAAAATATCTCCAAAATATCACTCCTCAGTGTAATGCATAATGCATTATGCGTGAATGTGTCTTAACTTTGTTCCTAGCCTTGGAAATTTGTGCCTTAACGCTTGGAACATGGCACCTGACACTTAAGCGTGGCTCTACCCCAGGAGCTCATGCTAAACTGGTTCTCATCTCTTTTTGTATAGCTAATGTAAGCCTCACTATTCAGGTTTGTAAATAGCAACTTACCCATTACCTGCGGCTATTTTATCCCTGCCAGGAGTCCTTACAAAAGTTGTTAAAGCAGAAAGTTGTTGGTATATGTGGGATAAGAGGTCACCTACTTCTTGTGGACAGATAAAGCTGGATCAAATTTATTATGATGAGCCCAGCATTCACTATTACCTAGTTGCCAGAAAGTTGGTGCATTTATTTTATTTTTTTAAAAAAATTCGTCTTGTCAAAGTGCCTCTTCTGCCTCCTGAATGGTACATTAAACTATTGGTTTTGGGGAGGGGAAGGGGTTTGAAGCCTGTACACTATGGACACACGGAATAAAGCTTCAAATGACACCTTTATCTGGTGCCTAGACATGATCAGGGTGACTAATGTAGACTGTGGATTGGTCACAGCTCAAATTTCTAAAAACAAAGAGGGCTAATAGTAGCATGCCTGCATGAGCTTGGAACTTCTGCACAGCTTATTACAGCTGATCTGTGCTGCCATCTTCTATCACAGGACTCTCAATCCTCTTCTCATAAGAGGGCTGTGATATGAAACTAGTTAACTATTTTGAAACATGTTTCCCTTTAACTATTTTTAAACGCACTTGGCTGCAAAGGATTGGGGCAGAGCTTTAAAAACCTGTAACGCTTGTGGCCAGTCTCAAGTGGAGCTTCTGGCTTTCATTGAACAGCATGTGTCTGCCTAATATGTGAAAGTAAATTCCATGAACTTCGCATGGTTTAAACAGTGTAAAAATTAGTGAGTCAAATTAAGAGTTCTGGATTTTGTCTGAGAGCTTTGTACTGTACAGATCACAGTTAACACTTTAAAAAACACACCGTTATGCATGTATAGAGAAGTGGGGTGTAATTTGCACAGATCCCGTTGCACGATTGTGTATCGATAGAAAACTAATACAGCTAATCCAGGATATGTAGCATGGGAGATAAGCCCTACCTGCTATTCTTGGGTGCATCTAGTGCATTATGGAAGTGCTACAAGTAGAAAATAGATGGTTGTATCTTACTCTTAAGCAGCCTGCTTGTCAAAGCGGAAGCTGCAAGGAAGCAGGGTTGCTGACTAAGCCCCAATTGGGCCAAATGATAGTGAGATGGGAAGGAATGTGCATGTTTGCAATAACGCTTGTCCAGATAGTGCTGTTATTTCCCAATAGATGCCACACTATTAATAACTCTGTCCAGGGCAGCAAAATAATGTAACAATGTTATAAACCTTATGTAATTCACTTGGCAACAGATTTGTTAGATAACTCCATCTCTTTGCTGAGATATAATTTTCATTCTTGACACTCCAGAAGCCACTGATGCAGAATTGGCTGCAGTTCTAAACAAAAGTGATGCCACTACTAAGTTTCTGCTTGCAGATTTTAGTATTACAAGCAGGTGTGGGGAGCAGAATTTATCTGTGCTGGTGTCTTGCAGAGAACATGCAAGGATCTATTGCTGCTAGCCATGCCTTTCCTAGTTTCTACAGAAGGAAAGCTTTATTGGACAAATCATAACTTCTTTTATCCATGAAATGTGTTTTCATGTATTGAGGGCAAATTACCAGAGCCATGTGGCTTTGGAATGTTGACCTTGTATGCCTATATAACAGTTTGATAAAGCAATGTCCTGAATTACTATACTGCTCATGCAAGACTTCTCTGGTCAGGTTTGTAGTATGCATGGAGCATGTCTGTCTAGTGTGCAGCAGTTATCTTCTAGCTGCATGTTGGCTTGGCAAAAAATAAAAAAATATTGCAGTACAGACAATCATATTAGGCAGCTGTGAAGTTTGGGTACCGGTCAGTCATTGTATTTCCTCATTAGCATTGCTGCCAGATACTGAATTTTGAGAACTTGCCCCTTCAGTAGCTTTCAAGAATCTGTTCCAAAACATAACTAGCATTTAGGTATTTGTATTTCTACCAGTTTATCTCAGTTAGAGCACACTTGTTCAGATTAGGATATATTTCAGTGCATTGACTAATTCAACGAAGTATTCTTTAGGAAAGGAAATAGAAATATCAGATTGCAGCCACCACTTTTAGATGGAAAAGGATGTGGCAAAGGATGTGTAGGCTAGATATAGGCTGCTCTGCCCACAACAGCACACTGTCTTCGTTTAAATGGTAATAACAGAATCTGAGCATATTCTAACTTGAACTTGCATATGTAAAGTTGCTGCCTTAAACATCAAAGGAAGTGAGACTTTACAACTTGCTACTTGAATTCTTTTAAAATTTGTGTTTCTTCATATTGCATTTGCATAGCAGAGTCAGAATGGCTTGAAAAGTGCAACCATCCCTCTGAATCTTCAGTTGATGTAGAAATTGTCAACTGGGGCTAAGGGCAAAGAAAAGTGTTTGGCAGGGACTTTCAAAACTCGAAGTATTTGTTCCAAGAGTTCTTGTTATAAATAGGATGAGGCTGCACTCATAGAAACAGAGTAATTTATTTCAGTTGGTGGTTTTGTGCCTCAAAGGACTTTCGAGAACTGGCAGTCTGATGCTTCCCATCTCCTAAAGCAGCTGAATTGCCCTCCAAAGTTGTAAGATGGACTTGAAAGCTAGCTAATAATGCAAACTCTAAAACATTCTGAGTTGTCACATTTACTCTTCAATATCTTTAGGGCATGAATGTTGGCATTCAAGTTTCTGCAGCTGAGGACTAGAAATAGTTAAAGCCAAAGCAAAGCAGGCTATTAAAAGTGTGGCCAAAGGCTAATTCAAGCTTTGGCTTCCTTGTCCCCTATTTTATCAGTGGCATCAAGTGCCATGATCTGTAGCTTTCTCTTGACCTTGAGTTCTCCATGAACAGTGTTAAACCTGTATGTTTTGCTGCCCCTGTAAGAGCTTCAGCTGCTGCCGCCTAGGGAATTTAAGTACCACTTTGAAACTTTGGAGGGGGAGGGGGTTGCTGTCTGTCGTCTCTTCTTTCTTTTCTTTCTTTTTGTTCAGATTCATTGTGCTTTGTGTGTATGTGTGTGTTCTAACCTTTCTCTTGTTGCTGTCACTCCTCCTTTTTCTTCGCTGGCGCCATTTCTGTTCATCCCATCTCATTGGCTGCTGTAGCAATAGGTAAGAGATGTATGGCAGGATGTAATGGGCACTGCAGTATGGGGGAACTGATTTGATATACCAAATTTAATAGTATGGCCAAAGTCACTGTAGTATTACATCAAAAGCATGTTAACATTAATGCAAATAGTCCGGCCCATTTCAAAGCAACTCATCACCCTCCCAGTTTAAGAGGTTGAAACCTACAGACTCTTAAGTCGCTTGTATAACACATTGTCTGACCTCAAGGAAACTGGTGTATTGAGAAGCTATGTACACCTGAGTCTCCTCCCATTATTCTTAGAGCTAGTATTACTTGGGCAGATTCATCACGTAGTAACGTTGATGCAAAAGAAGCTTGGAAAGTGCACTCTCTTAAGAGTGAAACAGACCCATATAACATCTGTCTGCAGCACTAAAGGCAGTTTGGAGCTCTGAGTAGAGCAGGCAGCTGAGCACCAAAGTTTCAACAAATCAGGTGTTCTGTCTTTCTGGCTTCACCTCTCTTGGTTTTTCCTTCTTCCCTGTCAAAAGGCAGATCTGGGAGGCTTTGGAGAAGATAAACTTGTACATTTTATAGTGCTCTATCCTTGCCTTGCTTTATTTATTACACCCTGCCCTTTCTCCAGTGTGCTCAACATAGCTTGGAAGGTGTCTCCTCCCATTTTATCCTTGCAGTCCTGTGAGGTAGGCTAAGCCAAGCAGGAGTGACTGTCCCCAGGTCTCCCGGTAAGCTTGGTTGCTGAGCAGAAATTTGGGCCTGGATCTCCCTGGTCTTAGTTGGCACTCTAGCCACGATGCCACACAGACTTGATTTGAGTTTGGTGGAGCATGTCTATTGCAACAGACTCTCACTCACTACTGCAACCAAATATTCAGTATGCATTGGCAGATGCATGGATGATGAGGAATGATGTGCTTTGGTACCTGAAAGCATTAAATGGTAAATAAAAGGTACTGCTTTGAAGTTTCTTACCATAGCAGAAAGGGACCCAGGAAGTTCCCTGTTGTTAACATTCCCATAGATGCTTGCAGAGCCTCCTGATTGACAATCTCCCCAGGGTGGAGATTCCTTGCCCTCCTGGGCAGCTTGTTCCACTGCTGAACTTACACCGGCAAGCAGTTGCTTCATGTGCATAACATACTGTTGTTCTGTCCATAGTGTTTTTAGTGCCCATAGAGCAGTGCTTTTCAACTTGTGATACTTCACCATATGCCTGACTGTTCAAGTGTCATTAGTTGAAAAGCTCTGATTAAGAGCTAAATTTTACATCTATTTAATAATAAACTTGGTATAGACTATACATGTAAACCAGATTAAATCCTTAAGAAGCATGCCTTCTGAAGTTGGAGGAATAGGTCAGCATGCCTGTGTCTGTCAACAACACTTTGGTTTCTTCAGCAGAGATATAGGTAAACAACTTGGTGGGATAGTATGTATCCTGTCTGCCTGGTGCTTTTGGTCTCTCACTCTTGTCTTCCTGCCACATTCCAATTCTCCAGGCGGAATGCAGTGGATGCCTTCCGGGTCAATGTCATCCATGCACGGCAGCAAGTGCGCTCACCTGTTACCAACATTGCCCGCACCAGTTTCTTCCATGTCAAGCGTTCCAACATCTGGCTGGCTGCTGTCACCAAGCAAAATGTCAATGCTGCCATGGTCTTTGAGTTCCTCTACAAGATGTGTGATGTGATGACTGCCTATTTTGGAAAGATCAGTGAAGAGAACATAAAGAACAACTTCGTGCTCATCTATGAGCTACTGGATGGTGAGGATGAGGCGTTCTGACTCAATGCTGGGGGGGCTTGTTTAGCAGTAGATGCCCAGAACTTGCATTGTAAACTTGGGGTTCTTCCATCAAGTGAATCCTAGATTTGGAAACAAGATTTCAACTCGTAATGTGCTTTGTTTGTAGAGTTTGTAGAATTAAGTTGCAGACTGAAGACTTTATTTAATGCAGGGTGTGTGTAGTACAAATACCACTTGTTTGGGAGGTAGAACTCTGCTGAACAGCCTTAGCTTACTAACTCCATAATTGTCACTAGTGTACTTATAGAAATTCTGCTTTAATGAAAGTCTCATGACTTGACTAGTCCCTAACTTGCACCAAGGAGACAATTGGCTGTATCTGAATTTGCTGCTCTAACTGCAACCTTCCAGTTGGCACCCCTAATTCTGTTTCTGCTGCATTATTTGACCATTCTGATGCAGGGACTCTGCAGAACTACCTGCCCTCAGATTAGATACATCGTGGAATGTTTCACATACAGAAAGATGTGATTAGGTTTGCGAGGGCAGGTAATTCTTCATATTACATGCTTTAAAAAGTGGACCGTGTGATCAAAAAGCAAACCTTTTCAGGTGAAAAGTGAAGTGTGCTTGCGATTCTAATTCAGGAAAAAATATACACCCTCATTTAACAGTCTGGTAAGCCTTGGTTTAAAGAATCCTTCTTAACAGCTGCTACTGAGAGATGTTTCAGTTCAACTCTATTCCCACAGGCTAACTACTACTCAAAAGGTTCAGTACTTTCATTTGCAAGGTGGCAGATGTCCACTTTAGTTCTTAATGCTGGCCTTTCTGTGATCCAAAGAATGTAATTAAGCTTCCTTAGTTCCCAGATTCTGTAGTCATGGTTTAATTACTGCTGTATCAATGTGACAAAGATAGTGGAATTCCAGGAATGGCACCAGTGTGCTGGAATTTATGAGTCTGGTTCCTAAAGCTTCATTCAAGCCTGTCTGGGAGAGAGAGTGGGAAGGCTTTATAGATCTTCAGCTTGCTGGAGTCTAGCAGGAAGCAGGTCCTCAAGCGCAGTGTCACTTCCTATTTGTGTTGCAGATCTGGATCCTGAGAGGCAGCTCAGAGGGTGGGGTTGGGTGGGGGCAGCTAATGGCAGTTTTCTTTTTCCCAAGCCTGGCTGGTCGGCCTGCCCTGCGACACCTGCTACTCTGCTGTTATTTTTTTAGGTTTTGATTTTTATGGTATGCTCATGCGAAAATCAAAACCTAAAGAAAACGCTGCAAAGATAGATTATTCTGCTGCTGTTGGATAATCCTGCTTCAGAGCAGGTTCCCTTGGATGTCTGGATTCCATCCTGTTAAGTGGACTGTCTGTCTTACCTTTGCTGCTGCAGACTATAGGGCAGCTCCGTGGGATCAATGTCGAACATGATTGCAGTTGGTGTGGGCAATTGGGTGGTTGCTTGTCAGCGTGAGCAAAGGCTGCAGTTGATGCACCAAACTTTCTGGTGGTTGCCTTTTCTCTGATAACTCTTTACCCCCTTCTGTAGAAATCCTGGATTTTGGTTACCCTCAGAATTCCGAGACGGGGGCCCTGAAAACCTTCATAACTCAGCAAGGAATCAAGAGCCAGGTAAAAAATGGGAAAGAGGGTAGGAAGAGTTGGGATATGGGGTGTGCACTTTTCTGTACATGATTAGTTAGAGTGACCACAGACTCTCAATGACTGTGACAGAAAATGGCTATTTTTAAAACATACTATGCCCTTTTAAAATGTGGTTCTTTTTTTGGGGGGGGGTTATTTGGTTGCTGTTTTTATTTTGATTATATATATTGTGGTTTTATATGTTCTTGTTTTGTGAATGCCCTGAGACCTCCGGGTATAGGGCGGTATATAAATTCAACAAATAAATAAATAAAACACGGAGCTCCTCCTATTGGGAGATGGATGGTTTTCTGGAGTCCCTCTTTTCTCATTGGGAAACAAGGTGTATGAATCCCTGAAGTGCTCTTACTGTCTTGGCTTATATCCTTGGACTGTTTTAAAAGAACAGCGTAATTAAAGGACCCTATTCAGCTTTGCCAGTTCTAGAATAACCTGCCTGCCTCCAGTTCTCTAACATGGTCCGGGTAGGTGCTTGTATAGAAGATCAAAGTTGGACGTCTGTGTGTTTACTCAGAAACCTTTCAGTCAAATATTTCAGGTGTTGGCTTCTGCATTGTAATGACTCTCTGGCGTTAGCAATTGTATCAAAATACAGTGGTGCCTCGCAAGACAAAATTAATCCGTTCCGCAAGTCTCTTCGTCTTGCGGTTTTTTCGTCTTGCGATGCACGGCTCTTAGCGGCTATTAGCGGCTTAGCAGCTATTAACGGCTTAGCGGCTTTAAGAAAAAGGAAACAAACTCGCAAGAACTTCGCAAGACGTTTCGTCTTGCGAAGCAAGCCCATAGGGAAATTCGTCTTGCGAAGCGACTCAAAAAAACACAAAACCCTTTCATCTAGCGAGTTTTTCGTCTTGCGAGGCATTCGTCTTTCGGGGCACCACTGTAAGCTGAGATGCTGATTAAAGACTAACACTGTTGTAATAAACCTATGTGAGAAAGTGACAGATCTTCTGCCCTTGGTCTCTTAGTATAGGTGGAAAGATAAGAATGAGATATGGCTTCAAGTTACAAGAAAGGAGTTTCCAACTAAACATCAGGGAAAACTCTGACATTAAGAGCTGTTTGACAGTAGAAGGGACTCCCTTGGGAGATGGTGGACTCTCTCTCCTTCCTTGGTTTTTCAGCAGAGGTTGGATGGCCATCTGTCATGGATGCTTTAGTTGAGTTTCCTGCATTGCAGGGGGTTGGACTAGATGACCCTTGGGAGTATCTTCCAACTTTACAATTCTATGATTCTATTTTTGGAGTGGAGGGCAAGAGAAGGATGTTGGAAATGGTCTGAAGCACAAGACTGGAGCAGAACTATAGCACTGTAATTCAAATGATGCTTTAGAAATTAGTTCAAGGTGGCATATGGAAGGAGTCATGAAAAGTGGCATGTTTTATGCTGTGAGTAATCTGGGACAGATTAAGTATAGATAAACAGGGCTTGTAAATTGGCCAAAAGATTTGACCTGCACTAATACTAGTGGTGCCTGTACAGCCTCCATGCAATGAGTCCTGGACAGTAATTTTGTTCAGTTTCTGTTAATTGGTTCTCGTGGGAAACTTGCAGATTCTAGCTTCACCAATTAACTCAAGCTGGTGTCAATTTACTCTTGGCAGAAAGCCCAGGTCTGCTTGACCTAGAAACTACTCACTCTGATTGGTTAACGACCAGCACTCAACTCTGTTATCAAGGGATTGCTAGCTCAGTTTGGTGTGAGGTGTGTTAGGAGTTAGAAGTGCTGTGTATGGTTTTGAGAGAGAGAAAGAGAGGATTTATTTTGCTTTTATTTGTATGCAGAAACTCTGCTGCTTTTATTTTTCCTTTTTAATAAATCCTGTAAATAGTTATTCTGAGTCTAGCTGACTAGTCATTACCGCCGCAACTAGCTTCCTCGCTGTGCAGGAAAACTCTGCTACGTTTGGGCTAAAGCCAGTAGGGCTATGCCTGACACTTCAAAGTTCCATGAAATTTGGCATGCTGTCATGAGGTAACAGGAATGTGGTTGATATGTAGATAAAAGGCTGCCCTAGAACAGGGGGACTAGTGAAGAGTTGTCACTGTGGGCAGCTGATAGGGATGAACAGTCTGGTGCTGGGAAAGAGCAGTGGAGACCAGATTCATATTGCTGCTCGGCAGGTATCTTTGGGATAATCAGTGGCCAGTTTTGGATGTAGTATTAAGCCAGCGATGGGGAAACTCAGGCCTGGGGGCCAAACCCTGCTGGCCTCAGTCTGTTTCTAGGGACTCTGCCCCCCACAAACCCCCTTCTCAGGCACACACCCCACCTGCCTTACTTTGCGCCCGCCTTCAATTTTTTTTACTTGGCTAGAATGTGTCCTTGAACTCTCTCGTAATGCCTCTTGCTAGCCTTCCTAGAGAATAAAGAGAGGTGTATGAGTCTCTCTAGAAACTAGCCTGCTGTTCAAAGGTAAATTTGACATTTGCTGTTCCGCCTTGTTTGCCCACCACTGGCATGTTACCCACCTCCTGGATACCAGATGTTGTCAAAGACATGGGTGGCCAACATGCCAGCCAGTTTTGAGAGGTGGAGTGTGTTCTGGTATTGATATAGGCATGGAGTTGGGTCAGGATGTAGGTACTTGCCATGTCCACCCCCATCGTTTAGCCCGGACACTGAGGTGCAGCACCGAGGGCTTTTTGGCAGTTCCCTCACTGTGAGAAGTGAAGTTAGAGGAAACCAGGCAGAGGGCCTTCTCGGTAGTGGCACCCGCCCTGTGGAACACCCTCCCATCAGATGTCAAGGCAATAAGCAACTATGCTACTTTTTAGAATACATCTGAAGGCAGCCCTGCTTAGGGAAGTTTTTAATGTTTGAAGTTTTATTCTGTTTTTAATACTCTGATGGAAGCTGCCCAGAGTGGCTGGGGATACACAATCAGATAGGTGGGGTATAAATAATAAAATTATTATTATTAAGAAGAAGAAGAAGCTAGCCTGTGGTCTGAATTGATCCATTGCCATGTGTCAAGTCACATGTGAATGGACAAATGGTCTCTCTCTCTATATATATATAGGTTGTAAATTTAAGAGGAAATCATCCTCTATTTCTGATGCTTCTCTCAAGGGGCAGATACTTAGCTTAGTACAGCATTTTCTGTCTCCAGATCACCTGAGTTGCAGAGGCATCCAGGCAATCTGGCCTTGAGTCTCGCCCTGCAGTCCTGCCTGTTAGATTATTTCTTCCCCATTGCTGGCATTCTCAGCCTAGTCTAGTTCAGCCTTTCTCAACCTGGTGCCCTCCACATGTTTCGGTCTGCAGCTCCTACCAGCTCTGCTCAAACCAAGTTGAGAAGGCAGGTCTACTAGAAGACTCCTCCCTCGGCCAGGCTTATTAACCGAATAGATGAGCAGCTTTGTAGAACCTGAGATTGTCCTGAGCATAACACTCTTCTCTCTTCCTCCTTCCCTCCCACTGACCTGCTTGGCTCCTAACCCTGTATGTGCTGCGCTTGCTGCTATGCATCTGTTTTTCTCACTCTGCGTGTGACTGGTGGACCTGCCTATAGCATCAGGTAGGAAAATTTGCAATTCCTCCCAGGTCCTTCCAAAGGGGCACCAGTTATGAGACGGTTCTGAAACGGGGACTGACCAGTGGCCTTGCACTGCATGAATGATTGTAGAGACTTTTTGGGATGAAAAACCAGTTGATTGGGCCGAGTGGGCAGTGACCTTTGCTCTGGCATAACTACATCTTCAGCCTCCTTGTAGTATTCAAATTGTGTTTCCTTGTCGTACTCATGGCTTGCAAGTGCCTGCTTCCACAGCACATATGAGGGCAGAGCGCACTTTCAATTGTAACATTTCCAAACCCAATGGGGGTGTAACTTTGAAATCTTGACCCTTAGAACAGATGCACCTAAGAACTTACCTCCTTTCCTAGTTGACGTGACTGATGTTCTCCACACTGATCTGCCCACAGGCCCGGTTGGGTGTTCATAGAATAAATGGGTAGTGGTTGCAGGTGTGTCTATTTGTAGCAAGTTTATTGTCATGCAGGGCAATCTTCTGTTGTTGGTAGAGTTTGCCCGTGACATATTGGGCTCCTAAAAGCATGTATGTTCTTTGTCCTTCAGACTAAGGAAGAGCAATCTCAGATTACTAGCCAGGTAACTGGTCAAATTGGCTGGAGGCGTGAAGGGATCAAATATCGTCGCAATGAACTCTTTTTGGATGTGCTGGAGAGTGTGAACTTGCTGATGTCACCACAAGGTAAGTGCAGCAAAGGGGCTCCTATTCTAGTGAAATAAAGGAAGGAGGTTGAGGGTGACGACACTTTCTTCTCTCCTGCTTTAGCAGTTGTTCTTTCTGCGTTTCTCTCCAGGTCAGGTATTGAGCGCCCATGTCTCTGGCAGGGTGGTGATGAAGAGCTACCTGAGCGGAATGCCAGAATGCAAGTTTGGCATGAATGACAAGATTGTAATTGAGAAGCAAGGCAAAGGGACTGCGGATGAAACAGGGAAGAGGTAGGGGTGGGGGCTGACTGTGGGCCCCAGTTGGCACAGCTGAACTTTGTGTGTCTTTCTGCCCTGTCTTGCTCCCTTCTCATTTGGGAAGCCACTCTAGGTTTCTTGAGGGTGATTGTTCTTGTTTTACACCCTGCTGAGACCAGAACCACTTTTGTTTATAACCCATTTCCAGTAAGCTAGTCGATTGTTGTCTAGTCTTGCTGCTGCTACTTCCAAATTGATGATGTTTTGAATGGGAGTGAGAACAGCAGAAGGTATAAATAGCGAATCTTGATTTAACGAGGTACCAAGCAAAGCTGATTTTTTCATTCCACTCAACATTCCCCTATTGTTGGCTTGGCCAATTAGCAAACTATCCTAATCTAGTGTGTATTATATGTTATGAGCCTGTAAATTAAGAGCCATGAAATTGCGTCCCTTCCCGCTGGGCTAGCTAGTCTGTGGAATGAATGGGAGTGGTGGGGTGGAATAATGCCACAACCAGCATTGGTCTGCTTCTCCCTCCACGTGTCAGCTTCAACTAAAGCATAGCTGTCTGTGGTCTTGTCAGTTTTCAAATGGACCACCTGGGGTGGTGCAGGCTGACTGGCTCTGAGGCCCTCCTTACTCCCTGATAACCACTTTTGTTAATGAATTCTTTTTTTTTCCTTTTTGTGTTCTGCTGACTCCAGTGAAACAGGAAGGTAGATAACCTGCTTACTGCTGTGTGCACGCACTCCTCACCCCTTCCCCATCTTTTTGCTTTGTGTGACTTGTGCATGTGCCACCATCTTTAGACACTTCCACACAGGTCATGCCTGTGATTGAAGGCTGAGCTGCCACTTGCCTGTTCTAGGGAACAAAGCCCACTACAAAGTGTTGCTGTCCCATCAGGCTGGTCTGTGGACAGTCCTGCGCAAGCTGGGCGAGTTTCATAAGGCTTTATAGTAGGGGTTACTACTCCTGGCGAAGGCTGTGGTTGGCTTCTTGCATTTAGCAGAGTAGCCAGATGGCGCAGGAACTCCTCCCTCCTCCCAGGTACAAAAGCAGGTGGGGAAACCCACGAGAGAAGTTTGAATAGGAAGATGAATCTAAATATGGTTTTATTGTGATAACAGTGGGCAGAGAAGTAAATTCATTGGGCTGTGGGAAAATTACTTTTCTTCAACACTGCATCATATGTGTGTGAGAGAGAGCCTGAATTTCAAAGAGAAATTCCCAGTAGAATGCAAGAGACAAGTTGCTAAGTGAAGCCTTTACCAAACCCTTTCGGCAAAAGATACTGGCCAGGCTGTTCAGCCAACTCCCTCTTGAAACAAAGCCTGAACCATATAAATATGAAGCAAGCTGTTTCCTATGCCCATTCCATGTCTTGGGCACCCCCTTCTGTACCCCGTGGCCCAGAAGCAACCCTTCTGTACTCTGGCACACCCTCCTTGAATGACGTCTGTGTCTCGAGTGTCATTCGCTTGCTCCCATTCAACACTTGCGCTAGCCAAGAGTTGCAATGAGATCTTGGTGGTGTTGGATTGTTCCTGGAGTTTTTCTTCTACAAGTGGCTGTGGGGAGCCTCCCCTGCCTCTTTCAGCAAAGGTGCAAAAAAGTGAGACCTCACTGGATGCTGCAAGTCACCACTAAACTCCAGTGACTTTGCTGATCTTTTAAGTCTGCTAGAGAGGAAATTTTCTGGCCCCCAAGTCCTTTCTGGTACATGGAAATGCAAAGGTTGGAGGGCAAAGAGCTCCTTCCGCCTTGTGTTGCTTAATGGTCTGAACAAAATCCCTCTTGTAGGGTTATGTTGCTTCTTCCACCCAAAGGGCTTGGGCAGGGCAGATTGGACTCCAGTCTGCCACATGAAGTGTTATGGGCAGAGCAGGAGTGAGCCTTGTATAGCGATCACTGGTGGGCTGCTGGGGAAAAGCCTATTACTTGAGTCTTGATGGATAGCCAAACAACCCTACTGCCTGTGAGGGAATCCGTTGGCTCCAGTTGCTCTCCTCTCTGCCTCGTTTACTTCATAATTCCTTCTGTGATGGCAAAGTGCTCTGTAGAGTAGTCTCATTGCAGCTGATAGCCTGAGTACTGCTGCAGCCTCAGATGCATGCCAGCTAGTGGTTCTGATTGTGACTCTCCTTGTGTTCTTGTGCCGTAGCGGGAAGCAGTCGATTGCTATTGATGACTGCACCTTCCACCAGTGTGTGAGGCTCAGCAAGTTTGACTCGGAGCGGAGCATCAGCTTCATACCCCCAGACGGCGAGTTTGAACTCATGAGGTATGGCTGGTGGGAATAGGCTGCTGCACAGGTTTGCCTCTGCCTTGGCTGCCATAGGGGAATCATTGGGGGGGGGGGGCTCCCTGCAAGTCACAGCTAAGTATTCTTCACTTGGTCACTTGCATTTTTGAGTACAGAACTGGCACAAGGGGTGGAGCTTATAACTATTGCATTGATCGTGAGGTGGTGATGATTGACACTTTTCTGCTTGAGACATTGGAGGCCAAATGGTGCCTAAAGATATACAATGAAGGCGCCAGGTAAACCTCCCTGGGGAGAGCATTCCACAAATGGGGAGCCACTGCAGAAAAGGCTCGTTCTTTTTTTTTAATAATATTTATTACTTTTAAACCTTACAAAAAGGAGAAAAGAAAAGAAAAAGAAAAGCAAAAAACAAAAAAAATACAGTACAATATATAAACAATACACAACACAACATTAACATTAACACATTAAACAAAACAAAAACAATTCAAAAAACACACATCATACCATCTCAATATCCTCTCTTTAATTCCCTTGTTTCATCGACCTCCTCTCACCTCCCTTTTTGTATTTCATTTCTATTACCGTATTTTTCGCTCTGTAACACGCACCCGACCATAACACGCACGTAGTTTTTAGAGGAGGAAAATCCGTAGGCATGCCACTTGTAGGCATTCCCTCCATAACACGCACAGACATTTCCCCTTACTTTTTAGGAGGAAAAAAGTGAGTGTTATGGTGCAAAAAATACGGTAATTATTTCAGCAGTTGGGCTTTGAACGAAAACTCTGTCTACCTCTCCCCAATAAATGTACATAAGCTCCACTGTTCTCAGCACCTTTTTGCCTGCTGGAAATAGATGTGGCTGCCTTTTCAGGTTTTTAAATTGCATTTTCATTTAATTGTTCTGCAAAGTAGACTGAGAGCAGTTTTTAACTTAACTGTACTTAACACCTGCTCTGTCCATTATGTCCTCTTTCCTTTCAAAAACTAACAAGTGGTTTAGCATCAGGCTGTCCTTTCAGATCAAGGGTCCTCTCAAGGAGAGGATTTGCAAGCTGTGGCATGGCCACCCTCTGTTTCTGTAAGCGAAAGCATATTGGTTTCTCTTCTTGTCACCATCCCGTGGTCAGACACTGGGATGCCTTCCCCTCCATCCAGTAAAGGATATTAAATCTTGACCCTCAGGTATCGAACCACTAAGGACATTATCCTGCCCTTCCGTGTGATCCCCCTGGTGCGGGAGGTGGGCCGCACCAAGCTGGAGGTGAAGGTGGTGATCAAATCCAACTTTAAGCCTTCCCTCTTGGCTCAGAAGATAGAGGTAAGTGCAACAAGGGCATCAGGTTTGCACAAGATGCAGCAGTATGTTGTAGTGGTGTTGGGAGGGGGCTTCTGTGGAAGGAGTCACTTCACCTCCAACTTGTTAGCCTATGAAAGATGGGGGCAGGGGCTGTTGTCCCTGCTTTTCCCTCTTGGTGCCTGAGTATAGACGCTGCCAGGCCTTTGCAAAGCCTTTGCTTTTTCTGAAGATCAGAGTGCTGTAACTGTCCTTGGATATGATGCAGGTTTTGGCTGGATATGTTTGCACTGCAACAGAACCACACTGCTAGTAGCTGAGCATGGCTACATTTCACTATCGATGGCAAAGCCAGCTGCTCCATATGTGTCCTGGACTGTTCGTTGACAAACGGGAAAAGTTCTGTTGAAATGACCATAGAAATGACATTTCTGTTGAAATGGAATTCAAACTACTTCTGTCTTCCAGGTGCGAATCCCAACACCTCTTAATACAAGTGGCGTTCAGGTCATCTGCATGAAAGGGAAGGCAAAATACAAGGCCAGTGAGAATGCCATTGTCTGGAAGTAAGTCCTGTCACGCTTCGTGCTCTAGGCAACTGTAGCCTAATAAGGGTATTGGTACTGGCGGTTCTCACACTCCCCTCCAGGCTTACCTGATTCAGAGAATGGCTTCCTCTTTATTCCCTTTTCTCCTTTCTTAGAATCAAGCGTATGGCTGGAATGAAGGAGTCTCAGATCAGCGCAGAGATAGAGTTGCTTCCCACCAACGACAAGAAGAAATGGGCTCGGCCACCCATCTCCATGAACTTTGAGGTACGAGGGCAGAGTCTTTTCCTGGATGGCTGCTGAAGCCACCTATGAATTATTCCAGCTCCAGGAAGGGGCAGCATTACTGCAAAAACAAAGGTGCAGTGAGCACAGGCATTAATTTCTTGTATGCCCCTGTTTAACAGAAGTCATAGCTTTTGTGTGTATGCCCCCAAAGGTCACTATAGGACTTTTCATCCTGATTCCCATTATGATGCAAGTTTAAGAAATCCCCTGCAAACCGAACTGCCATGCTTTCTGTCTTCCTAAGAGTTGAAAAGCTGGAATGAGAGAGTCATTAGCTTCCAAAAGCCACGGTAATTGGCAAGGTAGTTTGCTTAACTGGCATTCCACAAGGACACTACAGGGTAACTCTGGAACATGGGACAGAAGTGGGGGGTGAGGAAGGTCTCAAGTTGTACTGAAAGCAAAATTTGCACATTCCTATCACAGTTCAAGGTGGTGGTTCAGCTAATCATTAGCTACTTATGTATGTCCCTGCTGGGGAATGAACAGGATCCTGCAAGCCACCTGTGTATTTAAATCTGTCTCCCAGTTGTGTGCTTCTGGGTAACAGCTGCAGATTTCTTACTGGAATTATTAAAAGGTAGCCAGCAGTTTCACTTTTGACTTAAGGAGATCTTCAGAACTGCTGAGGTGGTAGAGAACTAAAAAAGACTCCTGCTATGAGCAGTTTCTTCAGTGCTGTATGTTGGGGTGAGCAGCTTTTACTCACGGCATCCAGGCTGTAGACTTATTTCTGCTCTCCATCCTTGCTCTCCTTTTGCACAGGTCCCATTTGCACCATCCGGGCTAAAGGTGCGCTACCTGAAAGTCTTTGAGCCAAAGCTGAACTACAGTGACCATGATGTGATCAAATGGGTGAGGTACATTGGCAGGAGTGGAATCTATGAGACAAGATGCTAGCCTTCAGCAGCCAGCTGACTCCCTCTTCCCCAGCCTCCCTTGGTCTCAAAGTACAATTGAAGAGCATCTCTCTGGCCCCTCCTCCGTACAGAGGCTGGAAGCTAGACTCCTGCAGCTTCTCTGGAAAAAGAACACTGGTGCCTGCTCTGGCTTCAGTCACTGTTGGAGTTTGCAGCTGGCGTTGGGTGGCTAGAGAGCCCCCCCCCCGCCACAGCTTACCTCTTGCTTCTGTCCCAGGGTATAAAAGGGCCAGTCTAACCACCACCCCCTTGTGGTCATTCTAGGGAACACCCACCACCATGTGATAAAACCCTCCTCTTCTGTTGGTGTCACTACTTGCATCATATCCTAGTATTTTTGGAAGTTCTTGTGCATATGTACTTGTAGAATAGGCCTGAAAACCATAGGCTGGGCAAACCTTGAGTTGATTCTGGCTCCTGTGCTTGCTATTGCTGTTGTGATTGTTGCTGTGCAGCCAGAGTGGGGCTCACACTTCCCCTCCCTCTTTGTTGTGTAGAGTCCTTGATAGGGAGCCCTGCTCTGGGAAGGTTTGTGACCAAATAGGCAGAGGGTTGGCATCTGCTCCTTGTTGGGCTGGGGTGGGTGGGCATAGCACAACATTTCAAAGCCTTGGGGCCCTGCACCTTCCCCTTCCCCACCCCCAATCAGAACTACACCCTCCTCCAAAAAGTAAACCCAGCAGGCACATGAGGACAGGTCAGCTTGTCTTTCAAAATCTCCAGGTTTTGTCCTCTTAATTTGGAACTGGCCAGTTACGTAATTCCTTGCCTCCATTCTCTTCTCTCTCCCTTGCCCCCGCCCTTTTTTCTTTCTGCCCAATCAGTTTATGCTTTCATTTCCCAAAATGCTTTTGGGTCAATAGAAATGCTACTGCAACCCACAGTCCTCTGCTTCTGATAGTGTGGTCTACCATTTTGTACACTTGTGATTTGTCCAGTTCTAAACCCAATAAAAGTATGTAGAACCAGCTTGTTTGTAAGTGGTGCTCTTATTAGGGGAGTCGTGGGTTGGATCCATCACCAGACAGTGGCTACCCTGTGCTCTAAAAACTGGGAAGGGACCAAAGCTGCATCCCTGTGCATTTGCCAGTTGTTGGCCTTCTGCAGAGCTTTCCAAACTTCTCATGTTGGTGACACACTTTTTAGACATGTATCATTTCAAATCAAATCAAATCAAATTTTATTAAACGGTCACAGACCAGATTAACTCGTACAGCTAGTCAGCGAAGCATAACACCGGAAAAAACAAAGGACAATTTCGATACATAACTGCAATTTAAAATTAGGCAGCATAAATAAAATTAAGTATTTGCCTTCGCCTGCATATTGACATTGGAAAGCTCTTGTTTCCTGCGCCTAATAGCGGCTACACAAAATTTGGCCACATTGATCGTAATTTCATGAACCTTATCTTCTACCAAGGCTCTCATACGTTGGAGTTCTGGTTCATTTTTAAGCTTTTGTAGAACTGGGGCAATAAAGGTCAAACGTAGATCCTCGTAGTAACTACAGTGCAGCAATACATGCAGACTGGTTTCCACTTCCGATGAGCCACATGGGCAAACACGTGACTCATATGGTTTGCCCTCATATCTGCCTAGCAGCAGGGCAGAGGGCAGAACGTTAAATCTGGCCTGGGTAAAGGAGTGTCTGTACTTAGGTATTTGTAAATCAGCCAAATAATTTGCGGGTGAGAACCCTCTCCCAAAGTCTCTAATTATGGCATGTTTATCCATTTTGCCCATATGACATTGCAGCTCTATGTCCCTAATGCGTTGGAGCACTTGACTTCTGGCTCTCTCATATCCTGCCGCTATCAAGATCTGCGGGGAGAATCCCAAGCTTCTTATCTTTTCAAACAGGGAAGCTTTCCAGGTGGAATGAAAGGTGTCTAAGAGTGTTAAAGGAGCCAAACCGGCCGGGAAAAAAATAAGTTTTAACCAGTAGTGTATCTTTAGAATCCACAGCCGCGCATTAACGGGTGGTTGTCCAACTTCTAAGCGGACAGCTATATTAGATACACAGGGGGGGATCCCCAATAAACACCGATAGAATTTTGTTTGAAATGCCTCCATAGGCGCAAAATTTTTAAAACTGCAAACCTGGGATCCATAAGTGAGTTGTGGGAGTATTTTTGCAGCAAAAACCTAATTCAGTTTTACTAGCAAGCAAGAGGTTAAACTAATTGCTTTCCAGCCCCTGGAGGAGCATGGAGAGCGTTAGCGCGACGCACCTACACACTGCAGCTGACACACTAATGTGTTGTGACACATAGTTTGGAAAGCTCTGTCCTATAGTGTCAGCAATCAAGCTGTATTTTTCAGCCTTGCAGTCATTGCCTACAATTGAGGGAGAGCAAAGTCTTGACAGCATTGGCACTCAGGGCCGCAACAGAACTGCCACAAAAGCACATTTCTGTTACTGATACACAACTCATATCTGCAAAGGTCATTGTGTTAAAGTACTGAGGTTTCTCTGCTAAACAATCCCCACATGACTGCTGTGGAGTTCTTGCCTGGTGCAGGTTTCTGGGAAGTGTTCTGCCATGCACTCTCAGTTCCGTTAGGGAACCAGCCAGACCTGTTGGGATTTATCGTAGCTCATAAGAACAGCATGAACGCCACACTGCAGGCCACCCCTCCCTTCAGGGCCGTGTCATAACAAGTGATTGGTCGAGGTGGAGAAGAGGTCTTTTGAGTAAAGTGTTTCAGTTATTATCACACTGACGGGAGTCATATCCAGCACATGTTGAGGTTTTTTGGAGAGGATCAGCCTTGGAAGCATTAACTTATGCTCAAATGTTAGTTTTTGCTTCACTATGAAAATCGGTCAGTAACTGTTGAGACAGTAGAAACTGCCTATAAAAACCAGGCAGCCAGCAGGGAGATGGCCAGAGTGAATTCTACTGTGCCACATCGCAGTCCTGGACCCTACAAAAAACGAAACCTTGAAGAGGATTTTTAGTCAAAGCTCACTTTGCACTTGGAAAAGGGTACTCTTCATATAACTTTGCTATAGGGCAGCCATCTCCAACCTGGTGCCCTTTGGGCTCTGATGTAGCTGCTTTAGTGCTTTACCAGCTCAACCTTCCTATTAGTATTTTTGGCTTTAGTGGCAGTTCACTGAGCCAATCCACCTCCCCTGCTTTTCCAGGCAAGCCAGAAAGTGGATGCTATCACGCTACACATTAGGCTGTGGCGTGGAGGTGTTCCTTATGTTGCTGTTGTGAATGGATTCTGGATTCTGCAGCGTCATAGAAGGCTCCAATTGAAAATGTTATCTTGCTGCTGTGAAGGAACTTCACCACCAGGGGGATTTATTCTCTGTGAAGCCTGCCAGCACTGTTTGAGCAGTTGGTGGTTGCACATGCTTCTCTTGGTCTCTCATGGCAAATCTAGCCTGAAAGGTATATTACATATTATAGGTGATTGGCAGATTACAGGGGAATAATTATCCAGGGTATCAGGTCAGGGCCAGGTAGAGTGGACAGAAACAATGATTCATCTCACTGAATGCATCAGCCTGTTTATGGGGGCCGTCATAAGCCACTTGATTTTGCAGCCTGGCTTACCCTGTCAAATGCCTAGCAGGCTACAATCTATAGCTGTCTTTGGCTAGTTGTCAGAGGTGCCGGATGAATGTCCAGACAGCTTGCGGATTGCAGTGGAAGTGGAAAGCTCAGTAGACTAGAGCCTCCTTATCTTTCATTGCACAGCTGCCTCAGAGAGTAGAGCAGTTGTGTCTTTACAACCTAGTAATAGCTGCCTCTACTTCCCTCTCAACTCCTAGTTCACCCAGATAGGAAGGAATACAGGGGAGCCCTAGGAAATACTAAAATCCTGAGACAATGCACCTTGTGTTTCCCAGCCAAATCCCTCTCGCTGTGCACAGAACCAGCCTATTGCACCCTGTCTTTCCCAGAGATCACAGCATTTACTGTTTTTTTACACCTGCAATCTTACGCTCCTATATGAACCCAAGTGGCTTAGACATATGGGAGATCACTAGATTCCCAGATTTTGGCAAACACACACTGCAGACCCCAGTAGCCAAAGTACAAGCAGTTTTATGAATAATAGAAGGAAGGGAAGGCGGCAAAGGGATAAGGCAGGGTGTTTTTTTTAAGGAGTGTTGTGGCTGAAAGCTACCTATCGCGACCTAATAAAAACTGGCTTCACAAGCAGCATAATGTAGATGGGCATGTTCTGATGGTTGAGGGCAGACGATGAACCCCAGTAGGGAGGGAATCAACAGACCCTGATGTGAGGAGTAGGGAATAAGGCGACAACTCAAATTTAAAGGGCTTTTTTTGGCACACTGGTTTGAGTGGTCAAAAAGAGACAGGTGTCATTCAGAGCCTATGTCACAGTTGATACCTTTGGTGGGGAAGTGGGAAGGTGCTAGACACCTTGGGGCAGATGGAGTTGGTTATTTTTCCAAATTTCCTGCCAGATAGCAATGGAAGGACAAGAGATCAGGCTCACAGTGGTTATTATAGGGCCTTATGCTGGGAGACCCAAATTCAACTCCCCACACTTCCATGAAGCTCACAGGCTGACATAGGCTAAGTTAGACTAAGAGTAACCAATCTAGTGACCGTAAGTATAAAAGGGTAGGGGAGTATATTGATGTATTCTGGCTTGAGTTCCTTCCAGGAAAGGCAGGATATATAAATTAAATAAAAATGGAATCCAATGACATCCTCACCAACAAACTCTGGCAATCTCACTTCAGGCTCAAGTAGCTTTATTTACACTTTCATGTTGATTAGCTGTTAGCATCAGAAAGAAGTTGAACAAGTACAACTAACCACTTCAGACTCGGTCCCCTGCTTGCAGTCAACCCTTAGTAACATTCTTAAGTGCCAAACTAGTAACAGGCTAATTTCATCCATCAAAAACCTGTTTTTAATATTAAGCACCAGAAAGTTAATGTAGGGTTCCCATTATTTCAAGAAGTGAAAATCCAGACACAAAAGTTGTTGAGCTTTTGGGAAGATCCTGCCATGGCTCAGCATCAGTATCACTAGCAAGATCTCCTGCTACTCGTGAGTGAGAGAACAACTTTTAGGCACTTTTGCAAACTTGGAACATTAAATTTGGCAGGGCTGGTGCACCAGATGGAACTCCTTCCTCCCTCCCTCCCTCCCTCAACATGTCAATTTATCACAGCTCCTCCATGGCTTCTATATTTTAGCTCTGGTCCTAACTCCACCATGATGAGTTCTCAGTCACAGAGGAGCCTGGAAGAAGAGGAGGTGGGGTTAAAACAGTGCAGGAAACGAGAGGAGCTTGAAAAAATAGCAAATAATGCCCTCCCCATCTCAATGCAGATTTCAACCAGAGTTTTGCATGCAGGCCAAAGCAGCACAAGTCTTCGCTTGTCTGTAGTGTTGATTCTGGCCTGGGCAGCTATTCTGGGACAGTAAGAGGCAGTGTGCAAATTCGGAGTAGGAAGCGGCAGGCCTTTGCTGAGCAAGAGGGGCTGCACCAAGAATATGCTGCACTCTCCAAAAGCTGCTGGCTGGGTACTCTGCTTGCAACTGCAGCCCACACAGAGGCCCTGAGGCCCTACATGTGGCAAGTGCTTGCACAGGCCAAAAATGTGAACATGGGACGCTGCCCTGTATTGCACCAGGGAACTCATCCATCTGTCAGTGTCGTCAACACTGACTGGCAGTGCGGCTTTCTGGGTTTTCAGTTGGGAATCTTGCCAGTCCTGCCTAGAGGTGCCTTGCAATGCAATTGAGATCTTCTGCAAGCTTAATACTAAGCTCTACAATCCTTTCCTTCCACGCCACTGAGGTTTGCTGGAGGACAGCGCCCCCTTCTGTCCTGATTGCAGCAGCGTCGATACTTGCTAACTGCTAACAGTTGCTTCTCCCTCCCCTTCTAATGTTTTCTTTGGCATGCTTGAATCTCTACTGCTGGGTCTTCCAACAGTAACTCCATTTGGTTTAGCCCCAGACCTACGTCTGGAAAGGGAGAGTCTTTTGACAGTTGGAGCACTGCCAGTGGTGAAGGCCTGGCAACACGGATGCGTGGATAGGCCGTGCCAGACTCTCCCTTTCCCTCCAGACAGAAACAGCAGCAGGTAAGATTAAGGAGGGCATCACCAGGGCTGCAGGACAAGATGCCTCTCATGCCTCGGGTAAGATGTACGCTTTGCATGAAGGATGGTGACCAAAACACTTAATTCAGAAGCGAAACAGAATTAAGGCTGTGAGCTGAGTTACATCTACATCAGTTTTCCATATTGAATGTTCTGCTTTTTTGCAAACACCTTTTTCCGCGGTGCTCATGTTACAGCCCTCTTGCACCTTCACCCTTTCAAAGCTGCCATAGTAGTAGTAGTAGTAGTAGTAGTAGTAGTAGTAGTAGTAGTAGTAATTTATTCTTTATGCCCTGCCCATATGGCTGGGTTTCCCCAGCTACTCTGGGCAGCTTCCAACAAAATAGTCAAAATATAATAAACCCTTTCCCCCTTTCTGACCTTGCTGTACAGCCTTCTCCTCTTCATCCCTCTTCCTGTGTTTCAGCACCAAAAATATTGCAGCAACAGATGAGAAAGGCTGGCAGCTTTAAGGCTGTAGGGAGGCAGTAAAGAGTTCTATGCTTGGGCCGGCAGAAGGTTCGTCAAGTTCTGCAACCTGCCACATGAAAAATCTCACAAGCTCAGCTAATACAGCCAACAGCTTTCTGTTCTTTTGTTCCTGACAACTGGTATTCAAACGCATCTTGTCTGCTGCAGAGGTTCCAAATGGCTTTTGCGGGTTGGCTCATCCTCTCTGAATTTGCCTGAATCTATCAAGGAAAGAAAAAATACATTGGTGGCTGTCACCACACCGGCTGTGGCAAACTGCGGGGTGGCCCCAGCCTGGTGGTTGAGCATCTGCTTGGCACCCCAGGGTCAACCCCAAACATCTCAAGGGAGGGCTGGCAAAGATTCCCCACCCGCAGCCACAGAGAGCCATCACCAGTCCGAGCAAACACTCCTGGGCTGGGTGGCAGCTTCCTCTGTAATTTCATACATTCGTTGCGCCTTGTGGTTGCGGTGCCGAGGAACTGGGATGTCGGCGGTTCTCTGGATCGTAGGGAAGAGATGGGAGTCTGCATCTGGAAGTTCCAGCAGGCGCCTGCTTTTGTTCCTGTGTATTTTGGACAGATGGATCCAATCTGGCGAGGCTGGGGGCTGGCCGTCTTGCGGCAGCAGCGGGGCTCCTTTTTGCAAGGCTGCACATCTTCATGGGGTAGGCGGCAGCGATGGGCGAATCCTAGAGGCCCAGGACGTTGGCAGGAGTGGCCTCCAACTCCATGCAGAGTCCTGGACTTCCTTCAGCTCCGAGGCCCCCTGTGTGCCCCAAAATGTCAAAGTGGGGCTGGGCAGCAGCGGTAGCCGCTGGAGCAGCAGTTGTATTCGTTCTGCTGCCCGCAGCTCCTTGGATTCTGCAAGATGTGGAGGCAGAGGTGAGTTGGGGGGGGCTGTGCTTGGCAAGGGAAGCTGATGGAATGTGGTTGACAGGAATTGAGGGGGGGAGGAATTTAGAGGGGGGTCTCTTCGCAGCTTTCTACAGAGAGGAAACATTTGTCCCTGGAAAGGGGATGCAAATTAAACAATAAACAGTTCCACTCAAGTTCATGGTGGAGGGAGGAGAGGTTGCAAAGGGGACTGGTCAAAGGTAAGACCTTTGCAGGGCAATCCTAGGCATGCCTGCGACTCAGAAGGAAGTCTCACTGAGTTCCGTGAGGCTTACTCCCAGGTGAGTGCGCACAGGGCTGCAGCTTCGAATTCCTTCTTCCACGCAAACCTCCCTGCCCCTCTCCCTGGTAGCTTCTCACAAACCCCTTTTCCTTGACAGCCTCAATTCGCTGGAGGCTCCCAAAAGGTAGGTGAGGAATTTCTCCACAGGGCAGCCAGCCAGGAAGACTAGCATTTGCATAGCTTGAGGTTAAGGGGAGTGGCACGTGTGTGTGTGAGAGAGAGAATGTGTGTGGGGGGGAGAACATGGGATCCTCCAAGTTTAAGACTAGAATGGGGCTTTCAGCTGGAATGGCTCAAAATATTTGCTGAATGGCCTCCCCTGCCCTTGCTTTTTTGCAGGGGGACGAAGCAGCCCAATCTGTTGTGGCTTCTGCTACTTGGCAACCCAACAAAGGCTTGACCAGAAGGAGGCGCTATGCAATCAACCCTCTAGGCTACAAATGGGACCACGTGAATCTGACCTACAAGTAAGCATGTTTATTTGGGGTGGGGAACCAATAGCCTGGTTATTGCAGGCTTACTAAATACAGTGTCACAGGGCAACTTATTGTTATAATAAATTTTTTTTTGGAGGTGTCATGTTCCTCTGTACTACTAGATTTGATGCTTTCCATCTCTGCTTGACAACTGGACTACCTCCCGGTGGGTGTGCCTGTTACCTCATGTAAGGTCCTCCAGACAATCTGTTTTTTGAGCATTCACCCTGATTTGCTTGTGCAAAGCTTCCATGGGGGTTTAATGTCCGCTAAGCATTTGTTCTGATTGGTTTTCAGGGAAGTTAAATGACAATGAACATTTGTTGTGATTTGCTTTTGCAGCAGTTATACATCTTATCATCAAACTATTTCACCTCTTTTATTCCATTTCTCCATCACTTTCCTAACTGCAAAAATTAAATTTTTTAAAAGTGGATTTTTGTGTGTCAGAGTACGAAAAAGAAAGTGAGCCAGGAAGGGCTGGGCGATGGGCTCCATGTGGTGGCAAATGCCTCCCTCTGTGAGGGAGTCTTCCCAGACCTGCTTAAAGAAGCTGCACCCAGCCAATACGGCCAACTATTGCCCAGTCTTAAATCTTCCATTCTTGGGCAAGGCGATTGAGTGGATGGTTGCTGAACAAATTCAGACACACTTGGAGGATGCGGACCACTTGGATCTCTTCCAGTCGGGATTCAGGCCTCATCATGTGACTGAAACTGCCTTGGTTGTGCTGGTTGATGATCTCTGGTGGGCCAGAGACCAAGGTGAAAGCTTTCCTAGTTCTGCTGGATCTCTCAGCGGCGTTTGATACCATCGACCATGACATACTTCTGGACCGTCCAGAGGAGTTGGGAGCTGGGGGCACTGTTATACAGTGGTTCTGCTCCTTCCTCCTGGGCTATGTCCAGAAAGTGGTGTTGGGGGATGAGTGTTCAGACCCCTGGGCTCTCACTTGTGGGGTGCCTCAGGGTTCTGTCCTCTCCTCCATGCTTTTTAACATCTATGAAGCTGCTGGGAGAGATCATCATGGGGTTTGGGCTGGGTGTTCATCAGCATGCGGATGATACCCAGTTCTACCTCTCTTTTAAATCAGAACCAGTGAGGGCAGTGAAGGTCCTGTGTGTCTGGAGGTGGTTGGAGGATGGATGGCGGCTAACAGATTGAGGTTGAATCCTGGCAAGACAGAAGTATTGTTTTTGGGGGGGACAGGGGGTGGGCAGGTGTGGGGGACTCCCTGGTCCTGAATGGGGTAACTGTGTTCCTGAAGGACCAGGTGTGCAGCCTGGGAGTCATTTTGGACTCACAGCTGTCCATGGAGGCACAGGTTAATTCTTTGTCCAGGGCGGCTGTCTACCAGCTCCATCTGGTACGCAGGGAAGACCCTACCTGCCCGCAGACTGTCTTGCCAGAGTGGTGCATGCTCTGGTTATGTCCCGCTTGGACTACTGCAATGCGCTCTACATGGGGCTACCTTTGAAGGTGACTCGGAAGCTACAACTAATCCAGAACGCGGCAGCTAGACTGTTGACTAGGAGTGGCTGCTGGGACCATATAACACCGGTCCTAAAGGATTTCAATGGCTCCTAGTGTGTTTTTGAGCATAATTCAAAAGTATTGGTGCTGACCTTTAAAGCCCTAAATGGCCTCAGCCCAGTATACCTGAAGGAGTATCTCCACTCCAGTTGTTCAACCCAGACACTGAGGTCCACCTCCAAGGGCTTTCTGGTGGTTCCCTCACTGCGAAAAGTGAGGTTACAGGGAACCAGACAGAAGGCCTTCTTGGTACTGGCACCCTCCCTGTGGATTTTGCCACTGGTATGCATGGCTAGACCTGGTGGTTTTTTGCGCGTGGGGTGGTGGTAACGTGACAGTATTCATATTTCAATGAAAGTGCTGAGGTTGCCATCACGAAAGAGAGAGAAAGAGACGTGAGTAGCATCACCCAAAAAATACTGGCTAGACTGACCATTTGAGGATTGTATCCTCCCTACAGCACCCCCTGGTGGAAGAACCTGCCAGCACAAGAGTTTGAAATCACCCCAGTCTTCCGCTGCTCATAATGTTCCTGGTTATGCTTTTCCCCGGCTTGCTCTCTCTACCACTTTCTGGCTGCAGGATTGTACAGTTCCCCAGCACCCTCAACAAGGTGGACACCGAGCGAGCCATAGCGAGCGCCTTTCGCATGTGGAGCGATGTTTCTCCCCTCAGCTTCCGGCGCTTGGCCCCTACCCAGCTGGCAGACATCACTATAGGTAGGAGCTGTATAATGAACCCATCCCTAATGCAATATTACTGTGTCAGGAATATGTTGCCTAAGGCACCTGCCATTGCACACCAGTCTGGAGGGGCCGCTGCCCTAATTCTGCCCATCACCCCATTCCCTTACTGTTGGTCATTTTCCCACCAGCTCCTCTGTCACTGCAGAGAGCAGTTTCCTAGTCGCTTTTCATATTCCAGGTGGCAAGTGAAGCTGTTGCTTCTAGAAACAGTTTTGAGGAGCAGGTAAGAACCTCAGGCGCTCCCAGCTGCTGCAGCAAGACAAAGGCCCATCGAGTTCAGCATCCCTGCTCTTGCAGTGGCTGAATAGAAATCATAGAATAGAATAGAATAGAATAGAATAGAATCATAGAGTTGGAAGAGACCACAAGGGCCATCGAGTCCAACCCCCTGCCAAGCAGGAAACACCATCAGAGCACTCCTGACATATGGTTGTCAAGCCTCTGCTTAAAGACCTCCAAAGTAGGAGACTCCACCACACTCCTTGGCAGCAAATTCCACTGTCAAACAGCTCTTACTGTCAGGAAGTTCTTCCTAATGTTTAGGTGGAATCTTCTTTCTTGTAGTTTGGATCCATTGCTCCGTGTCCGCTTCTCTGGAGCAGCAGAAAACAACCTTTCTCCCTCCTCTATATGACATCCTTTTATATATTTGAACATGGCTATCATGTCACCCCTTAACCTCCTCTTCTCCAGGCTAAACATGCCCAGCTCCCTTAGCCGTTCCTCATAAGGCATCGTTTCCAGGCCTTTGACCATTTTGGTTGCCCTCCTCTGGACACGTTCCAGTTTGTCAGTGTCCTTCTTGAACTGTGGTGCCCAGAACTGGACACAGTACTCACAGAACTGTAGAGTTGGAGGGGACCCTGAGGATCATCTAGTCCAACCCCCTGCAATGCAGGAATATGCAGCTGTCCCCTACATGGATCGAACCTGCAACCTTGGCATTATCAGCACTATGCTCTAACCAAGTGAGCTATCCGGGCTGATGCCTATGTGAAGCCCCCAGGCAGGACCCATGGGCAACAGCAACTAGCATTCAGAGCCTTATTGCCTTTGATAGGGCAGGTATATCTTAGAAGGGGTTGCGATCTTCTTGTCTCCAAGATCTACCGTATTTTTCGCTCTATTAGATGCACCAGACCACAAGACGCACCTAGTTTTTGGAGGAGGAAAACAAGAAAAGAAATATTCTGAATCTCAGAAGTCAGAACAACAAGAGGGATTGCTGTGAAGGAAAGCAGCAATCCCTCTTGCTCTTCTGGCTTCTGGGATAGCTGCGCAGCCTGCATTCGCTCCATAAGACGCACACACATTTCCCCTTACTTTTTAGGAGGGAAAAAGTGAGTCTTATAGAGCAAAAAATACGGTATTTCTGCATATCACATATGTGACTGTAGTGGTGCCATTTTGATTTTTATTCCACATGTGAAAACGCTCAAGGTTGGGACTGCCCTGGAAATATTAGAAAGTGCCTGTGATGGTGCCCAGATGCCGTGGGTTGGTCTGCCTTGTGCTCCCAGACGTGGATTTAGCTCAGCACAACTGGTTCCCCTGCCCTGGGCGTAGAGCTGAGGGAAGTGCCACAGGGCCTTGCAACTATGACACAAGGCGTGTGCAGAATGAAAGGCTAGAGGTGGGGGGACGGGGATGGGACGGGACACACAACCAAATGTTGACCTTGCACCACTGAAATTTGAAAGACCAAAGTCCACCCCTGGTGCTTCTCTACCTCCTCCCCCTCCCCTTTGCTACTGTTTTAACATCTCTTCCAAACTGCTTCTGGCGTAACCCAAAGAGCGGAAGAGAGACTTCCCCTGGCAGATTTATTACATCTGGGCTAGTTGGAGAAAGTTCAAAGGAGCTCAGCAGAGATGAAAAAGGCAGCAGAGGGAATGGAAGACACATGGAGAGAGGCAGCAGGAGTGGGATTTATTTCGCCTGGATGCAGGAGTGTGGGGGAGAACAAGAGAAAATGTTGGTCTAAATGGGTGATTGTTACTTAAACAGAGGGGCTGTAGGAGAATGACTTGTGTCTTGTGTTTCTGAAGGGAGATTTGGTAAGCGACAAATATCCAACATAAAATAAGTTGGGGATTCCTAGCCCTGCTTTGGTTCAAGGAAATGGTTTGTAGAGGTTGCCAACATGTTGCCTTCCAGATGTTGTAGGCAACCATTCCCATGGCCACTGGCCACTGGTCATGCTGGCTGAAGCCAATGGGAGCCTGATACATAACATTGGCTGTCCCTGGCTGAGAGTCTGGTGATGCTACATCTTTGTCCCATCTATGATTGTGGGATTCACACCTTTTCTCAGGTATTTTCTGTTGCATCAAGGCACCTGGGTCATAGGACAGGGGCTGAGAACCTATTCTCTTGACTACAATACAATGCTTCTTTCAATTCTGTGAGCTGCCCCAAGGGGGTGGTTGATGAAGGGCGATGTGTAAATTTAATAAATAAACATAATAAATAAAATAATCCTAATTTCAGCAGGGGAGAGGAACCACTGAGGGCATCAGGAATGGCCTCTGCAGGCACCATGTTGGAACACCCCCTACTCTAAGATAAAGACCATGTCTGTATTCATTTAGACTCGGCTTCTTGCACTTTTGCCAATCACTAGTAGGGAGGCTGGATAAATTTATTCACAACACACATACACCCCACGTGTTGTTAGACCCTTCTTCAGAGCCTCAAAATGCAAAGGAGAAAAGGCTCTGGTGTTAACGGATATAAGACCTTTAAAATGAAAGCACCATTTTTGTTCTTTCTGCTGCTTTCTTCTCTCTCTTCCTGCATTCCGATTCTATAGTTCTACAATTTCTCCCAGAGACCCCCTAAATTATGGCTTAGTTCTCAGTGAGGCAGGGAAACCTGATTCTGGCCTGTACCACTTCAGTTTGCTGGTGGGGGGGGGGGGAGGATCACAGGACTGAACGCTCCTCCAGAAAAAGTTCCAGCACACAGAAAATAAAAAATCTTGCCAGGTGGAATGGAATTGTTTTTATGTGGGCAAACATTCAATAAAAGGAGATTTCTTCAATAAAAGGAGATTTCTGAATGTCTCATATTTGCTTGGCTCCTGGTCTGCAGAACAGGGAAGCACGGCATTCTCTTACCCCACAAAAACAAAACGTAACACCTACCTCCATGGTTCTCTTAAACTGGTTCTGCTACCACCGTTCAGTCTAACTTATTCCCCCAGTAACCTGGCAGCTGTGAGGTACAGGAGTAATATTAAACCAGTCAGGTCCAGATACAATATTTAACAAAGGTATTTGAATAAATAAATTGAATAAATGAAATACTTGCATTTATTTATTACAAGATTATTCTGTGCCCAAGCTTATCTGGTCCCTTTAAAATAGCACTGGCTCTTTGGATGAGTCAACCCAAGAAGGTATAGGGTTATAAAGGCCAGGACTAGCTGCCTGAGAAACAGTTTCTACGCTAATGCAATTCTGGTTCTAAATGCAGCATAAGGAGTCGCTGTAGTATAGTGTATTTTAAAATGGGGTTTTAGAGTTTTTAGGGGTTTTTGAATGTTTTATGTAGTTTTGATGTAGTTTTATGTAGTTTTGTGGTAGTTTTATGTAGTTTTTCAATTTCATTGTTCCGCAAGGGACAATGACAATAAAGATATCGTAATCGTAAAAACTTGTAACTGTCACTTGAAATGGCAATTACTTATTGTCCCAGAACAGCTTGAAGGAAGCAGTTCATCCCCCCTATTAAAAACCCTTTAGCCAAATTACCGCTTTATTATCTCCACCCCCTGGTTAAACCTCACCAGCGGGATAACGGAGCCCTCCGCTGGAAAGCTCCTTTCCCAAGTGTTTACTGACCTGTACCGAAGCTCAGGTTTGCCTTGCTGCCCTGCCCTGGAAGTCTTCCCTCTGGTCCTCTTCCTACCAGTCACCAGAGGCTGACGTCCCACGCTGCTTCTCACGCCTCCCCTCAAGTGCTGCAGACGGGTTCCCCCACCGTCTCTTCAGCCTCTGTCTCGGGACGCAGCTCCATAGCTCATCTGGCAGAACACGAGACTCTTAATCTCAGGGTCCTGAGTTTGAGCTCCACGTTAGGCAAAAGATTCCTGCATTGAAAGGGGTTGGAGTAGATGGACCTTGGAGAACCCCTGTCTCACTCTACAATTCTATGATTCTAAGTCTTCTGCCACTAAGGCACTCCACCTGCCTCTCGGGTCTTCTTCCTCTGCTTCCTTTGATTCTCTGCTGTTTTCTTCTGGCTGACTCCAGCTAACTAACTCCTTTCTCCTCAGCTCCTGGCTATATATACACCATTCTTCTGGCCCCTCTTAGTCCAGCTCCAGCCAATCACACTGTCTAACTAAAAATTCCAAACCTGAACCCACCAATTGAAATATGAGTCCCTTCAAACCTTGTTATTCATAATGAGAATTCTGACACCAGCTGTCAGTTAAGGCCCCAAGTGACAGTTAAACGAACTTCTGCTGGACCAGAGAGAAGACTTCCCACACCAAATGCATTGCAATGCAGTTTACAATGCAGATGTTGGAAGACATGACACAATACCTGTTAAAGCTTATATCAAATGGATAGGATTTCGGCATGAAGGAAAAGGAAAAAGTTACAGAAGTCGGCCAAGTCCTCTTCAGATGTTCACACATCTTGGGTGGTAATCAACTTTTGTTGGCTTTTTGCAGTATAATAACGCTGCAGAGAGCTTGCTGGGGAGACCATGCATTAAAAAGAAAGGACTCAAAAATAACTTAAAGAAGGTTTTAATAAGAAAAACAAAAACTCCATTTACACTAAATATATTAACAAACAAACATGACCCAACCACCAACCCATCCCCCAGGGTAATGGGAGAGCTAGGTGCTGCTCCTTATATACTACACCCAGATGCTGACACACCTTAATCAAATGCAACTCAGCAGCACCTGCTATGTTTCACAGCTGTAAAGCTGGGTCTCGTTATCTTGCTCTGGCCCTTGCTCCGGCCCCTTAAAGACATACACATGGAGTGGAACAATGATGAACCTTTACATTTAAAGAAACCATTCAACATTTCCCCTGCGGTTCATCATTGCGGAACAAAAACATAAAGCATACTTTGTACATGTTTTTCATGTGTAACCTTTGGAAGTGCTTTAGTAAAAATGTCCACAATTTGATTGTCACCTGGAACATATTTAAATACAACCATTTCATCAGCAATTAGTTTCTTTACAAACTGTAAACGTAACCTTAAGACTCTAGTGCGCTGCGTATTGGTCTCTGAACACAGGATAGCAAGTCCGCTCTGGGAATCAAGGTAAACTTTTACTGGTAGTGTTACTTGCATCTGTAGGTCTGCAAATACTTGCAGATACCATTCTACATCACGAGTGGCCTGAACGCATGCACATAATTCACTCTCTGTTGTGGAGAGACAAATAATGGTTTGTGTCTGGGACTTCCATTCAAATGGACAACCGTTATAACAAAACACCATACCAGACACACCCCTGCAATTATTTTGTTCCACTGCATGAGATGCATCGCAGAAAATTTCAAAACCTTTGTCAATACTTGTTGTAAACTGCAACCTATAATGTTTGGTATGTTTAAGGTACATCACCACTCTCTTAAGAGCAGAAAAACATTGCGTAGTGGGCTTTTCCACATTGTGATGCATCTTTTAACAAAAGCTTAACTGTTTCATATTTTACACTTGGTGAATAGCATAAATCATAATCTTCGCCTGGAATTTGCTGAAAGCCCCTAGCAACTAGTCTTGCCTTGTACCTTACAACTTCATTTTTGTCATTCATTTTAACTCTATAAACCCATTTTGAATCAATAAGTCTCATATCTGGGGTTTGTGGTACAAGAGACCAAGTGTTATGCTCTTTTAAAGAAGCTATCTCAGAGTTCATAGCTTTATACCAATTTACAGCTTGGTGCTTAGGTAAATTCTGAACATCATTGTAGCTTTTTGGCTCAAAAACCACCTTATTGGCATACACAGTATTAAAATGTTCATCTGCGAAACGTTGTGGCTTCTGCCTCTTTCTGTCTGAACGTCTCAGTCCGGAAGGAGAGTCAGACTCCTCAGACTTAATGGGACTGAGTGAACTACTAGTTTCAGGTTGTAAATCATCATTGTCAGACTGAAGAGGTGCCTGTAGGCTAAGCTCACGGTCAGAAAACTCAAGAGAATCTAACCTCCCCTCAGGTGCCTGTGACTTTAAGTCAAACAAATTATCAGATTCAACAGGCTTTTTGTCTTTTTCTATTAATTCAGAATCACCATTTCCTCCTCCTCCTGCTGCTGCTTCCTCTTCTTCCTTAGTATCATTTATACCATCAGTATCTTGGAAAACAGCAACCCCATTCCAATTTACAGTTTGTATCATGCTTCTGGTAATATGAAATTTGCCAGTTGCTGGTATGTAAATTCTGTACGCCCCCTGCTGGTAGCCCATTAATTTTCCCTGAACACTACGTTCACCCAATTTCTGCTTAGCAGGATAATGCATAATTACATCTGAACCCCAAATGCGTAGGTATTTCAGATTAGGGCATTTTTTAAACAACTTCTCATAGGGGGTGACATCTAAACCAGAATGATAACTGCGATTTCTAACATAACAAAAAGCATGGAAGTGCTTCAGCCCAAAAGTCTTTGGGCAGATTAGCATCGTGCAGATAAGTTTTAACCCCTGCCTGCAAGTCACGCTGCACAACTTCAACAAGCCCATTTTGCCAGGGACTTCGGGGGCAAGATAACTCATGAGTGGTCCCCTGCGCTTCCAGGAATTTCTCAAAATCCTCAGAAACAAATTCCCCGCCCCGGTCAGAAAACAGGTTCTTAATAGGTTTGTTAAAGTGCGTTTTTACCCAGTTGCAAAAAACCTTGTACTTCTCAAATGCTTGGGACTTCTCAGCTATTGCATAAGTCCAACAGTATCTACTATACTGGTCTATGAGAGTAAGCCAGTACTTAGAACCTCCTAATGATGGTGGGAGTGGCCCAACTAAATCACAATGTACACGCTCAAATGGCTCAGTTACTTTCCTATCTGAGCACCTACCCTTGCGTGCAACCTTAATCTTATTCTTGCAACAGGATAGACACTGCATAAAGAATTTGCATGGTTTTAAGTTGAGGCCATTGACAATATTCTTTGTCTTAATTACATCAGCAAAATTCAGGTGTCCCAGAATTCTGTGCGCCTCGTGGACACACCCAGAATGTGGCCTTACATTCCTCAACCCCTGGCTTAACTGTGCTGCTCTGCAATTTATAGGCGATTGGGAGTAGGTGCGAAAATACAGTCTATATAAACCATCAGATTCCCAGGCATACAATAGACGTTTGTTCCCTTCAAAAAACTCACACATTGACTTTAAGAAACGCACAGTTATGCCTTGACGAGCAAAGCACCTTACTGATAATAAATTGTCCATTGACGGGCAGTAAATGCAGTTCGCTATTGTAATGTTTAAAGAGTCAAGTTTAACGGTACCCCTGCCAAGCGACTGCAAGACTTGTGAATTGGCTAAATGTACATTACCAGTTTCCTCTTCAAAAGAAATAAACAAGCTTCGATCATTGCAGATATGCCAAGATGCTCCTGAGTCGATAACAAAAGACTTCCACTTGTCATCTTTAATTCTTTTACGATCTTTAGTCCGAGCGTGAAAAGCTCGCGGCTCGTTTCTGTCTCTACTATACGATGCCGGCTGCTGGGCTGACGACCGTGATTGACGAACAGAAACAGGCTTGGGAGTACTTTGCTTTCTTTTGGATCTGCAGTCCCTTGCAAAATGTCCTTGCTTATTGCAGAACCAACAACGCTTTGCAGCTTTAAATGCAGTTGTATCACCACAGGTTTGCATATGGCGTTCCTCATTCTTTCTGGAAACAGGAGTGCTTATGGCACAAGCCTCCCTTCTATCCAACTCGCCCATTAATCTTGCCGTTACCCCTTCCACAGTTAATTGTGCTGGTGGAACGGCAGATATCTGGCTAGCTATACCATCAAAGTCCTCATTAAGGGAACAAAGGATGATAAAAACATACTGAATATCAGGTATCTCCATGTCCCTTCGAATTAACTCGCCGCGTATTGCCTCCAGACGTCTCAAGTGTGCTGCCAAATCACCACCAGGCTGCAACTTCGTCTGGTACAACTGCTTGAAAAAGGTCAATGCAGACGCTGACTCTTTTCTAACATGCACTGCTGCAAGACTGTCCCACATTTCTTTGGCAGTTTTCTTATTTCTTATATAGACTACTTGCTGGTCGCTGACTGCCAAATTAATTATCGCCCTGGCTTTTGCATCTCCTTTCGACCAAGCATTAGTTACAGGGTCAGGAGGGTCATCAGTTACATAGGTCCATACTTCTCTAGAGGTCAAAAGCGCCTCCACCCGAAAAGACCATAAACTATAGTTCTCATCTGTTAGCTGTGGGAAGACCAGAGCCTTCTCAGCTTCAGGAACCCGGTCAACCATTCTGGAACTCTTCCAGACCCACAGAACTACGCTAACAGGAGAAGGAGTTTTCAAACCTTTTTTAAATTCCAAAAATATGCAGTCATCCACTCAGCAGCTGGGCCCATAACCAAAGATGTTGGCTTTTTGCAGTATAATAACGCTGCAGAGAGCTTGCTGGGGAGACCATGCATTAAAAAGAAAGGACTCAAAAATAACTTAAAGAAGGTTTTAATAAGAAAAACAAAAACTCCATTTACACTAAATATATTAACAAACAAACATGACCCAACCACCAACCCATCCCCCAGGGTAATGGGAGAGCTAGGTGCTGCTCCTTATATACTACACCCAGATGCTGACACACCTTAATCAAATGCAACTCAGCAGCACCTGCTATGTTTCACAGCTGTAAAGCTGGGTCTCGTTATCTTGCTCTGGCCCTTGCTCTGGCCCCTTAAAGACATACACATGGTGTGGAACAATGATGAACCTTTACATTTAAAGAAACCTTTCAACACATTTTACTGCGAATAGACTCATTGGAAATAATGCCTCAAACTTAGCCAGGGTTGTTAATTTCAGTGGGTCTACTCTGAGTTAAAGTTAGTTGAACACCACCTGTTGGATTCCACGATACCAATCGCAGACTCACAAGTAACTCAAGTCCAAGCAAAATCTGACTGACTGCGCAAATTTGGTCTCCTCCACCAAGGGCTCCCTGCTGATGAGCAGAGATTTGGCAGTGGGCTGTGGGAGAATCATGTAGTTCAACCTCCTGCAATGCTCTTGTGGTCCCTTCCAACTCTACAAATTCTATGTTTGTGGCAGTGGCCCAAAGGGCCACAATCAATACAATAATGTGTATCCCTGTAAATTCTTGAGTATCCTTCTGATAGAGAAGTTATGGTAGCCTGTCACTTTAAGAAACTGCTGATTCTGCAAGTTGCCCCCTCCCCCAATTGGGGCAGAAATACAGCTAATATGTAAATCACAAAGATACAGCATAAAGCTAGAACATAAGTTGCTACATGATGCAAATGGCTACACGTAACACAGGTTCCCAACATGCACACTAACACAATGTATTCATGCAGGGTCATAGCAGAACACAGTGGGAATCAGAGCTTAGTCAGCAGAAACAGCCAATGCTTATGCGTATGGTTAGTCCAACAACTTAAATGAGGTAATGATGTATATGATTGGTGGAAATTGAAATACTTTCTTTGAAACTTTATAAATACCACTGCCCGAACCACTGGGAAGGACTGCAACCTTAGCGGAGCTATCCCATTGTAACCTATTGCTTTGCAGTAAGCAACGTTGGACTCCTAACTCCTCTCGTTTCTGAGTTTTATTGGCGTAAACTCAGGAGATAAGCTGTTTTCTGGCTTACGTCATGTTTAGTTGGAATCTCCTTTCTTGTAACTTGAATCTATGGGATCGAGTCCTCACCTCCGCAGTTTACTAGATGGTATTAGATTGGCCTGATCACTGCAGATGGTGACAGCAGTCACGAAATCAAAAGACGCCTGCTTCTTGGGAGAAAAGCGATGGCAAACCTAGACAGCATCTTAAAAAGCAGAGACATCACCTTGCCAACAAAGGTCCGTATAGTTAAAGCTATGGTTTTCCCAGTAGTGATGTATGGAAGTGAGAGCTGGACCATAAAGAAGGCTGATCGCCGAAGAATTGATGCTTTTGAATTCTGGTGCTGGAGGAGACTCTTGAGAGTCCCATGGACTGCAAGAAGATCAAACCTCTCCATTCTTAAGGAAATCAGCCCTGAGTGCTCACTGGAAGGACAGATCGTGAAGCTGAGGCTCCAAGACTTTGGCCACTTCATGAGAAGAGAAGACTCCCTGGAAAAGACCCTGATGTTGGGAAAGATGGCGGGCACAAGGAGAAGGGGACGACAGAGGACGAGATGGTTGGATAGTGTTCTTGAAGCTACCAGCATGAGTTTGACCAAACTGTGGGAGGCAGTGGAAGACAGGAGTGCCTGGTGTGCTCTGGTCCATGGGGTCAAGAAGAGCCGGACATGACTAAACGACTAAACAACAACAACATTAGATTGGCCTAGGACTGCTGGGAGCTGCTGTTCAGAACACACCAGGTTGGCAAATCCTCTGCCAGGTTCTCTCTCTCTCTCTCTCTCTCTCTCTCTCTCTCTCTCTCTCTCTCCTTATCTTACCTTGCTGGATTGTTGGGATAAATGATGGAAACTTTGTGCACTGTGTTATGGGAGCAAATGCTGGCAATAACCAAGCCCTCTGTCTTCTTGGCTGCCGCCAAGCAGGTTTCTACACGTTCAACCACACCGACTGCTGGTTCTCCCCGCTGCACCCTTGCTTCGATGGGCTCAATGGGGAGCTGGCCCATGCCTTCCTCCCTCCCCGCGGCGAGATCCACTTCGACAATCACGAATTTTGGATTCTGGGACGCTCCCGCTTCAGCTGGAAGCAAGGTACCGTGCACAAAGTAGCGCCTACACGTTTTGGTGAGGGCAAGAGCGTGGGTGGTTTTTGCTATGGGGTGCGGAACCAAATGTGGCCCCCAGGCCTCTCTAGCTGGCCCTTGGAGAGGAGGCCACGCCCCCTCTCTGCAGACCACAACTCTGCAACTGTCTCAAATGTCTTTGCTTGCCTGAACTGTGATATTGCCTCTGACTTACCTGAACGGAAGGAGTCTCTGTATGTAGAAACACTTGACTTTAGTGTGGCTTGAATGCACCTTACTGTACAAAGCAGGGGACACATTCACCCCATGTCAACTCTCCAGGGGCTGCATCCAGCAGTGAATGTGGCCACTGGCTCTTGCACAGACACTCAGATACGCAGCCCACCCGCTGACCCCATGCAGATCTGTTGAGGGCTGGAGCCTAACAACACCACTATTTTGAAATATTAAGTGGTATATTAATGCCTTCCAATAAACACATTTGGAAGCCTAAAGGTTCTCCATCCCTCTCAGAAGAGAGTGAGGCTGGTGGGATGTTGTTCCAGAGGTTCCTATAACTTTCTGCATGGGCTTTTCTTTGGAGCTGGCCTGCGGAGATGCCAGACAAAGGTGGCAGAGGAATTCTGGTCCTCTTCTTCTTTTTCTCTTGCCTTCTCTCTTTGGCAGGCGTCTGGCTGAATGACCTGGTGCAAGTAGCAGCTCACGAGATTGGCCACGCCCTGGGGCTCTGGCACTCCCGGGACGCCCGCGCCCTCATGCACCCCAACGCCACCTACAGTAGGACGTGGCGCATTGGCCAGGATGACGTCTGGGCCATACAGCGGCTGTACGGTGAGGAGCACACCTGGCAGGCGGTTCCAAACCAGTAAGCTCCAACATCTGGTACCAGTAGACTTCCCTGTTCAGCTTGGGAGCACCTGCACTGCTACGGGGCAACTGTGCGGAGATTGTCACTCCTTTGCTCATGCCTCACTTTTTCTCGGGTGCTGAAACGGGATGGGCTGCCCCCTGTTTCACAATATGTACACTATACAATATGTAGGATAAGCACAGGGACAATTCACAACAGCTGTTATTGGTGGTAATAATATAACCCTCCTAGATTAGCTCTGTAGTGGATTTGTTAAATTGTGCAAGCAGGCAGCTGTAGGCCAGAGGCAGAGGGAGTCAGCGATCCAGCTCACAGTCTTATGCAGCTGTTTCTGTTATCAGAATCCTTTTAGCAAACTTTCCCAGCCTACCTCCAAACTCCAGTTTTGATTTCTGCCCAAATGCAAACTTGTTTCATCCCTCTCAGCCCTTAATCTGAGACTGACTTTCAGCTCCAGTTGAGGCAGGAAGGGGGAATACCTCTCCAGCTGGCTTGGGCAGGTTGATGGCCTGTTTTGGACTAGGTTGCAAGAAGGCTTGGAATAGTATGTCTACAACTCCTGTTGGGCCAGAGCTAAAAGTCGGCACTTGTGAGTTTGGATGACCACAGAGGAGCAGTCATGCTAGTCTGCTGTAGCAAAAAATATTGTGGCACCTTACAGCCAAACAGGTTTATTATGGTTTTGTAGACCATAGTCCACTTCATCCAATCCAGGATGGCTACATTCTCTCTCCACTGTCAGAGGCTCTGAGTACCAGTTGCTGGATATCTCAAGTCAGGAGTTGTTGCGCTCAGGTTTTTTGCATTGAGACATCTGGTTGGCCACTGTGAGAACAGGATTCAGGAGAACTTGATGGGCCTTTGGTCTGATCAAGCAGGGTTCATTTTCTTATCTTAAGCTGGCAGGTGTTATATACACACAGGTGTAGAGAAAAACAACTCAAACAGTGAAGGGAAGTGAAAATGAAATGTAAGGATTTCATCAAAGTTTAAATGTGTGCAAAATTAAGAACTGCGAGTTAATCAACATTTGTAGTGAGATGGAAAACTGTATCACTATTTAAGCCAGAATTGACAGAAATGAATTTCTTCATATATTTTAATTCAGCACACACACACACACACACACACACACACACACACACACACGTATATATACATATATATATTCAGCTTCATATATTTTAATTCAACTTGAAACCTCCTCTGCTCCCTGAAGCCAGATCTATTTCAACCAAGGTATAGACACAGCTGCTTTATGTGTGATCCCCCCCTCCTCAATTTGCAGGCTGTGTGGATGAGAAGAGGCAGTGCCAGCTGTGGGCCAAAAAAGGCTTCTGCACACACCGACGGCGAGCCTTCATGAAGAAGCACTGCCCCAGGATCTGTAATGCCTGCTTTGGTGAGACCGGGAGCTCCTTGCTGCTCTGCAGTGGGCTCTCTGATTTTTTTTGAAGGGGGAGTGAGGGTTTGTTGTGCAAGAGCTCCAAATCAGCTTCAATTACGTAACCTGAATTTGAATCCCACCCCAAAATAGCAACAGTCATGTCTGTCTCTTTCTTACAGAGCACCCTGCGGCCACCACCGCCTCCTCCCTGCCTGTTTGGCCGTCGCACGTTCACACCAGATACATTTCCAAGGGCAAAGTCATCACCTTCCGCTGTGGACTGAACTCTTCCAGGTTGCACTTGCAAGCCAGGTGAGAACGCCTGTGTGTATTCTCAAACAGACTCTGCAACACTGGCCAGTGCGGTAAATAATATTTGCCTCCTGACCTGAGCACAATGCGTGTTTCTTTTAGAGCTCTTTTTCTTCGCTGCCACCACCCTGCTTCTCACAGGGACACATGGAGTCCAGACAGTTGTTAACATAAACAAATAATCAAGTTTATTCTTAAATGCAGGAGTAAGCGTATGGTTTCGGTTTATTTTTCTCTTGTCAGTTTCTTAAATCTTAGTTCCTACAACTTCAAACTGAATTATTCCCAACTATCTATCTAACTCCCTAACAATTCCTCTCACTCTCTCACAATACAACTCAACCAACCCACTACGTATTCCACCCTCTTCCTTCTCCAACACCCAAGCCTCAACTCCCAACTGACAACCCTCAACTCCCAACTCCCAACTCCCAAACCTCAACTCCCAACTCCCAAACCTCAACTGCCAACTCCCAAACCTCAACTGTCTTTTCAAAACCTCCCACTCTATCTTTTACTCCCCCCTCGCATTCTCACTGGCCAATCACATCACACCCATTTTTAACTCTTTCCTTGGTGCATCCTAGGGGCAAACGCCACAGTAAGAAACCCTGTGATTTCTCTCCCACCCTGCCCAAAAGGCTGCAGCAATCCAGCCACCTGCCCACCTCCCTAACCCAACTTCTCTCTGTGGCCAGTGGGACAATATGGTGGGCATGAGGTTGGGGTGGTCGGCAGTGGGGTTGTAGGCAAGATATAGGAGAGACATCTCCCTTCACTGCATGCTGAGAGCACAGTCCAAAATATGTTCCAAAACATTTAAAGCAAGCATGGGAACCTTTTGTTATAAGAATTCTAAGGTCCCAAATATAAAACAAACGTTAATAAATGTACAAGGCAAGCACATACATAAGTATATAAGCCACAGTGTCTGAAATAGTACAGGAGAGCAATTCTGAAGTCATTTTGACTCTCCCAAACCATTTTGATTACAGGTAGGTAGCTGTGTTGGTCTGCTGTAGTCGAAACAAAACAAAAAAATTCCTTCCAGTAGCACCTTAGAGACCAACTAAGTTTGTTATTGGTATGAGCTTTTGTGTATCTGAAGAAGTGTGCATGCACATGAAAGCTTATACCAATGACAAACTTAGCTGGTCTCTAAGGTGCTACTGGAAGGAATTTTTTTATTTTGTTTAAACCATTTTGACTCCCAAATTGTCCTCAATATATTTCTCTGCAAGGAGGGAGAAAATGGGGAAGCCTTCCCTTTGTCTTTTTGCTTACAAATCCTGTCTTAAGGGCATATTTGTGTATGAATCGGATAAGCTTGTGACCTGTATTCAAAAACTAAAAGTATTAACCATCACAAAAGAATGGCCAGACTACCCAGGTAAAGCAATCAGTGACCATTAATAGGTATCCTGGCAGACAGGATTTCTGCTGTAGATTGCCTCCTTCTGTGATGTATGTATGATGTTTTAGGGGGTGGTGGTCTTGAGCTACAGGGTGGGCAATTTCAAAAGTCTATATGAGGGCTTGCACGCCAGTGTTCAGGGTTCTCTCCTCCCTCCTGTGTGTGTTGAGTGGGGACCCTGTTGCAACAGTTTAATAAAGTTCAGGCTTACTATCCGCTTTGCTTCTCAACATTCTCTGGTTGGCCTCTGTTATTTTCTCCCACCAAAAGGGAACCCACTTAAGGACTCTATATGGGCTCTTGGATACCCCATAAGGGAAAAGGAACAGGTTTTTTCCTATAACACTTTGTTCCCAGGGCAGCAGGACTGAACCCCAAAGTGCAGGAGGCCAGACAGGAAGTGACCAGGGCACCCCCTTCCCCCCACTTGCATGGAATTAGGCCAAGGACCACATGGAATTTTGTCAACGGCCACGTGTGGTTCTTGGGTCACTGGTTGCCCACCCCCGATTTAAATTGATGGCACTCTCACACCCCTGCCAAACTTTATGCTGGGATTCATAGAATCAAAGAGTTGTAAGGAACCCCAAGGATCATCTTGTTGAACCCCCTGCAGTGCTGGAACATGAATCCATACAAAGATCGAACCTGCAACCTTGGCGTTATCAGCACCACACTCTAAACAACTAAGCCAGGGGTCAGCAAACTTTTTCAACAGAGGGCCGGTCCACTGTCCTTCAGACCTTGTGGGGGGCTGGACTATGTTTTGGAGAAGAAAAATGAACGAATTCCTATGCCCCACAAATAACCTAGAGATGCATTTGAAATAAAAGCACACATTCTACTCATGTAAAAACACGCTGATTCCCAAGACCGTCCGCGAGCTGAATTTAGAAGGTGATTGGGCCGGATTTGGCCCCCCGGGCCTTAGTTTGCCTATGCATGAACTAAGCTAACTGGTCTTTGCTTGCTGTCACTTATGGCAAGTGTTAAGGTCTTATTGTTTAATAAGTTATTGGTTAATATAAGGCAAGGTTACTCACTTTGCAGGTCCAGAGCAGGACGCTGTTAGCCTGCTCATAGATGAACACACAGCAATGTAGGAAAACGAGAGGAGCCACAAGCTAAAGGGTGGAGTGTTCGCTCCAACCCGCAAGAACTGGAGACAATATTTAACTCGCAATTACCAGTTACTGCAGTGAGCACCAGACCTCAACATTATCACATGTGGATAAGTCCCTAATGAAACAAGGCGCTGTTAGGTGACAGAATACATATGGGAGGGTAATCCCACATTTCCCTAGCCTGAAGTAGGGAAGTTTGCCATGCTAGCATGTGAAATGCAGAGGAGCAGATGGATGTTGAAATATACTCAGAGTCGAGTGTGGATTTCATGCTCTTTATTCAGCTCATTTATTCAGCGAGGAATGGAAGTTCCCCCAAAATGTCTGCTTTATATACATTATTTACACAATGGGCCCCACATGATTGGCTAATTCTGGGATTCTCCTGTAGGCCAATCAGGTTGCGGATTCACTTCCACCTGGAGCTGGATTGGGTGGCTCCTGCGGACCAATCAGACTGCTGCATTCTGGATCCTATTGTTCTAGGACCAATCAGACTGCTGCATTTTGGATCCTATTCAACTCAGTACATAACAGATGTGGTTTTGGTGAGGATGCGAATTGTGGGGCTGAGCTAGTCCCCTCCTTCTGACTCCTGCCTTTTCCTGCTTCCAGCTGGTATAAAGATGGAGAGCCTCTCTCTCACTCGCTGCCAGGCTTCGAATTGCTGCCCAGCCAGGATCTGCGAGTTGTCGCCACTGAGTTCAGCGAAGGGAGGTACGCCTGTTTGATCCGCCACGGCAGCAGGACTCTCCGGGTTAATTCCTGGCAGATAAAGCTCAAGCCCAGAAGTCCTTTGCCTCCCATGATGGACGTACAGGGGAGAGCATGAACAGGAGCAGCATTGTGTGAGGTGTGTTTATAGTCCTAGCTGGCTTGGCACTACCCACATGGACCTGGCATGGCATCAGTCAGTCAGCCACTGCAGGCTCTGGTCTGGACTCACCTGCTCTGTTGCCAGATATCTTGATTCGGGAGGTCCTGTGGGGAATAACATGTCCAGATTTTGGTACAGAACCTGGATGATGTGTTATTTGTCTTCTGAACCCACTGAGTTTTCACCTAATCACATCCAGAGGCAATAAGTTGAGTGTGTGGTGTCCCACTAATTTGGGGACAGGGTTAGAGTCACCTCAAGATTGTACCTGAGGCCTTCTGCATGCAGAGCAAATTCTCTGCTACTGAGTCTCACAACTCTTGCCACTTAAAAAAAAACCTGTTGAAGCCAACATTATTCCAAGACCTGCAGCAGAGGTGGGGAACTTGTGGTCTGCCTGATGTTGTTGGGCTCCAATTCTCATCAGCCCCAGCCAGCTTGCCTAATGGTCAGGGAAGATGGGAATTGGGAGTCCAACAACATATGGAAGGCCACTGGTTCTCCATGTGTGTGCTATCCCTGAGGAAAAAATCATAGAATCATAGAATCATAGAATCATAGAGTTGGAAGAGACCACAAGGGCCATCGAGTCCAACCCCCTGCCAAGCAGGAAACACCATCAGAGCACTCCTGACATATGGTTGTCAAGCCTCTGCTTAAAGACCTCCAAAGGAGGAGACTCCACCACACTCCTTGGCAGAAAATTCCACTGTCAAACAGCTCTTACTGTCAGGAAGTTCTTCCTAATGTTTAGGTGGAATCTTCTTTCTTGTAGTTTGGATCCATTGCTCCGTGTCCAATACTTCATTTCAGTACACAGAGCAATCCCCAAGCCATCTAGGCTCATTTTGGAAAACTTTTCCCAATAGTTGTTTCACTCACAAATTCTTCAAATCCTGTTAATAGATAAACCTCTGCAAAACTGGTCTGGCAAGTATTTGTTTAAGCCAAAGCAGATCGATTGAAAGAGCATCTTCTGTCTATTTCAAAGGAATGGACCAGACTAGCAAGGAAAGACAATCAGCAAACATTATCACCCATCTTGACAGACAGGAGACAAGCTACACTCTCAAATTTCTGTAGTTGACCGCCTTTTTCTGTGATGCTTGTACGATCCTTTTGGGTGGCCTTTAGCTAAGGGGCTGGGCAATTTCTGAAGCCTTTAAAAGTTATTACTCTCCTTTGTTCAGGTCCTCACATCCTTGCAAGGGCGGGGGGGACTCTGTTGCAACAGAAAATTAAAGATCTTCCTTTTTAAATTTCTACTGGTTCCTGCCTCCACTCATGTTTCTCTGACAGACTTGGGGGGCACTGAGTCCCTTGATGGAGAGCTGGGCTGTAAATGCCAACCCCATTCCCCCCCCCATGCCAGGAATCGGGGCCTCCTTCCGCATGCCAAGCAGAGCTCTGGCTTTTGCCCTATGGAATCCTCCCATGAACACTGCCAATCTTCATTTGCCCTCTCTATGGGCTGCTCCATGGCAACTTCTGGAATCTGGCTGCCTCACACCTGTATTGCCTGAGAACAATCGTCATTTACCTCCAGTCCTTGAGAAACAGGTAGGCAGCTCAGGTCCCCATCTTGCATAGGAATTTATAGGCTTTGGGTAGCTTCTGAGTTCCTAGAGAAATCACACTGGCCTTTTCAGCTGGCAGATGAAGACTTATTTGTTCTTACAGGATCTGGGAACTGACTGTTTTTTAAGGAATGGGCTGATGTGGTGATGTTTTTATTGTAATGTTTTAATAAAGCACATACACACACTTCTGTTAATGTCCAACTGTTTTTTAATGATTGATTTCCCCCTGTGTTTTAGCTGTTTCTAGTTTATCAGCAAGCTTCATTGAATCCGTATGGGGGTGGGCAGGAAATGGGATACAGTGGTACCTCGGGTTAAGAACTTAATTCGTTCTGGAGGTCTGTTCTTAACCTGACGCACCACTTTAGCTAATGGGGCCTCCTGCTGCCGCTGCGCCGCCGAAACACGATTTCTGTTCTCATCCTGAAGCAAAGTTCTTAACCTGAGGTAATATTTCTGGTTTAGCAGAGTCTGTAACCTGAAGCGTATGTAACCCAGGTACCACTGCATAAATAAATATAATGATAATAATCTCAACATTTTCTAGAAGGTCAGAAGGAATTTCCCACCCACATTTTATCTTCTTTTTAATTTTAAAATATTTCCTCCCATTATTTCTTTTTAAAAAATTCTTTCAGTGTACAACACTATAAAGATAAATAGTGATATATCCCACTCATTAAACAAACTCATCTGATAGTGTGTGCGGTATAAATATGAGAATATATTCTTCATTCTATAAGCGGAGGTATGGCATTTGCCTCATGTTGTTGCTTGACTAATGTTTCCTAGAGATCATTCACGACGCAGCACCTGACAGATTAAATTGCTTCAAGGTATGATGAAGTTATATTGAATACAGAAGTTCCTGGAATGCCAAACATAGCAGCCTTTGTGTGATGCAATTGTAATCTGAAGCAAACGGAAACTTCTCAAGTAATCACCGTGCTAAAAAGAGCTCAGTGCAAAGGTATCTAGCTTGCTTCCATCCTGTGCTAGTCTTTTGAGTCTCTTTAGAATATGGTAATTTCTTTTTACTTTATTATTAATTTTATTATGAAACAATAAGTACCACAAGCTAACAGGTAAGATGAATATATAACAAATATCAGAAAGCACATTTTGCAAAGAATTTGGGGAAATGACAAATTTGCAAATAATATTCAATTTCGGTGGATATTTTGCTCTTCTAAAGGTCCCAACCGGGTACAGTGGTACAGTGGCTATCACTGAAGCCAAGGAGCCTGCATTCGCTCCATAGGACGCACACACATTTCCCCTTAATTTTTGGAGGGGGAAAAGTGCGTCCTATAGAGCGAAAAATACAGTATGTGGCCAAAGAATGCAAAGGTTTAGGGTTGGAATGGGTAAATGCCGGTGCAAACTTAAACATGGTCTACTCAGACAAGAAACAAGTGCACTTGAGTTAAGTTGGACTTACTCCCACGTAAGTGAACATCAGGCTGAAAGGCTAAATATGTTTCTGATCCATGCCATTTTTCTTTCATGTGCTCACCAATAAAGATTTTCCGTTGATCTTCAATTATTATTATTTTTCATCCACATAAAAAATCATACCATCTGGCCTGATGAGGAGTTCTGGAGAACACATAAGCTTACACACTATTTTGTGACATTTTGGCTAGCCTAACGTGGCTTCTGGAATATTTCAACATTTTCGCTCAAAATGTGTATATCTTAATGTACTTGGATGCATTTTCTGAGCTGCAGAACATTAAGGAAATGCAAAAACTGGTGGATGACCAAGTTATGCAGATTAGTCCAATGTGTGCTCAACTTGCATCAGTAAGTCACAAAAAGGTCAACTTCCCCACTTATACCTGGGAGAGAAGACTGCTACACACTGTTAACTATATTAAATCTAAAGAATGTACTTTTTTTTGGAGGGGTAGCCTGGATGTCTTCTGAGGGATCCCCTACAGCCATGCAATTCTTGATGGTAAGATTGAGTTTTGGTCAGCAGAAGAGTGATGGAACAAGCAGAATGGACACGGACTGTAAAAGTGTTGGTGCTAACCTATAAAGCCCTAAATGGCCTCGGCCCAGTAAACCTCAAGGAGTGTCTCCACCCCCATCGTTCAGCCCAGACACTGAGGTCCAGCTCCGAGGGCCTTCTGGTGGTTCCCTCACTGTGAGAAGTGAGGTTACAGGGAACCAGGCAGAGCGCCTTCTTGGTAGTGGTGCCCACCCTGTGGAACACCCTCCCATCAGATGTCAAGGAAATAAACAACTATCTGACTTTTAGAAGACATCTGAAGGCAGCTGTGTTTAGGGAAGTTTTTAATGTTTGAAATTTTATTCTATTTTTAGTCCTCTGTTGGGAGCCGCCCAGAATGGCTGGGGAAACCCAGCCAAGTGGGCGGGGTATAAATAATAAACTGATGATGGTGGTGGTGATGATGAAAGGTCTGGCAAAAGTCAGCCACCATTCTTTTGCTAGGGAGATGTTTCTCCATGGATAGGCTCTTGTGGAAGGCAAAAGCCATATGTGAAGCACGATGTGGTTGCCCCGCTCTGCTGGCTGGAGGTGATGTCATCAAAGTGCACCAGAGAAAGAAGTGGGAGGGGAAGGTGTTTTGTCTTGAACAGAGATAGACCAACCAGATCTCTGTGAGAATATCCAAAGCCATGGCTTTGGTTCTCTCTCACTGCCTCCAATCCAGCTTAGGTCAGGACTCAGGAGCACAATACCTCAAGGACTGCCTCCCCCCATATGAACAAACCCAGACCTTGCAATCACAATTTGAGGCCCTTCTTCATGTGCCTACCCCACAAGAGGTCCAACATACCCTTCAACTGCCCTGATTAAATTGAGGCATCCCATTTTTAGGAGCTGCGCCCCCCAAAAACACAAGTTTTGGGTCAAAATGCCCAAGAGCCAGGGTAAAAAAAAAAGTTTGTTTTGGGGCTCTGTTAACTCACACAGGTCACATTACTTGTGTGGGAACACAAGAAGGTATGGTTTTCAGCCTCAACACGCTGGAGGGTATGGTCCAGAGGGTGGCAACAGGGGAGCGGGCCTTTTCTGTGGTGGCCCCATTTGCAGAATGTTCTCCCCAGGGAGGCTCTCCTGGCACCTTCATTGCATATCTTTAGGCATCAGGCGAAAACTTTCCTCTTGTCCCAGATTTTTGGCCAATTAAATGTTCAGTGGCCTTTTAAACTGTGTGGGTGTGCAGGGTCTGATGGCAATTAAGACCTTCCTTGCTTTATCTGAGCATCTTGAATGTTCACACCTCACGTGCCAAAGGAGGACAGCCACATTCCTAGGCTATAAATGTGCCTGAAATGACCGCATAATTCTTCCCTGCTTAATTATAGCGTATCTCTGGGCAGCATCTCTCCGTATGATGTGATGGAAGGGTATAAAAGAGCACTGAGTCTTTTAAGAGAAACCAGGAAGTCAGCCCAGAACAAAGTCATTCATCTAACTCAGAGAGAACGGTCAGGTAAACATGGGGCCAAGTGAAGTTCTGGTTGCTGTGGTCATCTGTTGTCTGACTGTGCAGTTTGTAAAGCTCTTCTGGAAACACCGACGGCTCCCCCCTGGACCTCTTCCATTCCCTCTCATCGGAAGCCTGTGGAGAGTTGGCTGGAAGATTCGTCAGGATACTTTGATGAAGGTATTTTTCTAAACGATAATAGCAGCCGAACCAACAACAGCATAGCTGGGGAGGTGGGTGGGGAACTCGTCCTGAAGGACCAGGACAGCACAGCGAGTTTTTTCATGTGTTGATTAATGTGCCACTCGCTTTGTGGTGATCCTCAGTGAGATGATGGCTCCTTCACGGAGCTTCAGGGAGCTGTGGGAGTGTGTCCGAGGGTGGAATCAGGACACTGCAGCAAACACTGTGTTACTGCTCCTTCCTGTCCTTGTCTCAACTCTTTCCAGTAACATGTAATGCAGTGTCAACATGGGACATCATCTAGCTGGGCTTTTTCTTTTTTCTTTTTTTCTTTTTTTTGAATATATTTATTAACTTTTCAAAAATTATACAAAAACAGACAAAAAACAAAAATACAAAAATTAACAACACGTATAATTTCATTCACTTATTTTCTTTTAACTTATTTCTCGGACCTCCTCATACCTCCCCTTTTTGTATTCCAATTCAAATTATTCTTTCAGCAAATCCTCACCCTTGATTTTCACTTAATTTTACACCTTTCTTTCTCTCCCCCCCCCCAATTGTCTTAATCATTACAGCTGATAACCACTTAGATTCTATCCAACATCAATCTAACATTCACTATAGCTGGGCTTTTTCTTGCCCCCACTAGGTATGTGGGTGAACAGGGCAGGAAAATGCCCTGTATGCAGTGGCTGCTGGTGTCCATTGGGAACTAATAAAATAGAGAAAGGGAGAACCAGGTACACTGCCTTGAGAAGAAAGGTGGAATATAAAGGTAATAATAAATAAATAGATAGGTCGAGCCAGTTTGCTCTGGTCCTGTTGTTTTGCCCACAAAGGCAACTGTAGTGAGTAGAACCACGGAGTAAGGAGCCAACAAGCAGTGGGCAGGTTCTACATAAGAAGGGCAGGTGGTGGCGCTTGAGGGCAAACTGAGGTTGGCTAACCCCACTTGCCCCAGTGGACTGCCTATATAGTGATGCCCTAATCCAACACTGAAATTGGTTTGTGTTTAATTGGACTTACAATGCGGGTGTAAATCCTATAGGGTTGTCACAGGAGCATGCTGGTCCATAATCACACAGTTCAAAGCTGGAGTTAACTCTTCATGAGCAAAAACACGATCTCCACAGAGTTGGTTGAGTGTCAGGCCTAACAACCACAGCAGCTCCTTCCTGGAGTTCTTACTCCTTAAATGTCAGCTGCCAAGACTGAAAGTTCCTGCCTCCCCACAGCTGCCTAAGTCTCTTCCTCTCCAGGGCTTTCCCCAAGCAATCGGAGACCGTGTCTGTCTGCGTGCCGCCAACCTATTTCCCACCCTTTTCATGCCTCTTCTGGTTCTGGGAGTCCAGAGGGGGAGGGGAGCAGCAGGAAGGGGAGACATTGGTGCCTCTTCACCAGCTGGACTCATCTCTGACTCTGGACTTCTCTCTGCCACCACCTCCCCTACAGACCCTCCCAGCTGCTGAGATCGGCAGAGGAGGCCCTCAGAGGCTTGGTGGCTGGTGGCTGGGGAGAGGGCATTCTCTGTGGCAGCCCCAAAGCTGTGAACTCCACCCCTCCAAAGAGGTGTACCTGGCACCTTCATTATGCAGCTTTCAGAGAATGCTGAAAATGCACTCCTTCCCCTGGATTCTGACACTTGATGTGTATGTTTACAGGGCCCACCTAATAATAATAATAATAATAATAATAATAATAATAATAATATGTTGGATCCAGCCTAAGTTTCGCTGCCCCACCTGTTCTGTTTCCACACTTGGCACTCCCCCAGAACGCCCCCTTTCCATGATTGACACCAGCTTAAGACCTGCTGGGTTCAGCTCAGCCAACTGAGCCCCAGCTAAACCTGGATGAAGGACTTAGGCTGACGTATCTGCAGCTCAACCAGGATGGGGGATTTAAGCTGGCATAGCCCTGCTGAGCCAGAAACCTCTTAGCTCAGCTGGAGATCTACTGGATCCTAACTGCTCATCCCCATCAGATTTTTCCTTAGGATTGTGCCATCGGGTGGGAAAAGTCATTTTGCTCTTCTTACTTTGAAGCAGCAGGGGATCGGAAAGCCTTGCTGTTTTAGTGCATATCCCTCAAAGATCTACCACTTGATCCCAGTCTACCTTATTCCCACTTCTGTTCTAAACAAACAAACAAACAAACAAACAAACAAACAAACAAACAAACAAACAGACAAACAGACAAACAGACAACCAGCTGAAAGAGAAAAAGAAGAGGCAGAGCTGAGAAGAAGGCATGCCAAACAGTATCAGGCGACGGATGGTTAAGCATGCATTGGAAGTATCAATCTTAGAATCAAAAGGAGATAATTAAATAATCATAGAATCACAGAATCAGTGAACTGTAGAGTTTGAAGGTGAAAGCAGCCACGAAATTAAAAGACGCCTGCTTCTTGGGAGAAAAGCAATGACAAACCTAGACAGCATATTAAAAAGTAGAGCCATCACCTTGCCAACAAAGGTCCGTATAGTTAAAGCCATGGTTTTCCTAGTAGTGATGTATGGAAGTGAGAGCTGGACCATAAAGAAGGCTGATTGCCGAAGAATTGATGCTTTTGAATTCTGGTGCTGGAGGAGACTCTTGAGAGTCCCATGGACTGCAAGAAGATCAAATGTATCCATTCTTAAGGAAATCAGCCCTGAGTGCTCACTGGAAGGACAGATCGTGAAGCTGAGGCTCCAATACTTTGGCCACCTCATGAGAAGAGAAGACTCCCTGGAAAGGCCCTGATGTTGGGAAAGATGGAGGGCACAAGGAGAAGGGGACGACAGAGGACAAGACAGTGTTCTCGAAGCTACCAGCATGAGTCTGACCAAACTGCGGGAGGCAGTGGAAGACAGGAGTGCCTGGCGTTCTCTGGTCCATGAGGTCACGATTAGTCGGACACGACTAAACAACTAAACAACAACAACAACAACAACAACAAGAGTTTGAAGGGAACATGAGGGACATCTAGTCCAACCCCCTGCAATGCAGGGAACTTTTGCCCAACATGGGGTTTGAAACCACGACTCTGAGATTAAGAGTCTCATTCTCTACTGACTGAGCTATCCCTCAGTCTGATTCTGGTGTTTTGTTGTTGTTATAGCCTGCTCTGAGATCTGCTGACAGAGGGCGGGGTATAAATTATCTAAACAATTATACAAAAAGTGGAGGTGTGGGTGAGGAACCTACGGGTACTTCCAGATTCTTGCTATTTTTGGATGGGGTTCAGCTACATACCTGCAAATTCACGTTGCACAATTGCAACCTGATTGATGAGATTGTGTGCAACAAAACCCATGTTGTGATGAGCAAGTGAGGGGAAAATGCACTAGAAGGTGTGGGATATCGGCCATGTAATCTGCAATGTCCCCCAAGGTGCCACAGAAATAGAGACCCAACTCCTACACTGTGTGGAACAGTCCTCCTGACAAGATGCAGTCTGCAGGCTATGAGAATTTCATCTTAAATAGATTTTCACATGTTTTCTTTCTTGTAGCTGGGAATCATTGCTTGGCTGCTGCTTGTTTAAGGAAGAACAGAGAGAAAATGGGGGAGAGAGGAAGCAAAGGCTGTTGACAGCTTGCTAAGTCCCACCCATGGTAATCTGAGCTCAGGGTGCAGGTTAACCCTTTCGTGTGAGTCAGTAACTGTATAATACAACACTGATTTGGAATGCAGAAGCAGAATTGCAGCAGGGTAGTGGTCCTAAGCCCTCTCCCAGCTTGCCTCTTCACGACAAACTGGCTCTTTCCATCTCTGTGGGAGGGTTTAAACAGGGAGGGGTGAAGTGTGGATTGCATTGCCTGTTGCTTGAGCAAGGTTAAGCCCCGAGGTGACATTTTTCTTTCTTCGGGTGCAGGTCATTGGGAGCTTTAGGAGAGTTTTCCTAAAATGCTGAGAATTTTGGGCTCCTGCAGGCATTCCAGATTGAAAGGTCTTTTCAGGAAGAATCCCCAGTGCAAGTCCACTGTTAAGCACAGGGACACAGGAAGTGGCCTTGTACCAAGCCAGACCATTGGTCCAGCTAGCTCAATATTGTCTACAATGACCAGCAGGGATGCTCCAAGGTTTCAGACAGTGGGCCTCTCCCAGCCCACCCTGGAGATGTCAGTGGAGATTAAGCTTGGGTCCTTCTACATGCAAGGCAGATGTTCTGCCACTGGGCTACAGACTTCTTCTGTTTTTAGCAGCTGCAGCAGCCTAAGTGCAGCAGCCTAACTGCCAAAGTAAAGTGAAGGCCTACTTGAGTGTGAGCTGGTTTACTCATGAGGCGAAGTAGGGTGGCAGAATCAGAAGGGCAGTAAAATTCAAAAGGCAGTGAATATTGTATGGTAGAGATGCTGAAAGGAAGTGCCAGCATCCACCAGTCCCTGTGGTCTTCCTCCACACTTTCTATTTTGTTGGGACAGGGATGCGGGTGGCGCTGTGGGTTAAAGCACAGAGCCCAGGACTTGCTGATCAGAAGGTCAGCGGTTCGAATCCCCACGACGGGGTGAGCTCCTGTTGCTCGGTCCCTGCTCCTGCCAACCTAGCAGTTCAAAAGCACATCAAAGTGCAAGTAGATAAATAGGTACCGCTCCAGCGGGAAGGTAAACGGCGTTTCCGTGTGCTGCTCTGGTTCGCCAGAAGCGGCTTAGTCATGCTGGCCACATGACCCGGAAGCTGTACGCCGGCTCCCTTGGCCAATAATGCGAGATGAGCGCCGCAACCCTAGACTGGACCTAATGTTCAGGGGTCCCTTTACCTTTAGCTAATGGGACAGACTTTTGTCAACAGAAACACTAGGTGTTCTTGTCCCAGTAATGGAATCACATCAAATTCTTCTCCGTGGCCCCAAAGAGCATCAGCAGAACAAACATTCAGGTCAGAAACACATGCTTCAGGCATCAAAATTTCGCCTAACAATTCCACAAGTGTCTCCACTCCACCAGTCCCAGGAGCCATTGCAGCTTTTCAATGGGAGTGGAGGGGAAGTGGGTATTTTCCCCAGAACCAAAGACCTCCCTCCCCATACATTGTGGTCCTGATCCAACTGCAATATAGTAGTAGTAATAAATTTAATAAATAATAATAATAAATACATTGTATGCTGTTATACAATCTGCATATCAACTAGCTTGGCCCTGAGCATAACATTTGTTTTGTTTGCTTTGACTCCACTTACAGCTTGCAAACAGTTATGGAAACATTTTCACGTTATGGATAGGACATACTCCTGTGATTGTATTGTCTGGGTTTGAGGCTGTTGATAATAGTCTAACGGACAACCCAGAAGCATTGTCTGGACAACCAATGTTCCCTGTTTTTAAAATTCTGGGCAATGAAAAGGGTAAGTTGTTGCACTCAGCCATTTTTATTTGGAATGTGGGGAGGGGTCTTTTCCTTTCTTTTCCTCAGCCAGCATGGAAAGTGTGGGATATATCCAGTTTCATGTAACCAATATGCTTAACTCTAATTAATGCATTAAAGGGTTAAGACCACAGAGCAAGCTGTCCTGCAGGGCTGAGCTAGGTAGGAGGAAGGGTTACCAATCTCTTTGTTTTCTCTTTCCACCATGTGAACCCTACCAGGAAGGATGTCTAGGGTGGTTGCTCCAAGCCTAGACTATGTGGCTTTAGCAAGCCATCAAATAATTTAGAAACTCTTACCAGTGGTGCACCATGCTCCACCGAAGTGAGTGTGTCCTTCTCAGGTGCCCTCCAGCTGAGGGTAGCTGAGGGGGATGCATTGGCTGTCCACCAGCCTCTGTGCTGCCCCCGCGAGTGGCCCTGGGCTTGCAGGGCTGCTGTGTCTGTTGGAGGCAGGGGCGTAGAAAGGGGGGGGGAGGTGGGGGCGGTGTGCCCCGGGTGCCATCCCTGAGGGGGGTGACAAAAAGGCACACCGCAGGGGCTCGCCCCCCGTGCGCAGCGGCTGGAGCCACCGCCGCAGCGTGCAGGGGATCGCTCTCCCCACCACCGACATCACAGCAGTCAATCAGAAGCTGCGCTTTGAAAGTCAAATGTTTTGGAAGTCGAATGGACTTCCGGAATGGATTCTGTTCGACTTCTGAGGTATGACTGTATTGATTCATTCACCTCTAGCTGTGAACCACCTAACCAAGAACGACCCAACACTGGGGTTTTTTTTAATAAAAAAATATTGTTGCAGGTATTATGTTCTCCAATGGCAAAACCTGGAAGCAGCAGAGGCATTTTGCACGATCTACCCTGCAGAAGATGGGGCAAATGAAGATGTGTCTGGAGCATCAAATAGAAGAGGAAGCTGCTCAACTCGTGGAGGCCTTTGCACAGGAAAAAGGTACGTAAGCAATGGCTAAAAAATCAGGCGCTTGTACTTGCTGATATGCAGCTGCTGGCTAGCTAGCCTACCTGCTGCAACAGCTGCAGGGATTTTGCTCTGCAGAAATGGTGATTCCTGGCCCTTCATTCCAACCCATCAATGGAGCTTGAACACATCCTCAGATCTGCCCTTAAAGTGAATTAGATGCTTCCAAGTAGGTAACAGTCTTCAAGGCTCATAGAAGAAGACCCGTGCTTGGAACTCTGCTTTACAATTTTAATCCTGAGATATATAAATATATGGCGAGTCCTTCTTCATCAGACCACAGGGCAGCCAGATGCTCATCTGGGGTACTGTTGCAGGCCACCCCAAATCTCCTATTGGTGAGAGATTCCAGGGGTTTCAGACGCTTACCCAGGGTACGGTGTCCTTGGAATGAGGGAAACCAGAGACTGTGGCGTCTTGAGGATACATGGTTTATTTACACATATGGGCAACCTGAGCCAAAGATGGAGGGGCTCAGAGCATTAGCACCCCAAAAGATCTTGCTTCCTCGAGAGTCACAGCCTTGGATTCCAGCAGTAATCAAGCATGGCTCTCTCAATCTGGCTTCTGCCTGCTTCTCTCTCAGCTCACACACAATTTGTCTATCTTATGCAGGGTCTCTCAATTCAGTCAAATTCTCCCCCCTTCACCCTGCAGAAAGAGGGGTTTAGAAAGTTTCCTTGGAAGTTTTAAACATTCTTTTAAAATTGTCAGCAACAACTGCTTTCACTTTTACTTCAGTGGAAAGGGATCGACTTCCGTAATTTAAATCCCTTCAGTCCAATTAATTGTCCAAATTTAAAGCCTTTTTTTACTCACGATTGTCCAATCTTTTATAATTTTGTCAGAGAAATTGGTTGCTCATGATTGCCGGACTTCGGAGCTTCGCGCAATGAAGAAAGCGAGTAGATTCCACAGTACCCGCGTCTCCAACCCCGCTTGCTCTCGGGGCTCTTATTAGAGCTTACTGTGGAGCAGGGGAGTCGCAAGGGGTACCCGCTGGAGCACCAGGTCCTCAGAATGCTCGATCTGAGGTTTTTTCGGGGCTCTGTGACGCTTTCGTGGGCACCCCAATCTTCAAAGCACAAGGGGTCTTTCAGATGAAAGAGCTCTCATCCGCCATTAATTGCACGACCAACTGGAAGTCCAGAGCAAGTTCTTTTGCTATATGAACGATGGTCCGTTGGTGGCAACTGTGGCCACCATAGAATCATAAAACTGTAGCATTGGAAGGGGCCACAAGTGTCATCTAGTCCAACCCCCTGCAATGCAGGAATCTTTTGCCCAACATGGGGCATGAACACATGACCTTGAGATTAAGGGGCAAAGAAACTTGCCTGACTAGTACAACCATGGAATCCACAAGGGTTAAAATTTATGCCTTGCTGGATCCATAAACCCAGGAATTAGAAGAGAGTCGGGCGTCATGCAAATGGAACACAACGGTATGCATTGCCAAAAAAGAGAAAGGGAAAGAAGGACACCAATTTGCATAAAATCTGCATATAATAATGGATATGCAAATGCAAATCAATAAATAATGTCTATAATTGAAACACCACTCATCTCAACACATTGGGAGAAGACTATGACCAGGTGGCCAGGATGCCTATTTAGTCTGCTGTTCAGATGTATCTGATGAGTAATTTCAGGACCCCAGCTCTCCTTTCTTTTGGCTCTTTATCTTTAATTGGGATGAGGTAGCCCTTCAATGGGATGCGGATGGCGCTGTGGTCTAAACCACAGAGCCTAGGGCTTGCCAATCAGAAGGTTGGCGGTTCGAATCCCCACGACTGGGTGAGCTCCTGTTGCTTGGTCCCTTCTCCTACCAAGCTAGCAGTTCAAAAGCGCGTCAAAGTGCAAGTAGATAAATAGGTACCGCTCTGGTGGGAAGGTAAACTGCGTTTCCGTGTGCTGCTCTGGATCGCCTGTTACTGAGTACAGTGGATGTTCGGGTTGCGAACATGATCCATGTGGGATGCACATTCGCAACCTGCAGCGGTGTGCCTGTGCACGCACAGGTTACGGTTTGGCAAAGCATGATTTAGCGCTTCTGCGCATGCGCGACTGCCGAAACCGGAAATAACCCGTTCCAGTACTTCTAGGTTTCGGCGGTCCATAACCCGAAGAAACTCAACCTGAAGTGTCTGTAACCCGAGGTATGACTGTATCCTGATTTGGTTGCCCAAAGCTCACATGGTGGTTAGCCCTATTGAGATAGATCAGTTGGTACATCAACCACAGTAAACTATCAAAAACATATAGAACCAACTTGAATTTATGCTGGAGGTGCAGGTGCAGAGAATTAGAGGGAACATTATACTACATGTGGGACCTCATATATAATGGATTTTAAAAATTGTTCAAGATAATGTTTAACAAAAGACCAGAAGCCTTCCTCGTAGGTATAATGGCACCAGATATCCCAAGAAAGAAAAGTATAATCTTTTTATATGCTACAATGGCAGCAAAGATGCTGGTTGCCAAGGGGTGGAAGGGAGATCAAATTCCATCAAAAGAGGAGTGGCAAGTAAAACTGTTAGAATACATGGAATTAGCATATATGATGGGAAAAAATAGAGATCGATCGACCCAAAAGTTTAAAGAGGAGTGGGAGATGTATGTTGTTGTTTAGTCGTTTAGTCGTGTCCGACTCTTCGTGACCCCCTGGACCAGAGCACGCCAGGCACTTCTGTCTTCCCCTGCCTCCCACAGTTTGGTCAGACTCATGTTTGTAGCTTCGAGAACACTGTCCAACCATCTTGTCCTCTTCTCCTTGTGCCCTCCATCTTTCCCAACATCAGGGCCTTTTCTAGGGAGTCTTCTCTTCTCATGAGGTGGACAAAGTACTGGAGCCTCAGCTTCAGGATCTGTCCTTCCAGTGAGCACTCAGGGCTGATTTCCTTAAGAATGGATAGGTTTGATCTTCTTGCAGTCCATGGGACTCTCAAGAGTCTCCTCCAGCACCATAATTCAAAAGCATCAATTCTTCGGCGATCAGCCTTCTTGATGGTCCAGCTCTCACTTCCATACATCACTACTGGGAAAACCATGGCTTTAACTATACGGACCTTTGTTGGCAAGGTGATGTCTCTGCTTTTTAAGATGCTGTCTAGGTTTGCCATCGCCTTTCTCCCAAGGAGCAGGCATCTTTTAATTTCGTGACTGCTGTCACCATCTGCAGTGATCATGGAGCCCAAGAAAGTAAAATCTCTCACTGCCTCCATTTCTTCCCCTTCTATTTGCCAGGAGGTGATGGGACCAGTGGCCATGATCTTCGTTTTTTTGATGTTGAGCTTCAGACCATATTTTGTGCTCTCCTCTTTCACTCTCATTAAAAGGTTCTTTAATTCCTCCTCACTTTCTTTTTTTTATAAAATATTTATTAAAGTTTCACAAATTATACAGACAAACACAACAATATAAACAAACACAAACAAAACAAGAACAAGTATAATTTCAAACCCTTATTTTCTTATAACTTACTTCTCCGACCTCCTCATACCTCCCCTTTCTGCATTCCAATTTCAAATTTTAATTCAGCAAATCCTCACCCTTAAATTTATCTAATTTTTAACCTTTCTTTTCTTTTAACTTAATCCTTGTTTGTAAAAGTTGTATACTTTTTCAATGCAAGTGTGTGCTTGTGACGAAAGAGAGAGAAGGGCTAACTGCCATTGAATGCAATGAATTGTGGCCATTGCCTGAAGATTTGTTCTGCAGAAAGGGGAAGGACTCTCCCTGAGCTCTTGCTTAAAGGCTGGGTTCGGAGGCTGGAACTGCGTCTACGGCCATACTACCCTGAACACGCCCGATCTCGTCTGATCTCGGAAGCTAAGCAGGGTCAGGCCTGGTTAGTACTTGGATGGGAGACCGCCTGGGAATACCGGGTGCTGTAGGCTTTTGCCTCCTTTTGCCGCTCAGCTTGCCGCCCATTTCACGCCAGGCGCTGCTGCCTGCTCTTCCGATCTTCCTTTTAATTTGCTTTCCTTCTGACCGACACCTTTCGAACCTGCTTTTCCTTTGCACGGCCCTGCCCCCGCCCCCTGCTCTGCTCAGGGCGGCTTGCAAGCATTTAAAGTCACAGCTCAGCTGAAATCTATCAAGAGGCAGCAACTGCTGGAGGTGAAGTGCAGCACAGGAGAGCTGCAAGTGGAAAGCGTCCGCAGGACGGTCAGCTAAATTGTATTCAGAGACAGCCACAAATGGACAGGAACTATGCAACGTGAAAGCTGCATGTGGAATCCTCCTTTCCTTTCTAACCTTTAAAAAGCAAATTTTGTATAATTTTGCTATTTCTTTGTCTGTTTTATTTTTGTGTTGATTTTAAACCAATCAAGATTAATATTTTTTTAAAAAGAGATGGTAGAGCATGAGATTCTTAATCTCAGGGTGGTGGGTCTGAGCCTCATGTTGGGCAAAATATTCCTGCATTCCCTTCAAACTATACAGTTCTTCTTCTTCTTCCTCCTCCCCCCCTCCTTCGCCATCCAATTATGTATTTATTTATGGCCTGCCATTCTCATCCTAAGGTCCCAAGGTGGGTTGCAACATTAAAAAAAACTATTATAAACAATTAAAAACAACTTACAATCATAAAAATATGGCCAATTGTTAATGGGTGTTCATTCTGATTTTTTTGCCGGGCAGTTATGTGACAATGATCATTCATCCAGATTTGCCTGCGGGGTGTTTATACACTTCCTGTTAATCATTTGTCCACCCCCCACTTTTCAGTGCATTTTTCTAATTGTAAAAAAGTTGTTTTCTTCTTTTTTATTTTTTTTTAAAACAACAAACAAACCACCAAACATATAAAATACCATCACCATACAGAGAGAAATAGTCAAAGCAAAGTTAAGAAATAAACAAAGAATGAAAGAAAAGTACATATAAAATACAATTGTTCATAAGTCGTGTTTTCATAATCTTTGGACTTCCTCACATCACCCTTCCCTGCGTTCTCAGTCACATAGTTATAGAAAGCAATTTATTACCTTATTTCAGCTCTTATTTTATAAATCTCGGATATTATGTCCCAAATTTTAAATAACTTTATCGTAAATTAAACTGCTTGGCTTGAACATAGTGTTACTTCAAATTTCATCATTTCCTTGAACCTCACTTATTCTCATATATCTTACAACAAAATTACTGCTGCCGTGTTACTTTCAGTCGTGCATTCTCCTAACATTCATACAGTTTATAGTGTTTTTGTAGGTAGTCTTTAAATTTTTTCCAGTCCTCTTCCACCGTCTCTTCTCCCAGGTCCCGAATTCTGCCAGTCATTTCAGCCAGTTCCATGTAATCTATCAGTTGCGTCTGCCATTCTTCCAGTGTGGGTAAATCTTGGGTCTTCCAGTGCTTTGCGATGAGTATTCTTGCTGCTGTTGTTGCATACATAAAAAAGGTTCTATCTTTCTTTAACACCCCTTGGCCGACAATGCCCAAAAGGAAGGCCTCTGGTTTCTTAAGGAAGGTATACTTAAATACCTTTTTTAACTCATTGTAGATCATTTCCCAGAAAGCCTTAACCCTTGGGCACGTCCACCAGAGGTGAAAGAATGTTCCTTCAGTTCCTTTACATTTCCAACATTTATTATCAGGCAGATGATATATTTTTGCCAGCTTGACTGGGGTCATGTACCACCTGTATATCATTTTCATAATGTTTTCTTTCAAGGCATTACATGCCGTGAACCTCACTCCGGTGGTCCATAACTTTTCCCAGTCAGCAAACATAATATTGTGCCCAATGTCCTGTGCCCATTTTATCATAGCTGATTTGACAGTTTCATCCTGCGTATTCCATTTCAACAGCAAGTTATACATTTTTGAAAGTACCTTAGTCTTAGATTCTAGCAGTTCTGTTTCTAGTTTCGATTTTTCCTCCTGGAAACCTGTTTTTTTATCTGCCTTAAAGACCTCCCTAATCTGAGCATAATGTAACCAATCTCGCACTTTGTCCTTTAGTTTCTCAAAACTCTGCAATCTCCAGGTATCTCCTTCTTTTTCTAATATTTCCCAATATTTCGGCCAATTGGCCTCCATATTGAGTCTTTTCTGAGCCTTGGCTTCCATTGGTGACAGACACCTTGGGGTCTTGTTTTCTAATAAGTCTTTGTATTTTGTCCAGACATTAAACACAGCCTTCCTGACAATATGGTTCTTAAAAGCCTTGTGGATTTTTACCTTGTCATACCACAAATATGCATGCCATCCGAAAGCATTGTTAAACCCTTCCAGATCTAGGACATCAGTGTTCTCAAGAAGAAGCCAATCTTTCAGCCAGCAGAAAGCTGCAGATTCATAATACAACCTCAAATCTGGCAGGGCAAACCCCCCTCTCTCCTTAGCATCAGTTAGTATTTTGAATTTTATTTGGGGCTTTTTGCCCTGCCAGACAAATTTGGAAATGTCTCTCTGCCACTTTGTAAAACATTCCACTCTGTCCACAATCTGTAGGGTCTGAAACAGAAACAACATTTTTGGCAATACATTCATCTTTATCACAGCAATTCGGCCCAACAAGGAAAGTTTTAGTCTTGACCAACTTTCTAAGTCCTTTTTAATTTCTGTCCAACACTTTTCATAGTTGTCCTTAAATAAATTCAGGTTTTTGGCAGTCATGTTGACCCCTAGGTATTTCACCTTTTTAACCACTTTTAAATCTGTCTCTTCCTGAAACCTTTCTGATTCCTCAGTTGTCAATTTTCCCCCCAAAACCTTAGTCTTTTGCTTGTTTAATTTAAAACCCGCCACCCGACCAAACTCGTGAATCAATTCTAGAACCCTTTTCGTACTAGATTCTGGCTCCTGCAATGTCAAAACCAAGTAATCTGCGAAAGCTTTAAGTTTATACTGTTTGGCTCCGACCTGAATCCCTTCAACCAACCGGTCCCCTCTGATCATATTCAGGAGCACCTCCAGGACCGAAATAAATAACAAAGGGGAGATAGGACAACCTTGTCGTGTTCCTTTCTCAATCTTGAACTCTTCTGTCACCACATTGTTAACTATTAATTTAGCTTTTTGTTCTGAATAAATTGCCTCTATGCCATTTTCAAACCCCCGTCCCACTCCCATCCCTTCAAGATTTTTCTTCATAAACTTCCAAGAAATATTATCAAAGGCCTTCTCCGCATCTATAAAAATCAACATTGCTTTTGTATTAATGTTCGTTTGTAAGAGTTCCAAAATGTCAATAATGTTTCTAGTGTTATCAAACAAATGTCTGCCTGGGAGAAAACCTGCCTGGTCTTTATGAATTACTTCATTTAACACTTTTTTAAGTCTACTTGCCAGAATATCAGCAAAAATTTTGTAATCCACATTCAGGAGGGAGATGGGACGGTAGTTTCCAAAGTAGTGTCTTTTCAGTTTCCAATTTGGGTATCAATGTGATGAAAGCTTCTTTCCACGATTCCGGTGCCTTCTTCCCCTCCATAATCTCATTGCAAACCTCCATTAATGGTTGTGTCAGATAATCTTTCAATGTCTTATAGTACTTGGAGGTAAGCCCATCTGGCCCTGGAGACTTGCCCAGTTGCATATTCTGAATGGCACCTTCAATCTCTTGTTGTGTTATTTTATAATTCAGGGTTGTTCTATTTTCTTGAGACAATTTTGGTAGGCCATTCCTTCTCAAAAATTGGTCTATCTCAATCTCATTTTGCAGCCCTTGAGTATAAAGTTGTTTAAAGTATCTCTGGAAGCACTTTCTAATCTCCACAGGATTCTGAATGTTTTCCCCTTCAATCTCTAAGTTGGTAACCGTGTTTAGTTTTTGTCTCTTTTTCAGCTGCCATGCTAACAGCTTTCCACATTTATTTGCCGATTCAAATGATCTTTGTTTCATTAGCTTGATTTTCCACTCCACTTCCTGATTTATTAATTTAGAGTATTGTGTTTGGTAAAGTTTAATTTCTCTCAGAATCTCCTGTGACTTCGGTTTCAATCTTAGCTTTTTCTCACATTCCCTAATTTTCTCCCAAATCCTGTCCTTTTTCTCATTCTGTGCTCTTTTCTTTATGGAGTTCTGTTGTATCAGAAACCCCCTCATTACAGCTTTGCTTGCGTCCCAGATTACTCTTTTTTCCACCGTGGTGTTCAAATTTATTTTGAAATAGTCCTTCAAAGCTTTTTGGGCCTTTTTAATAATCTCCTGGTCTCTGAACAGGTTGTCATTCATCTTCCATCTAAAGGAGCCGGTTGTAGCTAGTCTCATATCCATCTTTACTGCGTTATGGTCGGAGCAAGTCTTTGGGCAGATTTCCACTTTTCTAGTCTTAGGTGCCAGATCTCTAGTTATCCAAATTTGGTCGATTCTTGTCCATGTCAGTTGGGCTTCAGAAAAGAATGTTCCTTCTCTTCCTAGGGGGTTTTTTGTCCTCCAAATATCAATCAAGTCCATATTGTCAGTCAGTTCAAAAAAAGTTTTAGGTAGTCTGCCATCTTTTGTGACGTTTTGGCTTTGTGACTTATCCATGTTTGTAGACACCACCCCATTCATATCTCCCATCATAATGATGTTGCTATAGTCCAGATAGTCCAGCATTGTCTCGTGCAGCTTCTTGTAGAATTCCGATTTCCCTTCATTCGGTGCATAGATTCCCAATATCAAAAACTTTTCACCCTGAGTTTGTACTTCAATTGCCAAAATTCTTCCTTGCTCATCTTTAAAAAGAAATTTTGGTGATAGGCTCTCCTTTGCATAGATCACCACCCCTCTCTTTTTAACTCGGTCTGATGAAATAAATTCTTGGCCTAATCTCTTATTAATTAGCACTTTTCTGTGGAGCCTAGTCACATGTGTTTCCTGCAAGCAAATAATGTCCAATTGTTCTTTCTTTAATATATGGAATATCCTTCTCCTTTTTTCTGGGGAATTCCCGCCATTAATGTTCCAGCTAAAAAGTTGCAGAGACATCCTGGGCAGATCTGTTATTCAGTAGGTGGTGGCGTTTCTTTCTTCTGGTCGTCAGATCCCAAAGGTGTAGGTGCAGGCGGTGGCGGTGGCGGTGGCCAAGACCCAGGCCCTGTAATCCCTTTCTGAAGGTCTTCTTTGTGGTCGTTCAGGAACTTGTCTTTGTCCTCAGGTGTTTTAATTTTCACTTTCTTCCCTCTGAATGGAAAAGATAATCCTTGAGGAAATTCCCACCTAAAAGGAATTGTGTTGCTTCTCAACAATTTTGTTAGTTCTGTGTAGGTGGTTCTAAGATCCAAAAGTTGTTTAGGGATATCTTTATAAATTTCAGCTCTCCTGCCCTGAATTTCAAGTGACTTTTCGTAATGTAGGCCTAGTATTTTATCCCTTTCTTCCTTAGATCTCAAAGTGATCAAGCAATCTCTGGGTCTATCTTTCTTCACTACTCTTCCAAGTCTGAAGGCACTCACAATTTCAAAGTCCTTATCTTCCTCCAAATTCCAGAACTTAGAAAGTTCTTTTGTCAGATAGTCCATCAAATTCCCCTGTTCAAGTTCTGAAATTGACCTCAGCCTCTGATTATTTTCCCTAGAACGTAATTCAATCATAGACAGGTAGGCCTGATGTTCACCAACTTGTTTGTGCAATGGTTTAACCTCTTCCTTCACTGCATCCACTTTCTGGTTGGCCGCCTCAGCCAATTTACGATTCTCTGTAGTAGCTTCAAAAAGCTTCCCAATTGATTGTGCATGTAGGGTAACTTGTTCAGTTAATTTATTTAGGCTGGCAGTGTTTTGGTCAATCTTAGCCGATTGTACATCTGCTTTTTTGTCCAATGTTTCCAATTTCTCCAAGATTCTTTCTAGTACTGATTCATTTCCTCCAGCTGCCATGCCTTCTAGTGAAGTCAACTCAGTTTCTGCTTCTTGTGTTCCCAAAACAGTGGGAACCGATGATCTGCGCAACTGGGAAGTTAATGTTGATTGAGTTAATTGTTTAGCTTTAGCTTTGGCCGATCTTGTTTTCCCAGTGCCACTCATTCCACTCCCGTCTACGTGCCAAGGTCAAATTATGTATGCTCCCATGGGAATCCACAAGCCCAGAGAGTAAACAACAAGTTAAAGGAAGAAAGAGGAAAAATACAAGTCACAGACAATTGTAAATCCAAAGTCCACTAGGGGGAGTTCAAACCAGTCTTGAGGGAAACAAAAGAAATTTTTCCAAAAACTTATTCCAAAACTAAAAAGTTTTTTCAATGTCCAACAATGTCCAACCAGTCATAAATTTCAAAAAGACCTTCAGCTCTTCTTTAAAATCAGCAGAGTAAGTCCTTACTTAAACAATGTTTCAGGAGAAGTGCCAGAAAACAATGTTTCAAAGTAGCTAGTCCAAAGACACTCAGATGTAACAGTTCACTGTAACAAAGACAAAGTCCGCAAACTGACAGCTCCAGTAGTTTGGCAGTCAAGTACCTGGGTTTCTTTATGTAATTTTGTAAATCCACAGGGAGAGGAAAGCAAGACCAAAACCCAAAAAGAAAAGAAAATTTAAGTCCCTTAATTCCTATAGCGACAGTTCAGATCATGCACAGAGTTAAAGTTTAACTCCTCTTCAAAGGCTTCAGATCAAAGTCGTTGCTTTAAAATTTTAGCAGAAGAGGGAGACGGACTTCCTGGTTGCATCTCCCGCTTTATCCAAATTTTTTTGAGATTAATTTTAAGTTATTTTAGTCCCTTTTACTCACTGGTTGCTGTTTCCGAATCCAATAATCCAGGAAAAAAGGTCAGCGCTCACCGTCAGCAGCTATGCAGCTTCGCTCACACGGAAAGAGCGATCGACTCACAGCACCGCGCTCCCTTCCACGTTCCGAAACCCCTTACGGGGTCCCTTCTTCGTTTCGGGGGGCGCTTCTGGTGCCCGCCGAGTCCCACGGCCACAGGCTCACTCTGCCTGTGGTTTTCCGACGTGGGTCTCCGCTTCGCCGTAGCGGACGACCCGTTTCCGCGGAGCTTCCCCTTCAGCAAGTGAAGGAGACCGCCATTGCCGTTCGCGCCGCCTCCGGAAGTCTGTTTTCTTCTTTTTTTAAATATAAAAAGTGGGGTTTGTTGAAATAGGTCAACAGAGTATTTTAATTCACTTTAACCGCATAAACCCGAATCTCCAGTAAACCCTTGTATCCTTTTTGCAAAATAGTGAAAGACTCGACTGGAGGCACCTGAAATGTCTGGTTCTGAGGCCACAATACTCTGAAAGATTCAGAGTGGGGTAGATCTGTGGTTCTCTCCCAACGTCTCTAATGCAAGGGTTGGCAACCTAAGGCCCATGGGCCGGAAGTGGCCCACAGAGGCCATTTAACCAGTCCATGAGCCGCCCGCTCGGTGAGTCCTTGCGCATTGTGCTAAACTGGCGCAGCGTGGCGCGGGGTCTCTCTTCTGCAGCTCTGAAAATTGCTTCTGTGCATGCCCAGACACCAGAAACTGCATCTGCGCATGTCTGCGGCGCCAGAAATCGCTTCTGAGCATGCACAGATGCCAAAAATCACTTCTGCGTAAGCGCGATTTCTGGCATCTGGGCATGCGCAGAGGTGATTTCCGGCACTGTGGACATGAGCAGACATGATTACCAGTGTTGTGCTGTGCTGGCCCGGCCCATGGAGGATCTCTGCGGCAGTGATCTGGCCCATGCCCGGTAAGCCTTGCCGACCCCTGCTCCAAAGCCCTGGGCCAGTGGAATGATTGCTGATGAGATTGTCTTGGCTGTTTGTCTGCAGGACGGCCTCTGGACCCTTCGCTGCCCATCATGCATTCAGTCTCCAAAGTGATTTGTTCTCTGGCATTTGGACATCCTGTTCCCGTGGAAGAGAAGGCCTTACATGAGCTGACTGAACACATCAGCACTGTTACAAAATTTAGGGGCACCGCTGGAGAGATGGTGAGTAATGAATTATCCCCTGTTCCTTCTCGCTCTCCCAGCTCCGAGGAGGGCAACGCTGTATCTGCACACAAACATGTCCAGTGTTGAGTCAGAGCCAGGCCAGGTTTTCCTCATCCCTCCTCACTGTGGTCCTTTTTCAGTGGACGTGATGGAGAAGGGACCTGCCGCATTCTGCATGCAAATGGTGCAATCTGCCATTAAGCTATGGCTCTTCCCTAAGAGCTGCTGTATAATGATGATGATGATAATTACCCACTCTTTATCCTAAGGTCCCAGGGCAGGTCACAACATTAAAACGAAACATTGTTGTTGTTTAGTCATTTAGTCATGTCCGACTCTTCATGACCCCCCTGGACCAGAGCAAGCCAGGCACTCCTGTCTTCCACTGCCTCCCGCAGTTTGGTCAGACTCATGCTGGTAGCTTCGAGAACACTGTCCCACCATCTCGTCCTCTGTTGTCCCCTTCTCCTTGTGCCCTCCATCTTTCCCAGCATCAGGGTCTTTTCCAGGGAGTCTTTTCTTCTCATGAGGTGGCCAAAGCATTAAAAACAGCTTAAAACAGGTTACAACCACAAAAATAAGGTGGCTACTCAGTCCCAGTTTTGAGGCTTCCTGTAGGCATCCTGTAGAACACACTGAGAACAGGTTGCTGGACTAGATGGGCCATTGACCTGACTCTTCTGATGCCCTTATGTTCTCCCAAGTGACCTCTTTACCAGCTCTAGTCATATCAGTCATTTGGGGTGGTGGGCATTCTCTGTGGCAGCCCCTGAGCTGAGAGATTCCCTCTCCACAGAGGTGTTCCTTCCTTGTATGGCCTTCATTGCTTCCTTCTGTTAAGTACAGTTGTTTAATTGACACTGAAATGGAAAATCCCTCTGGAGTCTCCCAAGCAAGAAGAGCTCTCTGAGCTGCCTAGATAGGTTGCTAATTAACTATTGTTATTGTTTTCTGTTAGCTCTGACATGGTGTTTTAACTTTAGATCACATGAGAGGTACTGAATTGCAAATTCGCCTTCTTGGAAGGGGGGTGGCTGAGTCTTTGTTCTCAGGCTCTGTAAAAGTAAGATGCCTCTTCAGGAGCTGCATAGCCTAGGGAGCTGGAATGCAGGCTAACGGAGCCTGTGTGTTAGAGAGAGCTATGTTTGTCAGCTCTGGTTATAAGTTCATTTTATTTCTAAGATGCTGAGCCTGTGCTGGACTTGCACAAGATATTGTATGAAATGATTTGGATTTATTGGCACTGTAGGGACGCGGGTGGCGCTGTGGTCTTAACCACAGAGCCTAGGGCTTGCCAATTAGAAGGCCGGCGGTTCAAATCTCCGTGACGGGGTGAGCTCCTGTTGTTCGGTCCCTGCTCCTGCCCACCTAGCAGTTTGAAAGCACGTGTCAGGGGTTTAGGAGCAGAGGCAAGGGCAAGGGAGGAAACAGAGAGCGAAGGGGAGGAGGCAGAAGAAAAGATGAGTGATGACGACGACCCGAGATCTCCGAGTCTTTCCAGTGAATCAGAGGATTCACAGAAAGGAGCACCAGTGGCCAGGGCAAGGGGGGAGTCTAGGGGGGCACCCCAGGAAGATAGAGCCAGAGGGGACTCAGAGGAGAGCAGTTGGAAATCGGGACCAGCGTCACCGCCAGAGAGCAGGGAAGAGGAAAGGAGCCAGGGGGCAAGCGCTGGCAGCTCACCACAGGAGGGAGGGCACGAGTCAGGAGTGGCCACACCTCCATCGGGGAGCGAAGAAACGGTTAAGCGGAAAGTGGAAGGTTGGGCGCGCGCGCCAAGTTCAAATGCAGAGGAAGGTGACGCAGTAAGCAGCCCGGAAAGGGAGCCAGGTCCTAAAGCCCGGCGCAAGGAGACAGGAGGGTCCGGGGGGTCAGCGTCAGAAGAATCCCGGAAGGAAGAGACCTCGGGGGGTAGAGGGACCCAGAGGAGGACAGTCAGGCGGAAAAGGTGGAGCCGGGCTAGGATATTAAGTTGGTGCACACGGGGCGGAGACTCAGACGGAGCTTCGCCGATCTAGCTACTAGACGTAGAGTTGCGCGCAGCAGCGTGAGAATGGAAACTGTAACTCAATAAAGACTTTTACTTAATGATCGCTGGCTAGCGTGATCCTCTGTGAGCTAGGATCTTCAAGCAGCTCTGACAGTAAGCTCCGTCTCGTAATTGTGGGCATCTACAGCCTCGAGGAGGGGAGAGAAGCAGGTGCCTACTAGCGAGCTCACGAACGGCAGACGACATGACGGCTGAGCAGCAGATAGAGGAACTCAGAAAAGCAGTGTCACAACTGAATGCCGAGGCTCTCGCATCCAGGGAGGGAGAGGAGGAGGCAGCTGCCGCCTGCAGGGATCTCCAGGTCAGGTTAGACGTGCTGACAAAGCAGACACCCAGGCAGGAGGGAATTGGGTTGGCGAGACGAACAGGCGGTCTGGTCTCTCACTTCGATGGGAACCTGCAACAGTATCCCAACTTTAGAGCAGACGTACTGTGCGCACTGCAACTGCTGAATAAAGACTTTAGAGATGAGCAAGAGAAAGTGGGATTCATCATGTCCCATTTGCATGGGGATGCTAAAGCATGGCTGCGCAATTTATGGAGAGATAAGGATCCGGCGCTCCAAAATGCGGATGCCTTTATTAAAGCGATGGATGGGTGTTTTTTATCAAGCATTGACGTGGATCTTGCCCGGAAGGAGGTGCATGGACTAAGGCAAGGGAGGGCCAGCGTGAGGCAGTACCATGCCCGCTTTTTCGCTTTGGTCAGTGCCCTGGAATGGGACAGAGATTCGGCCCCTGTAAGAGACCTCTTTTGGGAGGGGCTGCACAGCTCGATTAAAGATGAGATCGCGAGGAGGGAGAGACCCCGGACCACGCAGGAGATCGTTCAGAGGGCACTGGCGGTGGGGGTGCGGCTGGAAGAACGTCCGTGGAGCAGGGACGAAGGGCGTGGAGGGCGCGAACCAGCCAGGGGCTCCTCCTTCCTTCCCAGAGAAGCAGCGCGTGCGCAATCCACGCCTCCGCCAGGAGGAGGAGCGGAACCTATGGAGGTTGGAGGTGCAAGGGCTCAGTCAGCAACCAGAGCCCTAGCACCGGCAGCAGTGAAAGCGAAGCCTCCTAGAGGGAACAGGAAGTGTTACGTCTGTGAGGAGCCAGGGCATATGGCGAAAGAGTGTCCCCAGAGGCTCCACAAGCTCACTGCAGCCTCAGCAATGGTGACTGCAGCAACGCAGCAAGGAGGACCACAGCAGGGAAACGACGCAGTCTGGCTGGAGGAAGAGGCCCTGGGGCCCAGCCAGATGTGTTAGTGACGCAGTCCCCAGAGATTTTACAGCCCGTGAACCCCCTCCCGCCCAAACCAGTAGTGAGGCTCACCGCATCTCTCCAGCTGCCCAATGGAATCACCATGGATGTGCCAATCACAGTTGACTCGGGCAGCAATGCGGACTTTATAGGGCAGGACTTTGTCGACAAACACGCTATACAGTTGCTGCCGGCCACACTGCCCCTGCAGGTTGTCACGGTGGATGGCAGGGAGTTGCTAGGGGGGCAAGTGGTGAAGCAGACGCCACCGATGGCGATGCGACTTGGGAATCACAAAGAAATCATCAGCTTCAATGTCACTCAACTATCGGATACGCCCATTGTATTGGGAATGAGTTGGCTGGACAAGCACAGCCCAACGCTGGCTTGGTACCAGAGGCAGCTGATCTTCGGCTCTTCCTTTTGTGCTGAACACTGCATCGTGCCCCGGCAGGAAGGAGAGGAAGAGGAGTCACAGCTGCTGCTAGGCACGCTGCAAGCGATTCCCCACAAGTACGCAGAATTTTTGGAAGTTTTCTGCGAGAAGGAGGCAGACAGGCTACCCCCTCACAGACCATATGACTGCAAAATTGACCTGCTGCCGGGGGCGGCGCTGCCTAAAGGGAAACTGTATTCCATGTCAGAGGACGAACTGCAGGAACTCAAAGAGTTCATAGATCATAATTTGGAGCGCGGTTTCATCCGAGAGTCCAAGGCAGCGGGGGGCAGTCCTGTATTCTTTGTTAAAAAGCGAGACACGCCCCAAAAAAGACTGGTAGTGGACTATCGCATTTTAAACAATGGGACCAAGCCATCGGACTTCCCCATGCCCCGAATCGACGACCTCCTCGCAAAGGTACGCAAGGGAAAAGTGTTCACCAAGTTAGACCTGCGAGGGGCGTACAACCTCATTCGCATGCGGGAGGGAGATGAGTGGAAGACGGCCATGTTCACGCCACTGGGTACCTACGAATATAGAGTTATGCCTTTTGGATTGCAAAATGGCTCCCACGTTTTTCAAGCTTTCATGCATCACGTGTTGGCGGGACTTCTCTACAAGACGTGCATCTGTTTCTTAGATGACATCCTGATCTTTTCGGAATCGCAGCAGGAGCATGAGGAACACGTCAAGGAAGTGCTGAGCAGGCTAAAGCAGCATAGGCTCTACGCCAAGCTGGAGAAGTGCCAATCTGACGTGACGGAGGTGGATTTTCTGGGCTACAAGTTGTCTGACAAGGGGCTCGCCATGGACAGCGCCAAGGTTCGAGCGGTATTGGATTGGAAGAGTCCACGCAACCGGAAGGAGGTCCAACGGTTTGTCGGCTTTGCGAACTTCTATCGCAAGTTTATCAAGGGCTTCGCTATGCAGACAGCGGCCATCACAGACACGCTTAGCTCCAAGAAAAAGAAGTTCGTTTGGACAGAGCAGGCGGAGCAGTCCTTTCAGGCACTCAAGCGTCTCTTCGCGTCGGAAGAGCAGCTGCTTCACGTCAACCCCAGCAGGCCGATGAGGGTGGAGACAGACGCCTCGGACAGAGCCGTGGGGGCGGTCCTGCTGCAAAAGGACCCGCAGGGGGTGTGGCGACCGGGAGCGTTTTACTCCAGGAAGCTCAGCAAGTCCGAGCAGAACTACACCATCTGGGACAGGGAGTTGCTGGCCATTCATGCAGCGTTCAAAGCGTGGAGGCACTTCCTGATCGGCGCCAAGCACACGGTGCAGGTTTGCACGGACCACAAGAGTCTGGAGCACTGGCGCACGGCACAGTTCCTAAACCAGAGGCAGATACGTTGGGCTGAGTTCTTTGCGAACTTCGACTTCCGCATAGAGTATGTCCCGGGGGACACCAACATCATGGCGGACGCTCTCTCCCGTAAGCCGCAGTATCTGGAGGACGCAACGCCAGCAGCCGCCATGCACATCTTCGCACCAACAGTGTGGGCGTGCGCCGCGGCAACCGTGGACCTGGAGGTGGTGCGACGAGCGTTGCAGGATGACTCCTTCGCGCAAGCAAAGATGGCAGAGGTGCAAAGGGGCAAGGCAGCGGCCGACGGTTTCCAGCTACGAGATGGTTTGCTCATCCGTAAAGGGGCCATCTACGTGCCGGGAGACGACCTTCGCGCCAAGGTGCTGCAGCAGCTGCACGACGCGCCCACTGCCGGGCACTTCGGCAAGGAGAAGACGGTGGAATTAGTCGCCAGGGATTTCTGGTGGCCTGGAATGAGAGGGGAGGTCGCAGACTACGTGGCGAGGTGTGACACCTGCCAGAGGGCCAAGCCAGTGCACAGACCACCGGCCGGACTGTTGGAACCGCTGCAAACTCCGGTCGAACCTTGGGAAAGGGTGGCCCTGGACTTTGTCACGGATCTGCCCAGCTCGAGGGGCAAGACGGCAGTGCTGGTGGTGGTGGACCTGTTTTCCAAGATGGCACATTTCATTCCGTGTGCTAAGGTGGCCACGGCGGAGCAAACCGCCAAACTGTTCCTAGACCACGTGTTCAAGGTTCACGGTCTGCCACGGTCTATTCTGTCCGACCGGGGGCGGCAGTTCATCTCGAATTTCTGGCAGAAGCTGATGGGCTTCCTGAACGTCAAGATCAACCTGGCGTCGGCGAGACACCCGCAGACCAACGGGCAAGCGGAGCGGGTCAATGCCATCATGCAGCAGTACCTGAGATGTTATGCAAATCAACAGCCTGCGACGTGGGTGGATTACCTGCCGCTTGCCGAGTTCGCCTACAACAACACGAAGCACGTGTCCACGGGGGTCACGCCGTTCTTCGCCAACAACGGGAGGCACCCCAGAACCTTCCCGGGACTGGAAAGAATGGGGGAGGGGGAGCCGCAGACAGCAGATGCGTTCGCGTCGGAGCTGCAGGAAGTCCACGATCAGCTGAGGCGCCACCTGGAGCTGGCCAAGCACGCATACAAGGTACAAGCGGACAAACGCAGAAGGGTTGGCGAAGAGCTCCACGTGGGAGACTGGGTCTGGTTAGCAGCCCACGCAGTGCCGGCCAGGTCGTTGGCCAAGAAGAAACTAGGGCATAAACAACTGGGGCCCTACCAAGTCGAAGAGCAGGTCAACCCGGTAGCTTTCAGACTGGCACTTCCGGAGGGTTCCAGAATGCATCCGGTGTTCCACAGATCGGTGCTCACTCCCTACAAGGCACCGCACAGGTTCCAGGAACCCGGAACGGCGCCGAGTCCGGTCAGAGACAGAACAGGGCACGCGGGAGTGGCACAGAAGGAGCGCATCAACGAAGTCACGGAGATTTTGGACTCCAGATGGGGGGAAGAGGGGGTAGAATACTTTCTCGCCAAGGAGGGCACCCCGGCCAGTGCGAACAGCTGGGTGCCGGGCTACGCCTTGGACGAACCTCTGCTCAAAGACGAGTTTCATGCCCTCTTCCCACATAGACCTATGCCAGCAGACTTTTTCGACGACTGGCTTTTCACGCCCACGCTTTCGGCCAGCACGTTCCGGGGGTTCGACTCGGACGAGGACCCGACACGAGACGTCCGTTCCCCGGAGGGGTCACCCTCGGGATCTGCATCAGAACCCTCGTATTGGTGGGACGATAGGCCAGAGGAGCAGTTCCGCAGAAAGTGGCTGGAATGCTCAGGACGAGCAACGCCGCCAGGAGGAAGTGAGGGAGAGACGGACATGGACATTTTCGGGGACGACCCTGGTTTCGAGCACGGCGGCACAGAGATGGAAGCGGAGGTGACCATCGTCGACGAGAGCAGGGAGGAAGACCCGGGAGACTTCAGATGGAGACCCGCCACGGGAAGCGAACGGTATCCGACGTTCGTCCCTTTGCAACAGCAGCACCCAGCTCCAGCACCGGAAGGAGGGGAGGGGGGAATGGGGGGCTTCGAGGGGGGGATGGATGTCAGGGGTTTAGGAGCAGAGGCAAGGGCAAGGGAGGAAACAGAGAGCGAAGGGGAGGAGGCAGAAGAAAAGATGAGTGATGATGACGACCCGAGATCTCCGAGTCTTTCCAGTGAATCAGAGGATTCACAGAAAGGAGCACCAGTGGCCAGGGCAAGGGGGGAGTCTAGGGGGGCACCCCAGGAAGATAGAGCCAGAGGGGACTCAGAGGAGAGCAGTTGGAAATCGGGACCAGCGTCACCGCCAGAGAGCAGGGAAGAGGAAAGGAGCCAGGGGGCAAGCTCTGGCAGCTCACCACAGGAGGGAGGGCACGAGTCAGGAGTGGCCACACCTCCATCGGGGAGCGAAGAAACGGTTAAGCGGAAAGTGGAAGGTTGGGCGCGCGCGCCAAGTTCAAATGCAGAGGAAGGTGACGCAGTAAGCAGCCCGGAAAGGGAGCCAGGTCCTAAAGCCCGGCGCAAGGAGACAGGAGGGTCCGGGGGGTCAGCGTCAGAAGAATCCCGGAAGGAAGAGACCCCGGGGGGTAGAGGGACCCAGAGGAGGACAGTCAGGCGGAAAAGGTGGAGCCGGGCTAGGATATTAAGTTGGTGCACACGGGGCGGAGACTCAGACGGAGCTTCGCCGATCTAGCTACTAGACGTAGAGTTGCGCGCAGCAGCGTGAGAATGGAAACTGTAACTCAATAAAGACTTTTACTTAATGATCGCTGGCTAGCGTGATCCTCTGTGAGCTAGGATCTTCAAGCAGCTCTGACAGCACGTCAAAGTGCAAGTAGATAAATAGGTACCGCTCCGGCAGGAAGGTAAATGGCGTTTCCGTGTGCTGCTCTGGTTTGCCAGAAACAGCTTAGTCATGCTGGCCACAGCCGGAAGCCGGCTCCCTCGGCCTATAGAGCGAGATGAGCACGCAATCCCAGGGTCATCCGCGACTGGACCTAACAGTCAGGGGTACTTTTACCTTTTTATTTGGATGTATCGGTTTTTGTTCAGCTTTTGAAGAAAGTTCTTCAAGTAAAGTTTTGAACAATCTAATGAGTCTGAACAATGCTTCATTCCCAAAGGAGTCAGTTTTTATGCATCGAGTCACTTCAAACTGCACAATATTCAGTACTATTTTTCTAGAAAAAGAGGTGCCAGAACTCACCATGAATGCCTTCCTTGTTCTCTTAGAATGGCAATGGGACCAACCTGAGAGGTGCTAGAACTGAGTTCTGGTGAGTTCTGGCTGGAAAAAAAAGCCCTGGAAATACTGATACATGCAATATCTTCCAGTTCTGAACTTTTTGCCTTGCTCCTGAACCGCCATTCCCGAGCTTTATGTCTGCTCCCAAGCCTGTCCCTTGACTTCCCTGAATCCAGGTCTCTTCCTTAATTACAAGAGCCCAAACAGCCCAAATCAGGGATTACATTGCCAAAGCAACACTCACACATTTTCTTTTGCATTTCCTGCAGCTATACAACGCTTTCCCTTCACTGATGCGGCACATTCCCGGGCCTCACAAAAAGGTTTTCTCCTCCTGTGAATTCATACGTTCTTTTATCAGGAAGGAGGTAGAAAATTGCCAGAAAGGTGGGGTTTCCCAGGAGCAAAAGGACTACACTCACCTCTATTTGGCTCAGATAGACAAGGTAAGTTTCTGCTGGAGTGCCTGAATTTGGCACAGCTCATGAACCACTGAGACAAAAGCTGCCCACAAATGGCTGGGAAGCTGTGGCTTTGCAACAAGAAATTGTGTCTCTGTGGCGATCACACAGGGCCCCCGGATGTTTCATGATCTATTGACCCTGTGCCACCACTGTGGTTGCTTTCTTCGCTGCCACCACCCCGCTTCTCACGGGGACACACGGAGTCCAGACAGTAGTTAACATAAACAACTAATCAAGTTTATTTTTAAGTGCAGGAATAAGCGTATGGTTTCGGTTTATTTTTCTCTTGTCAGTTTCTTAAATCTTAGTTACTACAACTTCAAACTGAATTATTCCCAACTATCTGTCTAACTCCCTAACAATTCCTCTCACTCTCTCACAATACAACTCAACCAACCCACTGCGTATTCCACCCTCTTCCTTCTCCAACCCAAGCCTCAACTCCCAACTGACAACCCTCAACTCCCAACTGACAACCCTCAACTCCCAACTCCCAAACCTCAACTGTCTTTTCAAAACCTCCCACTCTATCTTTTACTCCCCCCTCACATTCTCACTGGCCAATCACATCACACCCATTTTTAACTCTTTCCTTGATGCATCCTAGGGGCAAACGCCACAGTCTCACACAAGACTTTCTTTCCCTAACGGAGCATAGCCTGTGTATTTCCTGTTACGGTGAAAATATCTTGTTCAAGGTGCTCCTACCAGACCCTCCAAGTATCCCTATTTTCCAGGGACAGTCCTGGATTTATGGAAGCCATCTCGGTTTTGTCCCGCTTTTCCTTAGGATGTCCCTAGTTTCATCAGAGAAATGTTGGAAGGTATGCAGTTATGCAACGCCCCCGGCTAAGGAGATAAGTAACTATGCAACCTTTAGAAGACATCTGAAGGCAGCCCTGTATAGGGAACATTTTTAGTTTTTAATATTTTATTTATATATGTTGGAAGCTGCTCAGATTGGCTGGCGCAATCCAGTCAGATGGGCAGGGTATGATGATGATGATGATGATGATGATGATAAATAGAGTGTTCCTATTTTCATTGGAGAAAAGTTGGCAGGTTTGTAGTACTGAACTATTAGAGCCCTATACAGTTCAGGACTAGGTTACTTGAGAGGCTGCCTTATCTTGTATATAGCCAGTAGGTCACTGCAGTCAATGGGAGAGTATTTCCTGAAGGTTGTGAAGAGATCCGAGGCCCTCTCCATAGCAACTCGGAGCTTTTAGCATGGTTGCCCTAGTTCTGTGGAACCGCATTCCTATCAAGATCTGACAGGCAGCCGTTATCCGCACCTCCTGGAAATAATTGTAGGCATTTTTGTTCCGACAAGCTTTTCCAGCTGGGCGAATAAGCCTCTTCCACGGATAAATATCACTTGCGGTGTGGTAAAGCAGCATTTAAATAGGCCAAACCAAATTAACACAATACAAATCTCTAAGCAGTTTACAGAAAAGCAAGGATTGGTCCTGTGTGTCAGCACCAGCATCCATTCCAGTCCACATTGTTTAGTATATTGAATAATATGGTACCGTTTTGGATAGAAGTCAACTGGGAGTGATGCAACACTCCCTGACGGTTCAGTATTAGTGATAAATGGATTATTTAAATTGTGCATTGTTTCTGAAGATTGGATGTTCTGGGTATGAACTCTCTCCACTGGCTGCTACTTTAAAAAAATTCCTTCCAGTAGCACCTTAAAGACCAACTAAGTTAGTTCTTGGTATGAGCTTTCGTGTGCATGCACACTTCTTCAGATACACTGAAACAGAAGTTGCCAACACTGGCCCCAAAAACATCACACATACCATCTCGGGACTATTTAATTGCTCATCGTCTAACATTGTGTATGCCATCAAATGCCAACAGTGTCCTTCAGCTCTCTATATTGGACAAACAGGCCAAACCTTACGCCAAAGAATAAACGGACATAAATCTGACATCAAGAATCACAAAACAGAGAAACCAGTAGGAGAACACTTCAATCTCCCAGGACATTCTATACAAGATCTCAAAGTAGCTGTTTTACTACAAAGGAATTTCAGAAATAGACTGGAAAGAGAAGCTGCTGAATTGCAACTCATTACCAAACTTAAAACCATGGAGAGACCTGGTCTGAACAAAGACATTGGATTCTTATCTCATTATACATGACTAAGCCATTTTTCACCTTCTCACCCCTTGCCTTTTCCTGTAAGACCCATTGTAGTCGTTAAGAGTCGTCAACAGGCTCATCTCAGCTACCTGCCAATCTCCCATTCCCACCACCCTTCTGAGTAATACCCCTCCCCACCTTCTCACTATATAGAAGGATCTGGCAACTTCTGTTTCAGTGTATCTGAAGAAGTGTGCATGCACACGAAAGCTCATACCAAGAACTAACTTAGTTGGTCTTTAAGGTGCTACTGGAAGGAATTTTTTTATTTTGACTATGGCAGACCAACACGGCTACCTATCTGTAACTGGCTGTTACTTGTTTTGTTTACAATTATGGCTTACTATGTTGATTTATAACAACAACAACAACAACAACAACAACAACAACAACAACATCCTCTACCTGCAGAAAGCTAGCCTGTCAGGGAGAAAGTTCTTACTCTGGCTTCTCCCTTGATATGCTGCTTTTCTGGGTGCAGAGGTATTTTTGACGCAGGTGGCACATACAGTCATGCAATTCTTTTGTTTGCTGCCTGCAGCTGCACAGTCCCATTATCAACATACCCATTCATTTGCCAGGCCACACTCATTTTTATTCCAGCCCCACCCACCACGGGCATGTGGTCCCCACTAAGTTGTCTACAAGGTAAGGTGGCCCTAGGCCTTGTTTCCCATCCTTGCCTTAACCGGCTCCCAAATCACAGGAATGGCTGGCGCAGTGGGGCAGGGCTGCGGATCTGACACCGAAATTGCTGCCGTTTACCTGGATGGGGCAGGACACAGGTGAGGTTGTGGGTACACAGGCCCAGCGACAGAGTGAATCTAGTGTTCCCGCTGGTGCACCTATGTGGCAGGAGGAGGGCTTCATGGTGCAGCCTCACCATCCTGGCTGCTGCCACCAAATCACAAAACCCCAAGTGTTCTTGCAAGCTAGGAAGTGAGGCAAGGCTTCCATGGAGCCAACAAAGGAGGTAAAAATTAGTCTCAAGAACTGCACACAGGGCAAAGGCAGCACAGTGGTTGCAACTGAGACAGCCAAGCTTTTGAGTACCTTGGGTTGAAATGTCATGCTTCTAATCCACAGGAGAAAATCGACTCCACAACTACGTTTGATGAAGACAACCTGGTACAGGTTATCTTTGACCTGTTTGCTGGAGGCACAGACACTCTAGTTGCCACTCTCTCCTGGGCTTTGCTTTTTATGGTGGCCCATCCCAATATTCAAGGTGAGAGGGGCTGTATGGTGCAAGTGAAGGATGCTTATTCTGTTCTATGTACAGAACAGCTTGGGAGGGGCGAAGGCTGTAGCTCGGTGGCAGAACCTCTGCTTTGCATGCAAAAGGTCCCAGGTTCAGTCCTTGGCATCTCTAGCTAGGGCTGGGAATGTCTAGAACCAGAATTGTAGAGTTGGAAGGGACCGCAAGGGTCTAGTCCAACTCCCTGCAATGCAGGAATCTTGTGCCCAGTGTGGGGCTTGAACCCACAACCCTGAGATTAAGAGTCTTATGCTGTACCAGCTGAGCTGTCCCTGAAACCCTGGAGAGCTGTTCCCTGTTGGTGTGGACAATATTGTGCTGGGTTGCCAAATAACATTAAGCAGGCCCAGATGTTAAAACAAAATTCTGGGGTTGTAATTGAGGGAAGCCCTATATATTATTTGATTGATTCTGCTTCAGTTTGTTCTCTGATGCTTCCCCAATAAGGGAAAAAGCAGGACAGAAAACCATTTCTTTCACATAGAAAGTGATGGGATTTCAGGAAGAAGTTAGAGGATATGCACTGATTGGAAATGAAGCAGCATGACCACCCCAAAACATTTGCAGGCACAGACATAATAGAAAGCATGATCATGTGTGACCGCCCCAATAGCAATGTGAGAACAAATCATCGTCAATGTGCAATAAAGGGCCAAGGGGCCATGGAGGGGCCAAGGGGTTCTCTTTCAGAGCTGTTTAGTGGCTGGCACTCTGGTGACCCTTGAGACAAGAGTGCTTCCCAAATACAACCTTCCCTCTGCCCACCTATGAATTGAAACACCTTTCCCCCCGCCCTCAGAGCAAGTCCAGAAGGAGCTAGGAAGTGCTCTCAGTCCCTCCAAATTGGTCTGCTATGAGGATCGGAAGCGATTGCCCTATACCAGTGCTGTGATTAAGGAGACGCAGCGCTTCAGCAACGTCATACTATTTGGGGCACCCAGAGTTTGTGTAGACGATATGAATGTGCTTGGCAACTTCATTGAAAAGGTACAGAGTGACTTCTACCACCACCCTCCTCTTTCCCAGGTTGAACGATTGTTTGGCAACAAGTTTTAGCTAGTGCAATTGTTGCGTTGGATTCCTCTGTTGAGTGGCATTGAAACTCACCCATTCACTAGTGCAAGAGCCCTTTTGTGAGCAGACGGAAAATGTTGAATATATATATCCTTAAAGACCTACCTTGGCTCCCAGAATGTTTCGGAGCACAATTCAAAGTGTTGGTGCTGACCTTTAAAGCCCTAAATGGCCTCGGCCCAGTATACCTGAAGGAGCGTCTCCACCCACATCGTTCAGCCCGGACACTGAGGTCCACCTCCGAGGGATTTCTGGTGGTTCCCTCCCTGTGAGGGAACCAGGCAGAGGGCCTTCTTGGTAGTGGCACCCACCGTGTGGAACACCCTCCCATCAAGTATCAAGGAAATAAACAACTATCTGACTTTTAGAAGACATCTGAAGACAGCCCTGTTTAGGGAAGTTTTTAATGTTTGAAGTTTTATTCTGTTTTTAGTCCTCTGTTGAGAGCCGCCCAGAGTAGCTGGGGAATAATAATAATAATAATAATAATAATAATAATAATAATTTGCTTGACTTACAGCATTCCTAGGAGTATAAATATTGATTTGGCTTTTATTGCAACATTAAGAATATATTTCTTTGTTCTGTGGAACAATTATGAAGTTGGCTTCCTTCTCTTACTCTGAAGAAACTCGTCAGTTTTATCATATTTGCTATTTCAAAGGTTTTGATCATTCACCCTCAGGGTCCTTGTTGCGACAAATTGTTATACAGGTAGCTGTCAATAAATTTGTGACCATTTATCTATCCTGATCTTTAACACAGCCAAATAGAGGCGTCCATTGGAAGTGAATACCTGGTAATTAATAATAATAATTTTATTATTTATATCCTGCCCATCTGATTGAGTAGCCCCAGCCTCTCCGGGCAGCTCCCAACAAAAAATTAAGAACACCATAAAACATAGCACATTAAAAATTTTCCGATACAGGGCTGCCTTCAGGTGCCTTCTAAATGTCAAATGCTTGTTTATCTCCTTGACATCTGATGGGAGGGTGTTCCACAGGGCAATTAATAATAATGTTCTGTGGCTGTGATCTCCTGGGTGATACGGATGCCGTTAGGCAGTTGAATGAGCCCTCCCACCCACTGCCTTTGCGTGGTCCCGGGCACTGGCAACCCATGCTATGACACTGCTCCAGAGGTCCTAGCATTTGCCCTAATAGGCTATTTGCTGGCCTGGGTGTAGGACAGGCTTCCTCAACCTCAGCCCTCCAGATGTTTTGAGACTACAATTCCCATCATCCCTGACTACTGGTCCTGCTAGCTAGGGATCATGGGAGTTGTAGGCAAAAACATCTGGAGGGCCAAGATTGAGGAAGCCTGATGTAGGAGTTCTCCACCTATACCTGTCTGACCAAGATATTAAGAAGTATAGCTAAACCCTCTTTTCTCTTCTTTGCAGAATACTCTGGTGATTCCTGATCTGTGCTCTATTAATCTTGATCCCAAGCTTTGGGAGACTCCTCGCCAGTTCAACCCTAACCACTTCCTAGATAAGGATGGGAAATTCACAGTGAGAGATGAATTCCTCCCATTTGGAACAGGTAAATGCACAGACTTTTAGAAAGCACAACTGCAAACTTGACCTGCGATATTGAACAGCAGTGATTGTTTTTAGGACAAAATCTTGAATGAGGAGCTGAGAAAATGCAGAGAAGCCATAACAGGCTTTTGAAAGTAACCCTTTAAATTTTCGGACCTGCTAGCAGAGGACCAGTAAGGAACCAAGACGCAATCAAATGCAAGCCTTTTAACTTTGTTCAGGCAACACTACGTGCCAAGCAATTTCGACAGAGGAGTCTTGGCAACACTCTTCTAAGTACAGGCTTCCCCAACATGGTGGGAAATAAAAGCTAGAGACCTAGCAGAAAATACATCTTTTTGCCTGGCATCTGAAGATATGTAATGGTGGTGCCAGGTGAGCCTCCCTGAGGAGCGAATCCCACAGGTGGGGAGTCACCACCGAAAAGGCCCATTCTTGTGGACCTCCCATGGAGGGGGAAACATGGAATAGAGCTTCAGATGACTATCCCAGGGTTCAGGTCAGTTCATATGGGGAGAGGAAGTTTTTGAGGTACAGTGGTACCTCAGGTTAAGAACTTAATTCGTTCTGGAAGTCCGTTCTTAACCTGAAACTGTTCTTAACCTGAAGCACCACTTTAGCTAATGGGGCCTCCCGCTGTTGCTGTGCCACCGCCGCACGATTTCTGTTCTCACCCTGAAGCAAAGTTCTTAACCCGAGGTACTATTTCTGGGTTCTTCAGATGCTTTGGTTGCGCACCATATGCAAATGTATACCATGCACTCTTAATTATGGAGTATTATGTGGCGCTTGAGAGAATGAGTGATGCAGGTACGTGATACTTATTTTCTCCTGTTTATTACTTCTGCAGGAAGCCGTGCATGTTTGGGGAAGCACATAGCAGAGGTGGAACTCTTTGTTTTGTTTACCAGCCTCGTGAGAGCATTTACCTTCCGGCTGCCAGAGGGAGTGAAGGAAGTGAACACTGAACCTGTAATAGCTGCTGTGATGCATCCCCGTCCATTTAAGCTCTGTGCTGTTCCTCATTAGGCTACAGCCCACAGAAGACCAAGGCTGGAGAGTTTAGAGTGGCTTATTGCTCACTGGGGATTTTTCAGCTCCTACTGCAAAGCTTTATACTTTACATCTCCATAGCCTGGTTGATCTGCTCAGTTTGTAGAGCAAGAGATTCTTAACCTCAAGGCTGTAGGTTCGAGCCCCATGTTGGGCAAAAATATTCCTTCATTGCAGGGAGTTGGACTAGATGACCCTCATGGTCCCTTCCAACTCTATAATTCTGTGATTCTGTAACACATGCATTGTTTCGGGAGAGAATTCAGGTAGAAATAAATGACAGAAATGGATGAAAGGATCTGAGAACAGTGGCAATGAGTGATCTGAACAGATGCCATCGTTCTAACACCCACATTCAGATTCGCCTGTTGAGGAGTAAAAGCACTGAGAAAAATGAAATCAATTTGCACCTGAGTGCAGATGGTCGCATTACATTTTATGTACTCTGGTTCATGATAAAAGGTAAAGGGACCCCTGACCATTAGGTCCAGTCGTGGACGACTCTGGGGTTGCGGCGCTCATCTCGCTTTATTGGCTGAGGGAGCCGGCGTGCAGCTTCCGGGTCATGTGGCCAGCATGACTAAGCCGCTTCTGGCGAACCAGAGCAGCGCACAGAAATGCCGTTTACCTTCCCGTCGGAGCGGAACCTATTTATCTACTTGCACTTTGACGTGCTTTCAAACTGCTAGGTTGGCAGGACTGGTTCATGATACCCAGGGACAAAATGCACACGCTTCTCATCAAATGTGAAAAATTGCACACGTGTAAAATTTAGCATGTGGCCCTGTAAAATAAAGTGTATTTTTACAAAAGCATTTTTCAGTCATGACTTGAGTATTTTTTAAATATAATTTTTATTAAACTTTCACTTTAAAGAATAAACAATAATTTCCAATATACACCTACCAATCTCATTCCCTACCGCTCTACTGAGCTTATGACTTCCCTCCATCCCGCCAACAAGCTTTCCCTTTTCAAATCTATATCTCACAGTTTAATCTTATTTTATAAAGTCCACGTCGTAGGATTTATTTCAGTCCTGCTAGTGTCTTCAAACTTCTACAGTTATTATTTATATAGTCAATGAATTTACTCCAGCCACTTTGGAATTTTAGTTCGTTGTGGTTTCAAATTCTGCAGGTCAGTTTTGCCAGCTCCGCGTAGTCCATCATCTTTGTCTGCCACTCCTCCATCGTCGGTAATTCCTGTAACTTCCACTTTTGGGCTAATAAAGTTCTCGCCGCAGTTGTGGCGTACATAAATAGTCTTTGATCTGCCTTTGCTGTTTCCTCTCCCATCAAGCCCAGCAAAAAAGCTTCTGGCTTTTTGGGAAAGGTATATTTGAGCATCTTTTTCAATGACTTCTGAGTATTTTAAAGGACTGAATATGAATTCTGTAGCTTCACTGGTACATGCTCCCTGTCTTTTCATTCACCCATCCATTCCAATTTGTCCTCAGATTTTTACATTATAAATTAGACCGGGGCTGACGTTGGAGTGGTGGCCATGCGCCGCCTTGATCACCTTTGGCGTGGTGGGAGAAGCATGTGAGATAGGTTGAGTGGTGTGGGGTGTGGCCACTGGTGAGCCAGTGAGTCTGGTGCGGGTTGGTTGAATTGGGGAGAATGTCGCGAGGGGCAGGCAGGTGCAAGTGTGTGCTTGTGACGAAAGGGAGAGAAGGGCTAACTGCCGTTGAATGCAATGAATGGTGGCCATTGCCTGAAGATTTGTTCTGCAGAAAGGGGAAGGACTTTCCCCGCGCTCTTGCTTAAAGGCTGGGTTCGGAGGCTGGAACAGCGTCTACGGCCATACTACCCTGAACACGCCCGATCTCGTCTGATCTCGGAAGCTAAGCAGGGTCAGGCCTGGTTAGTACTTGGATGGGAGACCGCCTGGGAATACCGGGTGCTGTAGGCTTTTGCCTCCTTTTGCCGGTCAGCCTGCCGCCCATTTCACGCCAGGCGCTGCTGCCTGCTCTTCCCATCTTCCTTTTAATTTGCTTTCCTTCTGACCTGCACCTTTCGAACCTGCTTTTCCTTTGCAAGGCCCTGCCCCCGCCCCCTGTTCTGCTCAGGGCGGCTTGCAAGCATTTAAAGTCACAGCTCAGCTGAAATCTATCAAGAGGCAGCAACTGTGGGAGGTGAAGTGCAGCACAGGAGAGCTGCAAGTGGAAAGCGTCTGCAGGACGGTCAGTTCAGTTGTATTCAGAGACAGCCACAAATGGACAGGAACTATGCAACGTGAAAGCTGCATGTGGAATCCTCCTTTCCTTTCTAACCTTTAAAAAGGAAATTAGAAGAAAAATTGAAAGAGCAGACAGCAACGCCTGGCATGAAATGGGCGGCAAGTGGAGGAGCAGAGTTCAAAGCGGCAAAGCCTACGGCACCCAGTATTCCCAGGCAGAATCCCATCCAAGTACTAACCAGGACTGACCCTGCTTAGCTTCCGAGCAAAGATGTGTTCAGGGTAGTATGGCCGTAGATGCTGTTCTAGCCTCCGAACCCAGTCTTTAAGCAAGAGCGCGGGGAAAGTCCCTCCCCTTCCCCCTGCAGAACAAATCTTCAGGCAACAGCCACAACTCATTGCATTCAATGGCATCACAAGCACCCAGTGTCTTAAAGCAGGAGCCTAGAACTCAAGCACCCATCCCCCTGGACCACAAACTCTGAAGAGGCACACCTGTCCCATTGCAACCCAGACAGATGGGCAGGATAGAAATAATAAAATTATTAATATTATTATTATTCCATCCTACGTGGGGCATCCTTTCTGTTTCTTCAGGAGCAGGGGTCTTTGTCTCCCTGCCCCTCAGTGCACTCTCATGAAGACACCCGAGCCTCATTCAGAAGCAGCTTGGGCCCTCAAGCGCCCAAGGCACACCTAAAGTGACCCCCCTTCCAGCCCTGAGGGGGAGGAGGTGGTGGCCGCAGTGTTTGGGGGTGGCTTGGAAAGGAAGGCACCGTGAAACAATATGTTTGAACCTTCACTAATTGGATTGGGATAACGTGGCCACTTTGTAGTCCTTTTTGTAAACTTGAGACTAGATTACTGCAATGTGCTTTCTGTGGGGCTGCCCTTGGCCTTGGGGCAGAAACTCCAGCTGGTACAGAATGCATCAGCAAGACGTACAGCTCAAATGATTTTCTTACGCAGTCCTTGCGCAACGGGCCTGGAAAAGTAGAGCACCTCCTGCAGAAGATCTTGCACATTGATTACAATGTTTGAAAAGGAAGTATGTCATTCCTATATGTTATGCCAGTGTCTCTGGATTCAATGCTAATTGTACCTAATTGTTATTCAGCAGAACACCCAAGTTGTTTTATGATGTTAATGATGACTCTAAGAACATGACTCTTCCAGGAGGAATCTAAAACTGACTCAAGGGGCCTCAGAATCTGCTCGGTCACTACCCAGGGACCTAGTTATATGCTAATTGCTAGCTTCAGAAAGGACTGCTGGCTTAATTTGCAAATGACTAGGCTTGCAACAATTGTTTACAGAGACTACCTGGATGTAATAGGAACCTATACACTGCCAAGCAATTTATTCTTAAATGGAAAAATGTGGATGTTGCATGACACATCTTTGCATATAGATTTAAAAGTGTATTTTTCTACATATGAGCTTTGGATTTGACCTTGCTTTGTTAGAGAGTGTTGGTGCATTTTGAAATACACATAAGCCCACACTTCCATTCGACATTTCAAGCCTCTTAGTAGGCTATAAAAACCTGTCCAGAAATCTGATGCAAGTAGGGTTGCCACCTTTGGTCGGGCAAAAGGCGTGGTGGTGAAATGGGGGGGGGGAGGGCTAAAAATTACTTTCACTGGTGCAGAATGAAATGACTTCAAAGGAATCCAAAGCAATTCCAATGCTGGTCATACTGATTGAGTAGACCCAATGAAATTTATGGAACTAAGCTAGCAATGCACATTAATTGCAATGACTCACATCCTCCCCACCTGCTGAATTTCTGCCTATCAGAAGGATGGTAAATGTAGAAACCCGGCCAAAGAAAGAAAGAGCGGGAGATAGCAACAACTTCTGTTTCTCTCCCCAACAGAGCTTTGCCTCCAACATGCCTTTCCATATAGCTGTTAATGATAATTCATTCACACACACACACACACACACACACACACACACACACACGCATCATAGTCAGACAAGTTCATCCAGCAACTAGGGTTACATCTTTTCTTGTCACAGATTTGAGGCTTTTTTTAAAAAAGCCATTTGTTATCTATAGCATTCATAGAATCACAGAATTGTAGAGTTGGAAGGGACCCCGGGGGTCATCTAGTCCAACCCCCTGCAACGCAGGAATCTTAATTAAAGCATCATTTAAAGCACTCTTATACCACTTTAACAGTCACGGAGTCCCTCAAAGAATCCAAGTTTGTTTGGAGACCCCCTAGTCTTCTCCTAGAGATATAATCCCCGGAGTCTTGGGCCAACCCAGTATTGCCTCTTTAAACAGACTAGAATGGCTTCCCTGAGCAGGTCACCATTTGCAGTTTCAGCCTTTGCCTAGAAGAAAGTCACAAAGTCCTAGCGATTCTGCCAGTCTCTGCTTCCTCCCCCTGCATTTGTGATATAAGGGGTAACAAGGCTGGTCTGCAATAGAGGGATATAAGAAGTGCTGGGGGGGGGGGGAATACTAATTTTATTTTTTAAAAAAACGCAACCAATTCTAACAATTGTAGGTGGCATGTGCCATCATAAAATATGCATTTAGTTCTGTGTGTGACAAGGGGGGGGGGGGAGAGCATCTTTCCAAAAACTATTAATTGGCAGGATTAATAGAGGACACCTCGTATTCACAGGCACCAGAGCTGCTGCTTCTGGGACAAAATGCTAATAACAGAAGTTCCCCTGGTGCGGGACTTGACATCTTTCCTCAGGGCCTGCAAGACAAAGCTGTTCCACCAGGCCTTTGGCCAGGGCACAGCCTGACTCCCTCCCTCGGCAATCTTCGCGGAGCTCTGGCCCAATGGTTGCCAGTGGCTTGATTTGAATTAATTTTATAATGAATGATTTTAGAGTGTTGTTTGTGCTGTATTTTTGTACTGTTTTATTGTTGATAGCCGCCCTGAGCCTGGCTTCGGCTGGGGAGGGCGGGATATAAATAAAATTTATTATTATTATTATTCATTATACACCTTTAGGTGCCAAGCAAAAACATTCCTTTTTAACCAGGACTTTGGTTGATTTGATTGACATCCTATGTCCTTTTAAAATGTGGTTTTATTTTGGGGGGGGGGCAGGGTTATTGGTTTTGTGGCTTTATACTTTGATTTTGTTCTATGAACCGCTCTTAGACCTCCGGGTATAGGGTGGTACAGTGGTACCTCAGGTTAAGTACTTAATTCGTTCCGGAGGTCTGTTCTTAAGCTGAAACTGTTCTTAACCTGAAGCACCACTTTAGCTAATGGGGCCTCCTGCTGCCACTGCGCCGCCGGAACACAATTTCTGTTCTCATCCTGAAGCAACGTTCTTAACCTGAAGCACTATTTCTGCGTTAGCGGAGTCTGTAACCTGAAGCGTATGTAACACGAAGTACCACTGTATATTAATTAATTAATTAATTAATTAAGTAAGTAAAAAAATAGAAGGCAGTGGACCAAAACAAAGAAAGCTCCCTTCCCCAAATGCCTGGCCATGTGTTTCATCTTACAAACAAAACAAAACAAAACAAAACAAAACAACAAAACAAAACAAAACAAAACAAAACACAAAACAAAACAAAACAAAACAAAACAAAACAAAACAAAACACACTCATTAGGCTGCTGCTCCACTATTGGCTATCCTGGAGCATCAATCAGCCAGCTATGAAGGGGAGAGTGGCCTCAACTTCCTAAGTACCTACCATGTTTAGTTGTGCATGAGAGAAGCAAGCTGGAGTGAGCACCCAAATGCCCACCTGGCCAACCCCTAGGTGTGGTTCTGCCAGCAGGGCTCTTATGGCACCATTAAAAAGTTTTGGAAATAGGAAGTTAGCAGGCAAAATGAAATAACAACACAGCACTTAAAGGATCATGACATGCTGCTGAACCCCTGTTTCGTATTGCTCAACAGTGGATGGAAACAGGTAGGACAGTTTAGCTATAAAGATAATATCGTTAGTCTGTTACTTGCAGCTAAACTGTAGGTGGCTCAGAGTTGGAAGAAAACTCAGGCAAATACTTGAGTCGTAGCTCAGTGGCTGAGTAAAGTGTTTGGGTATATACCAGCAATTCCAAAATCAGCAAAAGCTGCATGTGATCCAAAACAGGAAATTCATAGGGTCCCTTTCCTTGGTTAATCAAAAGGCAAAACTGGATACATGTTAAACAATATATATGTTGCGATAAGGGATGAGGATGTTTCAGAAAGATGCATATACTAGGGTGAAGCATGCATATATTAGTCAAAGTAACATACAGCATGGGCAAAACTGCATGCAAAAAATATGCATATTAGGCAAAAATGACAAAGGTGTGGTATATTGGGAGAAAATTGCAGGAAAGTGCTGGTGAATGGACGGTGTATAAATAATAAATTATTATTATTATATTATTATTATGAGGATTTAATTTTTTCAAGAAAGAACAGAGGCAGAAATTTGGGGGACTGAACTGAAGAATGGAAAAATGAGAAAATGAAATGGATAATTTGCTCATCTTTGGGACAGCATGTTTATGCTGGGATAAACTTGCCTGAGCCATAGAGCTATTGGAGACAGGGAAGTGGACAGGAGAAACAATAATAATAATTGTCACAGAAACAATAATAATAATAACAAAAAATGCAAGACCTAGTTTAATATGGGACAAGCAGCTCACCCTACTTAAGGGTTAGTTAAATACAACCCTGATATCTCAGTTTTCTGTTTACAAGAAGAGAAGCGAAAACAAAATTTGTATAAAATGAACAAATACTATAAAAATAACTATTGACGTAACAGAATCCGTAACAGAACAGTAGAGGAAAGGAGGCTAGCAAGAATGACTAGAAAACAAAACCTAGACCCAAAGGCTGTCACAGGACAGAAACATTTTGATTCACTGCAATGGAAACCCAGACTATAATATAATGGGGATAAAACAATTAGCCATCTTGATAACAGTTACAGTCATGAGGGTGTGCTATAAATAGATAATTATAATAAATGCTAGTTAGTTAGAGAGTCAGATGAGTCCAGTTTGTCTTTCAAAAGTGGAGTACATAAATAGGTGCCGGCCAGGAAAATGAGAGAGGTGGCGATGTCTCTGATGAACGCAAAATGCCCTCAGAAAAAGGGGATTCCTCTCACCCGGCTCTGCCTGGAATAAAGGAAGACCGGACCATGGTGCGAGCATCGGAATCTCTGATTACTTTGGTTCTGCGTAAGATTCTGCGCTTGATGAAACTGCCCTGGTCCCGCAAGCGCTACCCTCCTGGACCCCTTCGACTTCCCATCGTCGGAGGCATGTGGCGGTTTGGGGTCATGCTCTCCCTGGATACTTTCATGAAGGTACTTCTTTCAAAATACTTCTTCAGCTGAAAAACAGGAAGAAAGAAAAGACATTGCAAATTATTTCCTTTATTTGAGAACTGTGGATAATGATTCACCTGTGAAATCTAGGGCTTGAGCGTCTTGGCAGATTTTTCTGCCTGCTGTGGCAATTGCAATGTGCTGCATTGTTGAAATTGTTTTTCTTGTTGTTGCTTCTTTCATTTCTTACATATTGAATTTTAATGTATTACAATTTTAATTCCATAAGAGTAAAAATGTAATGCAATAAAATGCACAGTGTAAGAAATAAAAGAAGGAATACAAATACAATAAGAAATCAAAATGAATATTCAAATCCACAGACATGCTGTGGAGCATATTAATGCAGCTTGTGGTGGACATGGATTATATCTGGGAACGCTTGATCTATGGGCCTTTTAAGAATTTGTGTGCAGAAGAAATCCTTGAAACAATATATTTTTGGTTATCTCTCCAACAAAACTACTGATCATATTAAAGGTTAGTGTGTATCCTATCAGAAATTTAGTTACGCAGTTCTCAATCCAATTAGTTTTTCAGGGTTTTTTCCAGTAATTCCAGCCAATTAGTCAAGAATTCTCTTCTGCTTGGTCACATCGCCAACGAAAATTATCTTTCTTTTTTTATAAAAATTAACCGATTGTGAAATAACTCGGTGAATGGCCACATTCATTATCTCATATAAAAGTTTGTGATATTCTACCCATCGATGGATGTGGAAACAAATAAAGAGACCTCAGTGGAACAAATAGCAGATCACCAACCTTTTGCCTTTGAGAGAGAGATCTGACTCTTTGGGAGTAGGTGATATTCTTGTGGTTGAAGGGAAGCCTGTCTGAGCAGGTACAAAAAAGTTATTTAAGGCCATGTGCTAACTGCAGAAATACCTTTTATCATCTTAATTTGATATGTTACCTTCTTAGAAAGCTACTGTCTCAAGGCAGAGATCTATAGTGTTCTGTCCTCAAGGAGTGACAACCACAATGTGCTTTACGTGAGACTGCTGTTAGACTGGTGACCGGGAGTGGCCGCCGGGACCACATAACACCAGTTCTGAGAGATCTGCATTGGCTCCCAGTACGTTTCCGAGCACAATTCAAAGTGTTGGTGCTGACCTTTAAAGCCCTAAACAGCCCTGTATCCCTGAAGGAGCGTCTCCACCCCCATCATCCAGCCCGGACATTGAGGTCCAGATCCAAGGGCCTTCTGGCAGTTCCCTCACTGTGAGAAGTGAGGTTACAGGGAACCAGGCAGAGGGCCTTCTCGGTAGTGGCACCCACCCTGTGGAACGCCCTCCCACCAGATGTCAAGGCAATAAACAACTATTTTACTTTTTAAAAGACAACTGAAGGCGGTCCTGTTTAGGGAAGTTTTTAATGTCTGATGCTGTATTGTTTTTAATATTTGGTTGGAAGCCGCCCAGAGTGACTAGGGAAACTCAGCCAGATGGGCGGGGTATAAATAATAAATTATTATTATTATTATTATTATTATTATTATTATTATTATTATTATTATTATTTCTTCAAAAGCTTCAGCTAACACTGCAGCAAACCCCCCCCCCCAAGTATGGCTTCTTATATATCCAAAAATGGCACCACCCATGAACCGGACAGTGGTTCTGTGGCTCAAGGAAATCCTTGGGTTTGCAGAAGTGCCCCAAAAACCCTTTAGAAAATGCATTAGGCTGTGTGGAGGACACACCCCAAAATGTCACATTGAGGGCTGCGAAGTTTTTTTGGGACACAGCCTGCTGGTGGGAGGAGGTGGAAACCAGCTAGGAGGTGGTCCTGGCTGACTGGCTAGAGCCCTGAATTGCGAGTGACACTTGCCCAGCCCAGACGGCTTACACTGCAAAACTGAAACCACAAAAGGTTCAAAAGAAACACAACCTGCAGCCGGCAGAGTAGATCATGTTCTGTCCATTCCCAGTAACATCCAGCTGGGTGGCCTTACATTATAAGTTCTAAGACTTCCCTGGGCTACAGCATTCATCTCTCTCACACACCTTACAGCTCCAACGTTTCCTGAGGGATGATTCAAATCAAAATGCCCCTACGAGACAGTACTTGACGCTTCCAAAATATCCTGAATATAACTAATCCCTTCTCTCTCTTTTTTTATCTGAATGGCAGTTGGCAAAGCAATATGGGAACATTTGCACGGTATGGATTGGGCCTATACCTGCAGTCATACTGTCTGGCTACAAAGCAGTCAAGGAAGGCCTAATCAACCATTCGGATGATTTTGCTGACCGCCCAGAAACTCCGTTCGTGAAAAGTGCAGCGAAAAATAGGGGTAAGTTGTTGGTTTGAGTAGGAGGTTTTCTCTTAGCCTTTTCTCCAGTGAAGGAAACAAAGGACCCTTCCATATGGGACGTACCTTTCCCCCATGGGTGTCTTCTTCTGCAACATTTCATTGATGCAAGAATAGTGGTGGATTTATACTGGACAATCCACACCGCTTTATTAGTTGTTCTGCTTTCCCAGTGTTAGTGAATTATCCAACAAAAGCTGGACAACCCTCCACCCGGAACATTTGCGGAATGGAAAGTTACAGGATTTCATTAGGAAGTAACAGGACATGCACTGATGGGAAAGGGAGGAGCTTGGGACTGTGCATTCATGATGGTTTGCGCTGGGGTAGCGGTTAAGAGTGGTAGACTCGTAATCTGGTGAACCGGGTTCGCTTCCCCACTCCTCCACATGCAGCTGCTGGGTGACCTTGGGCCAGTCACACTTCTTTGAAGTCTCTCAGCCCCACTCACCTCACAGAGTGTTTGTTGTGGGGGAGGAAGGGAAAGGAGAATGTTAGCCGCATTGAGACTCCTTGGGGTAGTGATAAAGCAGGATACCAAATCCAAACTCTTCTTCTTCTCTTCTTTCAATGTTGTTTGTACCTGCAAAGTGTTGGGGCAGTGACTCACTCCCAGTCTGTGCATATCAATTAAAGAGCCGCAGTTCCATAATGGAACTGGTAGTGCAGTGTAAAAAAGAAGCTAGAAGTACTAGCATTGTAACCAGTAAAACTAATGTAAAGAATTCTTTTAACAGTAGTTTTCGCATGCGCTAATTTTCTCTGATTCTTGATGGCCCCAGGTATTCTGCGAACCTTAGGACCCCACTGGGCATGCTGATACCTCCCTGCTGTTAGCCTCATTTTGGCTCCAATCCTGTTGGTACTCAGTGCTTGAGTTTCGTAATAGAGGGAGTGATGATGAAGGTCTTGTTTCTCATATGCATTTTCTGAAACATTCACTGGTGTCCCACATCAGAGATATAACACTATACAAGGCAAAAATTGATTCTGCACCAGTCTTCCTGTTCTTAGGTTCTTTAATGCCTAGGCATGGACTGCACTGGTGTTTTCTAGGCTGCAGATGTAATAGCTTTTATATGAATTTTGTAAGCAATAATTTCTCACTGCTCTGTGATGGTTTTAGGTATCGTACTTTCAAACGGTCACACCTGGAAGCAGCAGAGACGGTTCAGCGTGGTTACTATGCGGAAGCTGGGGCTGGGGAAGAAAGGCATGGAGCACCAAATAGAAGAGGCGGCCATTGAGCTTGTGGAGATCTTTGCACGTGCAAAGGGTATGTGATAGAAGAAAATGAGGCTAACTCAGGCTGGTTTGTTATCCACCTCTGCCTGAGACAATCTGCGGGTTGGGGCAACTTCCTGGGACTCACAGCAGGAGAGTGGTTCAGTTTTGGAAGCTGAGAGAGAAGAGTCCACTGGCATCCTGTAAATTGGGTAGGGATTGCTTGGGAATACAAATATTTAGCAGCTGCAGTGCAAAGAGTCAGTGCCTAGTTTGCATCCTGCTGGTGTAAAAAATAAAATAAAATCCTTGATGGAAGATGATGGATTGCAGAGGTGACAGGACTTGCTGTTGTTTGAGACCATTACATTGTTTGTAAATTGTGCAATTGTCTCACCCTGATTTTATTAAGTAGGCAAAGTGTGTTAAACTGTTTTTTAAACTAAGGAACTTTCTTAATGGTTTCTTTCTTCTTTGGCGATCACTCATCGCTGAGTAAGATTGTCTTCCATAAACACGGTTTTAACAATGAGTCCGTAAGTGACTGTGGAGGCCAATTCTGGATCCACATGTCCTTCCACAGTGGGAATACTGGTTTCCGGGCAGTGTGGATTTGCCACAAGAAAGGAGCAAGAAAGACTGATTTTGAAAAGCTGTTAACTAATCACAATTTCTCCTTTTGCATAGCAAAAGAATAATAAGTATATGTGTGTGTGTGTGTGTGTGTGTATGAGCATTGGATCTCATTAGGATGTCATCTGCAGGGCAGCCATTTGACCCATCCTTACACATCATCAATTCAGTCAGCAACGTGATATGCGCCATGTCCTTTGGATACCGATTTTCTGTTGAAGATAAAGAATTCCTGAGGCTGGTGGAAGCCATTCGGATTAGCTTACAGTTCGGAGGCAGCTTCTTTCATGGCGTGAGTAGGTTGAAGCTTAGGCTTGGTGGTGGGCGGGTGGAGGAGAGCATGAGGTGGGAGGCCCGTGAGCTGTGGTTGCCTACAGTAGACATCAGTTCAAACTGGGATAGCCAGCAATGTCAACTCCCGATGCTGTGGACTACCACTCCCATCGGCCCCAGGCAGCATGGCCAATCATCAGGAATGATGGGAGCTGTAGTCCAAATCATCTGGGCAACACCACATGGGTTACCCCTGTAACATTATAAATGTGAACAATACTGAATTTCTCCTCCATCTCACCTTTCAGATACTCAGGGTGAAATTTCTAGCCCTCAAGAACAAGCCAAAGCATTATTATTATTATTTATTTTTATTTTTATTATTATTATTATTATTATTATTATTATTATTATTATTATTTATACCCTGCCCATCTGCACACTCTGGGTGGCTTTCAAAAAAATATTAAAATACTGTAGTACATCAAACATTAAAAGCTTCCCTAAACAGGGCTGCCTTCAGATGTCTTCTAAAAGTCTGTTAGTTATTGTTCTCTTTGACATCTGGTGGGAGGGCATTCCACAGGGAAGGCACCACTACTGAGAAGGCCCTCTGCCTGGTTCCCTGTAACTTGGCTTCTCGCAGTGAGGGAACTGCCAGAAGGCCCTCGGTGCTGGACCTCAGTGTCTGGGTAGAACGATGGGGGTGGAGACGCTCCTTCAGATATAAGCATGAGGTTGGAGTTGACTCGTGGGTTGTGTTGCTGATAGGATGTGCCTTTTCTTCCCTTGTAGCTCTACGAAATTCTCCCGTTTGTCATGAAATTTCTCCCGGGGCCTCACAAAACCGCATTGTCCTCCATTGAGATGGTCGTTTCATTTGCGAAGAACGAGATAGCGAAGCACAAGGAAGACCAGACTGTGCATGAGCCCATGGACTTCATTGATTTCTATCTATCTCATATAGAGAGGGTAAGGAACTGCTTTGTGGGCGAATGCTGCTTCTTCAATGAATCGTTGCATTCTCTGTTACGATCAAACAAGAACATCTGCGGGACCGCTGGGAATCCCCCCCTGCCCTTATTAGTCATTTTATGTAAACTGTGTTACTTTTACTGTTGATAGCCGCTCTGAGCCCGGCTTCGGCTGGGGAGGGCGGAATATAAATATTTTATTATTATTATTATTTTATTATCATGGGAGTTGCAGGCCCAAAACATCTGGAGGGCCGAGGTTGAGGAAGTCTGGTATAGGAACATAATAAGAGCTGCTGGATCAGGCCAGTGGCCCGTCTAGTCCAACATCCTGCTTTCACAGTGGCCAACAGGATGCCTGTGGAAACTAGCAAGCAGGATCCGACCACAAGAGCAACTCTCCCCTCCTGCGGTTTCCAGCAACTAGGATTCAGAAGCATTGCTGCCTCCGACCATGGAGGAACAGCATAGACATCCTGGCTAGTAGCTGCTCATAGCGCTCTTTAAAAGCCATCTAGGTTGTTTTTTCTTGTTGTTGTTTTATTCATTTTTCTTTTTTATTCATTACATACACCTCAAATTCTTAACATTTACAATATATTCCTCCCTCCCTCCCCTCCAAGGCTTCCCCCAACTTCCGTTTCTGGTTTGTTTCTATTTCCTCCCATTTTGATATCTCTTAACAGAAAAAGTTATTAATAACATAACTTCAAGCCTAAAGACATAAAAATAACAGTAAATACACCATCATCTTTCACTATTTTTCAAAACATTTTCTAATGCTAATAATGTGAATGTTTATTTAAATCCTGCCATCAAGTCTATTGACCTTCTTTGTTTCTGCACATATAATATGAGTGGTTCCCAATCCTTTTTCAAAGTCTTTTTCTCTTAGTCTATCTGTCATTTTTGCCAGTTCTGCATAGTTCATCAACTTCTCTTGCCATTGTTCTTTAGTTGGTATTTTTCCAGTCTTCAAATTTTGTGCAATCAACACTCTTGCTGCTGTAGTGGCACACATAAATAAAGTCCTTATTTTCTTTGGTATGTCTTGACCTAAAACAGCTAACAAAAAGGCTTCTGGTTTTTTTTTTTTTAAGTTATTTTCAACATTTTCTTCAATTCATTATATATCATTTCCCTGTAGGACTGCAGAAAGGTAAAACGCTACTAAAGCCATCTAGGTTGATGGCAATTGCTCTCTCCCATGAGAGGGAGTTCCATAGCTTACCTATGTGCAGAGACTGGAAGGCCACCTGCCATGAATGATCTCGTTGAGATTCCTGTATTGCAGGGGGTTGGACTAGATTCTAACAATAAGAATGGGGTTTTCCTTCCAGACTGTCATTGTTGTTTTTTTGGATGGGATTCAATCGCAAACAAGCAAATTTAGGGTGCACGATTATAGAGGATTGTTGGAGGTTTTGAACAATGATGTACTCCCCCCCCCCAAGATACAGAAAGTGACAGGGAATTGCACTTGGAAGTGCGGGGTAACAATTGCTTCGATGCAACAGCATCTAACCTCCTCACAAACAAATCAGGATGAATGCTCAAGGAGCAGGTCACCTGGAAACACCCTCACATTAAGGTCTAGTATCAAGAAGAGAAATAGCATGGTGTTCCGATAGTGGCAGGAATCAGATTACTCAGGTGGTAATTCCTCTACTCATCCTTGGTCTTTCTTGTGGCAGTCACTGTTTGACCTCTGCTCACTAGACAGGTGGAACTTCCTCAGTTTCTGATGGAGGTAAGTCTTAGTTGATTAACTGTATGCACTTATGTTGATTAATCAATAAAATTTACGTACGTAAATGCAAAAAACAATAGTTTTGAAGCAAAAAGTATACTTTTCTGATTTAGCACATCTGTGTCACAGCAGGCATAATCTCAGGAAAGGCACCCCCTCATTTAAAGAGGCACTTCGCTGCCTGCAATTTTTATTAATACTTGCATATTATATGGAAGGCCCATTTTCCAGGGGTGTAAGATCCACTGGTCTTAGTTTAGCCGACTGGGGCCTGTGAGTGAACTGAATCTAACCTCCGCTATTGCTTACAACAGAACAAGGATGACCCCTACTCTACCTACAATGAGGACAACCTGGCTCAGTGTATTTTTGACCTCTTTATTGCTGGAACAGAGACAACTGCTACCACTCTGCAATGGGCACTGCTCCTCATGGCGACACACCCAGATATTCAAGGTGAGAGGGAACTGTGCAATGGCAGCAAGAGGCCATTTTGACCTCTTGATCTTGGACCTGAATTCCTTTCAGATTGGCCCCCATCCAGCCCATTACTACTTCTGGGCAAACACCTTCAAAGCCTCTCTTGATTCAGATGGAATGGAGATACAGAGCTGTGTGTCACCAGCATACTGACAGCACCATGCTCCAGATCTGTGGAAGATCCCAGTAGATCTTGCTGCAAGAGGCTACCCTTCTGAAAATCATTATTTAGGTTTTCCGCCCCAGCAGGTCTAGGTGGAATACTTTCCTGTGGAACAAATACCCCTTAATGATTGCTCAACTTGTTTAATTTGAGATGCTTCATCCAAAACAAAGCTTAATTCTCCACCATTTTCCTCAGAGAAAGTCTATCAGGAGATGGAAGATGTTTTCGGTTCATCTCACTCAATCCGCTATCAAGATCGGAAGAAGCTGCCCTACACCAATGCTGTGATTCACGAGATCCAGCGTTCAAGATATATCTTTTTAATTGGGCTTCCAAGGCAAACCGTGAAGGATGTGAACTTGCACGGTTTTCACATTCCAAAGGTACAGACGATTGTAACAGTTGCATTTCTATAGCCCAGGGGGAAGGCAGATTCCCTTGCAGTGCAAATTCTGTAGAAAGTAACTATAGCTCCTTCCATTTCCAAAAAAGAGAGGGGAGTTCATGCAGGGACATCTTGTGCTGTGTCCTCCAGATGTGGACCACAACTCACATTATCTGTGACCCCCATCATTGATCTATGTTGGCAGGGGCTGTTGGGAGTTGTAATCCGCAGCAGGAGCGGTTGGTGAGGAGAGGTGCAGCTGCACACCTAGCCTCCCAGCAGCAGAGTTGCTCCTGCTTCCTGGGAGGAAGAGGGATGAGATGACAGGGGAGATAGCATCTGTACAGGCACACTGGTGGGAGTGCCCCAGAAATGCACAGGATCGCTTCTGCGGAGCTTCTTCACAATTTGCATCCTTCCATCAGCACTCAAGACTTTTAAATTCATGAAATGCAAATCTGAAAATTCATCATTTACAGTGGTGCCTCGCAAGACGAAAAGAATCCGTTCCGCGATTCTTTTCTTCTAGCGGTTTTTTCGTCTTGCGAAGCAACCCCATTGGCGGCTAAGCGGATTAGCGCTATTAGCGATTTAGCGCTATTAGCGGCTTAGCGGCTAAGCTGTTAAAAGGCTATTAACAGCTTAGCCACTTTGAAAAAGGGGGGGGGGGGAGCGAAAAAAAAGGGCGAGACTCGCAAGACGTTTTCGTCTTGCGAAGCAAGCCCATAGGGAACTTCGTCTTGCGAAGCACCTCCGCGACGGAAAACCCTTTCGTCTAGCGGGTTTTCCGTTTTGCGAGGCATTCGTCTTGTGGGGCACCACTGTATTAAAGAAAGAAAATGCAATTTTTCAGTTCTAGGAGAATGAAGCTTGTATGTAAAGATTAGTGGAAATAATAATAATAATAATAATAATAATAATAATAATAATAATAATGATGATGTTTATACCTCACCCATCTAGATGGGTTTCCCCAGCCACTCTGGGTGGCTCCCAACAGATTAAAAACAGAATAAAACATCTAACATTAAAAACTTCCCTAAACAGGGTTGCCTTCAGATGTCTTCTAAAAGTCAGATAGTTGTTTATTTGCTTGACATCTGGTGGGAGGGTGTGCCACAGGGCAGGTGCCACCACCGATAAGGCCCTCTGCCTGGTTCCCTGTAACCTCACTTCTTGCAGTGAGGGAACTGCCAGAAGGCCCTCGGAGGTGGACCTCACTGAGCGATGCGGGTGGAAAATGGGGGAACTGAAGGGCAAAAGTGCAATGTTCTGTTTAGATGCATCCTGAAACAAGTCTTCTTTCCCTGCAGGGGGCTGTGATTGCTGCAGATCTCCGCTCTGTTCTTCTTGATCCTAAGGAATGGGCAACACCTAAAAAATTCAACCCAAACCATTTTTTGGACGAGGACGGGCAGTTTGTGGACAGAGAAGCATTTTTGCCATTTGGTGCAGGTATGTGCAAGCAGCCCCAACTGTCGCATTCAGACAACACTTTATTCCATTTTCTTGATGTTTTCTTACCAGATGATTTTCACATTCTGTGTGATCTTCCACTCAACATAAATGCCACTTCTGCAGATGTAGCAGAATCTAGTGGAAGTTTAGCGCTCGTTTCAATTTGTTTCCAGAAAGCAACCTGTTCTCAGCTCTGTTAGCATGGAAAATAGAGCCACAAAATTATGCTAGTCCAACATACAGTTCCCTCCCACCATTTTCATTGGTGCATCATGGCAGAACAGAAGCACACATGCGCCCTAAAGACTAGCATTGGATACAACCCAATAAAAATAGTTATAATAAGTATTATTATTAGTAATAACTAGTATCATTCATAAAAACAATGGTAAGTATTAAATACTACTATTAGCACTACTAGCTAATGATAGAGATTTTAGCATACAGTTTTAACATGTAATTTTAGTATGTATAATTCTTTTTAAATTACTGGTTTGATTCTTTATATTATAGTGTTTGCTTTTACTGGTATTTTTAATGAACACCTTAGATTGTCTTTTGTAAGCCGCTTAGAGGTATTTCGTTTGAGGAAGCAACTAAAGCAACTTTTACTAGACTCAGGAATTTGGGGAGATCTGGCCTCCCGCAAACCCATAACAATACTTGAAAGGGAGATTTAAATAAACACATTACGGAAATAAAATAAGTAACCAGTCCTGATCTCATGCTGAGCCAGGTCTTGGCATCCCCTGAAATAAAGCCCACTTTCTCAGTGACATCCCCACACCCCAAAGTTGAAATGGGGGACTCGGGAATCGTAGAAAGAGGAGTTGCTGCAGGATGCTTTCATCGACTGAATGAGGCCTTGGCCCAGACACCCAGATTCTTTTCTCAGAGTCAAAGCAAATTGGTGCCCTGGGTAGATACTCTGGAGTATAGGTGGAATAGCAGATAATTCAGTTCCTGCTTTCCTCTTTTTTCATTTTCCTGCAGGTGCTCGGGTGTGTCCAGGGGAGCAAATGGCAAAGATTGAGCTCTTCATCTTTTTCACCAGCCTGCTGAGAGCATTCAGGTTCCAGCTGCCAAAAGGAGTGAGAGGAGTCCATAAGAAGCCTATAATAGGGCTGACGGTCCGTCCTCGCCCCTACAAACTCTGCGCTGTTCCCCGCTGCAGCCACATAAACAATTAGGGGGGCTGATCAACTACTGCAATCTCCTCCTTTAATCATTTCCCGCCATCCTCACATTCTTTCTTGGCTTCCTCAGTTGAGATTCTCCAATCTGTGATGCCACTGTGATGCTGCTGCTGCTCTAGTGAGTGCTGGGTAGACCGCTCCCTTTCCTGCCAACTCCATCCGGCCTAGGGGGCACAGCCTGCACTCACCCCCACAGCTTAAGAGGCCTGAGCAGCTCCCTGCAGCAAGTGACAAAATGGTTTTAAATGCTTTAAGTGCTTTTCATTTGCTGCACCTTAAATGGTGTTTGTTGTTTTTTTATAATTTTTCATAATATTTTATAATTTTATAATTTTATTTCTGCTTGGGGTTGGATAAGTATTTAGTCAGGGTGGGGAGTAGTTTAATTTTAGCACGATTGTTTCTTGCTTTGCTTCTATTTTTATTATTCTGTTAAGTTATTATATAGTTTGTATTTTGCTTTTTAAGGGGAAGGGTCAGGGCTGCCTGGGAGTAGGCCTCAGCCAATAGAATGGCTGGGGCAGGTTCCACAGGGGGGAATGTATTGGGACAACCGATCTCAGTGATTACGGGCAGGAGGAGGAGTTATGCTAAGACCAGACCATGTCATTACAGAGGAGGCAGGGTTAGTCGTTGTTTGAGGACCATCCCTGCCTCCAGGTCCGGTCCTGACTGGAAGGATACTGGAATCAGCAAGGGAAACCCACATGACCTGAAATTGTTGCTGTGCAATGCCAGGTCAATGATGAATAAAACCACTGCCATCCACGACCTGATTGTGGATGGAGGATTTGACCTGGCATGTGTGACAGAGACCTGGTTGGATGAAGCAGATGGGCCTGTCCCTGCCGCTGCTTGCTCACCAGGTTTCTCTTATGCACAGCAACCCAGGTCATGTGGGCAGGGAGGGGGGTTGCAGTGATTTTTAGGAAGTCATTAGTCTGCAGCAGGCGTCCTATTAGGAAGACCCAGTTTTCTGAGTGCATGTTCTGGAAGTTGGGCAATAGGGGCAGTACAGGATTCCTACTGGTGTACCGACCTCCCTGCTGCACCAAGGATTCCCTGCCCGAGCTGCTTCAGGTCATGGCGGATATGCTCCTGGAGACACCTAGCTTGGTTGTCCTGGTGGATTTTAACATCCATGCTGACACAACCTTACAAGGAGCCGCTCGGGACTTCGTGGAAAGCATGGCCTCCATGGGGCTGTCCCTGAATAAGTTTGGCCCAACTCATAGCCGTGGACATGCCTTAGACTTGGTGTTCACCTCTATGGATGTTGGTGATCTGACACTAACTAAAAGCGAAACAAAAGAAGTGCCATGGTCAGATCACTTCCTGGTGCAAATGGACTTCTCCACAACCCTTCCCCTCTGCAGGGTGGTGGGACTGATTCGGATGGATCCAATTGGTTTCCAGAGAGTGGTAGGGGATGTTTTATCCCAATTTGATGGCCTCTCAGCTGATTCCCTGGTGGCCCGCTGGAATGCGGAGTTAACCAGGGCTATTGACTGACTGGCTCCGAAGCGCCCTCTCTGATTGCACGGAGCCTGGACAGCCCCGTGGTTTTCCCCGGAGCTGAGGGCGATGAAACAATCGTTGAGACGGCTAGAGCGCCGCTGGCGGAAAACTCACTCTGAATCAGACCGGACATGGGCTAGAGTTCAATGTCGAGCCTACCAAGTGGCAATGGCGACGGCGAAGAGGGCCTTCTTTGCCGCCTCCATTGCATCTGCAGAAAACAGCAGCAGGAGACTTTTTCAGGTGATTCGCAATCTATCAGAAGCACCTATACCACTGGGGCCTGGTAGGGACTCCAAGATCTCCTGCAATGCTTTTGCAAAGTTTTTTGCAGATAAAGTCGCTCAGATTCAGAAGGAGGTAGACTCCACCGTGGGAGCAGGGCCGGGGTGGGAGAGTGCTAGAGTTCTGTCTAGTCCTGTTACATAGGATCAATGGGTGTTCATCAGTATGCAGATGACACCCAGCTCTACCTCTCCTTTAAATCAGAAGCAGTGAAGGTGGTGAAGGTCCTGGGTAAGTGCCTGGAGGCGATTGGAGGATGCATGGGGGCTAACAGATTGACGTTGAATCCTGACAAGACAGAAGTACTGTTTTTGGGGGATAGGGGGCGGGCGGGTGTGGGGGATTCCCTGGTCCTGAATGGGCTAACTGTGCCCCTGAAGGACCAGGTGCGCAGCCTGGGAGTCATTTTGGACTCACAGCTGTCCATGGAGGTGCAGGTTAATTCTGTGTCCAGGGCAGCTGTCTACCAGCTCCACCTGGTACGCAGGCTGAGACCCTACCTGCCTGCGGACTGTCTCACCAGAGTGGTGCATGCTCTAGTTATCTTCCGCTTGGACTACTGCAATGCTCTCTACGTGGTGCTACCTTTGAAGGTGACCCGGAAACTGCAATTAATCCAGAATGTGGCAGCTAGACTGGTGACTGGGAGTGGCCGCCGGGACCACATGACACCGGTTCTGAGAGATCTGCATTGGCTCCCAGTACATTTCCAAGCACAATTCAAAGTGTTGGTGCTGACCTTTAAAGCCCTAAATGGCCTCGGTCCTGTATACCTGAAGGAGCGTCTCCACCCCCATCGTTCAGCCCGGACACTGAGATCCAGCGCCGAGGGCCTTCTGGTGGTTCCCTCGTTGCGAGAAGTAAGGTTACAGGGAACCAGACAGAGGGCCTTCTTGGTAGTGGCACCCGCCCTGTGGAACACTCTCCCTTCAGATGTGAAGGAAATAAGTAGCTATCCTATCTTTAAAAGACATCTGAAGGCTGCCCTGTTCAGGGAAGTTTTTAATATTTAATGCTGTATTGTTTTTAATACTTGATTGGGAGCCGCTCAGAGTGGCTGGGGAAACTCAGCCAAATGGGCGGAGTATTAATAATAAATTATTATTATTATTATTATTATTATTATTATTATTATTATTAATGAGTTACCACCAGCCTGGCAAATATTCATTGTTCCTTGTTCATTGCTTGTGCACATCTGGGACCGATTTCTTGCAGTTCTCCTGTGTGTTTCAGAGACAGCAAGGGGTTATCTGAATAAACTATTTGTTCTGAGCTGTGGGTGTATTATTTGATAAAGGATGAGCTGTTATATGCCACCCCAGTCTCTGTGAGCGCTACAAGTTTCTAAGGGTTGCAGGCACACTATAAACAGGAAATGAATGCATAGCCACTGTGGTTTTAAACTTGTTCATTTCCTGTTGATGGAAAAGCTGTTGATGTTACAGATGACCTGACCTGCTCCTATGGATCAGATAAGAAACTAAATAACTGATCAAGCTGGCCGTAATGAGGTCACCACAGGTGTCCTGTACTAGCCTACACATAAAATCTTCTTCACAATTTTCTATTTCCTTCTGGAAATAGTCCTTTTGAAAATAGAAGGAGTAGCAAGAAGGAGCAAATAATTTACTTGATGAATAATGAAGGAGGCAAGCTGCCACCTGGTGTATACAAAGTACAAAACTGGGTTTACTAACCACAAAAATGGGTTGTTCCACTGCCCTCAGAAGCTTGGGGTGGTGGCAGCCCAGGAAAGGCATGTTTTGTAGCGGCCCCTAAGTTGTAGAACTCCCTCCCACCTCTTTACCCTAGTTTTTGATACGTGAGATGTGTATATTTTTAGAACCCACCTTATTTTTATAATGTAAAGTTGTTTTTCTGGGGAAACCCAGCCAGATGGGTGGGGTATAAATCATCATCATCATCATTATCATTATCATCATTGTGTAATATTGCATTTTAACCTTAATATTGAGTTTTAATTGTTGTAACCCAACCTTGGAACTCAGGGTGAAGGGCAGGTAAAAGATTGTAATAAATAACAGTGCATCAACCTCTGCTGTCCCCCCCCCCCCCATTTACTGAAGAACTTAATTACAGTGGTACCTTGGTTCTTGAACTTAATCTGTTCCGGTAGTCCATTCGATTCCCGAAACCAAGGCGTGGCTTCCGATTGGCTGCAGTAGATTCCTGCAGTCAAGCGTAAGCCACATCGGACATTCGGCTTCTGAAAAACGTTTGCGACCCAAAACACTTACTTCCGGGCCGGGTTTGCCTCGTTCCGGAGTCGAAATATACGAGTACCAAGGTGTTCGAGAAGGTACGACTGTAAAACTGTCCCACAGGGGATTTGTTCAGGTGGAATAAATTATCTCCAGTTTAATTGCTGGATCTATGAGAGAATGGGTTGCTATCAACTTCTGCCTGCTGACAAGTTTGAACAGAATGTGTGTCTCCTTTTGTTTCTTCAGGGTGAAACATTACATTGCATTTTGTTTTTCAATCACATAATGACAAGTATGACGGAGGGCTGTCAGTGATTGCTTACTACCCACATGGATGGAAGCTGGGCTTCTGCCTCAGTGGAGTCCACGTCAAGGCCAGCAAAGAGGGGGAGTGCTGCATCTTACACACACACACACACACACACACACACACACACACAGAGAGAGAGAGAGAGAGAGAGAGAGAGAGAGAGAGAGAGAGAGCGCCCATGCCCCACTATCAACATGAGTAGAAATGGGCAAATCTGTCCATTTTGGATTATGCTTAGGATGGTGCTGTTAGTTACTATATGCTCTTTCACCACATGTAAACGGTTTTAAAGGGAATTCTACAGGCTAGGTTGATTCTGCCATCTAGAGTTGAAACTCTGTTACTGAGCCCCAGTGCTAAACACAATTCCTAACAGGGTGAAGGTTTAATCCCATGTAAACTCATTTGGAGACCAGCCACATTAAGGATGTGCTTCTAATTTGTAAATGCCATCCTCACCACCCCAGTGGTGTAGAGTGGGGGGTGCAGGGGGGGCCGGCCACACCGGGCGCAACATCTGTGGGGGCGCGCTTGCACTCGCAGCTCTCTGCCCCTACTAAAATCCACGGGTTAGGGGGCGCAAATTACTTGCCTTGCCCCGGGTGCTGACAACCCACGCTACGCCACTGCACCACCCTCATATGTGTGCCACCATTGCATAAGATTATGTGTGCAGGAGTGATTTTATCCCACAGTAACTGAATGTTCTTACACAAGTGTACTTATAATCATAATATTGCAGAGTTGGACGGGCCCCAATAAGTAGGTTTACTTCCTGATAAGTCTAGATACAGGTAGGTAGCTGTGTTGGTCTGCCGTAGTCAAAACAAAATAAAAAACTTCCTTCCAGTAGCACCAGAGAGACCAACTAAGTTTGTTATTGGTATGAGCTTTTGTGCGCATGCATACTTCTTCAGATACACCAGGAGTGTGCATGCACAGGAAAGCTCACACCAATAACAAACTTAGTTAGTCACTAAGGTGCTACTAGAAGGAAATTTTAATTTTGTTCCTGATAAGTGTGTAAGATTGCAGCCTGATTGGGTGTGTCTTAAACAGGACACAGAACAACAAAACAAAACCACCCATTCCTTCTTCAGCCAGCTCCCCCCACCCCATTACAGTGGTCAGGCTGTCCTGGACCAGCTGGTAAAAAGCACTCTTAGCCACTGAAGGAGCATATCCACCCACATTGTTCAGCCTGGACACTGAGTTCCAACTCCAAGGGCCTTCTGGTGGTTCCCTCACTGTTGGAAGTAAAGCTACAGGAAACAGGCAGAGGGTCTTCTCGGTAGTGGCGTCTGCCCTGTGGAATGCCCTGCCTTCAGATGTCAAGGAGATGATTTGCTTCAGGATGAGAACAGAAATCGTGCAGCAGCGGCGCAGTGGCAGCAGGAGGACCCATTAGCTAAAGTGGTACCTCGGGTTAAGAACTTAATTCGTTCTGGAGGTCTGTTCTTAGCCTGAAGCACCACTTTAGCTAATGGGTCCTCCTGCTGCCACTGCTGCACGATTTCTGTTCTCATCCTGAAGCAAAGTTCTTAACCCGAGGTAAGATTTCTGGGTTAGCGGAATCTGTAACCTGAAGCGTATGTAACCCGAGATACCATTGTGTAACCTTTAGAAGACATCTGAAGGCAGTCCTGTATAGGGACTCTGTAGCTTTCCCTATCAAAATCCACTCCTTAAAGCTCAACCAGAGTGAACGGCAATCTGCAGAGAACCTAAATTGACATTTGCTCTGACTGAGTGTGCTAAAGAGAGGTCCCTGGCTGGTGAATTTAGATAATAATAATAATAAATTTTTATTTATACCCTGCCCTTCCCGGTTTAAAAACCGGGCTCAGGGCGGCTAACAGCAAATATAAATCATTGATTAAAATGTGACTTAAAAACAGCATAAAATACAACATAAATGCAGCATCAGTGTCAATAAAATTCAAAAATTCAGGGGTCATTCTGGGGAGAAAAAAAGAACCCCATTCAGTAAATATCAAATGATACCAGGGCTAACTGGCCAAGTTGGTCCTACTAGGGCCAACAAGGAGACCAGGGAAGAGTTTAAATGTGGGGTCACCTAAAGACATCTTGGTCAGGCCCTGATAGTCTTCCTTCACTCCATTTCAGTCTCTGTCTCACCGCCCCATAGTCCCAAATAATTGCATCTATACCCTTAAGGTGTATGAGGTGTGAGGGGAGGGGTAGTACCTTTGGTGGGGAACACACATGCTCTCACCTGTAGCTCCTAGAAGTTCCTAGAAGCTGTCAGCAGCCACACCTCTGGAAACGGCTTTGACTGGATGGCACAACCAGGTGAGGGAGCTGATGAGTCTCAAATTCTCATGAGTTAGGGACTTCCCCAGCATGCGAAGGCAAACTCTGGCAGATTGAGCGAATGAGACCAAGAGTGGGTCCAATGGTCCTGAAGGCAGTTTCTGCAGATGCTGTAGAGGGAAGTGAGAGGCAGATGGGACTTGTCAACCAGGGAAGGTTGGAGAAAGAACTCTGATGCTAAACCTCCACTGCCTTGCGGGACATCTTCAGAAGAAAAGGCTAAGAAATCTTCTTTCTTCTTTGGTGATCACTCATCGCTGAGTAAGATTGTCTTCCATAAACATGGTTTTAACAATGAGTCCGTAAGTGACTGTGGAGGCCAATTCTGGATCCACATGTCCTTCCACAGTGGGGACATTGGTTTCCGGGCGGGAGCTGATCACGGTGTGGATTTGCCAAGGTTGCCTTCCTCTAAGGCTAAGGAACAGAACCTACACAAATCCAGAGTGGAGTCCCTAAGATGGTTGGATGGCACCTTGTACTCCTATCTATGGCAACTCCTGCAGCCAAGCTGGTGTCAAATGTATGGTTCTGCTTTCCTTTGGACCACACCAGTGAGGCTGTCATCTGGGCAGCCCAGGACCTCCATACACAATGCCCAGGCTTGCGCCCCGGGGAGGTAACCTCAGAGTTTGCCTATGGTGAATTACTCTCAATTATTTGAGGGACACATATCAGGATCAACCATGTTGACTGCTGTATAGTAATCCATGCCTGGAGGACTGCATTTCTGGGCTACTTGAATAAAGTGTCAGAAGGCATCTCTAAAGATATGGCCTTCATAAGTGGCAGGAAAACCAGCAGGTGGCAGGTGGCAGCTTCTTTGAAGAAAGCAAAACAGCATTAGGGAGAGAACATTCAAGAAATATTCTAAGAGAGAGAGGAAGAGAAGGCCGGAGGAATGTTGTGGGAAATGGGATCTTTGATTACTCTGATTCTGCACTTTCAGAAATGGCTCTTTTCACATGAATTTTACCCTGCTGGGCCTTTCTGGCTTCCTATCGTTGGAGGCATATGGCAGTTGGGGGGGGGGGCCATGCTTTCAGAATATACTTTCATGAAGATACATCTTTTAAAACTGTTTATCGTCTGAATAAGCTGTCATCAAAACCAATTTGTTTTATTTATTTCTAAAAAATATTTATATACCATTCGTCAGTTAAAAACAAAATGAAAAACCAGAGCAGTTTACAAAGATTTTATATAAAATCATATAATAAAAAAGTTTTTAGAATGTTATAACTAGAAATCAGGCAACTATTGTGGAAAGATGTGTTCTTAATTGTCTGCATAAGCCTTTTCAGCAGGTGTTTAAACTGTGTTGCACAGCTGATGTTCTTTGCATGGTCAACTGTCCAGTCATTAATTAATTAATTAATTAATTAATTAATTAATTAATTATATTAATTCTGCTGGGTCTGCTCTGGGTAAGCGTTCATGGAATACAACTTGTGGGTTCTGCATTTGAGCTGAGTGCACTGTGGAAACATTTTAGAGTATCCTTTCCCAACCTGGAGCCCTTGGTGCCCATTGAACTAAGGAGGCTGTACTAAAGCTAACTCAGGATGCCTGAAGAGCAAAAGGCTTACAAAGAATTTTTGTAAAAATACATAGAATTCCATTTCTAAATGAACTAAAATGAGCCCTCAGTGGATGCCCCAGAGAACACACAAATGCATTCGTATTTCGTAGACCTGCTAGTTCCAGAAGTCCCTTGTGATTTCTTGAAGGAAGTGTACTTTCTGTGTACAAATCATAACTGAATCCTAAACAGGAAAATGAAAATGAGGCTACAATCCTAAGTGTGTTATACTTGAAAGCTAACTTCCACAAGATTGTCAGTGTTTGTAAAAAACAGCAACAAAGGTTCTTACATCCCTTTGTCGCCTCAACCTGGTCCTCGGACCCTTGTCGGCATAAAAGAGTCCACGAGAAGAGTATCCTTGCAGAGTACTTTCTGCTTTTATTCTTAAAAGTCTTTCTGCAAAAGCGACTGACCAACTGTACACACATCAACACTACCAGCTTTCACTAACCAACCAACCAACCAACCAACCAACCAACCAACCAACCCCAACTAACATTTCTCACTCTATATATACAACCCGGTGCTGACTCATGCTGACCCTGCTTTTTTAAGCATTAAAGAAACAGCGGCCATTTTAGCCATGACAAAGATCAAGAGGAATCACATTGGAGAACATATGCTTACAGTGTTAAAATACAGCTTTTAAACCCCTTAACCCTGCCTCCAAATTGCTTTCGTGGTGGATTTGGGCTGGGTGGCTCCCAGGGTGGCACAGGGTGATTCGCTGCTTCAATTGCAGCTACAGAAAACAGCAGCAGGAGACTCTTTCAGGTGGTTCGTAATCTATCGGAACCACCTTCGTCATCGGGGCCCAGTAAGGACCCCAAGATCTCCTGCAATGCTTTTGCAAAGTTTTTTTGCAGATAAAGTCGCTCAGATTCGGAAGGAGGTAGACTCCACCGTGGGAGCAGGGCCAGGGCGGGAGAGTGCTAGAGTCCTGTCTAGTCATGTTATATGGGATCAGTTTCAATCTGTTACCTCCAAGGATATGGTCAGGCTGCTTGGATGAGTGAAACCAACCACCTGTCTTCTTGATCCTTGTTCATCCTGGCTGATAAAAGCAAGGTGGGAAGGGGTGGGTGATGGGCTCCGTGGGGTGGTGAATGCTTCCCTCTGTGAGGGAGCCTTCCCAGACCCACTGAAAGAGGCGGTCATTAAACCGCTTCTTAAAAAAAAATCTTTAGACCCAGCCATTTTGGCCAACTATCGCCCAGTCTCAAATCTACCATTCTTGGGCAAGGTGATTGAGTGGGTGGTTGCTGAACAACTCCAAGCACGCCTGGAGGAAGTGGACCATTTAGATCCCTTCCAATCGGGATTCAGGCCTCACCATGGGACTGAAACTGCCTTGGTCGCGCTGGTTGATGATCTCCAGCGGGCTAGGGACAAAGGTAATGAGGCATCTGATGAAGACCTGCGTTTTAAAATGAGCTTAAAATATATATTTGTAAATGTTTGTATCTCTCATGCCAGGCAGAAACCAGCTGGGTGCTTTGGCAGATGTTTATCTTCCTAAACAGGGCCCCTCTGATTTGTATTAGCATTAGCAGGAGACGAGTGCCTCAGGGTTGTAAAAGGAAATTACAGGCTAGGAGCAAAAGGTTACACTGACCATACAAATTACAGAATACAATCAAGCTGCAAAGACACAATTAAGAGTTGGTAAATAGTGAGATTTATTGTTTAACAGAAATACCCTGTGCCTCCCATTAAACTTGAGCCACATCTTCCTAAGGTTAAAGGGCAAAAGCTAATAGAAACAAGCAGCTGGCTAGGAAAAGGAGTTGTAAACTAAAGAGGCTGCTTTCGAAGATGTTTTACTGAGTCCTTTTTACTTTGAAAAGACCTTTCCTTCTAAAAATCTATCTATGTTATGTATGAAATATATTGGCTTAAATGTAATTATGCAAAGGATTTAGAAAGTAAGAAATGTTAGATTCTTATGTTAGATTCTTATTTCATTGATGGTGTGTGAGAAGGTGAACCCAAGATCTCTGTTTAAAATAAAATTAGAACCATTAGCCATCTGTTTTGGAGTGAATAGGGTAATAGGGCAGCAGGGGCCAAAGGTTATCTGGTAATTAAGGTGCCTGGTCGAGGCAAATGTAAGATATATGGCTACTTGTCTGCCATTTATGGATAGAAGGAAATATAGCTCTTTGTCTCCAATAAAAGGTAATAGGAAATGGGTGTATCTTTTATGATTGGTTCTAGCAAACAGCCAATAGGAATTTCAACCAGGCTGATTGGACAGAGGCAGCCAAAGGAGGAGCAAGGGGGCTGGGCTGAGGGAATATAAGTGCTGGCCAACAGGGCTGGAGTGGGCAGAGCTTTGGTATCCATATACCACTGTGTCTCTCATTTATTTGTCTGACAAATAAATTATTATTTTAATTTCTCTATTGCTGCGTTGAATATTTCATTCCAGCTAAGCGTTAACCACAGCTCTCTACAGTGAGAGCTGTTTCCTAGTTCTGCTGGATCTCTCAGTGGCCTTTGACACCATCGGCCATAACATCCTTCTGGACCGTCCAGGGGGGCTGGGAGCTGGGGGCATTGTTATACAGTGGTTCCACTCCTTTCTCCTGGGCCCTGTCCAGAAAGTGGTGTTGGGGATTGAGTGTTCAGACCCCTGGGCTCTCACTTGTGGGGTGCCTCAGGGTTCCGTCCTCTCCCCCATGTTTTTTAATATCTATATGAATGGTAAATTTGAGACTGGGCGATTGTTGGCCACCCCCTGCCTCCACATGCCCCCAGGCACTGGCAACCCACACTATGCCACTGCAGCTGTATGAGGCTTGCTTGACTGACTAGTCATTTTAGCGGTTTGTACTGTTTTTAATGGTCTGCTTTTTCTGCTTTACTCTGATATCGCAGTATATAAATGACAGTGCATAAATTATTTTATAGATTAAAAAAACTCATGCATACATAATGTGAAATATCAATGGTGCAGGCTGTCTCAGAAAGGTGTGCTTAATACAGTGTTTCCCAACCTTTTTTGGGCAAAGGCACACTTGTTTCATGAAAAAAATCTCGAGGCACACCACCATTACAGCCCCGTGACGTCAGCGCGCAGCGTCACGCCGGGAGGGACGCACGAAAGTGTAAGTTTCAATTTTCCCCTCCCCCTTGCCTTCCTTCTGTGCCAACCGCCAAAAAGCCAAGAAAAAAGCCAAGACTTTAGGGCAGCAGGTCGACACGAAAGAAGCTCCTACCTAAGGACAGGTGCGACGGCCGTGTCCTCTTCTGCCACACTTGGCAGCCCTGCCTCACGGTCGTGACTCCCACCCTGATTTCTCCCCGCAGGTCGAGCGGCACAGGCAGCCCAATGTGTCCAGCCCAGACACAAGCCCCGCTTCCCCACTCTAGATCCTGAATGCGACCAAGTGCTCTGGACTCCCGAGCAGGGTGGGAAAGAGGACTCGCATCTGGTAGCCTCCGGGCTCCTCGCCTGCTCGAGGGATGGCATTGCAGGCAAGCTGCCGGCCGTCGCCATCGCCGCCCCCTCATGCGAGTGGACCTGCCCGGAGTGGTGGGCTGGGGGAGGCTCGCTCTCTGTGGGGATGTGGCCCGCACGCGCGGCCCCGCTTCCTCCTGCCCAGGGCTGAGCTCCTTACCCGCGATCTCGGTCTCACGCACGCGGATCCCACTTATTCCGAAGCTCACGCCACTAGCCGGGGCTCTCACACCGTGCCAGGGCGAGGCGGCGCAGCCCACTGACGTCATCGCGGCTCGCCGCCGCCCTCGACTTCCCTGTTCCCTCCCTTCCCTCGGGTCGCCGTGGTTACCGAGGACTGCAAGCTGCTCGGGCGAGCGTGGGGCATTAAGTGGGAGAAGGAAAATTAAAATTAAAACTCGCCTGAAGGCCGCCTCTCCGGATATGAAGCTATCTTTCGAATTTTTTAATTTTTCCCGCGGCACACCAGGCAACATCTCGCGGCACACTAGTGTGCCGCGGAACAGTGGTTGGGAAACACTGGCTTAATACATCAAAAACAATGTTTAATTTCATTCCTCTAGGGGGCGTTTGCAGCCTCTGTGTTTGCAGGCTGCTGAGGAACAGAGCTATGGAGGCCTTTTCCTAGCCCTATTTTATTTGTATACTGCTTATCTGTCAATAAAACCTCTAGGCAGCGCCCAAAACCTGAGCTGACCACAAGACCTGAGACTTTTTGTCCTGCAAAACAAACCTTGGCCTGGCTGCGAGGTGGAGGTTTGGAGTCTGCAAGAGCTACAGTCAGCCCTGGGCCGGGGAGGAGTAAGTGGCCAGTTGGAATAATGGACCTAGATTTGAGAGACGGCGGCTTATTTTAATTTATGAATTAGCCTTATGGGCAGTTTTGTCTCCTGGTCCAGTTGCTAAAAGAAGGTCTATAGTGTGTGGATAATATAATTATATAGTTTAGCCACAAGGTGGCACTGGACTTAGTTGTATCTGGGTTACGTTTCTGTTGCTCTTCTGTTCTTGTGTGAGACACACAATGAACATTTCTGTCTGCCACCTCTACTGCCATGTCCTGTGAGCCGTTTGTGACACAGTACACAATTTGGCCGTAGGTTAGGGAAGAGTGTGTGGATGGGTAGAATAGTGTAGATATGGGTGGAGGTGGCTTTTTAAAATTTACAGGCCAATCCTACAGGGCAGTTTCCTTATCCACTCATTTCTCAGTATGGCAGCTGGCCCAACCCATTGGGGTGCTGGTGTTGGTTTATAGCCAGAAGGGGTGTGTGTGTGTGTGTGTGTGTGTGTGTGTGTGTGTGTGTGTGTGAAGGAGAGGAGGTGCTGGCTTTGTTGCAATTTGTATTGGACAGGAAGTTTGGTGAGATTTCTGAGACCAAAAAGACTTTCCCCAGCAGCCTTAGTTGTTCAGTGCAACATTTGCATCAACCATTTGGGGTGAAGTCTTTTTGGACTCAAAAATCTAAAGTGGGAGTAGGTGAAAAACATACAGGGGATGGGGAGAGCATAGCTAGCAAAGACTATGATAGGTTTTGTTCCAAAAGACTGGCCAGGCTCCCCAGGGTATCCAATCAAGTGAGCATTAACAGGCAACCCGCCAGACAGGAGATAAACAACGACAGGAGATAAACAACGCACTCAGATTTCTGCTGCCCTTTTTGTGATGTAGGTATGATGTGTCTGGGGGGTGGTCTTGAGCTACACCCCTTCTGTGATGTATGTATGATGCTTCTGGGGCTGGTCTTGGACTCCAGGGTGGGCAATTTAAAATGTCTATATAAGGAGGGGCACACCTTGGTTCTGGGTCCTCCTCCTTTCCTGCGTGTGAGAGGAGCACCCTGTTGCAACAGATCAATAAAGATCAGGCTTACTAGCTGCTTTGCTTCTCAATATTCTCTGGTTGGCCTCTTGTTATTTTCTCCTACCAATAGGGAACCTACATAAGGACTCTATATGGTCTCTTGGATACCCCATAAGGGAAAAAGGGCAGATTTTGCTTAATTTTGTTTAGAACACAAGTTATGCCAAAGTTGGTTATGCTTATGAAATACACTTTTCAGTTTGCTTTGTGTTAATCTAACCTAGAAGTTACTCAGAGCAAACTGTCTACACAGCGAGGGAGCCTTCATCTAAGGAGCTACCTCTTGTTGCACAAAGGACTATGAAATTGTGCCTTAAGTCTCTTTTGCTAAAACATTCTCTTCTTATGTTTGGATGAATAATTGGAGAGAGAGCTGGAATCTCCCCGATATTTAGCAATACTGTGCATATGTTAAAATGTCAGCATGCAATTAAGGCACTGTCCTTTCGCCTGCTCATCGGTGTTTGCTGTACAGCTCAAATCATAGAATAGAATCATAGAGTTGGAAGGGACCACAAGGGCCATCGAGTCCAACCCCCTGCCAAGCAGGAAAATGATTTTCTTACGCAGCCCTTGCCCAATGGGCCTGGAAAAGTAGAGCACCTCCTGCAGAAGATCTTGCACATTGATTATAATGTTTGAAAAGGAAGTATGTCATTCCTATATGTTATGCCAGTGTCTCTGGATTTGATGCTAATTGTACCTAATTGTTATTCAGCAGAACACCCAAGTTGTTTTATGATGTTAACGATGACTCTAAGAAAATGACGTCTTCCAGGAGGAACCTAAAACTGACTCAAGGGGCCTCAGAATCTGCTCTGTCACTACCCAGGGACCTAGTCATATGCTAATTGCTAGCTTCAGAAAGGACTGCTGGCTTAATTTGCAAATGAATAGGCTTGCAACAATTGTTTACAGAGAGTACCTAGATGTAATGGGAACCTATACACTGCCAAGCAATTTATTCTTAAATGGAAAAATGTGGATGTTGCATGACACATCTTTGCATATAGATTTTGCATATAGAAAAGTGTACTTTTCTACATATAAGCTTTGGATTTGACCTTGCTTTGTTAGAAAGTGTTGGTGCATTTTGAAATACTGTACACCTCCACATAAGCCCGCATTTCCTTTTTTTTTAATGCTTTTTATTAAGTTTTCCACAAACAACATATAAAACAATCTTTACAATCAACGTTTTGTGTCATCTTATTTACACTGCGTATATTCATGCCCCAACTTCCTTCCTTCCCTGTTTTGGTTTTCTTAATATATGTCTTCTCTTGTAGTTTCTTATTCACATTCTATACACATCACAGGATTTATGTTAACCCTGCCGTAGTTTTTAAGCTTCTACACTTAGATCTTATATACACAAATTTACCCCATTCTTCTTCGAACTTTGTCCCTTTTTGGTCTCGAATTCTGTATGTCATTTTAGCTAATTCTGTATATTCAAAAAATTTGGTTTGCCATTCTATTAATGTTGGGGTCTCCTGTAATTTCCATTTTTGGGCCACAAGTATTCTAGCTGTTGCAGTAGCATATTGAAGTAATTTATGATCTTTTTTTACTTCCTTCCCTATTATCCCTAATAAAAAGATTTCAGGTTTTTTTTGGGAAATGTATACTTAAAAAGCTTTTTCAATTCATTATATATTAAGTCCCAAAACTTTTTCATCTTTTCGCACTCCCACCACATGTGGTAGAGATCCCCATCTTTTAATTTGCATTTCCAACAGGCTCTATTGTTCAATTTATACATTTTGGCCTATTTGACCGGGGTAATATACCACCGGTACATCATTTCCCCTAAATTTTCTCTTAGGGTGGAGCATGCTGTAAATTTCACCCCTTCATTCCATAATTTGACCCATTTGTCATAATCGATGTTGTAGCCAAAATCAACTGCCCACTTTATCATAGCTTCTTTGACCATCTCATCCTTAGTGTCCTTAGTGTTTTACCTTCTTTTAATAAACCATTAACCTGATGATATTGTAACCATCCTGTAAGCCCATCTTTTATTTCCTCATGTGGTTTAATTCTCCACCCATACTCTGTTTTCACTAATATATCTTCATAAGTTATTCTCTTTCCCTCCATATTTAATTTTTTTGTTATTAACATATCTGTCGGAGATAGCCACCAGGGTGTGGTTCTTTCTAACAGGTTTTTGTTCTTGTCCCATACATCATATAGGGCGCCCCTGAAAATATGATTGGTAAAACCTTATGTATTTTCACCTTGTTTTGCCACAGATAGGAGTGCCATCCGTATCTATTATTATATCCTTCTAGATCCAGCAAGTCCGTGTTTTTTAAAATTATCCCTTCTTTTATCCAGCACAAACAAGATGCCTCATAATATACTGTATTTTTCGCTCTATAGGACGCACTTTTCCCCCTCCAAAAATGAAGAGAAAATGTATGTGTGTCCTATGGAGCGAATGCAGGCTTTCGCTGAAGCCTGGAGAGCGAGAGGGGTCAGTGCGAACTGACCCCTCTCGCTCTCCAGGCTTCAGGAAGCTATCTGCAAGCCTTCAGAGCGCGGCGGGAGTGCCTGCCGTGCTCCGAAGGCTTGCGGATAGCAGCCTGCAGCCCGAAGCCCAGGGAGCGCTGCACAGCACGCCCTGGGCTTCGGGCAGATATCCGCAAGCCTTGGGAGCTCGGCGGGAGTTGCGGGAAAATCTTATAGTCGTTATTTAACAATGAAATTGGCCCGTAATTCTTAATGTTTAGTCTATCTGTATCTTGTTTAGGGATTAAAGTTATATATGCTTCCTTCCATGTGTTTGGTGTATTCCCTCCTTGTAAAATATATAAACCCGGCCAAAGAAAGAAAGAGCTGGAGATAGCAACAACTTCTGTTTCTCTCCCTAACAGAGCTTTGCCTCCAACATCCCTTTCCATATAGCTGCTAATGCTAATTCATTCACACACACACACACACACAGACACGCATCATAGTCAGACAAGTTCATCCAGTAACTAGGGTTACATCTTTTCTTGTCACAGATTTGAGGCTTTTTTAAAAAAGCCATTTGTTATCTATAGCATTCATAGAATCACAGAATTGTAGAGTTGGAAGGGACCCCGGGGGTCATCTAGTCCAACCCCTGCAACGCAGGAATCTTAATTAAAGCATCATTTAAAGCACTCTTATACCACTTTAACAGTCACGGAGTCCCCCAAAGAATCCAAGTTTGTTTGGAGACCCCCTAGTCTTCTCCTAGAGATATATTCCCCGGATTCTTGGGCCAGTCCAGTCCTGCCTCTTTAAACAGACTAGAATGGCTTCCCTGAGCAGGTCACCATTTGCAGTTTCAGCCTTTGCCTGAAAGTCACAAAGTCCTAGCGATTCTGCCAGTCTCTACTTCCTCCCCCTGCATTTGTAATATAAGGGGTAACAAGGCTGGTCTGCAATAGAGGGATATAAGAAGTGCTGGGGAAAAAATACTGATTTCTTTTTTAAAAAACCCACAACCAATTCTAACAATTGTAGGTGGCATGTGCCATCATAACATATGCATTTAGTTGTGTGTGACAAGGGTCCGGGGGGGGGGGGGAAGCATCTTTCCAAAAACTATTAATTGGCAGGATTAATAGAGGACACCTCGTATTCACAGGCACCAGAGCTGCTGCTTCTGGGACAAAATGCTAATAACAGAAGTTCGCCTGGTGCCTTCATTATACACCTTTAGGCGCCAAGCAAAAACATTCCTTTTTAACCAGGCCTTTGGTTGATTTGATTGACATCTTATGTCCTTTTAAAATGTGGTTTTATTTTTGGGGGGCAGGGTTATTGGTTTTGTGGTTTTATACTTTGATTTTGTTCTATGAACCTCTCTTAGACCTCCGGGTATAGCGTGGTATATTAATTAATTAATTAATTAATTAAGTAAGTAAAAAAATAAAAGGCAGTGGACCAAAACAAAGAAAGCCCCCTTCCCCAAGTGCCTGGCCACGTGTTTCATCTTACAAACAAAACAAAACAAAACAAAACAAAACAAAACAAAACAAAACAAAACAAAACAAAACAAAACAAAACAAAACAAAACAAAATACACTCATTACTCAAACTCAGTGGTGGGACCCTGCTCTTTCACTCTCTGCCCTTTGAAAAGGCTGCTGCTCCACTATTGGCTATCCTGGAGCATCAATCAGCCAGCTATGAAGGGGAGGGTGGCCTCAACTTCCTAAGTATCTACCATGTTTAGTTGTGCATGAGAGAAGCAAGCTGGAGTGAGCACCCAAATGCCCACCTGGCCAACCCCTAGGTGTGGTCCTGCCAGCAGGGCTCTTATGGCGCCATTAAAAAGTTTTGGAAATAGGAAGGTAGCCTACAAAATGATAACATTAAAATAAAAACATTGAAATGAAAACATTAAAAAGTTTTGGAAATAGGAAGGAAATACAGTGGTGCCTCGCAAGACGAAATTAATTTGTTCCGCAAGTCTCTTCGTCTTGCGAGTTTTTCGTCTTGCGATGCACGGTTTCTCATAGGAATGCATTGGAAATCAATTAATGCGTTCCTAGGGAAACCGCCTTCAGACCAGGTCCGGGGACAGTCTGTCCCCCGACTTCTTCTGAAGGCTGGGGGGGGGGGGGGACAAGGGCTTTTCTTCCCACCCCCAGCATTTTAAAAAACCCCGGGAAAGCGGAGGACTTCTCCGCTGTCCGGGGCGATCTTAAAATGCTGGCGGGCGGCATTTTAAAATCGCCCTGGGACAACGGAGGACTTCTCCGCTGTCCGGGGCGATTTAAAAGCCCCTGGGAAGGCAGGCGGGGGGGGGAAAGACTTTCGCCCCCCGCCGGCCTTCAGAAGAGGTCCAGGACCTCTTCTGAAGGCCGGCGGGGGGCGAAAGTCTTCCCCCCCGCCTGCCTTCAAAAGCTGTCGGCGACAGCGGAGAAAGGCAGCGCCTTTCTCCGCTCTCCCGGGAAGGCAGGCAGGGGGGGGGAAAGACTTTCGCCCCCCGCCGGCCTTCAGAAGAGGTCCAGGACCTCTTCTGAAGGCTGGCGGGGGGCGAAAGTCTTTGCTCCCCCCGCCTGCCTTCAAAAGCCGTCCGCGATAGCGGGAAGCGCTTCCCTGCTATGCCGGACTGCTTTTAAAATGCTGGCGGTGGGGAGCAAAGCCTTTCGGCCCCCGCCGGCCTTCCTGGACCTCTTCTGAAGGCCGGAGGGGGGGGGAAGGCTTTGCTCCCCACCACCAGCATTTAAAACAGGTCCCCGGAGATTTCCCTATGGGCTTTCGTCTTGCGAAGCAAGCCCATAGGGAAATTCGTCTTGCGAAGCGCCTCCAAAACAGAAAACCCTTTCGTCTTGCGGGTTTCCCGTCTTGCGAGGCATTCGTCTTGCAGGGTACCACTGTAGTAAGCATGCAAAAATAGGAAGGTAACCAACAAAACAAAACAAAACAAAACAAAACAAAACAAAACAAAACAAAACAAAACAAAACACACTCATTAGGCTGCTGCTCCACTATTGGCTATCCTGGAGCATCAATCAGCCAGCTATGAAGGGGAGGGTGGCCTCAACCTCCTAAGTACCTACCATGTTTAGTTGTGCATGAGAGAAGCAAGTTGGAGTGAGCGCCCAAATGCCCACCTGGCCAACCCCTAGCTGTGGTCCTGCCAGCAGGGCTCTTATGGCCCCATTAAAATGTTTTGGAAATAGGAAGTTAGCAGGCAAAATGAAATAACAACACAGCACTTAAAGGATCATGACATGCTGCTGAACCCCTGTTTCGTATTGCTCAACAGTGGATGGAAACAGGACAGTTTAGCTATAAAGATAATATCGTTAGTCTGTTACTTGCAGCTAAACTGTAGGTGGCTCAGAGTTGGAAGAAAACTCAGGCAAATACTTGAGTCGTAGCTCAGTGGCTGAGTAAAGTGTGTGGGTATATACCAGCAATTCCAAAATCAGCAAAAGCTGCATGTGATCCAAAACAGGAAATTCATAGGGTCCCTTTCCTTGGTTAATCAAATGGCAAAACTGGATACATGTTAAACAATATATATGTTGCGATAAGGGATGAGGATGTTTCAGAAAGATGCATATGCTAGGGTGAAGCATGCATAAGCATGCATATGTTAGTCAAAGTAACTAACTAACTAACTAACTAACTAACAGCGTGTGCAAAATTGCATGCAAAATTACAAAGGTGTGGTATATTGGGAGAAATTTGCAGGAAAGTGCTGGTGAATTTTCATGAGGGTTTAATTTTTTTCAAGAAAGAACAGAGGCGGAAATCTGGGGGACTGAACTGAAGAATGGAAAAATGAGAAAATGAAATGGATAATTTGCTCATCTTTGTGACAGCATGTTTATGCTGGGATAAACTTGCCTGAGCTATAGAACTATTGGAGACAGGGAAGTAGACAGGAGGAGGAAAACCCCAGGAATTGTTTTGGTTCTTTATATTGAAGTTAATACAATAAATGTTGCAGAAACAACAACAATAATAATAACAAAAAATGCAAGACCTAGGTTTAATATGGGACAAGCAGCTCACCCTACTTAAGGGTTAGTTAAATACAACCCTGGTATCCCAGTTTTCTGTTTACAAGAAGAGAAGCGAAAACAAAATTCGTATAAAATGAACAAATACTATAAAAATAACTATTGACGTAACAGAATCCGTAACAGAACAGTAGAGGAAAGGAGGCTAGCAAGAATCACTAGAAAACAAAACCTAGACCCAAAGGCTGTCACAGGACAGAAACATTTGATTCACTGCAGTGGAAACCCAGACTATAATATAATGGGGATAAAACAATTAGCCATCTTGATAACAGTTACAGTCATGAGGGTGTGCTATAAATAGATAATTATAATAAATGCTAGTTAGTTAGAGAGTCAGATGAGTCCAGTTTGTCTTTCAAAAGTGGAGTACATAAATAGGTGCTAGCCGGGAAAATGAGAGAGGTGGCGATGTCTCTGATGAACGCAAAATGCCCTCAGAAAAAGGGGATTCCTCTCACCCGGCTCTGCCTGGAATAAAGGAAGACCGGACCATGGGGCGAGCATCGGAATCTCTGATTACTTTGGTTCCGCGTAAGATTCTGCGCTTGATGAAACTGCCCTGGTCCCGCAAGCGCTACCCTCCTGGACCCCTTCGACTTCCCATCGTCGGAGGCATGTGGCGGTTTGGGGTCATGCTCTCCCTGGATACTTTCATGAAGGTACTTCTTTCAAAATACTTCTTCAGCTGAAAAACAGGAAGAGCAAAAAGGCATTGCAAATTATTTCCTTTATTTGAGAACTGTAGATAATGATTCACCTGTGAAATCTACGGCTTGAGCGTCTTGGCAGATTTTTCTGCCTGCTGTGGCAATTGCAATGTGCTGCATTATTTAAATTGTTTTTCTTATTGTTGCTTCTTTTATTTCTTACATATTGAATTTTAATGTAATTCCATAAGATTAAAATTGTAATGCAAAAAAATGCACAGTGTAAGAAATAAAAGAAGGAATACAAATACAATAAGAAATCAAAATGAATATTCAAATCCACAGACATGCTGTGGAGCATATTAATGCAGCTTGTGGACTCTTGGTGGCCATGGATTATATCTGGGAACGCTTGATCTATGGGTCTTTTAAGAATTTATGTGCAGAAGAAATCCTTGAAACAATATATTTTTGGTCATCTCTCCAAAAAAACTACTGATCATATTAAAGGTTAGTGTGTATCCTATCAGAAATTTAGTTACGCAGTTCTCAATCCAATTAGTTTTTCAGGTTTTTTTCCAGTAATTCCAGCCAATTAGTCAAGAATTCTCTTCTGCTTGGTCACATTGCCAATGAAAATTATTTTTCTTTTTTAATAAAAATTAACCGATTGTGAAATAACTGGGTGAATGGCCATATTCATTATCTCATATAAAAGTTTGTGATATTCTACCCATCGATGGATGTGGAAACAAATAAAGAGACCTCAGTGGAACAAATACTAACCTCTTGCTTTTGAGAGAGAGACCTGACTCTTTGGGAGTAGGTGAGATTCTTGTGGTTGAAGGGAAGCCTGTCTGAGCAGGTACAAAAAGGTTATTTAAGGCCATGTGCTAACTGCAGAAATACCTTTTATCATCTTAATTTGATATGTCACCTTCTTAGAAAGCTACTGTCTCAAGGCAGAGATCTATAGTGTTCTGTCCTCAAGGAGTGACAACCACAATGTGCTTTACGTGAGACTGCAGCTAGACTGGTGACTGGTAGTGGCCACCGAGACCATATAACACCTTTCCTGAAAGATCTTCATTGGCTCCCAGTACGTTTCCAAGTGCATTTCAAAGTGTTGGTGCTGACCTTTAAAGCCCTAAATAGCCCTGTATCCCTGAAGGAGCGTCTCCACCCCCATTATCCAGCCCGGACATTGAGGTCCAGATCCAAGGGCCTTCTGGCAGTTCCCTCACTGTGAGAAGTGAGGTTACAGGGAACCAGGCAGAGGGCCTTCTCGGTAGTGGCACCCACCCTGTGGAACGCCCTCCCACCAGATGTCAAGGCAATAAACAACTATTTTACTTTTCAGAAGAAGGCGGTCCTGTTTAGGGAAGTTTTTAAAGTCTGATGCTGTATTGTTTTTAATATTCGGTTGGAAGCTGTTATTATTATTATTATTGTTGTTGTTGTTGTTGTTCGGTTGGAAGCTGTTATTATTATTATTATTATTGTTATTGTTGTTGTTGTTGTTGTTGTTGTTGTTGTTGTTGTTGTTGTTATTTCTTCAAAAGCTTCAGCTAACCCTGCAGCACATCCCCCCCCCCCCAAGTATGGCTTCTTATATATCCAGAAATGGCACCACCCATGAACCGGACAGTGGTTCTGCGGCTCAAGGAAATCCTTGGGTTTGCAGAAGTGCCCCCAAAACCCTTTAGAAAATGCATTAGGCTGTGTGGAGGACACACCCCAAAATGCCACATTGAGGGCTGTGAAGTTTTTTTGGGACACAGCCTGCTGGTGGGAGGAGGTGGAAAACCAGTTAGGAGGTGGAATGGTATGAAGCACCCTGATAGTGGTCCTGGCTGACTGGCTAGAGCCCTGAATTGCGAGTGACACTTGCCCAGCCCAGACGGCTTACACTGCAAAACTGAAACCACAAAAGATTCAAAAGAAACACAACCTGCAGCCGGCATAGTAGATCATGTTCTGTCCATTCCCAGTAACATCCAGCTGGGTGGCCTTACGTTATAAGTTCTAAGACTTCCCTGGGCTGCAGCATTCATCTCTCTCACACACCTTATGGCTCCAACGTTTCCTGAGGGATGAGTCAAATCAAAATGCCCCTACGAGCCAGTACTTGACACTTCCAAAATATCCTGAATATAACTAATCTCTTCTCTCTCTTTTTTTATCTGAATGGCAGTTGGCAAAGCAATATGGGAACATTTGCACGGTATGGATTGGGCCTATACCTGCAGTCATACTGTCCAGCTACAAAGCAGTTAAGGAAGCCCTAATCAACCATTCGGATGATTTTGCTGACCGCCCAGAAACTCCTTTCCTTAAAAGTGCAGCAAAAAATAGGGGTAAGGTCTTGGTTTGAGTAGGAGGTTTTCTCTTAGCCTTTTCTCATGTGAAGGAAACAAAGGACCCTTCCATATGGGATGTACCTTTTCCCCATGGGCGTCTTCTTCTGCAACATGTCATTGATGCAAGAGTAGTGGTGGATTTATACTGGACAATCCACACCGCTTTATTAGTTGTTCTGCTTTCCCAGTGTTGCTGCATTATCCAATCAAAGCTGGACAACCCGGAACATTTGCAGAAGGGAAAATTACAGGATTTCAGCAGGAAGTAACAGGACATGCACTGATGGGAAAGGGAGCAGCTTGGGCCCCTCTAAACATCCTTTCTTTGTGCATTCAATGATGGTTTGCACTCTTGATGCTTTTGGAGTGGCCACAAAGAAGCTCTTCTTTCAGTGTTGTTTGTACCTGCAAAGTTTTGGGGCAGTGACTCACTCCCAGTCTGTACATATTGATTAAAGAGCCGCAGTTCCATAATGGAACTGGTACTGCAGTGTAAAAAAAGAAGAAGCTAGAAGTACTAGCATTGTAACCAGTAAAACTAATGTAAAGAATTCTTTTACCAGTAGTTTTCACATGCACTAATTTTCTCTGAATCTTGATGGCCCCAGGTATTCTGCAAACCTTAGGACCCCACTGGGCATGCTGATACCTCCCTGCTGTTAGCCTCATTTTGGCTCCAATCCTGTTGGTACTCAGTGCTTGAGTTTGGTAATAGAGGGAGGGATGATGAAGGTCTTGTTTCTCATATGCATTTTCTGAAACATTCACTGGTGTCCCACATCAGAGATATAACACTCCACAACAAAAAAATTGATTCTGAACCAGTTTTCCTGTTCTTAGGTTCTTTAATGCCTAGGCATGGACTACACTGGTGTCTTCTAGGCTGCTGATGTAATAGCTTTTATATGAATTTTGTAAGCAATGATTTCTCACTGGTCTGTGATGGTTTTAGGTATTGTACTTTCAAACGGTCACACCTGGAAGCAGCAGAGACGGTTCAGCGTGGTTACTATGCGGAAGCTGGGGCTGGGGAAGAAAGGCATGGAGCACCAAATAGAAGAGGAGGCCATTGAGCTTGTGGAGATCTTTGCACGTGCAAAGGGTATGTGATAGAAGAAAATGAGGCTAACTCAGGCTGGTTTGTTATCCACCTCTGCCTGAGACAATCTGCGGGTTGGGGCAACTTCCTGGGACTCACAGCAGAAGAGTGGACTGAACAAAGACATTGGATTCTTATCTCATTATACATGACTAAGCCATTTTTCACCGTCTCACCCCTTGCCTTTTCCTGTAAGACCTATTGCAGTCGTTAAGAGTCGTCAACAGGCTCATCTCAGCTATCTGCCAGTCTCCCATTCCCACCACCCTTCTGAGTAATACCCCTCCCCACCTTCTCACTATATAGAAGGATCTGGCAACTTCTGTTTCAGTGTATCTGAAGAAGTGTGCATGCACACGAAAGCTCATACCAAGAACTAACTTAGTTGGTCTTTAAGGTGCTACTGGAAGGAATTTTTTTATTTTGAGCAGAAGAGTGGTTCAGTTTTGGAAGCTGAGGGAGAAGAGTCCACTGGCATCCTGTAAAATGGGTAGGGATTGCTTGGGAATACAAATATTTAGCAGCCGCAGTGCAAAGAGTCAGTGCCTAGTTTGCATCCTGCTGGTGTAAAAAAAAAAAAAAATCATGGGAGATGATGGATTGCAGAGGTGACAGGACTTGCTGTTGTTTGAGACCATTACATTGTCTGTGAATTGTGCAATTGTCTCACCCTGATTTTATTAAGTAGGCAAAGTGTGTTAAACTCTTTTTTAAACTAAGGAACTTTCTTAATGGTTTATAATGACAATGGCCAGGGAAGGCTACAATTAGCACAGTAAATTCAAAATGTTTAATTGAGTGTTAATTTAGTTTATAATGAAAGGAAGTTGAAATTAATGAACAGGGTTCGGCTTGGGTCACTATACAATATATTCTCAAGCTCTGGCAATAATTTGCAGTTGACAGCAACTAATTAGAGTGATGCATACAATGAACTTTCGGCTGGATCCAGGAGTGACTTGTATGAGCAGAAAGGCGCTTGTACTTGAGCTTGGTGCTCTCATCCCCAGATTCTGCAGATTCTCCCTGCTGCTGCAACCTGGTCGTGCTCCATCACTCACCATTAAGGAGAGTTCCCTGATCCTGAAGAGCAAATTGTTGAGAAAGCAAGAAATGCACTGGAGTGTGTGTGTGTGTGTATCTGTGTGTGTGGAGTGAACTGGCAGTAAATCACACAGTGCAATTTGGAGTTAGCTCTTTATTAGCAAAAACATGATCTGCATGGACTTGACGGAGTGTCAGGTTTAATGAGCACAGCCACCCATCCCCGGCAGATCTTGTCTGCATGGAGCAGTTCCTGAGACTGAAGGTCCCTGCGTTCCCACTGCTGCCTAAGTCCCCTCCTTTCCAGGGTTTTCCCCCAAGCAATCGGAGACTATGCCTACATGCAGCCAATCTCTCCTCTGCCCTTTTCATGCCTCTTCTGGTTCTGGGAGAGCAGGGGGAAGGGGCAGACACCAGTGACTCTTCACCAGCCTGACTCATCTCTGTCTCTTGGCCTCTTTCTTCCCACTCTCCTGCTTCAGCTTCTGCCTCTGATTCTGGACTTCTCTGTGCCACAGACCCTACCAGCTCACTAAGCCCAGTTATCTCCTCATTCTTCTGTCCCATTCTTCTGTAAAATGGATGCCTAATTGATTCCAATTTGGAAACAGACAAACAAACAAACAAACAAACAAACAAGAACATATATTGGAATAACAATGGAGATAAGGAGCAAGAAAGACTGATTAACCAATCACAATTTCTCCTTTTGCATAGCAAAAGAATAATAAGTTTGTTTGTGTATGTGTGTATGTATGTATGTATGTATGTATGTGTGTATATGTAGATATGTGTGTGTGTGTGTGTGTGTATATATATATATATATATATATATATATATATACACACACACAGTATTTTTTGCACCATAACACTCACTTTTTTCCTCCTAGAAAGTAAGGGGAAATGTCTGTGCGTGCTATGGAAGGAATGCCTACGGGTGGCATGCCTACGGATTTTCCTCCTCTAAAAACTACGTGCGTGTTATGGTCGGGTGCGTGTTATAGAGTGAAAAATACGGGTATATATGAGCATTGGATCTCATTAAGATTTCATCTGCAGGGCAGCCATTTGACCCATCCTTACACATCATCAATTCAGTCTGCAACGTGATATGTGCTGTGTCCTTTGGATACCGATTTTCTGTTGAAGATAAAGAATTCCTGAGGCTGATGGAAGCCATTCGGATTAGCTTACAGTTTGGAGCCAGCTTCTTTCATGGCGTGAGTAGGTTGAAGCTTAGGCTTGGTGGTGGGCGGGTGGAGGAGAGCATGAGACGGGAGGCCCGTGAACTGCGGTTGCCTACAGTAGACATCAGTTCAAACTGGGATAGCCAGCAATGTCAAATCCAGATGCTGTGGAATACCACTCCCATCGGCCCCAGGCAGCATGGCCAATGATCAGGAATGATGGGAGCTGTAGTCTAAATCATCTGGGCAACACCACATGGGTTACCCCTGTAACCTTATAAATGTGAACAATACTGAATTTCTCCTCCATCTCACCCTTCAGACATTCAGGGTGAAATTTCTAGCCCTAAAGAACAAGCCAAAGCATGAGGTTGGAGTTGACTTGTGGGTTGTGTTGCTGATAGGATGTGCCTTTTCTTTCCTTGTAGCTCTACGAAATTCTCCCGTCTGTCATGAAATTTCTCCCAGGGCCTCACAAGACTGCATTGTCCTCCATGGAGATGGTCTTTTCATTTGCGAAGGACGAGATAGCAAAGCACAAGGAAGACCAGACCGTGCATGAACCAATAGACTTCATTGATTTCTATCTATCTCAGATGGAGAGGGTAAGGAACTGCTTTGTGGGTGAATGCTTCTTCTTCAAGGAATCGTTGCATTCTCTGTTACGATCGAACAGTAACATCTGCGGGACCACTGGGAATCCCCCCTGCCCTTATTAGTCAGCCGCCGTGCAGTGAAATGGTTGGGGAAAGTAGATCTTTTCATATCCTTGACAGTCTAGGACAGGCTTCCTCAACCTCGACCCTCCAGATGTTTTGAGACTACAATTCCCATCATCCTTACCTTACCTTACCTTTCTCGTCCTGATCTGGCCACAGTGATCCATGCGACGGTCACTCCAGGCTTGATTATTGTAACTTGCTCTGCACGGGGCTTCCCTTGAAGCTGACCCTGAAACTCCAGCGGGAGCAGAATGCCGCGGGGAGGCTCCTTACGGGGTCCTTGTCGTGGGGTCACATTCACCCGGTGCTTTACCAACTGCACTGACTCCCGGTGGAGTACAGGGTCAGGTTTAAGGAGCTGGTTTTGACCTTTAAAGCCCTAAGCGGCCGAGGACCCACATGGGACCGCCTCTCCTGGTGTGCCCCGCAGAGGACCTTAAGGTCCACAAATGAGAACATTTTGGAGGTCCCAAGTCGCAAGGTGGTTAGGTTGGTCTCAACTAGGGCCAGGGTCTTTTCAGTACTGGCCCTGACTTGGTGGAACGCTCTGTCACAAGAGACTAGGGCCCTGTGGGACTTGACATCTTTCCGCAGGGCCTGCAAGACAGAGCTGTTCTGCCTGGCCTTTGGTTTGGACTCAGTCTGACCCTTATGTTTCCCTCCCCTTACGGTTTTGATCTATGGGATCCTTTTAAAATGAGGCTGCATTTTAAATTGCATTTTAACCTGTATTTTAAATTGTTTTTTCCCCCTATTATGATTTTACTGTAATTCTACTGGTGTTATCCGCCCTGAGCCTGGCTCTGGCTGGGGAGGGCGAGGTATTAATAACAATAATAACATAATAATAATAACAATAATAATAATCATCATCATCATCCCTGACCTACAATTCCTGCTAGCTAGGGATCATGGGAGTTGTAGGCCAAAAACATCTGGAGGGCCAAGGTTGAGGAAGCCTGGTATAGGAACATAATAAGAGCTGCTGGATCAGGCCAATGGCTTCTCTAGTCCAACATCCTGCTTTCACAGTGGCCAACAGGATGGCTGTGGGAAACTAGCAAGCAGGATCCGACCACAAGAGAAACTCTCCCCTCCTGCGATTTCCAGCAACTAGGATTCAGAAGCGTTGCTGCCTCCGACCATGGAGGCACAGCATAGACATCCTGGCTAGCAGCTATTCATAAAAAGGTAAAGGGGCCCCTGACTGTTAGGTCCAGTCATGACCGACTCTGAAGTTGCAGCGCTCATCTCGCTTTATTGGCCGAGGGAGCCGGCGTACAGCTTCCAGGTCATGACTAAGCTGCTTCTGGCGAACCAGAGCAGTGCACAGAAACGCCGTTTACCTTCCCGCCGGAGCGGTACCTATTTATAAACTTGCCCTTTGAGTGCTTTCGAGCTGCTAGGTTGGCAGAAGCAGGGACCGAGCAACAGGAGCTCACCCCATCACGGGGATTTGAACCGCCGACCTTCTGATTGGCAAGTCCTAGGCTCTGTGGTTTAACCCACAGCGCCACCCATGTCCCTTAGCAGCTGTTCATAGTGCTCTTTTAAAGCCATCTAGGTTAGTAGCAATTGCTCTCTCTCATGGGAGGGAGTACCAAAGCCTACCTATGTGCAGAGACTGGAAGGCCACCTGCCATGAATGATCTCGTTGAGATTCCTACATTGCAGGGGGTTGGACTAGATTCCCACAATAAGAATGGGGTTTTCCTTCCAGACTGTCATTGTTGTTTTTTTTGGATGGGATTCAATTGCATACAAGCAAATTTAGGGTGCACGATTATAGAGGATTGTTGGAGGTTTTGAACAATGATCTACTCCCCCCCCCCCAAGATAAGGAAAGTGACAGGGAATTGCATTTGGAAGTGCGGGGTAACAATTGCTTCGATGCAACAGCATCTAACCTCCTCACAAACAAATCAGGATGAATGCTCAAGGAGCAGGTCATCTGGAAACTGATGGAGGTAAGTCTTAGTTGATTAACTGTATGCACTTATGTTGATTAATCAATAAAATTTACGTACGTACAGTGGTGCCCCTCAAGACGAATGCCTCGCAAGACGAAAAACTCGCTAGACGAAAGGGTTTTGCATTTTTTGAGTCGTTCCGCCAGACGAATTTCCCTATGGGCTTGCTTAGCAAGACGAAACGTCTTGCGAGTTCTTGCGAGTTTGTTTCCTTTTTCTTAAAGCCGCTAAGTCGCTAAACCATTAATAGCCGCTAAGCCGCTAATAGCCGCGCTTCGCAAGACGAAAAAACCGCAAGACGAAGAAACTCGTGGAATGGATTAATTTCTTCTTGCGAGGCACCACTGTAAATGCAAAAAACAATAGTTTTGAAGCAAAAAGTATACTTTTCTGATTTAGCACATCTGTGTCACAGCAGGCATAATCTCAGGAAAGGCACCCCCTCATTTAAAGAGGCACTTCACTGCCTGCAATTTTTATTAATACTTGTATATTATATGGAATGCCCATTTTCCAGGGCTTATACTGGTGTAAGATCCGCTGGTCTTAGCTTAGCTGACCGGGGCCTGTGAGTCACTGTGAACTGAATCTAACCTCTGCTATTGCTTACAACAGAACAAGGATGACCCCTACTCTACCTACAATGAGGACAACCTGGCTCAGTGTATTTTTGACCTCTTTATTGCTGGAACAGAGACAACTGCTACCTCTCTGCAATGGGCACTGCTCCTCATGGCGACACATCCAGATATTCAAGGTGAGAGGGAACTGTGCAATGGCAGCAAGAGGCCATTTTGACCTCTTGATCTTGGACCTGAATTCCTCTCAGGTTGGCCCCCATCCAGCCCATCACTACTTCCAGGAAAACACCTTCAAAGCCTCTCTTGATTCAGATGGAATGGAGATACAGAGCTGTGTGTCACCAGCATACTGACGGCACCATGCTCCAGATCTCTGGAAGATCCGTGCAGATCTTGCTGCCAGAGGCTATCCCTCTGAAAATCATTATTCAGCCCCCCCCCCCCAGCAGGTCTAGGTGGAATACTAGGTGGAACAAATACCCCTTAATGATTGATCAACCTGTTTCACTTGAGATGTTTCATCCGAAACAAAGCTTAATTCTCCACCATTTTCCTCAGAGAAAGTCTACCAGGAGATGGAAGATGTTTTCGGTTCATCTCACTCAATCCGCTATCAAGATCGGAAGAAGCTGCCCTACACCAATGCTGTGATTCACGAGATCCAGCGTTCAAGATATATCTTATTATTTGGAGTTCCAAGGCAAACCGTGAAGGACGTGAACTTGCACGGTTTTCACATTCCAAAGGTATAGATGATTGTAACAGCTGCATTTCTATAGCTCAGGTGGAAGGTCACAAGATCACAAGAGAGGCAGGTTCCCTTGTAGTGCAAATTCTGAAGAAAGTAACTATAGCTTAGCTCCTTCCATTTCCAAAAAGAGGAGGGGAGTTCATGCAGGGACATCTTGCGCTGTGTCCTCCAGACGTGGACCACAACTCACATTACCTGTGACCCCCATCTTTGATCTATGTTGGCAGGGGCTGTTGGGAGTTGTAATCCGCAGCAGGAGCGGTTGGTGAGGAGAGGTGCAGCTGCACACCTTGCCTCTCAGCAGCAGAGTTGCTCCTGCTTCCTGGGAGGAAGAGGGATGAGATGACAGGGGAGATAGCATCTGTACAGGCACACTGGTGGGAGTGCCCCAGAAATGCACAGGATCGCTTCTGCGGAGCTTCTTCACAATTTGCATCCTTCCATCAGCACTCAAGACTGAGTGCTGAAAATTCATAATTTTTAAAGAAAGAAAATGCAATTCTTCAGTTCCAGCAGAATGACGCTTGTATGTAAAGATTAGTGGATATAATAAATAATAATAATAATAATAATAATAATAATAATAATAATAATAACAACAACAACAACAACAACAACAACAGCATTAAAAACTTCCCTAAACAGGGTTGCCTTCAGATGTCTTCTAAAAGTCAGATAGTTGTTTATTTGCTTGACATCTGGTGGGAGCGTGTGCCACAGGGCAGGTGCCACCACCGAGAAGGCCCTCTGCCTGGTTCCCTGTAACCTCACTTCTTGCAGTGAGGGAACTGCCAGAAGGCCCTCGGAGGTGGACCTCACTGAGCGATGCGGGTGGAAAATGGGGGAACTGAAGGGCAAAAGTGCAATGTTCTGTTTAGATGACTCTTGAGACAAGTCTTCTTTCCCTGCAGGGGGCTGTGATTGCTGCAGATCTCCGCTCTGTTCTTCTTGATCCTGAGGAATGGGCAACACCTAAAGAATTCAACCCAAACCATTTTTTGGACGAGGACGGGCAGTTTGTGGACAGAGAAGCATTTCTGCCATTTGGTGCAGGTATGTGCAAGCAGCCCCAACTGTCGCATTCAGACAACACTTTATTCCATTTTCTTGATGTTTTCTTACCAGATGATTTTCACATTTTGTGTGATCTTCCACACAACACAAATGCCACTTCTGGAGATGTAGCGGAATCTAGTGGAAGTTTAGCGCTCGTTTCAATTTGTTTCCAGAAAGCAACCTGTTATCAGCTCTGTTAGCACGGAAAATAGAGCCGCAAAATTTGGGGTGCTGTTCCAACAAACAGTTCTCTCCCACCATTTTCATTGGTGCATCATGGCAGAATAGAAGCACACATGCGCCCTAAAGACTAGCATTGGATACAACCCAATAAAAATAATTATAATAAGTACAGAGGTGCCGCGCAAGACGAATGCCTCGCAAGACGGAAAACCCGCTAGACGAAAGGGTTTTCCGTTTTTGAGCTGCTTCGCAAGACGATTTTCCCTATGGGCTTGCTTTGCAAGATGAAAACGTCTTGCAAGTGTTCCAATTTTTTCCCGCTCCCCCCCCCTTTTTCTAAGCCGCTAAGCCGCTAATAGCCTTTTAGCTGCTAATCCGCTAAGCCTTTAATAGCCGCTAATAGCCTTTTAGCCGCTAATTCGCTAAGCCTTTAATAGCCGCTAAACCGCTAATAGCGCTAATCCCCTAAGCCACTAATAGGGTTGCTTCGCAAGATGAAAAAACCGCTAGACGAAGAGGCTCGCGGAACGGATTAATTTCGTCTTGCGAGGCACCACTGTACCGTATTTTTCGCCCTATAGGATGCACTGCCCCATAAGGCGCACCTAGTTTTTTTGGAGGGAAATAAATGGGGAAAAAATTATTTGCCCCCCAGGCGCGGGGCTGGGGCGGGGAAAGCCCGAGCTTCCCCCGACCCCAGCCCCCAAACAGGCAGCTCTCTGCAAGCCGTGGGAGCCCAGCGCCGGCTCCCGTCGCTTGCTGAGAGGTCCGCGAAGCCTGGACACGCTGAGCTCAGCGTGCGCAGGCTTCAGCATGCAGGCAACTCTCCACAAGCCGCAGGAGCCCAGCGTCGGCTCCCGCGGCTTGCGGAGAGCTGCGTGAAGCCTGGAGAGCGAGAGGGGTCGGTGCGCACGGACCCCTCTCGCTCTCCAGGCTTCAGCGAAAGCCTGCATTCACCCCATAGGACGCACACACATTTCCCCTTCATTTTTGGAGGGGAAAAAGTTCGTCCTATAGGGCGAAAAATACGGTATTATTATTAGTAATAACTAGTATCATTCGTAAAAACAATGGTAATTTTTAAATACTACTATTAGCACTACTAGCTAATGATAGAGATTTTAGCATACAGTTTAAACATGTAATTTTAGTACATATAATTCTTTTTAAATTACTGGTTTGATTCTTTATATTGCCTTCATTATGAACCTTGTTTTCCGTGTTTGCTTTTACTGGTATTTTTAATGAACACTTTAGATTGTCTTTTGTAAGCCGCTTAGAGGTATTTCGTTTGAGGAAGCAACTAAAGCAACTTTTACTAGACTCAGGAATTTGGGGAGATCTGGCCTCCCGCAAACCCATAACAATACTTAAAAGGGAGATGTAAATAAACACATTACTGAAATAAAATAAGTGACCAGTCCTGATCTCATGCTGAGCCAGGTCTTGGCAGGCCCTGGAATAAAGCCCTCTTTCTCAGAGACATCCCCACACCCCAAAGTTGAAAGGGAGGCATGGGGGACTTGGGAATCGTAGAAAGAGGAGTTGCTGCAGGATGCTTTCATAGACTGAATGAGATCTTGACCCAGATTCTTTTCTCAGAGTCAAAGCAAATTGGTGCCCTGGGTAAATACTCTGGGGTATAGGTGGAATAGCAGATAATTCAGTTCCTGCTTTCCTCTTTTTTTTTTTTCCTGCAGGTGCTCGGGTGTGTCCAGGGGAGCAACTGGCAAAGATTGAGCTCTTCATCTTTTTCACCAGCCTGCTGAGAGCATTCAGGTTCCAGCTGCCAAAAGGAGTGAGAGGAGTCCATAGGAAGCCTATAATAGGGCTGACGGTCCGTCCTCGCCCCTACAAACTCTGCGCTGTTCCCCGCTGCAGCCACATAAACAATTAGGGGGGCTGATCAACTACTGCAATCTCTTCCTTTAATCATTTCCCGCCATCCTCACATTCTTTCTTGGCTTGCTCAGTTGAGCTTCTCCAATCTCTGATGCCAGCCTAGCAAATATTCATTGTTCCTCATTCATTGCTTGTGCACAAGTATCTGGGACTGATTTCTTGCAGTTCTCCTGTGTGTTTTAGAGACGGCAAGGGGTTAGCTGAATAAACTATTTGGTCAGATCTGTGTTCTGAGCTGTGAGTGTATTATTTGATAAAGAATGAGCTGTTATATGCCACCCCAGTCTCTGTGAGCGCTACAAGATTCTGAGGGTTACAGGCACACTTATCAGAGTCTGTGTTCCCTTTCGGGACAACGAGACACAATAGAAACTGTGGTGTCTTTATGATAGATGGTTTATTTTCATGTATGTACAACCTGAGCCAACGGTGGATAGGTTCCCAGCATTACACACTCCAAGAGGATCGCTTGCTTCTCTCATAGGTGCAGCAGCCAATCTCCTGCTTTCTTATTGGCTGTCATGTTGGATCCCAAGTTGGTAGCACCCATTGGTAGCTTTGCCCCCCCTCCCCGCCTGCTTGCCAAACTGCTTGCAAAATGCAACTATTTTCCTTTAGCTTATATCACTGCCCACCAGGGACTTTCCCTTCCCTTGCTTGTAGCTGCAAACAGACCCAGAGGGGTTTTCCTTTTGCCCACATCAGGCCAAGACCATTCCTGAAACTTAACTCTGCTTTTGTCTCTGCTAACCACCCCCTGAGTAAGCGGATGTTCTTCTCTGGAAGATCTCCAGAACACATCTCTATTGTGGCCACCTAGCAGCCTGATGTGCAATTACAGCTACATCACCAGTTCTAATCATTTATGTCCCTGTACAACTCATAGCCACTGTGGCTTTAAACTTGTTCATTTCCTGTTGATGGAAAAGCTGTTGATGTTACGGATGACCTGGCCTGCTCCTATGGATCAGATAAGAAACTAAATAACGGATCAAGCTGGCCGTAATGAGGTCACCACAGGTGTCCTGTACTAGCCTACACATAAAATCTTCTTCACAATTTTCTATTTCCTTCTGGAAATAGTCCTTTTGAAAATAGCAGGAGTAGCAAGAAGGAGCAAATAATTTACTCGATGAATATTGAAGAAGGCAAGCTGCCACCTGGTGTATACAAAGTACAAAACTGGGTTTACTAACCACAAAAATGGGTTGTTCCACTGCCCTCAGAAGCTTGGGGTGGTGGCAGCCCAGGAAAGGCATGTTTTGTAGCGGCCCCTAAGTTGTAGAACTCCCTCCCACCTCTTTACCCTAGTTTTTGATACGTGAGATGCGTATATTTTTAGAACCCACCTTACTTTTATAACGTAAAGTTGTTTTTCTGGGGAAACCCAGCCAGATGGGTGGGGTGAACAACAACAACAACAACAACAACAACAACCACAACCACAACAACCACAACCTTGTTTAATATTGCATTTTAACCTTAATACTGAGTTTTAATTGTTCTAACCCAACCTTGGAACTCAGGGTGAAGGGCAGGTAAAAGATTGTAATAAATAACAGCGACAACTTGAATGCTGCAATTCAGAGCTTTCCTCAGCACAGAACTCTTATCCTGTTGTATGCTATAGCACTTGGACTTACATGCATCAACCTCTGCTGTCCCCCCCCCCCCATTTACTGAAGAACGTAATTACAGTGGTACCTTGGTTCTTGAACTTAATCTGTTCCAGTAGTCTGTTTGACTCCTGAAACCAAGGCGCGGCTTCCGATTGGCTGCAGGAGATTCCTGCACTCAAGCGGAAGCCGCGTTGGATGTTTGGCTTCCGAAAAATGTTCGCAAACCAGAACACGTACTTCCAGGTTTGCGGCATTCAGGAGTCAAAATATACGAGTACCAAGGCATTCAAGAACCAAGGTACGACTGTAAAATTGTCCCACAGGGGATTTGTTCAGGTGGAATAAATTATCTCCAGTTTAATTGCTGGATCTATGAGAGAATGGGTTGCTATCAACTTCTGCCTGCTGACAAGTTTGAACAGAATGTGTGTCTCCTTTTGTTTCTTCAGGGTGAAACATTACATTGCATTTTGTTTTTCAATCACATAATGACAAGTATGACGGAGGGCTGTCAGTGATTGCTTACTACTCGCATGGATGGAAGCTGGGCTTCTGCCTCAGTGGAGTCCACGTCAAGGCCAGCAAAGAGGGGGAGTGCTGCATCTTACACACACACACACACACACAGACACAGCCCATGCCCCACTATCAACATGAGTAGAAATAGGCAAATCTGTCCATTTTGGATTATGTTTTGGATGGTGCTGTTAGTTACTATATGCTCTTTCACCACATGTAAACGGTTTTAAAGGGAATTCTACAGGCTAGGTTGATTCTGCCATCTAGGGTTGAAACTCTGTTACTTAACTGAGCCCAAGTGCTAAATACAATTCCTAACAGGGTGAAGGTTTAATCCCATGTAAACTCACTTGGAGACCAGCCGCATTAAGGATGTGCTTCTAATTTGTAATTGCCACCCTCACCACCCTCATTTGTGTGCCACCACTGCATAAGATTATGTGTGCAGGAGTGATTTTATCCCACAGTAACTGAATGTTCTTACACAAGTCTACTTATAATCATAGTATTGCAGAGTTGGACAGGCCCCAATAAGTAGGTTTACTTCCTGATATGTCTAGATACAGGTAGGCAGCCGTGTTGGTCTGCCGTAGTTGAAACAAAATAAAAAACTTCCTTCCAGTAGCACCAGAGAGACCAACTAAGTTTGTTATTGGTATGAGCTTTTGTGCGCATGCATACTTCTTCAGATACACCAGGAGTGTGCATGCACAGGAAAGCTCATACCAATAACAAACTTAGTTGGTCACTAAGGTGCTACTAGAAGGAAATTTTAATTTTGTTCCTGATAAGTGTGTAGGATTGCAGCCTGATTGGGTGTGTCTTAAACAGGACACAGAACAACAAAACAAACCCACCCACCCCTTCTTCAGCCAGCTCCCCCCACCCCATTACAGTGGTCAGGCTGTCCTGGTCCAGCTGGTAAAAAGCACTCTTAGCCACTGAAGGAGCATATCCACCCACATTGTTCAGCCTGGACACTGAGGTCCAACTCCAAGGGTCTTCTCGGTAGTGGTGCCCGCCCTGTGGAATGCCCTGCCTTCAGATGTCAAGGAGATGAGTAACTATACAGTGGTACCTCGGGTTAAGAACTTAATTCCTTCTGGAGGTCTGTTCTTAACCTGAAGCACCACTTTAGCTAATGGGTCCTCCTGCTGCTACTGTGCCGCTGCTGCACAATTTCTGTTCTCATCCTGAAGCAAAGTTCTTAACCCGAGGTAATATTTCTGGGTTAGCGGAATCTGTAACCTGAAGCGTACCACTGTGTAACCTTTAGAAGACATCTGAAGGCAGTCCTGTATAGGGAAGTTTTTTAATCTGTAATGTTTTATTGTGCTATATATGTTGGAAGCTGTCCAGAGTGGCTGGGGCAACCCAGTCAGATGGGCAGGGTATAATAATAATAATAATAATAATAATAAATGTAACCTGTGCATTTAGCAAGGAAGATGGATCAAGGAGCACCTCTAGACTATGAACCTGCTATTTCAAGGGTAGTACAACACCATGCAAAGAAGGCAATGGAGCAATTATCTGGACCACCTACTTTCAGGAAGCACCTGCTCACAGAGCCTCAGTCTTGCCAGGTTTCAGAGTCAGGGCTTATCCACACTTACCTTTCCTCTGTTCCTTCCAGGCACAGCCAGTGCTCTGTAGCTTTCCCTATCAAAATCCACTCCTTAAAGCTCAACCAGAGTGAACGGCAATCTGCAGTGAACCTAAATTGACATTTCCTCTGACCGAGCACTAAAGAGCGGTCCCTGGCTGGTGAATATAGATAATAAAAATAATAAATTTTTATTTATACCCTGCCCTTCCTGGTTTAAAAACCAGGCTCAGGGCGGCTAACAGCAAATTTAAAACATTGATTAAAATGCAACTTAAAAACAGCATAAAATGCAACATAAATTCAGGCGTAATTTTGGGGAGAGAAAAAAAAAACCCAGCCAGTAAATATCAAATGATACCAGGGCTAACTGGCCAAGTTGGTCCTACTAGGGCCAGCAAGGAGACCAGGGAAGAGTTTAAATGTGGGGTCACCTAAAGACATCTTGGTCAGGCCCTGATAGTCTTCCTTCACTCCATTTCAGTCTCTGCAGCACAGCCCCATAGTCCCAAATAATTGCATCTATACCCTTAAGGTGTATGAGGTGTGAGGGGAGGGGTAGTACCTTTGGTGGGGAACACACATGCTCTCACCTGTAGCTCCTAGAAGCTCCTAGAAGCTGTCAGCAGCCACACCTCTGGAAACGGCTTTGACTGGATGGCACAACTGTTGAGTGATTTCTTGCCCAGATAACGCTGGCATCCGGCCCGCTTCCAAAGCTGCGCTAGGCCTCTGCATCGCAGTCTGCCTTCCAAAGCTCCGAGCAATAGCAGAGTCTGGCATCGTTCAGAGAAATCAGCTTCTGTGCTTCAGTGTGCATAAACAGAGTCTCACACAGAGGTGTTGTTGTTTAGTCGTTTAGTCGTGTCCGACTCTTCGTGACCCCATGGACCAGAGCACGCCAGGCACTCCTATCTTCCACTGCCTCCCGCAGTTTGGTCAGACTCATGTTTGTAGCTTCGAGAACACTGTCCAACCATCTTGTCCTCTGTCGTCCCCTTCTCCTTGTGCCCTCCATCTTTCCCAGCATCAGGGTCTTCTCCAGGGAGTCTTCTCTTCTCCTGAGGTGGCCAAAGTCTTGGAGCCTCAGCTTCACAATCTGTCCTTCCAGTGAACACTCAGGGCTGATTTCCTTAAGAATGGAGAGGTTTGATCTTCTTGCAGTCCATGGGACTCTCAAGAGTCTCCTCCAGCACCATAATTCAAAAGCATCAATTCTTCGGCGATCAGCCTTCTTGATGGTCCAGCTCTCACTTCCATACATCACTACTGGGAAAACCATGGCTTTAACTATACGGACCTTTGTTGGTAAGGTGATGTCTCTGCTTTTTAAGATGCTGTCTAGGATTGCCATCGCCTTTCTCCCAAGGAGCAGGTGTCTTTTAATTTCGTGACTGCTGTCACCCCTTCATGGATCACTGCCTTGCCGTGGCGAAGGGGCTTGAATAACTCAGAGAAACTATGAGCTATGCCGTGCAGGGCCACCCAAGATGGACAGGTCATAGTGGAGAGTTTTGACCAAACATGATCCACCTGGAGCAGGAACCGGCAAGCCACTCCAGTATCCCTCCCAAGAAAACTCCATGGACAAAAACACACAGAGGTACTAAAAAGTAAAAGCAGTTTATTTACAGCAGAACTATCCATTATCTAGCACAGTACGGAGCATCGTGAAACACGTCTGCTCCACATGAAAATGAAAGAAGAATAGAACAAAGGACTGAGACTCTCAGAAGTGACGCAGAGCCTCTCCGCCCCACAGTAGGCAGGACGCACACTCTGAGCTGTTTAACCCTGTAAGCTCAGGTTCTCCTCACAGGTGAGGGAGCTGATGAGTCTCAAGTTCTCAGTGAGTTAGGGACTTCCCCAGCATGCAAAGGCAAACTCTGGCGGATTGAGCGAATAAAACCAAGAGTGGGTCCAATGGTCCTGAAGGCAGTTTCTGCAGATGCTGTAGAGGGAAGTGAGAGGCAGATGGGACTTGTCAACCAGGGAAGGTAGCCCACCTAGGAGAAAGAACTCTGACGCTAAACCTCCACTGCCTTGTGGAATATCTTCAGAAGAAAAGGCTAAGGAATCATCTTCTTTCTTCTTTGGTGATCACTCATCGCTGAGTAAGATTGTCTTCCATAAACACGGTTTTAACAATGAGTCCGTAAGTGACTGTGGAGGCCAATTCTGGATCCACATGTCCTTCCACAGTGGGGACATTGGTTTCCGGGCAGGAGCTGAACACGGTGCGGATTTGCCAAGGTTGCCTTCCTCTAAGGCTAAGGAATAGAACCTACACAAATCCAGAGTGGAGACCCTAAGATGGTTGGATGGCACCTTGTACTCCTATCTCTGGCAACTCCTGCAGCCAAGCTGGTGCCAAATGTATGGCTCTGCTTTCCTTTGGACCACACCAGTGAGGCTGTCATCTGGGCTGCCCAGGACCTCCATACATGCTTTCAGAATATACTTTCATGAAGGTACATCTTTTTAAATTGTTTATCGTCTGAATAAGCTGTCGTCAAAACCAATTTCTTTTATTTATTTCTAAAAAATATTTATATACCATTCGACAGTTAAAAACAAAATGAAAAACCAGAGCAGTTTACAAAGATTATATATAAAATCATACAATAAAAAAGTATTAAAAATGTTAAAACTAGAAATCAGGCAACTATTGTGGAAAGATGTGTTCTTAATTGTCTGCATAAGCCTTTTCAGCAGGTGTTTAAACTGTGTTGCACAGCTGATGTTCTTTGCATGATCATCTGTCCAGTCATTAATTAAGTAATTAAAATTATGGATGCGGGTGGCGCTGTGGGTAAAACCTCAGTGCCTAGGACTTGGCGATCGTATGGTCGGCGGTTCGAATCCCTGCGGCGGGGAGGGCTCCTGTCATTCGGTCCCAGCTCCTGCCCACCTAGCAGTTCGAAAGCACCCCTAAGTGCAAGTAGATAAATAGGTACCGCTTTATAGCGGGAAGGTAAACGGCATTTCCGTGCGCTGCGCTGGTGCTGGCTCACCAGAGCAGCTTCGTCATGCTGGCCATGTGACCTGGAAGTGTCTTCGGACAGCGCTGGCTCCCGGCCTCTTAAGCGAGATGAGCACGCAACCCCAGAGTCAGTCACGACTGGCCCGTATGGGCAGGGGTACCTTTACCTTTAATTAATAATAATATTAATTAATTAATAATATCAATTAACCAATAATATTAATTCTGCTGGGTCTGCTCTGGGTAAGTGTTCATGGAATACAACTTGTGGGCTCTGCATTTGAGCTGAGTGCACTGTGGAAACATTTTAGAGTATCCTTTCCCAACCTGGAGCCCTTGGTGCCCATTGAACTAAGGAGGCTGTACTAAAGCTAACTCAGGATGCCTGAAGAACAAAAGGCTTACAAAGAATTTTTGTAAAAATACATAGAATTCCATTTCTAAATGAACTAAAATGAGCCCTCAGTGGATGCCCCAGAGACACACAAATGCATTCGTATTTCGTAGACCTGCTAGTTCCAGAAGTCCCTTGTGATTTCTTGAAGGAAGTGTACTTTCCGTGTACAAATCATAACTGAATCCTAAACTGGAAAATGAAAATGAGGCTACAATCCTAAGTGTGTTATACTTGAAAGCTAACTTCCACAAGATTGTCAGTGTTTGTAAAAAACAGCAACAAAGGTTCTTACATCCCTTTGTCGCCTCAACCTGGTCCTCGGACCCTTGTTGGCATAAAAGAGTCCACGAGAAGAGTATCCTTGCAGAGTACTTTCTGCTTCTATTCTTAAAAGTCTTTCTGCAAATGCGACTGACCAACTGTACACACATCAACACTACCAGCTTTCACTAACCAACCAACCAACTCCAACTAACATTTCTCACTCTATATATACAACCCGGTGCTGACTCATGCTGACCCTGCTTTTTTAAGCATTAAATAAACAGCGGCCATTTTAGCCATGACAAAGATCAAGAGGAATCACATTGGAGAACATATGCTTACAGTGTTAAAATACAGCTTTTAAACCCCTTAACCCTGCCTCCAAATTGCTTTGGTGGTGGATTTGGGCTGGGTGGCTCCCAGGGTGGCACAGGGTGATTCTGCCCAATTCTGGGAACACAGTGTTAGGATTTTTATCTCACCAGCTGCTCAGCAAGTAGCACTATGGTTGTTTATATCATGTGAGTGTCTGAGAGCGTGAGACAGGAAGTCTCAGTATTGTTGGGTACTGTGAGAGAAGTTACATTCACTTCTGTGTGAGATGTTGTTTCTGTTCTGCTGCTGAGAGAGAGCAGACATGCTGGTGGATTCTCTGTATATAGACTGTGAAATAAAGTAGTTTTAGAACTACCATTGTCTCTTTCTTCTGCAATGAGATGCCAGAAGACGAGTGTGCTCCTCTCAGGAGGGAGGGGTCGCTTATCACCGGTCTCTCTGGACTGAGGAAGATTTATAGCCAGAGGGTGACCACCGGAGAGACGCCTTGGTGTCTTGGGAAGGTGCAGTGGCGTAGCGTGGGGGGTACAGGGGGGCCTGGCCGCACCGGGCGCAACATCTGGGGGTTAGGGTTAGGGGGCACAAATCCATGGGTTAGGGGGCGCAAACCCATGGGTTAGGGGGCGCAAATTACTTGCCTTGCCCCGGGTGCTGACAACCCACGCTACGCCACTGGGAAGGTGGTGGCCTTCCCGGGCATTTTTCCAACAATGATATCAGAGGATGGTTGCATTCCATTGGATCTCTGCTGTTGCTTTGAGATGAAGTACAACGTGTCCTTGCTTCAGGGGAGTCTTGGCCCAGCTATGAAGAGCTGCATTCCTGCCAGACACGGAAGGAGGCTTTTGGCTGCTTGCCGCTTGGAACTGTGAGTAACCAGTTTGATTTACTGAGGCTGATAAACCTCAAGGAGCAGGTCTTAGTTGCCCAAAGCCCGCTTAAAGATTTACGGCTTGCTACCTAGAAGGAGCTGAAGAGCTGTTAATTGGAGCCAAGATGGATTCCAAACAGGGAGTTGGGTTGTTGTCTTGCCCACAGATGGCAATTTTGCGAGCTGGGTCCTAAAAATGGAGGCCGTGCTTGTGAGTCAGAGAATATATGATGTTATTCAGAACGCCATTCCTGCAGCACCTGGGAGGCTCCGGAATAATTTTCTGTGTATCAGAATTGATCCACATTCAGGATCAGGCCCACGCACGTGATATGTGGGGAACATTACGTCGCATTCATAGTCTATTAAACATTAAAAGCTTTCGTAAACTTTGTTTAATTTAATATGATTGATGCATATAATAATAATTACAGTGTATGACTGTAGTGCGTACCTTGGCAGTTGCAAAGTCACATAAGATGCCAGAAAACCTGTTTGTCTTTTACAACAATATATATAAGCAGGAAAAAGAGAGACAGGTGCTGTTGTCTCTGAGGAAGGCAAAAAGCCTTTAGAGAGAGTTGAACCCAAACAGGCATTGTAGGAAGAAACAAGGTGAAAGAGACGGCAAAAGAAGGATGGAGATACGGGCACTTTTGATTGCTCTGCTGGTGGCTCTTCTGATTCTGCACTACCTGAAACAGCTCTGGTCAACTAGGCACTATCCTCCTGGACCTCTCCAGCTTCCTCTCATTGGAAGTATATGGCGGGTTGGGTTGAAGCTTTGTGAAGATACTTTCATTATGGTACGTATTTCTTACTATAACATTGTCTAATGTGAACAGTTGTTTCGTTTATTTTCCCCAACCATTTTGATATTTAAGCTTAAACAGTAGCATCAATTTCAGATAGGTTAAAATGGTAAATGCAATGGCCACAATCAAAAACAAAAGTGTTCATTCGAACTAGAAACTACTTCAAAGAACAACTCAAAGACTAGAAAATTACAAATTGTTCTAAACAGTGTTATTTTTCGGGGGGGGGGGGGGAATTGTGCTGGAACTCACCATGAATGCCTCCCTTGCTCTCTTATAATGGCAGGGGTGCACACCTGAGCAGTGCCAGGGCTGAGTTCTGGCAAGTTTTGACTGAAAAAAACCCCTACTTCTAAATGCATCTCTGCAGTTAATACTATTCTCTAGTAGGCTTGTTATATTTTAAAGAGCAAAACAGAAGAAGCATTTGCCGACTTCTACTTTCTTGCACTGTTCTAAGTTTGGGGTGGCATGCAATAATATAAATTCTGTACAGCAGAAAATATTAGGCATTCATCTCATTAAAACGTATGTTTACATGTTGTTACTACAGCAGGTTGTTAGTATGCATACCAATCAATAAGCTACTTGATTTTATTAGCCCTATTCTTAGCTGTTTAAATCACTGATCATTTATTTATTTTAATTGCCTTGGTTTAAACCCATCCTGAGAGAGACAGATATTCCAGTTAGATACTGCAGCAACCAATACTGGTACAGAACAAACAAGTTCTTCTTCTTTCTTCTTCTTTGGTGATCACTAGTAGCCAGTAAGATTGACTTCCATGAAACACAATCTTAACAGTGAGTCCATAAGTGACTGTGGAGGCAAATTCTGGATCCACACGTCCTTCCACTGTGGGGACATAGGTTTCTGGGCGGGAGTTGATCACGGTGAGGGTTTGCCAAGTGTGTCTTCCTCTTAGCTCATTTCTCCTTTCTGTCCTGAGTTTGAACGTCTTCAAAGCCCATGACACCTTTGGTAAAGGCTGTTCTCCAATTGGAGTGCTCACAGGCTAGTGTTTCCCAATTGTCAGGGTTTATACAACTTTTTAAAGATTTGCCTTGAGAGAGAGTCTTTAAACCTCTTTTGTTGACTGTCAGCATTACACTTTCAATTTTTAAGTTGGAAATACAGTTGTTGCTTTGGAAGATGATAATCAGGCTTCTACACATGACCAGTCCAATGAAGTTGATGTTCAAGAATCATTGCTCTGACACGTGATCTTTGTTTCATCCAGTACACTGGCATTAGTTTGCCTGTCTTTCCAAGTGATGTGTAAAAATTTTCAGAGACACTGTTAATGGAAACTTTCAAGGAGTTGGAGATGGCGTTTGTAAGTGGTCCATGTTTCACAAGCATACAGTAAGGTTGGTAGTACAATAGCCTTGTAAACAGGCATTTAGGTTTCCCTGTGAACGCCCCAGTCCTCAAACACTCTGCACTTCAATCAGGAGAAAGCTGCACTCCCAGAGCTCAGGCGATGCTGGATTTTGGCATCAACGCCGGCTCTTGTGGAAAGATAACTGCCCAGGTAGGAGAAGTGATCAACATTTTCCAACATCACACCATTGAGTTGGATTTGTGGCACTGCAGAGGGGGTGTTTTGTGCTTGTTGGTGCAGCAACAGCTGTCCTAGTTCTGGGAAAAGGCGAGGTCTGGAATGCTTCTAATAATGTGCTAGCCAGTGTCAGCTGGTGACAGCCAGCTTTGTTGTTTTTAATTTTGTTAATAGCTGTCCACAGCTGCCCCAGATTGGGAGATACTGCAAGCTCATCTCTAATTTGTTTTTGCGGAATGTGTGAGAGGAGGAATTTGTGATTGTCTTGTAATCAGATACCTAACTCTTTATGAAACTCTCAATGGAGCAATGTTAAATGTGTCTTGGTGGCACTGTAATAATAGTAGCACCTTCATAAAGTTTTCTTTTAGTGTGTAACACACCATAAATTTTAAATCTCTGTTCCATAATTGTTCCCAGGCATCCATTTGTATGGTATGCCCAAAATCTTTTGCCCATTAAATCATAACTTCTTTCACTTCTTCATCTTTTACTTCCCAAATAAGTCTATACATTTTAGATAACACTTTGCTTCTGCTTTGTATTAATTCTTTTTCCAGCCTCAAAATTTCTGTTGCAAACCCATTTTTCTTTTTTTCATTTTCAGATGATCTTTATTAAATTTTTAGTTACATACTGTACATACACATACATTCTATTTCACATTTGTTCTTGCTCTCCTGAGCTGACTTCCCTCCTTCCTTCTTCTGGCTTTTTTATGTCCTCTTTGAGTTTTCGCATTGTCTTTTCTCCATTCTTTTTGATATGTTTCATCCCCCTGATGTTGAATTTTTACTGTTAATTCGGCTATTTCTGCATACTCCATAACCTTGTACTGCCATTTTTCTATTGTAGGCATTTTTTGCTGTTTCCATACCCGAGCCAGCAGTAACCTCGCCGCCGTTGTTGTGTATAAGAACAGTTTCTGGTCATTCTTGTCAATGTCTTCTCCCACCATTCCCGACAGGAATGACTCTGGTTTCTTCAAAAACGTATACCTAAAAATCTACTTTAATTCGTTATATATATTTTCCCAATATGTTTTCACTATGTCACAAGTCCACCACATGTGGAAGAAACTGCCTTCTTTCACCCCACACTTCCAACAATTTTTATTTCCTGTTTTATACATCTTTGACAATTTAATTGGCGCGAGGTACTATCTGTACATAATTTTTAACAGATTTTCTTTTAACAACGTACATGCTATAAATTTTAGGCCGGTCTTCCATAATTTTATCCACTTTTCATACTCAATGTTGTGGCCTACATCTATTGCCCACTTAATCATGACACTTTTGATTTCTTCATCTTTTGTGTGCCATTCTAATAAATACTCATGGACCTTAGACAGTGCTTTTTTGTTATTTTGTAGTACTACAGTTTCTAATATTGATTTTGTTTGTTCAAACCCTCTTGTTTTCTTATCCTTTGAGAAGATATCACCCATTTGATGGTACTCCATCCAACTTTGCAGTTTATCTTTCAATTCCTCATATGGTTTGATCTTAATTACATTGTTCTCTTCCAATAACATGTCTCTATAGGTCAACCATTTTCTTTTCATATTTAGTCTTTTCAGTGAAAAAGCCTCTTGGGGTGACAGCCACCATGGCGTCTTTCGTTCGAACCACTCTTTATATCTTTTCCAGACTTCAGATAGGGGTCTTTTTATGATGTGATTTAAAAAGTCCCAATGTACTCTGACCTTGTCATACCAAAGGTATGCGTGCCACCCATATCTGTTTCCGAAACCTTCCAGATCTAATATATCCGTATTTTCCAAACTAAACCACTCTTTTAACCATATTATAGATGCAGCTTCGTAATATATTTTGAGGTCCGGTAGTGAAAAGCCTCTTTCTTTTTTGTCCATTAAAAGTTTGAATTTTATTCTAGGCTTTCCCCCATGCCATACAAACCTGGAGATCAGTTTTTGCCACTCATTGAATTGGCCTTGTCCTGTTATAATTGTAATGGTTTGAAATAAAAAGAGCATTTTTGGTAGGACATTCATCTCAATAGCTGCTATCCTTCCATAGAAGGATAGCTTCAGTCTGTCCCATATTTCCAATTTCTTTTTTACTTCTTTCCATATTGTTTTATAATTATCCTTGAATAGGTTTGTATTTTTCGGGGAGAGCCAAACACCCAAATATTTTATTCCCCCACCTCGTAGAAAAGCCCGCAGGAGCCGCACACCCTTTAAAGAGCGTGCCGCTCTTGGGGGCTTTTCCCCAAGGAGGGAGAAGGGACTGACTGGCCGAGTCCATCCCTTCTCCCTCCTGTGGGCTTTTGCGGGAGATGGGGGAATTCCGCCACCTCCCGCAAATGCAGGGAGAAGGTCTTGGAGTAGCACACAGGCTGCGTGCAGCCTGTCCACTGCTCCTAGAGCTGTGGGCGGGGAATCATATTTTTTTCCTTGATTTCCCCCCCCTGAAAACTAGGTGCGTCCTATGGGCCAGTGCGTCCTATAGGGTGAAAAATACGGTAATCTAAATCCTCTTCCCTCATTTCTAATAGTTTAGCAATTTCTTTAATGAGTCTTTAATGAGGTTGTTTATTTTTGGTCCTAATTCCAGAGAGGTTTATCGCTCATTGGCTCAGGGCTTGATTAGCTCTGAGCTTGAGGTGTCGCACAGCTGAGAAGACAATGCATCCAGTGCTGAGGTTCTCCCTTCCTCTGTCACTTTGCACAGTGCTGGAGCATTCGGGAAACCCCTTTTTGCACCGCTTGGATCAGCTGCTTAGACAGTGCTTAAGACCCCCTCTTAAGCCTTTTAAGAGGCTTGCGTCCCTTGCTTGCCCCTTATTCCCTTTTATGAGTTTGGGTTTGCTCCAGTGTGCAAATGTGCCCCCCGATGCTAAGTGTGATAAACCATTGTGTAAGTTCAATTCCGCCCACTTTGAAGACTTTGGCAGGTATTACATCAGGTCCTCTGGCTTTGTTGTTTTTAATTTGGTTGTCGGCACTTGCCATAGCTCTGGCAAAGAGCACATTACAGCAATCTTCAGCTTGAACAATTACATAGTCTAAGAGATGCCATTGGTTCGACTAAGGGTGCCTCCATGATGTTTTAAATTTATTTTGTTGTCAAAAGAGTGTGTTAGTAATAACAAGGTTGTGCACTGCACCTATAGTCAAAAAGATTTCGTTCTGGTTGCTGTTGCCAATTCCTTCTTTCCCAATAGTCCCAGGCCACAGATTGAAATCTTACTCTACTCTTGCATTAAAATTCCCCAGGAGGATAATTTTATCCTCCTTAGGCATCTCTGATAGGATGCTATCCAGCTGAGAGTAAAAAAAATTCTTTAATGTCGTCATTGGCATCCAGTGTTGCCACATAAGTGCTTAGAATAGTAGCCTGTTGGTTTTTTGTGAATGTTATTCAAACGGTTGAAAGTCACTCATTAATGCCGGTAGGGAATTCTGAAAAGAGCTTCACAATATTGTTTTTGTTAGCAAAGCCTACTCCATGTATTTGACATTCTTGTTGAGGTAAAGCTTTCCAGAAGAATGTGTAGCCTCCTTTTTCTTCCTTCAGTTGTCCCTCACCTGCTCTTTGAGTTTCTTGAAGCGCTGCAATATCAATGTTAAAACATTGCAACTCTCTTGCAAGAAAAGGAAAGGAAAGGGGGAAGGGGGAAGGGGAAAGGAAAGCTGGGGGGAGGGGGAAAATCTGCAGAGAGGAGATGAACACTTGGCCAGAAACTGCAGAGGTGAGGAAGGCTGAAGTTCATGTTGAAATAATCATCTGCTTACTTTGAACCTAATATCTCTCTCCTCCCTTATGACCCAAACGGTAGATGGCAAAGCAATATGGAAACATTTATACCTTATGGGGAGGACCACTAGCTGTGGTAGTACTGTCTGGATATGAAGCAGTGAAAGAAGCACTCATTGACCGCTCTGAAGAATTCTCTGAGAGATTAGAGACGGCTTTTCTTAATGATATAATAAAAGGAAGGGGTAAGTAGTCAAGAACGAGAAGTCCTACTGCTATTTCCCCAGGTAAAACATTTAAAGAGGGTATCTGGAAAAAGAGAACAAAGGATCTCTCTTAATGTTGCAATCAACAGAAAATGGGTTGTATCCAATGTTATCCCTACTCACAATAGACCCATTACAGTTAATGGACACAGCTAACTTAGGTCTTAGGTTTGACCAAACTGCAGGAGGCAGTGGAAGACAGAAGTGCCTGGCGTGCTCTGGCCCATGGGGTCACTAAGAGTTGGACACGACTAAACGACTAAACAACAACAACTTAGGTCTGTTAATTTCAATGGGTCTACTCTGAGTACAACTTAGCAGGCTCAAGTGAGCTCTAATAGTAACAAGTGGTGTTGTTTTTGTTTAGTCATTTAGTCGTGTCTGACTCTTCATGACCCCATGGACTAGAGCACTGTACTTAACAGCTGGAAGGAGCTGTCGACGGACAGTAACAGAAGCATCCTTTTGCTTTGTTCTTCCCACCACCTTGCTGTTTTCTTCTCACTGCCTGAATGCAAACTTGTCCTGCAATCTGCTGAACCCCAAACTGACAAATGCCTAAAAGTCTCACATTGGAGTGAAAATTCAACTGCCTGCTCCAAACAGAGAGCAAATTGTACTTAATTGTAAACCAGCACCAATGAAGAAGAAGAAGAAGAAGAGTTTTGGATTTGATATCCTGCCTTTCACTCCCTTTAAGGAGTCTCAAAGCGGTTAACATTCTCCTTTCCCTTCCTCCCCCACAACAAACACTCTGTGAGGTGAGTGGGGCTGAGAGACTTCAAAGAAGTGTGACTGGCCCAAGGTCACCCAGCAGCTGCATGTGGAGGAGCGGAGACGCAAACCCGGTTCCCCAGATTACGAGACTACCGCTCTTAACCATTACACCACACTGGCTCTTATGACCTTGAGCCTTAGACATAACAATAGGTGCATTGACCATGAGCCAAGTATTTTAATTAGCTGTTGCTGAATGTGCAAATTACTGATGGGAACTTCCATTTGTGCTGTGCTTTGTAGGCAAAGGTTCAGGATTTGTTGAGATGCTATTCCAGGCTGTATCAACAGACGTATGGTATCTAGATCAAGGGAAATAATAGTACCTCTCTATTCTGCTGTGATCAGATCCCCCCTGGAATACTGTGTCCAGTTCTGGGCGCCACTATTTAAGAAGGATGTTGAGAAGCTGGAATGTGTGCAGAGGAAGGCAACTAGGGTGATCAACGGTCTAGATACCAAGCCTTATGAAGAATGGTTGAAGGAGCTGGGTATGTTTAGCCTGGAAAAGAAGAGACTAAGAAGAGATATCTAAAGGTCTGTCACTTCGAAGATGGAGCAAGCTCGTTTTCTCCTGCTTTGGAATGTAGAACTTGAACCAATGGCTTCAAGTTACAAGAAGGGAGATTCTGACTAAACATATGGGAAAACTTTGTGACAGTAAGAGCTGTTTGACTGTGGAACAGTCTGCCTCAGGAGGTTGTGGGCTCTCCTTCCTTGGAGGTTTTTAAGGAGAGGTTGGATGGCCACCTCTCGGATGCTTTAGCTGAGATTCCTGCATTGCAGGTGGTTAGACTAGATGACCCTTGGGTCCCTTCCAACTCTAAGATTATATTATTCTATGATTCTATGATCAATCAGAAGAATTGGCACTACTACAGGTGCCACATAATAAGTGTTCTGTATTTGTAAGAACTTGGAAGTTTAGTGCATCAGGGCCCACAGTTTGGAACTCCCTGCCTGTTGGGATTAGGTAGGCCCTTTATTCTTTTTGGTGTATAAAAACATCCTTGCTTAGACATGCCTACCCAAGCTTAGAAAGTTGAGGCAAATTTAATCTGTTTTAGTATTTTAGCTTTTGCATATTTAAAGTAGGGTTGGATTTTTTTCTGGATTTGATTGCCTAATCTTTTTGTGAACCGCTTAGAAGCTTTTTACTATAAAGCAGTGTATGAAATAAATAAATACATACGCAAGAGCTATAAAGGGCTAAGTGCAAGGTAAGACATTTGTTGTTGTTTAGTTGTTTAGTCGTGTCCGACTCTTCATGACCCCCTGGACCAGAGCATGCCAGGCACTCCTGTCTTCCACTGCCTCCCGCAGTTTGGTCAGACTCATGTTTGTAGCTTCAAGAACACTGTCCAACCATCTCGTCCTCTGTCGTCCCCTTCTCCTTGTGTCCTCCATCGTTCCCAACATCAGGGTCTTTTCCAGGGTGTCTTCTCTTCTCATGAGGTGGCCAAAGTATTAGAGCCTCAGCTTCAGGATCTTCCCTTCCAGTGAGCACTCAGGGCTAATTTCCTTAAGAATGGAGAGGTTTGATCTTCTTGCAGTCCATGGGACTCTCAAGAGTCTCCTTCAGCACCATAATTCAAAAGCATCATTTCTTCGGCGATCAGCCTTCTTTATGGTCCAGCTCTCACTTCCATACATCACTACTGGGAAACCCATGGCTTTAACTATACCTTTGGTAAGACATAGATTGAACCATAGGAGCCAACTCCTAGGGACTGAGAGGGCTTCCGCCTCACAAATAAAATATTAGAGGGGGCTGCCCCCCAAGTTGATGGGCATTGACATTCAAATGGTGTGTGTGCACCATGTCATGTGATGGATTATGTGGGATAGGTCTTACCTGGGCCCCCACAATATTTTGTTCAAGTTGGCACTCCTGTATCAAACAAGTGACATGTTCCTTACACCTAACTATGTTGAATAAAACACAAGTGTGGTGGACCCAACAGAAATAAGCTGCAGTTTAAGTTTTTCTGCAGAAAGTATCACTGTATTAAATACCAATTCCCTCCCCCCAGCCCAAAATCATAATTTGTTGTTGTTGTTTAGTCGTTTAGTCATGTCCGCCTCTTCGTGACCCCCTGGACCAGAGCACGCCAGGCACTCCTGTCTTCCCTCCCACAGTTTGGTGAGACTCATGATGGTAGCTTCGAGAACACTGTCCAATGATCTTGTCCTCTGTCGTCCCCTTCTCCTTGTGCCCTCCATCTTTCCCAACATCAGGGTCTTTTCCAGGGAGTCTTCTCTTCTCATGAGGTGGCCAAAGTATTGGAGCCTCAGCTTCAGGATCCGTCCTTCCAGTGAGCACTCAGGGCTGATTTCCTTAAGAATGGATAGGTTTGATCTTCTTGCAGTCCATGGGACTCTCAAGAGTCTCCTCCAGCGCCATAATTCAAAAGCATCATAATTTGTAGAACTGCCCAAAGATGACCCAGAAGCTGTTTGTGGACAAACGCTGGCTCCCTCAGCCAGTAAAGCAAGATGAGCGCACAACCCCAGAGTCGTCCACGATTGGACCTAATGGTCAGGGGTACCTTTACGCCGGAACTTCTGGAACCATCTGATTTGTCTTCTGTTGTTTTACAAACTGAGACAGCCAAGACATTTGGGTGAATCACTTGTGAGTGTCTGAGTGCTCAAATAGGTTCTCTCAGGCACTGTATTCATTTCATTTTCATTCCATAAATTTTATATAAAGCTTGGCAGTAGAAAAGAAACTCAGAGTTGTTGTACAAAGCATGCAGTGCCGGCTTATATTGTAGAGATAAGCAAAGATGTCACCTTTGCTTCAGAGAGACAGAGTAGCTCTTGAGTGATAAACATAGATTCTTCTGGTTTAGCGGTTTAATTTTTAGCATCAGTTTGTGTAAGTAATAATTTCTCACTGATTTCCCATAGGTATTATATTATCAAATGGTCACACCTGGAGGCAACAGAAACGCTTTGCTGTGGTTACTATGCGGAAGCTGGGGCTGGGGAAGAAAGGCATGGAGCACCAAATAGCAGAGGAGGCCCATCAGCTCGTGGAGGTGTTTGCACGTTCAAAGGGTATGTGATGCTCATTGATGGTGCTGAGCTGGCATATATCCCAGTCTGAAGAAATCTTTGTGTACTACTGCTGTACATTTTGGAAAGGAATGTTGATAGTTTTGTTTAAATCTAACATAAATATGTTCTCAGTATTAACAGGAGGGGCTGAACTAACATTAGTATAATTTTATTTTGCAGGACAACCACTTGACCCCACCTTTCACATCACTAATTCAGTCTCCAATGTGATATGCGCTGTGGCTTTTGGGCACCGATTTGCTGTTGAAGATGAACAGTTTCAGAAACTGATAGAATCCACTAATTATTTACTAAAATTTCTGTTTACCCCCACTCATATTGTGAGTAGTCATTTTCATTTCTACTGATCCAGACAGGTCTCCCAGAGACTATAAGTCCCCCTATCAGCATTCTGGAATCCATTATGATAGAGGTTAGAGTGTTGGCCTCAGACAACTGAGACCAGGGTTTAGAACTAGTCATAGGCCATTTACTAGCTCGCAGTTTAATCTATTTCTCAAGATTATTGTGCAGATTAAAAGATGTGAAGCAACTATGTACACCACCTGGAACTCTTTGGAGGAAAGATGAGATGAAAATGGAACAATGACATACAGGTCATCTAGAGCCCATCTAAATGCAGAAAGAGGATGAGGCCAAAATATCTTCACAGTATGGGCATTCCATAGTTTTGGTACCATTATGGAAAATTGAATGTGTCTACTGTCTGGTACAATGTGTCTACTGTCTGAGAAGGACAGTAGGGGATTAGAATGCTAAAGTAGGGAGTCAAGAGTTAAAAGGAACAACAGGCAAGTTTGGCCTTGGAGTTCAAAACGAAGCAGGGCAAAGGCTAATAGAGTTCTGTCAAGAGAACAAGCTGGTCATCACAAACACTCTTTTCCAACAACAAAAGAGACGACTCTATCTGAAATTATTTATTGCTCAGATAACAGTCCAGCTGCAGCAGGCCTCTGCTTTGCAGCACGCATTCCAAAGGCATTCCAAAGCTCTGAGCAAAACAGCAGAGTCTAGCAGCGGTCAGAAAATAAGCCTTCTGCCTTCTGTGCTTCGGTGTGCATAAATCAGGCTCTCACGCAGAGTTACTAAAACTAAAAGCACTTTAATACAGCAAAATTATCCACAATCACGGAACATTGCGCAAGTGTGTCTGTTCTGGACAAAAGTGAAAGCAGAATAGAACAAAGAACTGAGACTCTCGGAAGTGACGCAGAGTCTCTCCTCCCCACAGTAGGCAGGACGCACACTCTGAGCTGTTTAACCCTGTAAGCTCAGGTTCTCCTCACACTCTACACGTGGACATCACCAGATGGGCAGCATCAAAACCAGATTGATTATATTCTCTGCAGCCAAAGATGGAGAAGCTCTATATAGTCAGCCAAAACAAGACCTGGAGCTGACTGTGGCTCAGATCATCAGCTTCTTATAGCAAAATTCAAGCTTAAACTGAAGAAAGTAGGAAAAACCACGGGGCCAGTAAGATACAATCTAAATCAAATCCCTTATGAATACACAGTGGAAGTGAGGAACAGGTTTAAGGATTTAGATTTGGTGGACAGAGTGTCTGAAGAATTATGGATGGAGGCTCGTAACATTATACAGGAGGCAGCAATGAAAAAAATCCCAATGAAAAGGAAATGCAAGAAAGCAAAGTAGCTGTCCAATGAGGCCTTACAAATAGTGGGGGAGAGAAGGCAAGCAAGCAAGGTTATGCTCAAAATTCTACAAGGCAGGCTAAAGCAGTTTGTGGACTGAGAACTTCAAGAAGTACAAGCTGGATTTCAAAGGGACCAAAATTTCAAAGAGACCAAATTGCAAACATGCACTGGATTATGGAGAAAGCCAGAGAGTTCCAGAATGGCATCTACTTTTGCTTAATTGGCTATGCAAAAGCCTTTGACTGCGTGGACCACAACAAACTATGGCAAGTTCTTAAAGAAATGGGAGTGCCTGATCACCTCATCTGTCTCCTGAAAAATCTCTATGTGGGACAAGAAGCTACAGCTAGAACTGGTTATGGAACAACTGATTGGTTCCATAAGGAAAGGAGTACGACAAGGCTGTATATTGTCTCCCTGCTTATTTAACTTATATGCAGAATTCATCATGTGAAAGGCTGAGCTGGATGAATCCCAAACCGGAATTAAGATTGCAGGAAGAAATATCAACAACCACAGATATGCAGATGACACAACTTTAATGGCAGAAAGTGAGGAGGAATTAAAGAACCTCTTAATGAGGGTGAAAGGAGAGTACAAAATATGGTCTAAAGCTCAACATCAAAAAAACGAAGTTCATGGCCACTGGGCCTATCACCTCCTGACAAACAGAAGGTGAAGAAATGGAGGCAGTGACAGATTTTACCTTTTGGGGCTCCATGATCACGGCAGATGGCGACAGCAGTCACGAAATTAAAAGATGCCTGTTTCTTGGGAGAAAAGTGCTGATAAACCTAGATAACATCTCAAAAAGCAGTGACATCACCATGCCAACAAAGATCCATATAGTTAAAGCTGTGGTTTTCCCAGTAATGATGTATGGAAGTGAGAGCTGGACAACAAAGAAGGCTGATCGCCAGAGAATTGATGCTTTTGAATTGTGGTGCTGGAGGAGACTCTTGAGAGTCCCATGGACTGCAAAAAGATCAAACCTATCCATTCTAAAGGAAATCAACCCTGAGTGCTCACTGGAAGGACAGATCCTGAAACTGAGGCCACAATACTTTGGTCACCTCATGAGAAGAGAAGACTCTCTGGAAAAAACTCTGATGTTGGGTAAGATTGAGGGCACAAGGGGATGACGGAGGATGAGATGGTTGGACAGTGTTATAGAAGCTACCAACATGAAACTGACAAAACTGTGGGTGGCACTAGAAGACAGGAGTGCCTGGCGTGCTCTGGTCCAGGGGGTCACGAAGAGTCAGACATGACTAAACGACTAAACAACAACTGTCTGATCACTGTATCTAATGGCAATGGTACATAGGACTCAGGGGCTCAGATACCTTCACATGGGAGAAATCAGTTCTTATGGTATTCTGGCTGCGGACCAAGTGTGGGGAACGTCTGGCCCCCCATTGGTCATCTTTGGCCTTTGGCTATGCTGGCTGGTTCTGATGGGGTTGTGGTTCAGTAACATATAGATGGCCAAGGTTTCCCTCACCTGCTCTAGACTGTTAAGATATTCAAAGGTCAACATGTTAAAGTTTAAATTGATTTACCCCGCCAAGGGTGAAAAGGGAACTAGAAAAAAAATAAATGGTATCCTGGCTGTTGGCTCTTAAGGTCATAGAATCATAGAATTTTAAGGTTGGAAGGGACCCCAAGGGTTGTCTAGTCCATCCCCTTGTTATGCAGGAATCTCAGATAAAGCATCTATGACAGATGGCCATCCAACCTCTGCCTAAATACCTCCAACGAAGGAGGGTCCGTATCTTCCACCCCCATTCCTGGGGATCAAATTGATTTGAATGGTTATAGTAAAACATGCAGGAAACTATGATATGTAATATGAACCACGGAAGGAGAAGAAGGGCAGTCATTAGATGTTTCAAAGTTTGTAACACGTTTAATTTGATATGTAGAAAAATGAACTATCTATATCTATATAGCTATACCTATATCTATACATACATACATATACACACACACACGTATGCATATACATACATACATACATACATACATACAAACATACATACATACATGTGTGTGTGTGTGTGTGTGTGTGTGTGTGTGTGTGTGTGTGTGTATGTATGTATGTATATAAACAACAAGCTATGTATTTGGTTCTTAGCGGGGAGTGAAACTTGAGCAAAACTGAATTTCTCTGCTATCCATATTCTCCATCCCCATTCCTGGTCTGGAATAGTGCAGTTTTAGAATGAAGCCTGAAAGCTGGCAATATATTTCGAACGCTAGTTTTCATTCCACTTTTCAGCCAAGCTTAATTATCATAATCCAGTCATTGTGGAATTCTGAACATGCTGTTGACACCCACCTTTTTCTCCATGAGAGTCAAGCTAATATACTATCTGTGAGGAATAACCCAGATCATGTTATTAAAGCACTAGCCCGCAGGAGTTGATTCATGAACAGTGTGACCAAGCTTCTTCATGGTAATGTCAACGTTTTTGCTATCTTTACTTTAGCTGTATGAAATATTCCCATGGATTATGAAATATCTCTCAGGGCCCCACAAGAAGGCATTTTCCAGCCTGGATACGGTGATTTCATTTGCAAAGGATGAGATAGAGAAGCATAAGGAGGCTTCGTCTCTGCATGAGCCACAGGATTTCATTGATTTCTATCTACTTCAGATGGAGAAAGTAAGTACTGAATACCAGGTCTATAAAACAGGAGGGCTTCATTAATCAATGCAGAGTTCAGAGTACATGTGGGGCACACTGTATCAAAATATATCACACCATGCACCCCATAGTTAAATGGTAATGCAATCCTGAAATTATTTATCAGTAGCCACAAATGCTGTATGCTGAGAGTCAAATGCTCTCTGTGTTTCTGTACACATTGCTTGGCTAGATAGCAGCTCTGCAAAATTCAGAGAAATGAGAATTTTGAAGGATGGCTGCATTTTCACTACTGGTATTGCTTCGAAAAGTAAACAACTCTGTATGTGGTTTGCAAAAATTCCTTAACAATACACAAAATGCTTATAAGAATATCCTTATAAGATTATAAGCATGTTATGTCTGATCTAGAGCTCCTTTTTGGGCTGACCAGAAGAAGATTCAAGAAACAGAGATTGAAATCCTGGGTATCCCATTGTTGCAGTTCCATCGGGATTGCACCAGCACAAGTATACACACAGAGAGTCATTCTGATTCGCTTATTTCAGGAATATTTGGACACTTTGGCTTTGAGATACTGAGTTGCGTATGTCATTATTATTTTGACATTGTAGATATTATTTAAGATTCCATGTATTAGAAGGTTTTGAAATGTTGTACATTATTGTTAAGGAATTTTTGCAAATCATATACAGAGTTGTTTAGTTTGTGATTTATCTCTCTGTATTCATTGGGCATGGTGTTATTTCAAAAAGTACAAATTAAGCAATAATAATTTTAATAACTTTATTATTTATACCCCACCCATCTGGCTGGGTTTCCCCAGCCACTCTGCTTTTAAATGTGACCTGAATCATATCTGACCCACATTCCTAAATGGTACATAGTTGCATTCTGAAGAGAAATAATGCACACTTTTAGAGCCTTGTGACAATAACCTACAACAGAACCTCTCAAACTTTTCATGTTGATGACACACTTTTTAGATATGCATCATTTTACGACAGAGTAATTCAGTTTTACTAGCAAATCAGAGGTTAAACGAACCTCTTTCCAGTCCTAGGAGGAACTCAGGGAGCATTCACACGACACAACTACACACTGTAGTTGACACCCTAACGTGCCGTGACACACAGTTTGGAAAGCACTGATCTACTCAATGAAAGAGACTCAAATATATTCAAATGCTCACAGGGCAAAAAGTTGGCAAAAGAAGCTAAAGTAAGTGATGGAGAACAGACTATAAGGCATATAAATGACATGTCACCTTTCTTATTTTCAGCACCAGAACAGGAATGATCCAGAGTCTACGTTTAATGAAGACAACCTGGCCCAATGCATTTTTGACTTCTTTGTAGCAGGGACAGAAACAACCGCCATTTCTCTGAAATGGGCACTTCTCCTCCTGGCAAATCATCCAGATATCCAAGGTGAGAGAGGGAGACGTGCGCAATGGGAGCCAAAAGACAAGAGCATATTGAAATAAGCTAAATGTTTTTGACTTACATCTCATGGAAGATCATTCTTCTTCACAAATGTTTCCTTATACAGATTCTGGAACTTATAATCAAACTCAACAGTTTGGTAGAAGTAAAAAACTAATTTGCCCTGAACACCCCATGCCCATAGAATACTTCCAGTCTATGATTACTGGGACAATAAGAGATGGAGGGTCTCAATTTATAATTAAATTCATAGGAGAGGGTCAGGGACAAGAATGTGCCCCTGTTGTTAGACTAAAGTGAATTCATCAAAGTTTTTCTGAAGGAGAGAAGAGTGGCTTTGCAAATAGAGGGAAGACAATTTGAAGACTGGGATGGTCAAAGGAAGGGAGAGAAAGAGATGAATGTTTTTGCCAGTGATGTCATGGTGAATCCAGAAATCCAGGCTCCCTTCATGACAACCCCCAAGCCATTCCCCTTCTAAAACTCTGCAACCAAAATGAAATGTTGACCAATGCACAGATTATGACTTAATGAAGTCATGTTTTTTCTTACTCCCTGCCCTTCCGCTTTGCTTAACATCCAGCTTGGAAGAATTCTGGTAGACCTGCTCAATCCCTTGTGACATTTTGGTTGGCCATGATATCTTTCCAAATATAAGTAGCAGCTGAGATTAGGGAATTTCCCAACTTTCCAGACCTAGGAACTCACCTTTAGCTGAAAAATGTTTTTGGAGGAGCACTCCTTAATTTTTTTACCAGATATTTATATGGTGGCAGTGCTGGTGTTGCAACCCACTTTAGGTCGGGAAAAATCCTGGTAGTGCAACCACCTTGACCCACCAGTGGAAGTAGCAGTTAGAATGTCAAACTAGGATTGAGAAAACCCAGGTTCAAATTCTAATACAGCTATGAAACCCTCTGGGTGGCCTTAGACTAGTCCGTATTTTTCAGATTAACCTATTGTCCCAGGTTACTAATGAGGTTTAAAAAGAGTGGAAGAACCATGTATATTGCATTGAAGTCCTTGGAGGAAAATATGGGCTATAAATGCAATAAATAATAGAATAATATAAATGGGCTATAAACTGGGATTCATTCATATATCTTCTTTGAATAATTTCATAGTAAATAAATATCCTGGAAAAAAATGTTCTTGTCAAAATAAACAATACATTTCCATCATTTTCTTCAGATAAAGTCCACAAGGAGATAAAAAATGTTATAGGTTCTTCTCATACAATCTGCTATCAAGATAAGAAGAAACTGCCCTACACCAATGCTGTGATTCATGAAATGCAGCGCTTTAAATATGCCTTTGTAAGTGGAATTCCCAGGCAAACGGCAAAGGATGTGAAGATACATGGTTCTCTTATTCCCAAGGTAACAGCTGCATTCTTGTAGATCAAGAGCATATAGGGCTGGATCATAAGTGGCGTAAACCTCACTTATGAGCTGCCAAAGCACATGTTCTGGCTCTTAATAGGGCCTACAATGTGGTAGCAAGGGCAGAGGTTTTATCCTACTTTGCTGCCTCCATTACATCCTCGGGGAACCATTGAGCAGAGTTATTCTGTGTCATCCAGAGGTTAGTAACTTGTGACTGGCGAGGTGGATCTCCTGAACACATGGTGACTAGCTGTAACCGGATAGCTAAACATTCCAAGGATAAAGTTGTTTGGCTCTGCAGCAATTTAGATGCTGCTATTGAGACTGTGCCAGCTGAGGTGTCCTACAAATTGTCAGGCCCAGTATTGTGGAATCAATTCCAATTAATAATCTCAGGGTTGTGGGTTTGAGCCCCATGTTGGGCAAAAAATTCCTGCATTGACCCTTGTTGCCCCTTTCAACTCTACAACTCTTCAATTCTATGATTATTATTCTATTACAGTGGCACCTTGGTTTAAGAACAGCTTAGTTTATGAACAACTTGGATTAAGAATGCTGGGTGGGGTGACTGGATCGATCAGAGGTGTGGTAGTGTGATGGAGTGGTGCCTGTTGCGCGTAAAGAGGCGGTGGTGTTCCACTTCTCAAAAATCCCACTCTAGACCCAATGGAGTGTAACAACTATAGACGGGCTGCCAACACACCTTTCTTAGCAAAGGTGTTTGAGATGGTGGTCGGAGAACAGGTATTCCTGCATACTCTTCAACTGCTCTGAAAATGCTGGGACTGTCACAAAAACCCTTAAGCCATCTGACTCTGTAATGCAGAGTTCTGAATTCCCAGATGAAAGCCTTTCCCACCAACCATCACACTTAAAAAAATCATCAAATCTTTATTCACATTTTCATTCCTTGCTTCTTCCATCTCCTAGCCAGGGAAAGAGAGAAACAGCAACTTACTTCAGGTTCTCATTTGCACACTCTTCTGAGCTGTTCAGCAACATTACACACAACAAGGAGAGTCTGCTCTGCATCCAAAACTCTTAGGTCCCTGCCCAGTTTCTTTGCATTGCTGCCTCGTCTTTCATTCCCAGTTTCATTTGAGAACCTGAAGTATCAGAGAGCATTCTGGATTAGTTGTAGTTTCCAGGTCACCTTCAAAGGTAGCCCCACACAGAATGCATTGCAGTAGTCCAAGTGAGAGATAACTAGAGCATGCACCGCTCTGGTGAGGCAGTCCGTGGGCAGGTAGGGTCTCAGCCTGTGTACCAGATGGAGCTGGTAAACAGCTGCCCTGGACACAGAACTGACCTGCGCCTCCATGGACAGCTGTGAGTCCAAAATAACTCCCAGGTGCACAACTGGGAGTCCTCCACACCTGCCTGCCTCCTGTCCCCCCAAAACAGTACTTCTGTCTTGTCTGGATTCAACCTCAATCTGTTAGCTGCCATCCATCCTCCAACCACCTCCAGACACTCACACAGGACCTTCACCGCCTTCACTGATTCTGATTTGAAAGAGAGGTAGAGTTGGGTATCATCTGCATATTGATGAATACCCAGACCCAACCCCCTGATGATCTCTCCCAGCGGCTGCATGTAGATGTTAAAAAGCATGGGGGAGAGGACAGAACCCTGAGGCACCCCACAAGAGAGAGCCCAGGGGTCTGAACACTCATCCCCCAACCCCACTTTTTGAACACGGCCCAGGAGAAAGGAGCGGAACCACTGTATAACAGTGCCCCCAGCTCCCAGCCCCTCTAGACAGGCCAGAAGGATGTTATGGCCGATGGTGTCAAAAGCTGCTGAGAGATCCAGCAGAACTAGGAAAAAGCTCTCACCTTTGTCTCTAGCCCGCTGGAGATCATCAACCAGCACAACCAAGGCAGTTTCAGTCCCATGATGAGGCCTGAATCCTGAAGGGATCCAAATCATCCGCTTCTTCCAGGCGTGCCTGGAAGTGCTTGTAAAATGAAACCGTTACGCATTTTACATCCTGCTCAAGTAAACAACTTACTTGATTGATCTTTCTTGTTTCCATGAATGTTTTATTGCCTTTCGTGTGCAACCAGCCCTTCAAATGTGTTTCCAAGGAGGCTGCACTGATTGATCACTCTGCTGATTTTAAGACAGGCACACGTGGAAGTGTTGCTGGACCCAGAGATTTATTAGGATACCCCATATCATACACCTGCACAATCACAACAATAATTGTTCAAAGTTATCATGTTTCCAAAATGCTCATAAATGCATGACATCGCATAGTCTCCACACACACAAACACATAGTTGTATTTATTGATTTGAGGTTTTCTTTTTCCGCCAGGCTTCCCTAAATGAAATACATACCGTATTTTTCGCTCTATAACACGCTCCCAACCATAACACGCACATAGTTTTTAGAGGAGGAAAACAAGAAAAAAAAAATCTAAACGAAACAGTGGATGTATGATTTTTGTGGTTCATGCTGTGGCCACAGATATGTGATCTTACGGTGAGTTTGGGGTAGCCCAATGCAAAAATCCTGAGGATCCATGTGGATCCGTGCTTTGTAACCACGTTTTTGCACCACTGCGGCCTCAGGCAACAGTGGGTGCGTGATTTTTTTGGTGCAAGCTGTAGCCATGGACATGCTATGTGATCTGATGGTGAATTTGGGGTGACCCAGTGCAAAAATCCTGAGGATTCATGTGGATCCGTGCTTTGTAACCATGTTTTAAGTGGGGAGGGAAGGAAAAGCACTCAAGGGACAAGGAACACACATGGGGTGGGTGGAGAAGGATGCTGTTAATAATGCAGAAGAGGGGTATAAGAGGAGAAGGCTCTTATAAGAGGGGTGGGGAGGAGAGAGAGACAGAGAGCCCGCTTGAAAAATCTTTGCTGTTATTTAGCGAGTGGGGAGGAGAGTGAGACAGAGAGCCCGCTTGAAAAATCTTTGCTGCTATTTAGCGAGTGGGGAGGAGAGAGAGACAGAGAGCCCGCTTGAAAAATCTTTGCTGCTATTTAGCGAGTGGGGAGGAGAGAGAGACAGAGAGCCCGCTTGAAAAATCTTTGCTGTTATTTAGCGAGTGGGGAGGAGAGAGGGACAGAGAGCCTGCTTGCTACAAAGGAGCCAACCGGACAGGAACCGCTTACACTCGTGTAAGCGGCTCCTCTCCTCTCCTCTCCCGCTTTGCTCCTTTAAAGCAAGCAGGTTCTCTGTCTCTCTCTCCTCCTCACTCAGTGGCTCTTCTCCCGCTTTGCTGTTTCAAAGCGAGCCACGGAGGAGGGAAGGAAGGGGCACCATGGATCCTCTGCTCACGACTGCAGCAGATCCCCCCGCCACCCGTAGGCATTCGCTCCATAACACGCACAGACATTTCCCCTTACTTTCTAGGAGGAAAAAAGTGAGTGTTATGGTGCGAAAAATACGGTAAATTCAAATAGTTATATGCTTAATATACTGCAATTTTGTGTTTCCTCTAATAATGTTGGTACTTGACCAGGAGGAAATACACAAACAGTGATACTGAGTTCAGAAGAAGTTTTAGAACTGAATCAGCCTTGGTCGCCCTGATAGATGGCTGTTATTGGCCAGAGGTTTCAGTGTGGATGTTGGGCTTTCCTTTGAAAAGAGGGGTGGGGAGAAGGAGGCCATTCTTCTCCTGGCTATACAGGTAGGTTTTAATAGGGAGAAAAGCTGAGGATGAATCTGGCCACTGGTAAATGACTTCCCTCCCCTGGCATATTGAGGGACATTTCAGAAATGTGTTGATCTTAGTGTATTCAATGACAATGGTTTCTTCTTTACAGACGACTGGTATTTTTCCTGACCTGCGCTCTGTTCTCCTTGATCCCACACGATGGGAGACACCTGCAGAGTTCAACCCAAATCATTTCTTGGACAAGGATGGACAATTTGTGAACAGAGAAGAATACCTGCCATTTGGTGCAGGTAAATGCAGAAGACCAAGCTATGTTTTGATGTGTAGACATGCATATTGGGCTACTCACAGGAAATAACATCATAATCAGCACATGCAAGAGAAAGTAGACAGCACTCTTGCAGGAGCAGTGGCCCTGCGACTCACCAGAACAGGAATGAGAAAGGAAGTGGCAACTTTGGGGAAGCTCTGGGTCGGTGATGGTGACTCTGCAGATGCACATACACTTTCAGGGTCTTCACCACCACCAACCTGAAGCATCTCAGACTTTGCCACCACCCTGCCCTATCCCTCCTTGGAGCTCTAAAGGAGACAGGAGTCCTGATTATTTCCTTGACCCAACTCCTTCCAACTTATGATTCTATGAATCTACGACTAGTAGTTGGGCTTGGTTTTACAAAATATTATGTGGAGTATTTCAAAGTTATAAAATAATGATATCTGGAGACAGTGCAATTTTTCTAGAAAAGGAGGTGCTGGGACTCACTGTGAACCTCCCTCACTCTCTTAGAATGGCAGTGATGCCCACCTGGGAGATGCTGGAATTGAGATCCAGTGAGTTCCAGCTGAACCCCCCCCCCCCCGACTGGAAAGTAAGTTATTACTCAGTTGCTGATTTTCCCATGTCTCCTCTTCAGGGTCTCGCATATGTTTGGGAATGCAGCTGGCAAAGATCGAAATCTTCATCTTCCTGACCAGCCTGCTGAGGACATTCAGCTTCCGGCTGCCAGAAGGAGTGAAAGAACTTAATGAAGACCCTGTACCAAGGGTTGCAATGAACCCTCATCCTTATAAAATCTGTGCTATTCCCCACTGCAGGACATAATAAAACAGGGACTGGCACATTTCTCTCTCCTTCCTTTCCACTGAATATGATGTTCTGCCCTGACTTGCTCATTTTATCTGAAATTAACATAAGAACATAAGAGTCTTCTGGATCAAATTTAGGGTAGTTGTATACCAGGCAAAGGGCCCTTCTCGGTAGTGGCGCCTGCCCTGTGGAACGCCCTCCCATCAGATGTCAAATAAATAAAAAACTGACTTTTAGAAGACATCTGAAGGCAGCCCTGTTTAGGGACGTTTTTAATGTTTGATGTTTTATTGTGTTTTTATTGTGTTTGGAGCCACCCAGATGGGTATGTATGTATGTATGTATGATGATAATAATAATAATATAATAATAATTTATTATTTATACCCCGCCCATCTGGCTGAGCTTCCCCAGCCACTCTGGGCGGCCTCCAATCAAGTGTTAAAAACAACACAGCATTAAATATTAACAGATATAAACAGATCCTGGTTGGTGGAAGAAATTAGAAGAACATGGATTTAATAAATTAAAAGATCTGTTAGATGAAGACGGGAAGTTAAGGACAAAAAATAGCATTTTGGAGAAAGTAGGAAAACAATATTGGTTGAAAGTGCAAGGGCTATATAAATGAATAGAAGCAGAAAAAATAGAGGATATGATGAGTTCAGGATCAGTAATTGATGAAATACGTAACAAAAAACAAATAACAGAGAAAGGGATAGCAGGCATGATATATAAATTAATGATAAGAAATAAGGAAAGGATGATAAGGGTATTTCAGAATAAATGGGAGCGGGAAGGGCTGTTTCATTTGAATACGGTCCAAGAGATGATGAAGAGTATAGATAAAATAAAAATGGATAAATATAAAGAATTAAGTAGGAAATTCCTATTGAAATGGTATAGAACCCCGGCGCAACTGGCGTGTATAGTTTAAGGATTGAGTCCTAAGTGTTGGCATTGTTGTCAAGAGTTAGGGGTATATGCACATATGTGGTGGGAGTGTATTTGTGTAAAGGAATATTGACAAAAGATTATAAAGGTTATTTCTGAAGTATTTCAGGTTAAGATAGAAGGCAATAGAGAAATGTTTATCTCAGGAATACTGGGGAATAGTAAAATAGAAAGAAAAGAGCAAGATTGGTATAAAATTATGATCTTAGCTGGTATGCTTGTTATTGCATTAGGATGGAAAGAAAAGGATAAATGGACAATAGAAAAATGGAATGACTATGTTTTTGACTATATACAATCTGACATATTTGAACAGGTAATGACGGAAGATACATGGGGAAACAAATGTCAAAAGATTTTGAATGAATGGACAAGTTATAGGAATTGGATAGCACGGGGGGAAGCCAACCCAAGCATCCAAATTAGAATGAATAATCTGTGCACGTGGTTAAAGATCTGAAGAGAGAACACGTGTTGGGGGGAGGGGTTAAAGGGGAGGGAGGAAGGGGGGAAAAATAGGATAAATGAGTAGGGACAAAAGTATATACTGTTATGTATAACTAATAGGAGGAGGATTTTGATGCATGTTATTGTTAGATTTTCGACTGAATGATTTTTTTTGTAAGTTATTCGACATCCCTGGATGAAAGTGTGATTATAAAGAATGGAAAATTTAAAAAATTTAAAATTAAAAAAGAAAGAAAGAAAAAGAAAGAAATCAGATTGGTCTGGCATGACTTATTTCTGAGAAACCCATGCCTGTTCTTAGCATCATTTTCTAAGTCCTCACAGACTGACCATATAATTATCTTGTTATGTACTGAAGTTCTCACCCTGGGCCAGCAGGGGGGTTCTGTAGATAGTTGTGCAAATGAAGGATCGAAAGTGATGTTCAGTGATTGGATAGTTTTAGAAAGTTGTTACAGTAAGGTTGTTCTGGAGCTCTATATAAGCAGGCTGACTGAACCCTTTAGTTCAGTTCTGTTCTGGCTTGTGAATAAACAAGAGCTGTTTGAAGAATCGCTGTGTCGTCTGATATGTCCACCCACAACTTAACATATCTGTTCTAGGATCTTTCCTGGTATTGATATCAAGCTCACTGGTTGGTCGTTAGGTAGGACTTCTCCCCCCCCCCTTTTTGAAGATAGGTCTGCAGGGACCTCAAAGATCATAAACAATGTTTCTGAGATTACATCCACAAGCTCCGTTACTCTTTTACTCTTGGGTGCAGCTCACCAGTCCCTGGAAGTTTGAAGCAGCTTAGGAGAGAGGGGAACCATAATGTACAAAACCCTGTGTTTTATTTTCCTTTATTGTCATGGAAATGGTGTCCCACACTTGCAGATGCCATGATACAGTGGTACCTCAGGTTACAGACGCTCAGTGGCGTAGCGTGGGGGGGTGCAGGGGGGCCCGGCTGCACCGGGGGCAACATCTGGGGGTTAGGGTTAGGGGGCGCAAATCCACGGGTTAGGGGGCGCAAATTACTTGCCTTGCCCCAGGTGCTGACAACCCACGCTACGCCACTGCAGACACTTCAGATTACATATGCTTCAGGTTACAGACTCTGCTAACCCAGAAATAGTGCTTCAGGTTAAGAACTTTGCTTCAGGATAAGAACAGAAATCGGGCTCTATCTGCACGGCAGCAGCAGGAGGCCCCATTAGCTAAAGTGGTGCTTCAGGTTAAGAACAGTTTCAGGTTAAGAACGGACCTCCGGAACGAATTAAGTACTTAACCTGAGGTACCACTGCACAAAATATAATATTGTTCCCCATTAAAAATAATACTGTTCCCCCAATATTTTTAAGCAATTGCCCTTGCAAGAATCATAGAATCATAGAATCATAGAATTGTAGAATTGTACAGTTAGAAGGGTCATGACCTGAGGGTCATGTGCTAGCAGTTTTGGACGCACCACCTTTTGGATTAAGTATAATGAGTATATACAATAATAATAAGCATATACAATATAAGTACATACAATAATAATTGTTTGCAATTGTTTGCTGTGCCATTTGCAGCAGAAGGCGGGGCGGGGGACAAGAGAGAGAGAGAGAGACAGACAGACAGACAGACAGACAGATTTGTTGCCAGATTTATTTCCCATATTCTTTTTGCTCCTCTCAATTCCTGGCGGTCACTCTCACTTGCTTTGCCTCCAATCCATTTATCAGCTCCTCCTTGTCCTTTGGCCCTCATTCTGTATCCAGATCCAGGAGGGGAGCACCAGGGCAGAGGCTGAGGATGGTCAGAAAAGGAGCCTCTGAGCATGGGCAGAGTGCAGCCACTCACCTGTCAGAGGAAGAGACTGGTCCCATCAGGAAACAGCAGGAGGGAAGGCCAGCACATGAGGAGGAAGAACCACTTCCATCTCCAGGCCCTACTGGAGAAAGCAGCCTGCCACGCTCCCCTCTTGAAGCTTTTAGTCAATGAACCAAGTTGCAGCTATGAATGGTGTTTGGGGTGGAGAGAGGAGAAATGTGAACCCTGCAGATGATAAATATAGGGAAGCGTGCTGCTGCAGTGGGAGGGAGAAGTCAGATAGGACAATAGCACACTAGCTCCAGTAGTTCTTTTACTTTCATTCTCCTTTTAAACCAAACCAAAGATATTTAGGGAGCTTACAAATGTGTTTCAATAAAGGCATCCTAGACTTCCATAAACTGAACTCCCCCCCAACCCCCCCCCCCAACTAGGGGCCTCTCTCACCCTAGTCTGCTGTTTACTCAGTTTGTTCAGCCTGGTCAAAAATGAGCTTCAAGGACACACAAAGAGAGAGAACTTGACAGCAGCTAGTTGTGTCATTGCTGCTCTTAGCAGCAGCTTTGGCAGGTGGAGAGAAGGTGGCAGGGGAGGTTATGGCAGCTCATCGCAAGGTGATACTGGTGGGGGTCCATAGTGCAAGACCATTTTTTTGGTCATGCTAGGGAAACCACCGCCTCACCCCTTGCCCCTTCTCCCCAACCGCCTGGAGTAAAAAGTAGCTGGGGAGTAATGGTTGGTGGCCAGCACTTGGCACCGGTGGACGGTGCCTGACGCTACTCTGGACAAGCTTCCACTGAAGCAAACTACTTCATGCTATGGCCAGCCATGGCTTTGAAGATTGCCTGCTAAAGTTTTTGGCTTGTGCAGACAAATGAATCAAAAGCAGCAGACAGCCTTAGAAGGAGGCGTGCCCAAGGAAATACAGCTCTAGGTCCCACTAGAAGTGTATTGTGGGTCCCATCAGAAAAGCCTTGATGTTCTACGTTCTCTTTCTCCATTGCAAACACACACACACAAACAAACAACCAAAAATCAGTCCACAGTATGCTGGGGAGAAACATGGATGTGTTCCCTTAGGCAGCGGTTCTCAACCTGTGGGCCCTCAGATGTTGTTGGACTACAACTGCCATCATCCCTAGCTAGCAAGACCAGAGCTCAGGGTTGATGGGAGTTGTAGTCCAACAACATCTGGGGACCCACAGATTGAGAACTGTTGCCTTAGAGTGAGTGACGCTCCCACATGATGGAGGATGAGCTTGGTATAGCTTGGTGTAGTTGGAGACTTTTAATCTCAGGGTTGTGGGTTCAAGCCCCACGTTGGGCAAAAGATTCCTGCATTGCAGGGAGTTGGACTGGGTGACCCTCATGGTAACTTCCGAGTCTACAATTCTATCATTCTATGTGGGTACTGCAGGCCCCGCCAATTCTCCTGCCTCAAGGACACAAAGTGCCCACACAGACAAGGTCTGTTAATTCCCTCCTGCATAAATGAAAGGAGGAGGAAGGAGAAAAGAAAAAAGCCCTACAGGAATACACACACACACACACACACACACACACACAACCCCAAGCCTCAGTCAACTTCAGCAGACAAGAAACACATGGAAGAGGCAAAAACAGGGTTGCCATATCTACGGAATTTCCCGGACATAGCCTGGATTTGGCCGTCGGAAACAGTGGGCAGAAATTGCTGTATGTCTGGGAAAATCTGGACATATGGCAACCCATGTCAGAAGCTCAACAACTTTGCCCTGCCCCCAAAAGCTCAAGAACTCGTGTGTCTGGATTTTTGAAATATAGGAACCCTAGCCAAAAAGGAAGGCAAAAGAGAAATCACAGTGACAGTGGTACAGAGTAAGGAAAAGGTTTTCCTCACTCAAAAAAGGAACCTGCCAACCTGACCAGAGGCAGGGCAGAACTGGAGGGAAGGATAGCTTCTCCCTCTGGAAGAAGAGGCAAAAGACTTGAAGGGCCCTGCCTCTCCATTTCAGCAGGAGGAGTCACCCTGTTCACTGGACTTTCTCTAGTGTGCTCCGGCAAAGAGAAGTGCTGACGTCCCTGAGAAAAGCAATGGAAGAAAATGGAACCTAACCAGGCATCCTAGAAAGAATCAAGGAGAAATAGAAGGCAGGAGGGGTATGGAGATATCAGCATTTTTGATTGCTCTGCTGGTGGTTCTTCTGGTTCTGGACTTCCTGAAACAGCTGTGGTCACGCAGGCACTAACCTCCTGGACTTCCTCAGCCTCTTCTCATTGGTGGTGCATGGCAGATTGGATTGAAGATTTGTGAAGATACTTTCATTATGGTACTTACTTCTTACTATAACTTTGTCTAATGTGGTGGATTGGGGTGAAGATTCATGAAGACATTCTTGCTAAGGTATTTATTTCTCAGTAATAACTCAGACTCATGTGCACAATGGTTTTTATTTATTTCCCCCCAAAGTAAGAAACTTTAAGTATAAACAATAACTTCATTTTCAGGTAGGTTTAAATGGTAAATGCAACGGCTGCAATCAAACACAAACTAGGGTGTGATGAAACTCCTACATTCATAAATTATGGAATTAAAATGAAAATGTAGGACTTCCGGGTTAGCGCCTCCGGCAATGGCGGATTTCCTCTGATTGGGTGGAATTCGCTTTGTGGAAAATAGGGTCTGGACCACCATGGCGAGGCGGAGATCCACCAAAAACCACAGGCGGGAGAAGCCTGTGGACGTGGGATTTGGCTGGCACCTTTTGCGCCTCCCCTACTCGCGGGGAAACCCGGTTTCGGGGATCTGGAGCGACATGGAGTGAGTGGCACGGTGCTTCGAATCGACTGCTCTTTTCATTGCTGTTGCCGGAGAGCGCTGACTTTTCCTGTGGACAATTGGACTTTAAACAACTACCCGTGAGTAGAACGGAAAATTGGACTTTGAAACATCTTAATTTGGCACCAAAGAGGGAAGGTTCTAAACAGGAAGTCCACCTTCCGCTTTTGTAAATAGATTGAAGCAAAGACATTGCAAGCTAAAGTCTGGAAAATATTTTGTAAAGGACTAAATCTCCATCGGCTAAAACTACTAAACCCCCCTTGGAAGCAGGTGAAGAGGGGGGAAATCTTAAATTGTTTAAGCCTGCAGGAGAGAGAGTAAAGAAAGATAAATTTTCACTGTCTTGAACCTGGGAACGGGGTGCCAGGAAGATAGACGTTTTGGGAAAGTTCACTGACTGAGAATAAAATGTTCTTTGACAGATAGTTAAAAAAGAGAAACATATTAATTCCAATGTTTCCTTTTGCACTTAAAAGGAACAAAATATTTGAAAAACGAAAGTTGCTGGATTGGCTTTCAAAAGGACGGATACAAATAGAAAATGTTTTCCTCTATAGGGAGCTTTTGAAACTGTTGTTGGAGTCGATCTGGGGAATTCTCCAGCTGCAGAGATTAAAGATCGTGAGAACCAGACATTGACCTTGAACAAGAATGTGTGCAGGAGAAGCCTTAGTGATTGCTTTTCGCAAGACAAGCGCTTTACTGGAACAGCTACATGAGAAGATGGATTTGATGACTGTTGCAGTTAATAATTTTGGACAAACAGTGAATACCTATATAGAAACCACTCAGGAACCGAACCAGGAATCTGCTTTGACAGGGCAAGTTGTGCAGAAGACAAAGGAGGAGGTTGTTGTTGAACCTCAAGTAATACAAGTGGAAAGAGTCGCGGCCTTGCAGGAACATAAGCAGGAACATAAGCTGTTGTCTTTGATGACTGAATCTGGAGAAAGTCAGATTTGGAGAGATGGAGTCTCGTTTGGTTTGGAGATGGGAAGTTGGATAGACCCCCCTATGCAGGGATGTTCTGGCTTCTGGGATCTGGTTTTGGGCCAGGGGGAGTCTGGAGTTGTGGGGGCCTTTAACTCTGGAGGGACTTTGAAACAGGCCATCAAATACCTTTTGGATTTTAGTGCTGACTATGGAGAATGGGCTGACCTGTCGAGAAGGGATAAAGACATTGTTAGGTTGGAGTTTCCCCAAGATCTACTCTTCAGTGATAAAGGAAGGAAATTGAGAACAAGACCAGCAGAAGACAAAGTAAAGTGCAGGTATAAATATGAAGAAGACCTGCAGAAGGGACATGGAAAAGAGTTAAGAGCCTCAGATAGAAGATCACCAGGTTAATGGACTAGATGGAATGGATAAAAAGGACTGACAGAACCCGAGACCAGGAAGAAGAGACGGTGGATGAAGATTGGAAGAAAGTTTAAAAATTCATTTAGAGAATTATTGTAAAATTAATGAGTATTAGAAAAAATGTTGGAATGAAAATATTTGGCTTTAGTAGAAATGCTATAAGGAGTTATGTATAAATAAGTTTTATGTTTTAGGGCTTTTTATGGTAAGATAAGGTTAAAATAAATCAAGACAATTTAATGACAGAATATAGTGAAAGATGGAAAGGATTTGCTGAGATAATTAATAACTAGAATACAAAAAGGGAGGTGTGAGGTGGTCGATGAAGCAAGATAACGAAAGATAAAGATTTGGGAATATTGGATTTGTTTTTAATTTTTTGTTTGCTTTTGTGTTTGGTTTTGATGTATTGTGTGTTTTGTTCTCTTTTTTCTTTCTATTGACTTGTACTGTTTAACTCCTTTTTTCTTTTTCTTTTTTTCTTTTTTCTTCCCCCCCCTGTAATTTTAAATTCTCAATAAATATCATTTAAAAAAAAGAAAAAAAGAAAATGTAATTAAATGAATTAGTTAATCGGGATTACTTCATTCCAAGCACACACACACAGGTGGATCTAGCAGTTGCTATGCAGCATATTTTGCTACAAAAAAAGATAGAAGAAACAATCTCCTTGCAACATAGTGCAGTACAGGTGGGCAAAGCCTCTGGCCTTCCAGGTGATGCAGAACTGCAACTTCCAGCAGTGCTGGTCACTGGCTGTACTTCCTGGGGCTGGTGGGAGTTGTAGTTCTGCAACATGTGGCGGGCCAAGTTTTCCACACCAGATCAAGGTGCACATTGTGAGCAAGAAGAGCAGGAAAGCACCAAGGTCAGTGAAACAGAAGGGAGACAAGCTCTGGCGCTACCATGCCCCAACCATTCTAATGCTCTAGTCAACAGGGGTTTGTGCTTTTCAGTATTAATAAGAGCTTGTCATTTTTATATTACAGTGGTGCCTCGCAAGACGAAAAGAATCCGTTCTGTGATTCTCTTCGTCTAGCGGTTTTTTCGTTTTGCGAAGCAAGCCCATTGAAGGATTAGCGGATTAGCGCTATTAGCGGCTTTTAGCGGCTTATCTGCTGATCGGATCAGCTGATAAGCGGCTTAGCGGCTTAGAAAAAGGGGGGGGGGGAAACCCAGCAGGAACTCGCAAGACATTGTCGTCTTGCGAAGCAAGCCCATAGGAGATTCGTTTTGCGAAGCACCTCCAAAACGGAAAACTCTTTCGTCTAGCGAGTTTTCCGTCTTGCGAGGCATTCGTCTTGCGGGGCACCACTGTATTTTAAATATTGTGCTGTGTGTGTTGCTTATGTTGTTGTTTAGTCATTTAGCCTCTTCCGCAAAAAGTTGCTCTTTGCCAGTCCATACTATTTATATGTTTATTTGATAAATTTATAAGCCACTTTCTCAGAAAATACTCTTCAAAAAGTACGAAATTAACCAGCCACCACATATTAGCAAAAATAAAACTTTTATACCATCCAAAATCGGTAACAATCCTAAAAGCTAGAACAAAGTGAGATAAGATAGCTTTGTTATTTTTAAGCTTCCAAGTTGCCGTACTTTACTTAGCGCTGCTACCAGAAATCTCTCACTCTTAAAACCCTGTAGCCTTCTTTTAATAAAACTTTATTATATTTTTATAAAGAAGTTTGCTCTTTGAGTTACTGGACCGACCCAGCTTGGGTAGGTTCCAGAGATGGGTCAGTCTCTGCACATTGGGGTGTGGGGTGGTGAGTGGCAGTTTAAAATAAGGTTTGAATACAGCAAGAAGGGAGTTAGAAAGTCTATGTTGTGTTGGTGTTTTAGTGTACACCTCTATATACTACCCATCTCTGCTGTTTCTCCTTGTTAAAACAGTTTTTAAAAATAAATGAATAACAATTGCTCAGGATCCCTCCATATCCTTGCTTTACTCAAAACTCTGCTGTTGTTTCAAACCACAGTGGTCTTGGTGTCCCTCCACCTCCATATTACTCTTAACTTCTGTGGTTGAAGGAAAGAATAGCGGAAGTTGGAGGAATGGCTGCTCTAAAATTCTCCCTCTTCCATTTCTTAGCAGCCGCATGGGAGAGTGATAAAGGATGCGAAGTCATCAAATATCCCACAGTGCCTCCACACAACGTATTTCACTCCTGATCCCATGTGTTCCCCCCCCCCCCAAATGAAGTTCCAGATTCAGTGTAGTGATTTGGAAGAGATATTTTATTAAAAAGCAGATGGCTACTAGTGTCCAGGACCCATAAACAGAACTTAACCTTCTCCAGCTGGACAAGCCTTGCTCTTGGGATTCTACTCATCTTAAAGATACAATCACAAATATCAGCATGGGGGGTGTGTGCTGAAAGGAGGATGTTCATTATATAGGTGTTGAGGAAAAAGGGGGAAGGGGGAAAAGTGGTGAGGGTAGGAATGGGGATGCAAAGGAGCTGAAAAGAAATGAGGGATTAGGAGGCATGGATAGGGTGGAAGATGACAGCAGGGGCATGAAAGAGCTTGAAGAATAGGAGGAGATGGGGTGATGGTGAAAATGGGCGCAAAGCAGAGCTGCAGAAAAGAAGAGAGAAGAAGCCTCAGAAATGGAGCTGGGAAGGTGAAGAGAGACCACAGTAGTTGCATGAGATGGGAAGGGGAAACTCTATGTGTCAGGAGTGACAAAGGGGTTGGTAAGCAGAGGAAGCAGAGGTGCAGCCCCATGTACTTTCATATTTTATTATGCATTGCAGCGGGGAACTGCACAGAGTTTATAAGGATGGGGATGTGCTGTAGCCCCCAGTAAAGCCTCTTTATTGAGTTCTTTCACTCCTTCTGGCAGCTGGAAGCGAAATGCCCTCAGCAGGCTTGTCAGGAAGATGAAAATTTCAGTATTTGCCAGCAGCATACCCAAACACATGCGAGACCCTAAGGATGAGACAAGGGAAAGGCAGCAAGTGAATAATAGCTTACTTTCCAGGGTTCATTACTTTGTAGCTATAAAACACTCTACATAATATGACATAATAAGGGCAGGAAATTACAAGAAGGAACCAAGTGGAAGGAAAGGGCTCATGGTTTTGGTTATCTCTATACTAACACACAGAACATGGAAAACGCAAACAAATTTGAACCATTAATACAGGATGGCAAATATGACCCAATAGCCACTACTGAAACCTAGTGGAATCAGACTCATGACTGGTATGTAGAAGACTGCTCTGCCCCTCATGCTACTGTTGCCATTTTCTGGAAGCAGACCATTAAGCATGCCTACAGACGCCTACAGGGGTGCTGATCAGAAGGTCGCAGTTCAAATCCCCGTAACTGAGTGAGCTCCCATTGCTCGGTCCCAGCTCCTGCTAACCTAGAAGTTCTAAAGCACGTCAAAGTGCAAGTAGATAAATAGGTACCACTCCAGCGGGAAGGTAAATGGCGTTTCCGTGTGCTGCTCTGGTTTTGCCAGAAATGGCTTAGTCATGCTGGCCACATGACCCAGAAAAACTGTCTGCGGACAAAGATCAGCTCCCTCGGTCAGTAAAGCGAGATAGGTGCCGCAACCCCAGAGTCGTTCGCGACTGGACTTAACTGTCAGGGGTCCTTTACCTTTATCTTTTTACAGATCACAACATAGCTTGGACTTTTGGATTTACCTGCACCAAATGCCAGAAACTCTTCTCTAGCCACATATTGTCCATCCTTGTTCAAGAAATGGTTTGGGTTGAACACTGCAGGTGTCTCCCATCTTGTGGGATCAACAAGAACAGAGCGGAAATCAGGAATAATATAAGTTCCCTGTAAAGAAGAAACAAATGATTGGCACTCAGACCAATACATTTCTGGATTGTTCCTCACTGTTCTGCAACTAATCTTTGAAGAATTCAAACTGAATTCAAACTGACTAGGGTTTGTGTGTGTGTGTGTGTGGGGGGGGGTTCACATTTACCAAAGGCCAGATTCATTCCCAATCCCCCCCCATCAATAAGCTACTTGTACAGGCAGAAACACAGGGTGACCTCCTTATCCCTATCCCTCTTTTAAAAGGAACCCCAGAAGATGACCTCTAGCCACTGCGTGTTCCTCCCCTGCCTCACATTCCCAATAGAACAGCGCTAGCCAGTGGTGAAACATGTCTACAGATGGAGATCCTGCTCTTGCATCCTTTTCCTGCCCTTCAAGTTTTTGACTACACAGGAAGTTCCTCTATGGCTTTATGCATCTCTCAGTATGTTACTCTAGGATTCTCTTTGCTCTTGAGATACAGGAGTGCAGTTTGCCACACTTATTTACCTTGGGAATGAGAAAACCACACAGCTTCACATCCTTTGTACATTTCCTGGTGATCCCGAAAAATAAGGCATACTTAAAGCGCTGTATTTCATGAATCACAGCATTGGTGTAGGGCAGTTTCTTCTTATCTTGATAGCAGATTGTGTGAGAAGAACCTAAAGCATCTTCTATCTCCTTGTGGACTTTATCTGAAGAAAATGATGGAAACAGAAGGTTTATTTTGAATACTGCATTTTATTTCAGATGGACATTTATTTTCCAAAAGGGTCTGGGAACGAGCCTCAGTTTCTTATCTTTATAGCCCATTTTTTACTCCAAGGAGCTCAAGTCAGTGTACATGGTTCTTCCCCGCTCTAGATCCCAGGTGTGAAAAGGTTGAAAGCAAACCTCATCTCAGCTGTTTCTGGTTAACAGAGTTGGTTGGATTTGCTGAAGGTCTGTGATTCAAGGCTGTCTGTTTTACACATATATTTTTTAAAAAATCCTCCACCCCTCAGCCCTCAATATTTCCTACTCTGTTCACCAATCCTCCTTTTCCAGCTTGATCTTTGGCTAACATCCCTCATGTAATGGAGCAAGGAGAGGCAGGGATGAGGCTCAGGTACTTATTTCACAGCAGGGGCAATGATGGCGCCCCCTGGGGACCTCTTGGCCAGCCCTCTGCAGGCTGAATAAATAAGAATTTATCAAAAAGAAAACCACCCACTAAACCAAGCAGAGGAAAAGGTGGCTTACATTAACTGTGTGTTAAGCTACCATTTATATTTGGAAAGATTCCTTTATCACGGCCAAAGCAAATTTCAGGAGTCAATGAGCCCACCAGAACTCTTCTAGGCTGAATGCTGAGCAAGGTGTGATATATGTGTGCAAAAGTGGGGCAATAATGCAGGAGCAGGTGGCGCTGCGGTTTAAACCACTGTGCCGCTTGGGCATGCCAATTGGAAGGTCGGCAGTTCGAGGCCCCACGACGGGGTGAGCTCCCATTCTTCGGTCCTGGCTCCTGCCCACCTAGCAGTTCGAAAGCATGCAGTGCAAGTAGATAAATAGGTACCACTCCGGCTGGAAGGTAATGGAGTTTCCATGCACTGCTCTTGTTTCGCCAGAAGTGGCTTAGTCATGCTGGCCACATGACCCAGAAAACTGTCTATGGAAGCGGACAAACGCCGGCTCCCTCGGTCTGTAAAGCGAGATGAGCGCTGCAGCCCCAGAGTCATTCACGACTGGACTAAATTTTCAGGGGTCCCTTTACCATTTAATGCAGGAGCGAGGAGGGGGTCTGAGGAAGGGAAAGGAAACGTGCCCCCAATGCCACATGCTTATCTGTTGCCATCCTTGTGCACGGCACACATTGCAGTGAGGGGGTGGCCGCTTGCATTTATGTATTTATTCTACTAATTTGGAAGTATGCTTGATGTTTTAAGCATCTCCTGGCACTGTACATTATGTACAATATAAAAACAATATCCACCAAAACAAAAACAAAAATGCTTCATGAAAGGCATTCCACAACACAAGAGCAACATTAGAAAATTCCTATTTTGGGGTCACTACCCTACTGCATTCTGTAGGGTGTTGTGCTACCAGCAGAATGTCCTCAGGTGGCCAAATGAACTTACAGACCTTGCTGTTGTTTAGTCATTTAGTTGTGTCCGACTCTTTGTGACCCCGTGGACCAGAGCATGCCAGGCACTCCTGTCTTCCACTGCCTCCCGCAGTTTGGTCAAACTCATGCTGGTAGCTTCTAAAACACTGTCCAACCATCTCATTCTCTGTCATCCCCATGTGGCCTCAATCTTACACAACATCAGAGTTTTTTCCATGAGTCTTCTCTTCTCATGAGGGGGCCAAAGTACTGTGGCCTCAGTTTCAGGATCTGTCCTTCCAGTGAGCACTCAGGGCTGATTTCCTTCAGAATGGATAGGTTTGATCTTTTTGCAGTCCATGGGACTCTCAAGAGTCTCCTCCAGCACCAGAATTCAAAAGCATCAATTCTTCGGCGATCAGCCTTCTTTATGGTCCAGCTCTCACTTACATACATCACAACTGGGAAAACCATACAATAATTATACAAACCTTTGTTGGCAAGGTGATGTCTCTGCTTTTTAAGATGCTGTCTAGGTTTGCCATCGCCTTTCTCCCAAGGAGCAGGTGTCTTTTAATTTTGTGACTGCTGTCAACATCTGCAGTGATCATGGAGCCCAAGAAAGTAAAATCTCTCACTACCTCCATTTCTTCCCCTTCTATTTGCCAGGAGGTGATGGGCCCAGTGGCCATTATCTTAGTTTTTTTGATGTTCAGCTTCAGACCATATTTTGCGCTCTCCTCTTTCACGCTCATTAAAAGGTTCTTTAATTCCTCCTCACTTTCTGCCATCAAGGTTTTGTCATCTGTGATCTGAGATTGTTGATATTTCTTTCGGCAATCTTAATTCCAGTTTGGGATTCATCCAGCCCAGCCTTTCTCATGATGAATTCTGCATATAAGTTAAATAAGCAGGGAGACAATATACAGCCTTGTCGTACTCTTTTTCCAATTTTGAACCAATCAGTTGTTCCAGATCCAGTTCTAACTGTAGCTTCTTGTCCCACATAGAGATTTCTCAGGAGACAGATGAGGTGATCAGGCACTCCCATTTCTTTAAGAACTTGCTATAATTTGTGTGGTCGACACAGTCAAAGGCTTTTGCATAGTCAATGAAGCAGAAGTAGATGTTTTTCTGGAACTCTCTAGCTTTCTCCATAATCCAGTGCATGTTTGCAATTTGGTCTCTGGTTCCTCCAGCTTGCACTTCTGGGAGTTCTCAGTCCACATACTGCTTAAGCCTGCCTTGTAGAATTTTAAGCATAACCATGCTAGCGTGTGAAATGATCGCAATTGTGCGGTAGTTGGAGCATTCTTTGGCACTGCACGACATAGCTCATAGCTTCTCTGAGTTATTCAAGCCTCTTTGCCATGACAAGGCAGTGATCCATGAAGGAGTTACAGACCTTACAGGGGCTGTTTCAGGCAACCTGGTCCCACGTTTCTCAGGGCCTCATATAATAATGTGTCATGAAAGCATCCAGCATGCGATGTAAAGGGTTAATGCTCACAAGGGCTGTAGAACTCTGTGATGCCATACATGTATGTCAAAAGCATTCAGCTTATTTCAATAACCCTTTGTCTCCCCAAACTTCCATCATAAGCTCACTTACTTTTAACTCTTTCTGATGTTTTATGTTCTTTATTTTATCATCTCATTAGATGTGAATGAAACCTTTAAATAATTACCACTCTAGAGGTCCACTCTAGAGATCAAGAGAAGCCCAGGCTCCCATTGTTCCCTCTCTCACCTTGGATATCTGGATGACTTGCCAGGAGGAGAAGCGCCCATTTCAGAGAACTGACGGTTGTGTCTGACCCTGCTACAAAGAAGTCAAAAATACACCAAGCCATGTTTTCTTCATCATAGGTGGACTCTGGGTCATTCCTGCTCTGATGATGAAAATGAGGAAGGTGACAAGTCATTCACATGCATTACAATCTTCAGCACTTACTTTATCTTCTTTTACCCAGTTACTACAATGCCATCAACATATGCTTGATGAAGGGCAGGGCATCCCATTACACTGCTTGCTGCAAAATGGGAAGATGCCACCACCACTGCCCTGCTGCCACTGCTGCCCCCCTTACCTGAATTGCACAACAGTGCCCACAAAGTGGGCTGGATAGAAAGATCCCGCTTCTTGCCATTCCACCACCCAAGGCAGCTGCCTCAGCCCGCCTAATGGGCTGGCCGGCCCTGTGCTTCATAGTTGGTTGTGGCAAGAGATCTATGCACACCTTCCTGTGACCATAGTTGTAGCTGCTGGTGCTGCATTTGAGGATCTGTGGGTTGGGGTAATAATCCAGCACTGGCAGGAGGAGAGGGATCCAATGGAATCTCTCTGGCGGCACACATTCAAAATGTGCACTAAAGGTAAAGGGACCCCTGACCATTAGGTCCAGTCGTGACCGACTCTGGGGTTGCAACGCTCATCTCGCTTTATTGGCCGAGGGAGCCGGTGTACAGCTTCTGGGTCATGTGGCCAGCATGACTAAGCCGCTTCTGGCAAACCAGAACAGCGCACGGAAATGCCGTTTACCTTCCCGCCAGAGTGGTAGCTATTTATCTACTTGCACTTTGACGTGCTTTCAAACTGCTAGGTTGGCAGGAGCAGGGACCGAGCAACGGGAGCTCACCCCGTCGCGGGGATTCGAACCGCCGACCTTCTGATCGGCAAGTCCTAGGCTCTGTGGTTTAACCCACAGCGCCACCCGTATCCCGAAAATGTGCACTACTTAACACTAAATATAATTATTTATTCTTTTGTCACCATAATGAAATTATGTAAAAGTTTGTTGGGTCGTATATCTTTGACCCACTGAGTCTGCTGCAACGGCCCTGCAATAAATTTGATTTATTGCTACTCCGACAAACTTCCAATGGCGTCCACACGCTTCCACTCCGTGTGCTGCCACTCTCCTCAGTTGCTGGATAATAGCAGAGTTCACACGCAGCATCAGATGGCTTGTCTGTGCTGACATGGTGTCCTCAATAACGCAGCTCGACACCAGTGCTTCTAATCCAAAACTCTTTATTTAGTAGCACTCAAAACAGAAAAGAAAACCTGCAGAATCTAGCTGCATGTTCACAGCTCTCTGCCTCTTAACAAAAATGAAACGACCTTGCTCACATTCTCAGACAGACTGCTCTCCAGAGAGAGCTCAGCCCCCACAGAGCACACATCAAAGGAACAAAGCACGGATCATGTGGGCAGTGCACCCAGTTGATAAGAACGCTCCTGGAGTGTTAACACCTGACAGTCCAGAACCACAACAAATTATATTTTTAACCTTCTAGTGTATGAATATAGATGAGTCGGGGGTTTGAATTCTGACTCCCTCCCCCCCATGTGTGGCGTGTAATAAGACATCTGCCACTATCCACTTGGATTGTGCCCAGACTCAGGTTTCATATTCTTCACCCTCATGGCAGTCATGTAGGGTGGGACATTTGCTGTTCCTGTTTTCCTGCGGGGAATAGAGACCTTGGTAATGTAGGGACTTGAACTGCGGCTACTCCTAAGCCTAAACAGATTTTAATAGCACCCGGGGTGGGTAACACTGAGGGTTATATTGATATCCTCACAGTTTTTTTAGATCTCCCAAGAATACCCACACCCTCTTGAGAGCCAAGTTTGAACTGATAATACAAGAGGACTCCTTTCCCTTGCCTGGAGGTGTGAACTAGGGAATCAGAAGGTTGCTGGGGTAGCAAGAAGGAGGAAGAAGAGCTGGAATCCATCTTGGGCAGGGTGGCTGAAGGCTGGCTGTGCTGCTGTGGGGTACAAACTCCTCTTGAAAGGACCATGCTGTAAGATCTGGACTCCCTCCATGCAGACTGAAGGTGTAAATAAGTTAATGAACTATATTTCTTAAAGCCACAACAGTCTCCACCACGTCTTCAGTTCTCCAAAGAAACACAGATCTTGGGTGGGTGCCTGCTGCTGCTACCGCTCAGCAGAGAAAGAGGGGCAGGAACTCGGATTAAGACATTTAAAGTGCCCCAAGGTGCTTTTGAGTTGGCTTTTGGTGACCATGGTTAAGCTCTGAATTTGCGGTAGAGATGAGGTTTTAATGTGTGGCTTATTTGCCTGCTTTTCAACTAGTTTTAAATGTTTTAATCTGTCCTGAACGTGAGGGGTGTGAAAGGGTTGGCAATTCAAATAAAGTCTTATTTCATGCTACTGGATCTGCCCAGTGGTGGAGGAAGGGGGGGCAGCGGGGGGGGCAGTCCGCCTAGGGTGCCACCTCTGAGGGGGATGACAAGAAGGCACCCCCAGGCGTGGTGGCATGAGCCGCCGCCATTGCACCACCACCATGTGTGGAGGATCCCTCTGCTGTCCGTATGGCGCACACGCGGCACCGCTGTATGTAGTGGCGCTGTGCATGTGCCACACCTAGTGGCGCTGCACATGCTCAGCTGGGTGGTTTGCCCTGCCCCTGTGGGTGGTTTGCCCCTCCCCTTGACACCCCACACTGAGTGCCAGACAGCCTTCCTTTGCCCCTGGATCTGCCCCCAGGAGCGGTATAATTTGATCGCTGTTAACTGGAGGTGCCTGGGATGGCATACAAAAAATTGGCCAGATGTGTAAGCCACAGATTGTGTCCACTGGGTAGACTGGTGGCATTATGTACAGTCCTGCAAAGGATAGCATGAGTTAGAACTGTGTACCAACAAATTCTTCACTGAAGAAAAGTGGGGTGAAAATGAAATCATTGAACCAACAAGCAGTGCTTTTCTGTTTTCTCAGTCCATGTCTGAATGTGAGATGAACAACAATACAAAATAATTTATGTACAGAAACAATGCTCCATAGGGAAGACGCCTCAACACACATGAACTCCCACTCATTCACATTCATATTTGGGGTTATGAAAATACCTGCCTTTTCCTAGCCATTTCAATCGATGCTTCAATAGATGGATGTTCACCCACTTTAGCAACTAAAATACTGTGAAAGAAATTTGGGGAAAGCTCAAGGTGGTTTCCAGCTGAGATTCAGAAAAAAATGTTGGTTTCCTGGCAACAGATTAGTATTCACATGTAACAGGGAATATAATGACTCCTGGGATGAGCAGCATTCAGTTGCAAAATAGATACTTACTTTCTCCATCTGAAGTAGATAGAAATCAATGAAATCCTGTGGATCATGCAGAGACTGATTCTCCTTATGCTTCTCTATCTCCTCCTTTGCAAATGAAAGCATTGCCTTCAGGCAGTACAATGCCTTCTTGTGAGGCCCTGGGACACGTTTCATAAGCCATGGGAACATTTCATATAGCTAAAGGAAAGATAGAGAAAATTTGGTCACATTGTTCATGCTTTGGATTAGCGATGTTCAAGGGACGTCTCCGCTCTCAGTATTTCTCCTGCAGAGGGGAGCACAGAGAGAAAATCATGTTGACTGTTGACCTCTGTGCTCTAAAGCCACATTTCAATTGGGGATAGACCCTGTCAGCGAGTCACTGTAATTTGTTGAGAACCACAGGGTGATTCCATGATAGCTCCACGATAAACAGGTCACACCTGTCTTGTGGCATGGATTATTTCCTCCAACACTGCAAGACGAGCCCATGAAAGTGCATCATGGTGGCTAACAGATTGGGGGTGAATCCTGACAAGACGGAAGTACTGTTTTTGGGGGACAGGGGGTTGGCTGGTGTGGAGGACTCCCTGGTCCTGAATGGGGTAATTGTACCCCTGAAGGACCAGGTGTGCATTTTGGACTCACAGCTGTCCATGGAAGTGCAGGTCAATTCTGTGTCCAGGGCAGCTGTCTACCAGCTCCATCTGGTACGCAGGCTGAGACCCTACCTGCCCTACCGGAGTGTCTCGCAAGAGTGGTGCATGGACGACTGCAATGCATTCTACATGGGGTTACCTTTGAAGGTGACTCGAAACTGCAATTAATCCAGAATGCGGCAGCTAGACTGGTGACTGGGAGTGGCCACCGGGACCATATAACACTGGTCTTGAAAGATCTGCATTGGCTCCCAGTACGTTTCCAACCACAATTCAAAGTGTTGGTGCTGACCTTGAAAGCCCTAAACAGCCTCAGTCCTGAGCGTCTCCACCCCCATTGTTCAGCCCGGACACTGAGATCCAGCACTGAGGGCCTTCTGGCAGTTCCCTCACTGCGAGAAGTGAGGTTACAGGGAACCAGGTAGAAGGCCTTCTCAGTAGTGGCGCCTGCCCTGTGGAACACCCTCCCATCAGATGTCAAAGGAAATAAGCAACTATCCTACTTTTAAAGGACATCTGAAGGCAGCCCTGTTTAGGGAAGTTTTTAATGTTTAATGCTGTAAAGTGTTTTTAATATTTGATTGGGAGCTGCCCAGAGTGGCTGGGGAAACCCAGCCAGATGGGCAGGGTATAAATAATAAATTATTATCATGAGGGAGGAATTGAGACCAGCTTTCAGCACTTCCGTTGGGATTCCATCCTGTCCTGGGGTTGTATCACATGCTTGAGAGTTGAAGGTGTTATTCAGCTTGTCAAGGGATGGAGGGACATTCAGCACTTCAAAGAGAGGCAAAGACTGGATTCTGTCAATGTGTTTGAGACCATGTTTTCCCATAGCACAATTCATGATAATGATCTGCCCATCACTTCATCTGCTTGCTGCTGTGTCTCCAGACAAGGTTTTCAGTGGTGCAGTTTTCCTGGCTGTTGGTCCAAAGGCTGTCTTCATGCCTTCATACATTTTTCACTGTCAGCAGTGAGTTGAATGTTTGATATAGCTTTAGCGAGTAGTCATTGACACATCATCTGATCCTTGCCTTTCTCAGTGCAGGAAACATAGTCATAGAATCATAGAATCATAGAGTTGGAAGAGACCACAAGGGCCATCGAGTCCAACCCCCTGCCAAGCAGGAAACACCATCAGAGCACTCCTGACATATGGTTGTCAAGCCTCTGCTTAAAGACCTCCAAAGTAGGAGACTCCACCACACTCCTTGGCAGCAAATTCCACTGTCGAACAGCTCTTACTGTCAGGAAGTTCTTCCTAATGTTTAGGTGGAATCTTCTTTCTTGTAGTTTGGGTCCATTGCTCCGTGTCCACTTCTCTGGAGCAGCAGAAAACGACCTTTCTCCCTCCTCTATGTGACATCCTTTTATATATTTGAACATGGCTATCATATCACCCTTTAACCTCCTCTTCTCCAGGCTAAACATGCCCAGCTCCCTTAGCCGTTCCTCATAAGGAATCGTTTCCAGGCCTTTGACCATTTTGGTTGCCCTCCTCTGGACACGTTCCAGTTTGTCAGTGTCCTTCTTGAATTGTGGTGCCCAGAACTGGACACAGTACTCCAGGTGAGGTCTGACCAGAGCAGAATACAGTGGCACTATTACTTCCCTTGATCTAGATGCTATACTCCTATTGATGCAGCCCAGAATTGCATTGGCTTTTTTAGCTGCCGCGTCACATCTTCTCATAAGGCACAAATTTGTAGTTCACAAATGTGAACCTCACCCTTTTCAACAATAGTAAGCTCCCTCTCCTGACAGCCTGCTCTAGTTCTTCATAGAACATGTCCTTGCTCTGTATGTCAGAGCACATAGTGGGACTGCAGATGCTTAAGATGCTCTAATAACATTCAAACCTGCAATTTGCAACTTTGCAAAATTGCATACAAATGTGTGCATTAGGAGAAATTAGCACCAAAATGCTGACGAAATTTCATGAGAATTTTTTAAAAAAATATATCAGAAATTAATGTAGAAATGTGGAGAACCAATTTTAAGACAGGAAAAATGAGAAACTAAGAGAAACTGAAATTGTCAGGTCCACCCATCCCCCTCAGGTCAAAAGGGTTTAGCTGAGGTCATACAGAAGGGGGCTGCTTTCCTTAGCAGTGCAGGGAATGCTTGAGTTGCAGACCTCTGTTTCATTTTTAAAAAAATCCAGCAAAGGAGCCACACCATAGGCGCCATAATGACTGACACTGCTAAGTTGCAGCTCCCCTGCTTGCAATACAAATTGGGAGATTGATTTGTCCCTCCCCCTTGGGAAAATCAATGCACCTCTGTTGGGTTTAGAGTTGAACTCTTCAACAGTTATGGTAGCACTATTCAAACATGGGCATTTATGGCTCTCCTGAAACTTACTAGTGATGCTCCCAAAATTTAGGTAAAGGTAAAGGGACCCCTGACCATTAGGTCCAGTCGTGGCCGACTCTAGGGGTGTGGCTTTATTGGCTGAGGGAGCCAGTGTACAGCTTCCAGGTCACATGGCCGGAAATTTAGAGATGCATGAATTCCAAAATTTAGAGATGCATAAATATTTACGGCACAAAGGTTCAAATACTGCCATTGTATATTCCAGGCAGACAACCTTCACACCCTCAGCAAAATGTAGCCATGTGGAGTTTATGGATCTAGCCAGCCAGCCATGCTGTCCTTGCATTTCCAAATTATATCACCAACATGTCCTGGTCTGTGGTCTGTGTATGCTCAGTGCTCATTTGGATGTTTGGCAAGTCAATGTGCCATAGTAGGTCCCTGCCCCCAATAATATTTGTCTTTCTTAAAACTTGAAGATAGCCCGGGATCTTAAATTGGTCCAAAATATGGCTGCCAAGACATATGCTCATCAATCAAGTCCTATAAGCCTTGATATACAGTGAGCAAAGAATAGAAACATTTATTTTTCCATAATGACAATAAAATTGTAGAATTCTCTTCTTGAGAAGATTATTTTGTTCACTGCTGTTTACTTAAGGTGGGCTCTAGACAACTTGTTCTGAAAGGTTATTGTTCCATTTTTATCCAATTTTTTCTCCAAAGAGTCCCTTGTGGTTGGACATAGTCTCCTTATTCTTTCTTTCAATTTTTATAATAATCTTGAGAAATTATTTATGCTATGAGATCGTAAATAGCCCTTATCTCAGATTCGATTTAAACCTGAACTCAGTTTTCCAACGCTCTAACTTCTATCGTAATTGATTCCAGGGATTTAAGGCACTTGGGAGACCTGTCAGGCTCAGTAGGAATGAAAATGACAACTCACAAAATGAGCAAAGCTACACAGATATTTTAGGAGAAAATCCATGGCTTCCATCAGCTTCTGGAACCTTTTATCTTCAAGAGCAAACAGGTGCCCAAAAGCCACAGCACATATCACGTTGGAGGCTGAATTAGTGATGGGCACGGAGGGGTCAAGTGGTTGACCTGCAAAATAAAGTTATACTAATGTGAGTTCAGCCACTCCTGTTCATACGGAGAATGGTATTTTATGGTGGACAAGAGAAACTGCAGGGATCTCCAGCAATTTGTTTATTAACATCAATTAATTAATTGATTGGTTGGTTTATATACCACCCTTCATCACAAGATTCTAGGGTGTTTCACAGAGTAAAAATACAAGATAAAAACACAGGTAAATAGTTAAAACAAAATAACAAAACATTCCATAAGCACATTTAAAAGGCTGTAGAATATTAATCAGCCAAACACCTGTTTGAAGAGGAACATTTTTTCTTGGCACTTAAAGATATATAATGATAGCATTCCATTTAAGGCTCATTAGGAATCAAACAAAACATATCACATTCCTTTCCAAAATGTACAGAGGTTATACACAAAGGTTTCTTCAGACATATGCCAACCCAGCACCATCACCTATCATCACATACCCTTTGAACGTGCAAAGACCTCCACGAGCTGATGGGCTTCCTCTTCTATTTGGTGCTCCATGCCTTTCCTCCCCAGTCCTAGCTTCCGCATAGTAACAATACCAAACCGTCTTTGTTGCCTCCAGGTGTGACCATTTGATAATATAATGCCTATGAAAAACCAGTGACAATAGTGGAAGAAGGGAGAACTTTAGATAATCCCGAGGAAGTTAAAAAGTGCTTTATAAAATATTGTAGTTACAGATAGGTAGCCGTGTTGGTCTGCCATAGTCAAAATAAAAAAATTCCTGCCAGTAGCACCTTAAAGACCAACTAAGTTAGTTCTTGGTATGAGCTTTCGTGTGCATGCACACGAAAGCTCATACCAAGAACTAACTTAGTTGGACTTTAAGGTGCTACTGGCAGGAATTTTTTTATTTTTAAAATATTGTAATAAGCTATATAAAGCAGGAACTGAGACAGAGGATGAAATAAAAGAGTATTTATGTGGAAAAGACATACCTAAAATTAAGAAAGAAAAGATTCAAGACCTAAACTCTCCAATAACCATGACAGAGCTACATCAAGCAATAATTAAGATGAAATTGGGAAAATCCCCAGGCCTGGATGGAATCACCATTATCACCTATGAAGATACTTTTAAATAGAATACTAGAAGACGGGAAGATTCCCAATACCTGGAAGCAGGCTCATATAGTAGTAATCCCAAAACAAGGACGAAATAAGGAGTTCATAACCAATTATAGACTAATATCATTACTTAATAATGACTACAAGATTTATGCACAAATATTGGCAACAAGATTAAAAACAGTTTTGCAGGACTGTATAAACAAAGAGCAGGCAGGGTTTTTGCCGGGCAGGAAAATGAGTGATAATATAAGAACAGTGATTGATATGATCGAGTATTTAGACATGAAACCGAATAAGAAGGTAGCCTTTGTATTTGTGGATGCGGAAAAGGCATTTGATAAAGTTTCATGGAAATTGCTAAAAATAATATTAGACCAGATGGACATGGGAGACCAAATTACAAGAGGCTTAAAAGCAATCTATGAACAACAAGAAGCAAATATAATAATAATAATGACATGACTGATTATTTTAAAATACAGAAGGGCACCAGACAAAGGTGCCCGCTCTCACCATTATTATTCATTTTGGTTTTGGAAATACTAAATCAAGAAATCAGACTAGACCAAGAAATAAATGGAATATCCTTAGGGGAGAAAACATATAAAATAAGGGCATTTGCTGATGATTTAGTGTTAATGGTGGAAAGCCCAAAGGAAAGCATAGCAAAGGCTCTAGAAAAAATTGAAAACTTCGGAAAGGTTTCAGGCTTTGCTTTGAATAAAGAAAAAATGAAACTAATGGTAAAAAACATGGGAGACCAAGAGAAAAGGGAACTGGTAGAAAAAATTGGATTACAAATTTGTAAAAATGTGAAATATTTAGGAATTCAAATAACAATGAAAAATATAAATTTGTTTAAAGATAATTATAAAAATTTTGGGAAGAAATAAAAAGAGAAATGGAAATTTGGACAAGATTGAACTTAACACTCTGGGGTAGAATTTCGGCTATTAAAATGAATATCTTACCAAAATTCCTGTTCCTTTTTCAAATGATCCCCATAATAGGTAAAGATGATTGTTTTAAAAAATGGAAAACGGATCTAACAAAATTTATAAGGCAAGGCAAAAATCCACGGATCAAACATAAATTATTAACTGACATAAAAGAATGGGGTGGCTTTGGACTCAAAGACCTGAGAATATACTACAATGCGGCAGGCTTTAGTTGGATCAGAGACTGGATTACATTAGATAATAATGACATTTTAGACTTGGAGGGATGGAACAACAGATACGGTTGGCATGCCTATCTAATTTACAACAAAGTGGCGGTGCTTAAAGACTTTCTAAGGTCATGTAATTAGAAATTTGTTATATAAGGTCTGGGTGAGACATAGAATGTTGTTAGAACTGAAAACCACATGGTGGGTTTCACTGTTAGAAGTAATATCTGTTAAAAAGAAAAATACGATAGGAAGATTGGCGACATACCAGCAGCTCCTAAAGGAGGAACAGGGCCAATTAAAATTAAGACCATACGAAGAGGTGACCCAATACTGCACCACGTGGTTACAATATCATCAAATTGCTCAAATATTTAACCAGGATAAAGCAATAGGATTTGAAAAAGAAGAATCAAAATTACAAAAAGTATTATTACAAAACTCGAAAAAGAGTATATCCAAAATGTATAATTTATTATTAGAATGGGAGTTAAAGGATGAAGTAAAAAAAGTTATGACTAAATGGGCATGCGATATAGGTTATGCAATTCAGCTGGACCAATGGGAGAAATTATGGAAATGTGATATTAAATTTACGGCATCTTACACAATCAGAGAAAATTTGATGAAAATGGTGTACCAATGCTACTTAACTCCGGTAAAATTGGCTAAAATTTACAAATTAAAATCAAATACCTGTTGGAGATGCAAAAAAGAAATAGGAACAATGTTTCACATGTGGTGGGAATGCCGACCTATTAAACAATTTTGGAATGAAACATATGAAGAAATCTAAAATATATTTTAGTAAAAAACCGGAGGCATTCCTTTTAGGTATAATCACAAATGATATTCCTGACAATCAAAGGAAAGTATTCCTTTATGCAACAACAGCTGCCAGGATGCTTATAGCAAAAAACTGGAAAGGGAGAAAAATTCCATCAATGAAAGAATGGCAAATTAAATTTTGTGAATATATAAATCTGACAAGACTCACAGCATTTATAAGGGGACAATCAGACCAGAAATTATTAAAAGAATGGGGATGTGCTAAAGAGTATATGGAGTAAGCATATTGGCATGTAATGAATGATGCTTTGAAGGGTTAAAGAAAAAGAAAAATTGTGTAAAAAGTATAAAGATAGAAGTAATCTACATTAGACACAGCAATTTAGAAAGAGTAAAACTTTTGAGGTCTTAGAACAAAGGCAGGAAGTCAATATGTGTATATGTATGTAATGACTAGATTAGAATGAAGATATGGTTTTATTTGTAGATGTGTGCTTTTTTCTTTTTCCCCTTTTTTCCTTTTGTGTTCTGTTTTTCTTTCTTGTTTGTATAGTTTCATTTTGGATTCAAGGTTTGTAATTTTTGTTGTAATTTGCATTGAAAATGAATTTTATTTTTAAAAAAGAAAAAGAAAAAAAGAAAAACCAGTGACAAATTATTGCTCTCAGAAATTAGTGTTAGAAATTAAGTTCCTAGCCCAGAACTGAAGTTCATGCCTTTGCATGTAAGATCTGCTTAGTCTCTGTAATACAAAGAATTACTAGTTGATTCTGACTCAATTTAATGCATGAGTATCTCTACAATATAGGCCAGCATTGCTTACTTTACACAATTCCCACCAGAATGTCACTTTCCGTTGCCTTTCATCATTTAGAAGTTCATCATTGGTTCACCCCCAAGTTTTAGCTGTCTCAATTTGTGTGCTAGTCTGATTGTTTCAGAAGTTCCTCCACTTTGCAGTACCAGCAAAAAGTGAGATCTCTGGACGTCTCTATCAATTTTGACTCTTGTGGGGAAAACTGGTACCTAATATGCTGGTAATTTCTGCAACAAAGACTGAACTTGCAAGTACAGTATTTTTCGCTCTATAGGACGCACTTTCCCCCCTCCAAAAATGAAGGGGAAATGTGTGTGCATCCTATGGAGCAGATGGAGAGCAAGATGGTGAGCGCCGACCCCTCTCTCTCTCCACACTTCAGGGATAGCCGCCTGAAGCCTTTGGAGCACAGCAGGAACTTGCGCTGCGCTCCAAAGGCTTCGGGTTCCTTTTGCTGAAGCCAGGAGAGGTAGCTATTCCTCAAGCCTTTGGAGCGCAGCAGGAACTCGCGCTATGCTCCAAAGGCTTCGCAACCTTGCCGCCGCTCCCGGACCTGTTCTGGGGGTTGGGGTCGGGGGAAGCTCGGGCTTCCCCCGCCCCAGCCCCACGGCTAAAAACGAAGCCGCGCGCAGCTTCTCCTAGCTGGAGAGGAAGCCAAGACAGCCAGTGGGATGGATCCTGCTCGCTGTCTTGGCTTCTTTGCTCTTTGGGGCTGGGGGAAAAAATAATTCCCCCCCTTTATTCCCCCCCTAAAAACTAGGTGACGCTATGGTTCGGTGCGCCCTATGGAGTGAAAAATACTGTATCACATGAGCTTTCTCACAACTTTAAACCCCAGCAGACACCCCCCACAGTTTTTAAGGATATAATTTAACTGATGTGTAATGTTGACAAGTTTCCATCTTTCCCTGGAAGGAAAAAAATTCACTTCTCATTTGGGAGATGAATGGATGCCAAGTGTTGCAGAAGGATAAAGGAGTTCTCTTGCTCCTAGTCACCCTGACCTGACAGGTTAGTTTCTTGGCCAAAGCAACAGACCACACCTAAGCATACCATGAGTCTATTGACAGCCCTGTTGTATAGCGCCAACATTCAGACTTTTCTAAGTAAACATTTACCAGCAAATATGTCAGCATCTCCCAATGAGATAAATTTGATTTGATTCACCTATTATTCCTAGCATGGCTATCAAAGGAGTTGGATGTGATAATCAAATAGAAATCTGATTGTCTCAGAAGTTCCTGCACTAATGTGTCAGTGAAAAGCGAGATCTCTGGAAAGCACTTCAAAATTTGACTTTTGTAGGGAAAACTGGCATCTGATACACTGGTAATTGTGGGCCCAGCCAGAGTGCCACCCACTTCTGGGTCAATGTCTACATGTAATATATGATTAATAACTCAGACAAACAACAATCTGGATTAAAAATGCCCATAACTGTTTTGATTACAGATGTAACTTTTTTGATTACAGATGTAATCTGTGATCCATGCCTCTCCAAGACGTTGATCATCCTAAGGCCACTGCTGGAAGCCCTATGACTTATCTCCCCCATGCTTGGCTTCAGGACAGAGACATCCACCAAGACCACTTTAACAGGGTACGCTGAAAATGGTGCAGGATCACTACTGGGTGATGCACCCCACACTTGAAGACCAGGATTCCACCCAATACCTTAACTGTTGCTATGGGGAAGGCAGAACCTCTACACCAGCCAATTTGTTTACAGGGAAATTCCTTCCCAGCCCTTAATATGGCATTTGCAACCATTTGCAACCGTAGTAAGGTCAGGAGATATACGGGAAGCAAAATAAGGTTAAACAGTGAATGAAGGGAATAGAACATTGTTAAAGCAGCAACCTGAAAAGCAGAAAACATTTTAAAACCCCAAAATGACCTGAATAATAAGAAAGGTTAATGACAAGGGAGGAGGGGGGAGTTTTGCTCCTTGTCTGACTGTGCTGAGGCAGGATGGCGCTGCCAGCTTTTCTGCCTCGCTAGAAGTGAGGCCACAGCCAATGCCATTCCAGCCAGCAAGGCGCATCACCCCAAAAGAGCCCACTAACTGGCCAATTTGAAGTGCAGCAGCTGGTGGGAACTTGAGCCAGCTGCTCAAGGAGGCCAGTGAGAATTCCCCCAACAGCCGCCTGGCCATGTGCACTCCATCCTCACTGCCCAGGGATGGCAACCGAGTGAGAGAGGGCACAACAGCCGCCCACCTGAAGGGAGAGCTAAGTGTCAGGGATGCATATGGTTGCTCACGAGTAAACAGCCAGGACTCCAACCTGCCTTTTTACAGGTTTTATTAGCTGCAAACTATATACAGTGGCGCTGGTGACACGGGTGGCGCTGTGGGTTAAACCACAGAGCCTAGGACTTGCTGATCAGAAGGTCGGTGGTTCGAATCCCCGTGACGGGGTGAGCTCCCATTACTTGGTCCCTGCTCCTGCCAACCTAGCAGTTCAAAAGCACGTCAAAGTGCAAGTAGATAAATAAGTAGCGCTCCGGCAGGAAAGTAAACGGCGTTTCTGTGCGCTACTCTGGTTCGCCAGAAGCGGCTTAGTCATGCTGGCCACATGACCCGGAAGCTGCACGCCGGCTCCCTCGGCCAATAAAGCGAGATGAGCGCCGCAACCCCAGAGTCGGTCACGACTGGACCTAATTGTCAGGGGTCCCTTTACCTTTATATACAGTGCAGAAGCCCAAAGTTCATGTCTGCCTCAGTCACTAGCAGATTCCGAGAGTGGGTTCTTTCTGTCCCCTCCCCAGCTTAAGAACCTCGACACCCCCAGTCTCCTCCTCCTTTCCTTGCGTTTGACTCCCTTGCGAAAAGTAGGTGATGGAAGCTGCATGTCTGTTTCCCTATCAACCTGCCTGGCAGTGGTGCTAGGGCTCGCAGTGACCTCTGTGAGCCTTTGCCTCACTTCCCCCTCCTTTCCTCCTCCGTTTCGCCGGAGGCTTTGCTCTCACCAGTCTCTGACGAGGTGTTACTACTCAGCAAAGTAGGAGGCTCCCTGTACGTTTCTGCCTTCCTCCCCGCTTTCCATGGCAGTCCCCTGACACTAAGCAACAAATTTCTGCAGTGAACACTGAACTTGAAGGTATCACTTGAGCTTTCATAGAATGTTAAACACCAGCAGTAAACTTCAGTCGAAAATCCATTTCAGCTAAGATTTCCACACTGTTTTTAAGGATATAATTTCACTGGTGTGTGATGTCAATAAGTTATTTTTCTACTGGCGCCACCAGACTGGTGTTTTATTGAAGGTGTGTATTCTGCAACATATTCTGGACACAGCAAAAGCCAGTTGGGCAGTTCTCTCATCCTGGCAAAGGGACTGAGAGTGAATTGGGTGCCAAACTGGCACCAACACTGGCTCCATCTCCAAGGGCATAGAGATGCCATGTATGAACTAACCTTGCAAGTCCAACATGCTCAAAGGAGTGCTGGCTTGCTCCCCAACCTAGGAACTCTGCTCACTTACTGCAATAAAAGCTGTGTGGGATGTTAGATCAACATCTTAGCTAGCACTTAGCCAGGTGTCTTTACCTCTTATATACCTGCTACACCTTGTAACCTGTGCCTTGGCAATGCACCAGTCTGATGTAGGCATCAAAGCCTTGGGTAGAAAGAGCGAGGAATTCAAGTTCTTCATCCAGCACTGAGATCCAGGCCAGTAAATGCATTAAAATGGCAACAGGCAACAAACTTCTGCCTGCAGCTGACTCTTACCACAGTGCACTACAATTGCTACTTCCAGAGAGCACTTGCTAGAGGCACTGGGTTGTATTCAACAATGTTAGAGTAGACCCACTGAAATTAATAAACCTACATTGGTCATGCCAATGAATTTCAGTGGGTCTACTTTGAATAGAACTAGTGTTGTCTACAACCCATTTCCTATTGAGTGCAACATTAATAGAGAAGCTCTGTTGTTCTGTTTTTCCAGACAGCGCTTTAAATGTTTTCCCTGGGGAAAATACCAGTGGAAATTCTCACATTTCACTACTTACCCTTTCCTTTTCCTACAGTCATAAGGAAAGGAGTACGTGGTCGGTCTTCAAAATATTCAGAGTGGTCAACGAGTGCTTCTTCCACTGCTCGGAATCCAGACAGCACTACAAAGGGCAGATGCCCTACCCAAAGGGTGTAAATGTTTCCATATTGCTTTGCCATCTACCATTTGGGTCAAAAGAGAGGAGAAGATTGTTATAGTCAAAGAAAGAAGATACTAATTTGAACCTAAAACATGAGCTTCATCCTTCCTCCATGGGTGTAGCCAGGATTTTTGTTAGGGGGGCAGGCCTTTTGTTAGGGGAGGCAGAACCTCAGTTAGCTATGTATTTTTTATTGATTTTTATTGATTTAGGGGGGCAGTATGAGCTCCTTTGACAGTGGAACGGTCTCCCTTGGGAGGTTGGGGACTCTCATTCCTTGGAGGTTTTTAAGCAGAAGTTGGATGGTCATCTGTCATGGATGATCTAGTTGAGATTCCTGCAGAGGGTTGAAATAGATGACCCTTGGGATCCCGTCCAACTCTACAGTTCTTTGATTTTATAATCTGCCTCTCTCTAATGGATCTGGTCTGATAACTTGGAGCTAAATGGTACCTTTGGGGATACCAGAACTGAGCCCAGTGACCACTTATTGCACCGAAAGAAAGTCAAGACTGCACTCCTGGCAATTGCATTTGAATACGCTAATTCATTTCTTAATGTATGCACATTTAAATTTGACCCTTAACTTCTGAAAATGCTGACGTGGGAAAAGGAAAACGTCTGAAGAGGAACAGGCATAGGCTGGGCTAGAGCACTGATGCAGGTTTCTGACCCACAGTGGGTCACAGCAAGAAAATTGCCACCATACAAATATATGGGTAAGAAATTAAGATATGCTCCCCCAAATGCATGTTTGGGTTAGAAATTATTAGCAATTTCAGATGTTTTAAAAGTTAATACATTCATATCTGATGATGTCGTAATTTTGTATTTTTTAAAAGAGTTTCCTCTAGAAAAAAATGACTTATAAATGTATTCAATAAACAATAAAATAAAGTATGGGTTGACAAAGAGTGAATTCTTCTGGAGAGGCAATAGAAAAGTCCCTGTTCTGTTTGTCTCTTGTCTACACGTGAGCTGTAGCTCCCCTTGGCTTTACTAAAATGAGTTTACGAGCTTCTGCTTCACTGCCAAGAGAATTTGGTGCCCATTAATCAGTCAGAAGGGGAGTGCTACACAGTGTTCTAGGTCATGTTGCAACATACACTAGAGAAGAAGGAACACAAGTTCCAGAGCAGGCTTCCTCAACCTAGGCCCTCCAGATGTTTTTGGCCTACAACTCCCATGATCCCTAGCTAGCAGGACCAGTGGTCAGGGATGATGGGAATTGTAGTCTCAAAACATCTGAAGGGCCTAGGTTGAGGAAGCCTGTCCCAGAGCTTATTGTAATAAACTGTTTTATTAGCTCAGCTTCCTGTTTTGATTGGTTCAGAGAGATGCCTCCTTCGTCCAGTAGCTATAAGCAGCACACACAATAATAATATTGTTACAAATCTGGGGTAACAGACTTTGTGGGTGCAAGGGCTCTCATAACTTCTAGAGTTAGTAATTGTTCAAAATTAATAAAGGAGTAGAAATTAGTAGAAGAGAAGATGCCAGACCAGGGCCTCAACTGCAATAGAAGCTGCTAAGAATGTGAAAAGGTGCTGGAAGCAAGTCATTAACACATCAATGGCAACCATTTCCAGGGCAGGAGGTTACAGGAAATATGACAACACATGGAGTAAATCTGCCCTTTTTGAGAAAAGGGTCTGGAGAACAGACCCTCCAAGTGTCCCTATTTTCCAGGGTCATCTTGGTTTCTGATTTGATCCCAGAATGTCCTGCTTTTCCTTAAAAGGTAAAGGGACCCTGACCATTAGGTCCAGTCATGGCCGACTCTGGGGTTGCAGCAGTCATCTCGCTTTATTGGCCGAGGGAGCTGAAGAAGAAGCTTCCGGGTCATGTGGCCAGCCTGACTAAACCGCTTCTGGCGAACCAGAGCAGCACACGGAAATGCCATTTACCTTCCCGCCACAGCGGTACCTATTTATCTACTTGCACTTTGATGTGCTTTTGAACTGCTAGGTTGGCAGGAGCAGGGACTGAGCAACGGGAGCTCACCCCGTTGCGGGGATTTGAACTGCCGACCTTCTGATCGGCAAGCCCTAGGCTCAGTGGTTTAGACCAGTGTTCCCCAACCTTGGGCCTCCAGCTGTTTTTGGACTACAACTCCCATCACCCCTCGCTAGCAAGACCAGTGGTCAAGGATGATGGGAATTGTAGTCCAAAAACAGCTGGAGGCCCAAGGTTGGGGAACACTGGTTTAGACCACAGAGCCACCCGCGTCTGGTTTTCCTTAGGATGTCCCTATTTTCATTGGAGAAATGTTGGAGGGTATGGAGTTATCCAACCCTCAAGTGGTCTGAAAGCAATCCTGCATAGGGGGACTTCCGGTCTGATCGCAAGGTGGAAGCAAGCGGACTTTCCCTCGGGAGAGGGAGGCCAGCTCCTAGAAGAAAAAAGGGGGTGCTAAAAGGGTGCCTTAGCCCCCCAAAACCCCGCTGAAAGGATATTCAGGGGGTCGGGATCCCAGCGCTGCGGCTAAGCGATTCCCCCGGTCGCCAGGTATCCTCTTTTAAGAGTAGACGAGAGCGGCGGGGTAGAAGGGCTAGTAGCGGGACGCCATTGCCAGCTTCTAGGAGCGAAGCCCCGAGCCTGCCCACTGGAGCGATCGGCTTTCCAAATTAAAAGGAATCGATTGGGGAATTTTGGAAATGACTAAATCTTGTTGATTTGGACCTAATTCGATGCAGACAAAGGGTAAACAGGAGGTCAACTTTGTCTGAAATGCGAAGTGCACACTCGGACTATTATCAGTGCGGAGCATAACTGTAAGTAAAAAACAAATGGAGGCTGTTTGGCAAGTGGAACTATCTCATTTTTTTGCTTTTAATCTTAGATATTTTAAATGGATTTACTTGAAGAATAAGACAGTGGGGGGGGGGGAGAAGATTGAGGAGATAGAAGAAATAATTTCCTTCTTTTATGTTGTGGAGGTTTAAGATGTCGAGAAAGGATCTTGAGAGCGGACTATTTTACTTTCGATTTTCAATGAACTGGGAAGCTCCTATTTTTAGTTGTTTTTTTCTATCCTTATTTTTGTAGCACCGTCTAATAAGAAGATAAGACCTACTTTTTATGTGTTTGGCTGTGAGAGTGAACTTTGATATATTTGGGACGTTTAATTGGACTTGCCGCTAAAGCTTTAATGGTGGGTGAAAACCTGCCCCTCACCACTCTCTTTGTTTAAGAGGAAGAAAAGAAATGCCATTTTAACTGATTTTTGGATATATGGGCAGATTGGATTTGTGCTTTTTCCTCCCTATCTATTCTTCCCTCCTGGAACTTGGACTGGTTGTACTTTATTTTTTTTGGTGGTTCTCTGTTTTTGTTCCGATTTTTTGTTTGGAAGAATCTTTGTTTGTTCTCCTTGGGTTCCTGTTTTTTTTTGGATTTAAAGGATTTAAAGGATTTTAAAACAGAAACTGGTGTGTTTGTTGGCTGAGTGGTTTGGAATCATAAACATAATATTGGATTTGGCCATCCAAGTGGCGAGAAGAAGTGAAAATATTAATTGATTTGGATGTTTACCTTCAATTTTTATTTCCTTGGTTAAAGAACTGTTAATAACTATTGAGCGCCATCTAGTGGATTACCATATAAATACAACCTCCACAGAACTGAATTTGGATTAAAATTATATATTGCCCCCTGGTGGACAATATAGATGAATATAGATGGAAATTACATAATTATTTTTAAAGACTTCGGTTATTGAAAAAAACGGAACCAATATCAACAGCTGATGCAAGCTTTGAGGAAGAAGAAAATTGAATTCAGATGGGAATTCCCAGAAGTAGTATTATTTGCCTACGAAGGAAAAAGACATAGGCTAACAAGATTTGATGAAATGGACAAATTCCTGAGAAGATATAAAGAACTGGGAGGAGAAGATGAAGAGGCAGCACTAGCAGAGGCAGGAGCTGGAGGAGGAGGCCCACAAGAATCTGAGGAGGAGGGAGAAGAAAGGGAGGAAGAAGAGGAGAAATAAGATTTAAAGACTATTATTATAAATTAATCAGAAATTAATATGGCGTTGAAATTATGGACCTGGAATGTGAATGAGATGAATGAGAAAAAAAGAGAAATAAAATTCAACAATAGTTGAAAAAACAAAACTTAGACATTATTTGTTTACAAGAGACACATGTGATGAGAAAACATAGAAAAGTTTTAATAAATAAAAAACTAGGAAATGAATTTATTTCATCAGATAAAATCAAAAAGAGAGGAGTGGTATTATATATTAAAAACAAATTAGAAGCACAGCAAATCTTTAAAGATGAGGAGGGTAGAATTGTGGCAGTACAAGTTAAGTGGCAAGGTGAAAAAAAAATTGTCGGAGTATATGCACCAAATGGAAACAAAATGGACTTTTTAAAAGATTTAGAGGAAAAACCATTTGAATATCTGGATCAAAAGATTATAATAATGGGTGATATGAATGCAGTTGTGCCAATGGAGATGGACAGATTAAGAGCAACAGGTAAATCTAAAGAAGGAAAATTACCAAAGACATTCTTTTCAATGGTAGAGAACTGCAATTTAATAGACATTTGAAGACTGAAACACCCATTAGAAAAACAATTCACTTATGAGTCAGAGGCAAATCAATGAATGTCAAGAATTGATCAGATATGGATAACTAATGAGCTTACTACAAGAATTATAAAGATTGAAATTCAACCTAAGGTACTTTCAGATCATAATCCAATAAAATGTATTTTAAAAGGATATGAGGAAAAATCGTTCCGGTGGAGACTAAATGAAAACCTTTTTGATGATCAAAAAGTTGCAGAAGAGGCACAAAAGTGTTTAAAGGACTATTTTCTAAATAATATGAATCAAGGAACAAAAATAAGCAGAGTTTGGGACGCTAGTAAAGCGGTAATGAGAGGTTTCTTTATTCAACAGAATTCAATCAAAAATAAACTTAGAGAAAAAGGGAAAAAAGAAATCTCAAAACAAATAATGGAGAACGAGAAGAAATTGGTTAGTAGACCTGAAGATAAAAAGCTCAAATTGAACATCAAAGCATTACAAGCACAATTCTCAATGATAATAAACAGAGAAGTAGAATGGAATATTAAAAGAATGAGACAAAGGAACTTTGAATTTGCAAACAAATCGGGAAAATTGCTAGCTTGGTAGATAAAAAAAAAGGAAAGAGCAAAACACCATACATAAAATAATCGTGGAAGATAGACAGATTGATGATCCGAAAGGGATAAGAAAAGGATTTGTGGACTTCTATAGACAACTATACAAGAGAAAAGAAAAAGGGAATATCAAAAAAATAGAAGAATATCTAAAAGAGAAAGGGGTGCAGAAAATTCCGACAAAGGAAAAATGTAAATTAAATGAGATGATAGAATTAGAGGAAATAAGAACTGCAATTAAAGAATTAAAAAGTGGAAAGACACCAGGACTGGATGGATTCAGTGCAATATATTATAAAGAAATGAAGGACATCCACTTGTACCTTTAAAAGAAGTTATGAATAATATCTTAACAAAGAAAGAAATACCAGAAACTTGGAAAGAAGCGTATCTCGAAGAAAATGTGTGTGCAATGGTGGAGATGGCTGGCGCGGCTGCGTTTGAGCAGCAAGCCACGCCCCTGCTGAGCTTCCCTATTGGGTGCCCAACTGGGGAGGGGCGTGGCGCCAGCCCTGGAGTTGAAACAGCGGGCGGATTTAGGCCGATTTCACTTTTGAACAATGATTATAAGCTATTTGCAAATATATTAGTAAACAGGTTGAAAAAGGTTTTGAAGACGCTATTACATAAAGATCAGGCAGGTTTTCTTCCAGGCAGACAAATGAAAGATAATATCAGGAACATAATTAATGTTATGGAATATTTGACTGCCAGGAATGATAAACAAGCTATGCTAATAATAATAATAATAATAATAATAATAATAATAATAATTTATTTGTACCCCGCCCATCTGGCTGGGTTTCCCCAGCCACTCTGGGCGGCTTCCACAGAAACCAAAAAAACACTAAAATATCATACATTAAAAACTTCCCTGAACAGGGCTGCCTTAAGATGTCTTCTGAATGTCAGGTAGTTGTTTATCGTTTTGACATCTGATGAGAGGGCGTTCCACAGGGCGGGCGCCACTACTGAAAAGGCCCTCTGCCTGGTTCCCTGTAGCTTTGCTTCTCGCAATGAGGGAACCGCCAGAAGGCCCTCTGCGCTGTACCTCATCGTCTGGGCAGAATGATGGGGGTGGAGACGCTCCTTCAGGTATACTGGGCCGAGGCCGTTTAGGGCTTTAAAGGTCAACACCAGCACTTTGAATTGTGCTTGGAAACGTACTGGGAGCCAATGTAGGTCTTTCAAGACCGGTGTTATGTGGTCTCGGCGGCCACCCCCAGTCACCAGTCTAGCTGCCGCATTCTGGATTAGCTGTAGTTTCCGAGTCACCTTCAAAGGTAGCCCCACGTAGAGCGCATTGCAGTAGTCCAAGCGGGAGATAACTAGAGCATGCACCACTCTGGCGAGACAGTCCGCGGGCAGGTAGGGTCTCAGCCTGCGTACCAGGTGGAGTTGGTAGACAGCTGTCCTGGATACAAAATTGACCTGCGCCTCCATGGACAGCTGTGAGTCCAAAATGACTCCCAGGCTACGCACCTGGTCCTTCAGGGTGTTGGTGTGGACGCAGAGAAAGCCTTTGATAATATTTCTTGGGATTTTATGTTAAATTTTTTTGAAATGATGGAGATGGGACAAATGTTCTTAAATGGTATTAAGGCAATATATATGGATCAAAAAGCTAAATTAATAGTTAATAATGTGATGATGGAAAACATAAAAATAACTAAGGGTACAAGACAAGCTACTAGCATGAGTTTGATCAAACTGCGGGAGGCAGTGGAGGACAGAAGTGCCTGGCGTGCTCTGGTCCATGGGGTCACGAAGAGTCGAACACGACTAAACGACTAAACAACAACAACAAGACAAGGCTGTCCTTTATCACCATTGTTATTTATTGTGGTCCTGGAAGTTTTCTTAAGGGCTATCAGAAGTAATGATCAGATAAAAGGGGTAATGGTGGGTGTGAAATAATATAAGGTTAAAGCTTTTGCGGATGATGTAGTATTACCTTTGAAAGACCCCATGAATACAGTAACAGAAGTGCTGAAAGAAATTGATCAGTTCGGCCAGCTGGCAGGATTTATTTTGAACAAGAAAAAAAACAAAGCAATTATCAAAAATATGGATCAGGAGGCAATCAATAGATTACAGCAACAAACAGATATAGAAGTGGTCAAGAAAGTTAAAAATCTTGGAGTATGGTTAACCCCCAGGAGTATTTATTTATATCAGAATAATTATGTTCCAACTTGGAATAAGATTAAAAGGGACCTAGAGGTGTGGGGGAGAATGAAATTGTCATTTTGGGGAAGAATTGCAACGATCAAAATGAATGTGCTACTGAAGATGTTATTTTTATTTCAAACGGTTCCAGTAATCAAAGGGGCAGCAATTTTTAAAAATTGGCAAAGAGAAATTTCAAGGTATATCTGGCAGGGTAAGAAGCCGAGGATAAAATTTAAGATATTGACAGATGCGAAAGCAAGAGGAGGCTTCGCCCTGCCAGACTTGAAATTGCATCTTGCCTCTGTTGGTTGAAGGAATGGATGAAATTAGAAGATACCTTTGTTAGATTTGGAAGGTTTTGATAATAGATTCGGGTGGCATGCGTATTTGTGGTATGTCAAGAAACGTGTACATAAAGGATTCAAAAACCACATCATAAGAAGGTCTCTGATTGAAGTGTGGGAAAGATATAAAAACTTGTTGGAACAAAAAACTCCATATTGGTTATCGCCGCTAGAGGCGATGAGTGTGAAGAGAGTCAATATGACTGGGGGATGGGTGACATATGAGAAGCTAATAAGTAAAAGAGAAGGTAAATGGAAAATGAGACTATTTGAAGAAATTAAGGAATATGTTAATGATTGGTTGCACTTTTTTCAAATTAAGGAAATGTTTAAAAAAGATCTGAATCAAAGGGGTTTTGCTGATAAAGAATCAAAATTTCAGACAGAAATATTGAATAATGATTTTAAAACTTTAGCTAAAATGTATAAGATATTGTTGGAATGGTGCACAAAGGATGAAGAGGTAAAATCAGTTATGATTGATTGGGCCAAAGATCTAGGACATAATATACAAATGGAGGACTGGGAAAAATTATGGAAAAAAGGTTTAAGATTTACTGCATGTACAACTATAAAAGAAAATGTGATGAAAATGATGTATCGATGGTACGTAACACCGGTAAAACTAGCAAAAATGTATAAGTCAAGTAATAAATGTTGGAAATGTAAAGAAAAAGAAGGTACATTTTATCATATGTGGTGGGAATGCAAGAAAGTAAAAAGCTTTTGGGAAATGGTTTATAATGAATTGAAGAAAATGTTGAAATATACATTTAGAATCATAGAATCATAGAGTTGGAAGAGACCACAAGGGCCATCGAGTCCAACCCCCTGCCAAGCAAGAAACACCATCAGAGAACTCCTGACATATGGTTGTCAAGCCTCTGCTTAAAGACCTCCAAAGAAGGAGACTCCACCACACTCCTTGGCAGCAAATTCCACTGTCTAACAGCTCTTACTGTCAGGAAGTTCTTCCTAATGTTTAGGTGGAATCTTCTTTCTTGTAGTTTGGATCCATTGCTCCGTGTCCACTTCTCTGGAGCAGCAGAAAACAACCTTTCACCCTCCTCTATGTGGCATCCTTTTATATATTTGAACATGGCTATCATATCACCCCATAACCTACTCTTCTCCAGGCTAAACATGCCCAGCTCCCTTAGCCATTCCTCATAAGGCATCGTTTCCAGGCCTTTGACCATTTTGGTCGCCCTCCTCTGGACACGTTCCAGTTTGTCAGTGTCCTCCTTGAATTGTGGTGCCCTGAACTGGACACAGTACTCCAGCTGAGGTCTGACCAGAGCAGAATACAGTGGCACTATTACTTCCCTTGATCTAGATGCTATACTCCTATTGATGCAGCCCAGAATTGCATTGGCTTTGTTAAGAAACCAGAAGCATTTTTATTAGGCATTACAGGTAATGAGATAAATAAGAAAGAAAAGAAGTTATTTCTATATGCAGTGACAGCAGCAAGAATACTGATGGCCCAGAAATGGAAACAGGAGGAGCTACCTACGATAGAAGAGTGGAGAACAAAAATGATGGACTATGCAGAACTGGACAGAATGACAGGAAGGATCCAAAATCGACAAGATCAAAGATTTACAGAAGATTGGGAAAAATTTATTGAATATGTGCAAAAATTAAGTGATAATCAGATTACGTTTATAAGTTTTAATGAAGCGTTGTGATGGGAGAATGTTATAATAAGTACTAAAAATGGGAGGAAGTTTATAGTAATATGGAAGAAATGTGTAAAAAATGTGGTCTGAAAGCAATCCTGCATAGGGAAGTTTTTTAAATGTTTAATGTTTGTGTGTGTGTGTCCCTGCGTCCCATTAAGATGTGTGGGGTATAAATAGTAAAATAATCATCATGGAATGGGATGTCTCTATTTTCATCAATGTTGGAGGGTATGGGAGAAGGTGGGGCGAGCAGACAGAAGATATTTCATTTTGCAATGTGTTCAGGGAACAAGGAGGAGGCAATGGGTGGAACTCCATGCAGCATTGGCTGGTGGAGGCTGCACCAGAGACCAGGGGCCATGACTTACTGCTGCTTTCAACCCAAGCTACGAGAGAAGCACAGCTATACTCTTGCAGTGTATTGTTCTGCACTCCCCCCACTGAAGGCTTTAGGTGTAAATATGTGTAAAATAAACCATATTTCTTAAAGACACTAGTCGCCGCTGTGCCTCAGTTTTCCAATGGAAACTCAACCCTGGGTAAGCACATGGAACTCCCTGGAATCTTGCTATGCTACCGCTTGGCAGAGATTTGGGGTAGCATGAAATATATATACAGTGGTACCTCGGTTCCTGAACACCTCTGTTGTTGTACGTTTCGGTTCTCAAATGCCGAAGACCTGTAAGTAAATGTTTCTGTTTTCGAATGTTTTTCGGAACCTGGATGTGTGACATGGCTTCCGCTGAGTGCAAGAAGCTCTTGCAACCAATGGGAAGCTGCACCTCGGTTTTCAAACAGGCTTCCGGAACGGATTACCTGTGTGTGTGTACCACGAGGTACCACTCTGTGTGTGTGTCCAATATTTTCCCAATATTACCACAGTTTTGCCAATTATACAGATTCCATTAATATTAAAATAATTCCAGTTAATTCCAAATGTATACAATTTAATCAAAGTGGTTTTTTGATCAATGTTTTTGTCCAGTTATTTTATTGCTGTGGTTCATATTTCTTATTAACATCTAATTACATTTCGGTTGGTATAATGATTAAGATAACAGCTGCATTTTCAGTGATTACTATTTGTGTTAATACCTTATCTTACTTTCCATAGTAATTCAAATGAGGTGCTCTAAATTATTTTCCCTTTCTCTGCTTGCGTCAGTCTGAATACATCCAGTTACAAAGTCCTTGGCCTTTGTCTGCTGTCCAGTTCTTGAAATTCCTCCTACTGCTGTTGTCTGTCAGCATAGCTGGGGTGGGGCTATAATCCCGGAGAATTCTCAAAAAAATTTATTAGCTCCCTCCCATCGTGCTCTCATCTTGCTCAGTGTTTCTGGACAATCTCATACTCCAACAGTCCACTCTTTCTCACTACTCATTCAACATCTAGAAAATTTCCACAGCCCAACAAAGAGGGATCCAGCTACCACTGCAGGGGATCTTGGAGTACTTTCATTTAAATTAATCACCATCAAAGTCTCCATGCCTCCCTTATCCATGACCCCAAATTCCTTTCATCTTTACAACTGCATTTTGGCCAAAGTCCACTTAAGCTGTGTCTCTTCTCTGTTGTTTTTAAGGAGGGTAGGGAAAGTATACACTCTAATTTCCCAAAATAATCCATTCCAGCATTAGAGCTCTCCCCTCATCTTTTTAAACCACACACAGCTAACTGTTCTTTTAATCACACATTTTATTCCATACTGCAATCCAACCTCATTTTGTATCTTTAAAATTTTGCGTTTGGAGAGAGTTGCTGAATCATTAATAAAGAAACTCAAAGTAAACAAGAAACCAGACACCCCCCTCTCCACCATCCACCACCCACACCGAATAAAATCTTTCCTCGTTCCAAACCTCAGATCAATGCAGCTGGGTAATTCCACAGTTCTGGTGACAACCCACCCACCCTCTTCTTAAAAACCCCGAAGGAAGGAGAGTCCATCACCTTCCTAGGGAGTCCATTCCACTGTCCAAGACATTGGAAAATTCTAAAACACTGGACTTCCGCTTGAGGCGCCATGGAAAATGGCTGAAAATTCCATTGCTCCGGTTCTCATGGGGTAATTAGAGGCTGAGATGGGAGTAATCAGTCTCCCAAAATCTTCATGGGGGCACAGTCTCATCCGCAGATGCCCAACAAACCAGCCCCAAATTCAGAAGGAAGGAGGGGCTGGGGGCACTGGATGGAAAGCCCCCGAGAGAGTCTGGCTCTCTTGGACGCTGTCTCTGTGAGCGAATCAAGTTCCATTTCTTAAGATGAAAAATTGGATTTAAGTTTTGGACATGCTTTGAGCGAGGAGGGAGGAATTACTCTGCTAATTAACCCAGCCACTGAAGTGCCAAAAAAGACTGAGTGAAAGAAGGACTAACATCTAAGTTGGTATGTTGGAATCGAATGAAAAGGAGGGGAGAGCCTCTCTTATTAATGTACTTTGCTTTATTATATTATTTGGCCAAAAAACAAACAAACCCCAGAAGAACTGTTTACATTAACTATAACAAGCGAGATTGGAAAGTTTTGTATTTGTTTATATAATATGGCTCTAAAATTATAAACTGTTTGGAAATAATAATACTATATAATTAAGGCTTTTGATCTTTGATTTGTTTGGAAGAGGATAAAAGATTCTCCAAGGTGTGGACATCAAACAGAAGCAGAATCTCATTAGCCGCTGGAGAGATGTTAAAAAACTTTGGACAGTTTCCTAGAATCTATGTGGGAGCTGTGTTGCGCTTTTATTTTGGAAACCCGCCATGATTGGAAGTCATATCAGGCTGCAGGATTACAAATAGCCATAGAGGGCGGTGAGCCTTTAATATGTCATTATATTTGTGTTTATGGTTTGATTTGGTAAATATCCCCTGGAAAGGCTAATGTTTGATGCAACTGGTCTGGGAAAAGCAGACGCTTAGATCTGATTTTATCGGAACTGAGTGAAGATGGCAGCTGCCAGCAGCAAAAAGACTTTTGGATTGATTTGGCAGAAACACCAGCATGTGAGGAAATGCTACGAACTTACAGAGGGGAATCATAGACATAAAATCCACACAGAAATACATCATTGTTTGTTTTAACTCGCTTGTGGGAACAATTCAGAGGCTGTGAAAGAATGAAGCTCAACAACAGAAAGAATTAGAGGAACCATCGGAAATGACTATGAAAAGCAGTAGAAGTATGAGATGATCAGAACCCTCCGAACTTGAAGCATGGGAAGTCCTATTAAAAATATATAATTTGGCAGAATATTCAGACTATTTGATATGTATATGTATAATTTGGAATATTTAATGTGATTTGATTGGATTGTTAAAGTGGAAAACTTAATAAAAATGAATTTAAAAAGGAAAATTATAAACCATCATAATGGCTGGGGAAAACAAACAAAGCAACTCTTAACATTACATTAAGTTATTGCTAAAAAATACATACCTTGCTGAAAGTATCTTCACGAAACTTTACCCCAGTCCTCCACATGCTTCCAATGAGAGGAAGCTGGAGAGGTCCTGGAGGATAGTGCCTATTTGACCAGAGCTGTTTCAGGAAGTCCAGAATCAGAAGAGCCACCAGGAGAGCAATAAAAAATGCCCATATCTCCATCCTTGCTATCACTTTCTCCTTAATTCTTCCTAGGATGTCTGATGAGGTTCACTTCTCTTTCTCTAAGGGCTTCTTCCTTTCTGCAGGGACCTCAGCACTGCACTGGAGAACATTTATAATTGATAGGTTGGGAAGTGGCTAGCTTGTTTTGTTTTGTCGAGGAGTGAAAAGCCACCCTGGAACTGCTTGTTCAAGATTTTGGGCTTGTCCACTCTGGAGCAATAATAATAATAATAATAAATTTTATTTATATCCCGCCCTCCCCAGCCGAAGCCGGGCTCAGAGCGGCTAACAACAGTAAAACGATAAAACATTCTAAAATCATTTCATTATAAAATTAATTCCAATCAAATTAATGGCATCCATTGGGCTAGAGGTTCTGTGAGGATTGCCAAAGGAGGGAGTCAGGCTGTGCCCTGGACAAAGGCCTGGTGGAACAGCTCTGTCTTGCAGGCCCTGCGGAAAGATGTCAAGTCCCGCAGGGCCCTAGTCTCTTGTGACAGAGCGTTCCACCAGATCGGAGCTACAGCTGAAAAAGCCCGGGCTTTGCTTGAGGCCAGCCTAACCTCTCTGTGGCCTGGGACCTTCAAGATGTTTTTGTTTGAAGACCGTAAGTTCCTCTGTGGGACGTACCAGGAGAGGTGGTCCCGTAGGTACAAGGGTCCTAGGTATAATGTGAACTTGAAGTTGTTTGTGCTGACATCCACTGCAGAGAACTGTGATCTTGTACATTTCCCCCCAATGCATTTGCATTTCCCTGACCTGGGGATAATCCAGTAAACCAGGTCAGGGAAATTCACATACATTGGGGGGAAATATATATATATATATATATATATAGATATATATATTTCCCCAATATATTGTTGTTGTGGGGGCTACCAGGGGGCGCATTGGAAGATGGCCAACAATAACATCTCTCCGACCCACACGAGGTAATTAAGAGGCTGATATGGGAGTATGCAGCCTCCCTTGCCCCCCCAAGGGAATGGGGGGGGGGCTGCCTTGCCTGCTGTGTCCATAATTGACCCCAGGATTCGAAAGAATGGGGTGAGGGCACTAGGCATGAAGCCCTCGGGTGACGTCGGCTCTCTCGGACGCTGTCTCTAATCGTGCACTGGTTTGCATCAGCTCGAAATATATAATTGGAAAAAGAAGCAAATGCACATACTTCAAGTGAAGATCGGGAGCAAAGACTGCTAATTGAAGTGACCTCTGTGAAACGAGAGCAATGGCTTGGATTTAACGGAATACAACATGAAGAAAATACACCAGGTTCAGTATGCCGGAGCGGGACTGGATTGGGGGGGGGGACCTTTTTTTTCTTTTCTTCTATGTGATTAATCAACAACCCCTCCTCAAAAAGAACCGTGGCATAACCGACCTAAGCAGGAGGATTAAAAACTGTGTAGAAATGATTTACTACCAAAAGTTTGGCTTGTGAGATTGAGAAAAAGAACAAGGGCTTTTAATGGCGCAGCAATAAAAAGGGAGTCATAATTTTGACAGGTCTTGTCAAAAGACTCATGTTCGGGAGGAGGAAGCTATGTTTTCATATTGGATTCCTGGCAGAACCTCCTCGAGGACTGAGAAAGAGGGGCAGTCCTGCGAAAAGCTAATGAGTAGACAGCAAGAAAGTTTTTCTTTATAGAAGCGATGGAATACGGCTGCTGTCTGAAATATGACTCTTGGACGAACGGAAAAATCCACACAGGAATATAAATTTGTTTGAACCCGCTTATGGAGACTATCAGAGGCCACAAAGACAAAGAGAAAGGAAAAATATATGAAAACAACTAGAAGAGATGTGGAAAACAGCAAGAAAAGATTGGACAGATTTGTGAACATTATTTGGACAGATTTGTGGACTTTTAAAGCAGCAGCAACAAGAGGATTGGATCCCTTTTCAGAACTTGAAATATGGGTACCCCCAACAAAAATTTAAAATTAGGCTTTGTAATTTGGTATTTATGTGATATGATTTGATTGGTCTGTTAATAAAAAATATTTTTAAAAATATATATATTGTTCTTGTTGTTTTTGTTGTTTTTGTTTAGTCGTTTAGTCGTGTCCAACTCTTCGTGACCCCATGGACCAGAGCACGCCAGGCACTTCTGTCTTCCACTGCCTCCTGCAGTTTAGTCAAACTCATGCTGGTAGCTTCGAGAACACTATCCAACCATCTTGTCCTCTGTCGTCCCCTTCTCCTTGTGCCCTCCATCTTTCCCAACATCAGGGTCTTTTCCAGGGAGTCTTCTCTTCTCATGAGGTGGCCAAAGTATTGGAGTCTTAGCTTCAGGATCTGTCCTTCCAGTGAGCACTCAGGGCTGATTTCCTTAAGAATGGATAGGTTTGATCTTCTTGCAGTCCATGGGACTCTCAAGAGTCTCCTCCAGCACCAGAATTCAAAAGCATCAATTCTTCGGCGATCAGCCTTCTTTATGGTCCAGCTCTCACTTCCATACATCACTACTGGGAAAACCATAGCTTTAACTATACGGACCTTTGTTGGCAAGGTGATGTCTCTGCTTTTTAAGACGCTGTCTAGGTTTGCCATCGCCTTTCTCCCAAGGAGCAGGCGTCTTTTAATTTCGTGACTGCTGTCACCATCTGCAGTGATCATGGAGCCCAAGAAAGTAAAATCTCTCACTGCCTCCATTTCTTCCCCTTCTATTTGCCAGGAAGTGATGGGACCATGATCTTCGTTTTTTTGATGTTGAGCTTCAGACCGTATTTTGTGCTCTCCTCTTTCACCCTCATTAAAAGGTTCTTTAATTCCTCTTGACTTCCTGCCATCAAGGTTGTGTCATCTGCATATCTGAGGTTGTTTATATTTCTTCCGGTAACCTTAATTCCGACTTGGGATTCATCCAGTCCAGCCTTTTGCATGATGAATTCTGCATATAAGCTAAATAAGCAGGGAGACAATATACAGCCTTGTTGTACTCCTTTTCCAATTTTGAACCAATCAGTTGTTCCATATCCAGTTCTAACTGTAGCTTCTTGTCCCACATAGAGATTTCTCAGGAGACAGATGAGGTGATCAGGCACTCCCATTTCTTTACGAACTTGCCATAGTTTGCTGTGGTTCACACAGTCAAAAGCTTTTGCATAGTCAATGAAGCAGAAGTAGTTGTTTTTCTGGAACTGCACCAATAAAATTGTCCACCAGGGAGCAGCATTTACTTAAATTTCAATTTCTGTATTATTAGTACTGTATTTATATAGTTGACCTCTAGGAGGCATTTCAAAATTATCAACCCAACGTTAACCAAGGAAAATCAAAATAAAAACCAACCCCCCCCCCCAAAAAAAAATCTCCAGTTCTTCTCGCCACTTGACTGGCCAAATCCAAAACAGTGTTTGTATTAAAAAACTAGAAATCCATGCAGAAGTTTCCAAAATATAATCTTTAGAATCCTTTAAATCCTTAAAGTCACGGTGGCAGAGACCCAGAAAAAGATAAATTCTAAAATCCCCCAAAAACAAACCAGAAAAAGTGAAGCACCAAAAGAAAAGGAAAGAAAAATAAACCAATCCAATTTCCACGGGGAGTAAGAAAACAGGGTGAAGAGACACAACTCCAAGCTCCTTCCAATGTCCAAAAGTAAAATAAAATGGCGTTGCTTTCTTCTCATTCAAAATTAAATTATGGGGGGTGGGTGGGCATAAATCCTCTACATGAGTTCTCAGACCATTCACATTATATCCAAATCCACACTCCAACCAAACACTTAAAGCAAATAATATTTCTTCTCTTCGTATTAAACAGTACTGCCAATGTGAGGGTGTAAAAATAACTAAAAATAGAGGCTTTTCAGCTCATTGCGCAGTTCATTTAAAATTGAAAGTAAAGTAGTCCACTTCCCAGATCCTTTCTCGCCATCTTAGACAATCAGCAGTTCAAAAAGAAAGGGATTATTCCCCTACCCCCTCGACCTTCTTCATCCCACCAATTTATTTCTTATGTAAGTCCTATAAAAAAATATCAGAAGCCAATAAAATGTAAAACAACAAGATAGTTCCAATCGCCAAACAGTCTCCGCTTGTTTTTTACTCACAGTTACGATCCGCTCTGATAATACTTCTTGTGTGCGCTTTGGAATTCAGACAAGGTTGACCTCGTTTTTACCAGTTACAGATAGGTAGCCGTGTTGGTCTGCCATAGTCAAAATAAAAAAATTCCTTCCAGTAGCACCTTAAAGACCAACTAAGTTAGTTCTTGGTATGAGCTTTCGTGTGCATGCACACTTCTTCAGATACAGTGGTGCCCCGCAAGACGAAATTAATTCGTTCCGCAATTTTTGTCGTCTAGCGAATTTTTCGTCTTGCGAAGCACGAAATCCCATAGGAATGCATTGAAAATCAATTAATGCGTTCCTATGGTCAAAAAAAGTCCAAACAAAGCCAAATTTGGTACAACAACAGTTTATTAACTGCTCTTTAAAGTCACACATACTGTAAAGAGCAGTTCAAAAATTGAAGGGAAAATAAATTAACTTTATAAGCATGACAGAAAAACATTTAAAAATCAACAAAGTGTACAGTACATTTTCTAAGACTCTGGGGGACCACTCGAAGAAGGCTCCTCTTCCACTCTTTGCTTCTTGGTCAAGAACCTGTCCATAGTCTGCTGCTTTACCCGCCTTTTCAGCAGCTCCCTGAAAGACGACATGACCCTCGTATCATAAAAGTTCCCAGCGTCATGTGCCACGTGCTTCTCATGGTGGTGTAGATCTGCAAAAGTCTGCACCTCCTTCCACTTCTGGCAAATGTCCCTCAGTCTTTCGGAGGACAGCCGTTCCTCAGTTGCTTCCTCCTCTTCCAGTGAGGCCTGCTCCTGCGCAGCCTCTGCCTGCAGTTCGACCAGCTCCACGGTGGTCAGCTCGTCGTCGTGCCCCTCCACCAGCTCGCAGACGTCCTCCTCCGTGACCTCCAGGCCCATGGTCCTCCCCAAGGCAACAATGTCCTGCACCACTGTTGACTCTGGTGCATCAGAGTCACTTGGTGCCACACAGTCCGGCCACAGGCTGCGCCAAGCGCAATTCAAATTTCTCTGGCTGATCCCTTTCCAGGCCGTGTTGACCATCTTCAAGCAGGTGACGATGTTGAAGTGGTCCTTCCAGAATTCCCGCAGGGTGATGGTGGTGCAGTCAGTCACCTCGAAGCATCGCCTGAAAAGCTCCTTGGTGTAGAGTTTTTTGAAATTGGCGATGACCTGCTGATCCATCGGCTGGAGCAGTGGCGTGGTGTTAGGTGGCAGGAACATGATGTTGATGAAGCTGAACTCCTCCAACAAGTCCACCTCAAGGCCTTTAGGATGGGCAGGAGCATTGTCCATCAGAAGCAAAGCCTTCAGCGGCAGGTCGTTGTCCAGCAGGTACTGCTTGACAGCAGGGCCAAAAGCAAGATTGACCCAGTCCACAAACAGCACACGTGTGACCCAAGCCTTGCTGTTGGATCGCCACATGACACTCAGCCGCTCCTTGTCGATCTTGTGTCTCTTGAAGGCCCGTGGGTTCTCCGAGTGGTACACCAGCAGGGGCTTGATCTTCAGGTCGCCGCTTGCGTTGGCACAGAAGAACAGGGTCAGGCGGTCCTTCATGGGCTTGTGGCCAGGCAGCCTGGACTCCTCCTGAATGATGAAAGTCCTTTTGGGCATCCTCTTCCAAAACAGCTCGGTCTCGTCGCAGTTGAAGACCTGCTGCGGAACGTAGCCCTCCGTCTTCACAACCTCCAGGAACTCCGCTGCAAAGTCTTCAGCCGCAGGAACATCAGAACTGGCAGCCTCTCCATGCCTGACCACGCTGTGGATGCCAGATCTTGTCTTGAACCGGTCAAACCAACCTCTGCTAGCCTTGAAGACTTCTGGCTTGGCTGAGGTTCCTGGCTGTTCCCGGATGAGGTCAGCGTGCAAGGCCTTGGCCTTCTCACAAATGACGGCCTCAGACACTGTGTCCCCTGCACGCTGCTTCTCTTCTATCCAGATGAGCAGCAACTTCTCGACCTCCTCCAGGACAGCTGGGCGGTTCTTCACGATCCTGCTGACTCCCTTGGCTGCATCAGTCACCAGGATCTTCTCCCTCATCTTCAGGATGGTCCCGATGGTCGATGGGTTCCTGCCGTACTCCCTGGCGATGTCCGTCACACGCATTCCGCCGTCGTGCTTCCGGATGATCTCCTTCTTCATTTCCAGCGTCACCTTCTCCTTCTTCCTCTCGCCGGCCACCGCAGCAGCAGTCTTCTTGGGTCCCATGGCAGCACAGGTCCTACCTTCGTAAACTCAGAAACAGAAAAAAAAAAAATCAGTGATGTGCTTCAAACCCCAAAAATACAAAAGCACCCAGCCACCCACCACACAGAAATTAAAACCCAGAACCAAGGCCTTGAATCCCAAGCACCCCAACCAACCCCAAATCCAAAATCCAAAAACCCCCAAAAAAGTTTTAAAAGTTTAGCTTACCAAATGGATGAAAGAGAAGTTCTGGAAAACCTTCAACAATCAACCACCGAAGTCCTCAGAAACCTCAAATGGCTGCAAAATAAGTTTAGGAAAAGCTTCAAAAATCACCAATGTCTTCAAAAACCTCAACTGCTCCCACAGACACCCACCCACCCACAACACAGAAATTGCAAACCCCTCCCCAACTGCTCCCCCAGCCCCTCCCCAACTGCTGCAAACCCCTCCCCAACTGCTTCCCCACCCAGACAAAAAAAAATTTCAAAAAATAACAACATGGCCAGCACTCAGAAATTCAAACTCAGAAAATTTTTTCAAAAATAAACAACCATGCCTAGTGGTCACAGAAAATCATAAAAATTCCAAAAAAACCCCACAAGCCCCCAGATTTCTGCAGAAACCTCCCCAACTGTTCCCCTAGCCAGCCAGCACTCAGAAATTCAAACTCAGAAAAAAAAAATTGAAAATAAACAACCATGCCTAGTGGTCACAGAAAATCATAAAAATTCCAAAAAAAACCCACAAGCCCCCAGATTTCTGCAGAAACCTCCCCAACTGTTCCCCTAGCCAGCCAGCACTCAGAAATTCAAACTCAGAAAAATTTTCAAAAAAAAAAAAAACAACCTGGCCCAATGGTCACAGAAAATCATAAAAATTCCCAAAAAAACCCCACAAGCCCCCAGATTTCTGCAGAAACCTCTCCAACTGTTCCCCTAGCCAGCCAGCACTCAGAAATTCAAACTCAGAAAAAAAATTTGAAAATAAACAACCATGCCTAGTGGTCACAGAAAATCATAAAAATTCCAAAAAACCCCCCACAAGCCCCCAGATTTCTGCAGAAACATCCCCAACTGTTCCCCTAGCCAGCCAGCACTCAGAAATTCAAACTCAGAAAATTTTTTTTGAAAATAAACAACCATGCCTAGTGGTCACAGAAAATCATAAAAATTCCAAAAAACCCCCACAAGCCCCCAGATTTCTGCAGAAACCTCCCCAACTGTTCCCCTAGCCAGCCAGCACTCAGAAATTCAAACTCAGAAAAATTTTCAAAAAAAAAACAACCTGGCCCAATGGTCACAGAAAATCATAAAAATTCCCCAAAAAACCCCAAATGGTCCCAGATTTCTGCAGAAACCTCCCCCACTGTTCCCCCAGCCAGCCAGCACTCAGAAATTCAAACTCAGGAAAAAAATATTTGAAAAAAAACAACCTGGCCCAATGGTCACAGAAAATCATAAAAATTCCAAAAAAACCCCACAAGCCCCCAGATTTCTGCAGAAACCTCCCCCACTGTTCCCCCAGCCAGCCAGCACTCAGAAATTCAAACTCAGAAAAACAAATTTGAAAAAAAACAACCTGGCCCAATGGTCACAGAAAATCATAAAAATTCCCAACCCCCCCCCCACAAGCCCCCAGATTCCTGCAGAAACCTCCCCAACTGTTCCCCCAGCCAGCCAGCACTCAGAAATTCAAACTCAGAAAAATTTTCAAAAAAAAAACAACCTTGCCCAGTGGTCACAGAAAATCATAAAAATTCCCAAAAAAGGCCCACAAGCCCCCAGATTATCGCAAACCCCCCCACAACACCAAGTCCTTGAATCCCAAACACCCCAACCCAAAATCCAAAACCCCCCAAAAAAGTTTTAAAAGTTTAACTTACCAAATGGATGAAAGAGAAGTTCTGGAAAAGTTTTGGAAAATCTTCAAAAGTGAGCAAAGTCTGAGAAAAGGCTACCAAACCACGTGCTAACAGTTGCTCCTCGAAGTCAAGTCGCAACTGCAGCTGCTCAAGCTAAGCACCCTTGGTTTTAATGGTTTTTACACAAAGGAAACAAAGTCGCGAGACGTTTTCGTTTTGCGAAGCAAGCCCATAGGGGAATTCGTCTTGCGAGGCAAATCGCGGACGAAAAAACCTTTCGTCTAGCGAGTTTTTTGTCTTGCGAGGCATTCGTCTTGCGGGGCACTACTGTACACTGAAACAGAAGTTGCCAAATCCTTCTATATAGTGAGAAGGTGGGGAGGGGTATTACTCAGAAGGGTGGTGGGAATGGGAGATTGGCAGATAGCTGAGATGAGCCTGTTGACGACTCTTAACGACTGTAATAGGTTTTACAGGAAAAGGCAAGGGGTGAGAAGGTGAGAAATGGCTTAGTCATGTATAATGAGATAAGAATCCAATGTCTTTGTTCAGACCAGGTCTCTCCATGGTTTTAAGTTTGGTAATGAGCTGCAATTCAGCAGCTTCTCTTTCCAGTCTATTTCTGAAATTCCTTTGTAGTAAAACAGCTACTTTGAGATCTTGTATAGAATGTCCTGGGAGATTGAAGTGTTCTCCTACTGGTTTCTCTGTTTTGTGATTCTTGATGTCAGATTTAGGTCCGTTTATTCTTTGGCGTAAGGTTTGGCCTGTTTGTCCAATATAGAGAGCTGAAGGACACTGTTGGCATTTGATGGCATACACAATGTTAGAAGATGAGCAATTAAATAGTCCTGAGATGGTATGTTTGATGTTGTTGGGGCCAGTGATGGTGTTGTCCGGGTGTATGTGGCAGCAAAGTTGGCATCTGGGTTTATTGCAGGCTCTGGTGCCAGTGTCCGTGTTAAGTCTGGTTGTAGTATTATTGTGGGTTAGGAGTTGTTTAAGATTGGGTGGCTGTCTGTAGGCAATAAAAGGTCTTCCTCCCAGAGCTTGAGAAAGAGAACTGTCATTGTCCAGGAGAGGTTGTAGATCTCTGATGATGCGTTGTACTGTTTTAACTTGGGAGCTGTATGTGATGACTAGAGGTGTTCTGTTATTTTCTTTTTTGGGTCTGTCTTGTAGCAAGTTCTCTCTGGGTATCAGTCTGGCTCTGTTGATCTGTTGTCTAACTTCATCTGCTGGGTATTTTAGTTCTAAAAAGGTTTGCTGTAGATCTCTTAGGTGAGAGTCTCTGTCTGTAGAATTGGAACAGATGCGGCTGTAACGTAGTGCCTGGCTATATACAATGGACTGTTTCGTATGTTTGGGATGGTAGCTAGAGGCATGTAGATATGTTTGTCGGTCAGTTGGTTTACGGTATAAGGTATAACTGAACAAGATTGTTTTGTTTTTTATATATAAATATTTTATTCAGTTTTCACAATAAAAAAGCATACAAAGACAAAGAAAGTGCAAAATCACAAAAAACAATACAATACAAAAATACAAACATTAAACACATCAAAAGAAAAAGAAAAAAGAGATAAAAATACATATAGTAACAAAAAACAAAAATTCCCTCTTTCTTAATTTCTCATCTTCAATTAACTTATTTTCCCGACTTCCTCACGTCTCCTTTTCTTGTATCCCTTTTTAGAAATTAATTCAGCAAATTCATATGTTATTAATTTATCTGTTGTTAATCCAATCTTACATTTTACTTTGTTGCTAAAGCCCCTGCAACTCATTTCAATGTCCTTAACATTCAAAAATTTTACAGTATTTCTGCAAATAAATTTTAAATTTCTTCCAATCTTCCTCCACCGTCTCCTCTCCCTGATCTCGGATTCTGCCAGTCATTTCCGCCATTTCCATATAGTCCATTAGTTGCATCTGCCAATCTTCCAAGGTGAGTAGATCTTGCGTCTTCCAATGCTTTGCGATAAGAATTCTTGCTGCTGCTGTAGCATACATAAAAAAAGTTCTATCCTTCTTTAACACCGACTGGTCCACTATGCCCAGGAGGAAGGCCTCTGGTTTCTTCGGGAAAGTATATTTAAATACCCTTTTCAGTTCATTATATATCATTTCCCAGAAGGCCTTGATCCTTGGGCACGTCCACCAAAGGTGAAAGAATGTACCTTCAATCTCTTTACATTTCCAACATTTGTTATCGGGCAAATGATATATTTTTGCAAGCTTGACTGGGGTCATGTACCACCTATACATCATTTTCATAATATTCTCTCTTAAGGCATTACATGCCGTAAATTTAATCCCGGTGGTCCACAACTTCTCCCAGTCAGCAAACATAATATTATGGCCTATGTCTTGTGCCCATTTTATCATTGCTGATTTTACTGTTTCTTCCTCAGTATTCCATTTCAACAGCAGATTATACATTCTCGAAAGTGTCTTTACAGTGGGTTCTAACAGTTCTGTTTCCAACTTTGATTTTTCCACCTGGAAACCAATTTTTTTATCCAAGTTATAAACCTCTCTTATTTGAAAATAGTGTAACCAGTCTCGCACCTTCTCTTTGAGTTTGTCATAACTCTGCAATTTCAATTTATCACCTTCCTGTTCTAAAATTTCCCAGTATTTTGGCCAATTAGTTTCCATATTAAGTTTTTTCAAGGCCTTCGCCTCCATAGGTGATAGCCACCTTGGAGTTTTGCTCTCCAAAAAGTCTTTATACCTTATCCAGACATTAAACAGTGCTTTTCTGACAATATGGTTTTTAAATGCCTTATGTGCTTTTATCTTGCCGTACCATAGATATGCATGCCACCCGAATACATTATCATACCCTTCAAGGTCCAAAACATCAGTGTTCTCAAGAAGCAGCCATTCCTTCAGCCAGCAAAAGGCAGCTGACTCGTAATAAAGTTTTAAGTCCGGCAGGGCAAACCCCCCTCTGTCTTTAGCATCAGTAAGAATTTTAAGTTTTATTCTGGGCTTTTTGCCCTGCCAGACAAATCTAGATATGTCCCTTTGCCACTTCTTGAAACAGTCCATCTTATCAACTGAACAAGATTGTTAAGGAGCTACCCCCCCACATCCAATAACAGATCCTCACCAACACACCAACAGAACCTCGACCAGGAACTTTCTATCTTCTACCTAAAATACACAAACCAGGAAATCCAGGACGCCCCATCATTTCAGGTATTGGCACTATTACAGTGGGTGTCTCCGGTTATATGGACTCTGTTCTGAAACCATATGCCATCAGTGCTCCCAGCTATGTACGTGACACCACAGATTTTCTGAGGAAAATACAATCTTTAAATAATCTTCCCAACAATACTATACTAGCTACTATGGATGTGGTTTATTTATCTTTCCTTTTCTTTTGGGGCTTCTCTTTTTCTGGTTTGTTTTTGGGGTATTTTAGAATTTATCTTCCACCTTGCGATCCGACCGGAAGTCTGACTTCCACTGTGTATTAATAAGGGATCTGATTTAGATTGTATCTTACCGGCCCAGTGGTTTTTCCTACTTTCTTCAGTTTAAGCTGGAATTTTGCTATAAGAAGCTGATGATCTGAGCCAGTCAGCTCCAGGTCTTGTTTTTGCTGACTGTATAGTGCTTCTCTATAGAAATGACACCAGAGGATGTTCTTCTCATTATAGGGGATTGGAATGCTAAAGTAGGGAGTCAAGAGATAAAAGGAACAACTGGCAAGTTTGGCCTTGGAGTTCAAAACAAAGCAGGGCAAAGGCTAATAGAGTTCTGCCAAGAGAACAAGCTGGTCATCACAAACACTCTTTTCCAACAACACAAGAGACGACTCTACACATGGACATCACCAGATGGGCAGCATCGAAATCAGATTGATTATATTCTCTGCAGCCAAAGATGGAGAAGCTCTATACAGTCAGCAAAAACAAGACCTGGAGCTGACTGTGGCTCAGATCATCAGCTTCTTATAGCAAAATTCAAGCTTAAACTGAAGAAAGTAGGAAAAACCTCTGGGCCGGTAAGATACAATCTAAGTCAAATCCCTTATGAATACACAGTGGAAGTGAGGAACAGGTTTAAGGATATAGATTTGGTGGACAGAGTGCCTGAAGAACTATGGATGGAGGCTTGTAACATTATACAGGAGGCAGCAACTGAAACCATCCCAATGAAAAGGAAATGCAAGAAAGCAAAGTAGCTGTCCAACGAGGCCTTACAAATAGCAGGGGAGAGAAGGCAAGCAAAATGCAAGGGAGATAGTGAAAGATACAGGAAATTGAATGCAGATTTCCAAAAAATAGCAAGGAGAGACAAGAAGGCCTTCTTAAACAAGCAATGCAAAGAAATAGAGGAAAACAATAGAATGGGAAAAACCAGAGATCTGTTCAAGAAAATAGGAGATATGAAAGGAACATTTCATACAAAGATTACCATAATAAAAGACAAAAGTGGAAAGGACCTAACAGAAGCAGAAGACATCAAGAAGAGGTGGCAAGAATACACAGAGGAACTATACCAGAAAGAAATGGATGCCTCGTATACCCCAGGTAGTGTGGTTGCTGACCTTGAGGCAGACATCCTGGAGAGTGAAGTCAAATGGGCCTTAGAAAGCACTGCTAATAACAAGGCCAGTGGAAGTGATGATATTCCAGTTGAACTATTTAAAATTTTATTTATTTAAATAATATTTATTATTTTTCCAAAAACACTAAAAAAGAAGAAAAAAAGAAAAAGAAAAACAATACAATACAACACATCAAATTAACAAAACAAGACTAAGACAATAAAATAAATCAACCAATTTCATTATCCCATCTTTCATTCACTTATTTCCACGACCTCCTCACACCTCCCTTTTTGTATTCCACTTCTGTTAATTATTTCAGCAATTCCTTTCCATCCTCCTCTGTTTTTTAATCCTATAATTATCTTAACACATTCTAACCTTATTTTTTTCCTTTAATACTCTATTAACCTATCTGTACTTAATTCCTTATAATATTTCTACTAAAGCCATGTAACTTCATTTCAACATTTTTCTAACATTCATTAATTTTACAATATTTCTGTAGATAGTCTTTAAACTTTTTTCAGTCTTCTTCCACCAACTCCTCTCCCTGGTCTCGGATTCTGCCAGTCATTTCCTCCAGTTCCATATAGTCCATCAACTTCATCTGCCATTCTTCCCGGGTGGGTAAATCTTGTGTCTTCCAATACTTCGCGATGAGTATTCTTGCTGCTGTTGTTGCGTACATAAAAAAAGTTCTATCCTTCTTTGGCACCTATTGGCCAACCATGCCCAGAAGAAAGGCCTCTGGTTTCTTCAGGAAGGTATATTTAAATACCTTTTTCATTTCATTATAAATCATCTCCCAGAATGTCTTAATCCTTGGGCACGTCCACCAAAGGTGAAAGAATGTGCCTTCAGTCTCATTACATTTCCAACATTTATTATCGGGCAAATGGTAAATTTTTGCAAGCTTGACTGGTGTCATGTACCACCTATAAATCATTTTCATTAAGTTTTCTCTTAGGGCATTACATGCCGTAAATTTCATACCTGTGGTCCATAACTGTTCCCATTCAGCCATCATTATATTATGTCCAATATCTTGTGCCCATTTAATCATAGCTGATTTCACCGTTTCATCCTGAGTGTTCCATTTCAACAGCAAGTTATACATTTTTGACAAGTTCTTAATTTTGGAATCTAACAATTCTGTTTCCAATTTTGATTTTTCTACCTGGAAACCAACTTTTTTGTCCAAATTGTATGCCTCCATTATTTGATAATAATGGAGCCAATCTCGCACTTTATTTTTCAATTTTTCAAAGCTCTGCAATTTTAGTCTGTCTCCCTCTTGTTCCAGAATTTCCCAATATTTCGGCCATTTGGCCTCCATATTGAGTTTTTTCTGTGCCTTTGCTTCCATTGGTGACAACCATCTTGGGGTTTTCTTTTCTAACAAATCTTTATATCTTATCCATACATTAAACAATGAACTATTTAAAATTTTAAAAGATGATGCTGTTAAGGTGCTACACTCAATATGCCAGCAAATTTGGAAAACTCAGCAGTGGCCAGAGGATTGGAGAAGATCAGTCTACATCCCAATCCCAAAGAAGGGCAGTGCCAAAGAATGCTCCAACTACCGCACAATTGCACTCATTTCACACGCTAGTAAGGTTATGTTTAAAATTCTACAAGGCAGGCTTAAGCAGTATGTGGACTGAGATGCCCAATCTCTCCATTACTTTTTATATCAGTCCTGGAGGTTTTGCTAAATGTGATTAGAAGTGACCAGCTGGTTAAAGGGGTTCAGGTCGGAGCTAAACAGTATAAGTTAAGGGCTTTCACAGATGATTTAGTACTTACTTTACAAGAGCCAGACACTAGTACGAAAAGAGTTTTAGAATTAATTCAAGAATTTGGTCAAGTTGCCGGATTTAAACTGAATAAACAAAAAACTAAAGTTTTGGAGAAAAATTTAACAGTCATGGAAAGGGAGAAATTTCAGAATGAAACAGGCCTGACAGTGGTTAAGAAGGTGAAATATTTAGGGGTTAATATGACATCTAAGAATGTGAATCTATTTAAAGATAACTATGAGAAATGTTGGACAGAAGTTAAAAAAGATTTAGAAATATGGTCAAATTTGAAGCTTTCCTTGTTAGGCCGAATTGCAGCTATAAAGATGAATGTATTGCCTAGAATGTTATTTTTGTTTCAAACATTGCAAATCCTTGACAAGATGGACTGTTTCAAGAGGTGGCAGAAGGACATTTCGAAATTTGTCTGGCAGGGCAAAAAACCCAGAATAAAATTTAAGATTTTAACGGATGCAAAGGAAAGAGGGGGATTTGCCCTGCCGGACTTAAAACTGTACTATGAGTCAGCAGCGTTCTGCTGGATGAAAGAGTGGATGCTCTTCGAGAATACAGATATCTTGGACCTGGAAGGTTTTAATAATGTATTTGGATGTTATGCATATCTATGGTATGATAAGGTTAAAGCGCATAAAGCCTTTAAAAATCACATTGTTAGGAAAGCATTATATAATGTCTGGACTAGATACAAAGATTTGTTGGAAAACAAAACCCCTAGATGGCTGTCGCCAATGGAGGCTAAAGCTGTGAAAAAACTCAATATGGAGGCTAAATGGCCGAAATATTGGGAAATTTTGGAACAAGAGGGTGATAAATTGAAATTACAGAGTCATGAGAAATTGAAGACCAAAGTACGAGACTGGCTTCATTATTACCAAATAATGGAGGCTTACAAACAAGACAGGAAAATTGGCTTCCAGGTGGAGAAATCAAAATTAGAAACAGAATTGTTAGAACCCAATGCTAAGAACTTGTCTAGAATGTATAACTTGTTGTTGAAATGGAATACACAAGATGAAACAGTTAAATCAGCTATGATTAAGTGGGCACAGGACATTGGTTATAACATCATGTTTGCTGACTGGGAACAGTTATGGACCACCGGTTTGAAATTTACGGCATGTAATGCCTTAAAGGAAAATATTATGAACATGATTTATAGGTGGTACATGACCCCAGTCAAGCTAGCAAAAATTTATCATTTGCCTGATAATAAGTGTTGGAAATGTAAAGAGACTGAAGGTACCTTTTATCACCTTTGGTGGACGTGCCCGAAGATTAAGGCTTTCTGGGAAATGATATATAATGAAATGAAAAAGGTACTTAAATGTACTTTTCCTAAGAAACCAGAGGCCTTTCTCTTGGGCATAGTCGGCCAATTGGTGCCAAAGAAGGACAGAATTTTTTTTATGTACGCCACCACAGCAGCAAGAGTACTTATCGCAAAGCATTGGAAGACTCAAGATCTACCCATTCTGGAAGAATGGCAGATGAAGGTGATAGACTATATGGGACTGGCTGAAATGACTGGCAGAATCCGCGACCAGGGGAAAGAGACGGCGGAAGAAGATTGGAAGAAATTTAAAACCTATCTTAAGAAACATTGCAAAATTAATGAATGTTAAAATGTCGAAGTTCTAGGGAAAATTGGGGGTTACAGCTGCAAAAGATTAAGTAAAAGAAAAGAATAAGGGAAAATTTGATAAAACTAAGTTTTGTTAGGATTTGCTGAAATAATTTTGGAAATTGGGATGCAGAAAGGGGAGGTATGGGGAAGTCGATGAAGTAAGGTTTAAGGAAAAAAGGATATGAAATTATATATGTTTGTTTGTGTGTTTGTTTGTTTGTTTATGTCTATTAAAACTTTGTAAAATCAATAAAAATTTCATTAAAAAAAAAGTATGTGGACCGAGAACTTCCAGAAGTGCAAGCTGGATTTCGAAGTGGCAGAGGAACCAGAGACCAAATTGCAAACATGTGCTGGATTATGGAGAAAGCTAGAGAGTTCCACCTACTTCTGCTTCCTTGACTATGCAAAAGCCTTTGACTGTGTGAACCACAGCAAACTATGGCAAGTTCTTAAAGAAATGGGAGTGCCTGATCACCTCATATGTCTCCTGAGAAATCTCTATGTGGAACAAGAAGCTACAGTTAGAACTGGATATGGAACAACTGAGTGGTTCGAAATTGGAAAAGGAGTACGACAAGGCTGTATATTGTCTCCCTGCTTATTTAACTTATATGCAGAATTCATCTTGCGAAAGGCTGGGCTGGATGAATCCGAAGCCGGAATTAAGATTGCCGGAAGAAATATAAACAACCTCAGATATGCAGATGACACAACCTTGATGGCAGGAAGTCAGGAGGAATTAAAGAACATTTTAATGAGGGTGAAAGAGGAGAGCGCAAAATATGGTCTGAAGCTCAACATAAAAAACACCCCGAAGTTCATGGCCCCTAGACCCATCACCTCCTGGCAAATAGAAGGGGAAGAAATGGAGGCAGTGAGAGATATTACTTTCTTGGGCTCTATGATCACTGCAGATGGTGACAGCAGTCACAAAATTAAAAGACGCCTGCTCCTTGGGAGAAAGGCGATGGCAAACCTAGACAGTGTCTTAAAAAGCAGAGACATCACCTTGCCAACAAAGGTCCGTATAGTTAAAGCCATGGTTTTCCCAGTAGTGATGTATGGAAGTGAGAGCTGGACCATAAAGAAGGCTGATCGCCGAAGAATTGATGCTTTTGAATTCTGGTGCTGGAGGAGACTCTTGAGAGTCCCATGGACTGCAAGAAGATCAAACCTATCCATTCTTAAGGAAATCAGCCCTGAGTGCTCACTGGAAGGACAGATCCTGAAGCTGAGGTTCCAATACTTTGGCCACCTCATGAGAAGAGAAGACTCCCTGGAAAAGACCCTGATGTTGGGAAAGATGGAGGGCACGAAGAGAAGGGGACAGCAGAGGACGAGATGGTTGGACAGTGTTGTCGAAGCTACAAACATGAGTCTGACCAAACTGCGGGAGGCAGTGGAAGACAGGAGTGCCTGGCGTGCTCTGGTCCATGGGGTCACGAAGAGTCGGACACGACTAAACGACTTAACAACAACAACTTACCAAGGTTCATGGTTCTTACATTCCAGGTTCCTATGCAATATTTTTCTTTACAGCATTGGACTTTCCTTTCGCTTCCAGGCATATCCGCAACTGAGCGTCCTTTCGTCTTTGGCCCAGCTGCTTCATCAGCTCTGAATCTACTTGTACTTGTCCTCCGCTCTTCCTCAGTAGTATGTTGGACGCCTTCCGACCTGAGGGGCTCATCTTCCAGCGTCATAACTTTTATATGCCTATTGCCTTTGTCCATGGAGTTTTCTTAGCAGGGATACTGGAGAGGCTTGCCAGTTCCTTCTCCTGGTGGATCACGTTTGGTCAAAACTCTCCACTATGACCTGTCCATCTTGGGTGGCCCTGCACGGCATAGCTCATAGCTTCTCTGAGTTATTCAAGCCCCTTCGCCATGACAAGGCAGTGATCCATGAATGGGGCTTGTAGTGCTTTAAAATAAAATTATATGAAAATTATGTATTGTTGGTATTTATCTCCAGTAAAGTTAGCAAAAAGGTATAAGAATTTCTCTAATGTATGCTGGAAGTGCAAATATAAAGTGGGTACATTTTATGATATGTGGTGGTCGTGCAAAAAGGTAACAGGTTTCTGGGAAATGATTTACAATGAATTGAAGAAAATGTTTAAGATAACTTTTGTTAAAAAACCAGAGGTCTTTTTATTAGGAATAACAGGTGAAGACATACCAAGAAATGTTAAAAGACTATTTATGTATGCAACCACAGTCATACCTTGGGCTACAGATGCTTTAGGTTGCTTTTTTTTGGGTTACGGACTGCCGAAACCCAGAAGTACCGGAACGGGTTACTTCTGGGTTTCGGCAGAAGCACTAAATTGTGCTTTGCATGTGTGCAGAAGAGCCAAATCGCAACCCACATGTTCACAGACGTGCCGCTGCGGGTTGCGAACATTGCGGGTTGCAACCCGAGCTTCCACTGTACAGCCGCCAGGATGCTACTTGCCCAGAAATGGAAAGAAGAGAAAGTACCAACGAAGGAGGAATGGATAACTATGATGATCCGGGACCAAGATGAAAAAAAGTTTATACAAGACTGGATTAAATTTATAGAATATCTTAAGGTCCACTGTAAAAACATTAGCAGGATTGATATAGTATCTATGAATTAATGTGAATTAGGGTTATCAATTGACTTGTAACTGAATGGAAAACTAAAGATGTGTAAGGTAACAAGGGGGAAATTGGAAACCAGGGGGTGGGGGGAAGTTTAGAAGGGATGAATAAGTAATTAATTTGGATGTTAAATTGTTAAATTATGGAAAATTGAAAATAAAATATGGGGGGGGGGGGAGAATCACGGGAGTCTGTTCTACTGCTGAACAGCTCTTACTGTCAGAAAGTATTTCCAAATGTTTAGTCAGAATCTCCTTTCTTGCAACTGGAAGCCATTGGTTCAAGTCCCACCCTCCAGAGCAGGAGAAAACAAGCTTCCTCCCACCTCCAGGTGACAGCCCTTAAGATATTTGAAGATGGCTATCACATCTCCTTTCAGTCTACTCTATTCCAGGCTAAACATACCCAGCTCCTTCAAGCGCTCCTCATAAACCCTAGTTTGCACACCCTTGATCATCTTCTTTGCCCTCCTCTGCACACGTTCCAGCTTGTCAACATCCTTCTTAAATTGTGGTGCCCAGGACTGGACATGGCCGCTCACAGCAGGAGCATCACCACCATACAAATAGGTGAAGGTAAAGGACCCCTGGACGGTTAAGTCTAGCCAAAGGTGACTATGGGGTGCGGCACTCATCTTGCTTCAGGCCAAGGGAGCTGGTGTTTGCAGTCAGCTTTCTGGGTTATGTGGCCATCATGACTAAACTGCTTCTGGCGCAATGAAACACCGTGATGGAAGCCAGAGTGCATGGAAACACCATTTACCTTCCCACCACAGTGGTACCTATTTATCTACTTGCACTAGTGTGCTTTCGAACTGCTAGGTTGGCAGAAGCTGGGACAGAGCAACGGGAGCTCACCCCATCATGTGGATTAGAGCTGCCGATTAGAACCTTCCAATCTGCAAGTCCAAGAGGTTTGGTGGTTTAGACCACTGTGCTACCCGCATCCCAATCAGGAGTGAAATAAGTTGTGTGGAGGCACTATGGAATATTTGAAGACCACATCCTATATCACAGCTAAGGAATGGAAGAAAGAGAGGTTCAAAACAGCGATTCGCCTCACTTCCACTATCCCTTCCTTCAATGGAAGAAGTTTGAGTAAAATGGGAGGTAGAGGGACACTGATATGTCTGATTAAGAGCACCTCTAGCTGACAGAGTTCCAGAGAGTTCCAGCTGTAAAAATAATACAGGTATAATAAAGGAGTTCCAGGTGTAAAATTAACAAACAGAATCTTTTTCAAATGCGGAAGAAAAGTCACCCCCCCAAAATCATTTTCTGAGGTTATATTTTCTGAGAATCCTCTGGAAAAATAATTTCTCAAAGGACCTGTTGATGGCATTTTACCATTGTGCTGTTGTGTTTATTAACTTACGGTCTGTGTTTGTGGTTTGGGAGCTGCACAGTCAGAGAAAAAACAATGCTGTCCAAGGTTGTAAAGACTGCGGAGAGAATAATTGGGTGCACTCTTCCTTCCCACCTTGGATCAAATCTATGCTTCCAGGTGTCATAAGAAAGCTGCAGAGATAGAGTAGGATAGTGTGGACCCCGAAAACGATCTCTTTCAGCTTCAGCCTTCTGGAAGAAGGTACAGAGTTTTAAAGACTAGGTAGGACTAGCTGCCTGATAAACAGTTTCTATCCAAATGCGATTTTGGTTTTAAACGCAGTGTAAGGTAGTCTCTATGGGAGTATATTGTATTTAATTATGGGGGATCAGAGTTTTTAGGGGGCTAACCAGGCTGGGATAGCTGGGATAGCAGGCTTGTTGGTTTTTGAATGTGTGATGTAGGGTTTTTTTTAATTTCATTGTTCTGTATGGGGCAATGACAATAAAGATTATCATATCGTATCAGCCATCATAGTCACAATCAGAATTATATTGTTCCCTCACTTGAACTTAATGAAAAGGCACAAGTCACACGTATATGTTATAGACACAAGTCCCTATGCCAGAGATCAATGAGGGTTTTATTGGCATAGCTAGATACGTCAGTCAGGCAATTATGAGTACAGGTTAGACTTATGGAGATAACAAAAGATTACACTTATGGCTACATGTACACCTAAGATTACACTAAGGTTACCTCCACCTACATGACCTACCTCTAGCACTAACACTGGTAAGCTTTTATCACTTGTACTGCTGGTTTTATCATTTGTATATATTTCATTTTACAATATCCTTATTATATTTGTTCACTTGCTTCATTTTAAACATTTTGATGACAAGTTGCCTTGTGATGGCTTGCAAACCTTTCTGCAAAAACTCTATCAAGGTTGTGGATCAGATGATAAGAAGTCAAAGATCTGGGTGCAGTCAGCATACTAAAGCCACCACTTCCTAGATACTCTAGATGACTATGTCCACTGGCTTCAGGTAGATATGAATTAGCATGGCAGATAGCCCTGTTCCTTCTTGAACAGTTCTATATCATCATCATCATCATCATCATCATCATCATCATCATCAAAGCCTCTTTCACACACAGAATAAAAGCTCTTCTGATTCTGCACTTCCTGAAACAGCTATGGTCAAATATGCAGTACCCTCCAGGACCTCTTTAGCTTTCTCTCATTGGAGGCATGCAGCAGACTGGGTTGAAGGTTCATGAATATACTAATGTCAACAATTGTTTTATCTATTTTCCACAACCATTATTATGTTTAAGCTTAAACGGGAGCATGGGTTAAAATGGTAAATCAACAAAGTCAACTCTGATGTAACCCATAGATTTATAAATCTGGCTGAAGAAGTACGTTTTTGTCTGGTGCCAAGAGGTATATAATAAAGGCACTAACCAAATCTCCCTGTGGAGAGCATTTCACATTCTCATGTTGCCTCCTCCACAAGGAATCCGGAAGGTGGCACCTTCCGGAATTCTTGTGGAGGAGGCATGCTAAGAAGGGCTTCAGAGAATGATCTCAGAGTTTAGATACGTGCACATGGAGACAGGCGGTCCTTGAGGCATTGCAGTCCTGAGCTGTTCTGGAGCTTGTGTTCCTTCTGCCTTTAACAGTGAAAATGGAGATCATAATCTCTTCCCAGGGCAAGGGAGGGGAGCTTCCAGCTCACTTGTTGTTGTTTAGTCATTTACTCGTGTCCAACTCTTCATGACCCCATGGACCAGAGCATGCAGGCACTCCTGTCTTCCACTGCCTCCCGCAGTTTGGTCAAACTCATGCTGGTAGCTTCGAGAGCACTGTCCAACCATCTCGTCCTCTGTCGTCCCCTTCTCCTTGTGCCCTCCATCTTTCCCAACATCAGGGTCTTTTCCAGGGAGTCTTCTCTTCTCATGAGATGGCCAAAGTATTGGAGCCTCCGCTTCAGGATCTGTCCTTCCAGTGAGCACTCAGGGCTGATTTCCTCAAGAATGGATAGGAGATGTAGGCAGTGTTGGTGTCAGATTGGCATTCATTTCACTCTCGGTCCCCTCCCCAGAATGGGGAGGCTGCTCATTGGCAATTCCATTTGGAAAATTGGTTCTGATCCTCTCTCCAGGGTCAGTTTTATAGAATAGCACTGTGTGATTGTTTTTCAACCCCTTTGCCTTTATGCTCTGGTGTCTCGCAGGGTACCATCTGTCTCTAATGCTATTTAACTTCTATATGAAGCAGCAGTGAATGTCAGATTTGGGGTGAGATGTTGCCAGCACCCTGATGATGTTCAGCTCTTTTACTCTTTGACATCCGAATTGGGAGAACCCATGGAAGCCCTGAACTGGTGTCTGGATGGGCTGGATGTGGGCCAGTGAAGTGACTTTAAGTCCTGGTAAGATGGAGGCACAGTCGGTGGATGGTTCTTGAGTCTACATAATTGGTCAACTGCTACGGATGGGATTGTACTCCCCCTGAAATAACAGGTTCATAGTCTGGGGCTGTATACAACTTGGGATCTGGATACATGAAAGATCATCTCATACAGGCTGGATCTAGACACATCAAAGAAGCATTTCAGTTTAAAGAGTTCTAAATTTAAACAGGGAAAACAGGTAGAGAAAAATGGGATTCCACATCAGCATGTAGCAGTCAAACGAAGACAGACCAAGTGTTCAAGGAAATGCCTTTATTTTAGCTGCAGCTAGACCCCAGTCCTAAACAGACTGGAGTACTGATCTCCATTCAGATCAAACTTATACTGTATAGGTTTTTCAGAAAGTGATTCAGCATGACATATGGACATATTGTATTGCAGTCTGACATGATTTATGAAGCAGGACGTTCAGTTAGCCAAGAAAATGAGATGATGTATGAGACATTTGACATGTTACAGATAGGATGCACTGGATTTTCTATCTGCCTTGATTCTACTTCCTTGATACGGCACTTCAAACAACACAAACTGTTGGCTTTTTTGCAGTATGGTAGCGCTGCAGAGAGCTTGCTGGGGAGACCATGCATTAAAAAGGGACTCAAAAAGCTACTTAAACAAGGTTTTAATTACAAAAACAAAAACTCCTTATACACTAAATACATCAACAAACAAACCAGACCCAACCACCAACCCATCCCCCAGGATAATGGGAGAGCTAGGTGCTGCTCCTTATATACTACACCCAATTGCTGACACAGCTTAATCAGTACAACTCAGCAGCACCTGCTATGTTTCACAGCTGTAAAGCTGGGTCTCGTTATTTTGCTCTGGCCCTTTCTCTGGCCCCTTAAAGACATACACATCGAGTGGAACAATGATGAACCTTTACATAGTAAGAAACCATTCAACATTTCCCCTGCGGTTCATCATTGTGGAACAAAAACATAAAGCATACTTTGTACATGTTTTTCACGTGTAACCTTTGGAAGTGCTTTAGTAAAAATGTCTGCAATTTGATTGCCACCTGGAATGTATTTAAATACAACCATTTCGTCAGCAATTAGTTTCTTTACAAATTCTAAGCGTAATCTTAAGACTCTAGTGCGCTGCGTATTGGTTTCTGAACATAGAATAGCGAGTCCACTCTGGGAATCAAGGTAAACTTTTACTGGTAGTGTTACTTGCATCTGTAGGTCTGCGAATACTTGCAGATACCATTCTATATCACGAGTGGCCTGAACACATGCACATAATTCACTCTCTGTTGTGGAGAGACAAATAATGGTTTGTGTCTAGGACTTCCATTCAAATGGACAACCATTATAACAAAACACCATACCAGACACACCCCTGCAATTATTTTGTTCCACTGCATGAGATGCATCGCAGAAAATTTCAAAACCTTTGTCAATACTTGTTGTAAACTGCAACCAATAATATTTAGTATGTTTAAGGTACATTACCACTCTCTTAAGAGCAGAGAAACATTGTGTAGTGGGCTTTTCCACAAATTGACGCATCTTTTAACAAAAGTTTAACTGTTTCATATTTTACACTTGGTGAATAACACAAATCATAATCTTCACCTGGAATTTGTTGAAAACCCCTAGCAATTAATCTTGCCTTGTACCTTACAACTTCATTTTTGTCATTCATTTTAACTCTATAAACCCATTTTGAATCAATAAGTCTCATATCTGGGGTTTGTGGTACAAGAGACCAAGTGTTATGCTCTTTTAAAGAAGCTATTTCAGAGTTCATAGCTTTATACCAATTTACAGCTTGGTGCTTAGGTAAATTCTGAACGTCACTGTAGCTTTTTGGTTCAAAAACCGCCTTATTGGCATACACAGTATTAAAATGTTCATCTGCAAAACGTTGTGGCTTCTGCCTCTTTCTATCTGAACGTCTCAGTTGGGAAGGAGAATCAGACTCCTCAGACTTAATGGGACTAAGTGAACTACTAGTTTCAGGTTGTAAATCACCATTGTCAGACTGAAGAGATGCCTGTAGCCTAAGCTCACGGTCAGAAAACTCAAGAGAATCTAACCTCCCCTCGGGTGGCTGTGACTTTAAATCATCAAACAAATTATCAGATTCAACAGGCTTTTTGTCTTTTTCCATTAATTCAGAAGCACCATTTCCTCCTGCTGCTGCTTCTTCCTCTTCTTCCTCAGTATCATTTATACCATTAGTATCTTGGAAAACAGCAACGCCATTCCAATTTACAGTTTGTATCATGCTTCTGGTAATATGAAATTTGCCAGTTGCTGGTATGTAAATTCTGTATGCCCCCTGCTGGTAGCCCATTAATTTTCCCTGAACACTACGCTCACCCAATTTCTGCTTAGCAGGATAATGCATAATTACATCTGAACCCCAAATACGTAGGTATTTCAGATTAGGGCATTTTTTAAACAACTTCTCATAGGGGGTGACATCTAAACCAGAATGATAACTGCGATTTCTAACATAACAAAAGGCATTGAGCGCTTCAGCCCAAAATACTTTGGGCAGATTAGCATCGTGCAGATAAGTTTTAACCCCTGCCTGCAAGTCACGCTGCACTACTTCAACAAGCCCATTTTACCAGGGACTTCGGGGGCAAGATAACTCATGAGTAGTCCCCTGCGCTTCCAGGAAATTCTCAAAATCTTCAGAAACAAATTCCTGGTCAGAAAACGGGTTCTTAATAGGTTTGTTAAAGTGTGTTTTTACCCAGTTGTAAAAAGCTTTGTACTTCTCAAATGCTTGTGACTTTTCAGCTATTGCATAAGTACAACAATATCTACTATACTGGTCTATCAGGGTAAGCCAGTACTTCGAACCTCCTAAGGATGGTTGGAGTGGCCCAACTAAATCACAATGTACACGCTCAAATGGCTCAGTTACTTTCCTATCTGAGCACCTACCCTTGCGTGCAACCTTAATCTTATTCTTGCAACAGGATAGACATTGCATAAAGAATTTGCATGGTTTTAAGTTGAGGCCATTAATAATATTCTTTGTCTTAATTACATCAGCAAAATTCAGATGTCCCAGAATTCTGTGCACCTCATGGACACACCCAGAATGTGGCCTTACATTCCTCAACTCCTGGCTTGACTGTGCTGCTCTGCAATTTATAGGCGATTGTGAGTAGGTGCGAAAATACAGTCTATATAAACCATCAGAGTCCCGGGCATACAATAGATGTTTGTTCCCCTCAAAAAACTCACACATTGAATTTAAGAAACGCAGAGTTATGCCTTGACGAGCAAAACACCTTACTGATAATAAATTGTCCACTGAAGGGCAGTAAATGCAGTTCTCTATTGTAATGTTTAAAGAGTCAAGTTTAACAGTACCCCTGCCAAGCGACTGTAAGACTTGTGAATTGGCTAAATGTACATTACCGATTTCCTCTTCGAAATAAATAAACTTCGATCATTGCAAATATGCTGAGATGCTCCTGAGTCCACAACAAAAGACTTCCACTTCGCACCTTTAAGTCTTTTACGATCGGTTGTCCGAGCATGAAAAGCTCACGGCTCATTTCTGTCTTTACGGTACGATGTAGGCTGCTGGGCTGACGACCGTGACTGACGAAAAGAAACAGACTTGGGAGTACTTTGCTTTCTTTTGGCTCTGCAGTCCTTTGCAAAATGTCCTTGCTTATTGCAGAACCAACAACGCTTTGCAGCTTTAAATGCAGTTTTATCACCACAAGTTTGCATATGGTGTTCCTCATTCTTTCTGGAAATAGGAGTGCTTATGGCACAAGCCTCCCTTCTGTCCAACTCGCCCATTAATCTTGCCGTTACCCCTTCCACAGTTAATTGTGCTGGTGGAACGGCAGATATCTGGCTAGCTATACCATCAAAGTCCTCATTAAGGGAACAAAGAATGATAAAAACATACTGAATATCAGGTATCTCCATGTCCCTTCAAATTAATTCACAGCGTATTGCCTCCAGACATCTCAAGTGTGCTGCCAAATCACCACCAGGCTGCAACTTCGTCTGGTACAACTGCTTGAAAAACGTCAATGCAGACACTGACTCTTTTCTAACATGCACTGCTGCAAGACTGTCCCACATTTCTTTGGCAGTTTTCTTATTTCTTATATAGACTACTTGCTGGTCGCTGACTGCCAAATTAATTATCGCCCTGGCTTTTGTATCTCCTTTCGACCAAGCATTAGTTACAGGGTTAGGAGGGTCATCAGTTACATAGGTCCATACTTCTCTAGAGGTCAAGAGCGCCTCCACCCAAAAAGACCAAAAACTATAGTTCTCATCTGTTAGCTGTGGGAAGACCAGAGCCTTCTCAGCTTCAGGAACCCGGTCAACCATTCTGGAACTCTTCCAGACCCACAGAACTACACCAACAGGAGAAGGAGTTTTCAAACCTTTCTCAGAGTCCAAAAATATGCAGTCATCCACTCAGCAGCTGGGCCCATAACCAAAGATGTTGGCTTTTTGCAGTATGGTAGCGCTGCAGTGAGCTTGCTGGGGAGACCATGCATTAAAAAGGGACTCAAAAAGCTACTTAAACAAGGTTTTAATTACAAAAACAAAAACTCCTTATACACTAAATACATCAACAAACAAACCAGACCCAACCACCAACCCATCCCCCAGGATAATGGGAGAGCTAGGTGCTGCTCCTTATATACTACACCCAATTGCTGACACAGCTTAATCAGTACAACTCAGCAGCACCTGCTATGTTTCACAGCTGTAAAGCTGGGTCTCGTTATTTTGCTCTGGCCCTTTCTCTGGCCCCTTAAAGACATACACATCGAGTGGAACAATGATGAACCTTTACATAGTAAGAAACCATTCAACACAAACAGGCTGGATATGTCAATTACTGTCCTGATTAAAGCATTCCATAGCTGAGATACTGTTTGGCAAGCAACCATACAAAAAATCATACAAATCCTCATTAATCCCTTTCATCTAGCATTCTTACAAACGCCCTATGTTGCTTCCTTATTGCTAAACCTTGCCAACTGCTGAGTCTTCAGCCAGTCAGTCCAGTCAAAGTAAACTTTCCACCCCTTCGTGAACTGTAGGCTTTGCAGAGAGAAAGTCTCTCCTTTTTACAGGCTCTAGGCTTGGGGTTCATTTTGCAAACAGGTTTGTTAGTTTTCTACACAAAGTTGGGGTTCATAATAAATTCTGTTCACTTCTTTCCTCAGTGGCACAATGTTATATTGCACATACAATGCATAAAAATTGCTTTTTCTTTACCGGTCCAAGTCCCTAATTTATCACTGTCCTTCAGGTGAGGGTCTCCTGCAGATACCATCTAATCAGGAGGCCCACTCCATACTTCTCTTTTCATGAGGTGGCCAAAGCTTCTGGATCTGTCCTTCCAGTGAGCACTCAGGGCTAATTTCCTTAAGAATGGATAGGTTTGATCTTCTTACAGTCCATGGGACTCTCAAGAGTCTCCTCCAGCATAACTAGCAACGGCACATCTGTGCACGCACGAGTCACTTTTTGCCGCTTCTGCGCATGCGCATGACATCATTTTGAGCTGTTTTAGCACCACACTAGCCAAATTTCTAATTGCAATTCATATTAATCAGACTTTCTGTCATCTGAGTGACACATATAAGAATGATTATAGTGTTTGACTGTAGCACATGACTTGGGATCACATTCCAAGGCTACTTGGATATGGTGTCAGAACACTTATTCCTTTCTAATAAGAGGGTATATAAAGAGAGGGAAATATTGTTTTCTCTGAGGAAAGCAAGAACTCCTTAGAAAAAGAGAGTTGAACCTAACCAGGCATCCTAAAAAGTATCAAAGAGAAAGAGAAAGCAAGAGAAGGATGGAAATAGCGGCATCTTTTATTGTTCTGCTGGTGGTTCTTCTGATTCTGCACTTCCTGAAACAGCTCTGGTTAAATAGGCACTATCCTCCTGGACCTCTCCAGCTTCCTCTCATTGGAGGCATATGGCGGACTGGGCTTAAGCTTCATACCCATACTTTCATTAAGGTACGGTACTTATTTCTTTTTTATAATAATTTGTAATGAATATGGGTTGCTCGTGCGTAAGTTACCGCCACTCCTGGCTAAGTTGGCTTGTTAAACCTTTCCTGTCTGGACAGCCCTTCACTTCGTGGCTCCCTCAGACGCTAGCAGAATCCGTCAGTGGGCGTTTCTTAAACCTTTTCCAGCATAAAAGTTGTTTGACGCCAAGTCTCCTCCTACTCTCCCTGCATGGAAGTCTTCTGCGCAGGGAGGGTGTGGGTAGCGGAGAACCCGTGTTCTCCCCGCTGGTGTCCAGCAAAGAGTCCTGGAGCCCTCTCGCCAATTCCCCCATCTGCCCCCCTTTATCCCTGGTGTTGCGCTGATTTCCTTCCCCAGCTGAGCTGCCTCTCTCCCTGCTGGGTCCCTCTCCAGCATCACTTGAGAGCCTTCCTTCCGCCTTCCCCCGACCTTTTGATCCAACTTCGTCCCTTTCTTTGGCTGACGATGCAGGGAACCCCCAGAAGGAGCTGTCACCATCCTCTGAGGATTCAAAATCCGCTTCCCACCTGCTCTGATCCCTTCTCGTGGGGCGGGCCTCCCGTCTGATTCTTCCTCCTCCGAAGCCTCTCCTCCCTCCTCTTCGGAGGCAGGAAACCCCACAAAATCCTCTTCATCGTCTGTGGTTCCAAATTGCTCCTCCCAGAATCTCGCTAGTGGTTTGGGTTTATTCCTTCCCCAGCTGAGCTGCCTCTCTCCCTGCTGGGTCCCTCTCCAGCATCACTTGAGAGCCTTCCCTCCGCCTCTGGCTCCGATGTCAGTTCCCTGACATAATTTTTATTAGTTTTACATATAAACACCTTGTGTAACCTCATATCCTCTTATTAAATCTTTTTGGCTCAACTTAACCTAACAACCTCCTTGTGGTTTACAAACTTAAATTTTGCTTCTTTGCATTTCACTTCTTTTCCTATTCTTGTTATATCATTACCTGAAATCATATATTACTCAACCTGAATAGGTAGCAATTTCACCTTACGGATCTTCAGATAACTCTGTGTACTGCATGCTGTGAAGTTAATACCTTCATTCCATAACTTCTCCAAATCTTCTAACTGTATATTATGTCCAATATCTTTAGTCCAATGTATCATTACCAATTTTACCTCGTCACCTTTAGTATGCCATTCCAATAATAATACATTTTCGACAGTATTTTTTCTTATCATTCAATAAATCTATCTCAAATCTAGATCTTGTTGTTTCAAAACCATTTTCCTTTTTATCCTCTTTAAACACTTCATTTATCTGACGATAATGCAACCAATCCCTCAATAATTCTTTTATTTCCTCAATATTTTTTTTTGTTTTAGCTGATTTCCCTCCTCCATCACTAAATCTCTGTAGGTGGCCCATTTTTCTTCCATATTTAACTTTTTAACCATTAGCGCTTGCAATGGTGAATGCCACTACAGAGTTTTACATTCTAATAAGCTTTTATATCTATTCCACACCTCATATATTCTTGGTTTTCCCCTTGCCGAATAAATTGTGTTATAACTTTTTGCCATTCTTTAAAATAACTCACCCCACTTACTACTGGGATTGTTTGAAATAAAAATAACCATTTTGGGTAGCAGATTCATCTTTACCACTGATATTCTTCCCCAAAATGATAGCTTCATACTACCCACACTTCTAGATCTCTTTCAATTCCATTACATATAGGTGTCTAATTGTCTTTAAAGGCAAAAGCAACAGAAGAAAAACTTATTTCAATGGGAGTCAAAATAGATGAAAATGTGAAAATAGCAGCTGAGTTATCAACTCAGGTCAATAATTTAGTACAAAAAAATTCAGAACTGACGAAAATAGTGCTAGACCTTAAAGGTAAAACACAGAACCTAGAGGAAGCTCAGAGGAACCAGAGACCAAATTGCAAACATGTGCTGGATTATGGAGAAAGCTAGAGAGTTCCAGAAAGACACCTACTTCTGCTTCCTTGACTATGCAAAAGCCTTTGACTGTGTGAACCACAGCAAACTATGGCAAGTTCTTAAAGAAATGGGAGTGCCTGATCACCTCATATGTCTCCTGAGAAATCTCTATGTGGGACAAGAAGCTACAGTTAGAACTGGATATGGAACAACTGATTGGTTCAAAATTGGAAAAGGAGTACGACAAGGCTGTATATTGTCTCCCTGCTTATTTAACTTATATGCAGAATTCATCTTGCGAAAGGCTGGACTGGATGAATCCCAAGCCGGGATTAAGATTGCCGGAAGAAATATAAACAACCTCAGATATGCAGATGACACAACCTTGATGGCAGGAAGTCAGGAGGAATTAAAGAACATTTTAATGAGGGTGAAAGAGGAGAGCGCAAAATATGGTCTGAAGCTCAATATCAAAAAAACGAAGATCATGGCCACTAGGCCCATCACCTCCTGGCAAATAGAAGGGGAAGAAATGGAGGCAGTGAGAGAATTTACTTTCTTGGGCTCCATGATCACTGCAGATGGTGACAGCAGTCACGAAATTAAAAGACGCCTGCTCCTTGGGAGAAAGGCGATGGCAAACCTAGACAGCGTCTTAAAAAGCAGAGACATCACCTTGCCAACAAAGGTCTGTATAGTTAAAGCCATGGTTTTCCCAGTAGTGATGTATGGAAGTGAGAGCTGGACCATAAAGAAGGCTGATCGCCAAAGAATTGATGCTTTTGAATTATGGTGCTGGAGGAGACTCTTGAGAGTCCCATGGACTGCAAGAAGATCAAACCTATCCATTCTTAAGGAAATCAGCCCTGAGTGCTCACTGGAAGGACAGATCCTGAAGCTGAGGTTCCAATACTTTGGCAATCTCATGAGAAGAGAAGACTCCCTGGAAAAGACCCTGATGTTGGGAAAGATGGAGAGCACAAAGAGAAGGGGACAGCAGAGAATGAGATGGTTGGACAGTGTTGTCGAAGCTACAAACATGTGTCTGACCAAACTGCGGGAGGCAGTGGAAGACAGTGGCTTTAGCAGAAATGTTAAAAAGAACTATGTAAGAATAGTTACAGATAGGTAGCCATGTTAGTCTGCCATAGTCAAAATAAAAAAATTCCTTCCAGTAGCACCTTAAAGACCAACTAAGTTAGTTCTTGGTATGAGCTTTCGTGTGCATGCACACGAAAGCTCATACCAAGAACTAACTTAGTTGGTCTTTAAGGTGCTACTGGAAGGAATTTTTTTATTATGTAAGAATATGCTATGGTTATGAGAAATTGGTATAAATAAGATTTAAGTTTTAAGTTTTAGGGTTTTTTATGGTAAGATAAGGTAATTTAATAGATAGATTAAGGTAATTTAATGACAGAATATTATGAAAAATGGAAAGGATTTGCTGTGACAATCAACAACTAGAACACAAAAAAGGGAGGTGTGAGGATGTCGATGAAATAAGGTAATGACAGTTAAGGATTTGGGAATATTGGATCTGTTTTTAAATCTTTGTGGTTTATTTTTGCTTTCTGATTTTGATGTGCTATGTGTTTTGTTTTTGCTTTTTGCTTTTGACTTTTATCGATTTGTATTATTTAATTGCTATTTGTTTCTTTCTTGTTTTTTCCTTCTTTTTCTCTTTGTTTTTTTGTAATTTTAAAATTCTCAATAAACATCATTTTAAAAAAAAACTGAAATAGAATTTTACACGCTAGTAACAAGAAGAAATTCCAATCGGAAGGAAATGATATTATCGTCCACAAGATTATCCCAAATCGGTTGATAAAAAAGAGAGAAGCTTATAGACCTCTGGCCGAGGCACTAAAAGCAAAGGCAGTGGACTATAGGTGGGAGTACCCTGAAGGCATCTCCTTTTTCTTTAAAGGGAAACGTAGAAAGTGTTTGTCGGCATTAGATGCGGACAAGTTCTGGAGAAAGTACCGGAAAGACCTTGGAGGAAAAAGGCAATTGTTGGGAGAATCAGAGGAAATTGAACAAACAGTTGAGAGTTAGGAGACAGATCTAAGAAGGGAATTTATTAAATGTATACTGAGACCTTGAATTTGTAATTTTTTTTTAACCCGTTGACGTATCATAAGAAATAAAGTATGGATTATAAATTTATTACTTGGAACGTAAATGGTTTAAATGAAAAATCAAAAAGGAACAAGGTGGAACATATTCTGGTTAAGCAAAAATATGAGCTAATCTGTCTGCAAGAAACTCATGTAGCGGAAAAACATAAAACAGTATTAACAAATAAGAGATTGGGGCTTGAGTTTATTGCATCAAGTAAAGAAAAAAAGAGAGGGGTGGTAATCTATGTAAAACCTCAGCTGGAGCCAAAACTGCTTTACAATGATGAAAAAGGCCGAACAGTGATTATAGAGGTTAAGATCAATAATGAAAAAGTGATAGTTATTGGAATTTATGCACCAAATGAAAGAAAATCCGAATTCTATCAATTCCTGGAAGAAAAAGTCATAGAATATTTAGGGGAAAAAATTATATTATTAGGAGATTTTAATGGAGTAGTCAATCCAAACATGGACAGAACAATAAAGAAGAAAGAAACATGGACAGAACAATAAAGAAGAAAGAAAAGAGGCAGAACAAACTCCCAACTACATTTTTCCAATTAATAGAACTCCTGAATTTGTTCGACGCTTGGAGGTTTAAGAATCCAACAGAGAAAGAATTTACACATTATTCAGAGCCACATAAACCGGCGGGATGAATCGACGCGATCTGGACAACAAAGGATTTATTAAATAATATTACAAAAGCAGGAATCCATCCAAGGACAATTTCAGATCACAGTGTGGTCTGGGTTAACTTTAAAGGGGAAGAAGAAAAGGTTAAAAGGTGGCAACTTAATGAGAGCATGCTAAACGATGAAAAAATTGTACAGAAGGCCAAGCAAATCTTAGAAGAATATTTTAAGTTTAATTTAAATCAAGGAGTAGATCTAGAGACGGTTTGGGACGCGGGTAAAGCCGTCATAAGAGGTTTCTTTATACAACAAAATCCATTCCAAAGGAAAACAAAGGAGAAGAAGAAAATGGAGATCTGGGAGGAAATCAGAAAAAAGGGAAGGATCCTTTTCCAAAAACCAGATGATGAACTAATTAAGCAAAGTATAAAAATTTTACAGACGCAATTCTCCATGATAATAAATGAAGAGATAGAATGGAAGATAAAATGGTTGAGACATAGAAATTTTGAGTTTGCAAATAAACCTGGCAAACTTCTGGCCTGGAAATTAAAGAAGAAAAAGGAAGATAGAATTATCAATAAAATTAAAATTGAAGACAAATGGATTCAAGAAATGAAGGAAATTAGTAAAAACTTTGCTAGTTTTTTTGGAAAACTATATAAAGAAGGTCCAGAGACTCTAGAAAAAATAAACTACCAATAATACCTAAGGAAAAAACTGAAATCTTGAACTCACCAATAACAGCTATGGAGGTGCAACAAGCTATACAGAGATCAAAATTTGGAAAGACACCGGGCCCAGATGGTCTTCCAGCTAATTACTATAAAAAGTTAGAACAAGCATTATTTCTTCCCATGAAAGACCTAATGAATAATATTCTGGCAAATGGAAAGCTTCCGAAAACCTGGAAGGACAGCTTTATTACTCTTATCCATAAACAGGGAACAGATGCCCCAAACATCGCCAATTACAGACCCATTGCACTGCTAAATAACGATTACAAGATATTCACAGACATTCTTGCAAAGAGATTAAAAATGGTGCTGAACGAGATAATTCATAAAGATCAAACCGGATTTCTTCTCGGACGATTTATGCAATCCAATATTAGATGTGTGATTAATGTATTAGAATATTTGGATATTAAAATTGATAAATCAGCAGCTATTATGTTGGTGGACGCTGAAAAAGCTTTTGATAACGTGTCCTGGAAGTTTATGAAAAAATTAATGGAAGAAATCGGACTGGGAGAAAATATTTGTAAAGGAATAAATGCCATCTATTCGGAACAATATGCAAAATTGATCATCAACGGAAGAATTACTGAGGAGTGCAAAATAAACAAGGGAACAAGACAGGGCTGCCCACTGTCACCACTGATATTTATCTTGGTGATGGAAGTCTTGAACAATCAGATAAGAAAGGATGAGCTTGTTAAAGGCATCACTCTGGGAAACAAAACATATAAAATTAAAGCTTTTGCGGACGATTTACTTGTTATGACTGAAAACCCTAAAGAAAGTATGAAAAGAGTGCTGGAATTGATTAAAGAATTTGGAGATGTGGCAGGCTTTAAACTGAATATAACAAAAACAAAAATGCTTGTTAAAAATGTAACCACAGAAGAAAAGGACGACTTAGAAAAAATATTGGGCCTGAAAATCTCTTCAAAAGCGAAATACTTGGGTATTTGGATCACCCCCAAGAACATAAACTTATTTCAGGATAATTACACCAAAACTTGGTTAGAGATTAGAAAAAACTTGGTAATCTGGAGTAAACTAAAATTAACATTTCTGGGTAGGATTTCCATTATAAAGATGAATGTGCTTCCAAAATTAATCTTTTTATTTCAAATGATTCCGATACTGGGTGAAGCCGTCCTTGATGCTAACTCGCTGGATGGCCAAATGTAATTTATTCTTCCTGCAGATTGATTTGGTTCTGAGAAAAAAGTAAATTGTCTGTCCAATGGGCGTTTCAACCTCCAAATGTCTATTAAATTATAGCTTTCTACTAAAGAGAAGAAAGTTTTGGGTAGTTTCCCTTCCTTAGAGTCTGAAGGCCCTCGTATTTACAGGACTGCCTCTCCTGGTATGACACACAGAAGACCTTAAGGTCCATGAATAACTATAGTTTAGAGGTCCCGGGCCCTAAGGAAGTCAGACTATCCTCCACCAGGGCCAGGGCCTTTTCAGTGATGGCTCAGACCTGGTGGAATGCTCTGTCCCATGAGACTAGAGCCCTTCAGGTTTTAACCTGCTTCCACCTGGCCTTTAATTTTAATTTGTTTTTTTTATAATTTTTTTATTAGTTTTACAAAAAATTTTAAAACAATACAAACAAATAAAAAGACATACAAACACGTATAGTTTCATAGCCTCTTTTTCGTAAACCTTGTTTCTCAGACTCCCCCATACCTCCCCTTTCTGCATCCCAATGTCCAAATTTTTTTTTAGCAACTTCTAAATATTTCTGTCAAGCCTCTGTCCTCTTAATCTTTCCTTCAGTCTAATCCTATGTCACTGTAACCCTTTCTTTCTCAAAACCTCAACATTCTAACATTCATCGAGCTTATAGTAGTCCTTAAGATAGATTTTAAATTTCTTCCATTCTTCTTCCGCCGTCTCCTTCCCCTTCTGCCAGTCATCTCAGCCAGTGTCATATAGTCCATCACTTTCATCTGCCATTCTTCCAGAGTGGGTAGATCTTGTGTCTTCCAGTACTTTGCGATAAGTATTCTTGCTGCTGTCGTAGCATACATAAAGAAAATTCTATCTCTCTTTGACACCGATTGGCCGACAATGCCCAAGAGAAAGGCCTCTGGTTTTTTAGAGAAAGTATATTTAAGTACCTTTTTCAATTCATTGTATATCATATCCCAGAAAGCCTTAATCTTCGGGCACGTCCACCAAAGGTGATAAAAAGTACCTTCAGTTTCTTTACACTTCCAACACTTATTGTCAGGCAGGTGATAAATTTTTGCTAGCTTGACTGGGGTCATGTACCACCTGTAGACCATTTTCATAATATTTTCCTTTAAGGCATTACATGCCGTAAATTTTATACCGGTGTTCCACAACCATTCCCAGTCAGCAAACATAATGTTATGACCAATGTCCTGTGCCCACTTAATCATAGCCGATTTAACTGTTTCATCTTGTGTATTCCATTTCAGCAGCAAATTATACATTCTTGACAAGTTCTTAGTATTGGGTTCTAGCAATTCAGTTTCTAGTTTTGATTTCTCCACCTGGAAGCCAATTTTCCTATCTTGTTTGTAAACCTCCATTATTTGATAATAATGGAGCCAATCTCGTACCTTAGGTTTCAGTTTCTCATGACTCTGTAATTTCAATTTGTCTCCATCTTGTTCCAAAATTTCCCAATACTTTGGCCATTCGGCCTCCATATTGGGCCTTTTGAATGCCTTAGCCTCCAAGGGTGACAACCATCTAGGGGTTTTATTTTCCAACAAATCTTTATATCTTGTCCAAACATTAAACAGTGCTTTTCTGACAATATGATTCTTAAAGGCCCTATGCACCTTAATTTTGTCATACCATAGATATGCATGCCAACCAAATGTATTGTTAAAACCTTCCAAGTCCAAAATGTCTGTGTTCTCGAGGAGCATCCAGTCTTTCAGCCAGCAAAACGCTGCTGCTTCATAATACAATTTTAAGTCCGGCAGGGCAAATCCCCCTCTTTCTTTAGCATCTGTCAGAATTTTAAATTTAATTCTGGGCTTTTTGCCCTGCCAGACAAATTTCGAGATGTCTTTCTGCCACCTCTTGAAACAGTCCATCTTGTCAAGGATCTGCAAAGTTTGAAACAAGAATAACATTCTAGGCAATACATTCATCTTAATAACTGCAATTTGGCCTAACATTGACAGTTTAAAATTTGACCATATTTCTAGATCTTTTTTAATTTCTGACCAACATTTTTCATAATTGTCCTTATATAAGTTCAAATTTTTAGATGTCAAATGAACCCCTAGATATTTCACTTTCTTAACCACTGTCAAACCTGTCTCTTCTTGAAATTTCTCCTTCTCCATGACTGTCAAATTTTTTTCTAAGACTTTAGTTTTTTGTTTGTTCAGTTTAAATCCAGCTACCTGGCCAAATTGTTGAATTATCTCCAACACTCTTTTCGTGCTAGTGTTTGGCTCTTGTAAGGTCAATACTAGGTCATCTGCAAATGCCCTTAACTTGTAATGTTTAGCTCCGACCTGTACTCCTTTAACCTGCTGGTCATTTCTAATCATATTCAGCAACACCTCCAGAACAGAAATAAAAAGCAATGGAGAAATTGGGCACCCCTGTCGTGTTCCTTTTTCTATCTTAAGTTCCTCCGTAATCACATTATTTACAATCAGTTTAGCTTTTTGTTCAGAATATATTGCACCTATACCATTCTCAAAGCCTTGACCTACCCCCATCCCATGAAGATTCCTTTTCATAAAACTCCAAGAAATATTGTCAAAGGCTTTCTCCGCATCCACAAAAATCAGCACTGCTTTAGTGTTTATGTTCACCTCTAGCAATTCCAAAATGTCTATTATATTCCTTACATTGTCTGATAGGTGCCTTTTTGGGAGAAAGCCTGCTTGGTCCTTATGAATCTTCTCCATCAACACTCTTTTAAATCTTTTTGCCAAAATGTCTGCAAAAATTTTATAATCCACATTAAGTAATGATATTGGGCGGTAGTTCTTAAGTTGAGTCTTTTCAGTCTCTGTCTTTGGTATGAGTGAAATATATGCTTCTTTCCACGATTCTGGTGCCCTTTTCCCCTCTAAGATCTCGTTACAGACTTCCTTTAATGGTTGAACCAACCACTCCTTCAAAGATTTATAATATCTGGAAGTCAGTCCATCTGGCCCTGGAGATTTGCCCAATTGCATGTCTTGAATGGCACCCTCTATCTCTTGTTCTGTTATTCTCTGGTTTAAATCCACCTTGCTTTGATGAGAGATTTTTTGTAATCCATATTTTTTAAGGAATTTATCTATGTCCTCTTCATTTTGTGATCCTTGAGAATAAAGTTTTTTGAAATAACTCAAAAAGCAATTTCTAATCTCATTGGGTTTAGATATGTTCTTTCCATCCACTTCTAGGCTTGTGACCGTGTTTAGTTTCTGCCTTTCCTTCAATTGCCATGCCAGAAGTTTGCCACATTTATCTGCCGATTCGAAGGTTTTTTGTTTCATTTGCTTTATCTTCCATTCAATCTCTTGATTCATCAATTCCATATATTGTGTTTGATATAACTTAATCTCTCTCAAGATCTCCTGGGACTTTGGTTTTGATCTTAATTTTTTCTCTCCTTCTTTTATCTTCTCCAAAATCTTTTCCTTCTTCTCATTCTGCTTTCTCTTTTTTATTGAGTTTTGTTGAATCAAAAATCCTCGCATCACAGCTTTACTTGCATCCCAGATCACTCTTTTTTCCACATCAGCCTTTAGATTTATTTCAAAGTAGTCCTTTAGAGTTTTTTGGGCCTTCATGTGGATCTCCTTATCTCGAAACAGGGTGTCATTCATCCTCCATCTAAATTGGCCAGTTGTTGTAAGTTTCATTTCCATCTTCACGGCGTTATGGTCGGAGCAAGTTTTTGGGCAGATTTCTACCCTCCTAATCTTTGGAGCCATCCCACTAGTGATCCAAATTTGATCAATTCTGGTCCAGGTCATCATCGCTTGGGAGAAAAAAGTTCCCTCTCTCTCAAGAGGGTTCCTTGTTCTCCATATATCTATTAAGTCCATATTTTCCGTCATTTCAAAGAAGGTCTTCGGAAGTCTCCCTTCCTTGGAGATTGTCAGTCTTTGTGCCTTGTCCATATTTGTAGAAACTACACCATTCATGTCTCCCATGATTATCATATTGTAATCCAGATAGCCCATCAGAGTTTCATGGAGTTTCTTGAAGAATTCCGCCTTGCCTTCATTTGGTGCATAAATTCCAACTATTAAGAATTTTTCTCCTTGTACTTGTATTTCAACTGCCAGATACCTTCCTTGCTCGTCTTTAAACATCATTTTTGGGACCCATTTCTCTTTTACATAAATCACAACTCCTCTTTTCTTAACTTTATCCGATGAAATGAATTCTTGTCCTAATCTTTTATTTATGAGTAGTTTCCTGTGTGCTCTGGTTACATGAGTTTCTTGTAAACAAATCAAGTCCAATTGTTCTCTTTTCAAAATATGAAACACTTGGCGTCTCTTCAAAGGGATGTTCAGCCCATTACAATTCCAGCTAAGGAATTGCAGGGCCATCTTGTTATTTTTCTGTTACTCCTCCAACCGCTCCAAGTTGTTGCTCTTCCTCTGATGGTGCTGGGTTAAGTCCAAACAATAGGTTAAGAATGTCTAGTGCTCTCCTTTGTTCTGCAATTGGGTCCACAGTTCCTTTCTGTAAGTCCTCTTGGTTTCTTCCCAGGAATCTTTCTTTGTCTTGTATTGTCTTTATTTTCACCTTCTTTCCCTTGTAGTCAAAAGACAGTCCTTGAGGGAACTCCCACCTAAAAGGGATGGTGTTCTTCTTCAGCAGGTAAACCAAATCCTTATAGAAGGTTCTCAACTCCAAGATATGTTTAGGGATGTCCTTAAAAATCTGTATGGGTGAATTTTCAATTTGCAAGGCCTTTTGGTAATGTAGTTTTAATATTTTGTCTCTTTCTTCCTTCGATCTGAGGGTAATCAAACAGTCCCTCGGGGTCTTTCTGTTCTGTCTTCTGCCCAGTCTAAATGCTGTTGTAATCTTAAATTCTTCCTCCTCCAAGTCTTCCCAGAAGTCAGCAAACTCTTGTGTTAGAAACTCCGCTAAGTTGTCTCCTTCGCTCTCGGGAATCAATCTTAATTTCAGGTTTCTTTCCTTCCTCTGTAATTCCCACAAAGCCAAAGTTGCATCATGTTCATGAACCTTTTTAACAATCGGTTCCAAGTTCTCTTGAGTCTCTCCAGCAATAGTTCTAGCTTCCTCTGCAATCTTACGTGTTGCAGAATTTTCTTGGACCAGCCTATTTATAAATTCTGTGTTCAAATCCAATCTTGCTGTTAATTCTGTCAATTTCTGTGTATTTTCTGTACTCTGCTTTGTCAAGGTCTCCAAAGACTGATTTATCTTGAGTAGCGCTTGTGTCACTGACTCCATGGAGGCAGCTGTCACTTTTTCTTGTCCTGTTGTTCCTGTAGGAGTTGCACCAGTAATTGAGCCTCTTTTCTTTTGTTGCTGTTGCTGGTACTGTTGTTGCTTAGCTTTAGCTCTTGTAGTTATCTCTTCCGCTGGGCCACTCATGTCCCAAGGTCGTTCCCAGGAAAACAATCCCCTGATGGAAAATTCCACTGTCCTAGACTGTCACAGCCGTTACTTTGGCCCTCTAGGGGGAGCAAACCAAAATGTCCGAGTATGGAGACAAAGAAGTTAAAGACAAGTATATCAGGAGGCTTGTAAATACTTGTTACAGCACTTTTTCCAATGGATACTATTTCAGCATGCTCCAATATACTGTTACAACAAAGTCCAAGAACTTTGTATCAAACAAGGCTTCAACTATGTAACTTTCCCAAGAGTTTAAAAACAGCTCAGTGCCCTAGTGTCTTATTTGGCAGTCCGCTTCAGGGCATTAAGGCAGCAGAAGGCTTTTTTCTTTTTTAGATAAATCATGCAGTTCTTAATGTCCCCTTTTCCTCCCCTCTGCCCTGCTTGCTAGAGGGGAGATTTAGATCCAATGTCAGGTTTAAGTTGTCAAGAGATGTCTCATACGGATGCAGCTCTAAATTTCCGTTGCTTTACCTGTCATGCAGTCGGGGGGAGGCAGACTTCCTTAATTTTTACCTCCCCCGTTTTCAGCCAAATTTTCTTTGAAAAAGTCCCAATTTTACGTTCAGTCTTACTCACGGATTTTTCAGTTTCAGATTGACAGGAAGGAATCGGCGCTCTCCGTCAATGGCGACGCGGCTTCACCCTGCGGGCTGGGTAGCGACTCTCAGCACCGCGCTCTCCCGATGCCGTTCCGGAGCCTTTAAAAAGGCTCTTTCTGCAGTAAGGGGGGGCGCTTCTGGTGCCCACCGAGTCTCCTTGTTCACAGGCTTCAGCACCTGTGATTTTAGGGGTCCCCCGCTTGCCGTAACGGGTCAGACCCGAACTCGCAGAGCAGTCCTCCTCCGGAGCTCGGAAAGAGGACCGCCATTAACGCTGGCGCCGACCAGAAGTCTCGGCCTTTAATTTTAATTTGGCCTGATATTTTATTTCCCTTCTCTTCTTTTTTTAAAAAATGATATTTATTGAGAATTTTAAGGTTACAAAGAAATAAGAAGGAAGAACCAAGAGAAAGAAAAAAAGTAGATAAAAGTAACAATTAAACAATACAAATCAATAAAAACCAAAGTCAAAAAGAAGAAACAAAACACACAATACATCAAAATAAAAAAGCAAAAATAAACAAAAAATTTAAAAACAAATCCAATATTCCCAGATCCTTAACTGTCATTACCTTATTTCATCGACCTCCTCACACCTCCCTTTTTTGTATTCTAGTTATTAATTATCTCAGCAAATCCTTTCCATCTTTCACAATTGTTATGTACTAAAGTTCTCACCCTGGGCCAGCAGGGGATAGTGTAGATAGTTTTCACTCAGGTCCACGTCAGTTATTTTAGGCGGGAAAACCTGGGTTGTTGTTGCTACAATGTTGATAGCCGGCTGCCTATAAAAGCAGGCCGGCTGAGCTGTTTGCTGTTCAGTTCTGTCCAGCTTACAATAAAGAGCTTCTCTGGAGAAATCACTGTGTCATCTGCTATGTTCGCCCACAACTTAACACTGGCGACGAGGATGGGATTGATGGACATCAGAGCACAGTCAGATGCAGCCACCTCTGAGCAGAGCTGAATCACTGAGCTGAATCACTGAGCGAAATCACTGAACAGAACCAATTCAGAGCTGACTGTTCTGGCTAGAGCACGGTGTTCCATCCATCACCCTTCACGCCGGCATCGGAATCATGGCTTCACTTGTGCCTCTACCGCCGTTTGCGCCAGCCTGTGAATCATGGGACTCCTACCTCGCTCGGTTCGACTGCTACCTCCAAGCCAACGAGCTGACGCAACTATCACAGGAGCGTAAGCGGGGCCTATTCCTCAGCGTCTGTGGGCCTGAGGTGTTTGAGATGGCCCGAGCATTGGATGTGCCTGAAGCAGTCCAGGCAACACCGTGGGACACGATCCAAGAGAAGCTCCGCAACCACTACGCACCAAAGCCGTCCAAGATTGCTGCCTGCCATGCGTTCTACCACCGGAACCAGGCAGAGGGGGAGTCAATCAACAACTACAGCACCGCCCTGCGACAGGCTGCAATGCACTGCGAGTTCCGAGACTTAGACGATGCCCTGATGGATTGAATCATCTGCGGGGTCCGGGACATCCGTCTGCAACGGCGTCTCCTCGCCAAGCCAGACCTCACGCTACAGAAAGCCATTGAGGAGGCTGTGGCCTCAGAAGCTGCTGAACACTCTGCCCAGGAGATCCGCAAGTCCAGCAGCCCGCGTCTTGCTAGGAAGCCAGTTCCAGTGCATCATGAAGAGGCCAGCAGTGATGAGGCATCCTCCAGTGAAGACGATGATGTGCACCAGACAAAGCGGGAGCGCAGGAAGTTCCAACAGAAGTCCAAGAGCCAACCAGAATGTGCCAGCTGCGGAGGAAACCATTCCTGTGCCAAGTGTCGATTCAGAGACGCCACCTGTAGGAAGTGTTCCAGAAGGGGCCACATCGCTAAGGTCTGCCGATCGGCTCCGTCTGACACCCCCCCTTCACCGACTCGCAAGTCCAAGTCTTCACTCCAGTCTGCCAAGGAAAGCTGTTTCGCTCTCACCAACTGCCGCTGCCTGTCTGGAACCACGATTGGCCAAACCGACTCACCTACGCGACGCAAGCTGAATGTCACGGTGCTCATTGAAGGAGCTCCATGTGAGATGGAGATCGACACCGGGTCTGCCTTGTCCATCGTGTCTTGGAGCACCATCAAAAGACTGGTACCCAGAGTGTCCAAAAGGCAACTCGACTCTCACCGCGTACACCTGAGTGACTACCAGGGAAATGACATTCCTGTGGTAGGCGTTGGCCGGTTTCGGATCGCCTTCAAGGATTTTTCGGGCCTGCTCCGACTGGTGGTGGTAGAAGGTCAGCGGCCAAGCCTCCTAGGGCTAGACTGGTTTGATGCCCTTGGCCTGGAAGTCACCGGCACCAACTGCATCTCTAACGCAGAGACTGAGGGTCTGGTCAAAGACTTTGCCGAGGTTTTTGATGGCACTTTGGGGCAATATACGCCCATCTCCTTTAGCCTTGATCCACAAGTCACCCCCATCAAGCTAAAGCCACGCCGGGTTCCCTTTGCTCTCAAGGCTAAGGTGGATGAACAACTGGACAAGCTGATCGCCCAAGGGGTTTTGGAGCCGGTTGACCACGCCAAGTGGGAAACCCCCATTGTCACGCCTGTCAAGCCAGACGGGTCGGTGAGAATCTGCGCTGACTACAAGTGCACGATCAACAAGGCACTTCAGCAGCACACTTATCCGGTTCCTGTTGTCCAGCACCTGCTGCATTCCCTGGGTGAGGGTAAGGTCTTCGCTAAGCTGGACCTTGCCCAAGCCTATCAACAACTGCCCATCGATGATGCCACTGCTGAAGCCCAGACGATTGTCACCCACCAAGGGGCATTCCGTTGCTGCCGGTTGCAGTTCGGGGTGAGTGTGGCTCCTGGCATCTTCCAAAGCCTTATGGAGCGTCTCCTGCAAGGGCTTCTGGGTGTGGTACCATATTTTGATGACGTCTTGGTGTCCGCAGACTCACACCAGCAGCTGTTCAAGCGCCTCCGTGCCGTACTGACCAGGTTCCAAGAGGCCGGGCTCAAGGTAAAGAGGGAGAAGTGTCAGATCGCCGTTCCACAGGTAGAGTTCCTGGGCTATCTTATCGACGCCTCCGGCCTTCACCTGACCACATCCAAGATCCGCGCTATCCAGCAGGCCCCCATCCCAAAGAACAAGACGGAGTTGCAGGCGTTCCTGGGGCTACCGAACTTTTATAACATGTTCCTGCCTCACAAAGCCATGGTGGCTGAGCCTCTTCACCGACTCCTCAGCACAAAGATGCCTTGGTCCTGGGGTCATCGGGAGATGGCGGCCTTCAATGCGGTCAAGGCTCTCCTTTCATCGGACAGTGTGCTGGTACAGTACAGTGTAGCCAGGCCACTGGTCCTTGCCTGTGACGCCTCACCTTTTGGCATCGGCGCTGTCCTTAGTCACCGTTTTCCAGACGGAAGAGAAGCACCGCTCGCCTACTTTTCCAGGACGCTATCTCCAACGGAACGGAATTACAGCCAGCTCGACAAGGAGGCACTGGCACATGTGGCTGGAGTGAAGAGGTTCCATGAATACCTCTATGGCAGGACTTTTGACCTCATCACTGACCACAAGCCGCTCCTGGGCCTCCTCGCCTGTGATCGTCCAACTCCACCGGTCCTCTCACCGCGCATGCTGCGATGGACTGTTTTCCTGGCTGCCTACCACTACCGGCTCGTCCATCGCCCGGGAAAATCGATGGGCCATGCCGACGCCCTCAGCCATTGCCCTCTTCCAGCGTTTGTGGAAGACCCGGCTCCAGCTTCATCGGTCCTCCTGATTGAGGATCTTCCGGCAGCGCCTGTATCGGCTGCCACTGTGGCCTCCGCATCTGCCCAGGATCTCACCATCAGCCGTGTGCTCAACTGGGTGTGGAGGGGGTGGCCACAAGGGCCTTTCGCATTGGAGTTCCAGCCCTTCGCAACCAGACAACATGAACTCTCGGCTCATCGCGGCTGTCTGCTGTGGGGAGACCGCGTCGTGATTCCCCAAAGACTCCGTCAACGCGTCTGGAAGCTCTGCACATTGGCCACCCGGGAATTGTCAAAATGAAGGCGTTGGCTCGGTGTTACGTCTGGTGGCCTAACATGGACGATGCCATCACTGCCTGGGTGTCCGCCTGTCAAGCATGCCAAGAATCAAGGCCTGCACCACCGGCAGCTAAGGGACACACCTGGGAGACGCCAAAGACACCCTGGTTGAGGGTGCACATCGATCTGGCCGGCCCCTTTCACGGCCGGACCTTTATGGTAGTGGTGGACGCCTATTCCAAATGGCTGGAGGTGATGCCCTCCACCACTATTCCAAATGGCTGGAGGCCCTGATGCCCTCCACCACTACCGAGGCCGTCATCCGGGTGCTGCGAGGCCTGTTTGCGACGCATGGGTGTCCTGATGTCCTTGTCTCCGACAACAGACTGCAGTTCACGTCAGGCACTTTTGAGCATCCGCCATGCCCTAACGGCACCCTTTCATCCATCCAGCAACGGGCAAGCGGAGAGAATGGTGCGCTCGGCAAAAGAGGCACTGGCACGCCTGGACCGGGGAGACTGGCACGAGCGGGTCGCTGAATACTTGTTCGTGCAACACATCACCCCTCATGCGGCCACAGGGCGGAGTCCTGCTGAACTGCTTATGGGCCGCTGCCTCAGGTCACTGCTCGACCGGCTGCACCTGGACTTTGCCGTGGCCGAACCCCCAGGCTGTGCCAACTCGCCACGGTCATTTGTTCCAGGAAACCAGGTCTTTGCCCGGAACTATGTGGGGGACATTCCTTGGGTGCCAGCCACAGTAGTGGGAGTCACTGGACCTCGCTCGTACCAGGTGGCACTCGAAGACGGACGCTTGTGGCACCGGCACATAGACCAGCTTAGGCGCAGGGTTGGGGACTTGGACACTATCGTGGTGCCCCCAACTGCGCTTGTGGCTCCAGAAGAGACACTTACAGATGGCGAGGCTCCACCTACACCTCCCTCGCAAACTGCCAGCGTGGAGCCGAACCAAGCCTCTTCAGAGGGTCTGCCAGACTTACCACAGACTCAGACCACTCCACTTGCGGAGGCTCCACCCGAAGCAGCGAATCCAGGGGATTTGGTTTCAACACCACCTAGGGTTGCACCACAGCCTCAGCAAGAATTGTGTGCCCCCCCGGACTTGGCTACCAGTCCCCAGCGGTCTGGCAGAGTTTCCAAGCACCCAACTTATTTAAAGGACTATGTTGTTGGACATGTATCACTGTTGGTCTAAGTATGGGAAATGTAACCGATATGCTTTTGTGCCTAATTGAACCATTACGTGTAGTGCTGTATATAAGGAAACCATATACAGCAATATTTTTGTCCCTTCTCGACAGGTCAGCCCCTTTTCCATAGTCAACACCGAAATCCACGTGGTATTTGAAGGCATGTTTCAAGGCCCCTCCAAAGTTAAGGGCCCCCACAACTCCGAGCTCCCCCCAGCCCAAAGCCAGACTTGAAAAATCAAAACATCCCTGCATAGGGGGGTCCATCCAGCCCCCCATCTCCAAGCCAAACAGAACTCCATCTCTCCAAATCTGACTTTTTCCAAGTTCATTCGTCAAATCCTGTTCCTGCTGGGCCACAGCTCCCTCCATCTCTGCCACCCGGGGTCCAGCAACAGCCTCCTCCTTCATCTCATCTGTCAAAGCACATTCCTGGATTAATTCCTGAGTGGGTTCTATATAGGTACCCACTGTCTGTCCAAATTTTCCGATCGCAACAGTCATCAAATCCATCTTCTCATGTAACTGTTCCAATAAAACACTTGTCTTGCAAAAGGCAAGCACCAGAGCCTCCGAGTACATTCTTGTTCAAGGTCGAAGTCTGGTCCCACGATCTTAATCTATTACAGCTGCAAAGCTCCCTAGTTCGGTTTTAAAAACAGTTTCACAAGCTCCCTCTAGGGGAAACAATTTCTTTTTGTATCAATTTTTTTTTAAAAAAAGCAGATCTAGCAACAAAGTTTTCCTTTTTCGGATATTTTGTCAATATTTTGTTCCTTTTAAATGCGAAGGGGAACAATGGAATCAATATGTTTCTCTTCTTTTAACTATCTGTCAAAAACGTTTGTCCATAGTCAATGAACTTCCCCAGAACGTCTGTCCTGACACCCTGCTCCCAGGTTCAAGACGGTGGAAAATTGCCTTTCTTTACTCTCTCTTCTGCAGGTTTAAACATTCTAAAAAGGGTTCCCCCCTCTTCTCCTACTTCCAAGGGGGGGTTCAGTAATTTTAAATGATGAAATTTTGGTCCTTTACAGACGACTTTCTAAACTCTAACTTGCCGTGTCTTTGCTTCAATCTATCTACAAAAAGCGGAAGGCGGACTTCCTGTTTAGACCTTCCCGCTTCAGTGCCAAATAAAAAAAATTCTTAATCCAATTTTCCGTTCTACTCACGGGCAGTTGTTTAAAATCCAATTGTCCACAGGAAAAAGTCAGCGCTCTCCGGCAACAGCAATGCGGCTTCACTCCGTGAAAGAAGCAGCCGATTCAAAGCACCGCGCCACTCACCCCACGTCGCTCCGGATCCCCGAAAACTGAGTTTCCCCGCGGGTAGGGGGGACGCAAAGGTGCCAGCCGAATCCCACATCCACAGGCTTCTCCCGCCTGTGGTTTTTGATGGGTCTCCACCTCGCTGTGGCGGTTCAGACCCTGTTTTCCACGGAGCAGATTCCTCCCGATCGGAGGAAATCCGCCATTGCCAGAGGCGCCATCCCTTCTCTTCTCTCCCCCTCCCCTTTTATGAAGATTACCCGCTCTGAGACCCCACAGCTAATTCTCCCCTGGCCTCCTCGCTGGCCCAAGTAGGACCAATTCAGCCAGCTAGCCCTGCTGATTACCTAATGCTTATTTCCCCTAAATTGATTTCTGAATTTTGAATTTTATTGTTATTCATGTTTTTATACTGTATTTTATGCTGCTTTTACAATTAAGTGTTTTAAATTTGTTATTAACCACCCTGAGCCCGGTTTTTGAACTGGGAAGGGCGGAGTATAAATTAAAAAAATATTATTATTCTATTATTTTCTTATTGTTCTATCAATGTCCAGAGAAACCACTCTATTAAAGTCCCCCATGATAATAATTCTTTGGTCTATATATTCAGGTAGTTTTTCCTCCAATAATTTGTAGAAATCTGATTTCTTTTCATTTGGTTCGTAAATTCCGACTATTATTATTTTTTCGCCTTGTGATATCACTTATCCTGCAATCATGCTTTCTTCCTCATCCTTGAAGACCTGCTGTGCCTCATGTCAATTTTTAATATATAGAACCACACCCCTTTTTTACTTTTATCTGATGATATAAATTCTTTGCCCAATCTTTCATTAATCAAAATTCTCCTGTTTTCTTGCGAAATGTATTTTCTGTAAATATATGTCCAAATTTCCCTTTATTAAGATTTGTTCAATTTTGTTTCTTTTTACTTTGTTATTTAGTTCATTCACATTCCAAGTCAATAATTTCAGATTCATTTCCATTCCTAATTAAATAATACCATATTTTCATACTGTTTATTAAGACTGTTCTTTCTTTCTTTCTTCTTCTTCTTCTTCTTCTTCTTCTTCTTCTTCTTCTTCTTCTTCTTCTTCTTCTTCTTACGGTGTTGCTCGTATTTCTTCTTTGCCCAGTTCTTTTGCATATTTCCTCCAAAATTTATCTGTTCCCTGAATACTTTTGAACTTAAATTTCTTCTCTTTGTAGAAAAAGGAGATACCTTCTGGAAATTCCCATCTATATTTTATATCATTCTTCCGAAGTATGTCCATTAAAGATTTATAGGGGTGGGTTGTTGTTTTTTTTTAATCTCACTGGGATTTCCTTGAAAATTATGATAAAGGTTATGTCAATGCATAATCTTTTTTCTAGAAAAAAAAATCTTTTATTTCTTTGGAATTGAATATCACCAAACAATCACCGAGGAATTTCTTTGATTTTGACGATCTTGTTCTTATCCTAAATGCACTCTATATAGGGTCATTCACTTCTTCTTCTTCTTCTTCTTGCATATTTAACCATTCTGCTATTTCAGAAACCAATTTTTAATGTCCTCCCCAGGCACCTCTGGTATTGATCTAAATCTCAAATTCAGTTCCTTCTGCTTCATCTCCATCATTGTCAAGGAGTCCCAAGTTTCTTCCTGTATTTTGGTCAGTTCTGCAGCATCCCCTTTGGTCCCCCCCCCCATCTTCTCTCACCTCTTTCATTTCCTTTTGTGTTTTTTGTGTGTGGCATCATCCAGAGCTTGTTTTTTTCTTTAATTCCTGTACAGTTTTTCCTATTTCTGCTGATTTATTTGATTTGTCTTGTTAACTCTGCGACTGATCAGTCATTTTTCCTTTCCATTCCTGTTAATTTTTTCCACTGTCTTTAATGTCTTTTTTCAATTCTGCAAACATTTCTAAAATGTCACTCATAGATTCCAGACCCTACTTTGAGCCTCTTCTCTTCCCCGGTGTGTAAACCGTGTCTCGAACTATGTAAAACTTGCTAAATAGTCAGGAATATCACATCTTGGCTTGCCTCAACCACAGTAAACCCACCTTGTGTGTGATGTAATTTCTGACTGTTTGTAGAGGGGATGTCCTCCTTCTCCACGCCAAAATGGAGCAAATCCTTAAGAGAGATGTTTCTTTTTGGTTCTGGGTCTCTCTTGTCTCCTTACAAGGAGTGGAGGGAACTCTGTTGCAATGGAAGAAAGAAAGATCTGCTTTGCTTTCATGGCACCCTGCCTCCATCCATTCATCTCTTACCCATCATGGACTTAGGGGACTCAGTCCCTTGGGAAATTGGGCAGCAAAAGCCAACCACCCCTATTTTTTCTATATCACAATTGAAAAGGTAAGTTGTTGCATAGTCAGTGGTGGAGGAACCCTCTTTGTCACCCGGGGTGGTACGCCGAGGGGTGGGGTGGGGCGAACTGCCCGGCAGCCTGATCAGACTACACATGCACGGCAGCTTGTATGGACACCGTGCGCGAGTGGCAGCTCAAACGGATGCTGCAAGCAGTGCCCATACTGACTGATTGCGTGCCCCTTGCCGCTCCACAGCTGGGGGGAGGCAGTGGCCCATTTTGGCACCCCCCAGGGTGGCCCCCCACCCCCTCCACCCCCTCTTCATACGGCACTGTGTATACTGTTACATGTTATGTGCTTCCTCGGTGTATGTTTATAACCAACCAGAGAATTAACATGAAAAATTTTCCCTCCATTCTTTCAAATCTTCTAGAGCCATCACTCCTGGTGTATATGAACATTATATATAAAAAGAAACCCCACAGCACTGACCACAAACACATAAGAAAATGCATTTTCAAAAGAGTGAGCACAAAGATCACTCTGCATTCATTCATGGCAAATGCAACAACATTTTGGCATGTGTATTTTCCTGATCTCACCTAGCTCCCCATGCTGTAATTCTCCTACTTTATATGTTTTTGTGCTTTTCATTATTAATCATATTCTTTTCCTTTTACATTTTATATTAGTTTCTATATTATAATTATGTGTGTTGTTTGTATCTGCAGGATGAAGGAGGCTTAAATCTGAAAGACACCACACAAAAGAAGCAGCTGAGCCAATGAAATAGTTTATTGTAATATACTCTGGAGCTTGTCCTCCCACTCTTCCCATGTGTGATGCAACATGGCCCAGAATGCTATGCACTTCTTCTCTTCCAATAGATGAATGGACACCAACTTGGCAGTGTAGCAGGAGTTCATTAACTATTCCCAGGAAAGCCATGGGACTTTTGTAACTCGTATGTAGCCAGGGAAGACACAAGACAATATTTATTTTGTCTGTTTGTTTAATACACTTATACACCAAATTACTCAGAGAGGTATTTCTTAATTCCTTACCACTTAATTCCATCCTCTTCTTAATTCCTTACCACAACTTTGGGTAGCCTTCCGCCTCTGCTGTTGTGACCCAACGTGGGTCATAAACCTGACCCTGTGCTCTAGCCAAGCTTATACCAACTTGATGCCCTCCAGACTACAATGCCCATCTCCCCCAACCAGCATGGCCAATGGTCAGGGATGATGGGAGTTGCAGTCCAACAGCATCTGGTGGACTCCAGTTTCCACATCCCCGCACAAAATGTTTTTATGGTGATGATGAAGAAGCCTCTGGCAAAGGCTGGCTCATCTACTTGCCTGTCACCAGATGGCTGTAGACTATGAAGTGCCTCTCTGCTGCTCTGATCCCATGCAGGGAAAAAACAAGCAGGAGGGAGTAAAACAAATGGGTTGGAATGAAGGAAGGAACTAACGAAAGAAAAGGAGATGCTGGCAAGAGAGGAAAATATAGTGAGATGCTTAAGAGGTGAGGAAGGCTGAAGCTCACATATTAGGTTGAAATAACTATCTAAACATAGCATTCCTCTTCTCTCTTTTGACCCAATTGGTAGATGGCAAAGCGATATGGAAACATTTACACCCTTTGGGCAGGATATCAACCCTTCATAATACTGTCTGGATTCCAAGCAGTGAAAGAAGCGCTCATTGACCACTCTGACGAATTTGAAGACCGACCACAGATTCCTTTCCTTATGGCTATGACAAAAGGAAAAGGTAGGTAATGAGAATTTCTGCTGGTACTTTCCCCGAAGAAAACATTTAAGTGGCTGTCTGGAAAAAGAGAACAAAGGTTTTCTATTAATGTTGTACTGAACAGGAAATAGGGGTTCTATGCAGTGCCAGTTCTTATCAGAGAAGACCCACTGAAATCAATGGGCATGGCTAATGTGGGCCTATTAATTTCCATTAGTCTACTCTAACAAGTGCTTTGTACTACACTGTGGTTAGACTGAACTGCAGGTAGAAGCTTGTTTCCTGTTGCAGTTGCAATGCATTGACTGTCCTGGCCCTCAGCGCTGGATGAAGGGCTTGAACTCTCCGCTCTTTCTGCTGAGGTACTCGTAAAATATACTGAGGCAGACTTTGCATTGTCTTGTAATTGTTTGCCTCAGAGATACTAAATAGCTTGCACATTCAAGGGCATGAACTTCAGTAAACAAAGTTTCTTCTTGGCTGGTAACTTAATTTTAACATGTCTGTAAGGAAGAATTTCTCACTAATTTTTCATAGGTATTATATTTTCAAATGGTCACATCTGGAGGCAACAGAGACAGTTCAGTATTGTTACTATGCGGAAGCTAGGACTGGGGAAGAAAGGCATGGAGCACCAAATAGCAGAGGAGGCCCATCAGCTCGTGGAGGTTTTTGCACGTTCAAAGGGTATGTGATGATGGGTGATGGTGCTGAGCTGGCGTATGAAGATATATTTGTGTACTACCTCTGTCCATTTTAGAAAGGAATGTGATAGGTTTTTCTTGGTTCCCAATGGAGATCCCAGCAGTTTCTCTTGGCCACCATGAAATCCCACTCTCAGTCTGAACAGGAGCAGCTGAACTCACATTAGTATAAGTTTATTTTGCAGGAAAACCACTTGACCCCTCCATGCCCATCGCTAATTCAGTCTCCAACGTGATGTGTGCTGTGGCTTTTGGGCACCGGTTTGCTCTTGAAGATGAACGGTTCCAGAAGCTGATAGAAGACTTGGATTTTGTCTCAAAATTTCTAGGAAGCTTCATTCATGCTGTGAGTAGTCATTTTCATTCCTGCTGATTCAGAGAAGTCTCCCAGGGACCTTATGTTCCCCACTCAGCATTCTGGATTCCTTTATGATAGAGGATAGAGTGTTGGAGAATGGAAATGAGGTTTAAATCTAATCTGAGATTGAGCCCCCCCTTTTCTTTCTCTGTAATGCAGGGGTCAGCAAACTTTATCAGCAGGGGGCTGGTCTACTGCCCCTCCGACCTTTTTGGGGGTTGAACTATATTTTGGGGGGAAAGGGGAAAAGAACGAATTCCTATGCCCCAGAAAAAACCCAGAGATGCATTTTAAATAAAAATACACATTCTACTCATGTAAAAACACGTTGATTCCCAGACCATCCACGGGCCAGATTTAGAAGGCAATTGGGCCGGATCCAGCCCCTGGGCCTTAGTTTGCCTACCCATGCTGTAATGTGTTTCCCTGTCCCCTTTTCTTCTGCTGGCTGCAACGAGCCACCAAAAGGCAAACTTGAACACTTCTCCTTTCCATCCTGCTGTGCTCCACATCCCTCCCTCACTGGCTTCTGTTAAAATAAGAAATTTTTTTTACCTGCCAAAGAAAATCTCAAGTGGAACTGTGTTGAGAGGCATATTTTACCTCCCTCCTCCTGATCAATTTCACCCAGAGCCTTGTCAAATTCACCACATTCTTCTTCAAATGTCCCGTTCAAACCTTGGTATGTGGAAATGAATTAGCGATTGCCTCCCCCTTCTCTCTCTCCTGCCTCTTCCTTGCCTCCTCCTTCTCATTACTCTGAGACCTCTTGGCTAGCATTTATTTATATGGGGATCGGCTCTTTTCTCCACCCTCTAACCTCAGATTTCCATGATGCAAACCCAGGATATGTATTTGTCTTATTTAATATTCTTTGTTATTGGGAACAAAGTTCTTGTAAGGAAAGGCAATGGAAGAGACCCAACCTCCGAAGTGTTTGCTAGAGAGGTGTATTCAGAAAATGTAAGTAATTTATCTTTCATGAGAAAACTAGGAAAGAGGAAAAGCTCCCTTGTTAAAGGTTTAATAATAATAATAATAATTTATTATTTATACCCCGCCCATCTGGCTCAATTTCCCCAGCCACTCTGGGCAGCTTCCACAAAGACAAAAAATACACTAAGATGTCACACATTAAAAATTTCCCTAAACAGGGCTGCCTTCAGATGTCTTTTAAAGATAAGATAGCTGCTTATTTCCTTCACATCTGAAGGGAGGGCATTCCACAGGGCAGGTGCCACTACTGAGAAGGCCCCTGTCTGGTTCTCTGTAACCTCACTTCTCCCAGCAAGGGAACTGCTAGAAGGCCCTTGGCACTGGACCTCAGTGTCCAAGCCGAATGATGGAGGTGGAGACGCTCCTTCAGGTACACTGGACCAAGGCAGTATAGGGTTTTAAAGGTCAGCACCAGCACTTTGAGGGACACAGGTGGCGCTGTGGGTTAAACCACAGAGCCTAGGACTTGCTGATCAGAAGGTCGGCAGTTCAAATCCCTGTGACGGGGTGAGCTCCCATTGTTCGGTCCCAGCTCCTGCCAACCTAGCAGTTCAAAAGCACAAAGTGCAAGTAGATAAATAGGTACTGCTCCAGTGGGAAGATAAATGGCGTTTGCTAGAGAGGTGTATTCAGAAAATGTAAGTAATTTATCTTTCATGAGAAAACTAGGAAAGAGGAAAAGCTCCCTTCTTAAAGGTTTGATTTTTTGAAGGAAGAGATGGGCATTACTTGACTGGGGAACTGGGGAATTTAATAAATAAAATAAAATAAGATGAATTTTAAAACTGCATTGCAAGATTTGGAGAACTGCACATTTCAAAGGATTGCTGTGTTTCAATTTGCCTATCAGGCAAATTCACTCTTAAATGTGAACTGACTTGAATTTTTCCCAATTGTATTCTTTAGCCACCCCCACTTCCCAACAAATACTTTGACCCCTAGTTTTCTTTCACATATTTGGCTAGAGATATTTCCCAGAACCAGTCATTGTGAGATTCAAGAGAAGCTGCAGACTCCTACCTTCTTCTCAGGGAGACTCAGACTAATGTGCTAGCTCTGAAGAATAACCCGGGTCATATTTTAAGTACTAATTCAAATGAATTGACTCATGAACTGCATGACCAAGCTTCCTCATGGTAATGACGGCATGTCTGATTTCTTTCCATTAGCTTTGTGAAATGCTCCCATGGCTCATGAAACATCTCCCAGGGCCCCACAAGAAGGCCTTGTCCTGCACAGAGATGGTGCTTTCATTTGCAAAGGAGGAGATAGAGAAGCATAAGGAGAATCAGTCTCTGCATGATCCACAGGATCTCATTGATTTCTATCTACTTCAGATGCAGAAAGTAAGTATCTGCTTTGAAACTAAATGCTGCTCATCCAAGGAATCATTATATTTCCTGTTATAAGTGAATACTAATCTCTTCCAAGGACACCAATATTTTTTTCCTGAATCTCAGTTGAAAATGACATTGAGTTACTTTTTTCAATTTTATTGGATTATTATTTTTCTTAGTGAGTTGTGCAAACCACTAATCTTGCATAATGTTTTTTATTAGGGTAGTGGGCACTGGAGATCAGATGATGGATCCAACAGGGCAGTGGGCAAATACATTTGAAAACCCCTGTAAAACTCATGGGAGCATACTCACCACTGAAATGTTGCCTGTGGTGCCCAAACAGTAAGAATGCCCAAATAGTATGAATGGCCAACTCACCAAGTGTATTGTGGCAGATGTTTCATTATACATTACAATGCATTGCAAGAGGAAACATCACTCATCACTTTCATCAGCAGGGGATGGAACAAATCCTAAAGAAAATGTTCCTAAACTAAATGTGACTTCAAACTCCTACCTCATTTATTCCTACACAAGAAAGGTCAAAATATTTTTTCTTCTTGCCTCCTTGGAACAATCTTTGAATACTCTATGGTGACTAAAGAATGATTAAATGTGTTTAGTGCTAAGTAATGCACATTTTGAATATCTGCTGCCAGAGAGATTCTTTTGGATCCCTCTTCACCTGCCAGTGTTGGATTATTACCCCAACCCGCAGATTCTCAAATGCAGCACCAGCAGCTACCGCTGTGTACACAGGAATGTGTGCATGGATCTTTTGTCACAACCAGCTACGAAGCAGAGGGCCGGCCCACCCATGAGGCAGGCTGAGGCAGCTGCCTTGGGCAGTGGCATGCCAACAGGAGGCATCCTAGCCTGCCAGTATTGGAGAAGTGGAGTGGTGGCAGTTTCCTGCAAGATTTCACCAAAAGCTTGCAATATTTCACTGTCCTCACTGTTGTTGTTACCACATTGTGGGCACTGCTGTGTGACCAAAGTAACGGAGGTGGCAGTGACAGCAGGGCAGTGGAGGTGGCACCTTCCTATGTCACCTCAGGCAGTGTAAGAGGACACCTCACCCCTCATGTATTGGTGGTATGCTAATAGGAGCAGGGGAGTAATAAGTGCTGAAGGACAGATTGTAATGCATGTAAATGACATGACACTTTCCCCGTTTTCAAAATCAGAGCAAAAACGACCCAGAGTCCACCTATGATGAAGAAAACATGGCTTTTAGTATTTCCGCGCTCTTTGTAGCAGGGACAGACACAGTCACCAGTTCTCTGAAATGGGCGCTTCTCCTCCTGGCAAGTCATCCAGATATCCAAGGTGAGAGAGGGAAACCTGTGCAGGGCTTCCTTTGATATCTAGAGTGGACTGTAATTCTTGTGTCAATTAATTGTTAACGATTTTCCAAAAAAATTAAGAAATTGACAGCAAATTAATTCAAATTTACAACAAATTTTAAAGTTGATTATCTCCCATTCCCCGTTCAAAATGTTAGCAACAAAGGAATGAGAGAAAGGAAACAATAACATACTTTCCCCTCATTTCTGTTACTTTTCCATCCTTTCCTCAATTTCCACTGGCTGTGCATATTTAAATTCCTGCTTAGATTTTCATTTAACTATAACATTTTCCCAGTTATTTAAGTAGAGTTATTCTTCCTTTATCTAACCATATAACCATCAATCATAGTTTCAAATAATATTTCCTCCTATACAACTTATTTTTCTTCCTTTATGCGTTCTCAACACTCTGAATAATAATAATGGTAATTATATAATCTTCTTTAACCCTAGTATTCTCTTCAAACTTCACAGTCCTCAAAAGCATTCATGAAGACTCTTTGTTTTCCTTGTTATGCTGTTCCTTTAAGCAAAAACACCCCAACAACTTGACAATATCCATTTTCCCAGACTGAATCTTCCTGCTACTGTTCTGTCCCCCTTAACACTATCCCTAGTAAGTACTGGAAGAGGGTGAACCTTATACCTGTGAAACTTTAAAATGTTATCCTTAATATACCCCCTCCCAATATTCAGCCAGGACCATACATATCCCCTTCTGTCTTTCACGTTATTCTTCTTTATGAAGCACATTCAATTTTTATAACATAACAACAACATGAAATTCAGGGTTACTTCTTCCTTTCTCTCTGAATGCTTTGGACCTTTGAGAGAACATTCTCATGCCTTACCAAGAACCAGAGGCGTAGCAAGGTCAGGCGGTACCCAGTGCAGAATTTTTTTTGTCAACCCCCCCAACATTGAAATTGAAATCTGTCAATCCCCCAAGAAAGCCGGACACCCCTAGGCATGAGGCAGCTCCCTATGTTACCAAAAGCAATGCCTCAGCCACAGACTAGACTGTAGCGTCTTCTAGTCCAACCCCTGCAATGCAAGAATCTCAACTAAAGCATCCATGACAGATATCCATAAATAATCCCTTCGTGAAAATGATTGACATCCAGCCTCTGCTCAAAAACCTCCATGGAAGGAGAGCCCACCAACTCCTGAGGGAGACTGTTCCACTGTCTAACAGCTCTTGCTGTCAGAAAGTTCTTCCTGATGTTTAGTGGAATCTCTTTTCTTGTAACTTGAAACCATGGGTTCGAGTCCTACCCTCCGGAGCAGGAGAAAACAAGCTTGCTCCATCTTCCATGTGATGACCTTTAAAGTACAGTGGTACCTTGGGTTAAGAACTTAATTCGTTCTGGAGGTCGGTTCTTAACCTGAAACTTTCTTAACCTGAGGTACCACTTTAGCTAATGGGGCCTCCAGCTGCCGCCACGCTGCCACCGCCACCGGATTTCTGTTCTCATCCTGAAGCAAAGTTCTTAACCTGAGGTACTATTTCTGGGTTAGCAGAATCTGTGACCTGAAGCGTCTGTTGGAAAAACGCCCCCGGGAAGGGTGCCAACTTCCCAAGAAGTCTCTGGTGGTCACTCTCTGGCTGGAATCCTCCCTCAGTCCAGAGAGACCGGTAATAAGCGACCCCTCCATCCTGAGAGGAGCACACTGATCTTCTGGCATCCCATCACAGAAGAAAGAGACAGTCCGTAGTCTACTCACTAAATAATAATAATAATAATAATAATAATAATAATAATAATAATAATAATTTTATTATTTGTACCCTGCCCATCTGGCTGGGCTTCCCCAGCCACTCTGGGCAGCTTCCCAAAAAAATATTAAAATACTCTAATACATCAAACATTTAAAGCTTCCCTGAACAGGGCTGCCTTCAGATGTCTTCTAAAAGTATGATAGTTGTTGTTTTCTTTGACATCTGGTAGGAGGGCGTTCCACAGGGAGGATTGTACACGCAGCTCTTACAAGCATGACTGCTCTCCTGAGCTGCAAACACAAGAGTCTCTGACTCGACTCACAATTCGACTCAGAAGAGAAAGGAACTCTCTGGTTACATGAGAACTAGCAGAGACTTCCTGTCTCACACTCAGAGATATCACATGATGTCAACAATGTAGCTGCTCTTCGCAGCTGGTGAGATATAAAAATCCCAACAGCGTCTGTAACCTGAAGCATCTGTAACCGGAGGTACCAATGTATTTGAAGATGGCTATCATCTCTCCTCTCCTCTTCTCTAGGCTAAACATACCCAGCTCCCTCAACTGTTCCTTATAAGGCTTGGTTTCTAGATCCTTGATCATCTTGGTTGCCTTCCTCTGCACACGTTCCAATGTGTCAATTTCATTTTTAAACTGGGGTGCCCAGAACTGGACACAGGACTCCAATTGTGGTCTGATCTAGGCAGAAGAGAGTAGGACTGTGACTTCCCTATACTTCTTATTCTGTGAACTACCCTGAGACACCCAGGCATAGGACGGTATATAAATTCAATTAACAACAATAAGAACAACAATACTTCTGCTGATGCAGCCTAGAATAGCATTGGTCTTTTTTGCTGTTGCATCATACTGTTGACTCATGTTGAACTTGTGGCCTAGATCCTTTTCACATGTGCTACTGGCTTTAAAATGATTTTTGTGTATCTGGGGGGGCACTGCCCCCCCGGCTATGCCCATGCTCAGAGCGATGGACAGGAGCCCGGACCACCGTCTTCTCTCTCTCTCTCTCAGAAATCTATAATATCATAGAATCATAGAATCATAGAATCCTAGAGTTGGAAGAGACCACAAGGGCCATCGAGTCCAACCCCCTGCCAAGCAGGAAACACCATCAGAGGACTCCTGACATATGGTTGTCAAGCCTCTGCTTAAAGACCTCCAAAGTAGGAGACTCCACCACACTCCTTGGCAGCAAATTCCACTGTCGAACAGCTCTTACGGTCAGGAAGTTCTTCCTAATGTTTAGGTGGAATCTTCTTTCTTGTAGTTTGGATCCATTGCTCCGTGTCCGCTTCTCTGGAGCAGCAGAAAACAACCTTTCTCCCTGATATCACATCAGATCCAATAGGGGCCAAATCCACTGTCCATAAAGGGTTTCTGGAGTCACAGTGAAAAGCTTTCTGAAAAGTGTCGTTCTCATCTGGCAATGGAAAAAAGCGCCATTCAATCTTAGTTTGAAAGACAAGCATGAATGAAACAGCAGGAAGCGTAATGTGTGAATGTAGCATGGAATGTAGCATGGAAACATGTACAATGCTCTTCTTCTCACATGCACACATGCAATCACAGGACTAGAGAATTAACTCAAAAGGGCAACTCAGTGATGAAGGGAGTGCAGCATGTTCCAGAAGACAAGTGGCTGGTGCTTAAAAAAACAAGCAGAAGAAGACAACAGGAGAGGATGAGCCTAGGGACACAACAGAAACTGCTAAAACTGCATTGTGGGGGAATATGTATTTTCCTCTCCTATTAGCAAAACTTACTGTGTTGTATCCAAAGTTTGCTTACTCGGGAGTAAACACAGGAAATCCTTGGACGCCCTTCCAGAGGGAAAAAAGCAAAACAAAATCGGGTGGCAAACCGCACTCCTCCCAGAGTTAAAAAAACCCCAAAGAACAGAACAATGATTCTCCTCTCAGCAATTCATTTCCACCACCACCCCTTGAGTACTGGAGCACAAAGACAAAAGAAGAAGAAAACTCCCAGGGTTCCCCCCCCCCCAATTTGCCAAGTAAAACTCACGGGATAATTTACAGCTCATTGAATCCCCCAACAAAAGCAGCAAAGACCTTGGACTGCGCGCGGCAGGCTTTTAAATGAGGGCTGCGGGGAATCCAAAAGCAACATGCTCAGGCAAGCTCTGCAAAGACGCTCTGGACACGATGGCGCGTGGGGGGGGGGGAGCCGCAGCTACACCTCTGCAGGAGCCTTTAAGGATGGGACGTAGACGGGCAGGGAGAGCAGGCCCTGGCCCACCTTGCAGTGAGCTGGGGAGGCAGGCAGGGGGGTGGTGGTTGCTGATGTTTTGCCACTTGTGCCGGCGTTGGCTTGGGAGGTGCGGGGTGAGGGGCCCCGTGCCAAATATCGCCCCCTTCAGGGTGGTACCCAGAGCGGTGCGGCCCCTCTCCCTTCCTATGCCACTGCCAAGAACTCAGCTACATTAGACAAAAAAGTTTTCAATGTGTTATAAATATGCAACACCAGATGGCACCAGAGACTAAAAGAAATTTCTATGCAATTTTTACATAGCTTTTTCTTTTCTTTTGTTATAACAATTTAATTACTGACTTATTTATAGTGGTCCCAGTCCCCCCCGTGTGTAGATCCACCCCAACAATTGGTGAGGCTCCTAATTTTCCTTGTTATTGCAGTTCCCTTTAAACAAAACAAACCTTTGGATTATCTGTTTTCCATTTGATCTTCTGGCTACTGCTCTAGCCCTTTAACACTGCCCATGCTAAGTACTGGGGGGAGAATGAAGTTTATATATTCAAAATAAAACTTTTGTTTCCGTAATTTTCTTCAGATAAAGTCCACAAGGAGATAGAAGATGCTTTAGGTTCTTCTCACACAATCTGCTATCAAGATAAGAAGAAACTGCCCTACACCAATGCTGTGATTCATGAAATGCAGCGCTTTAAATATGCCTTATTTATGGGGTCTCCTAGGCAATGTACAAAGGATGTGAAGATGCGTGGTTTTCTCATTCCCAAGGTAAAGAAGAGTGATACATCTGCACGCCTGTATCCCAAGAGTCTATGAGTCGGTTGCAGCCCCCAGCCATGCAGGAACTTCCTGTGTAGTCTAAAACAGGAGTTCCATCTGCAGACATGTTTCACTAGGGCTATTCCTGGGGCCATGTGGCACCTCAGAGGAGCATGCAGTGGCCAAAGGTCTCAGCGAGGCCTTTTTGAAACAGGTGTTGGGGGAGGCCCTGCTGTGTTTCTGCTTGTATAGAAATATTTTTTTTAATAGAAAGAAGTTGAGGATGAATATGGCCACTGTTAAATACCAACCTTTCCCCTCAAAACTCTGAGTTTCAATTCAGTTGGAACTCTGCAAAGATTTGTCCTGGGAGAGTGAGGGAGAATGTGTTGATCTGAATGCATTCCAAGTTAATTCTTTCTTCCTTGCAGGGGACTGCCATTCTTCCTGATCTGCGCTCTGTTCTGCTTGATCCAACGCGATGGGAGACTCCTGCAGAGTTCAACCCGAATCATTTCTTGGACAAGAATGGACAATTTGTGGACAGAGAAGAATATCTGCCATTTGGTGCAGGTGAATGCAAAAGTCCAAGCTGAGTTGTGGTCTATAGACATCCTTATTGGTTGGCTTCCAGGAAATGACATCATCATCAGCAAGAGAGTAGGGCAGAATGGATGCAATATCCCCTTGGCAGGAGTGGCACTGCTGGTCAGCAGGATGGGGCAAGGCTGTTGATAATTTAGAGAATTTCTGGGTGGTTGATTTTGGACTCACAGGTACCCAAACCCTTATGGGGTTCACACTTCACACTTGCCACCCCATTGCCCTGTCCCTGAGAGAGGTAACACTGCCAGCACCAGGGTGCTGTCACTCCCTGTCACACGTCACAGCTGGATGCCATCCAACTTCTTTTCAGGTGACAAGGCTAAAGCTCCCACACCTCTTTTCATGGAATGTAATTTAGCCTGCTGTGAAGCTATATTCAGAACTGAGTCTGCAGTTAAACTATCCCACTTCCGACTGAGGTTGAATAGTGACAAGACAGAAGTACTGTTCTTGGGGGACAGGGGGCGGGTGGGTGTGGAGGACTCCCTGGACCCTACCAGCCCACAACCTGTCTCCACAGAGTGGTGCATGCTCTCGTTATCTCCTGCTTGGATTACTGCAACGTGCTCTACGTGGGGTTACCTTTGAAGGTGACTTGGAAACTGCAATTAATCCAGAGTGCGGCAGCTAGACTGGTGACTGGGAGTGGCCGCCGAGACCATATAACACTGGTCCTGAAAGACCTACATTGGCTCCCAGTCCGTTTCCAAGTTTTGGTGTTGACCTTGAAAGCCCCAAGGTGTCTCAGCCCAGTATACCTGAAGGAGCGTCCCCACCGCCATCGTTCAGCCCGGACACTGAGATCCAGCGCCGAGGGCCTTCTGGCGATCTCACACTGCAAGATGTGAGGTTACAGGGAACAAGGCAGAGGACCTTTTCGGTAGTGATGCCTGCCCTGTGGAACGCCCTCCCAGCAGATGTCAAGGAAATAAGCAACTATAATACTTTTAGGAGACATCTGAAGGCAGCCCTGTTTGGGGAAGTTTTTAATGCTTAATTCTATATCATGTTTTTAATATTTGGTTGGAAGCTGCCCAGAGTGGCTGGGGAAACCCAGTCAGATGGACGGGGTATAAATTCTTCTCCTTCTTCTTCTTCTTCTTCTTCTTCTTCTTCTTCTCCTCCTCCTCCTCCTCCTCCTCCTCCTCCTCCTCCTCCTCCTCCTCCTCGATTATTTCACTTTCCTAACTATGTCTAGTTCTCCAAAGTATTATACAGTATAGCATGTTTTATAGCTGCGAAGTAATTGACACTGAAAAGTAAATTATTACTCAGTTGCTGACTTTCCCATGTCTTCTCTTCAGGGGCTCGCATTTGTTTTGGAATGCAGTTAGCAAACATCGAAATCTTCATCTTCCTGACCAGCCTGCTGAGAACATTCAGCTTCCAGCTGCCAGAAGGAGTGAAAGAACTCAATCAAGAGCCTTTACTAGGGGCTACAACACACCCCCATCCTTATAAACTCTGTGCTATTCCCCGTGGCAATGCAAACCTCTGATTTTGTTTAAAAGCACCATTTTCCTCTCAGTGTCCCTCTAGTCCTACTTTACTCAAACTTCTGTCATTGCTTAAAATAGACACTTTCCCCCTTTTAGTGTAAAACCCATGTGAAGGTGTCAGTTGCTTGCACATTTATATTTTCCATTGCTTAATAAGAGTAGAAAAGCATAAGAGGAACTCTGCTGGACCAGGCAAGAAAGGCCCCGTCTACTCCTCCAGATGTCTATGGGAAGCCTCCAAACAGGAAACTGAATGCAACAGCACTCTCCTCACTTACAATTTCCAGAAAGTGATATCCATAGCCATAGCATAGGCAGAACACAGCCCTTGTGGTTTGTACCCATTGATAGCTTCACCCTCCATGAACCTATCTGATTCTCTTTCTGAGCCATCCAAGTTGATTGGAATTGCTACATCTTCTGGGAGCAAATTCCATAGTTTAATGCTGCAGAGAAATGCTGTATTGGTCTGAAGGGAAGCCACTCCCAAATTTTAAAGGTAAAGGTACCCCTGCCCGTACGGGCCAGTCTTGCCAGACTCTAGGGTTGTGCGCCCATCTCACTCAAGAGGCCGTGGGCCAGCGCTGTCCGAAGACACTTCCGGGTCACGTGGCCAGCGTGACATCGCTGCTCTGGCGAACCAGAGCCGCACACGGAAACGCCGTTTACCTTCCCGCTGGTAAGCGGTCCCTATTTATCTACTTGTACCCGGAGGTGCTTTCGAACTGCTAGGTTGGCAGGCGCTGGGACCGAACGACGGGAGCGCACCCTGCCGCAGGGATTCGAACCGCCGACCTTTCGATCGGCAAGCCCTAGGCGCTGAGGCTTTAACCCACAGCGCCACCTGCGTCCCTCTTCCCAAATTTTGACTCCACACCTAAAACGAGATCTCTGGAACCATTACTTCTCTACCTACAAGTGTGTGATTGTAAGGCACAACCACGTTTTATGCAAGCCAGATTTGAGGGTGGGTACTAGAGCATACATAGAATGCCCAGGGCAAACATGGTGTTTTCAGTTCCCTTTTCACTCAGTGCACTCAGCCTGTGCTCAGAGATTTAGAGAAACCTTTTTAAATGATTGTTTGGGAAGCAATTGGGTTGCTTGGTTTTTTGGGGGGAGGGTTAGGGTAAAAGATCATGCTGGTTCTGCTTGAGCAAGATTTTGGGCTTCTCCACCCTGGAGTATAATGTGAATTTGAAGTTGTCTGTGCTGACATCTGCTGCAAAGAACTGTGATCTTGTGTCATTAACTCCAAAACCAAAACACTTTCTAAGGCCTAATGCAGTGTTTCCCAACCGGTGTTCCGCGGCACACGAGTGTGCCGTGAGACATCGGCTGGTGTGCCGCGAGATGCCTGGAGGGAGGCGGGCGAGTCGGGCGGCGAGAGGCGGGGCGGCGGCGGCGAGGAGAGGCCGCGCCTCCTGCTGCTGCCTGGCGCTCCTCCTCGCAGCCGGCAGCGCTGCCTGGGCGCCTCCGCGCGACTCTGCCTCGCTGGGTTTGGTCTCCCAGCAGAGACGGGTCACACGCGCCCCTCCCTCCCTCCCTCAGCCTGCGCGGAGGGAGAGCCAGAGAGAGGCATCGCTCCTGCGCTCCGAGGCGGATTGAGCGAAGCTGAGAGGAGCTGCCGAGGGAAAACACTTTCACTTTTGTGCGTCCCTCCCGGCGTGACGCTGCGCGCTGACGTCATGGGGCGGGGCTTTAATGGTGGTGTGCCGCGAGATTTTTTTTCAGTAAACAGGTGTGCCGTTGCCCAAAAACGTTTGGGAAACACTGGCCTAATGACTCCTCCTTGACTGGGAAGTCAAGAAGGAGGAGGTTAAATCGGCCATGATTAAGTGGGGTCAAGACCATGGCCATACCACTGAGATGTACCAATGGCAGAATCTTTGGAAGGTAAATTGGAAGTTTACTGCGTGCTGTTCCGTAAGAGAAAACCTGAAAAAAATGCTGTATAGATGGTACTTGACGCCACGTAAGCTTTCCAAAATGTACAGGAATATCCCAGATATTTGTTGGAGATGTGGGAAAGCAGGTGGCACTATTTTTCATATATGGTGGACTTGCAGGAATATTAAAGGGTTCTGGAGTGATATTCATCTAGAACTTTAAAAAAATGTTCCCTAAAAAACCATAATCATTCCTACTGGGCATCACTGGTACTGATATTCCTAAGGATATAAGAAAAAGTTTTTTGTACGCAACTGCTGCCGTGAGTGCTTACTGTGACGTATTGGAAAAATGACAAAATCCCTACTAGAACTGATTGCCTTTTGAAACTGAGAGAATATGCAGAGTTAGCTTCCCTCTCTGAAAGAATTAGAGATAAGCCCAGACAGAAGTTCATACTAGAATGGGATAATTTTAAGAAATATCTGAAAAGTAGCTGCTATAGTCTAAACATGGTGATAGCCTTTGAATGGTTTCTGTAATCAATGCTGCTTAAGGAAAAAGACTTTAATATAGCAACGATGGTATGAGAGTGCTGGAGGTTAAATAGTTAAACAGGTTGCCCAATCAGAACCCAGGAGGGTGGAGTCAGAGGGACTATCAAACCAGCTCTGGGAGGGGCAAAAAGGGGAGTTCATTGGGAGTTGGGTGGTTGGTTGGAGTGGGAGTGAATTGGGATATAGTCTGTGCGTAGGTTGAGTTAGGGTAGCGAAATAAGCTGAGTCAGGAACAGTTAGGAGCTAGGAAGACAAGTAAATATCTGAGAGGTGGTTTAGTGAGTGAGAGCAGGTAGCGGAAGTTGTAGGTCTGGATAGGCACCCCATGATTGTAACTGACTGAGACCGTGTATGAAACCACACGCTTGTTAAACTGCAATCAATAAACAGAAGTTTATGTTCCAATTTAACCCTGACTGGACTCAGTATTTTACCTGGTAGGGCCTGGGTGGTGGCAGTGAGAAATAAAGTGGTAGCACAGGGATCAATATACGGTGAAACGTCCGGGGACCCTGTGTGATCGCCACAGAAAAGTGGTGGCAGTGGTGGGATACGATTAGTCTAAGAGCCTGTGAGGGGAAGCAATACTCCTGGAGAGGGGGAAGGGTAAAATCGGTGAAGTGATTACCTGGCCCGAGGGTGTGATTGAGGTAAACCCCAGATTGCCATGAGGCCGAGATCACAATAAGAGCAAGAGATCTCAAAAGACTGTTCTGGCAGAGGCTTAGGCTCAGGGTCAGTGGATGTGAGCTTGAAAGGTTAGTGTGATGGCCTGGGATTTGGACTCGGATGCTGAACCTGAGGGATCCCAGCCTGCACAGGATTCCCCAGTTTCCAGAACCAGCTGAGCTGGGGCTGGGGCATGAGCCTGAAGGGTCCTCACCTGTGCTGGATCCTCAGGTGCAGGCATCAGCTGAGTCTGCTCTGGCTCCTGAGGTGATGGAGGACCCATTGCCTGCAGGTGCTCCATTCTCAGCCCCGTCAGAGGAAGCTGAGGTTGCCTCTGGGTCCGGTAACCCTCCAGCGCTCTTGAGCTGTCGAGGCTCAGGGCAGAGAGGTGGAGGGAACTAAGTTTCTGCAGGAGGAGGGCTCGCCTCCAGGCCAGGAGATGCGAGTCACCAGAGGATTGGGGCCGCCCTATGCCTTGGGGCCACCCTATGCCTCGGGGCAGATAAAAGCTGGCCAGCCCTAGTCCCAAGATGTAGGAGCAACATTGTTGGTTTCCAGTTCCTGCCTGAACCCTGTCCTGCCTTCCTGCCTGAGCTCTGACTTCACTGGGCTCCCTGCCCTGCACCCAGCTTCTGCTACTCCCGTGGACACCCTCCGGGATTACATTTTTGGCTGCTGGCTGCTTGAAGACAAACCCCTAATTATTTTGGCTGGGTCCTCTTCGAAAGAAGGATTCTGATTTAAGGTGCTTGGAGGTCTGTGGTCCTGGGCGTCGGATGGCTCCAGGGGGTCGTACACTCAGTGGGGCGGGGCCATCAAGGTGGAGTTTTAGCTGCCTCAATTGCAGCATCAGTATTGTCCGCTGTCCTGAGGGCATGTATCTTGCGGATTTCCTCAATGGTCAGTATTGTAATCCTAGGGCTTTTAATCCCTTGGTTTTTTAATTGTCTCTTTTTTTTAACAGTTCTGTCCCATGCGGCTCTCAAAGCCTTCTGCTCTGTTTCTTTCTGTCTGCCAATTCACATCCTTGCATTGTGCTGCTTCTAGAACCAAGAAGCCACATCCAGCTCACTCTTTTGGATTGCTTACTGGCTGTATCTCACGCGGCTCTTTAAAATCTTCTGCTCTTTTCTTTCTGCCAATTCACATACTGAAATACTCTTTGGACTGTCTGCTTGTCCATTTCACCTGATTCCTTCTGAATTTCACCATTCTCAACTTCCTCTTCTCTTTCTTCCTCAGTCTCTTTGCTTGGGGGTTGGGTAGGGGGAACCTCATTTAGCCCTGGTGCAGTTGCTGCATAGGGTGGAGGGGGGCTAATTATTCCTCCTTCCTCTTCTGGGTCTGGCAAGACTGCTGGTTTTCCCCCTAACTTGTACTTGCTGCCATACAGGGCACAGTTTGGCACGGCATGGGTAATCACAGTTCTACTTTTCCTAAGCCATGGGGGACGGTCAGGAACTTCACATAAGTGTTGGAGTCTATTTTTCATCAGGTTTTAAAATCCCCAATCTTCTCCCTTTGTGGCATATTTCCAGCCCCCCCCCCCAGGAAACATTGTGGGGGGGGGGTCGTGGGAGTTGTTTTACTGCTTTTTCTCCATGACCCTGGAACACTTGGACACTACTGGGATACTGGGACACTCCCTCCTCCTAACGTAATTTCTCTCACTCAGTCACAGGCCAGACGTTGCTTCCAACGTCTCACACACTCAAAACATTCATTGGAGTGTCCCCACACGCACATTCAGAAAACCCATGCACCTCCCCCAATCCCCTTTTTTACCCAAAACCAAAACCACAACCGGGCAGCGCTTCACGACTTCGACCGGGACCCAAGAGCACCTTTGTTTACTGCTTCTTCTGGGCACAAAACCAACAACCAACCACAACCGGCAGTGCTTTGACTTCGACCGGGGCCCAGCAGCACCCTTTTTGCTGCTTTTCTGGGCAAAACCAAAACCAGTGGCACTTCTTCTACCCTACTGGCAGAGCTGATCAAACTCTCTTTTTGCTCCCACCTAACCCTGTGGAGCTTGCTCCCACCTATACCCTGTGGAGCCTACCTTTTTCCTCAAGGTACCTTCCTTCGGCCGTTGCTTTTTCTCCGGTCTTTGCAGTGTGTCCACTCAGGAACGGGTGGCAATTCCTCCCACGAACTTGGCAGGATGTGCACTGGAACTGCTGACACGAACCGAGCTGTTCACCACAGGGACGCCTTGTACCCAACATCCCTTATCCTCAGGGAATCTGTTTTTCCCGGCCAACGCACCAAGAAATGTAGCCTTATGAGGCTTTGCCCTCGGGTGGGAAAAATATTGCGCCTGGGAAAGGGAAGTGGAAGTCAACAGACACTCAAGGAATAGTTTCGGAGAAAAAGGTTTTATTTCTACCATCCATGAACTGGTAGAAGGAGCAAGTGTGATAAGTCACAAAAAGCATGCACGAGTTCACAATCATGTGCACAAGCATATATACCCCTTTCCAGTTCCCTCCTCCTTTCTCCTCCCTCAGGAGTCCTGCCCCATGTTGAGGTTCCTGAGCATGTACAGAAAGCTGTCTTGGGACTATTGTGGACTCTTGGCAGGAAAGGGGGTGAGGGGGTTTCAGTGTGTTCCAGTTGTTTCATTCTTGTGCTTTGGCATGGTTCCCGGAGAGAAAGCAAGTTGCAATGTGGTTCTGAGAAAGGCCTGAGAAGACAATGGGCTCTGTTCTCTACCTTGTTGCAATCTTTTTAGTTACAGCAAGCGGAATGTTTCTGATGCTTAGCTGCTGAGAAAATGATTTTGAAAAGCTTTGAGAAGCTTTGAGCCTGCTTTGGTGGGGGGTGACTTTGGGCCTAGGTGAGGTCACCTGTCCTCACCTTCCTTCACTACTACGGATTGCCTTCCCATTGCACCTTTGACTATGGACCGGACTTGGACCTTGCCTCTCGGGTAACCCACGGGACCAGCACAGTTAGAGGCAAAAACCTAAAGCTATACTTTGGGGACCAGGGTCTTGAAAAGCCAAGCCAGGAGGAACAGGGTTGAGAGTAAAATTCTCTTATTTAATTAATTAGTGAAAATACTGACTCACACATAATTCCCCCCAAGAAGACCAAGCACCCTGTCAGAGAAAACCCATACGAAATCTCTGGAGAAGAGAATGGGAATCCCCAGGGGGAGGAAATGAGAATAGAAGAGATGACTAAAACCCCACCTGAAGTGGAAGTTCCACAGTTCTCAGAGCATTTTGAAAAGTGGAAATTGGTACAAGAATATAACTTAAAATTGGAGCTTGAGAAAAATAGAACTGAACAAGAATTGGAAAAAGAAAAATTGAGGGCTGAGCAGGAAAGGAACAGCAGCGGTTTCAGTTAGAGATGAGACGGTTGGAATTAACGGTTTTGGAAAATCGAAATAATAGTAGTAACACCGATGGGCAGAATCAAATGAAGATAGATTTAAAATGCTTTCCTGAGTTTAGAGATAAGGATAGCCCAGAAGCAGTTTTAGTATCCTTCGAGAGAGCATGTCACGATTTTCAAGTGAGAGAGGAAGATAAAATGATGATCTTGAGAGCTAGAATAAGTGGCCCTCTAGCCGAAATATACACACAAATGACTGAGGAACAATCCCGAAATTTTGAGGTGTACAAGCAGTTAATATACACCCGCTTTGGGATTACCTCAGAGCAGTTGAGAAAAAAATTTAGAAGTGTGACAAAGGTGAGGGAGGAAACTTTGGTGCAAAGATAAAAACTTACCTCACGAGATGGTTAGAGCAAGAGAATGCAGACATGGTACCTAAGATTAGGGAAGTGATAGCATTGGAGCAATTTTACAATGGCCAATTGAAATACCTGATAAAAGAAAGGAACCCCAAGACAATAGAGGAAGCAGCTGGTTTAGCTGATAAAATAAATGAAATCAGAGACCATGGATTTGATGGGCCAGAATTTGGTGGGAGATATTGGGAAACAAACAAGAATAAATTTCAGCAAACCAAAGGAAAAATTACCCCAGAAACCGATAAGAGAAGTAGCCCCTCATCAAAAAGCCACCATGAGAAGGCACATACCCATACAAAGTTGACTGAGGGAAAAGTCAATAAAACAAGTTATGCAGGACCCAAAGACATTTCATGCTGGAGATGTGGAAAATTAGGTCATAAAAGTTTTGATTGTAAAACAGGAAAAGAAACGTCCATTTGTAGCACCACACAAAAACAGACATATTGTATCCAGCCTGTGGAGCAGGGCCAGACTAGACAGGTTGTCAAGGGAACCAACACGCCAGCTAGGCCCGAGCCTGCTGAGGTAGTAGATGCCAAAGTCTGTCGGAAATGACTGGCAGAATAATAGGTGAGAACTCAAAGTTATATTATATTACGTTAAAGGATTAAGACAAAAATAAAGAGGGAAAGAAACTGCTGAATTAACTAACTGAACTGGAATACAAAAAAGGGATGTGTGAGGAGGTCAGGGAAGCAAGGATATGAATATATGATATGGAAAGATTGATGTGTTTTTTCTTCTTTTTTAAATGTTTTTTATCTTTTTTTCTGTATTTTGTATTTTTCTGAGGTACTAGATGCCAAAGTCCTGCACCGTTATGCGATTCAGCAAGATAATCTCTTGTTAAAGAAAGCTGGAGAGTATATCTGGATAGACAGAAAAAGATATCTTGGGTTAAAGGACATGGGTTCACAAGTCACTATAGTCCACCCGGAGATAATCGGGGCTGAAGCCATAATTCCAGGAAAATTAATAAAATTAGAAGGCATTTTGAAACAAGCAGAGATCCTAAAGGTGGCGGAAATAGATGTCAGGTTCAAAAACTGGGCAGGGAAGTGGCAGGTAGCCCTTTCAGAAGAAATTCCCACCCCTGTGCTCATCGGTTGGGACATTTTAGAACATGTGCAGAGTACTTTCATAGTTACCAGAGCAAAAGGGATCCTACAGTCACCTAATCCTGAGGGGGTGGATACAGTAGCAGAGGCAAAGAATGCTGAACGACAGCAAGAGGATAATCTGTGTGCGGAAAGAAAAGAGACCTTTTTGTTTCCTTTGACTAAAAGTCAAACCCCAAGTTTGCCAAAAAGCAAAAAGAAGATACTGAGTTACAAATGTACTTTGAGGCAGCCAAGTTGGAGAGGCCGTTAACTCCTGAGTGTCCAGAACATTTTTGTTTGAGCAAGGACCTTTTATATCGAGAAGTCCTCCCCCACCATCTGGGTAGAGTGGGAGTGAAGAAGTGAGAAGACAGTTAGTAATCCCACATGAATACCGGGGCAAAATCCTGCAGCACGCTCACAATAGTGTATTTGGAGCGCGTATGGGGATCACACAAACAAAACGGAGAGTTGCTCAAAATTTTTACTGGCCAGGTATGGGGAAACAAATAAAACAATACCGTCAAGCCTGTGACATATGTCGGAGAAGTGGCACCGGTCAAGGCAAAACAAAAGCCAAATGGTTCCCCTTGCCTATCATATCAACCCCTTTTCAACGGTTAGGGCTGGACCTGATAGAGCCATTGCCTAGAGCCAGCAGGCGGGGAAATAGATACATCCTCACCGTAGTGGATTACGCAACCAAATATCCGGAAGACATTCCGTTGTGAAACATTGAAACGGAAATGGTGGCAAGCGCTTAAATTAACTATATGGGTAGATTGGGCTTTGCCAGTAAAACAGTCACTGTCTTGGCTTCTTCCTTCACATCAAGACTAATGAAAAGGCTATGGGAAGTGTGTGGTATTAAGCATTTAACATCAACACCTTACCACCCTGAAACTAATGGATTAGTTGAAAGATTTAATGGAACCCTAATGAGAATGATTAAAACCTATACCGCAGAAAATCCCAATGATTGGGATGACAAGATACAACCACTACTGTGTGCATATAGGGATGTACCCTAAGAAAGTACTGGGTTTAGCCCATTTCAGTTATTGCTGGGACGTAAAAGGGCTCCTGGACTTACTTCACATGAATTGGGAAGAACAGCGAGATCAAGATCCAGAGTCCGTAGTGGAGTATTTGTTTAATTTGCAGAATACCTTAAAGGGATCCCTAGAGTTAGGGGGGGGGTTAAAAAGTGCCCAAACCAAGCAAAAAAACTGGTATGACAAGAAGGTGAGGGGAGAGACTCCATCAGGCAAGGCCTCCTTCCACCTGCCTTGCCCCACCCTCCAGTCTCTGCTTCTCATTTTGTACAGTGGTGCCTCGCAAGACGAAATTAATTCGTTCCGCAAGTTTTTTCTTCTTGCGAGTTTTTCGTCTTGCGAAGCCCGGTTTCCCATAGGAATGCATTGAAAATCAATTAATGCGTTCCTAGGGAAACTGCCTTCAGACCAGGTCCGGGGACAGTCTGTCCCCCGACCTCTTCTGAAGGCTGGGGGGGGGGGAACAAAGGCTTCTGAAGGCTGGGGGGGCTGGGGGGGAACAAGGGCTTCGCTGCCGACCCCCAGCATTTTAAAATTTCCCCGGGACACGGGGAGATTTTAAAATGCTGGGGGTCGGCAGCGAACGCTTCGCTGATCCCGGGACAGCAGGCAGATCTGCACCGCCGTCCAGAGCGGGGCGGGACTTAGCCCCGCTCGGGATGGCAGTCCCGGGACGGCAGACAGCTCTGCGCCGGCATCCAGAGCGGGACGGGACTTAGCGCCCCGCTCGGGATGGCGGCACACCTGCCTGCAGTCCCGGGACGGCAGACAGCTCTGCGCTGGCATCCAGAGCGGGGCGGGACTTAGCGCCCCGCTCGGGATGGCGGCACAGATCTGCCTGCAGTCCCGGGACTGCAGACAGCTCTGCGCTGGCATCCAGAGCGGGGCGGGACTTAGCGCCCCGCTCGGGATGGCGGCACACATCTGCCTGCCGTCCCGGGACTGCAGACAGCTCTGCGCTGGCATCCAGAGCGGGGCAGAACCTAGCGCCCTGCTCGGGATGGCGGCACAGATCTGCCTGCAGTCCCGGGACGGCAGACAGCTCTGCGCCGGCATCCAGAGCGGGGCGGGACTTAGCGCCCCGCTCGGGATGGCGGCACACATCTGCCTGCAGTCCCGGGACGGCAGACAGCTCTGCACTGGCATCCAGAGCGGGGCGGGACTTACCGCCCTGCTCGGGATGCCGGCGCAGATCTGCCTGCTGTCCCGGCACGGCAGACAGCTCTGCGCCGCCATCCCGAGCGGGGCAGGACTTCTCTGCTGTCCCGGGGAGATTTTAAAATGCTGGGGGTCGGCAGCGAACGCTTCGCTCCCGCCCGCCAGCATTTTAAGATCGCCCGGGGCAGCAGAGAAGTCTCCGCTGTCCCGGGAAGGCAGGCGGGGGGGGGGGAGCAAAGACTTTTGCCCCCCGCCGGCCTTCAGAAGAGGTCCAGGACCTCTTCTGAAGGCCGGCTGTGGGCGAAAGTCTTTGCTCCCGACCGCCAGCAATTTAAAACAGGTCCCCGGAGATTTCCCTATGGGCTTTCGTCTTGCGAAGCAAGCCCATAGGGAAATTCGTCTTGCGAAGCGCCTCCGAAACAGAAAACCCTTTCGTCTTGCGGGTTTTCCGTCTTGCGAGGCATTCGTCTTGTGGGGTACCACTGTATTGTATTATGTTGTGCGCTGTGGTTTGCTGTTGTTTTATTGATTGGAGTTTAGAAATTACTTGTTCTAACTGTTGAGTGGATTTCTGTTTAATTTTGAAATGCTGATATTTAATATTATTCTATATTGTTTTAATGAATGTTGAATGTTATTTTATTTGCATATTTTATATTGTATTATGCATATTGTCTTATTTATATGATGTTAGCCGCTCTGAGCCTGGCTTTGGCTGGGGAGAGCGGGATACAAATAAAATTTATTTATTTATTTATTTATTTATTTATTTATTTATTTGGCCATGGTAAGGTCATTTGCACTTGAGAGTGAAGGATTGCTGCTGAGACCAATTAAAGGGAACAAACTAGAATCCTAGAATCCTAGAATCCAAGAATCATAGAGTTGGAAGAGACCACAAGGGCCATCGAGTCCAACCCCCTGCCAAGCAGGAAACACCATCAGAGCACTCCTGCCATATGGTTGTCAAGCCTCTGCTTAAAGACCTCCAAAGGAGGAGACTCCACCACACTCCTTGGCAGCAAATTCCACTGTCAAACAGCTCTTACTGTCATGAAGTTCTTCCTAATGTTTAGGTGGAATCTTCTTTCTTGTAGTTTGGATCCATTGCTCTGTGTCCGCTTCTCTGGAGCAGCAGTAAACAAACTTTCTCCCTCCTCTATGTGACATCCTTTTATATATTTGAACATGGCTATCATATCACCCCTTAACCTCCTCTTCTCCAGGCTAAACATGCCCAGCTCCCTTAGCCGTTCCTCATAAGGCATCGTTTCCAGGCCTTTGACCATTTTGGTTGCCCTCCTCTGGACACGTTCCAGTTTGTCAGTGTCCTTCTTGAACTGTGGTGCCCAGAACTGGACACAGTACTCCAGGTGAGGTCTGAGCAGAGCAGAATACAGTGGCACTATTACTTCCCTTGATCTAGATGCTATACTCCTATTGATGCAGCCCAGAATTGCATTGGCTTTTTTAGCTGCCGCGTCACACTGTTGGCTCATGTCAAGTTTGTGGTCAACCAAGACTCCTAGATCCTTTTCACATGTACTGCTCTCAAGCCAGGTGTCCCCCATCTTGTATTTGTGCCTCTCATTTTTTTTTGCCCAAGTGCAATACTTTACATTTCTCCCTGTTAAAATTCATCTTTTTTGTTTTGGCCCTGTTCTCTAATCTGTCAAGGTCGTTTTGAAGTGTGATCCTGTCCTCTGGGGTGTTAGCCACCCCTCCCAGTTTGGTGTCATCTGCAAATTTGATCAGGATGCCCTTGAGTCCATCATCTAAGTAGCTGGTTGTGACAAAAGATCCATGCACACATTCCTGTGTACACAGCGGTAGCTGCTGGTGCTGTATTTGAGAATCTGTGGGTTGGGGTAATAATCCAACACTGGCAGGTGAAGAGGGATACTAATGTAATGTTCCAGATGACAAAGGAGAGCCAGAGGCCTGACATGATGGTTATAAAGGAAAATAAGAACTTGATGATGAAACTCTGGTCCGAACTGGAGATTGAAGAATGGAGAGATCTCCTTAGGTGGAGATCTGAAGACCCAAGGATTACAAATTTGATTAAGGTGAAAGTTGGAGCTTTGGGGACATCTGGACTTGAAAGGAGTAAGAAACAAGATTTGGGCTCCACTTTTAAGTATGGAGGTCTGGCTGGAAGAAATATTGTCCCTATCGGGCCAGAACGTCTCTGAGATTTGGTGTTTAATACTAAGGACTATCAAAAAAACCGGCAGAGAGGAACTGAGAGAGAATTCCCTTTTCACTCAGTGCACTCTGGCTATGCTCAGAGCCTGTGCTGTCCTTAATTTAGTGTTGTCTAGATGGCAGCCACTGCAAAGAATTGTGATCTTGTACATTTCCCAAAGGAATTTGGATTTCCCTCATCTGGGGATAATCTAATAAATGGTGGAAAAAATCTCCCTCATTTGCTGCATTTAGGACAGTGGATGCTTTTAATCTGAGTTTTTCCGACAGGTGAATCAGTCTTTTACTTTAACTACCATTACAAAAGTTGGGTGCCAGGTGCTCACCCAGAGATTGTGCTCCTTTGGACAATTGAAGAAGAAGAAGAAGAGGAGGAGGAGGAGTTTGGATTTGATATCCCGCTTTATCACTACCCGAAGGCGTCCCAAAGCGGCTAACATTCTCCTTTCCCTTCCTCCCCCACAACAAACAATCTGTGAGGTGAGTGGGACTGAGAGACTTCAGAGAAGTGTGACTAGTCCAAGTTCACCCAGCAGCTGCATGTGGAGGAGCGGAGACGCGAACCCGGTTCACCAGATTATGAGTCTACCACTCGTAACCACTACACCACACTGGCTCTTGAAGACATGCCAGAGACGGTTGTAGCTTGTTCTCCACAGCAGTACAGCTCTGGAATCTAAGACATCTTTCTCTGCCAGACTTCAGCCTGCCCAAAATGATCTCTGTCTTTGTTCTCCCGCATGTTCTTCTTTCCAGCACAGTTTGTTCTTTTCCTGTCACTTCACACCCAGTTAACCTGGCAACCTCTATCCTTTCTGGGCTCTGAGAAAGGACCAAGGGAAATCCTTCATCCCAGTATGCTGGCCAAGGTGGCTTGCAAAATGAGGGTGCCAATGCTGCAGCTTGTGGGGCTGGCTAGAAAGGCCTTTTCAAACAGATTTATTTTAAAGCCTTAAAAAACAGAGAGAGAGTGCTTCAGTAATGGAGCCATTTCCCCAGCCAACCCACACAAAATGGCTGACTCCAAAGAAAGATACCTCTTTGACCCTTTCTCGGAACCTGAAGGTGGTGGAGAAGCTGCTAGAGCTGATGCCACTATTGTGACAGTGAATAATAAGAAAGGGAAAGAGGCAGGGATGCCACTACCAAGAAAAGAATGACAGGGGTGGGGGGGTCTATTAGCTGTGGGAGTTGTGACAGCAGGGACACTGAAGAGGAGGGCACCTGCCAGAGTGTGCAAAGGGCTCCCTGATGTCAGAGGCAGAGGAGGATTATGATGAGGGTGTGGAACTGGAGAACTTGGACTCTGAGGGGGGGCCCACCCAGATCCAGAACAGGGGCCAGGTGGACTGTCAGGGAAGAAGCCCATCTTCGTGCCACTGGGCACACTGAGCACTGCATCAAAACAGGCTGACATGACTCCCACCAGTGAATAATCTTCCTTGGCTCACAAAATCACAAAGGGCACTTTTCCTTTGCTTGGTGCCCTAAAATGCACATTCTAGGCAGCGCGTCAACCCGAAATTGCACGAGGTTGCAGAGGCCATTTTTATCACTCTCCTCTCATGAAAAAAAATGGGTTGTCCCTTTTTTCTGGGGCAGTTGATGGGCAGGGAATCTGCAAATCAGAATGGGATCTATAATATGCAAGATCATGGACGCGGTTTAATAGCATAATCAAAGCCTTTTCAAATGGCTAAGAAAGCCCCACCCCACAGTGAAGCAGCAATCATAGGCATAATTAGAATTATATAGTTAACTTAATGAACCAGAAAGGGCGTGAGTCAAGCACATGTGCTATGGTCAGAAGTCCCTTTGCCAGGGATCAATGAGGGTTTTGATAGCATAGTTAGATATATCAGCCAGACACTCACAAGTACAGGCCTTGGAAAAGCTACATCTATGTGAAGTGCTGCTAGTAAGCTTTTCTCATTTGTATTACTGGCTCAACAATAACAATAACAATAACAATAACAATTTATTACTTATACCCTGCCCATCTGGCTGGGCCTCCCCAGCCACTCTGGGCGGCTTCCAACAATATATTAAAAACGCAATAAAAGGTCAAATATTAAAAACTTCCCTAGACAGGGCAGGGCTGCTTTCAGATGTCTTCTAAAAGTCAGATAGCTGTTTATTTCCTTGACATCCGGTGGGAGGGTGTTTCATAGGGCAGGTGCCACTGCCGAGAAGGCCCTCTGCCTGGTTCCCTGTAACCTCACTTCTCACAGTGAGGGAACCGCCAGAAGGTCCTCAGAGTTGGACCTCAGTGTCAGGGCAGAATGATGGGGGTGGAGACACTCCTTCAGGTATACTGGGCCGAGGCCGTTGAGGGCTTTCAAGGTCAGCACCAACACTTTGAATTGTGCTCGGAAAAGTACTGGGAGCCAATGTAGGTCTTTCAGGACCGGTGTTATGTTGTTTCGGCAGCCACTCCCATTCACCAGTCTAGCTGCTGCATTCTCGATTAATTCTAGTTTCCGGATCACTTTCAAAGGATTTTATGGATTTTGTTTGACAATTTGTTCACTTTCTTCATTTTAAGCATGTTGATGCTATGTTACCTTGTGATGGCTTATAATCCTTTCCACAAACTGGAACCCTATGTTCTCTTTTTTTTTTTTTTTAAATAATTTTTATTAACTGGCCAATCACATCAAATTAAATCATATCATATCACATAAATTCTGAATTACAAAGCCGAATTTTAAATTTTGTTGGGGGGACCCATATTTCAAGATCTGAAGGGGGATTCTGATCATCTTCTTGCTGCCTCGTTAATGTCCCAATCAGTCCCAATCAGTCCAAACAAAGTTCATAGTTCTATCCCATCTTATCTTGCTGTTTCCACATCACATCTTGTTCATATATTTTCTATTTTTTCTTTATGATCTCTTCTGATAGTCTCCTTAAGCCGATAAACACCAATAGTAATAATAGTCCTGTGTGAATTTTCCGTTCTTCCAATCCTCAAATCGAGATGGTTTCCATATATCGTCTCCTTCATAGATAACATCACTCTTTCCATCATAGTCTCGTAAAGCTGTTGCTCTTAAGTCCCACTGAGGAGTTTAACCCACAATATATAAACAGCTCTATTTCTCTCTTTCTCCTCCCAGACTCAAGACCTCCGACAGAACTTCCCAATATGGCGACGGCATTTTTAACTGCGTCATTCCCAAGCTCTTATGTTCTCATGCATGTTTTCAAGCTGCTTTCAGACCTTCCTGCCCAACATGTGGATGAGATGATAAGGAGCCAAAGAACTGGGTGTTGTCCCATGGTTTTGGATAGATATGAATTAGCATAGCAGGCAGCTCTGATAATTCTTGAACAATCCTATATGGCAGGATCAATGGTCTTCCAATACCAAGTTATGGAGCCCACCTATAAGACAGAAGGGGATTCAGTTCATTCACTCACACAGGGTATCATGGCTGATAATATTGAAGACCACTTGGAGGCCTACAGGTGGCAAAAGGGCATGATTGCTCTTGTTGTCCTGCTACTAGTAATCTAACATGGGATCAGAGGCACTTTCAGTCCACAACCCACCCCAAGAACTAGATTTACAAGGTTTAAGAGGACCTGTGCCATTCCAGAAGGTCTGTAGCTGACAAAATATACCAAATTAGAATCTTATCTACAATAGGGAAGACCAAACAGATGAGGTGTAATAATAATAAGCAAAGACTTTTTCAAACGCAGAACGAAAGCTCCACCCCAGAATGAATCAGTAATCATAGTCACAATCAGAATTATGAACTTAGTGAACTGAATGATCTTGCTCCAACTCCTCGCTTGAACTTGATGAACAGGAAACGGCACATATGTAATGGGTACAAATTCCTGTGCCAAGGATCATTGAGGGTTTTGATGGCATAGCTTAGGCGTGTCAGCCAGGCACTCATGAGTACAGTGGTACCTTGGTTCTCAAACTTAATCCGTTCCGGAAGTCTGATCCAAAACCAAAGTGTTCCAAAACCAAGGCGCGCTTTCCCATAGAAAGTAACGCAAAACGGATTAATCCATTCCAGATTTTTATAAACAACCCCTAAAACAGCAGTTTAACATGAATTTTACTATCTAACGAACCACTGACCCATAAAACAAAAGCAATAATCAGTGTACTGTACTATAAAATAAATAAGACAGTATTGTAGATGATAAAAATTGAAATTAATTTTTTTTCCTTACCTGCACTGATGATAGTCATTGTTTGGATGGGGGCTTTTATCCACTTCCGCAGTCACACAATCAATCAATCAATCAATCAATCAACCAATCAGTAGCTGAACTGGGTTCCACACAGTCACAAAAATAAATTAACCGAAAAAGCCTCAAAAATAAAAATGCAAAAACAAAAGCGCCAAATTTAATCTGTTCCAGAAGTCCGTTTGACTTCTGATATGTTTGAAAACCAAGGCACAGCTTCTGATCGGTGCAGGTGCCCTGGAAACAATAGCCAACAGCCGCATCAGACATTCGGCTTCTGAAAAATGTTCAAAAACCGGAACACTTACTTCTGGGTTTTCGGCATTTGAGATCCAAGGCATTTGAGAACCAAAGTGCCACTGTACAGGCCTTGGAAAGGCTACTTACACCCACATAAACCAACTTGGGCCTGAAGGTGGCCTCATAACCTCCAAGGCTTAGATGTTCTGCTCTCTGGTGTACACCACTAAGGTCATCTAGGCTGATGAGTACCAGTGACAAATGACATTCAACATCTGACAACTGAACATTTGACAACTGCTTGAACCATTTTCTTGCCACCCTTAAGCAACCCCTAAAACTGTTTTATCTCAGTGAGCTTTTGTCAGTTTCATTCCCTTTATATGATGTTATTTGATGCTGCTCTTATGATGATTGTTCACTTGTCTTATTTTCAACATGGTCATGGTCAGTTAACTTGTAATGGCTTAACAGCTGTCCCACAATCAAGGTTCCTGGGTGAAAGTGTTAAGTTAGGTCCTTTTTTGGTGTGTTTTTTGGGGTGTGTGTGTGATGAAATGGAGAAGATCCACTTATTGTATGACTCAGTGTTTGATTAATGGTAGCCACGGTGACAATAATTCCTAGGCTGAAGAATTGATTTTAAGAAAAAACATGCTGCCTAAGCATATTGGAATACATGGATCATTCCACACATACCCCCAAACAAACATTGGAATAAGCACAATGGGACCTATATCTTCTTTTGAAGATGGGTATCTGAATGGCAGAGAGTTCTCTGATGGCAGCACAAAAGAGAGCCAAGATGAGAAGATTCTTGGTACTGTATATTCTAATTAAAAAAAAGGGGGAGGGGAGGGAATGGTTGTGCTGAGTGTGAGGTCTTCCACTATCTTCCACTAACTGCCCAGTTGTGCACTTTGAGAATATAGGCAGAGTGTGATGCCCATCTAGTCCAACGTCATCCAACATGCAGCTTCCTTTGCTGTCCACAAGTTCTACTGCTATGAGAGAAGGAGAAAAACTTTCTTATCTATTCACGGCCTCCACATCATGCATAAGCTTATAAACTTCTATCATGTCACCACTTAGTTTCTCTAAACTAAAAAGTCCCAAGTGCTGCAATTGTTCCACAAAAGGGGAGTCACTCCATCTCCTTGATCCTCTGGGTTATTTTATCTTTAACAATGCTTCCCACCAACTTTGCATTCATATTATAGGTTTGCTACATAAGAAGATTGCTTTTATATTAACCAGCACTGTCTTCCCTGATAGAAGCCTTCATTTCGGATAGTTAGTTTGAGAAAGAGGGGTACAATCTCATGGAGCCAGAAACCAAATGGTGTGCAGATGCTCTTTCTTTTTTTTTTTTAAATAAATTTTTATTCAGATTTTCACAAATTTATACGTAACACAAATAAAAAAGAAAACAAAGTAATTAAACAATATAGAAGAAAAATACAAACAAAAAACACGTATAAATTCTAATTTTTCTTTCTTGTGACTTACTTTCCCGACTTCCTCATACCTCCCCTTTCTGTATTCTAATTTCTTAAAAAATTGTCAGCAAATTCTTCCCTTACTTTTGACTTAATTTTAATATTATTTAATTTCTTTAAATTTCCCCTTGCCGCAATTAACCCCTTAATTTTAATCCATCGTCTCTAACATTCACTAATTTTACAGTATTTCTTTAAATATTCTTTAAATTTTCCCCAATCCTCTTCCGCCGTATCTCTTCTCTGATCCCGGATTCTGCTCATCATCTCTGCCAGTCCCATATAGTCTATCATCTTCATCTGCCATTCTTCCATGGTGGGTAGATCTTGCATCTTCCAGTACTTTGCGATGAGTATTCTTGCTGCTGTTGTAGCATACATAAAGAAAGTTCTATCCTTCTTTAACACCACTTGGCCAACTATGCCCAGAAGAAAGGCCTCTGGTTTCTTAGGGAAAGTATACTTAAGTACCTTTTTCAATTCATTATAGATCATTTCCCAGAAAACCTTAATCCTTGGGCACGTCCACCAAAGGTGAAAAAATGTTCCTTCAACTTCTTTACATTTCCAACATTTATTATCGGGCAGATGGTAAATTTTTGCAAGCTTGACTGGGGTCATGTACCACCTATAGATCATTTTCATAATATTCTCTCTTAAGGCATTACATGCCGTGAATTTCATACCGGTGGTCCACAACCTTTCCCAGTCAGCGAACAAAATATTATGACCAATATCCTGTGCCCACTTAATCATTGCAGATTTAACCATTTCATCTTGTGTATTCCATTCCAACAGCAAATTATACATTCTTGCCAAATTCTTAGTACTGGGTTCTAACAGTTCAGTCTCTAGTTTTGATTTTTCCACCTGGAAACCGATTTTCCTGTCCATTTTGAAAACTTCCATTATTTGATAGTAATGAAGCCAATCTCTCACTCTCCCCTTTAATTTCTCATAACTTTGCAGTTTCCATTTGTCCCCCTCTTGTTCCAAAATTTCTCCATATCTCGGCCAAATGGCCTCCATATTAAATTTTTTATGAGCCTAAGTCATGAACAAAAAGAGAAGTAATTTTTATAAGGAATAAAATTATTCAGGGGTGTTTCCAGAGAAAACCAATAAGTATGACTGCAGACTCCAAATTAGCAGGGTTTTTCTATTAGTGAAACAGACAGAGAGGTGGGAATGTTTGGCATTACCTTTTCTCTTTGCTCTGTAGAGATTAATCTAGAAAATAATTTGGTACATTTATCACCGAATTCAAATTTCTTTTACCCCAAATTGTTTAAAATTTATTAGATTTATGATTATTTATCAACTCTAATGGTTTCCCTAATCCTTACAGCTTCTCATAGACCTTCACTGATCCATTTTTCTTTCTGTTCACACTAACAATTTCCCCAGTTAGCAGCTGTTTTTTTTCTTTTGATTAGCAATATCTTTTTCAAAAATATCCCACTTACACATCAGATATCACACTATAATATTGCCTGGTTTCTTGTCTGTCTTTTGCTACCAACTCATTACTCTTCAACTATACACTGTTCAGTTCCCATTGTATGGAAGGAAATGCTTCTTTATTTATCCAGGGGAAAGAAATTGGGTCATGAGCTGCATAAAGTACAGGTTCAATTCTAGACACCATCTGTACCATTCATTTGAAGATGTATCATGCCACTTTCAACAGTCATGGCTTCCCTTTACCTTTACCTTAAGAAAAGAGAACAAATTATAGTCTGATCTATAATATTCAAGGCCAGGTGGATCAGGTGTGATAACACAATCAAAGGCTGTTTCAAAAGGGTAAGAAAACCCAACCGAAGGAAGGAAGGAGTAAACACAGCCATAAATCAGAATAATCGCTTCTCTGCATTTGAACTTTATGAACCAGCAAAGGCATGAGGGTTTTGATGAGATAGCTAGATATGTCAGCCAGGAGAACAAGAGAACAGGCCTTTGAGCACAAGTTGGTGTCCTTCATAGAGATATTTTATGTATATATGTGTATATATATGTATATATGTACACACACACACACACACACACACACACACACACACTTGAGGACCCCTGAGAAATGACACTCATTCAATCATTCCTACGGTTTTGATATATTTTTCAACATGTAAAACAGAGAATAAATAATAATAACAAAAACAAAAACCACCCAACGTTTTCTCCTGGCATCAAAAAGTGTATAATGAAGGTCCTAGCAGGACCTTCCTGGGGAGATCATTGTATATATGGTACATTTTTATTCCTTGAACTTTATTATTATTTATGATGAATATTATTTTGCTCCATAAAATGTATTCTAAATGTTGTACACCACCCTGGGATCTTTTGTAAAAGGGTGCTATGTAAATTTTATAAATAATAAATAATAAAAATAATAACTTATTGTACACATATTTCCAAAGTCCGTCTTACTGTAAACTTCCCTGGATACTTGTTGCAATTCATATTAAACACACCTCCTCTTATCTGAGTGACACACATAAGAATTATTATAGTGTTTAGCTTTGGAATTACATTCCGAGGCTAATTGGATATGGTGTCAGAATGCTTACTGCTTTTTTTTTTTAAATAATAATAATGATGGAGCATATAAAAAGAGAGAGAAATGCTGATGTCTCTGAGGAAAGCAAAAAGTCCTTAGAGAAAGAGGATTGAACCTAAGAAGGCATTCTAGAAAGAAACAAGGATAAAGGGAAGGCAAAGAAAGATGGAGATACAGGCATTTTTTATTGTTCTGCTGGTGGTTCTTTTGATTCTTCACTTCCTGAAACAACTCTGGTCAAACAGGCACTATCCTCCTGGACCTCTCCAGCTTCCTCTCATTGGAGGCTTGTGGCGGATTGGGGTGAAGTTTCGTGATGATACTTTGATAAAGGTACTTATTCCTTCTTTATACCTTTATGATACTTTGATAAAGGTACTTATTCCTTCGTTATAATCAATTGTCAACAATTGATTACCGTAATCTGTTTTCCCCAACAGTTATTTAAGCTTAAACAGTAGCAGTGGTTTAAATGTTAAATGCAACGGCCCCAATTAAAAACAGAATTGAATGCAACAAATCCCCTACATTTATAAATTAGTGAATTAAACTTAGAACCGAATTTAATTAAAAATCACCCAAGGCTCCATTGCCAAAGAAATTTAATTCATGTTCAGATCACCTAGAATTTTTATAAACTGTTCTCAGATGTAACAAGAGCAAGAAAAAGCAACTAAGAAATTTTTTTAAAAAATACAAAATAAGATAAACAATTCAGATATAATTTTTGAATTTATTCATTGATTTTGTTGCTTGGAATTAGTCCATTCCAGGCACTGCCCCTGTGTATTATTTAAGGGTATTATTATTAATACTTAAAATCATAAAACGATATAAAAGCTGAAAATGTGCACTCAGAAATTAGCGATCAAAAAGATAACTTGTTCTATACCATTGCATTGAGGAAGCACATAACATGCATTTTTATAAGCAACCAGAGATTTAACATGGAGAAGTTTTTCCCCCTTGCCTTTTCCTGTAAGACCTATTGCAGTCGTTAAGAGTCGTCAACAGGCTCATCTCAGCTATCTGCCAATCTCCCATTCCCACCACCCTTCTGAGTAATACCCCTCCCCACCTTCTCACTATATAGAAGGATCTGGCAACTTCTGTTTCAGTGTATCTGAAGAAGTGTGCATGCACACGAAAGCTCATACCAAGAACTAACTTAGTTGGTCTTTAAGGTGCTATTGGAAGGAATTTTTTTATTTTGACTATGGCAGACCAACACGGCTACCTATCTGTATCTGGAACCATGGAAGGCACCTTTTTTTCCAGGAATGCCAGAGGGGAACTTGCAGATTGAGAAGACAACAGAAAACAGGAGACAAACAGAACAGGCCTTTTTCAAGGGCTCTTCCACACTCTTTGTTAGTCCACATTTGCTCTATGTATTTGTTTATTGAATACATTTATAAGCCTTTCCCCCCCCAGGCAGGGAAAACACAGGCAACGGGGAATAAAGCAAATGGGCTGGAAGGAAGGAATAAGGAAGGAAGGAAAAGCAGGTGCTGGCAAAGAACTGCACATAGCAAGAAGCTGCAGAAGTGAGGAAGGCTGAAGCCACACATTAAGTTGAAATAGCCATCTGCTTTCTTTGAACATAACATTCCTCTCCTCTATTTTACCCAAATGTTAGCTGGCAAAGCAATATGGAAATATTTACACCATATGGTTAGGACATCTACCCTTTGTAGTGCTGTCTGGATTCCAAGCAGTGAAAGAAGTGCTCATTGACCACTCTGAAGAATTTGATGAGCGACCAGAGACTCCTTTCTTTATGGATATAGCAAAAGGAAATGGTAAGTAGTGAAGAACAAGAATTCCATAGTAACAATTGCTCTGCACGGTGATTAGAGATTCAGTTGCAGGTAGCAGTTTGTTGCTTGTTGCAATTGTAATTCATTGACTGTCCTGGCTCTCAGTGCTGGAAAAAGAACTTGAATTCCTAGCTCTTTCTACCAAAGGCTTTAATGCCTACATCAGATTGGTACATTGCCAAGACACAGGTTACAAGATGTAGCAAGTACATAAGAGGTATAGGAATATGGATAAATATAGTACCAGCTAAGGTGTTGATCCAAGTAGCAATACATCTCCCACATCTTTCTTTTGAAGAATGCGGTAGGCAGAGCTCTTAGTGCAGTAGGTGAGCAGAGCTCAGGGCTGGAAGCAAGTGGGTGCTCATTTGAGCATGTTGGGCTTGCAAAGTTTGCTCACACCTGGTGTCTCTCTGCCTTTAAAGAAGGAGGCAGTTGTTGGCGAGCGGCCCATCAGAATCATCACATGATGTAAACAATATGCTGCTATCACGCAGCTGGTGAGTACACAAATCCCAACAGCAGTGCTGGTGCCAGCTTGGCATCCAACTCACTCTCAGTCCCTTCATCAGAATGAGAAGGCTGCTCACTGGCAATTCTATTTTGCACTGCGGTTTTTATCCTCTAGCCAGGTCAGTTTCATAGTCTTTTATTGTCTTTTAACCCTCTGGCTCTGAATTCTATGTATTTGTTTGGGTTTTTTGTAGTTATAATATTACTGTATTTACTGCATTGCACCAGGTACAAGTTTTCGAGCACGTGTGGGAGGATTATAGAGAACAATGAGCCTTAGGGTGATAAAAAAGACCCAATGAAATTGGCAGATATTACTAACTTAGGCTCATTAGTTTCAATGAGTCTACTGCTGAAAACTACAAATGCATAAACTTAATTCTGTCCCTTGTTTGTTGCGGCATAGTTGCCCTAGACAGCAAGTTTACATCTGATCTCATGATAAAGAACTACAAAACTTTTTTAAGACCTCTGAAAGCAGCCCTGTATTGGGAAGTTTCTAATGGTTGATGTTTTATAATGTTTTTATATTCTGCTGCGGAAACCTAGTGAGATGGGTGGTATGCAGGTGTTGATGACGATGATAATAACTACTACTACTACTACTACTGGTGGCACATGGGTGGTGCTGTGGTCTAAACCACAGAGCCTAGGGCTTGCTGATCAGAAGGTTGGCAGTTCAAATCCCCGCGATGGGGTGAGCTCCTATTACTTGATCCCAGCTCTTGCCAACCTAGCAGTTTGAAAACATGCCATTGCAAGTAGATAAATAGGTACCACTCTGCTGGGAAGGTAAATGGCGTTTCCGTGCACTGCTCTGGTTTCACCATAAGCGGCTTAGTCATGCTGGCCACATGGCCCGGAAACTGTACGTTGGCTCCCTTGGCCAGTAAAGCGAGATGAGCGCCACAACACCAGAGTCCGCGACTGGACCTAATGGTGTCAGGGGTCCCTTTACCTTTACTACTACTACTACTACTACTACTAGATACTTGCAAGTTCAGTCTTTGTTGCAGAGTGTATCAGGTACCAGTTTTCCCTACAAAAGTCAAAGTTCATAGAGCTGTACATAAATCTCACATTTTGCCAATATTGTATAGTGCAGGAATTTCTGGGACCACCTAAATTCTGTTATATTATCACACAAATTGGGATAGCCAAAACCTTTGTGTAAATCAATAATGAATGTCAGTAAACAAAGTTTCTTCTTGGCTGGTAACTTAATGTTTAACATTAAGTTTGGAAAGAAATAATTTCTCATTGCTTTTCCATAGGTATTGTATTATCAAATGGTCACACCTGGAGGCAACAGAGACGGTTTGGTGTAGTTACTATGCGGAAGCTGGGGCTGGGGAAGAAAGGCATGGAGCAGCAAATAGCAGAGGAGGCCCATCAGCTCGTGGAGGTTTTTGCACGTTCAAAGGGTATGTGATGCTAGGTGATGGCGCTACGTATCACTACATCGTCCAGGACTGGTTTGAAGGCCAGAGCACGATGACACCTTCACCTGGTGGTATATTGCTAGTGAAACTACCACCAATTCTCAGCCCCCCCTGCCACCACCCCCATGCGCAGGGGGGGGAACAGGTAGCATCGGGCCCAGCCTCATGAGGTACCAGGGTAAAACCACCTCCACTCCCACTGAGGATGCTGAGGCGGTTCCACCCCAACACCTCATGGGGGTTGGAGCCAATGCAGCTTCTTCCTCCTCTGCTTTTCACCATTGTGATGTATCACTATATCACAATGTTTGGCTGGTGATACATCACAATGTTGAAAAGTTGATATCACCCAGACCTAGTAGTTCGAGCCTAGCATATGTTGTAGTATGAAGAAATCTCTGTGTATGACCTCTGTACATTCTATAATTTCAAAATATATCATATTCCAAGGAATATGATATATTTTGAAATTATAGAATTGCAGAGTTGGAAGGGATCTTGTTCCAGCCTCTAGCAACCAGCTGTCCCTGGGTGGACATGAACCACCAGCCTTCTGGTTAACAGTGAGACCCACTGACCCTCTGTGCTTGATCCCTAATGTGGAAACAAATTGCTGTTTCTGTTGACCACCATAAAATACCACTCTTGGTATGAACAAGAGTGGCTGAATTCACATTAGTATAACTTGCTTTTGCAGGACAACCACTTGACCCCTCCATGCCCATCACTAATTCAGTCTCCAACGTGATATGTGCTGTGGCTTTTGGGCACCGGTTTGCTCTTGAAGATGAAAGGTTCCAGAAGTTGATGAAAGCCATTGAAATTTTACTAAAATTTCTCGGTAGCATCTTACATGCTGTGAGTAGACATTTTCATTCCTACTGGGGTCTTAAGTCCCCCAATCAGCATTCTGCAATCCATAACGATAGAAGTTAGAGTGTTGAAGAAGTAAAATCAGAATTTAATTTAATCTGATGTAAGGTCCACTTATTGTCTAAGAGCCTAATCAATTTCTCAAGATCAACAGAAATATAGTGTCCAGATCAAGGGAAGTAACAGTACCACTCTATTTTGCCTTGGTTAGACAACACCTGGAATACTGTGTCCAATTCTGGGCACTAACTGATCTTTAAGGAGAAAACGAGGGAAAAGGAAAAGCTACCTTCTTAAAGGTTTGATTTTTTTTTTAAAGGGGAGTCATGGGTATTACTTAACTGGGGGACTGGGGAATTCAATACATAAACAAATTCTCCCCATCTCTATTGTCCACCCACACCCATCTCCTGTAAAAAGGCCAGTCTCTTGTTCCATTAGGAGTCCTAGGATTGTGCCCAGTTTTGGAATGAAGCCTGTCAGCTGGAAAAATCTTTTGAGCCCTAGTTTTATTTCACATTTTCAGCCAGGGATAATTCCCAGTATCCAGTCATTGTGGGATTCAGGAGAAGTTGCAGACACCTTCCTTCTTCTCAATGAGACTCAAACTAATAAACTACCCCTGAAGAATAATCTATGGTAAATCAGTTTTTTAAAGTGCTAATCCAAAGCATGAACCATGTGACCAATTTTTCCTCTATCTTTCCTTTAGCTTTATGAAATGTTCCCGTGGCTCATGAAACGTCTCCCAGGGCCCCACAAGAAGGCCTTGTCCTGCCTGGAGATGGTGCGTTCATTTGCAAAGGAGGAGATAGAGAAGCATAAGGAGAATATGTCTCTGCATGAGCCACAGGATTTCATAGATTTCTATCTACTTCAGATGGAGAAAGTAAGTATCTATTTTGCAACTGAATACTGCTCAGCCCAGGAGTCATTATATTCCTTGTTATAAGTGAATGCTAATCTCTTCCAAGGACACCAATATTTTTTCCCAAATCTCAGCTGAAAATCACATTGAGGTTCTCCCCCACAATTTCCCCCATAGTAATCTTAGTTGCTGAAGTGGTTGTACATCTGTGAAATGTGGGCATACATCCATGAAAATGCTGATAGTTTAATACCCCCAAATCTAAGTGTGAATGAAAGGCTTATATTTGTTTAGAGTCTTGCCTATGGAGCATTGCCTGTAACTAAATTATTTTGGATTAGTATTAATCTCACATTCAAACACAGACTGAGACAATAAAAAAAAACTTTACTGGTTCCATAATATCATTTTTAACTCACTATTTCTCAGAAGAGGATATATTTGTACTGTGGTAAGCATTTACTTCTAAACCACTGGTTCTTTCCCAGTTGGGGGAACAAAACCATAAATAAAAATACAACCAAGATTGATATGCAAGTGTCTGATAGCGACCCAGTTTATTGGCAACAAAGTATTGCAATCGCGATAGTTCCTCCAAACCATTAATCCAGCGAACCACAAGTTAGGAGAACTTCCCCGAAGGCACATTTTAACAAGGCTTTTACAGGGTTTTCACATATAATCATACATCATAATGCATCATTATCTCGTAGAATGCATACATCAAGAGAGGTCAAAGGTCAAGGGGCAAAAAGTGCCCTCCCTGCTTTGTTATCTTCTTCACTTCATTTATCTTGGGCACCCCCAGACTCTGAACCCTCAAAATCACACTTCACTTATCATCTGTCTTCCTTGACAACCAGACCTCCATATTAAACCATTCATTGATACATAACCTCTATATAAGAAATATAATTCAACTGAATGGCTAAAGTGGTTTTTAACCCCCCCCCCCTTGATTATAGCCCATCCTATGACTAATCAGTACACAGTTCTTACTCATGCTATCCTTTGTAGGACAGTATACAATTTCCCCATTCTGCCCTGTGGCCCCAACCTGTGTTTCAGAGCACAAACTGAAATGTTAAAATCTGAAAACCAGAGAGAAAAAATAGTGAGCACAAGCCATTTCTTTATAGACAATGTTAACTGTAAGATTCTATGGCTCAGTGGTTCCTAAAGTGGGTGGCACTGCCTCCTGGGAGGGAGGGCTGGACGTGTAAATGACTACCAGACTTTGAAAAGCTAGTATCACTTGATCAAGTTAATCAGTTTTGCTTAATTAATTAAACTGAATAGTTTTAACTGGATTTTGAATAAATGTGCAATTAATTGTTCCTTTTTATTTTATTGGGTTGTTATCTTCCTTAGTGAGTTATGTGAACTGTAACTTATTTTTATTAGGGTAGAGGACACTGGGAATGAGTTGATGGAATCAAGGGGGCAGCAGTTGGACAAAGTTTTGAGAATCACTGCTGTAGCTCATAAGCATATCTTCACCACTCAAATGTTGCCTGTGATGCCTGAATAGTATGAATGGCCAACTCACCAAGTAGATTGTGGCAGGTGTCTTAATGCACATTACAATGCAAGGCAGGAATAATAATAATAATAATAAAATCACTCCTCATTTTCATCAACAGCACCAAAAAAATCCTAAACAAAATATTCCTAAACATAACTTCAAGCCTCTGCCTCATCTATATTCATACATATTCTTTCCTTCTTTCAACAATCCTTATTATGGTGATGAAAGAATGGTTAAGTATGTTTAGTGGGAAGTAATGCACATTTTGAATATCTGCTGCCAGAGAGATTCCATTGGCTCCTTTGCAACATGCCAGTGTTGGATTATTACCGCACAGATCCTCAAATGCAGCACTGGCAGCTACTGTCGTGTACACATGTCATCTCTAGTCCTGTGAATACCCCACCTAGCCCACCACTGATGGAGAAGCGATGATAGCAGTAGTGGCAGATTCCAGAGAGATTTCCCTGAAACCTCACAAGATCTCAGCTGGGCCTCCTGTTTTCATTGCCACTTTGTGGGCACTGCCATGCAGCCCAGGTATTGAAGGCAGTAGTGGTGGCATTGTCCCATTTTGCAGCAGGCAGTGTAATGGGATGCCCTGCCCCACAACAAGCATGTGTGGGTGGTATGGTAATAAGTGGAGTAAAGAAGATAAAGTAAGTGCTGAAGGATAGATTGTAGTGCATGTAAATGATATGTCACCTCCCCCGCTTTCTATATCAGAGCAAAAACATCCCAGAGTCCACCTATGATGAAGAAAACTTGATTCAGTGTATTTCTGAGCTCTTTGTAGCTGGGTCGGACACAACTACGTGTTCTCTGAAATGGGCACTTCTTCTCATGGCAAGTCACCCAGATATCCAAGGTGAGAGAGACCGGTGCAATGGGAGCGAGGGCTTCTCTTGATCACTAGGGTGGACTGTAATTCTTTACAGGTTTCATACGCATCTAAGGAAATAATAATAATAATAATAATAATAATAATAATAATAATAATAATAATAATATTTATTAATATCCCACCCTCCCCGGCCAGAACCGGGCTCAGGGTGGCTAACATAAAAATATATAATACATTAAAACATAAATTCAGCAATCAACTGAAATAAAGCTTAAAATCAGATTAAAATTAAAATAAACTCAGATGGCTACCCACAAATTATAACTATAGGGTTGGGAACCTTAAGTACTCACCAGGCCCAGCTATTTGTATAAGCCGGTGAGAAGAGATAGAGAGGGCACTTATATGGAAAGTCTGGTAAAAGGAGGGGGGTCAGGTCAGACTGTGCCCCGACCAAAGGCCCTGTGGAACAGCTCTGTCTTGCAGGCCTTGCGGAAAGATGTCAAGTGCCGCAGGGCCCTGGTCTCTTGTGACAGTGCGTTCCACCAGACTGGGGCCAGGGCCGAAAAGACCCTGGCTCTGGTCGATAGGCCCTTTCCACACTGTCCGTAGGCAAACATTAAGCAAGCAACTTTGTTATATGGTTTTAGATTCTGGTTAAAACGTTTCATTTCAGCAACCTATATGGGCACATAATTCATTTACATAATCTTGTCTCTGAATCCTGTTGAATTAATCTCTATATTATTAATAATTATGTCATGTTTGATGCATACATCTTAGAGATTTTATTTTTGATTCAGCAGTTTATAATTGCAATATTCAATGCACTTGTTCCATCAGCATAAGGACTTTTTGTTGCACAGTTAAAGTGCTTCCCCTGGGACTGGTCTGGAATATGCAGCTGGTGCAGAATGCTTTGTCCAGGTTGTTGAATGAATAACATACACCTCTGCTGAGGTAGCCGATGAGCTACCAGGCCATGTTCAAGGTCTTATTCTTAAGCTATTAAGCCATGAACAACTTGGGACTAGGTTAACAGAATGAGATTCTGTAAGGTCACTTATACTTATTACAGAATGCAATCGAGTGGTGTCCCTAAAATGAGCATTTCTATTCTTGTTCCTGGGTTGTGGAATGCTCTTCCCTCTGCCATATGTGAATCATATGTGTGGTTTTGTTCTGTTTCTGTATTTCGCATAACGTACACTGCTAAAAGATGTTTAAATTATTAAGCATTTTAGAAATACATTTTAAATAAATACATACATGCAAGCAAGGCCTCCTTAAAACCAATGTTCATGCTGTGTACAGTGGTACCTCTGGTTACGTACTTAATTCGTTCCGGAGGTCCGTTCTTAACCTGAAGCATCACTTTAGCTAATGGGGCCTCCTGCTACCACTGCACCACCACTGCACAATTTCTGTTCTCATCCTGAAGCAAAGTTCTTAACCCGAGGTAATACTTCTGGGTTAGCGGAGTCTGTAACCTGAAGCGTATGTAACTGAAGCGTATGTAACCTGAGCTACCACTGTACAAGGATTTCAAGGGAAGAGCATGGGACATTGGTGACAGGTCTCCTCTCCTTTCCTCAGACCTGCTCCTTGCTCCTTTGTTTCTGCCCCACGTTTACACACATACATTACTGCTTTCCAATTTTATACCATTTTATTCCGTGAGGAGGGATTTGAATGAGGAGAGAGAGGAAAGGAGTAGAAAAAGGAGTAGGGAAGGCAATTTGAAGCTTGGCAAGCAGCATGGTCAAAGGAAGGAAGGAAGAGAAAGATGCATAAAGAGGTTAATTGCTTTTGCCAGGGGTGCAGTGGTCAGTCCAAAAGTCCAGGCTCCCTTCATGACAACCCCCAAGCCATGCCCCTTCTACAACCCTGCAACAAATATGAAATATTGATCAATGCACAGATTATGACTTCAATAAGAAGCCACCATTTTTCTTCTCGCCCACCCTGTCTATCCTTGGTGCTGCTTTGCATAACACCCAGCCTGGAAGAGTTCTGGTGGACTCCCTCCCTCCCTCCCTCCAAGATTTTGTTTGGGACTCTGGAATCTTTTAAGATATAAATGTCAGTTTAACACGTAGCCAGTATAACCCACCTTTTCATCTTCTTAGATGAATGGGTGATTTTCTCTTTGAGAAATGCATCATTATTCGGCATGAAGAGGGCTGGCCAAGAGGTCCCCAGCAGACATCACCATTGCCCCTGTTGTGAAATAATTACATGAGCCTCATCTCTGCCTCTTCATGCTCCACTGCATGACTGAGATCAGGCGAGGAAAGGAGATTTAGTGAAACAAAGTAGGAAATATTGTGGGGTGGAGGATATGTTTGTTTGTTTTTAAGTGTAAAACGGACAGCCTTGGATCATAGCCCTTCAGCCAGCTCTAGTAACTGGAAACAGCTGAGAGGAGATTCACTTTCCCCCTTTTCACCCCTGGGATCTAGAGTGGGGAAGAACCATGTACATTGACATGAGCTCCTTGGAGGAAAAGGAGGGCTATAAATGTAAGAAACGGGGACTCGTTCACAAAATCTATGCAATAAATTCATGGGAAATAATGTCCATCTTTAAAAAAATGCAATATTCAAAATAAATCTTATGTTTCCATCATTCTCTTCAGATAAAGTCCACAAGGAGATAGAAGATGTCATAGGTTCTGCTCACTCAATCTGCTATCAAGATAAGAAGAAACTGCCCTACACCAACGCTGTGATTCATGAAATGCAGCGCTTTAAATATGCCTTTCTTTTTGGGGTTAACAGGCAATGCACAAAGGATGTGAAGATTCATGGTTTTCTCATTCCCAAGGTACAGAAGATTGAGATGACTGCACTTACGTATCCCAAGAGCAAAGAGCAGCAGAAGGTTGCATACTGAGAGATGCAGGCAGCCATGCAGAAACTTTCCGTGTAGTCTAAAACTTGAAGGGCAAGAAAGACAAACAAGAGCAGGAGCTCCACCTGCAGACATCGGGCATGTGGGGCAGGGAAGGAACATGCAGTGGCCAGAAGTCTCAGCCTGGCTGTGAGCTTTCCCTTTAAAAGGGGGGGCACCCTGTGTTCCTGTCTGTACAGAAATATTTTTTAAGGGGGGAAGGTGGAGTGAATATGGCTACTGGTAAATGTGTACAGAGACACACAGACACACAGACACACACACACACACACACACACACAAAGCCCCAAGTTTGGATTCAGTCTGAACTCTGAAAAATTTAGTTCTGGGATTTGTTGTTGTTGTTTAGTCGTTTAGTCATGTCTGACGCTTAGTGACCCCATGGACCAGAGCACACCAGGGACTCCTATTTTTCACTGCCTCCTGCAGTTTCGTCAAATTCATGTTGGTAGCTTCTATAACACTGTCCAACCATCTTGTCCTCTGTCGTCCCCTTCTCCTTGTGCCCTCCATCTTTCCCAGCATCAGGGTCTTTTCCAAGGAGTCTTCTCTTCTCATGAGGTGGCCAAAGTATTGGAGCCTCAGCTTCAGGATCTGTCCTTCCAGTGAGCACTCAGGGCTGATTTCCTTCAGAATGGATAGGTTTGATCTTCTTGCAGTCCATGGGACTCTCAAGAGTCTCCTCCAGCACCAGAATTCAAAAGCATCAATTCTTCGGCGATCAGCCTTCTTTATGGTCCAACTCTCACTTCCATACATCACTACTGGGAAAACCATAGCTTTAACTATATGGACCTTTGTTGGCAAGGTGATGTCTCTGCTTTTTAAGATGCTGTCTAGGTTTGTCATTGCTTTTCTCCCAAGAAGCAGGCATCTTTTAATTTTGTGACTCCTGTCACCATCTGCAGTAATCATGGAGCCCAAGAAATGTATTTATCTGAGTGCATTCTGATTCAATTGTTTCTTCTTTGCAGGGGACTGGTATTTTTCCTGATCTGCGCTCTGTTCTTCTTGATCCGACACGATGGGATACACCTGCAGAGTTCAACCCAAATCATTTTTTGGACAAAAATGGACAATTTGTGGACAGAGAAGAATATCTGCCATTTGGTGCAGGTAAATGCAGAAGTTCAAGCTATGTTGTGAATTGTAGCTGTGCTTGTTCAGCACTTCCAGGAAATGATATCAACAGCAGCAAGGGGCTAGAGGAGAAATAGTGTACTTCTGGGACGAGTGGCTCTGATGGTCGGCAGGATGGGGGAAGGCAATGAAAAGTTTAGGGGATATCTTGGGTAGGCAGATATTCACCTATGGGGCCTCCATCACTGACAGTCTGGACCTCTGCAAACTTGCTACTCCCTTGCCCTGTCGCTGAGAGAGGCAACACTGCCAGGACCAGGATGCTGCTGCTCCCTGTCATGTTTCAATTTTTAAAGAACAAATGAATATTTTTGTCCCCTATGTGTCAGAATCTGGGCATTTTGTAAGGTGAGGTAAGCCTGGCAAGACAACTTACTCTATACTCGTATTCACGTCATGCTTTGATTAGACTTAACCAGCCTCATATAACCAACATGCTTATCCCACACTTATGTCCTATTGCATTTGTAGATAGTGTTGTACAGCACCTTTATTTTATGAGTGGGTGGTATAGATTTTTTTTAAAATAAAATTTTAGAAAGTTTAGACAGCATTCCTATGTGCACTTATCAGAGAACTCCCTCCTGAAATAATGGGGATTTACTTCTGGGTCGATATACACTGGATCTAATTGTTAGTGTTGGATTTCATAGTATAATCATTCTCATACTACACATGGAATCATTTAGTATTCTAAGACTTCTTTGATGAAACAGTTGAAAAGCAAATTAACATGGCTAATATAGGCACCTTAGAGGTAGTGAGTCCCCCCCCCTTTTTTTCTGAAAGAAAACAAGTGTTCTTATACTGAGGTCTCAGCAACACAGCTGCAAATATAACATTTTAATTGCTTTTCAAGTGCATTATACAAATGTGAACTCTATGGTGCTGATGGGCTAATGGCAAATTCCATATATATATTAAAACATTTTAAAGCATTTTTACAGCACACACACACACACACTCGGCCTGAGTTGTGTGGTTTCTCCTCTGACTGCCAGGGGTTCTGCAAGGTCTCAGGCAGAGGCTGTGTCTCAGTCCTTGCAACTGAAGGCTCTAGGAGTTTTATAGCTGCGAAGTAATTTACATTGATAAATAAATTATTACTCAGTTGCTTACTTTCCCATGTCTCCTCTTCAGGGGCTCGCATTTGTCTGGGAATGCAGCTGGCAAAGATCGAAATCTTCATCTTCCTGACCAGCTTGCTGAGAACATTCAGCTTCCAGCTGCCAGAAGGAGTGAAAGAACTCAATCAAGAGCCTTTACTAGGGGCTACAACACACCCCCATCCTTATAAACTCTGTGCTATTCCCCGTGGCAATGCAAACCTCTGATTTTGTTTAAAAGCAGCATTTTCCTCTCAGTGTCCCTCTAGTCCTACTTTACTCAAACTTCTGCATTGCTTAAAATAGACACTTTTTTCCTTTTAGTGTAAAACCCATCTCACAATATTCAAACCGGATGGCAGCATGCTGTTGGCCATGTGAAGGTGTCAGTTGCTTGCACATTTATTTTTGCCGTTGCTTAATAAGAGTAGAAAAGCATAAGAGGAACTCTGCTGGACCAGGCAAGAAAGGCCCCGTCTAGTCCTCCAGATGCCTATGGGAAGCCTCCAAACAGGAAACTGAATGCAATCACACTCTCCTCACTTACAATTTCCAGAAAGTAATATCCATAGCCACAGCGTAGGCAGAACACAGCCCTTGTGGTTTGTACCCATTGATAGCTTTACCCTCCATGAACCTATCTGATTCTCTTTCTGAGCTATCCAAGTTGATTGGAATCACTACATCTTCTGGGAGCAAATTCCATAGTTTAATGCTGCAGAAATGATGTATTGGTCCGAAGGGAAGCCACTCCCAAATTTTGTCTGCACACCTAAAATGAGATCTCTGTAACCATGACTCCTCTACCTACAGGTGTGTGATTGTAAGGCACAACCAAGTTTTATGCAAGCCAGATTTGAGGGTGGGCACTAGAGCATACATAGAATGCCCAGGGCAAACTTGGTGTTTTCAATTCCATTTTCACTCAGTGCACTCTGTCTATGCTCAGAGATTTAGAGAAACATTTTTAAATGATTGTTTGGGAAGCAATTGGGTTGCTTGGTTTTTTGGGGGAGGGTTAGGGTAAAAGATCATGCTGGTTCTGCTTGAGCAAGATTTTGGGCTTCTCTACCCTGGAGTATAATATGAATCTGAAGTTGTCAGTGCTGACATCTGCTGCAAAGAACTGTGATCTTGTGTCATTAACTCCAAAACCAAAACACTTTCTAAGGCCTAATGACTCCTCCTTGACTGGGAAGTCAAGGAGGAGGAGGTTAAATTGGCCATGATTAAGTGGGGTCAAGACCATGGCCATACCACTGAGATGTTCCAATGGGAGAATCTTTGGAAGGTAAATTAGAAGTTTACTGCCTGCTGTTCCGTAAGAGAAAACCTGAAAAAAATGCTGTATTGCTGGTACTTGACGCTGTGTAAGCTTTCCAAAATGTACAGGAATTTGTTGTTGTTGTTGTTGTTGTTGTTTAGTTGTGTCCGACTCTTCGTGACTCCATGGACCAGAGCACGCCAGGCACTCCTGTCTTCCACTGCCTCCCGCAGTTTGGTCAGACTCATGTTTGTAGCTTCGAGAACACTGTCCAACCATCTCGTCCTCTGTTGTCCCCTTCTTCTTGTGCCCTCCATCTTTCCCAACATCAGGGTCTTTTCCAGGGAGTCTTCTCTTCTCATGAGGTGGCCAAAGTACTGGAGCCTCAGCTTCAGGATCTGTCCTTCCAGTGAGCACTCAGGGCTGATTTCCTTAAGAATGGATACGTTTGATCTTCTTGCAGTCCATGGGACTCTCAAGAGTCTCCTCCAGCACCATAATTCAGGAATACCTCAGATCTTTGTTGGAGATGTGGGAAAGCAGGTGGCACTATGTTTCATATATGGTGGACTTGCAGGAATGTTAAAGGGTTCTGGAATGATATTCATCTAGAACTTAAAAAAATGTTCAATGTAAATTTCCCTAAAAAACCAGAATCATTCCTACTGGGCATCACTGGTACTGATATTCCTAAGGATACAGTGGTACCTCAGGTTACATACGCTTCAGGTTACATATGCTTCAGGATACAGACTCCGCTAACCCAGAAATATTACCTCAGGTTAAGTACGTTGCTTCAGGATGAGAACAGAAATCGTGCTCCGGCGGCAGGACAGCAGCAGGAGGCCCCATTAGCTAATGTGGTGCTTCAGGTTAAGAACAGTTTCAGGTTAAGTACAGACCTCTGGAAAGAATTAAGTACTTAACCTGAGGTACCACTGTATAAGAAAAAGTTTTTTGTATGCAACCGCTGCCGCGAGAGTGCTTATTGCGACATATTGGAAAAACGACAAAATCCCTACTAGAACTGAATTGCTTCTGAAACTGAGAGAATATGCAGAGTTAGCTTCCCTCTCTGAAAGAATTAGAGATAAGCCCAGACAGAAGTTCATACTAGAATGGGATAATTTTAAGAAATATCTGAAAAGTAGCTGCTATAGTCTAAACATGGTGATAGCCTTTGAATGGTTTCTGTAATCAATGCTGGTTAAGAAAAAAGACTTTAATATAGCAACGATTGTGTTATGTTAACATATGAGAGTGCTGGAGGTGAAATAGTTAAACAGGTTAAACAGGTTACCCAATCAGAACCCAGGAGGGTGGAGTCAGAGGGACTATCAAACCAGCTCTGGGAGGGGCAAAAAGGGGAGTTCATTGGGAGTTGGGTGGTTGGTTGGAGTGGGAGTGAATTGGGATAGAGTCTGTGGGGAGCTTGAGTTAGTGTAGCGAAATAAGTTGAGTCAGGAACAGTTAGGAGCTAGGAAGACAAGTAAATATCTGAGAGGTAGTTTAGTGAGTGAGAGCAGGTAGCGGAAGTTGTAGGTCTGGATAGGCACCCCATGATTGTAACTGACTGAGACCGTTTATGAAAACACACGCTTGTTAAACTGCAATAAATAAACAGAAGTTTATGTTCCAATTTAACCTTGACTGGACTCAGTATTTTACCCGGTAGGGCCTGGGTGGTGGCAGTGAGAAATAAAGTGGTAGCACAGGGATCAATATACGGTGAAACGTCCGGGGACCCTGTGCGATCGCCACAGAAAAGTGGCGGCAGTGGTGGGATATGATTAGTCTAAGAGCCTGTGAGGGGAAGCAATACACTTGGAGAGGGGAAGGGTAAAATCAGTGAAGTGATTACCTGGCCCGAGGGTGTGATTGAGGTAAACCCCAGATTGCCATGAGGCCGAGATCACAATAAGAGCAAGAGATCTCAAAAGACTGTTCTGACAGAGTCTTAGGCTCAGGGTCAGTGGATGTAAGCTTGAAAGGTTAGTGTGATGGCCTGGGATTCAGACTCGGATTCTGAACCTGAGGGATCCCAGCCTGCAGAGGATTCCCCGGTTTCCAGAACCAGCTGAGCCAGGGCCGGGGCATGAGCCTGAAGGGTCCTCACCTGTGCTGGATCCTCAGGTGCAGGCATCAGCTGAGTCTGCTCTGGCTCCTGAGGTGATGGAGGACCCATTGCCTGCAGGTGCTCCACTCTCAGCCCCGTCAGCGGAAGCTGAGGTTGCCTCTGGGTCCAGTAACCCTCCAGCGCTCCTGAGCTGCAGAGGCTCAGGGCAGAGAGGTGGAGGGAACTAAGTTTCTGCAGGAGGAGGGCTCACCTCCAGGCCAGGAGATGCGAGTCACCAGAGGATCGGGGCCGCCCTATGCCTTGGGGCCGCCCTATGCCTCGGGGCAGATAAAAGCTGGCCAGACCTAGTCCCAAGTTGTAGGAGCAACATTGTTGGTTGCCAGTTCCTGCCTGAACCCTGTCCTGCCTTCCTGCCTGAGCTCTGACTTCACTCGGCTCCCTGCCCTGCACCCAGCTTCTGCTACTATGGATTGCCTCCCTGTTGCACCTTTGACTACAGACCGGACTTGGACCTTGCCTCTCGGGTAACCCACGGGACCAGCACACTTAGAGGCAAAAACCTAAAGCTATACTTTGGGGACCAGGGTCTTGAAAAGCCAAGCCGGGAGGAACAGAGTTGAGAGTAAAATTCTTTTATTATTATTTTTTTAAATAATATTTATTCATAGTTTCAGAGTAATAGAAAAAAAGAAAAAAAGAAAAACAACAACACTATAATACATAAAAAAGAAGAAAAAGTGCAAAACATAAAAACCAATACTGCAATACAACAAAAAAAGAAAAAAAGACACAAATCCCAAATTTCATATCTTTAACTTCCATTTGTTTGTTTCATTGGCCTCCTCACACCTCCCTTTTTGTATTCTAGTTTAATTAGTTATTTCAGCAAATTCTTTCCATCTTTCTCAATTTTTGTTAAATAATTTATCTTAACAATTTAACCTAATAATTAACTCAACAAATCCTTTCCATCTTTCCCCATATTCTGTTGTTCAAATTACCTTAATTTATTTAACCTTATCTTACCATAAAGTACCTTAAAGCTTGAATCTTAATACTCAAATATACATAACCCCTAATATCATTTCTGCTAGAGTCATATAGTTTCATTCCAACATTTTCCTTAATATTCATTGATTTTAGGCTAATTCCCCAAATAAAAAAATTTCTTTATAAATTTTCTTCCAATCTTCATCCAATGTCTCTTCTTCCTGGTCTCGGGTCGTGTCAGCCCTTACTGTCCATTCCATCTAGTCCATCAACCTGGAAGTCTTATGTCCGAGGCCCTTAAGTCTCTTCCATGTCCCTTCTGCAGATCTTCTTCTTTTTGTTTATACTTGTCCTTTTCCTTGTCATTTGTTGGTCTCTTTCTTAATTTCTTTCCTTTCTCATTGAGGAGTAGGTCTCTGGGGGGTTCCAACCCAAAATTGTCTCCATCTCCCTTCATCAAACCCGCCCATTCCCCACAGCCCCACTCCCCACAGTCATCAATGTAATCAAAAAAATATTTAGAAACATATTTCAAGGTCTCTCCAAAATTAGGACCCTCCTCAGCTCCAGACTCCCCCTGGCCCACTCCAACTTCAATCTTCAATGACAGCGGCTTATACTCCTGTAGGGCCTCGGGTTTCGTTTCTCCATTTGTATTATTTGAGGTGCAACCGCATCCTCCTCCATTATCTTCTGCACTTGCCCAGTCAGTACAGGTTCATGAGTTGGTTCCTGAATGGTTTCTGTATCAATATTCCCTGTTTGTCCACAGTTGTTAACCACAACAGTCATCAAGTCCATTTTCTCATTCATCAAATCCATGTTCTCGTGCATCTGTTCCAGCAAGGCACTTGTCTTGCATAAAACAAGCACCCAATCTTCCTCCCAGCTCATCTTTAGTCAAGGTCAGAAAAGACTGGTCCCACGATCTTAATCTCACAGCTGTTGAGTCCTCAAGTAAACTGCAGCAACAATTTAACAAGCTCCCTCTAGGGGAGACAATTTCTATTTGTATCCATTTTTTTAAGGCAAGTCCAACAAAGGAAAATTTCTTTCATTTTTCAGATATTTTTCAGATATTTTGTTTCTTTAGAATGCAAAAGGCAACATTGGAATCAGTCTATTTCTCTTCTTTAGCTATCTGTCAAAATGTTCGATTCACAGTCAATGAACCTTTCCAACTATTTCTGTCTCTGACACCCCGTTCCCAGGTTAGAGACAGTGGAAGTTTATCCTTCTTCACTCCTTCTCCTGCAGGGGTTAAACAAAGTTCTCCCCCCTTTTCTCCTACTACAAGGGGGTTTCAGTAATTATAAATGAAGGAAATTAGACTTTTTCACGGCTTTCCAGGCTTTAGCTTAATAAGTTTTTGCTTTAGTCTATATACAAAAAGCGGAAGGCGGACTTCCTGTTTTGAACCTTCCCGCTTCAATGCCAAATTAAGATATTTCTTGATCCAATTTTCCGTTTCTACTCACGGGTACTTGTTTTGAATCCAATTGTCCACAGGAAAAAGTCAGCCCTCTCCGGCAATGGCTATGCGGCTTCACTCTGTAAAAATAGCAATCAGTTCGCAGCACCGCGCCACTCACCCCACTTCGCTCCGGCGCCCCAAAAAGGGGTTCACGGTGAGTAGGGGAGGCGCTCCTGGTGCCCTGCTGAAGCCCACGTTCCCAGGCTTCCTCCGCCTGGGATTTCTAGCGGGTCCCCACCTTCACCGCGGCGGGAAGACCCAGTTTCTACGGAGCCCGTTCCTCCAATCGGAGGAACTCCGCCATTCACCGATGGCGCTGACCCGGAAGTCCTAAAATTCTCTTATTTAATTAATTAGTGAAAATACTGACTCACACATAATGCCCCCCAAGAAGACCAAGCACCCCGTGAGAGAAAACCCATATGAAATCTCTGGAGAAGAGAATGGGAATCCCCAGGGGGAGGAAATGAGAATAGAAGAGATGACTAAAAACCCCACCTGAAGTAGAAGTTCCACAGTTCTCAGAGCATTTTGAAAAGTGGAAATTAGTACAAGAATATAACTTGAAATTGGAGCTTGAGAAAAATAGAACTGAACAAGAATTGGAAAAAGAAAAATTGAGGTCTGAGCTGGAAAAGCTGGAAAGGGAACAGCAGCGGTTTCAGTTAGAGATGAGACAGTTGGAATTAATGGTTTAGGAAAATTGAAATAATAGTAGTAACACCGATGGGCAGAATCAAATGAAGATAGATTTAAAATGCTTTCCTGAGTTTAGAGATAAGGATAGCCCAGAAGCATTTCTAGTATCCTTCGAGAGAGAATGTCATGATTTTCAAGTGAGAGAGGAAGATAAAATGATGATCTTGAGAGCTAGAATAAGTGGCCCTCTAGCCGAAATATACACACAAATGACTGAGGAACAATCCCGAAATTTTGAGGTGTACAAGCAGTTAATATACACCCGCTTTGGGATTATCTCAGAGCAGCTGAGAAATTTTTTTAGAAGTGTGACAAAGGTGAGGGAGGAAACCTTGGTGTAAAGATAAAAACTTACCTCACAAGATGGTTAGAGCAAGAGAATGCAGACAGGGTACCTAAAATTAGGGAAGTGATAGCATTGGAGCAATTTTACTACACAATAAATGGCCAATTGAAATACCTGATAAAAGAAAGGAACCCCAAGACAATAGAGGAAGCAGCTGGTTTAGCCAATAAAATAAATGAAATCAGAGACCATGGATTTGATGGGCCAGAATTTGGTGGGAGATATTGGGAAACAAACAAGAATAAATTTCAGCAAACCAAAGGAAAAATTACCTCAGAAACCGATAAGAGAAGTAGCCGCTCATCAAAAAGCCAAATGAGAAGGCACATACCCATATAAAGTTTACTGAGGGAAAAGTCAATAAAACAAGTTATGCAGGACCCAAAGACATTTCATGCTGGAGATGTGGAAAATTAGGTCATAAAAGTTTTGATTGTAAAACAGGAAAAGAAACGTCCATTTGTAGCACCACACAAAAACAGACATATTGTATCCAGCCTGTGGAGCAGGGCCAGACTAGACAGGTTGTCAAGGGAACCAACATGCCAGCTAGGCCTGAGCCTGCTGAGGTAGTAGATGCCAAAGTATGTCGGAAATGACTGGCAGAATAATAGGTGAGAACTCAAAGTTATATTATATTAAGTTAAAGGATTAAGACAAAAATAAAGAGGGAAAGAAACTGCTGAATTAACTAACTGAACTGGAATACAAAAAAGGGATGTGTGAGGAGGTCAGGGAAGCAAGGATATGAATATATGATATGGAAAGATTGATGTGTTTTTTTTCTTTTTTAAATGTTTTTTATCTTTTTTCTGTATTTTGTATTTTTCTTTTTTTTCTTTTTTTATGGTTGTCTTTTTGTCTAATTTTTTTATATATGTAACTTTTTTCCTTTGAAAACTTAATAAATATCATTTAAAAAAAATAGTAGATGCCAAAGTCCTGCACCGTTATGATATTCAGCAAGATAATCTCTTGTTAAAGAAAGCTGGAGAGTATATCTGGATAGACAGAAAAAGATATCTTGGGTTAAAGGACATGGGTTCACAAGTCACTATAGTCCACCCGGAGATAATCGGGGCTGAAGCCATAATTCCAGGAAAATTAATAAAATTAGAAGGCATTTTGAAACAAGCAGAGATCCTAAAGGTGGCGGAAATAGATGTCAGGTTCAAAAACTGGGCAGGGAAGTGGCAGGTAGCCCTTTCAGAAGAAATTCCCACCCCTGTGCTCATCGGTTGGGACATTTACAACATGTGCAGAGTACTTTCATAGTTACCAGAGCAAAAGGGATCCTACAGTCACCTAATCCTGAGGGGGTGGATACAGTAGCAGAGGCAAAGAATGCTGAACGACAGCAAGGGGATAATCTGTGTGAGGAAAGAAAAGAGACCTTTTTGTTTCCTTTGACTAAAAGTCAAACCCCAACTTTTGCCAAAAAGCAAAAGGAAGATACTGAGTTACAAATGTACTTTGAGGCAGCCAAGTTGGCGAGGCCGTTAACTCCTGAGTGCCCAGAACATTTTTGTTTGAGCAAGGACCTTTTATATCGAGAAGTCCTCCCCCACCATCTGGGTAGGGTGGGGGTGAAGAAGTGAGAAGACAGTTAGTAATCCCACATGAATACCGGGGCAAAATCCTGCAGCACGCTCACAATAGTTTATTTGGAGCGCGTATGGGGATCACACAAACAAAACGGAGAGTTGCTCAAAATTTTTACTGGCCAGGCATGGGGAAACAAATAAAACAATACTGTCAAGCCTGTGACATATGTCGGAGAAGTGGCACCGGTCAAGGCAAAACAAAAGCCAAATTGTGGCCCTTGCCTATCATATCAACCCCTTTTCAACGGTTAGGGGTGGACCTGATAGGGCCATTGCCTAGAGCCAGCAGGCAGGGAAACAGATACATCCTCACCATAGTGGATTACGCAACCAAATATCCAGAAGACATTCCGTTGTGAAACATTGAAACGGAAATGGTGGCAAGCACTTTAATTAACTATATGGGTAGATTGGGCTTTGCCAGTGAAACAGTCACTATCTTGGCTTCTTCTTTCACATCAAGACTAACGAAAAGGCTATGGGAAGTGTGTGGTATTAAGCATTTAACATCAACACCTTACCACCCTGAAACTAATGGATTAGTTGAAAGATTTAATGGAACCCTAATGAGAATGATTAAAACCTATACCACAGAAAATCCCAATGATTGGGATGACAAGATACAACCACTACTGTATGCATATAGGGATGTACCCTAAGAAAGTACTGGGTTTAGCCCATTTGAATTATTGCTGGGACGTAAAAGGGCCCCTGGACTTACTTTGCATGAATTGGGAAGAACAGCGAGATCAAGATCCAGAGTCCGTAGTGGAGTATTTGTTTAATTTGCAGAATACCTTAAAGGGATCCCTAGAGTTAGTGGGGGGGATTTAAAAAGTGCCCAAACCAAGCAAAAAAACTGGTATGGCAAGAAGCTGAGGGGAGAGACTCCATCAGGCAAGGCCTCCTCCCACCTGCCTTGCCCCACCCTCCGGCCCTGGGTCTCCTCATAAGGAAGCTATGCCTGGAGGAAGAACTGTGAGGGGAGAGACTCCATCAGGCAAGGCCTCCTTCCACCTGCCTTGCCCCCCACCCTCCGGCCCTGGGTCTCCTCATAAGGAAGCTATGCCTGGAGGAAGAACTGTGAGGGGAGAGACTCCATCAGGCAAGGCCTCCTTCCACCTGCCTTGCCCCACCCTCCGGCCCTGGGTCTCCTCATAAGGAAGCTATGCCTGGAGGAAGAACTGTGAGGGGAGAGACTCCATCAGGCAAGGCCTCCTTCCACCTGTCTTGCCCCACCCTCCAGTCTCTGCTTCTCATTTTGTATTGTATTATGTTGTGCACTGTGGTTTGCTGTTGTTTTATTGATTAGAGTTTAGAAATTACTTGTTGTAACTATTGAGTGGATTTCTGTTTAATTTTGAAATGCTGATATTTAATATTATTCTATATTGTTTTAATGAATGTTGAATGTTATTTTATTTGCATATTTTATATTGTATTAGGCATATTGTCTTATTTATATAATTACCGCCCAGTCAGTCTGACATCAATACCAGGGAAGATTCTGGAGCAGATCATTAAGCAAACAGTCTGTGAGCACCTAGAAAGGAATGCTGTGATCACCAATAGTCAGCATGGATTTCTGAAAAATAAGTCATGTCAGACTAACCTGATCTCGTTTTTTGACAGAATTACAAGCCTGGTAGATGAAGAGAATGCAGTGGATGTAGCCTACCTTGATTTCAGCAAGGCATTTGACAAGGTGCCCCATGATATTCTTGTAAAGAAGCTGGTAAAATGCGGTCTTGACTCTGCTACCACTCAGTGGATTTGTAACTGGCTGACTGACCGAACCCAAAGGGTGCTCATCAATGGTTCCTCTTCATCCTGGAGAAGAGTGACTAGAGGGGTGCCACAGGGTTCTGTCTTGGGCCCGGTCTTATTCAACATCTTTATCAACGACTTGGATGATGGACTCAAGGGCATCCTGATCAAATTTGCAGATGACACCAAACTGGGAGGGGTGGCTAACACCCCAGAGGACAGGATCACACTTCAAAACGACCTTGACAAATTAGAGAACTGGGCAAAAACAAACAAGATGAATTTTAACAGGGAGAAATGTAAAGTATTGCACTTGGGGAAAAAAAATGAGAGGCACAAATACAAGATGGGGGACACCTGGCTTGAGAGCAGTACATGTGAAAAGGATCTAGGAGTCTTGGTTGACCACAAACTTGACATGAGCTAACAGTGTGACGTGGCAGCTAAAAAAGCCAATGCAATTCTGGGCTGCATCAATAGGAGTATAGCATCTAGATCAAGGGAAGTAATAGTGCCACTGTATTCTGCTCTGGTCAGACCTCACCTGGAGTACTGTGTCCAGTTCTGGGCACCACAATTCAAGAAGGACACTGACAAACTGGAACGTGTCCAGAGGAGGGCAACCAAAATGGTCAAAGGCCTGGAAACGATGCCTTATGAGGAACGGCTAAGGGAGCTGGGCATGTTTAGCCTGGAGAAGAGGAGGTTAAGGGGTGATATGATAGCCATGTTCAAATATATAAAAGGATGTCACATAGAGGAGGGAGAAAGGTTGTTTTCTGCTGCTCCAGAGAAGCGGACACGGAGCAATGGATCCAAACTACAAGAAAGAAGATTCCACCTAAACATTAGGAAGAACTTCCTGACAGTAAGAGCTGTTTGACAGTGGAATTTGCTGCCAAGGAGTGTGGTGGAGTCTCCTACTTTGGAGGTCTTTAAGCAGAGGCTTGACAACCATATGTCAGGAGTGCTCTGATGGTGTTTCCTGCTTGGCAGGGGGTTGGACTCGATGGCCCTTGTGGTCTCTTCCAACTCTATGATTCTATGATTCTATATGATGTTAGCCGCTCTGAGCCTGGCTTTGGCTGGGGAGAGTGGAATACAAATAAAATTTATTTATTTATTTATAAGGCCAGGGTAAGGTCATTTGCACTTGAGAGTGAAGTATTGCTGCTGAGACTAATTAAAGGGAACAAACTAGAATCATAGAATCATAGAATCATAGAGTTGGAAGAGACCACAAGGGCCATCGAGTCCAACCCCCTGCCAAGCAGGAAACACCATCAGAGCACTCCTGCACATTGCCTGAGGACTGACTTTGCTGCTCGTCTTCATATACCTGATCGACTGTAATGAGGGAGAGATCCTCAAATGGAGTCTGCTCTTCGTCTTCCATGCTAGGGGAGATGACCTCAAAGCGATTGTGTGTTTCTAAACAATCAGAGCGAACCCTGGGCCTCCTACTTCTTTGAGTCACGTTTCTCCATATATCTGGCTCCTGTGTTGGTGAACTAGCCTCCTTCTCAGGGGAGTCCCCTGTCTCCTCCTTGGTGGAGATGGTGTGCTCTGTTGCTTCCAAGAAGAGCTCCAGCTCCCTAATTCTTTGGAGCGTAGCTACACATTCCTCCAGTTGTTGGACTTTGTCTTCTAAGAGGGCAATCAACATGCAATTGCTGCAGGTAAAGCTGCCTGCAACCTTTAGCAAGATGGCAAACATTGCGCAGGAACCGCAGGCGATTGCAGCTGTTCCCTCCCCCTCCATCTTGAGAACGTGTCGTTGGGGGTGGCTACAGCGGTCCTCCATCATAAAAAGTGTGAAGACAGGACAAATAACTCCCCCCAAAAAAACCCTAGGTCTCCCCCAACAAACGTTTGAGACTAGCTCCCCTAAATCTAAAAGATGGATCAAACTAGGCGGGCGCCGCTGCCCTGCAAGCTCTGATAAGCTCCTCCCCCAGCTAATCACCTGCCTCAACAGAAACCCTGCCCCCTCTGACCTTTGCACAATGGAGAGCAGCTAATCAGCCACAAACACACACACACACAAGAAAACCCTTTTTTGCTCCTTCTTCAGCTGCTGCCCTGCAAGCTCTGATAAGCTCCTCCCACAGCTAATCACCTGCCTCAACAGAAACCCTGCCCCCTCTGACCTTTGCACAGGGAGAGCAGCTAATCAGCCACAAAGAAACACACACACAAGAAAACCCTTTTTGCTCCTTCTTCAGCTAAACTACAATTAGCTTGGGATAGACCATATAAAATTATAGCCAAAATGAGTGAAGTAAATTATGTGATCCAGCAAGAAATATGTAAATATGATCAAACCTTATTTTAGAACAGAAAACTGGGCACTGTATGCCCTGCGAGAGGATCCAGGTGAACCAGACATACCATGCTGGGGGGGGGGCGGACAAGAGAGAGTCCCAGGGTAGTTTAAAGGGCATAAAATTGGCTCCGACTTTAACCCTTAAACAGCAAGAGGAAGTAAAACAGATCTTGCAGGAATACGAATCCTTATTCCGTAATATTCCAGGAGTGGCCAAGGGTGTGGAACATCAGATAGACACAGGGGAAGCCAAACCCATTGCTGTGAACCCCTACCATATTACAGGAGGGTGTGTGGAGAAGGTTGGCAATGAGGTGCGGGACATGTTAAAAGCGGGAATTATTGCACCTTCAGAAAGCCCTTGGGCAGCCCCTATAGTGCTATTGGACAAGACTGATGGATCGGCATGCTTTTGTTTGGATTTCAGAAAACTGAACCATGTCACCAAAGCAGATGCGTATCCCATGCCACGATTGGATAATCTGATAGAGACCATTGGGCGATGTCATTACATCACGTGTTTAGATTTGACCAAAGGATATTATCATGTCAAAATGAATCCGAGGGACCAAGAGAAGACAGCATTTAGAAGTCCCTTAGGGCTCTATGACTTCAAAGTTATGGCATTTGGGTTAAAAAATGTGCCCACCACGTTCCAAAGATTAGTGGACAAGATTCTAAATGGACTGAGCAGGTGCACAGTTGCCTATTTAGCTGATATTGCAGTGTTCAGTGTGACCTGGGAGGAGCATAAAGTACATTTAAGACATTTACAGCGACTTAAGGAGGCAGGGTTGACTATCACAGCGAACAAATGCCAGATAGGTGGTGCGACTATACAGTATCTAGGACATATGGTCGGAGGAGGGGTAATTAAACCAGTAGAGGCAAAGGTTGAGGCCATTTCCACCTGGTCTACCCCTACTTCCAAATGGAAGGTACTTGCTTTCTTAGGACTAGCAGGGTACTATAGGAAGTTTATGCCAAACTTCAGGGAACTAGCAGCACCGTTATCCGACCTTACGCGCAAGAAGGAGCCAGACGAAGTCAAGTGGACATCAGCCTGTCAGCAGTTCTTTGGCGCATTGAAAGGAGCCTTGATGTCAGGACCCGTTCTTGCAGCGCCAGACTACAACCAAGAATTCACTGTGTTCACAGACACTTCAAACGCCAGAATTTGGGCTGTATTATGCCAGACAGGACCAGAGGGAGTTACTGCCTACAGAAAAGCACCTCTCGATGGTTGAGAAAGAATGCTTGGCAATTGTGTGGGCCCTTCAAAGATTGAAGCCGTATATCTGGGAACGAGGCTTTGTGTTATGTACAGACCACTCACTATTGATATGGCTGCGATCGATGAAGAGTAAAAGTAAGTTGCTGCGGTGGGTCCTATTACTACAAGATTTCAATTTTACCATCAAAAGTGTGAAAGGATCCTTGAACATTGTGCCGGATGCGTTATCACGAAAACCAGAGAGTGAAGGATGAACAGAACCAATTGTTTCCTGCTTGGCAGGGGGTTGGACTCGATGGCCCTTGTGGTCTCTTCCAACTCTATGATTCTATGATTCTATAGGAAAAAACCAAAACAAAACTGTTTGATCAGGAGTGTAACTTTAAGAAGTTAACTCTCCTGAATCGAAACTTCTTAAGGGGGGAGGTATGTGACGTTAACATATGAGAGTGCTGGAGGTTAAATAGTTAAACAGGTTACCCAATCAGAACCCAGGAGGGTGGAGTCAGAGGGACTATGAAACCAGCTCTGGGAGGGGCAAAAAGGGGGAGTTCATTGGGAGTTGGGTGGTTGGTTGGAGTGGGAGTGAATTGGGATATAGTCTGTGGGTAGGTTGAGTTAGTGTAGCGAAGTAAGCCGAGTCAGGATGTAGCCTTATTTGAGTTCACCGATTGGGTCTGCATTGCTCCGGGACAGGAGGAAGGAAGTCAAATGACACCGAGATTAGTTCAAAGAAAGAGTTTATTCTGCTCTCCGGATAGCTGAAGGCACTTGCGTGATCAAGTCCACAGCAAGTCCAAAGAAATGACAAGTTTCATGCAGTATATATATTCTCCAGGCACCCTCCCTCCCCGGTGGGAGGTTTTCTGGCAGATGAACCGGACTTTCACTACTACACTCCTTTCGACTGTATGCCCCCTGGTTCCCAGTGTGCCCATTTGTGTTCCAGAGAAACTTGTGGCAAAATTTGTGCTCTCTTTTCTTCTTATTATTTGGATAGGATTTCCATGCTCTGAAGGAATACTACTTGCTTCTGATAACTTCTTTGACGTTGCTTGTTAAGCATGCTGGCATCTTCTTAGCCCTGGTGGTACCTTTGCTGATCTGTGGTATACATTCTAGCTGAGCACCTAATACTGCAGTTTAAAAATAACTCCCTAGCATTCTGAACATAGGATTTGGCCTTAAGCCAAATCAGACCATTGTTCCATCTAGCTCAGTCTTATCTACACTGACTGGCTGTGGCTATCCAGAACTTCAGACAAGACTGTCTCCCAGTTGTACCCGGAGATGCCATGGATAGGACACAGTACTATTTTTCTAGAAAAACAGGTGCCAGAACTCACCGCAAACTCCTCCTCCTCCCTCCTCCTCCTCCTTTCTTCTTTAGAGAACATGTCCAGCCCGACCTTGAGATGCTGGGTCTTTTGCATGTACAATTCACGTCCTACCACTGCGCAACAGCCATTTGTCATTCTTGGGCAGCAGCTGCTACTTTAAAAAATATAATATTTTCTATTTTGACAAAGTGATAATAAATAAGAATAAAAATGTGCACCCTATCCCCGAGACCATTCCACTATAACGATCCAACCTCCCAAAATTTCAACACCTCTTGTGATAGTTTGACCCCTTTCTGTTTTAGCAGCACAAATTCTGCAAACACGTTCCATGTCTCCTGCGTATTCCCCGTCTTACCTTAATAGCACATGTTAATTTATCATTAATAGCTATATTAAGGGCTATTGCCATGAGGGCTGAGGGCTTCCCATGGGCATTTGCATTGGGCCTTTTCCATATGCAATTTTATTTCATGAATGTATGGTAGATATTTTCCCAATGTTTTTAGCACAAATCAGTCTTACACTGGCCAAAATTCTAATTGCAATTCATATTAATCAGACTTCCTGTCATCTGAGTGACACATGTAAGAATGTTTATAGTGTTTGACTGTAGCACATGACTTGGGATCACATTCCAAGGTTACTTGGATATGATGTCAGACCATTTGTTGCTTATTCCTTTTTAATAAGAGAGTATATAAAGAGAGAGAAATGTTGATTTCTCTGAGGAAAGCAAGATCTCCTTAGAGAAAGAGTGTTGAACTTAACCAGGAATCCTAAAAAGTCTCAAGGAGAAAGAGAAAGCAAGAGAAGGATGGAAGAAGGGGCATTTTTTATTGTTCTGCTGGTGGTTCTTCTGATTCTGCACTTCCTGAAACAGCTCTGGTCAAATAGGCACTATCCTCCTGGACCTCTCCAGCTTCCTCTCATTGGAGGCGTGTGGCGGATTGGGGTGAAGCTTCGTGATGATACTTTCATTAAGGTACTTATTTCTAACTCAGTCTAAAATGAACAATTATTTTATCTATTTCCCTTAACAACTATGATATTTCAGCTTAAACAATAGTAAGGGTTAAAACAGTAAATGTCATGGCCACAACCAAGCACAGAATAAAATGTGATGAAACCCCTACATTTACTGAAACTGAATTTAATTAAAAATCCCCCAATGTTCCATTGTGAGAGAAGCGTCTTCTAGAGCCACTGTACCCTCCCTCCCTCCATTCATCTCTTACCCATCATGGACTTAGGGGACTCAGTCCCTTGGGGAATTGGGCAGCAAATGCCAACCACCCCTATTTTTTCTATACCACAATTGGAAAGGTGAGTTGTTGTATACTCAGTGGTGGAGGAACCCTCTTCATCACCTGGGGTGGTACGCCAAGGGGCGGGGCGAACCGCCCGGCAGCCCAATCAGACTACTCATGCACAGCAGCCCATATGGACACCGTGTGCGAGCGGCAGCTCATACGGATGCTGCAAGCAGCGGCCATACTGACTGCTTGTGTGCCCTTCGCTGCTCCACAGCTGGGAGGAGGCAGTGGCCCATCTTGACACCCCCCCCCCCAGGGTGGCACCCGGGGTGACCTGCCCCCTCTGGCCCCCTCTTCATATGCCACTGTGTATACTGTTACATGTTATGTGCTTCCTTGGTGTATGTTTATAACCAACCAGAGAATTAACATGAAAAATCTTTACCTACATTCTTTCAAATCTTCTAGAGCCATCACTCCTGGTGTATATGAACATTATATATAAAAAGAAACCCCACAGCACTGACCACAGACACATAAGAAAATGCATTTTCAAAAGAGCGAGCACAAAGATCACTCTGCATTCATTCATGGCAACACTTCAACAGATACAGACTTATCTGTTGCAGACCTGCATATGCTATTCAAGATGTTAAGCCTGGAAAAGTTTTCATCTTGTTCATTGGAAATACAAACACTTTTTAAAAAAAGCAATTCAAAGACTAATACAGCAAATTGCATCTCTGCAGTAAATGCTAATCTCCAGGTAATACTCCCAGCAAGAGCCAAAGGCCAGTTCTGTGAAATCAGCATCAGAGAGTCATTTGAAAGCACCAGCTGCAGCTGTGAGACTAATGGCACTGAGACAGGAAGGTGCACAGGCTGATCCTGCTACCACTTACTAGTCAACACTTCTCATAGAGAAAATGCAACAACATTTTGGCATGTGTATTTTCCTGATTTCACCTGGCTCCCCATGCTGTAATTAGCCTACTTTATATGTTTTTGTGCTTTTCATTATTAATCAGATTCTTTTATATTAGTTTCTATATTATTATTATGCGTGTTGTTTGTATCTGCAGGATGAAAGACGCTTAAATCTGAAAGACACCACACAAACCAAGCAGCTGAGCTAATGAAATAGTTTATTGCAATATACTCTGGAGCTTGTCCTCCCACTCTTCCCATGTGTGATGCAACATGGCCCAGAATGCTATGCACTTCTCCTCTTCCAACAGATGGATGGACACCAAGTTCACTTGGCAGTGTAGCAGGAGATCATTATCTATTTCCAGGAAAGCCATGGGACTTTTGTAGCTCGTATGTAGCCAGGGAAGACACGAGACAATATTTAAGTTGTTTGTTTGTTTGTTTAATACATTTATAAGCCAAATTACTCAGACAGGTATTTCTTAATTCCTTCCCACTTAATTCCTTCCTCTTCTTAATTCCTTACCACAACTTTGTGTAACCTTCCCTAAAGATGTCAATGTGTGGGGGTGACAAAAGAAATTCTGCACCAGGTTCCACCTGACTTGCTACGCCTTTGCTGTTGTGACCCACCGTGGGTCATAAACCTGACCCAGTGCTCTAGCCAAGCTTATATCAACTTGATGCCCTCCAGACTACAATGCCCATCTGCCCCAACCAGCATGGCCAATGGTCAGGGATGATGGGAGTTGCAGTCCAACAGTATCTGGTGGGCTCCAGTTTCCACATCCCCGCACAAAATGTTTTTATGGTGATGATGAAGAAGCCTCTAGCAATGGCTGGCTCATCTATTTGCCTGTCATCAGATGGCTGGAGACTATGAAGTGCCTCTCTGTTGCTCTGATCCCATGCAGGGAAAACACGGACAGGAGGGAGTAAAACGAATGGGTTGGAATGAAGGAAGGAACAAAAGAAAAAAAGGAGATGCTGGCAAGAGAAGAGAGTATAGTGAGATGCTTAAGAGGCGAGGAAGGCTGAAGCTCACATATTAGGTTGAAATAACTATCTGAACGTAGCATTCCTCTTCTCTCTTTTGACCCAATTGGTAGATGGCAAAGCAATATGGAAACATTTACACCCTTTGGGCAGGATATCAACCCTTCATAATACTGTCTGGATTCCAAGCAGTGAAAGAAGCGCTCATTGACCACTCTGAAGAATTTGAAGACCGACCACAGACTCCTTTCCTTATGGCTATGACAAAAGGAAAAGGTAGCTAATGAGAATTTCTGCTGGTACTTTCCCCGAAGAAAACATTTAAGTGGCTGTCTGGAAAAAGAGAACAAAGGTTTTCTATTAATGTTGTACTGAACAGGAAATAGGGGTTCTATGCAGTGCCAGTTCTTACCAGAGAAGACCCACTGAAATCAATGGGCATGGCTAATGTGGGTTTATTAATTTCCATTAGTCTACTCTAACAAGTGCTTTATGGAAGTCAGAATTGTACTACACTGTGGTTGGATTGAACTGCAGGTAGAAGCTTGTTTCCTGTTGCAGTTGCAATGCATTGACTGTCCTGGCCCTCAGCGCTGGATGAAGGGCTTGAACTCTCCGCTCTTTCTGCTGAGATCCCCGCAAAATATACTGAGGCAGACTTTGCATCGTCTTGTAATTGTTTGCCTCAGAGATACTGAATAGCTTGCACATTCAAGGGCATGAACTTCAGTAAACAAAGTTTCTTCTTGGCTGGTAACTTAATTGTAACATTAATTTCTGCAAGGAAGAATTTCTCACTGATTTTCCATAGGTAATATATTTTCAAATGGTCACACCTGGAGGCAACAGAGACGGTTTGGTGTAGTTACTATGCGGAAGCTGGGGCTGGGGAAGAAAGGCATGGAGCAGCAAATAGCAGAGGAGGCCCATCAGCTTGTGGAGGTTTTTGCACGTTCAAAGGGTATGTGATGCTAAGTGATGGTGCTGAACTGGCATATGAAGATATATTTGTGTACTACCTCTGTCCATTTTAGAAAGGAATGTGATATGTTTTTCTTGGTTCCTAATGGAGATCCCAGCAGTTTCTCTTGGCCACCATGAAATCCCACTCTCAGTATGAACAGGAGCAGATGAGCTCACATTAGTATAACTATATTTTGCAGGACAGCCACTTGACCCCTCCTTGCCCATCGCTAATTCAGTCTCCAACGTGATATGTGCTGTGGCTTTTGGGCATCGGTTTGCTCTTGAGGATGAACAGTTCCAGAAGCTGATAGAAGCCATAGATTTCTCCCTAAAATTTATAGGAAGCTTCGTTCATGCTGTGAGTAGTCATTTTCATTCCTGCTGATTCAGAGAAGTCTCCCAGGGGCCTTATGTTCCCCACTCAGCATTCTGGATTCCTTTATGATAGAGGATAGAGTGTTGGAGAATGGAAATGAGGTTTAAATCTAATCTGAGATAAGGGCTATTTTACAGCCTAATCAATTTCTTACCATGAATATAAAAGAGACTGTAATGAAACTAGTTCCACAGGTTGGGACTCTTTGGAGGAAAGACAGGATAGAAATGGAACAATGGCCTTCAGAACAAATCATATATAGCCCACATAAATGAGCAAAGGTGAACAAAATAATTTTCTCAGGAAGAGAATTACACTATGGCATAGCGTGGGTGGAGCCAGGCAGCCTGTGGCCCTGGACGTGACCAGATGCTACTATGACAGGCTCCCTCATGATGTTGGAGCCGTGGGGAGGTAAGACATCAGATGACCCCCCTTTTCTTTCTCTGTAATGCATGGGTCAGCAAACTTTATCAGCAGGGTCTGGTCCACCTTCCCTCAGAGCTTGTTGGGGGTTGAACTATATTTTGGGGGGAAAGGGGGAAAGGGGGAAAAGAACGAATTCCTATGCCCCAGAAATAACCCAGAGATGCATTTTAAATAAAAAGACACATTCTACTCATGTAAAAACACGCTGATTCGCAGACTGTCCGCAGGCCAGATTTAGAAGGCAATGTTGGTATACTGCCAGGGAGACAAAGTCCATCATGGCCCCAAGTTGTCTGCCGGACGATCCATCGATCTCCCGTTGGCACGCAGTATCAGCGATTAGCGACATGAGTTTCTAGAAAATATATTGCCACATTCCAGAGCTCATGCACACTCTGCTTTTGGAGCAGTCTTTACAGCAAGCAAAACCTTGTTTTCCACCGGCGTGGGCTTTTGCAGCTTGCCCCCCTGCTCCTGGCCATCAGACGTGCCTTTAGCCTTTGGTTGAGCTGTGCCAGCAAACAAAGCCTTGTTTTCCACTGGCGTGGGCTCTTCACCCTCCTTTTGCCTCTGGCCATCTGCAGGCATCTGCCTCTGTTTACCTCTAGCCTTCCGGCCTCTGCAAAGGCGATGACCTTGGTTCCCATGAGAAACAGAGCTCTCAGCTGCCGACTCCTTGGCTCCCCCTGGAGGCTGGAATGCTGCCTGGGATGACGTGACAGTCAGCTCCCCCTGCAGCTTGCAACCAGTGCCCTTGGCATCCCTGCATTCACTCGCATTCTGGGAAACAGCCAGGACCTCCGATGCATTCAAACTCTGGGCTGGGATGACTGGCAGGCGGGCTAATTTCAAAGCTTTCCACATCTTACGTGCAGTCACGTGGCCAGCTAACGTTGCAATTTCCTCCAGAGAGACGGACAAGACTATTATGTCAATTGCCCTTGAATTCTGGGCTTTCCATCTATCTGTCAGAGGAACTGGAGGGGCTTCAGACACAGTATGCCACACTCCAAACTGACGCAGCAAACTCTCACACCATTTTGCCCAGGTTTTATAATTGTGCCAATTTAGCTTTGGGCAGTCATCAGCTTCAGAAGCTTGGAAAAACTCCATTCCAGCTTTTTATTTGAGCCGTGAGTCTTTTTCACTTCAGAGACTCCTTATCTCAGCAGCCATAAATCTTGAGGCCTGCTGGGCTCGACGCCCAGACCAATTAGGCCTGCCGGACATCAAAAGCTCTTGCAGCGGCAAACAGAAAAGCCTTACTTTCGCTTTTCCTCCACATACCTTTCAACGCAGTCTGTCGCAGTCTTACTCTCCTGTAAGTGCCATGAATCTGGGCCCGAAACCAGTTGTTGGGATACTGCCAGGGAGACAAAGTCCATCATGGCCCCAAGCCGTCTGCTTATCAGCAGATAATTGACTGCAGAAGTCGCACTCAGGAGAGCATTATTTACAAGCTTTATTCAGCGTTGATCAGAACAAAGAAAGACATGACTGCCTGCGTCAGTGTCTCCGACAGAGAGAGAAAACGAAAGCAATGGAAACATAAACATCCTGTGAACAGGACATGCGCAGACTCTGTGACTCACAGCCTGCTCCCTTTTAAGGTGGAACGGAAATATCCTAACAGGCAATTGGGCCGGATCCAGCCCCTGGGCCTGGACACCAGCGGGGAGAGCACGGGTCCTCCGCTACCCACGCCCTCCCTGCGCAGAAGGCTTCCGTGCAGGGAGAGTAGGAGGAGACTTGGCCTCAAACAACTTTTATGTTGGAAAAGGTTTAAGAAACGCCCACTGACGGATTCTGCTAGCGATTGAGGCAGCCACGAAGTGAAGGGCTGTCCAGACAGAAAGGTTTAACCAGGCAACATAGCCAGGAGTGGGGGCAACTTACGCACGAGCAACCCATACTCATTACACACTCCTTTCTGTCTCAATAATTATTTTTTAAAACATTTTTTCCATCTCTTTTATATAAGTGTCTATAGAAATCCACAAATCCTTTTCTAATTTCTTTGGGATTATCTATTTCTTTTCCTTCCACTGTGATCTTCTCAGTTGTATTCTGTTCCTTTCTCTTTTAAATCTGTCAGCCATGCCAACCACTTTCCAGATTTATTAGCATATTCAAAGTTCTTTTGCGGCATTCTTTTAATATTCCATTCTACTTCTCGATTTATTATCTTTTTTTAAAAAATAATTTTTATTAAATTTCCAATTAACAAACCAATCATACCACATTAATTCCAAATTATACCAATACATAATAAATTCCAAATATTTAGCCGAATTTTAAATTTTTCTTGGGGGTACCCATGCTTCGAGCTCAGAAAGGGTCCAATCATCTCATGTTTCTGCTGCTTTGATATTCACAAGTCCCATCTTTCCATCTCTTTGTTGTTATCCTTTACAAACCCCGTCTTCCAATCTTCTTGTTGTTATCATTTTTCTTCTTAATAACCTCTAAGTTATCTCCACAAGTGAGTTGAAGCAAACATTATTATAGTCCTGTGTGGGTTTTCACGCTGATCCAAAAGTCCTATTCAAGCAGCAGGCGCAATTTCAGTTCCCATAAAATACAGTCCAAGCGTCTGCTCATTAACTTTCCCAGACCAGTTGCTCCATAAATCAGCCTTTCCAGGGGAGTTGTTGCCAATTCAGCCATGGAATTCAGATATGATAACCAAACCGTAGCACCTCTCCCCCTTTGACTGTAAATCTTGCAACCAAGTCTGTCTCATAATGGTGGTTCCCCATTAGAACTGCGTCACACCAAAAGCCTTTCATTTCCTTTCCAGATCTTCCGCAAAACAAAGTCTTTGGTTAATAATTTTGTTTCCACACAGTTTATTTTCCCATCTCACTTGCTATCAATCATGTGGCGGTTCTTCTTGGGGGGGGGGGTTGTTAGGTAAATCATATTGAAAAAGAGAAAAGCCCCCCCCTTCCGATCCATTTCAACATACCGACATAGCTGTGATTCTTTGATGTAGTCTTCTATTCAGTCCAACCCGTCACTCAGCTTTCTCAGTGGTTGATTTAATTAGCAATCAGTACAGCCTTTCCTTCACTCGAAACATGTGCATTTACTCTTCTCCAATTGTTTATCTTGAGCAATGCAACCAGGATTGCCATTAGAAGTAGCGTCCAGGAGATCCCAAAACTCACTCGAGGGCTTTCCGTCCAGTGCCCCCACCCCATCCTTCATTCGAACTCAGGGGTGATTTATTGGCAACCGCGGACGAGGCAGCATTTCCCCACCCCCTGGGAAAATTCAGGAGGCTAATTTACTCCCATCATTAGCCAGCCTCTTAATTACCTCATGTGAGCCGGAGAGATGGTATTGTCAGCCATCTTCCAAAGTGCCCCTAGTGCCCACCCTACTTCTCGATTTATTATCATTGCAAATTGACTTTGCAGTATTTTAATATTCTGTTTTATTTTCACATTATTTGGGTTTTTAACTAATTTCTTCTAATTTCCCATTATTTGTTTTAATATTTCTCCCCCCTTTCTCTAAATTTATTTCTGATAGTGTTCTACTGTATAAAAAACCCTCGCATTACTGCTTTGCTAGCATCTCATACTACACTCATTTCTGTTCCTTTGTTACAATTATTCACAAAGTAATCAGTTAAGTTTTTCTGTGCTTTCTCATTTATTTTTTGATCATCCAATAGGTTCTCATTTAATCTCCATCGAAAGGTTTTTTCCTCCATTTCTTTTATTTCACATTTTATTGCATTATGATCTGAAAGTATTTTGGTTGTATTTCTATTTTTGTCACTCTTGGTGTTAACTCGCTGGATATCCACACATAATCTATTCTTGACATTGATTGATTTGGTTCTGAGAAATAAGTAAATTGTTTTTCTAATGGGTATCATAATCTCCAAACATCTACCAAATTACAGTTCTCAATCATTAAAAAAAAAAAGTCTTAGGTAGTTTTCCTTCCTCCAATTTTTCTCTTGGCTTCAACCTATCCATTTCCATTGAAACCACTCCATTCATATCACCCATTATTATAATTTTCTGATCCACAAATTCAAAAAGTTTTTCTTTTAAATCTTTATAAAATTCTGTTTTACTTCCATTTGGTGCATACACTCCGACTATTATCTATTTTTTGCCTTGCCATGTGACTTGTACCGCAATTATCCTACCTTCTTCATCTTTAAATATTTGCTGAGCCTCAAATTTATTTTTTATATACAAAACCACTCCTCTCTTCCTGCTTCCGTCTGATGAAACAAATTCATTTCCCAATTTTTTATTAATCAGTACTCTTCTATGCTTTCTTGCCACATGAGTTTCTTGTAGACAAATAATATCCAAATTCTTTTTTTTAAAGGAAATGTTCAATTTTCTGTCTTTTCCTTTTGTCATTAATTCCATTAACATTCCATGTCCATAATTTCAGTGCCATTTTGTGTCCCCTTTACCAGTAAAAGTATAAAAGTCTTAAACCTGTCCTTCTTCCTCTTTCTCTTCTTCTTTTTCATCTTCTTCTTTACTATCCTTTTCTTCTTCTTCCAATCCTACCGGACCTGCTGTTCCTGCCACTGTTGCTTCCTCCCCCTTTCCCAGCTCTTTGTATCTTCTCAGAAATTTGTGTGTTTCATCAACGCTTGTAAATTTAAACTTTTCCCCTTTGTAGTAAAAGGAGATCCCTTCTGGAAATTCCCACTTAAATTCAATTTCATTCTTCCTTAATGTCTGTGTCAATGGTTTGTAATGATCACATTTTTTCAGCAGACGAAGTGGGATGTCTTTAAAAGTAATTATAAAAGCTTCATCAATGCACAGCCTTTTTTCTCTGTTTTCCTGTAAAATCAAATTCTTCATTTCTCTATCTTGTCAAAGCAAAGAAATTTCCAGGAGACTGTTTGATTATATTTAAACAGTCTCCTGGAAATTTCTTTGCTTTGACAGTCCTTGTTTTAATTCTAAAAGCATTCTGAATTGTCTTTCTGACGTCTTCCACTTCCATACTTTTCCATTGTGCAATCTCCGTTGTTAGTTTCTCCAAAATATTCTCTCCTTGTACTTCAGGCACAGATCTCAATCTCAAATTGAATTCTCTTTGCCTCAATTCATTCATAGCAATCGCATCCCACAATTCTTCTTGTGTTTTATTAATTTCTGAAACTTCTCCCTTAACCTTTTCTTCCTCTTTCTCTATTTCCCTTACTTCTTGTTTTTTCATTTTTGTTTGTTTGTTTGTTTCATTCCTTCTTCCAGGCTTTACGTTCTTTTTGTTATTTCCTTCATCTGTCCCTTCAATTCATTAACTGTCATATCAATTTTTTTATCCATTGATTCTAGTCTTGTCTCCAAATTCTTCTCGCTTTGTTTAATGTCTTTTTTAATTTCTGTGAACATTTTTAAAATGTCTCCCTTAAATTCAGCTTCCTGTTTTGATCCTCTTCTTTCCAAAGTTATCCCACTTTCTCCTGTTTTTTTCTGTGTCTGAGACATTGTTTCTCTTCTTCCTGCCACTAGGTGTATATTAAGAATCTTTGGAAGGCCAAATTTATTTAAAATAAACAATTAAAGGAGAAAGAAGGAAGTTTTCTGCCTCTTGTTTGGCTAATCCAACGTAATGTCTTAATAAATAAACAGAATAAACAGGGGGTTGGACTCGATGGCCCTTGTGGTCTCTTCCAACTCTATGATTCTATGATTCTAAGCAAATAATAATAATATTGAAAAGAAGAACAATGAAGGAGACAATCAGAAGGAAAAAAATAGGGACCACCAAAGGAACAACAAAAAATAATAAAAATATTCTTTCGCCACTTGCCTGGCCAATCCAATCCTTTAATCAAAATTCCATCAAAACCATACCAGCCCAATTTTAATCCAGTAATCCCAAGAAAAAAAATCAGTGAATAACAAAAAAGAGAAACGAAAAAAAGGAGAAAAGGAGAAAAATAAAAAATAAAAAGAGCAAAAAGGAAAAAAGGAAATTCTCTTCACCAAAGCAACAGGGCCAGAGATTTTCAAAACCAAAACCAAAATTAATCCATCCCCGAGAGCACAGTCTGGCACCATAAAATGTAAAAATAGTCAGTCAAAGTCCTTCTACTCCAATGTCCACGTCAGCTAAGTCAGAAGCAGGAAGGGGAGAGTGGGTAAACAATTTCTTCTTCTTACTCAGCTTTCCTCCACATAAAATAAAATAAAACAAAACAAAATAAAGAACCAGATAATAGCAAATATTTCTATTTCATTTTGGGCTTGGCAGTTTCTCAAAATGCTGCTTTGGCATGTAAAAAACTCCACCATGAGGCTTCTTAACAGTTAACTACGCAGTTCTCTAAAAACTAAAGTAATAAGTTTCCAGGAAGACTCTCCTCCTGCAGTCCCAGAAACCCACAAAAAAGACAAAAAGAAAACCCTTAATAAGGGCTTTCGCCCCCCCTACTTTGTTTAATACACAGTCTTAAGTAAAGTGTTTATATTAAATTAAATATTCCGCTGTAGGACAGCTCACTGTTTTTTGTTCCGTGGGTACTTCTTGCATATAAATAAGATCCCAGTCGGGGCTGACCTCCTTTTTACCACCCTGCTGCTTCCAAATCGTTCTTAATCCTTTTTTTCAACTATTTCCACCAATTAAATCCGGATTTTTTTACTGTTTCTGAATCTACCGCTGTGCCAGGTAAGCTTGAGGCTGCGCTTCTCGAGGGTAGAAAATGGTGTCCAGCGCCGGTGTCTCAATCTCGCTGCTCTTTTTGCTCCTAAAAGGGGCTTTTCAGGCAGTGGATAGACCGCTTCTCGGCTAGCTGGGAACCTGCCCTCAGGATCTTCCTCCTGAGGTTTTTGGGGGCTTGCGACGCCCTTGCAAAGCCCCCATTTCCCCCCGAAAAGCTGGATTCTCCCCAGAGGGCTGAATCCCGCTTGCACTTGGCTCCACAGTATACTGAGACCTCTTGGCTAGCATTTATTTATATGGGGATCGGTTCTATTCTCCGCCCTCTCACCTCAGATTGCCATGATGCAAACCCAGGATATGTATTTGTCTTATTTAATATTCTTTGTTATTGGGAACAAAGTTCTTGTAAGGAAAGGCAATGGAAGAAACCCAACCTCCGAAGTGTTTGCTAGAGAGGTTTATTCAGAAAATATAAGTAATTTACCTTTAATGAGAAAACTAGGAAAGAGGAAAACTCCCTTCTTAAAGGTATAATAATAATAATAATAATAATAATAATAATAATAATAATAATAATAATTTATTATTTATACCCCGCCCATCTGGTTGAGTTTCCCCAGCCACTCTGGGCGGCTTCCAATCAAGTGTTAAAACAATACAGAATTAAATATTAAAAACTTCCCTAAACAGGGCTGCCTTCAGATGTCTTTTAAAGATAAGATAGCTACTTATTTCCTTCACATCTGAAGGGAGGGCATTCCACAGGGCAGGTGCCACTACTGAGAAGGCCCTCTGTCTGGTTGCCTGTAACCTCACTTCTCCCAATGAGGGAACCGCCAGAAGGCCCTCAGAACTGGATCTCAGTGTCTAGGCTGAACGATGGGGATGGAGTCGCTCCTTCAGGTATACAGGACCAAGGCCGTTTAGGGCTTTAAAGGTCAGCACCAACACTTTGAATTGTGCTTGGAAACGTACTGGGAGCCATTGCAGATCTCTCAGGACTGGTGTTATGTGGTCCCGGCGGCCACTCCTAGTCACCAGTCTAGCTGCCACATTCTGGATTAATTGCAGTTTCTGGGTCACCTTCAAAGGTAGCCCCACATAGAGTGCATTGCAGTAGTCCAAGCAGGAGATAAGTAGAGCATGCACCACCCTGGCAAGACAGTCTGCAGGCAGGTAGGGTCTCAGCCTGCATACCAGATGGAGCTGGTAGACAGCTGCCCTGGACACAGAATTAACCTGCGCCTCCATGGACTGCTGTCGGTCCCAGGCTGTGCACCTGGTCCTTCAGGGGCACAGTTTCCCCATTCAGGCTCAGGGAGTCATCCCCCCCCACGCTTGCCCCCTATCCCCCCAAAACAGTACTTCTGTCTTGTCAGGATTCAACCTCAATCTGTTAACCATCATCCATCCTCCAACCACATCCAGGCACTCACACAGGACCTTCACTGCCTTCACTGGTTTTGATTTAAAAGAGAGTTAGAGCTTGATGTCATCTGCATACTGATGAACACCCAGCCCAAACCCCCTGATGATCTCTCCAAGCTGCTTCATATAGGTATTAAAAAGCATGGGGGAGAGGACGGAACCCTGAGGCACCCCACGTGAAAGAGCCCAGGAGTCTGAGCACTCACCCCCCAACACCACTTTCTTAACACAGCCCAGGAGAAGGGAGCGGAACCACTGTATAACAGTGCCCCCAGCTCCCAGCCCCAACAGAAGGATGTTACGGTTAATGGTGTCAAAGGCCGCTGAGAGATCCAGCAGAACTAGGAAACAGCTCCCATGTTTGTTTGATTTTTTGAAGGAAGATATGGGCATTACTTGACTGGGGAATAAAATAAAACGGCATTGCAAGATTTGGAGGACTGCACATTTCAAAGGCTGGCTGTGTTACAATTTGCATATTAGGCAAATTTACTCTTAAATGTGAACTGACTTGAATGTCTCCCCATCTGTATTCTCCACCCACCCCCCACCTCCCAACAAATGGCCTGGGATTGTGCCCAGTTTTGAATGAAGCCTGGGAGCTAGAAAAATACTTTGACCCCTAGTTTTCTTTCACATATTCGGCTAGAGATATTTCCCAGAACCAGTCATTGTGAGATTCAAGAGAAGCTGCAGACTCCTACCTTCTACTCAGGGAGACTCAAACTAATGTGCTAGCTCTGAAGAATAACCCAGGTCATGTTTTAAGTGCTAATTCAAATGAATTGACTCATGAACTGCATGACCAAGCTTCCTCATGGTAATGACGGCATGTCTGATTTCTTTCCATTAGCTTTGTGAAATTCTCCCATGGCTCATGAAACATCTCCCAGGGCCCCACAAGAAGGCCTTGTCCTGCTCAGAGATGGTGCTTTCATTTGCAAAGGAGGAGATAGAGAAGCATAAGGAGAATCAGTCTCTGCATGAGCCACAGGATCTCATTGATTTCTATCTACTTCAGATAGAGAAAGTAAGTATCTGCTTTGACACTGAATGCTGCTCATCCAAGGAATCATTATATTCCCTGTTATAAGTGAATGCTAATCTCTGCCAAGGACACCAATATTTTTTTCCTGAATCTCAGTTGTCAGGGAACTGCCATCAGTGCCGGAGGAAGAGAGCAAGATCCAGAGGGATTCCAGAGAGCGTCCCGGGATTGGGAGAGGCAGCCCATCTTCTGGGGAAGAGAATCAGCATAGCACCAGTGGAGAAGGGGGGCAGATGGGGGAAGCGGCGAGGCGGTCCCATGACTCCTTGCCAGGGACCAGCGGGGAGATTAGGGGTCCTCCGCTGCCTACACCCTCCTTGCGCAGAAGGCTTTCGCGCAGAGTAGGAGCAGACTAGGCATCAAAGAGCTTCTTTGCTGGAAGAAGTTTAAGAAACGCCCACTGATGGATTCTGCCAGCGATTGAGACAGCCACGGGTGAGTGGCTGTCTGGACAGAAAAGGTTCACTCAGGCAACCCAGCCAGGTGTTTGCACTGGCTTACGCATGAGCAACTCCTAGAACCACTACAGCAATCCGCCAGTCTCTGATGTTGCTTGTGCGCAGCCCCGGAGAGGCAGCATGATGAGCCAAACAGGGCCGGCTGGAGAGACAGAGCAAGAAGCCATGGTGCGAGGTCTGGTCGAGAGGAACCGAGACCTGGAGGCGCATGTCGCTACCCTGTCTGTGCGGCTGGAGGAGAGACGGGCTCGTGATGCACAGGTCAGAGCCACCCCAATAGGGAGGAAGGTCCTGGGGCTGGTACACAAGTTTGGTGGAAAGCCCCAAGACTACAATGCCTTCCGAATGGAAATTCAGTACACTTTGGAATTGCAGAAAAATGACTTTGCGGATGACGGGGAGAGGGTGGCTTTCACTGTTGGACATCTGCAGGATGGGGTGCGCAAATGGATCAGGCCCCTAATGGCGACACAGAATGATGCATTGAAAGATCTTAAGAAATTCTACCAGGGAATGGACTCGATGTTCTCCAGCGAGGTGGAGCAAAGCGTGACACGGAAGGAGCTGATGGGGTGCAAGCAGGGGAGCCTGTCCGTCAGAAACTACTGGTCGCGTTTTGCGATGTTAGTCCACAAGCTTGGGTGGGATCTGGACTCTGAACTAGTACAAATGTTGTTTGAAGTGCGTTTGGCCCCCGAAGTGAAAGACGAGTTGTCCTGAGTGCCCCGCCCGCGGTCGATGGATGAACTCACAAAGACTGTGCTTGCGATCGGTGTACGACAGGAAGCGCGGGCTCAGGAGAAGCGGGAGATAAGGGCGGAACGTTTCCATGACAACCGCATTCCGGAGATGCCGAGGGAGCCTTCCCAGGCGGTGGAGCCGATGGAAATTGATGGAGCGCGCGCGCGCGCAGTTTCAAACGCTGGTGAAGGTCGGAAAAGGGAGGGGAAGGAGTGAAAACTACCAAGAAGTGTTTCCTCTGTCAGCGACCAGGACATTTTGCAAAGGTCTGCCCTCAACGAAAAGCCTGGCAAGGCATGATGGGGGCTGCAGGCCATGATGAGAAGGGGGAGGAAGAGCCGGTGCAGGGAAATGACAATGCCTGGCTGCCGACCAGCAGGGGGCAGCAGCCAGGCCAGCAACCAATAGAAATGCCCCAGCCTGACCCTCCCAAGGCAGCTATAGCCATAGAGGTGGTGCTAGAACTCCCAAATGGGCACCCCATCAAAGTGGAGGGGCTGCTAGATTCTGGCAGCTCGTGTAATTTCTTCAGCAGAGACTTCGCTCTGGAGCACCAGCTCCACCTGTTACCACTAGATTTTCCCTTGCAGGTGACCACCATCGATGGCAGGGAACTCCTGGGAGGGGAAGTGACACACCAGACCCCGCCAATGCGAATGAGGGTCTCCAGGCACACAGAAACCATTGCCTTTCATGTGGCCATGCTGGCAGGACCCCCAATAATACTGGGAATGAGCTGGCTGGCAATACATGACCCAGTGGTGTCATGGCATCAGCCGTCGGTCACCTTTGGGTCAGCTTACTGCTTAGAACACTGTCTGGGAGGGAAGGAACCAAGAATGACTGTGGCCAGGGTGGCTGGGGTGGCCCTGGAGCAAAAAAGGGAGGTGCCACCACAATATGCTGATTTGAAGGAGGCCTTCAGCGAGAGGGAGGCAGACAGACTGCCCCCCCACAGGCCATTTGACTGCCAAATCAACCTGCTTCCAGGGGCTCAGTTACCGGTGGGTAAGCTGTATGCCATGTCCGACCGGGAGATGCAGGAGTTGCGGCAGTTTATTGACACGAACCTGAAGAGAGGTTTCATAAGGGAATCAAAGGCAGTGGGGGGCAGTCCAGTGTTCTTTGTGGACAAAAAAGAGACTAATCAGCTCAGATTAGTTGTGGATTACCGGGCCCTAAACCTGGTGTCAGAACCAGTGACTTTCCCAATGCCCAGGATTGACAATATTTTGACATGTGTGAGGCAGGGGAAGATTTTTACCAAGCTGGACCTCAGGGGAGCATTCAATCTAATTAGGATAAGGGAGGGGGACGAATGGAAAACTACTATGTTCACCCCCCCTGAGGGCTTTTGAGTACTTAGTCATGCCATTTGGATTACAATTGGGGTCCGTCTGCTTTCAAGCCTTCATGCACCATGTGTTGGGGCCCCTGCTGTACAAGAATTGTGTAGCCTTTTTGGATGACGTGTTAATCTATTCAGACAATGAAAAGCAACACGTCAGAGACGTCAGGGAGGTGCTACAGAGATTGAAGAAGCATCAGTTGTGGGTCAAGCTGGAAAAATGCCAATTCCACGCCAGGGAGGTTGAGTTCCTGGGGTACAGGTTGTCAGACAAAGGACTAGCCATGGATCCGGGCAAAGTGAAGGCAGTGCTGGAATGGAAAGCCCCCCAAAACAGAAAGGATGTGCAGAGGTTTCTAGGCTTCAGCAACTTCTTCAGGAAGTTCATAAAGAACTTTGCTCACTTGACAGTGCCCATAACGGATTGTCTTAGTAGCAAAAAGAAGTTCGCGTGGACAGAGGATGCGCAGCAATCCTTTGAAAAACTGAAGAAGGCGTTCGCCTCAGAAGAGCAGCTCCTGCACGTGCATCCGGAGAAGCCCATGAGACTGGAGACGGACGCGTCCAAACGCATGATTGGAGCGGTCGTTTTGCTGCCCGGGGCCAAGCAGAACTGGAGGTCGTGTGCCCTTTTCTCTAGGAAGCTGAGCAAGTCAGAGCAAAACTACACGGTGTATGACCGAGAACTGCTTGCGATCTATGCGGCATTTCGGCAATGGAGACATCTATTGATAGGGGCACGGCACAAGATCCAGGTCCGAACTGACCACAAGAACTTGGAATACTGGCGGACCGTGTGAGTGCTCAACCAGAGACAGATCAGATGGTCCCAGGAGTTTGCCAAGTTTTTCTTCGAGATCCGATATGTGCCGGGAGAGGAAAATGTAAGGGCAGATGCTCTCTCCCGGAAACCAGAGTACATGGAAGGAGAGGGGCTACCAGAGATCAGGCACGTGTTCCCCGAGGATCGGTGGGTGTGTGGGGGAGCGTTGGTTGGGAAACGAGAATTGGCAGGGCTCACCAGAGACGATGAGTTTGCTCAGACAAAAATCAGGGAACTCAGGGACGGAAAGGAAGTCAATGGAGGGTTTGAGGAAAAGGAAGGGCTACTGTACTATAAGGGGGCGCTGTATGTACTGGGGAGACTTTGAGGGGGAAGGTACTTAGACAACTCCATGACAACCCAACAGCTGGGCACTTTGGGCAGCACAAGACCATGCTACTTGTCACCAGGCAGTTCTGGTGGCCAAAGGTAAGGGAAGAGGTACAAGAATATGTACGAGGGTGTGACCGATGCCAGAGGGCAAAGGGGGAAAGGGCTGCCCCCGCGGGGCTACTGGAACCCTTACGCACACCGGAAAAGCCCTGGGAGGTGGTGTCCATTGATTTTATGACAGATCTGCCCAAGTCAAGGGGAAAGACAGCGGTCATGGTAGTGGTCGATCTACTGACTAAAATGTGCAATTTCGTAGCTTGCTCACATGCAGCAACGCCAGAGGAGACAGCCAGGCTGTTTATGGATCACATTTTTAGACTGCATGGGGATCCACTGAGGGTAATCTCGGATCGCGGGAAACAATTTACTACCTGGTTCTGGCGGAGACTCATGAGCTTGCTACAGGTCAAGGTGAGCTTCTCGACGGCGAGGCACCCAGAAACCAACGGACAAGCCGAAAGAGCGAACGGTATACTCCAGCAGTACCTACGCTGCTATGTCAGTGAGAGACAGAACGATTGGGTAGAGAAATTAGCTTTGGCTGAATTTGCGTACAATAATGCTGAACACGTGTCCATGGGAATGAGCCCGTTCATGGCCAATTACGGGTGTCACCCCAGGGCCTTCCGGGGGCGGGGGGAGGAAGGATGGAGTGTACCTGCGGCTGAGCAATTTGTGGAGGAAATGGAGGCCTTACACCAGCAACTCAGGCTGAACTTGGAGCGGGCCAAGGAAGTTTAAAAGAGGCAGGCGGACAGGCACCGTCGGGAGGGGGAGGCCATACAGGTGGGAGACCTTGGGTTGTCATCCCAAGGGTTGCCCCTAAAGGGAGGACGCAAGAAGTTGCAGCCTAGGCGGCTGGGACCTTTTGAGGTAATACAGCAGGTTAACCCAGTGGTATTTAAACTCAAGTTGCCTAACAGCATGAAGATACATTCGGTGTTCCATAGGTCCCTACTTTCATCTTACAGGGAGGGGCGGGAATTCCCGGGATGGGAGGGAGGGGTTGTTAGTATCTTCAGCTCACAGGCAGAGGTACCTGGCCTCCCCCGAGGCAATTGAGCGAGATACTGTTGCTTACCGTCCGACTGCGACCTCCGGCAGGCTAGGTAAACAAACCCGGCGATTCTTCTCATTAGTCGTGAGAAGAATACACCCTCTGCTTCTCTCTCCCTCCCTGCATTCTCCCAGGGAGGAGAAATGAGACAGACAGGAGTACTTTCTACATGTTTTATTCCTGTCACTCAACAGTACATAGAAATGTGACTGCACCCTTCAGTCTCCATCAGAAGAGTCACACACTCCTCCCCTGTACTTCCAGCACAGGTCATATGACACACTGAGCCAACATCCGGTGCTCAGTACAGAGAATAGGCTCCACCCTTTCTCCAACAGAACAGTGAGAAACCACAACATCCTGTTTTGCATTCCAGCCATCTGGAGCTGGCTTTTGCCTTGGTGCTTTTTCCTGACAGGGGTTACCACCCACCCGCGGGTAGAGGAGAGGGAACACTGTAATGAAGCCACGGAAATACTCAATTCAAGGTGGCGAGGTCGCCAGGTAGTGTATTTGGTAGCCTGGGAGGGGCAACCTAGGTCTGAAAACACTTGGGTCCCTGCTGAATCAATCACTGATGGGTATCTGGTGGAAGAATTCCACGGTTTGTTCCCGAATAAGCCCAAACCATTAGCTAGATTCTGGGAGGAAGAATTTGGACCCACAGACGACGAAGGGGACTTTGTAGGTTTTCCTGTCTCCGAAGAGGAGGGAGAGGAGGTGTCCGAGGGAGAAGAATCAGACTGGGAGGTTCAACCAGCGGGAAGAGATCCGAGCTGATGGGAGGCTGGTTTTGAATCCTCAGAAGATGATGACAGTTCCTTCAGGGGATTCCCCGCATCGCCGACTGAGGAGAGAGAGGAGGTTGTATCGGAAAATCACGCCGGGGTGGGGGGGTGGGGTCCTGAGGAGGAGGTGGATGTCAGGGAACTGCCATCAGTGCTGGAGGGAGAGAGCAAGATCCAGAGGGATTCCAGAGAGCATCCCGGGATTGGGAGAGGCAGCCCATCTTCTGGGGAAGAGAATCAGCATAGCACCAGTGGAGAAGGGGGGCAGATGGGGGAAGCGGCGAGGCGGTCCCATGACTCCTTGCTGGGTACCAGCGGGGAGATTAGGGGTCCTCCGCTGCCTACACCCTCCTTGCACAGAAGGCTTTCGCGCAGAGAGAGTAGGAGGAGACTAGGCGTCAAAGAGCTTCTTTGCTGGAAGAAATTTAAGAAATGCCCACTGACGGATTCTGCCAGTGATTGAGACAGCCACAGGTGAGTGGCTGTCCGGACAGAAAAGGTTCACTCAGGCAACCCAGCCAGGTGTTTGCACTGGCTTACGCACGAGCAACCCCTAGAACCACTACATCAGTTGAAATTGATATTGAGTTACTTTTTTCCAGATTTATTGGATTATTATTTTTCTTAGTGAGTTGTGCAAACCACTATTCTGAATAATTTTTTTATTATTATTATTAGGGTAGTGGGCACTGGAGATCAGTTGATGGATCCAACAGGGCAGTGGGCAAAAACGTTTGAAAACCCCTGTAAAACTCATGGGAACATACTCAACACTGAAATGTTGCTTGTGGTGCCCAAACAGTAAGAATGAAGAGCTTGGATTTGATATCCTGCCTTTCACTCCCTTTAAGGAGTCTCAAAGCGGCTCACAATCTCCTTTCCCTTCCTCCCCCACAACAAACACTCTGTGAGGTGAGTGGGGCTGAGAGACTTCAAAGAAATGTGACTGGCCCAAGGTCACCCTGCAGCTGCATGTGGAGGAGCGGAGATGCGAACCCGGTTCACCAGATTACGAGTCTACCGCTCTTAAGCACTACACCACACTGGCTCTCAAAGAATGCCCAAATAGTACGAATGACCAACTCACCAAGTGTATTGTGGCTGCTGTTTCATTACACATTACAATGCATAGCAAGAGGAAAAATCACTCCTCACTTTCATCAGCAGGGGACCAAACAAATCCTAAAGAAAATATTCCTAAACTAAATATGACTTCAAACTCCTGCCTCATTTATTGCTACACTAGAAAGGTCAAAATATTTTTTCTTCTTGCCTTCTTCCTGCAAGATTTCACCAAACGCTTGCAAGATCTCACTGTCCTCACTGTTGTTGTTACCACATTGTGGGCACTGCTGTATGACCAAAGTAAGGGAGGTGGCAGTGACAGCAGGGCAGTGGAGGTGGCACCTTCCTATGTCACCTCAGGCAGTGTAAGAAGACACCTCACCCCTCATGAAGCATGTGTTGGTGGTATGCTAATAGGAGCAGGGGGAGTAAGATAAAATAAGTGCTGAAGGACAGATTGTAATGCATGTAAACGACATGTCACTTTCCCCGTTTTCAAAACCAGAGCAAAAACGACCCAGAGTCCACCTATGATGAAGAAAATATGGCTTTTAGTATTTCTGGGCTCTTTGTAGCAGGGACAGACACAGTCACCAGTTCACTGAAATGGGCGCTTCTCCTCCTGGCAAGTCATCCAGATATCCAAGGTGAGAGAGGGAGACCTGTGCAGGGCTTCCTTTGATCTCTAGAGTGGACTGTAATTCTTGTGTCAATCAATTGTTATTGATTATTGAAGTTCTTCCTGATGTTTAGTGGAATCTCTTTTCTTGTAACTTGAAACCATGGGTTCGAGTCCTACCCTCTGGAGCAGGAGAAAACAAGCTTGCTCCATCATCCATGTGATGACCCTTAAAGTACAGTGGTACCTTGGGTTAAGAACTTAATTCCTTTTAGAGGTCTGTTCTTAACCTGAAACTGTTCTTAACCTGAGGTACCACTTCAGCTAATGGGGCCTCCCCCTGCTGCCACCACCCAATTTCTGTTCTCATCCTGAAGCAAAGTTCTTAACCTGAGGTACTATTTCTGGGTTAACAGAGTCTGTAACCTGAAGCGTCTGCAACCCGAGGTACCACTGTATCTGAAGATGGCTATCATCTCTCCTCTCCTCTTCTCTAGGCTAAACGTACCCAGCTCCCTCAACTGTTCCTTATAAGGCTTGGTTTCTAGACACTTGATCATCTTGGTTGCCTTTCTCTGCACACGTTCCAATTTGTCAATTTCCTTTTTAAACTGGGGTACCCAGAACTGCACACAGAACTCCAAGTGTGGTCTGAACAAGGCAGAAGTGAGTAGGAATATGACTTCCCTATACTCTTTATTCTGTGAACTACCCTGAGACACCCAAGTATAGGGCGGTATATAAATGTAATTAACAACAACAACAACAACAACAACAACAACAACAACACTTCTGCTGATGCAGCCTAGAATAGCATTGGCCTTTTTTCCTGTTGCATCATACTGTTGACTCATGTTGAACTTTTTTCCAATTTTTTAATTAGTTTTCCACATTTATAACAAAAATGACGTTAGAAAACACACAACAAATAAAAACACATTTCAATACAAAAAACTTAACACAAAAACCAGTTACTTCTTCTGCTACCTAATTTTCATAACATTGTTAACTGACTTCCTAGAATACCCTCTAACTGAATTTCCTTATATCACTTGTATAACAGTTCTCCAAATTCACATTTCTAATAATATTAACTCCTATCATTTACTAACCTCTTCTCCTTTATTAATATTCTAATCCTTGATATTTACTAACACATGTTCTTATTCTACCCCTAAGCCTATTCGTTACTTCCAAGAATTTTCTTATTATCTTACATCACAATATTTAGCTAAATATTCTTTAAATTTCTTCCAATCTTCATGTATCTCCTCTTTCTGGTCATTGATTCTTCCAGTCAGGTCGGCCAGCTCCAGAAAGTCCAACATCTTCATCTGCCATTCTTCTATTGTTGGTATCTCTTGCGATTTCCAGATTTTGGCTAATAGCAGTCTTGCCGCTGTAGTGGCATACAAAAACAATCTAACATCTTTTCTGGGCAATTCCAATTCCATTATTCCAAGTAGAAAGGCTTCTGGTTTCTTAATAAATGTATTTTTCAACATTTTTTTCCTACTCATTATAAATCTTTTCCCAGAAGTCTTTCACCTTGGGAGACGTCCACCACATATGATAAAAACGTACCTTCTTTTTCTTTGCATTTCCAACATAGATTGTCATTTGTGTGATAAATATTTGCTAATTTTGCTGGGGTTAAGTACCATCTATACATCATTTTCACAATATTTTCTTTTAATACAGTACATGCAGTAAACTTAACCCCTTTCTTCCACAACCTTTCGCAATCTTCCAACATTATATTGTTTCCAACATCTCTTGCCCAGTCAGTCACCACAGATTTAACTTGATCATCTTTGGATGCCATTCCATCAGGAAATTGTACATTTTAGAGAGATTTTTAACATTGGTATCTAACAATTCCATTTCCAATTTGGATTTTTCTGTCGCAAAACCATTTTTCTTATCAAGTTTATACAATTCATTAATCTGATAATATTGCAACCATCCATCCAATTTATCTTTAATTTGGTCAAATGGTCTCAATTTAAATCCTTCATTATCTTCCAAGAATAAATCTGTATATTTCAACCATTTACACTCCATATTCAGCTTTTTCTGTGCCTTTGCTTCCATTGGTGAAAGAGATCTTTATATCTTATGCAAACATTATATAGTGATTTTCTAATTACATGATTTTTGAAACCTTTATGAGCCGGTATCTCATCATACCATAGATATGCATGCCACCCAAATACATTGTCAAATTCTTCCAAATCTAACACATCAACAGTGTCTAGTTGAATCCATTCCTTGATCCAGCAGAAAGCCACCGCTTAAAAATGTATCTTCAAATCTGTCAGGGAAAATCCCCCTCTCTCTTTAGAATCTGTTAATATTTAATATTTAATTCTGGGTTTTCCCCCCTGCCAGATAAATTTAGACATTGCTTTCTGCCATTCTTTAAAACATCTTACATTATTGATAATTGGTAATGCTTGGAATAAAAACAGCATCTTTGGCAGTACATTCATCTTAAAGGTAAAGGTACCCCTGCCCGTATGGGCCAGTCTTGACAGACTCTAGGGTAGTGCGCTCATCTCACTCTATAGGCCGGGAGCCAGCACTGTCTGCAGACACTTCCGGGTCACGTGGCCAGCGTGACAAGCTGCATCTGGTGAGCCAGCGCAGCACATGGAACGCCGTTTACCTTCCCACTGGTAAGCGGTCCCTATTTATCTACTTGCACCCGGGGGTGCTTTCGAACTGCTAGGTTGGCAGGTGCTGGGGCCGAACGACGGGAGCACACCCCGTCGCGGGGATTCGAACCGCCGACCATGCGATCAGCAAGTCCTAGTCCCAACATTCATCTTAACCACCAATATTTGGCCCATTAATGACAGATTTAAATTTGACCAAACCTCAAGATCTCTCTTAATTTCATTCCATAATTTTTCACAATTATCTTTATATAAATTCAAAATTTTCACCGATAAATTCACACCCAAATATTTCACTTTCTTCACAGAAACAAGGCCTCTCTTTTCCTGTAGGATTTTTTTCTCCTCATTTTCTAAAATTTCCCCCAACACTTTGGTTTTGTTCTTATTTATCTTAAATCCTGCTACTTGCCCAAACTTCTGTATCAGTTCCAGTGCTTTTACTGCAATGGAATCTGGATCTTGTAAAGTTAACACCAAATCATCAGCAAAGGCTTTTAATTTATATTGTTTAGATCCTACTGTTATACCTTTAACCTCTTCCTCTTTCCTTAGCATGTTTAGCAAAACCTCCAGAACTGAAATAAAAAGCAGAGGGGAAAGTGGGCACCCTTGCCTCGTTCCTTTCTCAATTCTAATTTCTTCTGAAACCACAGTATTTACTATAATTTTGGCTTTTTGTTCAAAATAGATTACATTAATACCATTTAAAAATTCTTGTCCAATCTCAATACTTTCTAAATTCCTTTTGATAAAACTCCATGAGACATTATCTAAGACCTTCTCAGCATCAATGAACATTAACAACGCTTTACAATTTTTAAAAAGTTCCAACCTTTCTAACACATTGATTATATTCCTAATATTATCTTTCATACGTGTCCCAGGCAGAAATCCTGCCTGGTCCTTATGGATATAATCTGTTAGCACCTTTTCTATGCAGTCTAGTAACATGAGTTTCTTGCAGACAAATTATGTCCAAATTCTGTTTTGCTAACACATGATAAACTTGGTTTCTTTTTGGACGTGAGTTCAAACCATTAACATTCCAGGAGTAAATTCCCAGTGCCATCTTGTACTATTAGGGAGCTCCTGCCCCTGCCCCTGGTGCCTGTGAGCTTTCCAATCTGAGATCCTTAACGTTTCCCCCAAAAAACCTTGTTTTTTCTTCAACGGTCCTAATTCTTTGTTTCCTTCCTTGAAACTTGAAGGAGAGGCCCTCTGGAAACTCCCACCTGAAGAAGATATTCTTCCTTCTCAGAGCTCCAGTCAAATCTGTGTAATTATTCCTTAAGTTCCGAAAATGTTTTGGAATCTCCTTGAACAAAGCAATTGGCTTGTCTTTAATATTTTTCTATAGTGTAGACCCAAAATATTGTCCCTCTGTTCCTTTGTCTTGAAAACCACTATACAGTCATGTACAATTTTTGAGTCTTTCTTTGGCCCAAACCTATAGGCCCTCTCAATCCAAGAATTTAGCTTGTCTTTTTCCAAATCCCAGCATGCTGCAAACACTCTCTCTCTCAGCAATCTATAATATCACATCAGATCCAATAGGGGCCAAATCCACTGTCCATAAAGGGTTTCGGGTGTCACAGTGAAAAGCTTTCTGGAAAGTGTTCTTCTCATATGGCAATGGAAAAAAGTGCCATTCAACCTTAGTTTGAAAGGGATGCATGAATGAAACAGCAGGAATGTAGCATGGAAACATGTACAATGCTCTTCTTGTCACATGCACACATGCCATCACAGAACTAGAGAATTAACTCAAAAGGGCAACTCAGTGATGAAGGAAGTGCAGCGTGTTCCAGAAGACAAGTGGTTGGTGCTTAAAAAAATAAGCAGAAGAATACACAGGAGAGGATGAGCCTAGAGACACAACAGAAACTGCTAAAACTGCATTTTGGGGGAATATGTATTTTCCTCTCCTATTAGCAAAACTTACTGGGTTAAATCCAAAGTTTGCTTACTTGGGAGTAAACACAGGAAATCATTGGGAAGCACTTCCAAAGGGAAAAAAGCAAAACAAAATTGGGTGGCAAACTGCACGCCTCCCAGAGTAAAAAAACACCAAAGAACAGAACAATGTGATTCTCCTCTCAGCAATTCATTTTCACCACACCCCTTGAGTACTGGAGCGCAAAGACAAAAGAAGAATGTGGATTATCTGTTTTCCATTTGATCTTCTGGCTACTGCTCTAGCCCTTTAACACTGCCCATGCCAAGTACTGGGGGGGAGAATGAAGTTTATATATTCAAAATAAAACTTTTGTTTCCGTAATTTCCTCCAGATAAAGTCCACAAGGAGATAGAAGATGCTTTAGGTTCTTCTCACACAATCTGCTATCAAGATAAGAAGAAACTGCCCTACACCAATGCTGTGATTCATGAAATGCAGCGCTTTAAATATGCCTTATTTATGGGGTCTCCTAGGCAATGTACAAAGGATGTGAAGATGCGTGGTTTTCTCATTCCCAAGGTAAAGAAGAGTGATACATCTGCACGCCTGTATCCCAAGAGTCTATGAGTGGGTTGCATATTCAGAGATGCCCCCAGCCATGCAGGAACTTCCTGTGTAGTCTAAAACAGGAGTTCCACCTGCAGACATGTTTCACTAGGGCTATTCCTGGGGTAATGTGGCACCTCAGAGGAGCATGCAGTGGCCAAAGGTCTCAGCGAGGCCTTTTGGAAACAGGTGTTGGGGGAGGCCCTGCTGTGTTTCTGCTTGTATAGAAATATTTTTTTAAATAGAAAAAAGTTGAGGATGAATATGGCCACTGTTAAATACCCACCTGTCCCCCCAAAACTCCATTCAGTTTGAACTCTGCAAAGATTCGTCCTGGGAGAGTGAGGGAGAATCTCTGGTCGGAATGCTGATCTGAATGCATTCCAAGTTAATTCTTTCTTATTTGCAGGGGACTGCCGTTCTTTTTGATCTGCGCTCTGTTCTTCTTGATCCAACACGATGGGAGACTCCAGCAGAGTTCAACCCGAATCATTTCTTGGACAAGAATGGACAATTTGTGGACAGAGAAGAATATCTGCCATTTGGTGCAGGTGAATGCAAAAGTCCAAGCTGAGTTGTGGTCTATAGACATGCTTATTGGTTGGCTTCCAGGAAATGACATCATCATCAGCAAGACAGTAGGGGAGAATGAATGCAATATCCCCTTGGCAGGAGTGGCACTGCTGGTCAGCAGGATGGGGCAAGGCTGTTGATAATTTAGGGAATTTCTGGGTGGCTGATTTTGGACTCACAGGTACCCAAACCCTTATGGGGCCCCCATCACTGGCAATCTGGACATCTTCACACTTGCCACCCCATTGCCTTGACCCTGAGAGAGGTAGCACTGCCAGCACCAGGGTGCTGTTGCTCCCTGTCACACGTCACTGCTGGATGCCATCCAACTTCTTTTCACGTGACAAGGCTAAAGCTCCCCCACCTCCTTTCATGGAATGTAATTTAGCCTTTTATGAAACTATACTCAGAACTGAGTCTGCAGTTAAACTATCCCACTTCCGTACTTCTCACACTCTGAACTGTAGAGGAGGCTGGCGTATGTTCAGGTTTCAATTTTCAAAGAACAAAGGAATATTTTTGCACCCTCTGTGTCAGGAGCCAGGCATTGTTGTCTGCGCCATGCCTGCAAGTATTCAGCAGACATCCTCAGTGATAACTTAAAGGCTCCTGTTGACTTTTTAATACAAAGAATTATGCCTATTCAATTGTTGACGAGAATGTTATAAATTAAAAAAAGGACTGGTTCATCTTTAAATGATTATACAGTATTGTTTAACATGTTCTTATTGGTGTCAAGGCAAAAATAGGTGTATAGAAAGGAGAATTCCTTGGCTGCCAAGATCCAGGTTTGGGGCAAGTACTTTTTGGTGAGAGAACCTCAACAAAGATTTAAAATTACAAACATGTAGGAAAGTAAAGCATGGAAACATATGCTTTAAAATAGGCCCTTGTGGGTTCCTTCCAAAATTTCCCTCTTCCCCTACCATTTGCTTCCCCACCCCCATCGTTCAGCCCGGACACTGAGGTCCAGTACCGAGGGCCTTCTGGAGGTTCCCACACTGCAAGACTACTGCAATGCCCTCTGTGTGGGGCTACATTTGAAGGTGACTCGGAAACTGCAATTAATCCAGAATGCGGCAGCTAGACGGGTGACTGGGAGTGGCCGCCGAGACCATATAACACTGGTCCTGAAGGACCTACATTGGCTCCCAATCCATTTCCGAGTGTTGGTGCTGACCTTTAAAGCCCTAAAGGGTCTTGGCCCAGTATACCTGAAGGAGTGTCCTCACCCCCATCCTTCAGTCCGGACACTGAGGTACAGCTCCAAGGGCCTTCTTGCAGTTCCCACACTGCAAGATGTGAGGTTATAGGGAACCAGGCAGAGGGCCTTCTCGGCAGTGATGCCTGCCCTGTGGAACGCCCTTCCAGCAGATGTCAAGGAAATAAGCAACTATAATGCTTTTAGGAGACATCTGAAGGCAGCCCTTTTTAGGGAGGTTTTTAATGTTTAATGCTATATCATGTTTTTAATATTCGGTTGGAAGCTGCCCAGAGTGGCTGGGGAAACCCAGACAGATGGGCAGGGTATAAATAACAAATTCTTCTTCTTCTTCTTCTTCTTCTTCTTCTTCTTCTTCTTCTTCTTCTTCTTCTTCTTCTTCTTCATTTCACTTTCCTATGTCTAGTTCTCCAAAGTATTATATAGCATGTTTTATAGCTGCGAAGTAATTGACACTGAAAAGTAAATTATTACTCAGTTGCTGTCTTTCTCTTGTCCCATCCTCAGGGTCTCGCATTTGTTTGGGAATGCAGCTGGCAAAGATTGAAATCTTCGTCTTCCTGACCAGCCTGCTGAGAACATTCAGCTTCCAGCTGCCAGAAGGAGTGAAAGAACTCAATCAAGAGCCTTTACTTGGGACTACAACACATCCCCATCCTTATAAACTCTGTGCTATTCCCCGTGGCAATGCAAACCTCTGATTTTGTTTAAAAGCACCATTTTCCTCTCAATATCCCTCTAGTCCTACTTTACTCAAACCTCTGTCATTGCTTAAAATAGACACTTTCCCCCTTTTAGTGTAAAACCCATCTCACAATATTCAAACCGGATGGCAGCATGCTGTTGGCCATGTGAAGGTGTCAGTTGCTTGCACAAGAGAAAAACAGCTACCAGACTTTTAGAAGACGTTTGAATGCAGCCCTGTTTAGGGAAGCTTTTAATGTTGAACAGGCTATTGTATTTTAATATTTTGTTGGAAGCCGCCCAGAGTGGCTGGGGAAACCCAGCCAGATGGTTGGGGTATAAATAAAGTGTTGTTGTTGTTGTTGTTGTTGTTGTTGTTGTTGTTGTTGTTGTTGTTGTTGTTGTTATTCCAGCTGCCAGAAGGAGTGAAAGAACTCAATAAAGAGGCTGTACCAGGGGCTACAGCACATCCTAATCCTTATAAACTCAGTGCTATTCTCCACCGCAACACATAATAAAATAGGAAAATATTAAGGGCTGCACCTCTGCTTCCTTCACTCAGCAACCCCTTTGCCACTCTTGACACATGAACCCCCTAGAATTTCCCCTTCCCTTCCCATCTCATACCATGCAACTACTGAGGTGCCTTTTCACCTTTGCAGCTCCATTTCTGAAGCCACTTCTCTTATTTTCTGCAGCTCTGCATTGCACCCGTTTTCACCTTCACCCCATCTCATCCTGTTCTTTTGTCTCTGCTTTCATCGTCATCCCTTTCCCCATGCCTTCTACTCCCTCCTTTTGGGCAACTTCCTTTGCATCCCCCCTTTTTACTCTCAGTCCCTTTTTTCCTCCACCCTCTCCTTACTTTTGTCTCCCTTACACACAGATCATTCCTATTCACACAGCTTCTCCTCTCTCTTCCCAATCTCTTCCTTCTCATGGCCCTATCAGACTATAGATAATTTTTGTACACAAATGCATCTACATTTGTGCCAATAAGTGCATTCATCTGTGAAAATAACCTACAAAAATGCATTAAATAAGAAGAAATGGCTTGAAAATATGTGGGTATTAGTCAATACCAGGAAGGGAAGAACAACCAGCCAGTTTCGCAGCCCACTAGTAGTGACACCCCATTGCAGAGTTTTCTTATGCAAAATAGGCATATTTCACTATTTCAAGTAGCGTGATTGGTCTGCATATAAGTCTAGCACTTTCACTCATTCAGGGTACTGTCTTACCACAAACCCTGTTATTTTCTCATATGTGTGTGTGTGTAAAAAGCAGAATACAGTGGTGCCTCGTGTTACAGACAGGATCCGTTCTGGAGGCCTGTCCGTAACATGAAATGCCCAAAACTCAAAGTGCTGTGTCTGCGCAGTGTGATTTGGCGCTTCTGCGCATGCATGAGCGACGGAACCCGGAAGTAACCCGTTCCGGTACTTCTTGGTTGCCACAGGACGTAACGCAAAAAGACGCAACATGAAGCGGACGCAACACAAGGTATGACTGTATAAGCCTTGTTTGTTACTACATGAACCAGGAAGGTAATCAATAAATAATCCCATTTCAGAGTCCTCCCACTCAGCATAGTTTTTTTCAGCACACTACATGATTCATTGGGATGTGTGTTTATAAATACACAGGCAGTTTTGTAATACTATGAAAAATGTACGACTTTAGTAAAAAGGCTGCAATCCTATACAATGGGAGCAGGTAAAATTTCTGTTTATATCAGATGGAGGAGGATGATAGTCTTCTTAGGGATATAACAGAGCACCGACAGAACAGAACACTAACCAGAAGCAGCACCTCAACACCTTCCACATACACTGTGTCAGGAAGATTTAGGGAATCGTATGACAGCACAGAGTCTCAAACAAAGATGTTCTCTTTCAAGCCCATAAAATTACAAGCTTTACTCTCTTCCCTTGGATGTGGAAGATTGCTGGAGGGGAGAGAAGCTGTGATATCTTCCATATTATCATAATCCCGAATTAATCCAGAGTAAATGGATTAGGTTCTCCGTATGTTCACTAGACATCCATGAAGATATGCTCGGTTGCTGATGGTACTGCCCAAAGGCAATGGGAATCTTGTAGAGATAATTGCTTTTATATGTTATTAATAAATATAATTTGAATGTTTGGGGAGAGCCATGTTCCCACAAATACTATAGAACCAGTAATATGGGAGAGAGTGATTTGTTCAGCTGTCAAATTTTCATTTACAGCTTCTACTAAAATAAACTAGTGGATATGGGAATCAGAAAAAGGTGTTTCACTCACTGAGCTCCAAGATGCCAGCAGGTTAGGAAAGGCTGATCTCAACCATGATACCAAACAGGCGTCCAAAAGAAGTTGGGTCATGGAACATGTTACTGGGCTTCTTCATGGTAATTACTGGTTTTTGTTTTTACTTCCCTTGAAGCTCTAGGAAATGTTCCCTTGAGTCATGAAGCATCTTCCAGGGCCACACAAGAAGGCACTGTCCTCTAGGGAGTTTGTGCTTTTATTTGCAAAGGAGGAGATAAAGAAGCATAAAGAACTTCATCTGCTACGTGAACCACAGAATTTCACTGATTTCTATCTACTTCAGATGGAGAAACTAAGTATCTGTTTTGTATGTGAACATGGTTAATTCAAAGAGTCATTACATTCCCTGCAAGGATTTTAGGGCCACCATCAGGATTTTGTGGGTTGCTGATAATATTTGCATTCAGTGCCCCCTCAATGGCACTTCCCAGAGATTATTGTTAACTAGTAAAGTAGATTACAAAACCCACATGTGCCTGCATTGAAAATAATGAAAAAAACAAATGCTTTAATAAATTTGATGGCAAATATGATTGAATGGCCAAGGGTTCAAAATGGTGCCTAATGTGTGTTAAAGGATATTCTTGGTGTAATTATTAGTGTAAGGTTTAATCTCTGTTCCAAACTGAAACATTTTACACTACTCAGTGGTGGAGGAAGGGGGCAAGAAGGGACAAAAAAGTTGGTTTCCAGGTGGAAAAATCAAAATTGGAAACAGAATTGTTAGATTCCAAAATTAAGAATTTGTCAAAAATGTATAACTTGCTGTTGAAATGGAATACTCAGGATAAAACGGTGAAATCAGCAATGAAATCAACTATGATTAAATGGGCACAAGATGTAGGACATAATATTATGATGGCTGACTGGGAACAGTTATGGACCACAGGTATGAAGTTTACGGCATGTAATGCCCTAAGAGAGAATATAATGAAAATGATCTAAAGGTGGTACATGACACCAGTCAAGGCAGGCCAGAGTGACCAGGCTGCTGCTGGTTACATTCCTGAGGTAAAAAAAAGTGAGGAGAGGCCCCAGAGGACTCTGTGGGGCACCTTCACTCCTCTTTTAGTATTTGTGGGCTGTAGTTGTGGCCAAATGCCATTTTGCTGCTGCGGCAAGCTGCTTAATCCCTGCTACTCCTGCGACCTCCGTGGCTTTTTTTACATTGCATCCAAAGATGGCAGCAGCAGGAGGGTGGTTGGCCCTCAATCCGACTCAGGAGCGTCATTGCCAGCTCTCCTCCTCTGCAACATCTTGTGCCTGCTTTGCAGATTTCACCACAGAGGTGTTTGCCTTGGGGTATGGCTGAGCAGGGCACAGTGTGGGTTGCCATTGTGGCCAAGCAACCACTTTGCCAGGAGGAAGACAGGGGGAAATGGGCAGCCATAGAATTGTGCTAACTAGCCTCCATGCACTGGCTGCAACCCTGTTTTGTGTGTGAGAGAAGCCAGGCACTGAGTTTCAGCAAGGGCAGAACTGAGTGGGTGAAAGAAACATTTGATCTGGCTCCTGGTGAAATAGTCTTCCCAGAGAGTAAGGAACTCCCCTCTGAATTTGTGGAAACATAAGAAACTGGCTGCTGCTGAGTCAGGGCCAGGGTCCATCCAGCTCAGTATTGCCTACACTGGCTGCCATCAGGATTTCAGGGAAGGAACATTCCCAGCCCTACCTGGAGATTCTGGGAATTGAATCACGGATCTTCTGCATACAAAGCAGATGTTCTATCCCAGAGCAATAGACCTTTTCCACATGCAGCTGCATTCACGGTATTTAATTGTTAACTTCTTATTTTCAGGGTGCTGCCAGCATATACCAATGAGCCTCACTTAATATACCAGGGTCTTTTCACCCCACCCTATACAGCTTGATTGTCAGAAGTTTCTCAGATTTAAACCAGGGTATTTTAAAATAAAGCTTCATTTCCCACTTTTCACTGCAGATAAAATCTACAAGGAGATGGAAGATGTTTTTGGTTCCTCCCTTCCCATTTGCTATGAAGATCGAAAGAAACTGCCTTACACCAACGCGGTGGTGCATGAAATTTTGCGTGCAAAATATCCCTTATTAGTTGGGATTCCCAGACTAAATGGAAAGGACTTGGAAATGCATGGTTTTCATGTTCCAAAGGTACAGGATATAGATAAGGCAGCAGTTGTATATTTTGAGAGCAAAGAGCACTTGAGAGTGGCACTTTAAATGCACATATGCAGCACAAAATCTGAGGGAGAAGGATCTCCCCTCTCTCGAAAAGAAATCTGAAGATTAATAATCTGAAAGTTAATAAATTCTATTATGAGAAATACATGTTATCTTCTGATGCACCAAATCAGGATTTGAATGAAATATTGTGCTTATTGACTTTATCTCTATACACTGGAATCTTGGGTTGCTAACATGATCCGTGCGGGAGGCACATTCGCAACCCGCAGTGCTGTGCCTGCGCACATGCGGGTTGCGATTTGGCACTTCTGCGCATGCACAAAGCACGATTTAGTATTTCTGTGCATGCACGAGTGCCGAAACCCAGAGGTAACCCGTTCCAGTATTTCCGGGTTCGCCGCGGTGCGCAACCCGAAAACACATAACCTGAAGCATCTGTAACCCAAGGTACCACTGTATGTGAGAAATGTGTTAAGATTTGGGCCAGTGAATGGCAAAACTGTTTTCTGCTGTTCCAGATGCATTCTGAGACAGCTGTTTCTTCTTTTCAGGGGGCATTTGTTGTTCCAGATCTGAACTCTGTTCTTGTCGATCCCACGCGATGGGAAAAACCTGAAGAGTTCAACCCAAGCCACTTTTTGGACAAGGATGGAAATTTTAGGTCTAGAGAAGAATTTTTGCCATTTGGAGCAGGTAAACGTAGAAATAATTTATGGTCAAGTTTAGCAGCTTGTTTCAAACAAACTGATGGTCAATGTTGATTAAACAGAGTGAGGGACATGAATGGATCCCCAAGGGGCGGCAACGGGGAGAAGCGATTCTCCCCGTTGCCCCTTCCCTTGCTTTAAAACAAGTCCGGTGACAGAGGGGAAGGCGCGCACCTTCCCCTCTGTCCCCGGAGATTGCGGTGCAGGCAACGGGGAGAAGTAATCTTCTCCCCGCCGCCCCTTGCTTTAAACAGGTCCGGGGACAGAGGGGAAGGCGCGCGGCGCTTCCCCTCTGTCCCCGGACGGTCTCCATAGGAACGCATTGATTGATTTTCAATGCATTCCTATGGGAAACCGTGCTTCGCAAGACGAAAAACTCGCAAGAAGAAAAAACTTGCGGAACGAATTAATTTCGTCTTGCGAGGCACCACTGTACCTTATTGCTCACTGAAGCATGGATTTAAGATGCTACAATACCAAAAGGAAGACGATTTTCCTTGATTTTTATTAACCTCCTCTTTGCTTTGCTCTTTGCAAATGGCGTAAACCCGGAAATAAATGCTTCCCGTGCCTCAGGAGTCGAACTTCCAAGGAGGCTTCTGTATTGAGTTTTCTGTATTAATTTTTCTTTTTGAGGCTTCTGTATTGAGTTTTTGGTTTTCAAATGTTTTGGAAGTTGAACAGTCTTCTGGAACAGATTATGTTAGAAAACCGAGGTTCCACTAGAAAACACAATGGAAGATGATTTTCCTTGATTTTTATTAACCTCCTCTTTGCTTTCCTCTTTGCAAAGGGCTTGGAGGACTTTTAACATGCCTCCAGAATAAGGCCATTGCTGACTTTTCACGCACGCCATTGCCTGCCAAAACGAAGCAGAAGCAGAGAGAGAAAGAATACAAACTGCCGTAAGTGTCACCTTTCCCCTGGGATGCCTTTTCCGTGAGAGTTAGGCCCTCCCATCCCTGTGAATAGTTAGGGAAAACATGAGATGGCGCTGCCTGCTGCCATGTCTAGTTTGGTCATGGCATTGGCTCTTGGTGGCAAGGCCAGTTCTGGTGCCACTTCTCAGTGGATTCCACGTGACCTGTGTATCATGTGGATGAGAATGGTTATCTCCTTCCAGGATGTAAGGGCAGTCAGCCAGGCTTCTCTTCCTCCTGAGCCGCTTTACCTGTGTAGGTGGGGGAAATGCCACTGTAAAGCAGTGAAGAGGAAAAGGAAATATTGGGGCGACCTGTCACCTGGAAAAGAGCTTCCTAGATGCTTCTCCCCAGTCCCCAGCAACAGCTTTACTTCTGCTTTAACCTACAAGTTTCCCCATCTCCCTGCCTGACCAGTGCATTTTCTATACTTAGTATGCATAGAAATTGAGCTTTTAGTACCGCAGCTCCAGCCGTCTGGAATAAGTTGCCATCCGAAATCAGAAAAGCACCTAGTATTTTGATATTTAGGCACCTTATTTAAAAAGGCTAATGCATGTAACCCTATCATTTTACTCAGTAACAACTGTATGATTTTAGAAATGGTTTTATGGGGTGGTATACAAGCAAATTTTACTCAGAAATGACCCATTCAAGTTAAGGGCCCCAAGTCAGTCATGCCTATTAATTTCTTTTTTTTTTAATGATATTTATTAAAGTTTCAAAAAAGGTTACAAAATTAAGAAACAGGAAAAAAAGAAAAAGAAAAAATACAAAATACAGAAAAATAAAAACATTTAAAAACAAATCAATCTTTCCATATCTTGTCTTTCATTTACTTGTTTCCCTGACCTCCTCACACCTCCCTTTTTTGTATTCCAGTTCTGTTAGTTAATTCAGCAAATCCTTTCCCTCTTTGTTTTTATCCTAATCCTTTAATTTAATATATTATAACTTTGGATTCACACCTGTTAACAAACCATTTTTACATACTCCTTTGTAACAGTGCTGCTAAAACCACTTGACTTCATTCTGACATCATTCTAACATTCATTAATTTTGCTGTATTTCTGTAAATAGTCTTTAAATTTCTTCCAATCTTCTTCCACCAACTCTTCTCCCTGGTTTCGGATTCTGCCAGTCATTTCCGCCAGTTCCATGTAGTCCATCACCTTCATCTGCCATTCTTCCTGGGTGGGTAGATCTTGTGTCTTCCAATACTTCGCGATGAGTATTCTTGCTGCTGTTGTGGCATACATAAAGAAAGTTCTATCCTTCTTTGGCACTAATTGGCCGACCATGCCCAGGAGAAAGGCCTCTGGTTTCTTCAGAAAGGTATATTTAAATATCTTTTTCATTTCATTATAGATCATCTCCCAGAAAGCCTTAATCCTTGGGCACGTCCACCAAAGGTGAAAGAATGTGCCTTCAGTTTCTTTACATTTCCAACATTTATTATCGGGCAAATGATAGATTTTTGCAAGTTTGACTGGTGTCACGTACCACCTGTATATCATTTTCATAATATTCTCTCTTAAGGCATTACATGCTGTAAACTTCATACCTTCATACCTGTAAAATTTCAATGGTTCTACTCTGAGTAAAACTTAATTGAATATCCAGGGCCAACTCCATAGGGTGGCAAGTTGGGGACATTTGCCGGGGACCCAAGGTCAAGAGAAGACCCAGAAGTCCAACAATGTTTTATTTAAACTTTATTTATTTAATATTTCCCCCCTCAAACCAGAATTCTTCATGCTTGTCCTCAACACACTGCTTTCAAAGTAGGCTGATTCTAGATCCTGCCATCCACAAGCCTAGGGGTGGCTACTTAATATGTGAAAACTCTCCTCATTATTATGTTTTATTTGAGAAAAATATTTAAGAAAAATATTTGTACAACGGTATTCATAAAAGTGAGTTTACAGCAAACATCCACATATACAGTAAGAACTATGTAAAAATGTAACATTGGAGATCAATTTTAAAAAGCCCCCTCCCCAGCAGTGATACAGACGTAGAATAGAATGTCCCTATTTTTATCTGAGGAATGTTGGAGGGTATGGTACACAGTCCCCCAAAGCTCCACCACCGCACCATGCAGTTGTCCACATAGCTTTGTCTTGTGGTTCCACTAAGCTTTAGCTCAAGAAGATCAACAGCTACTTTGGGGCTCAAATCAGTAATTCGGTCTTTGTGGAACCCTTAATTTCCTCTTTGATCTCCCTCCTCCTGATGATGTGAGGTTCGCAGAAACCCTGCTGCATGTGGATGTAATGAGAAGAAGAGAAAATGAAAAAAAAAGAGAGATGAGGGTGAAGGGAAAAAAGAAATAAAGCAAAAGAAGAGCAATGCATTTAACAGAGTAAATAAAACTATCACAGCATTCCCAGCAAAACATAGATTCAGATTTTCTTGTACTTCATTATAGCAATACTGTACAGCCTTCATCCCCCTGCCCAGGAGAAGCTGCGCACAGAACTTCCTGACAGTAAGAGCTGTTTGACAGTGGAATTTGCTGCCAAGGAGTGTGGTGTGGTGGAGTCTCCTTCTTTGGAGGTCTTTAAGCAGAGGCTTGACAACCATATGTCAGGAGTGCTCTGATGGTGTTTCCTGCTTGGCAGGGGGTTGGACTCGATGGCCCTTGTGGTCTCTTCCAACTCTATGATTCTATGATTCTATCCCATAAGCCAAGACAGCAAGAGGCTATCCCAGAAGCCAGATCCCTCTTGCTGTTCTGGCATCTGGGATTCAGAATATTTTTTTCCTTGTTTTCCTCTCAAAACTAGGTGCATCTTATGGTCTGGTGCGTCTTACAGAGTGAAAAATACGGTAATTAAAAAGGTTACTTTTTTTTAAAAAAAGCAATCATATTCTTACATAGCCCCACTACCCCAAATCAGATTTGTCATTTAACATTTATGCTATATTCCCTAACTCTATTCAATAAAGTCCTCTATATTTTTTGCCCCAGTTGTAGGCAATGGTTATTATGGCTGCACTTAATAAATAAGGGTCATCTCTCCATCATTTGTCAATACTACTATCTTAATTTAGCTGAAAAGAAGGCCCACTTAGTAGTATATTTCCTTGATAACATCAGGTCAGAATGTTGTTATTTGGGGACATTTCTGAAAGATATGTAGTGTATTGACAGAGGCATTTTACACCTCTAACGAAAGCTATCAACTGTTGAGTATATGCAATTAATACACTTTGGTATTAAATGCCTTCTAAAGATAAATTTCTAGAAACATTCCTTAAGGCTTATGGTGTCTTGTGATGCATTCAGCCATACCCAGATGTACAGAGTTTGACTTTATGTTGAGATCCGTAGAGACACCATTGATCCTTTGCTGAAGAGGTTCACCAATCTTTCAGACAACTTAATTCTCTCCTCTTAGGCAAAGATCACAAGACGTCCAGGTTGGTAGCCAGATTCTGCGCCCAGATTTATAGGCACAGATCATCCTCTAAAATAAAATAGTTTACTAGGGAAATGCTGAAGTAGCCCTTTGGGGTGCCTCAAGGTCAATTTTTTATGGTAGCTCAAATCTCAGTCGCACAGGTGTATGTATATATCTCAATTTATTTATTTTTAACTCATGACTTAAGTATTTCCTTCTCAGATATCATACAGTACCAGAAAGGGTTGTGGTTTTTTTGTTGTGGTTTTTTTTAAAAAACAAGGCCTTAATCTGCTCAAGAATTAAAGGTGTACCCAAGTGAAACCATTTTTTGAAGTGAGTCTTGTAATATCTAGTAACTGAAGGAAAAAATAGTCCACCCTTTTGTTTTATTACACAGAGTCTTGGATTCTGTTTCAAGTCTTTTCTATTGTCAAGTAAAGTCTACAAAAATATTTTCACAATCATCAGGGGTTTTATAGTGAACCCCCAGCAAAGAATTCATTTGAGAACACAATTGTTTTTGAAACAGATATTTTTCTGTGCCGCAATTGTTTACCCGTGACTACTGATGTAATTCATTTTTAACAGCCAATAATAATTTCTCATGGTTGTGTGCCAAGGACTTTCTGGATGAAGAGGAGTGGTTGGAGGCTCCAGCTGGGGAACACCTTAGGGAAGCAGCAGAGGAGGAAGACTCACAGCCAGGATTGTGGTGGTGGGACTCTGAAGACATGTCAGAGGAGGAGGGAGTCTGGGAGGCAGAAGAAGCAACAGGCTCAAGGGAAAAAGAAGAGCCAGAGGAAGAAAACCCTTCAAAGGCAGGGTAGGGATCAGAGGAAGGCACCTCAGGTCTGGGACCTCAAAGAGAAGAGGAAGAAGCTGCAACCGAAAAGCTGAAACAGCTTCTCAGCAGCTACCTGGTCCCACCTCCTCCCTTGACTCCAATGCCATGCAGGTCTTTGCATGTAGCTGAACAGAAGGCTCAGAAAGCCCAAGGGGGACCCTTCCCACCAGAGTTTATGCCTGCTTGGGAAACATCCAGAGGAGGGGCTTTAGGAGGAAGCAGGAGGGGCCAAGTCTTGGCAACATCGCCACTGAGGGCAGCCATGCCTGTGGGCATTCTGCTTGTATACTATTTTCTTGAATAAAAAACTGACTTATGAGTCTCCAAGTCTTCGTTCTATCCAGGGGCTTGGGGGCTGCAAGCATTTAAGGGGGTGGGCAGGTGTTGACCCCCTGTTAGCCAATCATTCTGGGATTTCCCCACCCACCCAGTCCTTAGGGGCCTGCCTGAGGGGAAGCGGGCACATTACCTATGGACCTTGCTGTGGTTTATTTGGTCAGCATATTTGGGGCCAGGGAGGAATTTAATCCTGCAAGCAAACTGACCAGCTTGTAGGTTTTCACAACTCTGGCAAAAAAAGGCATTGGGTTGCACCCTTAGTCAGAGGGGTACCTAGGTAGGGGGGTCCAGGAGGGGTGACTCTGGGAGATCAATGGACCAAAACACCTCTCCCAATGGCAGCCTGTGTGGGATTGTGCCATTCAATTCACGTTGGGGGTGACTCCTCAACACAAGTTACTATCAGATAGCAGGCGGGCTGCCTGATGCAGGACATGTGCCCAATGCCTTAGCCAAACCTACTCTTTCCTGCAGTCAATCATGTTGTGGCCTCATACAACCCAATACCTGTCACCTGCCACTGCCATTATGCACCTGCCAATGACCCTGCCCTGGCATTGTGTTTGGAGAGGTTTGCTAGGTCTTGAGTCATCCATATTGCATTAATCAACAAGCTTTTCCTGTGTGCCATATTTATAGGCTAATTCACATCAGATATCATAGTATAATTATTATATTCCCAGGTTTCTTATCTATCTGATGCTACCAACTTATTATTCTTCAAGTGCACACTGTTTGGTTTCCGCTGCATAGAAGGAAATGCTTCCTTATTTATCCATGTGAAGGATGTTGGTTCATGAGCGGCATAAAGTGCAAGTTCAGTACCAGGCACCACCTGCACCAACAGTAATGGATTCCCCCAGAGAATAATAGGAAGTGTAGTTTCTTCAGGGTGTTGAGATGTTTAAAAGGTAAGGGTAATGGACCCCTGACAGTTAAGTCCAGTCGCGAACAACTCTGGGGTTGCAGCGCTCATCTCGCTTTACTGGCCGAGGGAGCCAACGTTTGTCCGCAGACAGTTTTTCTGGCTCATGTGACCAGCAAGACTAAGCCACTTCTGGCGAAACCATGCAGCGCACGGAAACGCCATTTACCTTCCCGCCAGAGCTGTACTTATTTATCTACTTGCACTTTGATGTGTTTTCGAATTGCTAGGTTGGCAGGAGCTGGGACTGAGCAACAGGAGCTCACTCCGTCACGGGGCTTTGAACTGCGACCTTCTGATCGGCAAGCCCTAGGCTCAGTGGTTTAGACCACAGCGCCAACCGCGGGCCTTTGAGTTGTTAGAGGTTCCCTATTCCCCTCACAGAGTTAAAATTCCCAGAGAGTTTTAACAATCTATCAATTTTCCCCAGAGAACTCTAGAAATTAAAAGTTATGTTTACAATTAAATTAAAAGTTCTGTTTAAAAGCAGAAAAGATGCACTTATTTATTCACTCCTCCTTCACAAAGATGTGGTATATATGTTGCTACAAAGGTTGGGTGCCAAGTCCCCCAATCTCTGCTGAGCAAAGGCAAGATTCCAGCATGTCAGAGCTGGTTCTGTTGCAGGTCAGCACAGAGACTCAGGGATGAGCAGTGAAGTTGATTCTTTATTCAAGGAAACAGAATACAAACAGAAAACCTACAGGCAAGACTAGCCCCAGTAAACCAGTTGACAATCTGTGCCTCCTATTTTCCCCTAAATCTCCCCTTTGGCTGGATGTTTCCCCAGCAGTCTTAAACTCTGTCAGGGAGGGGGGGGGCTGTGCTCTCTGTGCTATTGGCCCTGCTACATGCAAGGCCCTCCATGTCACTGGAGAAAACGGAGGAAGGGAATGGAATACAGTAGGATTGGCTGGCTCCTGTGGAGCTGTCACAGCCTTTGTCCCCTCATCGTCCTCCTCAGCTTCCTGACCTATGTCTGCAGTGCTTTCTGCCTCTTCTTCCTCTCTCTCACTCAAGCCTGTTGCTTGTTCAGCACCCAACTATTCTGCTGCCCTTTCATCCTCTGACCTGTCCCACCACCACTCCCTTGACTCTAAGCCTGCCTCTTCTGAGGCTTTCTTGGGGGGGTTCTCCAGCTAGATCCTCCCACCACTCCTCATCATCCAGCCACAAGGGTTCCAGACACCCACCCAGGGTCAAATCAAATCAAATCAAATTTTATTAAACGGTCACAGACCAGATTAACTCGTACAGCTAGTCAGCGAAGCATAACACCAGAAAAAACAAAGGACAATTTCGATACATAACTGCAATTTAAAATTAGACAGCATAAATAAAATTAAGTATTTGCCTTCACCTGCATATTGACATTGGAAAGCTCTTGTTTCCTGCGCCTAATAGCGGCTACACAAAATTTGGCCACATTGATCGTAATTTCAGGAACCTTATCTTCTACCAAGGCTCTCATACGTTGGAGTTCTGGTTCATTTTTAAGCTTTTGTATAACTGGGGCAATAAAGGTCAAACGTAGATCCTCGTAGTAACTACAGTGCAGCAATACATGCAGACTTGTTTCCACTTCCGATGAGCCACATGGGCAAACATGTGACTCATATGGTTTGCCCTCATATCTGCCTAGCAGCAGGGCAGAGGGCAGAACTTTAAATCTGGCCAGGGTAAAGGAGTGTCTGTACTTAGGTATTTGTAAATCAGCCAAATAATTTGCGGGTGAGAACCCTCTCCCAAAGTCTCTAATTATGGCATGTTTATCCATTTTGCCCATATGACATTGCAGCTCTATGTCCCTAATGCATTGGAGCACTTGACTTCTGGCTCTCTCATATCCTGCCGCTATCAAGATCTGCAGGGAGAATCCCAAGCTTCTTATCTTTTCAAACCGGGAAGCTTTCCAGGTGGAATGAAAGGTGTCTAAGAGTGTTAAAGGAGCCAAACCGGCCGGGGAAAAAATAAGTTTTAACCAGTAGTGTATCTTTAGAATCCACAGCCGCGCATTAACGGGTGGTTGTCCAACTTCTAAGCGGACAGCTATATTAGATACACCGGGGGGGGGGGGATCCCCAATAAACACCGATAGAATTTTGTTTGAAATGCCTCCATAGGCGCAAAATTTTTAAAACTGCAAACCTGGGATCCATAAGTGAGTTGTGGGAGTATTTTTGCAGCAAAAACCTGGGAGGCCGCCGGAACGTATTTACCCCCTTTCCCGTGAAAAAATCTTGTAAGGGCTTTATTGGCCCTTCCTGCATTGGCAATGGCGTTTTTCATCTGTTGGTGCCACGAGACCCTTTCCTGAAAAGTTATTCCCAGGTATTTGAAAGTTGCTACCTGGTCAATAGGTTGACCATTAATTCTCCATTTGTGTTTCCTTCTTTTTTTTGAAAACACCATAATTTTAGATTTGCTGTAATTTATTGATAGTTGTTCCGCTTGACAATAGTCAGCAAGTGATCTCAAAAGCTTCCTCAGGCCAACGCAGGAAAAGGAGAGTAGGACTGCGTCGTCCGCATACAGAAGCACCGGGATGGGAATACCTGCCAGTTTGGGAGGGTGGGCATTTTCTTTCGCCATATTTACTGCTAGAGAGTTGATATAGAAATTAAATAGCATTGGCGCGAGGACACATCCTTGTTTAACCCCATAGTGCGTTTGAATTTCTTTAGTTAGATGGCCTGACCGATCGCATCTTACCCTCACCCTGGTGTTTTCGTATAGACCATGGATAAGGCGTAATAAGGGTTTATCTATGTTTGTAGCGCCAAGCTTTTCCCAGAGTCTATCCCTTGGTATTAGATCAAAAGCCGATTTAAATTCCACAAATGCTGCATATAAAGACCCCCCCCCCCTTTTCTAGAGTATTTGTCTGCCAGGTGTTGAAGGGTAAGGGCCTGGTCTATGGTTGAACACTTTGCTCTAAAACCAGCTTGAGCTTCTGATAGAATATGCTCTCTTTCCATCCACTCCACTAATTTATCACATAAATGAGCAGCAGACAGTTTGCTAATAATACTTAATAGACTGATTGGTCTATAGTTAGCTGGCTCAGTTCTGTTTCCTTTCTTAAATATTGGAATGATGATGGCTAAACCCCAGTCCTCAGGGATAATAGCCGCTTGATTTATACTAGTGAACAAGGCGGCTAGCACAGGGGCCCACCATTCAACATTTGCCTTAAGAATTTCTGGTGGGATATTGTCAGCACCCGGGGCTTTCCCTGATTTAAGAGCTTGAATAAGGCCAGTAATTTCTTCTGTGGTTACAGGGGGCCATTCCTTACCAAATTCACTTGAAGCAGGAAGCAGAACTGGGGCCAGTTGATTTGATGAATATAGTGAGAGGAAATAGGCCTCCCATGCTCCAGCGGGTATAGAGTATTCGATTTCAATCGGGGAGTCTCTCCAGCTTTTTGCAATTATTTTCCAAAACGTGGCAGAATCTTTCCTTTGGGAGGCCTCCACTAGGCACTGCCATTCCTCCCTTTGTGCCTGGAGCTTTTTCTTGCTAATCAAAGCTTTATAACTGCGTTTTGACTCAAACCAGTCTGATGGAAGCGAAGGTAAGTTCGCTGTTCTATAGTTCCTGTACTTATCCATCAGGAGGCGTTTCAAAGCCATGCATTCTTGGTCAAACCAAGGTTTGGATTTATTGAAGTGTAGAGATTGCCGTGGCGTTCTTTTGTTGGTCAGATAAGGTTGTAGGGACGAAATCAGTTCCCGGAACATGTCTAATCTAGCCTCAGGAGTTGGGCAATTAACGAGGTTCTCCTTTCTAGCAAGAAAAATATCTGAGTGAAGTCTTTCCGATATTTCATCACTCAATTTGCTGGACCATTTAATACATGAGTATCTTAGCTCCATGTTTTCGAAGCATGGGGCTACAAGTTTATCAGAGCAAAATAAATCTTTTCTTACATCCAGTATTAAACAGAGCGGTAGATGGTCACTGTCAACCCTCTCCACCACTTTACATTCCCGTGCTCTGCTCAAAAGGTTAGATGACACCAGGACGTAATCGATAGTGGAGGCTCCCATGTTGGATATAAATGTAAATTCCCCACTGGGTTCTCTGTCGACACGACCATTTAATACAGTCAAATCCAGATTGTTGGAAAAACGTAGAAGGGTCATGTTTCTGCTGGGAGTTGAGACATGGCAGAGGCTATAGTGTTTTAAGATTATGGCTTATTTTACACATATATACAACCTTTAGTATTCAGTGGAGGGGCACACAGCAGCAGCAGCCCAGAACGTGCCTTCTTTTTGCTCTGTTGCCTATCTTGGTCTCCAGGGCACATGAAATCAAGATTCCTTCTCCGCTTCCTGAAGCCATCTCTCCTCATTCTGCTGTTCCTAAATAACTAATACCCAGTTCTTTTGAAGAACAGTCGTACCTTAGTTCTTGAATGCCTTGGTACTCATACGTTTTGGCTCCCGAATGCCACAAACCCGGGAGTAAGTGTTCTGGTTTGCGAATGTTTTTTGGAAGCCGATCGTCCAACCCAGCTTCCGCTTGACTGCAGGCCACCTGGAAGCTGTTTCTTGGTTTTTGAATGGTTTCAGGAGTCGAATGGACTCCCGGAATGGATTAAGTTTGAGAACCAAGGTACCACTGTACTAATGGTTAATTGCCAACACACCCAAGAAGACTCAAGACCAGAAAGGTGGCTAACTGGTTATATTTATTAAAATGTAACAACTATAGAATTTGCAATCGGAATAATTCAGCCAAATTAACCAAAACCAATGAGATCCAGGAGGTGAATGGACTGAAGGAAGGATTTAATCTCTCCCATCTTTCCGAGCTAGCTGCCAGCTGCTCAAAGCCCTTGGAAACTCCTCTCTGTTTATTGCATGCTCTCTGTTTATTTGGCATCTGAACCTGTCTTGCACAATGTGGCCCCATTGGAGAGCATTGACCCAGATGCGCCTGAGAGGCCTGAACACCACGCTGGCTCCAATATTAGTCAGATATTATCCAAAATCCACTCACCCACCTGGAGCTAAATTCTCTCTATATATACTCAGTTCCCTCAAAGAAGTCAACAGCAGAGCCCACACTAGAAAACGAGAAGAGGTGAGTGTGCAGTATGGTACGAAGTGGGCTCAAATAGTCTGATCTCCATTTCTCCCCTATAGGACAAATCACCCCATTTGGTTGCCCACATTACCCATGTGGGAGAGTCCGTCTCTCCTCTTCTTGCAGGAGACGAGGGTGTGGTAAATGTTGCAGCAAAAGGAGAGACCCCCTGGCTTCTTCAGCAGCCTCCTTCATCTCTGCCTCTTGACCCTCCTCCTTTCCAGCCTCTGATTCTGGACTGCTCCCTGCCACAGACCCCTTCTGTTGTCTCTTCAGCTGCTGATACCTCCTCCTCCCCGTCTGCTCCCTTTTCTTCCTCTGCCCACTCATTGTCACCCTACCACCAATCCCCTGACTCTCAGCCTTCTTTCCTTGGGGGTTCCCTCAGGGGTTCCCCAGCTGGTGCCTCCCACCACTCCTCTGCTTCCAGCCAGTCCATGACAGGAAAGATCTCAGCGATTTATGCTGAGTTCTCAGTCAAAAATCACCTAGACCTCAATGAAGATCTTATCCAAAATCATTGTCTATGCCAGCATTACTTCTCTGCCACTGGCATGGGGATGCCAACACAGGGGCTTCCACCATCTGAGGAAATGGCTTCACCCCACTTAAAGGCTGTGCCAGACCTGCCTGTATGCATGGTTTGGAAAAGCAAGGCTATATGACAGATACCTCAGACTTCCCTGAGCATTTGAGAGATGAAGCAGAGAAATCCATGGAAATAAAAAAGAAAGAAAGAAAATATTCACACAACCATGATGCTACCAATTTAAATGACTTTAAAGGGATATTAGACAAGTTTGTGAAGGATACACTACTAATGGACATCGTTCATGATGATCCTCTTCCATTTCCAGGAGGGATCACAAACCTTTTTAGGCCCATGGACATCTTGGGAATTTGGAATTAGTCGCGGGGGTCAGTAACCTTTTCCAGCCGTGGGCCAGTCCACCGTCCCTCAGACCATGTGGTGGGCTAGACTATATATTTTTTGGGGGGGATGAACGAATTCCTATGCCCCACAAATAACCACAGAGATGAATTTTAAATAAAAGCACACATTCTACTCATGTAAAAACACCAGGCGGGCCCCACAAATAACCCAGAGATGCATTTTAAATAAAAGGACATATTCTACTTATGTAAAAACATGCTGATTCCCGGACCGTCTGCGGGCCGGATTGAGAAGGCAATTGGGATGCATCCAGCCCCTGGGCCTTAGGTTGTCTATCCCTGCCTATGAGCACCATGCACTTGGCTCCCAGATGAGCCCCCCACCACCACCACCAAAGGAGAAGGAGAGAAGGAGAATGTGCCCATACACACTTTGCTTTTCCAAAGTTGGATCCAGTACACATGGAGCAGAAAGAAGATGCGGGAAAGCAGGCCCATGTCCCAGCTTCCTCCTTTAGCTCTATGTACTTTTCAAGGGAGAAAAATAGGGAACCACCTCGTGAACAAGGAGGCAGCAAGTGGGTGGGTGGGGGGCTCAGGCTTCCCATTGCACCCTTGGACAATGCCAGATTTCCAGGATCAGATGCTGCAAATACTGGAGAACAATAGTGGGTGAGGGATATTGCCTTCATGTCGTGCCTGAGGGCTTCCCTTGGGCACTTGCACTCAATAGGACTGATTGGTCTGATCCAGCAGGCCTTTTCTCACATACTTTTTTAATTTCATGAATGTATGGTATGCATTTCCCCGAATTAAAAAAATCCTTCCAGTAGCACCTTAAAGACCAACTAAGTTAGTTCTTGGTATGAGCTTTCGTGTGCATGCACACTTCTTCAGATACACTGAAGAAGTGTGCATGCACACGAAAGCTCATACCAAGAACTAACTTAGTTGGTCTTTAAGGTGCTACTGGAAGGATTTTTTTAATTTTGACTATGGCAGACCAACACGGCTACCTATCTGTAACATTTCCCCGAATGTTTGTGGCACAAATCAGTCTTACACTACCTAGAATTCTAATTGCAATTCATATTAAACACCACCCCCTGACATTTGAGTGACACACATAAGAATGATTATAGAGTCTGGCTGTGGTGCGTGCCTCGAGATCTCATTACAGGGCTATTTGATGGGATGTCAGAACCTTTGTTGCTTTATTGCTTTTAGTAATGGAGTATATAAAGAGAGAGAGAAATGCCAAGGTCTCTGAGGGATCAAAAAGCTCTTGAAGAAGGAGAGTTGAACCTAACCAGGCGTCCCTAAAGAAACAAGGTGAAAGAGAAGGATGGAGATACGGGCATTTTTGATTGCTGTCCTGGTGGTTCTTCTGATTCTGCACTTCCTGAAACAACTCTGGTCACACAGGCAATATCCTCCAGGACCTTTTCCGCTTCCTCTCATTGGAACTTTGTGGAAATCCGGGGCGAAGCTTCGTGAAGATACTTTCATTAAGGTACTTCTTAGTAATAACTCAGTCTAATGTCAATAATTGTTTTATCAATTTTCCCCAACCATTCTGGTATTTAAGATTAAACAGTACCATGGGTTTAAATGCTAACTGCAAGGGCCACAATTTAATACACAATTAAATGCGATGAAACTCCTACACTTAAAAATCATTGAATTAAAATTAAAACTGAATTTAATTAAAAATCATCCAAGGTTCCATTGCAAAAATAACTTAATTCCTTTTCAAGTCACCCAGAATTTTTACAAACTACTTTCAGGTGTAATAAGGGCAAGTAAAAGTAACTAACAAATTTAATAAACAAACAAACAAAAGAAAACAAAAGCAATTCAGAGATTTTGGAATTAATTCTGTGAATCTGTGAATCTGAATTAGTTCATTCCTGCCACTGCCGCTGTGTTATATAGGCCATACACAGGCAGACCTAGAAGCTGCCATGCAGATAAAAGTTTGATAGAACAATGATGGAAGAAGAGGAGGATTTGGGGCTCTCGAATTTCAGTGGCTCCCTGTGCAGCGCTAAAATTTGGCGCTGCCCACTCACCACTTGCTCTCCATTATACAGTGGTACCTCAGGTTTGATAGAATGATGATGGAAGAAGAGGAGGATTTGGGGCTCTTGAATTTCTTGTAATGAACTGTTTATTTAGCCCAACTGTATGTTTAGTTGGATGCATTTTAGAGATAAACTTCTTTTGTTTCCTAGAGCAATTTCCTAGAGCAAATCATTCCTTTGTCAGAAGCTATCCGTAATACAAATAATAGTAATAATATAAAAGGTCATTATTAATAATACTGAAAACCACAAAACCGTATAAAAGATGAAAATGTCCATTCAAAAATCACAAATCAGAAATGTAAGTTGTATACTGTTACACTGAGGAAGCGCATAACACTTATGATTATGACCAACCAGAGATTTAACATGAAAATCTTTGCCCGCATTTTTCAAGTCTTTTGGAGCTATCACTTCTGGTGCATATGCACATCATATCTAAACCCCACAGCACCAAACAGATACATTTAAGAAAAGGCATTAAAAAATGACAGGGAACGTAGGTCCGCAGCATTCATTCATGGCAACCTTTCAACAGATACTAACCTGCATATGCTACTCAATTTCTTAAGCCTTGGAAAATCTTCATATTGGTCACTCAAACTAGAAACACTTTTAATAAAATAGCAAATCATTCTTAATGGATCTCGGCAGTAAACACTAATCTCCAGGTAATAATCTCACCAAGAGCAACTCCTCCTCCTTCTTCTTCCATCACCTGTAGCCAAGTAAGTTTGTCTTCCAGTGAGTCTGTAAGTGACTGTGGAGGCCTATTCTGGATCCATACAACCTTCCACAATGGAGACATAGGTTTCTGGGTGGGAGTTGATCATGACGAGGATTGCCAAGCATGCCTTCCTCTTAGCAAGTTTCTCCCTTTTGTCTTGAGTTTGAGTGTCTTCAAAGCCCATGACACCTTTGGTAAAGGCTGTTCTCCAACTGGAGAGCTCGCAGGCCACTGTTTCCCAGTTGTCAGTGTTTATACTACGTTTTTAAGATTTGCCTTGAGAGAGTCTTTAAGGCTCTTCTGTTGACCACTGGCATTACACTTTCCATTTTTTAGTTCAGAATAGAGTAGTCGCTTTGGAAGATACCAGTCCAATGAAGTTGATGTTGAAGAATCATTGCTTCGACAATGGTGATCTTTGCTTCTTCCGGTACACTGGCATTAGTTTGCCTGTTTTCACAAGTGAAGTGTAAAAACATTTTGAGACACCATTGATGGAATCTTTCGAGGAATTGGAGATGGCATTTATAAGTGGTCCATATTTCACAAGCATGCAGTAAAGTTGGTAGTACAATAGCTTTGTAAACAAGCATTTTGATATCCCTGCGAATGTCCTGGTCCTTAAACACTCTACACTTCAGCTGGGAGAATGCTGGGAAAGATAATTGCCCAGGTAGGAGAAATGATCAACATTTTCCAACATTGCACCATTGAGTTGGACTTGTGGTGCTGCAGAGGGGTTGTTTTGTACTTGTTGGTGCAGCACTTTGGTTTTTTTGGTTTTTGGATGTTGAGCGATAGGGCAAGATTTTCGTAAGCTTCTGTGAAGATATTTAAGATGGTTTGGAGGTCATCCTCTGTGTGTGTGCACACTACGTTGTCGTCAGCATACTGAAGCTCTATGACAGAAGTTACGGTAACCTAACTCTATGCTTTCAGCATTCTCAGATTGGTTGGAGGTTGGATGGCAGCTAACAGATTGAGGCTAAATCCTGACAAGACAGAAGTACTGTTTTTGGAGGGCAGGGGGCGAGCAGGTATCCTGAATGGGGTAACTGTGCCCCTGAAAGACCAGGTGTGCAGCCTGGGAGTCATTTTGGACTGACAATTTTCCATGGAGGCGCAGGTCAATTCTGTGTCCAGGGCAGCTGTCTCCTATCTCCATCTGGTACGCAGGCTGAGGCCCTACCTGCCTGCAGACTGTCTCACCAGAGTGGTGCGTGCTCTAGTTATCTCCTGCTTGGATTACTGCAATGCACTCTATGTAGGACTACCTTTGAAGGTGACCCAGAAACTATAACCAATCCAGAATGCGGCAGCCAGACTGGTGACTGGGAGTGGCAGCTGAGACCATATTGCACCAGACCTTAAAGACCTACATTGGTTCCCAGTACATTTCTGGGGTTTTTTTAATAATTTTTTTATTGGTTTTTCACAATTTATGTAAACACAAACAATACACAATACACAATACAAACATACAAACACATAAACAAACATGTATAATTTCAAATCCTTTTTTCTTAAACCTTACTTCACCGACTTCCCCATACCTCCCCTTTCTGCATCCCAATTTCCAAATTAGTTTCAGCAAATCCTCCCCCTTAAGTTTATCTAATTTTCCCTTGCTCTTTTCTTTTACTTAACCTTTTACAGCTGTAATCCCCTTTTTTCTATACCCTCAACATTTTAGCACTCATTAACTTTGGAATATTTCTTAAGATAAATTTTGAATTTCTTCCAATCTTCTTCCACCGTCTCTCTCCCTTGGTTGGTTCCCAGTACATTTCTGAGCACAATTCAAAGTGTTGGTGCTGACCTTTAAAGCCCTAAATGGCCTCGGCCCAGTATACCTGAAGGAGCGCCTCCGCCCCCATCATTCAGCCTCCACTGAGGTCCAGCACTGAGGGCACCGAGGTTGTGTGTGCAAAACTGAGAAGATCCTTAACTGCGAAGGTCTATTTGGGGGTGACAAATTTGGTTCTCGCCCAGAGCATTGTATTACAAACTTTGCCCTTGACTGCCACTGTGAAAGAAATGGCACTGGGACAGGAAGCTCACAGGCTGATCATGCTACTATTTACAATTCAACACTTGCCATATAGAAAATGCAGCAACTTTTTGGCATGTTGCTGATTTCACTTAGCTACCCATGCCCTAATTATTCTAATATAACTGACCTTGTTTACATGGTTTTGTGCCTTTCAATATTAATAAGAACCTTGTCCTTTTACATTAGTTTTAATATTATTACTGTGTACCTTGCTTGTAGCTGCTGGATTAAGGAGGCTTATCTCTGAAACACATCTTGCAAAACAAAAGCTGAGCTAATCAAACAGTTTATTAGAATAAGCTCTGGAACTTGTCTTCCTTCTCTTCCATTGTATTCTGCCTATGACCTAGAATGCTGGGAACCTCCCCCCTTCCAACAGATTACTGGGCACAAAGTTGTTGTGTTCGCAAAGTAAAGGAAGGATTGAACTCTGATTAATAAGAATACACACAGAGGCTTGAACCAGCAAGACTCTGGGAAGGGTGCATATAATCGTGTCTCTCTGTGCTTGTCCGATTCTGCAGCCGCCCCTGGCCCAAGCCGTTTTATTCACAAAAGAACTTTTTACAGAGTGTTTGTAATAACCAATCAGATTTCTTCTGAGTATTTCCACAAACCCACATGGGGAGAAAGTTAAACTACTAAAACTAATTAAGCACAAATATTTCTGGGGTAAACAAAGAACAGAAGTACAAAGAAGAGAATCTGGCAACCCCGGAGGTAATAAACAATCAGTACACATGATAAGGCGGATGGCCAGGAGGATAGCAATCAGTATCACCTTCATGTGAGATCTGTTTCCTGGCCCTAAGATTAACATCCTAAGATTAATATACATTAGAGAGCTGCTTCAAATAAGCTTGCCCACAATCTTTATGGCCCAGGATGCCTGCCTGGTGAAGCAACTGCTGAGCTGCTGTGTACGTGACTCGTGAAGAAGAGAGGAATGGGCATTAGAGGCAAAAGGGCATGAAAAGGGCATGAATGTAGAATCTTATGGGATTTAATAAGAAATTATCGTCAATATATCAAACCCAGTCAACACAATGCTTTCATCGTGGACACGATGGCTTGATGTATATTTTATAATTCCTCATGGTAATCCCATCTGACCCCTACAAAAGTTCTCTTGGCAATGAAGTAGGAGCTCATCATCTCTTTCCAAGAAAATGAAGGAGCTTGTCGCTCACATGTAGCTATTATTAGTCATTTAATTTATAAATATCACCCTTAATCCACAGCTCAGAGCAGTTCACAACCTAATAATAATAATAATAATTAATAATAATTTTATTATTTATACCCCACCCATCTGGCTAGGTATCTCCAGCCACTCTGGGTGGCTTCCAGCAGAATATAAAAACATAATACAACGTCAAATGTTAAAAACTTCCCAATACAAGGCTGTCTTCAGGTGTTTTCTATAAGTTAGAATACAACATGCCTGTTGTCTTTGTCCATGGAGTTTTCTTGGCAGGGATACTGGAGTGGCTTGCCGGTTCCTGCTCCATATTGAGGGCACAAGGAGAAGGGGATGGCAGAGGACGAGATGGTTGGACAGTGTTCTTGAAGCTACCAGCATGAGTTTGACCAAACTGCAGGAGGCAGTGGAAGACAGGAGTGCCTGGCGTGCTCTGGTCCATGGGGTCATGAAGAGTCGGACACGACTAAACGACTAAACAACAACAACAGAATACAACATACATGAAACACACGATAAAAACAAGAACAAAAAACTAACAAACCAGTAACCCTTCCCACAAACAAATTTTGAAAAGGTATAAGATGTTAATCAGCAAGAGGTCTGGTTGAAGAGCAACAGTTTCGTCTTAAACACCTAAAAGTGTATAATGAAGGCATCAGCTAAACCTCCCTTGGGAGAACATTCCACAAAAAGGAGAGACTACAGAAAATGCCAGTTTTTGTGTTGCCATCCCCTGGACCTCTTGTAGAGGAAGCACACAAAGATGAGCCCCAGATGATGATTGCAGGGTCCTGATCAGATCATATGGGGAGAGGCAGTCCTTGAGGTACTGAGATCCTAAGGCTTTGTAGATCAAAACCAATACTTTTAATTGGGCCCAGAAACTAATTGGCAGCCAACGCAGTCAGAGCAGAATCAGTGTAATATGCTCAGTCTTCTCCTGATGAGCAACCTGGCCACTGAATTCTGCACTATCTGAAATTTCTGAACCATTTTTAGATGCAGCCCTATGTATAACACATTGCAGCAATCTAAGCTAGATAGAAAATCAAAACAGGTAGTTTTCCATTGCCTTCTCCGCAAGAATTCACTCCTTGTCAGTCCATATTTTCTTTTATTTATTTGTTTATTTAAGCCATTTATAAGCCATTTTTTCCCCAGAGAAAACAATTCAAAGAATACAAGACTACTCAGCCATCAGATAAGAACATAACTTTTAAAACATCTGAAATTGGTAATAATTTCTAGCCCAGAGATATATTTGGGAGACCTCTTTTTAATTCCTTACCATATATTTGTCTGGTGGCGATGCTCCTGCTGTGACCCACCGTGGGTCAGAAACCTGACCCAGTGCTCTAGCCTAGTTTATGCCAACCTGGTGCCCTCCAGACTACAATGCCCATCTGCTCCAACCATCATGGCCAATGGGCAGGGAGTTGCAGTTCTACAGTCACTGGTGGGCTCCAGTTTCCACATCCCTGCACAAAATGTGCAAGAGAGAGTAAAACAAATGGGTTGGGAAGGGAGGGAGGGAGGGAGGGAGGGAGATGCTGGCAAAAGAAGCTGTGAGAAGCTGTAGAGGTAAGGAAGGCTGGAGCTCATGTGTTAAGTTGAAATAGCCACCTGTTTACTTTGAACATAACGTTCCTCTCCTCTCTTTTGACCCAAATGGTAGATGGCAAAGCAATATGGAAACGTTTACACCATGTGGATGGGACATATACCCCTTGTAGTCCTGTCTGGATTCCAAGCAGTGAAAGAAGCTCTCATTGACCACTCTGAACAATTTGAAGAGCGACCAGTATCGGCTTTCTTTAGCACAAAAGGAGAAGGTGAGTAGTGAAGAATCAGATAATCTACTGGCATTTCCCCCAGAGAAAAATTTAAATGACTGTCTGGATAAACAAAGCTTCTCTATTAACTGCAGGAAATGGGTTGTTGGAGCCAATGCTAGTCCTACAGTAGACCCATTGTAATTAATGTGCATGGCTAATGAAGGTCTATTAATTTCCATGAGTCTTCTCTAAAACTTACCTAGATGCAACCCAATCCTCTAGCAAGTGTTTTATGGATAGCCTAACTACTGCCATTCATGCACTAGTAACCTCCAGGTTGGATTACTGCAATGTTTGTTATTAGGGGCTGCCCTTGCGATTAGTCCAGAAGCTGCAGCTGATGAATAATGCAATGGGTCAACTGCTCATGGGGGCAGGAACAGCCAACATGTTACGCCACTGTTGAAAGAATTCCACTGGCTGCCAATTAGCTACTGGGTTTATTCTATTTTATTTATTAAATTTATATACCGCCCCTCGTCAAAAAATATTGGGGTGGCTCACAGAATAATTTAATGATCTTGGTTTTGGTGTATAAAGGCATATACAACTTGGGATCAAGATACTCAAAAGATCATCTCATTCCTTATATACCTAGTCAATAACCAGACTCTGTGGGTGAGGGCCTCCTGCAGATACCATCAAAAGCATCAATTCTTTGTCGATCAGCCTTCTTTATGGTCCAGCTCTCACTTCCATACATTACTACTGGGAAAACCATAGCTTTTACTATACGGACCTTTGTTGGCAAATTTGGTGGTACTTAGGGTAGACCCAGTGGGCAGTCACCATCATCGTCACTTATTAATTTATCAATTGCCTTCTGCTTGAATGTCTCACAGCAACATATAGACATATAAAAACAGCTAAAATGGTTTTAAAACAGTGCAGAAACAACAACTAAATATGAGTGAAAAACAATACAAAGTATATACCTGTTGAAGGGACCCTGAGCAAGGAAAGTAGATTAAGACTATATGGGTAAAAACTGTATAAGAGGGAAACATCAGTGACCTTACTGTGGGACTCTGCTATAGACTGCCAAACCAGACTGAAGACTTAGATGCTGCCTCCCTAGAACAGAATACCAAACATTCAAAAAATGAGAGTCATGGGAGACTTCAATTTCCCTGATATCTGTTGGAACTCAAACTCTGCCAAGAATGTAAGGTCCGGCAAATTCCTCCATTGCCTTGCTGGCAATTTCATTTCCCAGAAGTCAAAGACAAAACCCCCCATTATATTCTTGCAAGGAAGTTGCTAAAATGTGGCATGAATGAGGTACTTGTTAGGTGGATTTTTAGCTGGATGACTGACAGAACCCAAATTCATTAATAGTTCCTCATCACTTTGGAAAGGAGTACAAGGGGGTGCTGCAAGGTTCTTACCTGGGCATGTTGTTGTTCAATGTCTTTATAAATGACTTGGATGGAGGAATTGAGAGGATGCTCATCAAATTTGCAGATGACACCAAACTGGGAGGGATAGCTAATGCCACAGAAGGAGTTGGGTTTATCTTTATCAACACTGGTTCTTTGTGCAACAAAGACTGAACTTGCAGGTATCACCTGAGTTTTCCATGATTTTAAATGCTAGACAAAATCCCCCATCGTAGATATCACATATCTGGAGATCTCACGTTTTTCTGATACTGTAAAGTGCAGGGACTTCTGGGACCACCTGACTTCTGTTCTGTTATCACACAATAATGAATAATGAATTTCTGAATGACAAAAGGCAATAGAAAGTGAGGTTCTGTTACTCCAATATCGTAGAGATACCCATATAATACTATGAGACGGATTCTGCATCATCTTCTAATTCTTTGCTAATTCTTCAAGGACATTAACTTCAGTGAACATAGTTTCTTCCAGGCTGACAACTTAATTATTTACATTAATTTCTGTAAATAATAATTTCTCAATGATTTCCCATAGGTATTATATTATCAAATGGTCACGTCTGGAAGCAACAGAGACGGCTTGGAGTGGTTACTATGCGGAAGCTGGGGCTGGGGAAGAAAGGCATGGAGCACCAAATAGCAGAGGAGGCCCGTCAGCTTGTGGAGGTCATTGCAAGTTCAAAGGGTACATGATCCTAGGTGATGGTGATGGGTTTCCTTATTTTCCAGTCTGCAGAAATCTATGTGTACTGCCTCTGTCCATTTTGGAAAGGAATGTAATATGCTTTAGAATCACAAAATGGTAGACTTGGAAGGGACCCAGAGAGTCATCTAGTCAAATCCCCTGCAATACAGGAATTCTGACCACAGCTGTCCCTGGGTGGACTTGAACCACCACCCTTCTGTGAGAGACACTGCGCTATTGTGCTGGAGATCACAGCGGGTTTCTCTTGACCATCATAAAATCCCACTCTCAGTATGAGCAGGAGCAGCTGAACTCACATTAGTATAACTTTATTTTGCAGGTCAACCATTGGACCCCTCCATGCCCATCACTAATTCAGTCTCCAACGTGATATGTGCTGTAGTTTTTGGGTACCGGTTTGCTCTTGAAGATGAAAAGTTCCGGAAGCTGATAGAAGCCATGGATCTTGTCCTAAAATTTCAAGGCAGCATCCAGCATTCTGTGAGTAGACATTTTCATTCCTACTGAGCCAGAGAGGTCTCCCAAGGATCTTAGGGCCCCCATTCAGCCTTCTGGAATCCATTATGATAGAGGATAGAGTGTTGGAGAAGATAGATTAGGTTTAAATCTAATCTAAGATAAGGGCCATTTACGATCTCATAGCATAAATCATTTCTCAAGATTATTCTAAAGATAAGGAGACTATGTCCAACCACAGGGGACTCTTTGGAGGAAAGATGGGATAAAAATGGAACAATGACCTTCAAAACAGGCTGTCTAGAGCCCACAGGGTTAGCATAATAATCTTCTCAAGAAGGGAATTACGTAGTTTTGTTGCCATCATAGTAAATTACATTTGTTTTCTTTCTGCCCACTGAATATCAAGACTCATGGGACTTGTTTGCTGAACCTGAGGTAATATATTGTCAGCCCTATTATGGACCAGTTTAAGATCTTCAGGTTTTAAGAAAGACAAAATATTCCTGAGGCACTGGGACCTAATATGGTATATTGTCTCCCAAAATTCAATGACCACAGAACCCTGAGAGACTGTGGGTGAAATAATTTGGAAAAGCAGGGACTAATGAGGTACAGAATGGATTATCCTGAAAGACAGCAAGCCTGGCTGGCTGGCTGGATCTGTAAGCTCTACACTGCAAAGACTACAACTGGAGGATGTGAGCATCTCTAAATTTTGGAAACATTTCAAGAGAGCCATAAATGCCCATGTTTCAAGAGTGCTACAATAACTGTTGAAGAGTCCAACCCTAAATTCAACAGAGGTGCACTGATTTTCCCGGGGGGGGGGAGCAAATCAATTTGCTGATTTGAATTGGTGGGGGGGTGAGATTGAATTTAGCAGTGGCAGCCATGGTGGTGCCTACTGTGACCCCCCCCCCCGCCCTGCAGACGCTACCTTTCCTAGAATTTTTTTAATGGTTGCTCTCACTGCTAAAAAGCAGCTCCCTTCTAAATGACCCAACTAAACCCTTTTGATCTGGGGGATGGGCAGACCTGTCAATTTCAGTTTCTCATTTTTCCTGTTTTTCATTTTTCCTGTGTTAAATACACTTCTCCACATTTCTAGAATAGAATAGAATAGATTCTTTATTGTCATTACACAAGTGCAACATTGCACAAAGTGCAACGAAATTGGATGCCATCCCTTAAAACAACAAAAGCAAAACAACAACAACAACCAAACAAACCACATTCCAGCCACACCCACACCACACCCATCAAACTCCCAGGTCACACTATCGAGTTACAGCATTCAAAAAGGCCACAGCTCTTGGATAGAAACTGTTTTTCAGTCTATTTGTCTTTGACTTGATGCTTCTATATCTCCTGCCAGAAGGCAGTAGTGCAAACAGACCGTGTCCCGGGTGAGATGAATCCTGCAGGATGTTATTTGCTTTCCTAAGACAACGGGAACCGTACAGTTCTTCCAAAGATGGGAGAGGATGACCAATAATCCTTTGGGCTGTGGTTATGACCTTCTGGAGCACCTTCCTCTCCCTAGCTGTACAACTGGAGAACCAAGCACAAATACAGTATGTAAGAATGCTCTCTATGGAGGCTCGGTAGAAGGACACCAGCAGTCTCTCACTCAGATTGTTCTTCTTTAAAAGTCTGAGGAAATAAATTCTCTGCTGGGCCTTCTTCACCAGAGCAGTGGTATGTGCGCTCCAAGTCATGCCCTGATCGATAGCTACTCCCAAAAACCTGAATTCCGCCACCCTCTCCACCCGTTCCCCGTTGATATACAAGGGCTGAATGTCCGCCTTTTTTTCCCTGTAATCCACCACCAGTTCCTTGGTCTTAGCCGTATTAAGAGCCAGATTGTTCTCTCCACACCAAACACAGAGCCGCTCCACCTCGTCCCGATAGGCGGACTCATCCCCTCCTGAAATGAGCCCTACCACCGTAGTGTCGTCAGCAAACTTGATGATTTTGTTGCTGGAATAGATGGCTGTACAGTCATACGTATAGAGAGTGTAGAGCAGGGGACTCAACACACAACCCTGTGGTGAGCCGGTGTTAAGGCTAAGGGCTGTGGACATGTGTGACCCTACTCTAACCCTCTGGGAACGTTCTGACAAAAAATCCAAAACCCAGAGACAGGTGGAGTTGGAGAGTCCAATCGCCTCTAGCTTGGACACCAGTCTATGGGGGAGGATAGTGTTAAAAGCAGAGCTAAAATCCACAAACAGCAGCCTCACATAACTCCCCGGCTGCTCCAGATGGGACAGAGCAGCATGGAGAGTGGTATTGATGGCGTCTTCCGTGGATCTATTTGCTCTGTATGCAAACTGGTAGTTGTCAAAAGTTGATGGAAGACAGGAAATAATGTGACGGCGCACCAGTTTCTCAAAACACTTCATGATGATTGGAGTCAGTGCAACTGGTCTATAGTCATTCAAACTACTGATTGTGGATTTTTTAGGCAGAGGGACAATAGTTGACGACTTCAGGCAGGGTGGGACAATAGACTGGTGTAAGGACTTATTGAAGATCTTAGTAAAGACCCTCGCCAGCTGATCCGCACAGCCCTTCAACACCTTTCCAGTGATGCCATCAGGTCCAGCCGCCTTCCTCGGATTCGCCATCCTCAAAACCTGTCTCACCTCATGTTCCTCTACCGTGAATGAGGGGCCCCTATGGGCTGGTGGCTGTAATACCGGCGTCTCAGGTGGCTCCTTCTCGAAGCGAGCAAAGAAGAGGTTAAGCTCCTCTGCCAGCAAGGGGTCACCGTCGACAGCACCAAGGTTAGGTTTGTAGTTGGTAATATGCTGAATCCCCTGCCACATCTGTCTTGTGTTGTTGCTCCTTAAATTATCCTCAATCCTCAGCCTATAATCCAATTTTGCCCGTCGAATACCCCTCCTCAAGTTTGCTCTTGCTACACTGTAAAGCTGCACCTCGCCTGACCTGAAAGCCCTGTTCCTTTCCCGCAACAGGCACTGGACCTCTCTATTCATCCAGGGTTTCTGATTGGGGTAAAACCGGATGGATTTATTTACTGTGACAGTGTCTGTGCAGTGATTGATATAGCACAGAACTGCCGCCGTGTGCTCCTCCAGGTCTGAACTATCGAAAATATCCCAATTGGTTCTCTCAAAACAGTCCTGCAGCTGGTGAATAGCACCTTCAGGCCAGATTTTAACAGATTTTAATATTGTGGGAGCCCGTTTCCTGAGTGGGATATATGCTGGTATCAGGAACAGAGACATATGGTCGGACTGGCCCAAGTGTGGCAGCTGTAAAGCCCTATAGCCGTGATTTACATTCGAATAAACTTTATCCAGTGTCTTGTCCCCTCTTGTGGGACATTTCACATGCTGATAGAGCGTTGGGAGCACTGTTTTAAGTTCAACATGGTTGAAGTCTCCCGCAATGATGTGCACAGCTTCAGGATACTTGTCTTGCTGGCTGCTGATAAGGTCCTGCAGGCATCCCAAAGCCAAGTTGGCATTGGCATCTGGCGGCACGTACACACCAGTTAACATAACAGCTGTGAACTCCCTAGGGAGATAGGCTGGTCTACATTTAACAGCCACATATTCCAAATCCGGTGAACAGTGACTGCCCACAGTCTTCGAATTATTGGACCAGCATTTGTTCACATATACACACAGCCCCCCTCCTTTGGTTTTTCCGAAGTCCATGCCTCGGTCATGACGATGTACCGCACAGCCTTCCAACTGAATAGCTGTGTCTGGTATGGACGGTTGAAGCCATGTCTCAATGACAAATAAAACGCAGCAATCTTTTACAAGGCTGTTCTTTGCTGCCTGCAGCCTCAATTCGTCCATCTTGTTGGTAAGAGATCTCACATTAGCAAGAAATATGCTAGGGAGCAGTGGTTTAGATGGACTCCTCTGCAATCTTACCAGGACGCCAGCCCGACAACCCCGCTTTTGCCTCCTGTCTCTACGCCGCCTTCGCCTCCTCCCTGGAGGCATAGTAATCCATGGAGAGCCCGGTGGCCTGGCTACTCCCACAGGAACGTTATCTGGGCGAAAATAATCAGCTCTTACAGCTTGTTCACACTGTAACCCGACCTTCAGAAGTTCCTGCCTGCTGTAAATCTTTCTTGCCCGGCCAGACATACTCAGACCAAGTAAAAATAATAAAAACAAAACAAAACGCTGAGGGAGAGCACTAAGCCACAGCGTCTATGCGCGCTGCCATCTTGTATATCTTGTATCTGGTTACTGGCTATTAGATTCCCATTAAACCACTCCTTTCCTTATTCGCTTGTGTTAAATACACTTCTCCACATTTCTACATCAATTTCTGATCTTAAGAAAAGGTCTCATGAAATTTCACCAGCATTTTAGTGCTAATTTCTCTTAATGCACACATTTGCCTAACAGTCGCATTTTTGCAAAGCAGTAAATTGCACGTTTGTATATTGTTTTCAACAATATATGCATTCTTAGGCACACCTGCCCATAGTATTTCCATTTCTAATTACCTGGGAAACGGCAGACAACCCTATATTAGTCCAACTTTCAATTTCTAGTTCCTCCATGTATTCAGAAAAGGTAAAAAGGCGAAAGATTTATACTAGAAGCTCTTCTGGGTGGACATCTATATAGAACTAAAAAAAAATGTTTAAAGTCTCATTCATAAAAAAGGACCAGACATTCATAGGAATGTAAGAGAAGTTTTTTTATATGCCACTGTCGCCACGAGAATCCTAATGGCGACTAACTGGAAGAGTGATAAAATCCCTTTCAGGTCAGAATGGTTACAAAAATTAGTTGAATATGCTAGCCAAATTAACCAAAAAATGAAAGATAATTCAAAACAAGTATTTACAGTGGTAACTCTGGTTATGAATGCTCCTGGTTACGCACGCTTCGGGTTACGAACTCCTCTAACCCGGAAGTAGTTGCTCCTGGTTGTGAACTTTGCCCCAGGATGCAAGTGGAAGTCGTGCGTCAGAGGCGTGCGCACAGTGGGAGGTGCCATTAGCAAAAGTGCACCTCAGGATAAGAACAGTTTCAGCTTAAGAACGGACCTCTGGAACGAATTACGTTCGTAACCAGAGGTACCATTGTATTGCAAAATGGGAAGTTTTTAAAACATATCTTAAGAACAGTTGTTGCAATTTGAACTCGGTCATAGCCTTTGAATATCCTCTGTAGCTATATTAAGCAAGAAATAAGGATATAGGAGAAATAATACTTTATTTTAAAAGGAATGGATATGTTTATGCAATAAGTTAGTAAATACTAAGTGAAGTATGGAGATGACAGGAAGTTAGCTGTACACTAAGATTTATTGTCAGAATATATGAGTTTTGGGGTTTTTTGTTGTTGTTGTGAACTTTGTTTCCCTTGTCACATAAATGTACAACTTTTTTGTTGTTGTTTATATATATATATGGTATTCAGAAAAGGTATACAATTGATCTTTAATGCAGAAAATAGAAAAAATGAAAAGTTTTCTTTTTAAAAGATTTTTTGTAGAGCAAGGTGGGCATTATTTGACAGGGTAACTGGGGAATTTAATAAATAAAATAAGTAATAATAAAAATTGCAGAAGTGCACATTTCAAAGGATGGCTGTGTTTGAACTTGCATATTAGACAATTTCATGTTTAAATGTCAACTTACTTGAATGTCCGTCCCCCCCGCCATATTCTCTACCCATCCCCACCTCCTGCAAAAAGACCACTCACTTGTTCCAGGAGGAGTCCTGGGATTATTCCCAGTTTTGGAATGAAGTCTGGGAGCTGGAAAATATATTGAGCAATGTTTTTCTTTCACATTTTCAGCTAGGGATAATTCCCAGAACCAGTTGTTGTGAGATTCAGGAGAAGCTGCAAACACCTTCCTTCTTCTCAGTTAGACTCAAAGTAATATGCTAGCCCTGAAGGATTATGCAGATTATTAAAGTGCTAATCCAAAACATGAAACATGTGACCAAGCTTCCTCATGGTAATGACAGCATTTTTGCTATCTTTCCTTTAGTTGTATGAAATATTCCCATGGTTCATGAAACATCTCCCAGGGCCCCACAAGAAGGTCTTGTCCTGCATGGAGATGGTAGTGTCATTTGCAAAGGAGGAGATAGAGAAGCATAAGGAGAATCTGGCTCTGCATGAACCACAGGATTTCATTGATTTCTATCTGCTTGAGATGGAGAAAGTAAGTACCTGCTTTGAAACGGAATCCTGCTCATCCAAAGAATCATTATATTCCGTCCTACATGTGAATACTAATGTCTTGCCAAGACACCAGTATTTTTATTCTGAATCTCAGCTGAAAAGCACATCGAGTTTCGCCAAATTTCCCTCATAGTCATTTTAGTTGCTAAAGTAGGTTGACTTCCATCCATAAACATCTATTGAAACGGGTAGGAATGCCAGATATTTCCATAACCCCACATGTAAGTGTGAATGAGTGGAAATTTATGTGTGTCAATTAGTAGGTGGGGCTAAGGCTTTTAAAATGTTTATTTTAAAACAACAACAACAACAGTATTATAACAAACTGTTCAAATGAGGTTTAAAAAGAAGGTTGGGAGGGGTGAAATTGCTAACAGCCTTGGGCAGTGGAGTGCCAACGGGAAACATCCCTGTTGATGCACCACCTACTGTATTTTTCGCTCTATAAGACGCACCCGACCATAAGATGCACCTAGTTTTTAGAGGAGGAAAACAAGAAAAAATATATATTCCGAATCAAATGTTGTTGAAGAGCGTTTGCGCGGCTATCCCTCTTGCTGTTCTAGCTTCGGCAAAAGCAATGCAAAGCCTCTCAAAGCTTCCCAGGGCTGCAGGAGGAAGCCCCGGCTGCTGGCAGAGCAGTGCGACTCCCACCCCCAAAGAGCAGCTCAGGAGCACGGGGCATCTGCGCGCAGCCTGCCCGCTCTTCCCAAAGCTTCCCGGGGCTGCAGGGGGAAGTGGAGGCTGCCAGCAGAGCAGCGCGGCTCCCCACCCACCCCCAAAGAGCAGCCAGGAGCGTGACACACTCTGGCAATTTGGCTCCAGGGACCACACATTCGCTCCATAAGACGCACAGACATTTCCCCTTACTTTTTAAGAGGAAAAAAGTGTGTCTTATGGAGGAAATGTGTGGTCCCTGGAGCCAAATTGCCGGAGTCCACCACTGGTGAAGAAGCAGTGCTGGCAGTGGTGGCAGCTTCGGTGAGGTTTCATCAAAAACTCACAGGATCTTACTGGATTCCACTGTTGCTGCTGTCACTTTGCAGGCACTGCTGTGCAATGCAGGTAAGGGAGGAAGCAGCATCATCAGGGCAGTGGTGGTGGCACCTTCCCATGTCACTTCAGGTGGTGTGATGGGACCCTTGACCCCTTATTAAGCTTTTCCTGGTGGTATGGTGCTCACTGGAAGGACAGATCGTGAAGCTGAAGCTCAGGCTCCAATACTTTGGCCACCTCATGAGAAGAGAAGACTCCCTGGAAAAGACCCTGATGTTGGGAAATATTGAGGGCACAAGGAGAAGGGGACGACAGAGGATGAGATGGTGGGACAGTGTTCTTGAAGCTACAAACATGAGTCTGACCAAACTGTGGGAGGCAGTGGAAGACAGGAGTGCCTGGCGTGCTCTGGTCCATGGGGTCACGAAGAGTCGGACATGACTAAATGACTAAAGAACAACAAGGTGGTATGGTAATAAGTGGGTGAAAGTAGATAAAGTAAGTGCTGAAGGACAGGTTGTAATGCATGTAAATGACATGTCACCTTCCCTATTTTCAACATCAGAACAGGAATGACCCAGAGTCTAACTATAATGAAGAAAACATGGCTGAGTGTATCTTTGACCTCTTTGTAGCAGGATCAGACACAACCACCGTTTCTCTGAAATGGGCGCTTCTCCTCCTGGCAAGTCATCCAGATATCCAAGGTGAGAGAGGGAGCTATGGGAGCCTGGGCTTCTCTTGACCTCTTGACAGTGGACTGTAATTCTTTAAAGGTTTCATTCATATCTAATGAGGTGCTAAAATAAGGAACTTAAAGGAATGGAAATAGTTAGAAGTAAGTGAGTTTATGATATAACTTTTGGAAGACAAAGGGTTATCAAAATAAGTTAAATGCTTTTGACTTACTCATCTAGAAAGAACCCTTTTTCCCACCAACATTTTCCTACATAGTTTCTGGAACCTAAAATCAAGGTCAACAGAAGCAGAAATGTAAAATGCCCTGAATGCCCTGTCCCCATAGGAAGCTTCCAATCTATTATTACTGGGACAGGAAGAGATGGAGGGTCTGAATGTGTAAGAAAGTTGGAACAGGAGGTAGTTGTGCGTAGTGGATGAAGCTAAGTGAGTCAATTAAAGTTTTTCTGAAGGAGAGGAATGGCTGTGCAAATAGAGGGAAGACAATTCATAGAATCCTAGAGTTGGAATAGACCACAAGGGCCATCGAGTCCAACCCCCTGCCAAGCAGGAACCACCATCAGAGCACTCCTGACATATGGTTGTCAAGCATCTGCTTAAAGACCTCCAAAGAAGGAGACTCCACCACACTCCTTGGCAGCAAATTCCACTGTCGAACAGCTCTTACTGTCAATTTGAAGATTGGGAAACGGCATGGCCAAAGGAAGGGAGAGAAAGATGCATAAAGAGGTCATTGTTCTGCTGGGCTCACTCACTCCCTCTTTGCATTTTCTTTGGTCATGATAAAAGGACTTTGGAATCTTTTGAAATATAAATGGCAATTTAACACATAGCCAATGAAGCCACCTTTTCCTCTGCACAGCTTAGCGGATGATTTTCTCTTTGAGAGAAGCTCATTTATTTGATATAAAGAGGCAGGGGTGCCAAATCAAATAAATTATTGGGGGGGCAGGTAAGCCCCAGTCCACATTTGGATGGTAACATCCATCAACTTTGGGAGGTCCGGGCCCCTCAAATATTTTAGGGGGGGGAGCAAAGGGACCTCAACCTCTAACAGTTGGATCCCATGCAGAGGACTGGCCAAGAGGTCCCCAGCAGATGCCATCATTGCCTCTGCTGTGAAATAAGTGCCTGAGCCCTTTCCCTGAAATAAATGTCCATGGGGGGGGAATGCAATATTCAAAATAAACCATATGTTTCTATCGTTATCTTCAGATAAAGTCTACAAGGAGATAGAAGATGTCATAGGTTCTGCTCACTCAATCAGCTATCAAGATAAGAAGAAATTGCCCTACATCAATGCTGTGATTCATGAAACACAGCGCTTTAAATATACCTTACTTTTTGGGGTTCCCAGGCTATGTACAGAGGATGTGAAGATTTGTGGTTTCCTCATTCCCAAGGTATAGAAGCATGATACAACTGCACTCCTGTGTCCCAAGAACAACAGCATCACTGGGCTGCAGTGTACTGAGTGTTGCAGGCAGCCATTCAGGAGCTTGTGTTGTCTAAAACCTGAAGAGCAAGAAAACCACGCAAGAGCAGGAGTTCCATCTGCAGACTTGTTTCACCATTGGCTAGTGCTAATTTTTTTTGGTCAGGAGTATAGTGTCAACAGTGTGATGCAGCACTAAAAAAAAAGCTAATGCTATACAATGCTGCATCAACAGAAGTATAGTGTCCAGAAACAATAGTACTGCTCTATTCTACTTTGGTCAGACCACACGTGGAGTCCTGTGTCCAGTTCTGGGTACCACAGTTTAAGAAGGATATTGACAAGCTGGAACATGTGCAGAGCAGGGTGAGCAAGAGTATAAAGGGTATGGAAATTAAGCTTTATGATGAATGACTGAGGAAGCTAGTTATGCTAAAGCCTGGGGGAAAGGGAGACTGAGAGGAGATATGATAGTCATCTTCAACTATCTGAAGGACTATCACATGGAAAATAGAAAAAGCATGTTTTCTCTTGCTCTAGAGGGCAGGACCTAAACCAATGGCTTCAAGTTCTGACAGAGCTCTTGTGGACTTTCCTTCATTGGAGATTTCAAAGCAGAGGTTGGATGGTCTTCTGTAATTTAAGCTTTAATTGAGATTCCTGTATCGCAGGTGATTGGACTTGATGTCCTTTGGAGTCCTTCCAGCTCTAGAATTCTATTATTCATGTATCAAGGAGGAGAAAAATATGGTGACCAGCAGTCTTCCTCTGGTTTTGGGTCTTCCCTTTTAAAAGACGGATGGAGAGAACGAGACCGTCCTTTCCCCTGCCCATACAGGCAGCTTTTAAATGGAAAAAAGTTGGAGATGAATCTGGCCACTGGTAAATGCCACTCTCCCCACAAAAACCCCACCCAGTTTAAATTCAGTTTGAATTTCACAAATATTAGCCCTAGGGTAGTGAAGGACGATCCAGTGTTCTGAGTGCATTCCCTTTCAATTGTTTCTTCTTTACAGGGGACTATTATTATTCCCGATCTGCGTTCTGTTCTTCTTGATCCAACACGATGGGAGAAGCCAACAGAGTTCAACCCAAATCATTTTTTGGACAAGAACGGACAATATGTGGCTAGAGAAGAATACCTGCCATTTGGTGCAGGTAAATGCCAAAATAATAATAATAATAATAATAATAATAATAATAATAATAATAATAATTTATTATTTATACCCCGCCCATCTGGCTGGGCCTCCCCAGCCACTCTGGGCGGCTTCCATAGAAACAAAAAATACAGTAAAATATCACACGTTAAAAACTTCCCTGAACAGGGCTCCCTTAAGATGTCTTCTGAATGTCGGGTAGTTGTTTATCGCTTTGACATCTGCTGCAAGGGTGTTCCACAGGGTGGGTGCCACTACTGAGAAGGCCCACTGCCTGGTTCCCTGTAGCTTTGCTTCTCGCAATGAGGGAACCGCCAGAAGGCCCTCGGCGCTGGACCTCAGCATCCGGGCAGAACGATGGGGGTGGAGACGCTCCTTCAGGTATACTGGACCGAGGCCGTTTAGGGCTTTAAAGGTCAGCACCAACACTTTGAATTGTGCTCGGAAACGTACTGGGAGTCTTTCAAGACTGGTGTTATATGGTGTCGGCGGCCGCCCCCAGTCACCAGCCTAGCTGCCGCATTCTGGATTAGTTGTAGTTTCTGAGTCACCTTCAAAGGTAGCCCCACGTAGAGTGCATTGCAGTAGTCCAAGCGGGAGATAACCAGAGCATGCACCACTCTGGCGAGACAGTCCGCAGGCAGATAGGGTCTCAGCCTACGTACCAGATGGAGCTGGTAAACAGCTGCCCTGGACACAGATTTGACCTGTGCCTCCATGGACAGCTGTGAGTCCAAAATGACTCCCAGGATGCGCACCTGGTCCTTCAGGGGCACAGTTACCCCATTTAGGACCAGGGAATCCTCCACACCTGCCCGCCTCCTGTCCCCCCAAAACAGTACTTCTGTCTTGTCAGGTTTCAACCTCAATTTGTTAGCCGCCATCCATCCTCCAACCACCTCCAGACACAGAGGACCTTCACCGCCTTCACTGGTTCTGATTTAAAAGAGAGGTAGAGCTGGGTATCATCCACATATTGATGAACACCCAGCCGAAACCTCCTGATGATCTCTCCCAGCAGCTGCATGTAAAAGTTGAAAAGCATGGAGGAGAGGACAGAACCCTGAGGAACCCCACAAGTGAGAGCCCAGGGGTCTGAACACTCATCCTCCACACCACTTTCTGAACACGTCCCAGGAGGAAGGAGCGGAACCACTGTATGACAGTGCCCCCAGCTCCCAGCCCCTCAAGACGGTCCAGAAGGATGTTATGGTCGATGGTATCAAGCGCCGCTGAGAGATCCAGCAGAACTAGGAAACAGCTCTCACCTTTGTCCCTAGCCCGCCGGAGATCATCAACCAATGCGACCAAGGCAGTTTCAGTCCCATGATGAGGCCTGAATCCCGACTGGAAGGGATCCAAATGGTCCGCTTCTTCCAGGCGTGCCTGGAGTTGTTCAGCAACCGCTCGCTCAATCACCTTGCCCAAGAATGGAAGATTTGAGACTGGGCGATAGTTGGCCATCGTGGCCGCATCTAAAGATGGTTTTTTTAAGAAGCGGTTTAATAACCGTCTCTTTCAGTGGGTCTGGGAAGGCTCCCTCACGGAGGGAAGCATTCACCACCCCACGAAGCCCATCGCCCAGTCCTTCCCGGCTAGCTTTTATAAGCCAGGGTGGGCAAGAATCCAGGAGACAGGTGGTTGGTTTCACTCGTCCAAGCAGCCTGTCCACATCCTCGGAGGTAACAGATTGGAATTGATCCCACTCAACTTGACTAGACAAAACTCTAGCACTCTCCCGCCCCGGCCCTGTTCCCACGGTGGAGTCTACTTCTTCCCGAATCTGAGCGATTTTATCTGCAAAAAACTTTGCAAAATCATTGCAGGAGAACATGTGGCCCGTACTGGGCCCCGATGTTGCAGGTGGTTCCACTAAATTGTGAACCACCTGAAAAAGTCTCCTGCTGCTGTTTTCTGCAGATGCAATAGAGGCGGTGAAGAAATTCTTCTTCGCCGTCGCTATCACCACTTGGTAGGCTCAACGTTGAGCTCTAACCTGTGTCCGGTCAGATTCGGAATGAGTTATCCGCCACCGGCGCTCTAGCCGTCTCAACGATTGTTTCATTGCCCTCAGATCTGTGGAAAACCACGGGGGTGTCCGGGCTCCATGCAATCGGAGAGGGCGCTTCGGAGCCAAACAGTCAATAGCCCTGGTTAACTCCACATTCCAGCGGGCCACCAGGGAATCGGCTGAAAGGCCATCAACATGGGATAAAGCATCCCCTACCACTCTCTGGAAACCATTTGGATCCATTAAGTGGCAGGGGCGGACCATCCGAATTGGTCCCACCTCCCTGCAGAGGGGATGGGTCGCAGAGAAGTCCAGTTGCACCAGGAAGCGATCTGACCATGGCACTTCTTTTGTTTTGCTTTTACTTAGTGTCAGATCACCAACATCCATAGAGGTAAACACCAGGTCCAAGGCATGTCCGTGGCTATGGGTTGGGCCAGACTTATTCAGGGACACCCCCATGGAGGCCATGCTTTCCACGAAGTCCCGAGCGGCCCCTTGTAAGGTTGTGTCGGCATGGATGTTAAAATCCCCTAGGACGACCAAACTAGGTGTCTCGAGGAGAACATCCGCCACGACCTGAAGCAGCTCGGGCAGGGAATCCTTGGTGCAGCGGGGAGGTCAGTACACCAATAGGAATCCTGCACTGCCCCTATTGGCCAACTTCCAGAACATGCACTCAGAAAACTGGGTCTTCCCAATAGGACGCCTGGTGCAAACTAATGACTTCCTAAAAATCACTGCAACCCCCCCCTCCCCACCCACATGACCTGGGTTGCTGTGCATAAGAGAAACCTGGTGGACAAGCAGCGGCAAGCACAGGCCCATCTGCTTCATCCAACCAAGTCTCTGTTACACATGCTAGGTCAAGTCCTCCATCCATGATCAAGTCATGGATGGCAGTGGTCTTATGAATCATTGACCTGGCATTGCACAGCAGCACCCTCAGGTCATGTGGGTATCCCTTGCTGATTCTAGTATCCATCCGGTCAGGACCAGACCCGGAGGCAGGAATAGTCCTCAGACAACGACTAAACCTGCCTCCTCGGTAATGACATGGTCTGGTCTTAGCATAACTCCTCCTCCTACCCGTGATCACTGAGATCGGTTGTCCCAGTGCATCCCCCCCCCCCTGTGGAACATGCCCCAGCCATTTTGTGGGCTGGGGCCGACTCCCCGGCAGCCCTGACCCCTCCCCCTAAGAACAAAATAACACCTTAAACAAACAAACAAACAAACAGACAAACAAAACCAATAAAACAATACAAGCAAAAAACTGTAAAAATTACAAAAACATCAAAATCAAAAAAATTCCCCAAGCCCAACCAAACATCCATCGCACCCTCACCCCCCCATATACAAAAAATCCAAAAGAATTTTTTAAAAAACATTTAAAAAACACTCTGTGCCCCTCCAGTGATTTGTAGGCATGCTTATTGGGGAGATTCCAGGAAATGACAACAGCAGCAGCAAGGGAGGCAGAGCAGAAATAACTTCCTTCTGGGAGGAGTAGCACTGCTGGGCATGATTAGGCTAAAGCTACCCTACATCTTTTCCTGGGATGTAATTTAGCCTCATCTGAAACCACACTCAGAACTGAGTCTGCAATGAAATTACCCTGCTTTCTACTTCTTTCATCCTGACCTCTATAGGAGATTGGGGTATGTCAGTTTTCCATTTTCAAAGAACAAAGGAGTATTTTTGTCCCGTATCTGTCAGGAGCTGGGTGTTTAATGTCATCTGCCACGTGCTGTAAAGTATTGTTCCTGCAGAAATTCAGCAGACATCCTCATTGCTAACTTCCAAATATCTCTTAACCTTTTTATACAAATAATTACAGTGGTACATTGGGTTATATACGCTTCAGGTTACACACTCCGCTAACCCAGAAATAGTGCTTCAGGTTAAGAACTTTGCTTCAGGATAAGAACAGAAATCGGGCTCCGACAGCGCGGCGGCAGCAGGAGGCCCCATTAGCTAAAGTGGTGCTTCAGGTTAAGAACAGTTTCAGGTTAAGAACTGACCTCCAGAACGAATTAAGTACCGTATTTTTTGCACCATAACACTCACTTTTTTCCTCCTAGAAAGTAAGGGGAAATGTCTGTGCGTGTTATGGAGGGAATGCCTACGGGTGGCATGCCTACGGATTTTCCTCCTCTAAAAACTAAGTGCGTGTTATTGTCGGGTGCGTGTTATAGAGCAAAAAAAATACGGTACTTAACCCGAGGTACCACTGTATGCCTATTCAATTGTTGTAGATGATGTTTCAAAGTAAAGATGAGCCAGCCATTTTTGTATGATAATACAGCATGGTTTTACAGGTTCTTCTGGTTGGTTGTCAGGGGAAAAAATAAGTATATAGAAAGGAGAATTCCAAGATCCAGGTTTGGGGCAAGTACTCATTTGGTGAGAACACCCCAGCAAAGATTTTAAATCAAAAAATATGCAGCAAAGTAAAGTGTGGAAATATAGGCTGCTAGACCTTTAATATATGCCCTTGTGAGTTCTTTTCAAAAGTTCCCTCTTCCAAAGAAGAGGGAAAAGACCACACATTTGGTAAGTTTATAATGGTTCACATACAAACTCTCCAAAGGTCAGATTCCTTTGCTTTTCCACACAGCATTCAGAAAACATTGCACAGGCAGTAAAACTTGACTTAGTTACAGTGCTGAAAGTTCCTAAAATATCGGTATGATCAGGGCTTTTTCCCAGCTGGAACTCACAGGAACTCAGTTCTGGCACCTGTCAGGTGGGCATCATTGCCATTATAAAAGGTATATGTGGTAAGTTTTAGCACCTCTTTTTCTAGAAAAATAGCACTGGGTGTAAAGACTTAAAAATGGCTTGTAAGAGCCATGCAGTTTGAGCTTGGAGCACCAGCTCAGATCTCTTTTGCAATGAACTTCTCAGGTGGCCTGGCGGAGAACAATAGGCCTGATTACCTGGGTCGATGCATAATGTACACTCAACTGCATTGTTAATGCTGGGATTTGTTGAGCCATAATTCTCATATTACACTTAGAATCCCATCGTATTCTAAGACTATGATGATGAAACAGTTGAAAGGCAAATTAAAGTGCCTAATTCATCTTAGAGATAATGATTTTCTACTTTTCCCATAAGACATCAAAGAGTTCTTTTATTGAATCTTATAGTGTCACCTCTGGATGACAGTAGCTCTCAGGCAGAGACTTTGTCTCAGCCCAGTTAAATTAAAGTGCCTAATTCATCTTAGAGATAATGATTTTCTACTTTCCCCATAAGACATCAAAGAGTTCTTTTATTGAATCTTATAGTGTCACCTCTGGGTGACAGTAGCTCTCAGGCAGAGACTTTGTCTCAGCCCAGTTAAATTAAAGTGCCTAATTCATCTTAGAGATAATGATTTTCTACTTTTCCCATAAGACATCAAAGAGTTCTTTTATTGAATCTTATAATGTCACCTCTGGGTGACAGTAGCTCTCAGGCAGAGACTTTGTCTCAGCCCAGTTAGCTGTGACCCTACAACTAGACATTCTATGAGCTGCCCTTTGAATATTAAACTTGCAGATATTATATGGCGCTTTCCTTATTGTCCCTGCCCACCAGCAATATACCCTTCCAAACATTTTATGTTGTTGGGTGGGAGGGAGGGAAGAGCGAATTCAGAGTACTATGATTTCTTTTTTTAAATAAAAAAATAAATGATTAGCCCTGTGCTGGACCTTCTTGCACAATGCAAGGTTAAGAAGAAGATTATTAAGAAGAAGATTATTAAGAAGAAGATTTTTAAGCTCATAGAACATCACCCTTGGGGATTGTGCAGAGGCAGTTGAGTATTTTTTTAAAAAGCCTTGCAGCTCTCTTTGTGTCAGCACCAAATAAACAAAGAAACCCAGAAACCTTGACACCGAAACCAGGGGTGCAAGCACAAGGAAATCAGCTTCTACAACCTCTACAACCCCCCCCCTCTTCTCCTATCTCTTTCAGTTTCTTTCAATCTGGGTTTGTGACTTATCCTGCTATTGCTCAGGGCAGTTGACCAAAGTTTGCCTCTCATAATCAACTATGAAATGTTGGCACTCAGCAGGCTAGGGAATTGACAACAGCCTTGATTATTTCCCTGTCCTAACTATGTCTAGTTCACCATAGTATTGTGTAGAGTACAAAGAAATGGACACTGGAAAGTAAATTATTGCTCACTTGCTGCTTTCCCCTTGTCTCCTCCGCAGGGTCTCGCATGTGTTTGGGAATGCAGCTGGCAAAGATCGAAATTTTCATCCTACTGACCAGCCTGCTGAGAATGTTCCGCTTCCAGCTGCCAGAAGGAGTTAAAGAAGTCAATATGGAGTCCATACCAGGGGGTACAACACATCCCCATCCTTATAAACTCTGTGCTGTTCCCCGCTGCAAGGCGTAATACAATAGGAAAGTTACAGGAGGCTGCACTCATGCTTCCTCCACTTGCCAAACTCTTTGCCATTCCTGACATATTAACCCCCTAGAGCTTCCCCTTCCCATCTCATGCAACTGCTGAGGTCTCTTCTTTTTGCAGCTCTGCTTTGCACCCATTATCACCTTCATCCCATCTCCTGTTTTTCAGGCCCTTTCATGCCCCTGCTTTCATCTTCAACCCTATCCCCAAGCCTCCTACTCCCTCCTTTTTGCAACTTACTTTGCATCCCCATTATTACTCTTACTCCCTTTTTTCCTCCACCCTCCTCGTCACTTTCCTCAACTCTCTCCTACACACAGATCACTCCTCTTTCTGCACTTCCTTTTCTCTCCTGATTTGGCCACCCCCTTTCAACCCCCTCCATACTGATCATAGAACGAAAGAACTGTAGTGCTGACTTTCCCTCCCATTCCCCCCCTCTCTTTTTCCCTTATTGGTTTTTTCTTTTTGCTTTTCTACTTATTTTTCCTCTATTTTTCTTGTCTCTTTTTGGTTGCCTTTATATGTATTTGGTTTCTCCAAATACCTATGTGATTATTAATACCACGCGAGATCAGCTGCTTGGCTGTGTGTGGAGGGAGACATCCTTTTGAGGAGTCTTACGGAAGAGAAAAGAACTAAGACTTGGAAGGCTAACAAGGCGTTACCGTGTGGGAACAAAGGAAACTATATTGGAAGAAATCAACGGGAGGAACAGAGGAATCTAGCAGTTCATTTTAGTGACCACCAGGGGAGAAGAGTTTTTTCCCCCCTCCAATAATTAGCTAATATAAGCTGATATATAAAATGGAAAAGGGGGTGGGAACGCCAGCAGAAAGGAGGCCATCTAGACAAGAAGATGGGAAGGAGGGGAAGGAAATTAAGGACTATGATAGTTTGATGGCTGAAATAAGGAAAGAATTTAAACATAATGAACAATATATTGAGAAAAAGCTATTGGAAGTACAGGATACATTGGATAAGAGATTGGAGGGGGTGGTGGGAGAACTGACAGGAAAAGTTAAAGATTTATCGGTAAGAGCCAAAGTACTTGAGGATTCAATGAAAAGGGTGCAAAAGGATTCGAAAGACAGTAAGAAGGATTTGGACAGGATTAAAATAGAAGTTAAGGAGATAGGTAAGGTACAGGAAGAATTGTTGGACAGCATGGCAATGGCTCAGATGAGACAGAGCCAATCAAACCTGAAATTCAGAGGGATTCCAGAGGACCCAAATGAGAATATAAGATCTAAAATGGTTAAAGAGCTGGCAATTTGGTTAGATAGGAAGGAAGAAGAGATAAGTTACTCACTAGCAAATATTTTTCAGATAAAAACAAAATTTGCTAAAGCCAGGGGGGGGGGGAATTGCCAGGAGATGTACTAGTCATGTTTAATTCGTTGGATATGAGGAGCAAAGGTTACAGTGACCCTACATATTACAGAATACAATCAAGCTGCAAAAACACAATTAAGAGTTGGTAAATAGTGAGATTTATTGTTTAACAGAAAATAATACTAGGTGCCTCCCATTAGACTTGAGCCATATTTTCATAAGGTTAAAGGGCAAGAGCTAATAGAAACAGCAGCTGGCTTGAAAGGGGGGTGTAAATTTAAGGGGTTGCTTTTGGAAACTGTTTTTACTAAGTTCCTTTCCTTCTAAAAAGCTATATATGTTAATATATGAAATATATTGGCTTAAATGTAATTATGCAAAGGATTTAGAAAGTAAGAAATGTTAGATTCTTATGTTAGATTCTTATTTCACTGATGGTGTGTGAGAAGGTGAACCCAAGATCTCTGTTTAAGATAAAATTTAATGAGCCATCTGTTTTAGCCATCTGTTTTGGAGTGAAGGGGCAATAGGGTAATAGGACAATAGGACAAGAAGGTTATCTGGTAATTAAGGTGCCTGGTTGAGGCAAATGTAAGATATATGGCTACTTGTCTGCCATTTATGGATAGAAGGAAATATAACTCTTTGTCTCCCATAAAAGGTAATAGGAAATGGGTGTATCTTTTATGATTGGTTCTAGCAAACAGCCAATAGGAATTTCAACCCGGCTGATGGGACAGAGGCAGCCAAAGGAGGAGCAAGGGGGCTGGGCTGAGGAAATATAAGTGCTGGCCATCAGGGCTGGAGTGGGCAGAGCTTTGGTAACCATATACCACTGTGCCTATCATTTATTTGTCTGACAAATAAATTATTATTTAAATTTCTCTATTGCTGCGTTGAATATTTCATTCCAGCTAAGCGTTAACCACAAGCAGGGTGCTACACTCTCACTCTGTCACTTGTCTCCGTCTAGCACTTCTGGCTGTGTAGGATGCTCCTTCTCTGTCCACATACTTACAACACCCTTTTATACAGGGCAATTAGGCTAATGGTCTGAGACCATATAATAACAGTTTTGGAACGAAACCTTCTAATGCTAATGCTAACCATTCAATTTTACTGCACCACCAGTATAGTTAATTGTAGTATGTGGAACTGTAATAATTGAAAGAAAGAGAATAACATGGAAGGCTGGTGTCAGTCCACTGTAGGCTATAGGAGGCAGGGACATGGTAGGGGCCATCGGGGCAGTTGCCCTGGGTGCAAAAAAATTAAGGGTGCAAGTTAGGTGAGGGATGCTTCCCCACTTCTGAGCCTTGGCTACAGCTGGAGTGACCCACCCTCCAGCCCAGACTGCTGAGGAAGGAGAAGCCAGAATCTTCCTTTCAGCCCCACAAAAGAGGCAGCTGTGAATGCAGCCCACCAAGCGAAGTGGTCTGGCTGCCTCTCCAAAGGCACCAGCTGAACGGTGGTGGTGACAGCAGCAACTCTTTCCTCCACTCCCTGTTGTGGGGAGCATCTCCCAAGTGCACAGCTCCATCCCAGAGAGAAGAGGAGAGGAGAGGAATGTGGGAAGGAGGAATCATGCTGTAGAGGAATTATTATTTTCTCCCCCACTCCACCCCCAAAGTCCTTTCCATGGCTTTGCATCACAAATAAATTCACAAGTCTTATCCAGCCAGGCTCCTGGCTGGCTTCTTTCCCTCCTGAGCACTGCACACTAACACCTTCTCGAATCTGCTGAGCACCTAGCCCAGTCTTTGTGTATTTGTGCGAGGGGGGGGGTCTCAGAGCTTCAGTGGAGGGTGCATAGGAGGATCTGCAAGGCAGGAAAGTGAGGAAGGGGCTAGGAGACAGGGGGTGAGAGATCAGTCTCTGTGCATTTGGGTGAATGAAAGTCCCAGGGTTGCTGGGCGTGTGGTGTCCATAACAGGATCAGCACCTACCAGGGTTTCAGAACTGAGGTCTCCCTGAGGGGAACATCGCCTTCAGCTCACAATGAATGAGAAACATATCACATCCATCCTTCCCGAAAAAGTACAGGAACAGAGAGACAGCCATCCTTTGAATCCTTACTAGTCTATGACTACGCCAGCATGGGTATTTTTAGAGAAGACTTCTTAGCATTTCTCTTAGGATGGGCAGTTTTGGAGAAAAGAGAAATACCACCTTATCCCACCTACAATTTTAGCAACTGCAAAGACATGGCATGTATTGTCTCATCAGTTATAATTTGGCCCATATCCTCATGGCAGATTAATTTGATGGGGCAATACAGATTTGAAGATGGAAAGTCAGTCTCTGTTCTGGAAAAAAGTGGGTTGATATGTGGGATTTATATATTAGATCAGCAGATAGGTTCAAGTGGAGAATTTTGGTCATTTCCTACATTGAGGTTTAAATATCATTTACCGGCGAATGCTCAATGGCAATATCTAGAAAGGCAACATCTGCTGGTGTCTGCTTTGAGCACTTTGGCATCTCCTAAATTGTTGGAGGGACTTTCCAGAACTTCTCAGAAAGCTAAATCTATAACTGCTGTTTATAAATGCTCTTTGGATTTCTGTAAAGCAGATGTTTAAAAATGTAGAGAGTTGTGGAATAGGAAATTAAAATGTTCTATACAACCTTAACAATGGGAAATCGCTCGAGGATCTATACAGAACGGATTTGAAATGCAGATTGGTCCACCGAAATGGGTGTACAGGAAGCCATCATCTCAGGCAGGTAGATGCTGGGGTTGTGATGCTGCAAGGGCCTCATTGAAGCAAATGGTACATGTATGTCCAGTGATGTATTGCTTTTGGTCTGAAGTTGTCCAAATTAATATTTTTGATATTTTCAGATGTTCTGGTACTTTTAAACTATATTCCCATAGTATGGGGATTAATAGCAGGACAGTACAAATGGATGGTATGCTCCCTCATGGCTGCCAGAAGACATACTTTGAGTCTGGAAAGTTAAATGCCCACTGTCTGTTACACAATGGTCTAGGGACCTTGTTAGTATAAGTAGAAGAAATAGAAAGTGAGATTCTGTTAGGCATTGTGTCAAGCAAATAGTGCTGGCCTATATTGCAGAGATACCCGCAAAATACACAGAGACAGACTCCACATCGTCTTGTAAATGTAATCTTGAGATACTGAATAGCTTGCACATTCAAGGGCATGAACTTCAGTAAACAAAGTTTCTTCTTGGCTGGTAACTTAACTGTAACATTAATTTCTGTAAGGAAGAATTTCTCACTGATTTTCCATAGGTAATATATTTTCAAATGGTCACACCTGGAGGCAACTGAGACGCTTTGGTGTAGTTACTATGCGGAAGCTGGGACTGGGGAAGAAAGGCATGGAGCACCAAATAGCAGAGGAGGCCCATCAGCTTGTGACGGTTATTCAAGCCCCTTCGCCATGGCAATGAAGGGGGACATTGAGGAGTTTTCCCCACATTTATTGGATTATTATTTTTCTTAGTGAATTGTGCAAACCACTATTCTGAATTATGTTTTTTATTAGAGTAGTGGGCACTGGAGATCAGTTGATCGATCCAACAGGGCAGTGGGCAAAAACGTTTGAAAACCCCTGTTATACCTCATGGGAGCATACTCACCACTGAAATTTTGCCTGTGGTGCCCAAACAGTAAGAATGCCCAAATAGTATGAATGGCCAACTCACCAAGTGTCTTGTGGCAGATGTTTCATTACACATTACAATGCATAGCAAGAGGAAAAATCACTCCTCACTTTCATCAGCAGGGGGCGAAAGAAATCCTAAAGAAAATGTTTCTAAACTAAATGTGACTTCAAACTCCTGCCTCATTTATTCCTACACTAGAAAGGTCAAAATATTTTTTCATCTTGCCTTCTTGGAACAATCTTTGAACACTCCATGGTGACTAAAGAACGGTAAATATGTTTAGTGGTAAGTAATGCACATTTTGAATACCTGCTACCAGAGAGATTCTTTTGGATCCCTCATCACCTGCCAGTGTTAGATTATTACCCCAACCCACAGATTCTCAAATGCAGCACCAGCAGCTACCGCTGTGTACACAGGAATGTGTACATGGATCTCTTGTCACAACCAGCTATGAAGCAGAGGGCCGGCCCACCCATGAGGCAGGATGAGGCAGCTGCCTTGGGCAGTGGAATGCCAACAGGAGGCATCCTAGCCAGCCACTAGTGGAGAAGTGGAGCGGTGGCAGCTTCCTGCAAGATTTCACCAAAAGCTTGCAAGATCCCACTGCTGTGGGCACTGCTGTGTGACCAAGGTAAGGGAGGTGGCAGTGACAGCAGGGCAGTGGAGGAGGCACCTTCCTATGTCACCTCAGGCAGTGTAAGAGGACACCTCACCCCTCATGAAGCATGTGTTGGTGGTATGCTAATAGGAGCAGGGGGAGTAAGATAAAATAAGTGCTGAAGGACAGATTGTAATACATGTAAATGACATGACACTTTCCCCATTTTCAAAATCAGAGCAAAAACAACCCAGAGTCCACCTATGATGAAGAAAACATGGCTTTTAGTATTTCTGGGCTCTTTGTAGCAGGGACAGACACAACCACCAGTTCACTGAAATGGGCGCTTCTCCTCCTGGCAAGTCATCCAGATATCCAAGGTGAGAGAGGGAGACCTGTGCACGGCTTCCTTTGATCTCTAGAGTGGACTGTAATTCTTGTGTCAATTAATTGTTATTGATTTTCCAGAAATTTTAAGAAATTGACAGCAAATTAATTCAAATTTACAACAAATGTAAAAGTTGATTATCTCCCACTCCCCGTTCAAGATGTTAGCAGCAAAGGAACGAGAGAAAAGAAACTATAATATACTTTTTCCTCATTTCTGTTACTTTTCCATCCTTTCCTCAATTTCCACTGGCTGTGCATATTTAAATTCCTGCTTAGATTTTCATTTAACTATAACATTTTCCCAGTTATTTAAGTAGAGTTATTCTTCCTTTGTTGTTGTTTAGTCGTTTAGTCATGTCCGACTCTTCGTGACCCCATGGACCAGAGCACACCAGGCACTCCTGTCTTCCACTGCCTCCCGCAGTTTGGTCAGACTCAGGTTTGTAGCTTCGAGAACACTGTGCAACCATCTCGTCCTCTGTCGTCCCCTTCTCCTTGCGCCCTCCATCTTTCCCAACATCAGGGTCTTTTCCAGGGAGTCTTCTCTTCTCATGAGGTGGCCAAAGTATTGGAGCCTCATCTTCAGGATCTGTCCTTCCAGTGAGCACTCAGGGCTGATTTCCTTAAGAATGGATACGTTTGATCTTCATGCAGTCCATGGGACTCTCAAGATTCTTCTCCAGCACCATAATTCAAAAGCATCAATTCTTCGGTGATCAGCCTTCTTTATGGTCCAGCTCTCACTTCCATACATCACTACTGGGAAAATCATGGCTTTAACTATACCGACCTAGGAACTATTCTTCCTTTATCTACCCATATAATCATCAATCATAGTTTCAAATCATATTGCCTCCAATACAACTTACAGTGGTACCTTGGGTTACATATGCTTCAGGTTACATACGCTTCAGGTTACAGACTCCACTAACCCAGAAATAGAACTTTGCTTCAGGATAAGAACAGAAATCATGCTCCCGTGGCACAGCAGCAGGAGGCCCCATTAGCTAAAGTGGTGCTTCAGGTTAAGAACAGTTTCAGGTTAAGAATGGACCTCCTGAACAAATTAAGTACTTAACCCGAGGTACCACTGAATTTGTCTTGACAAAGCTTGACAATATCCATTTTCCCAGACAGAATATTCCTGCTACTTCCTGCTTCCTGCCCCCTTAACACTATCCCTACTAAGTACTGGAGAAATAGCGAACCTTATATCTGTGAAACTTTAAAATGTTATCCTTAATATACCCCCTCCCAAGATTCAGCCAGGACCAGATTCATTCTTCTTTACGAAGCACATTCAGTTTTTATAATGTATCAACAACATGAAATTCAGGGTTATTTCTTCCTTTCTCTCTGAATGCTTTGGACGTTGAGAGAACATTCTCATGCCATACCAAGAACCAGAAGCATAGCAAGGTCAGGAGGTACCTGGTGCGAAGCTTTTTATGTCAGCCCCCCCCCCATTGAAATTGAAATCTGTCAATGAGAGCCGCCCGCCCCCCAAGAAAGCCGGATACCCCTAGGCACAAGGCAGCTCCCTATATTACCAAAAGCAATGCCTCAGTCACAGACTAGACCGTGGGGTCATCTAGTCCAACCCCTGCAATGCAAGAATCTCAACTAAAGCATCCATGACAGATGGACATCCAGCCTCTGCTCAAAAACCTCCAAGGAAGAAGAGCCCATCAACTCCTGAGGAAGACTGTTCCACTGTCTAACAGCGCTTGCTGTCAGAAAGTCCTTCCTGATGTTTAGTGGAATCTCTTTTCTTGTAACGTGAAACCATGGGTTCGAGTCCTACCCTCTGAAGCAGGAGAAAACAAGCTTGCTCTGTCTCCCATGTGATGGCCCTTAAAGTACTTGAAGATGGCTACCATCTCTCCTCTTCTCTTTTCTAGGCTAAACATCCCTAGCTCCCTCAACTGTTCCTTATAAGGCTTGGTTTCTAGACCCTTGATCAACTTGGTTTCCTTCCTCTGCACACGTTCCAATTTGTCAATTTCCTTTTTAAACTGGGGTACCCAGAACTGCACACAGAACTCCAAGTGTGGTCTGATCTAGGACTATGACTTCCCTATACTTCTTATTCCATGAACTACCCTGAGACACCTAGTTATAGGGTGGTATATAAATTCAATTAACAACAACAAGAACAACAATACTTCTGCTGATGCAGCCTAGAATACCATTGGTCTTTTTTGCTGCTGCATCGTACTGTTGACTCATGTTGAACTTGTGGCCTAGATCCCTTTCACATGTGCTACTGGCTTTACAATTTTTTGTGTGTATCTAGGGGGGTATGGACAGGAGCCCTGGACCACCGTCTTCTCTCTCTCTCTCTCTCTCTCTCTCTCTCTCTCTCTCTCTCTCTCAGCAAACTATAGTATCACATCAGATCAAATAGGGGCCAAATCCACTGCCCATAAAGGGTTTCTGGAGTCACAGTGAAAAGCTTTCTGAAAAGTGTCCTTCTCATCTGGCAATGGAAAAAAGTGCCATTCAATCTTAGTTTGAAAGTCATGCATGAATTAAACAGCAGAAAGCATAATGTGTGAATGTACAATGTACATGTACAATGCTCTTCTTGTCACATGCACACATGCCCTCACAGAACTAGAGAATTAACTCAAAAGGGCAACTCAGTGATGAAGGGAGTGCAGCGTGTTCCAGAAGACAAGTGGCTGGTGCTTAAAAAAATAAGCAGACGAAGACAACTAGCGAGGATGAGCTTAGAGACACAACAGAAACTGCTAAAACTGCATTGTGGTGGAATATGTATTTTCCTCTCCTATTAGCAAAACTTACTGGGTTGTAGCTAAAGGTTGCTTACTCAGGAGTAAACGCAGTAAATCATTGGGACACACTTCCAGAGGGAAAAAAGCAAAACAAAATCGGGTGGCAAACCGCACTCCTCCCAGAGTTAAAAAAACACAAAGAACAGAACAATGCGATTCTCCTCTCAGCAATTCATTTCCTCCCCCACCTCTTGAGTATTGGAGCACAAAGATCAAAGAAGAACTCCTAGCCCCCCCCCCCCAGTTTGCCAAGAAAAACTCACCAGATGATTTACAGCTCATTGAATCCCCCAACAAAAGCAGCAAAGACTTTGGGCTGCACACAGCAGGCTTTTAAATAACGACTGCAGGGAAACCAAAAGCAACATGCTCGGGCAAAAAAGGATGTGTACAAAAAATGGAAAAGGGGGGAAACCACCAAAGAGGAATTCAAACAAATAGCCAGCATGTGTAGACACAAAGTCAGAAAAGCTAAAGCACAGAATGAACTCAGGCTTGCTAGAGAGGTTAAAAGCAACAAAAAAGGCTTTTATGGGTATGTTCGTAGCAAAAGGGAGAACAAAGAAACAGTGGGGCCACTCAGAGGAGAAGATGGTGAAATGCAAACAGGGGACACAGAAAGGGCTGAACTCCTCAATGCCTTCTTTGCCTCAGTCTTCTCCGATAAAGAAAACAATGCCCCACCTGAAGAATTTGGAGCAAATGATTCAGCAAAGGAAACACAGCCCAGAATAACTAAGGAGATAGTACAAGAATACTTGGCTAGTTTAGATGTATTCAAGTCTCCAGAGCCAGACGAACTGCATCCAAGAGTATTAAAAGAACTGGCAGATGTGATCTCAGAACCACTGGCAGTCATCTTTGAGAATTCCTGGAGAACAGGCGAAGTCCCGGCAGACTGGAGGAGGGCAAATGTTGTCCCTATTTTCAAAAAGGGGAAAAGAGAGGACCCAAATAATTACCGCCCAGTGAGTCTGACATCGATACCAGGGAAGATTCTGGAGCAGATCATTAAGCAAACAGTCTGTGAGCACCTAGGAAGGAATGCTGTGATCACCAATAGTCAGCATGGATTTCTGAAAAAACAAGTCATGTCAGACTAACCTGATCTCGTTTTTTGACAGAATTACAAGCCTGGTAGATGAAGGGAACACAGTGGATGTAGCCTACCTTGATTTCAGCAAGGCATTTGACAAGGTGCCCCATGATATTCTTGTAAAGAAGCTGGTAAAATGCGGTCTTGACTATGCTACCACTCAGTGGATTTGTAACTGGCTGACTGACCGAACCCAAGGGGTGCTCATCAATGGTTCCTCTTCATCCTGGAGAAGAGTGACTAGTGGGGTGCCACAGGGTTCTGTCTTGGGCCCGGTCTTATTCAACATCTTTATCAACGACTTGGATGATGGACTCAAGGGCATCCTGATCAAATTTGCAGATGACACCAAACTGGGAGGGGTGGCTAACACCCCAGAGGACAGGATCACACTTCAAAACGACCTTGACAGATTAGAGAACTGGGCAAAAGAAACAAGATGAATTTTAACAGGGAGAAATGTAAAGTATTGCACTTGGGCAAAAAAAATGAGAGGCACAAATACAAGATGGGGGACACCTGGCTTGAGAGCAGTACATGTGAAAAGGATCTAGGAGTCTTGGTTGACCACAAACTTGACATGAGCCAACAGTGTGACGCGGCAGCTAAAAAAGCCAATGCAATTCTGGGCTGCATCAATAGGAGTATAGCATCTAGATCAAGGGAAGTAATAGTGCCACTGTATTCTGCTCTGGTCAGACCTCACCTAGAGTACTGTGTCCAGTTCTGGGCACCACAATTCAAGAAGGACACTGACAAACTGGAACGTGTCCAGAGGAGGGCAACCAAAATGGTCAAAGGCCTGGAAACGATGCCTTATGAGGAACGGCTAAGGGAGCTGGGCATGTTTAGCCTGGAGAAGAGGAGGTTAAGGGGTGATATGATAGCCATGTTCAAATATATAAAAGGATGTCACATAGAGGAGGGAGAAAGGTTGTTTTCTGCTGCTCCAGAGAAGCGGACACGGAGCAATGGATCCAAACTACAAGAAAGAAGATTCCACCTAAACATTAGGAAGAACTTCCTGACAGTAAGAGCTGTTCGACAGTGGAATTTGCTGCCAAGGAGTGTGGTGGAGTCTCCTACTTTGGAGGTCTTTAAGCAGAGGCTTGACAACCATATGTCAGGAGTGCTCTGATGGTGTTTCCTGCTTGGCAGGGGGTTGGACTCGATGGCCCTTGTGGTCTCTTCCAACTCTATGATTCTATGATTCTATGATCCCTCAATAGGAAATTCAAAACTCTGTGGATCCTCCTCCTCTTCTTCCACTTTTATTTCTGTTAATGATCCACCTGCTTCTCTGAAGTCTGTAATATTCTGCCATTCAAAACCAACTGCAGTTGGAAACCCAATTTTCTCATCAATATCTTCGTTGAGAGAATCATCCAAATCAGATGATGGAAGGTGAAAGCCAGCACCCCCAAGCTTTATGTTGGTCTTAAGTCGCTTCCGTTTCTTAAGGGCCCTCCAATCGAGGTATCACCTTTTGACTTCTGTTCCCGTCTATCCAGATATACTCTCCAGCGTTCTTTAACAAGAGATTATTGTTAGGTCGTGGGTTGACATAGCAGCCGGCACAGCGATTTCTTCAAGTAGCTCTTTATTATGGTAAGCTGGAATAGAACTGACTGCGAACAGCTCAGCCGGCCTGTATTTATAGGCAGCCGGCTGTCAACATTGTAACCACAACAGCCCAGAGTTCCCGCCTAAAATATCTGACGCGGACCTGAGTGAAAACTATCTACAGACCTGAGTGAAAACTATATACAATATCCCCCTGTTGGCCCAGGGTGAAACTACACTACATAACACCCCTCCCCACCGAGATAAGGCGTTAGTTAGGATCGTAATGGTTTCCTTATATACAGCACTACGCGTAATGGTTCAATTAAGCACAAAAGCATATCGGTTACATTTCCCATACTTAGACCAACAGTGATACCTGTCCAACAACATAGTCCTTTAAATAAGTTGGGCGCTTGGAAACTCTGCCAGACCGCCGGGGACTGGTAGCCAAGTCCGGAGGGCCACACCGTTCTCGCTGAGGCTGTGGTGCGACCCTAGGTGGCGTTGGAACCAACTCCCCTGGATCCGCTGCTGTGGGTGGAGCCTCCACAAGTGGAGTGGCCTGAGTCTGTTCTGAAACGGCTTGGTTCGGCTCCACGCTGGCAGTTTGCGAGGGAGGTGTAGGTGGGGCCTCGCCATCTGTACGTGTCTCTTCTGGAGCCGCAAGCGCAGTTGGGGGCACCTCGGTAGTGTCCAAGTCCCCAACCCTGCGCCTAAGCTGGTCTATGTGCCGTCGCCACAAGCGTCCGTCTTCGAGTGCCACCTGGTACGAGCGAGGTCCAGTGACTCCCACTACTGTGGCTGGCACCCAAGGGATGTCCCCCACATAGTTCCGGGCAAAGACCTGGTTTCCTGGGACAAATGACCGTGGTGCGTTGGCACAGCCTGGGGGTTCAGCCACGGCAAAGTCTGGGTGTAGCCGGTCGAGCGGTGACCTGAGGCGGCGGCCCATAAGCAGTTCAGCAGGACTCCTCCCTGTGGCCGCATGAGGGGTGATGTGTTGCACGAACAAGTATTCGGCGACCCGCTCATGCCAGTCTCCCCGGTCCAGGCGCGCCAGTGCCTCTTTTGTCGAGCGCACCATTCTTTCCGCTTGCCCGTTGCTGGATGGATGAAAGGGTGCCGTTAGGGCATGGCGGATGCTCAGTCCCAAAAGATACCGCTCAAACGTGCCTGACGTGAACTGCGGTCCGTTGTCAGAGACAAGAACATCAGGACACCCATGCGTTGCAAACAGGCCTCGCAGCACCCGGATGACAGCTTCGGTAGTGGTGGAGGGCATCAGGGCGACCTCCAGCCATTTGGAATAGGCGTCCACCACTACCATAAAGGTCCGGCCGTGAAAGGGGCCAGCCAGATCGATGTGCACCCTCGACCAGGGTGTCTTTGGCGTCTCCCAGGTGTGTCCCTTAGCTGCCGGTGGTGCAGGCCTCGACTCCTGGCACGCTTGACAGGCGGACACCCAGGCAGTGATGGCATCGTCCATATTAGGCCACCAGACGTAACACCGAGCCAACGCCTTCATTTTGACAATTCCCGGGTGGCCAACGTGCAGAGCCTCCAGGACGCGCTGACGGAGTCCCTGGGGAATCACGACGCGGTCTCCCCACAGCAGGCAGCCGCGATGAGCTGAGAGTTCATGTTGTCTGGTTGCGAAGGGCTGGAACTCCGATGCAAAAGGCCCTTGTGGCCACCCCCTCCACACCCAGTTGAGCACCCGGCTGATGGTGCGATCCTGGGCAGATGCGGAGGCCACAGTGGCAGCCGATACAGGCGCTGCCGGAAGATCCTCAATCAGAAGGAGCGATGAAGCTGGAGCCGGGTCTTCCACAAATGCTGGAAGAGGGCAACGGCTGAGGGCGTCGGCATGGCCCATCGATTTCCCCGGGCGATGGATGAGCCGGTAGTGGTAGGCAGCCAGGAAAACAGTCCATCGCAGCATGCGTGGTGAGAGGACCGGTGGAGTTGGACGATCACCGGCGAGGAGGCCCAGGAGTGGCTTGTGGTCAGTGATGAGGTCAAAAGTCCTGCCATAGAGGTATTCATGGAACCTCTTCACTCCAGCCACAAGTGCCAATGCCTCCTTGTCGAGCTGGCTGTAATTCCGTTCCGTCGGAGATAGTGTCCTGGAAAAGTAGGCGAGCGGTGCTTCTCTTCCATCTGGAAAACGGTGACTAAGGACAGCACCGATGCCAAAAGGTGAGGCGTCGCAGGCAAGGACCAGCGGCCTGGATTCACTGTACTGTACCAGCACACTGTCTGAAGAAAGGAGAGCCTTGACCGCGTTGAAGGCCGCCGTCTCCCAATGACCCCAGGCCCAAGGCGTCTTAGTGCTAAGGAGTCGGTGAAGAGGCTCAGCCACTGTGGCTTTGTGGGGCAGGAACATGTTATAAAAGTTCAGCAGCCCCAGGAATGCCTGCAACTCCGTTTTGTTCTTTGGGGTGGGGGCCTGCTGGATAGCGCGGATCTTGGATGTGGTTGGATGAAGACCGGAGGCATCGATAAGATAGCCCAGGAACTCTACCTGTGGAACGGCGATCTGGCACTTCTCCCTCTTTACCTTGAGCCCGGCCTCTTGGAACCTGGTCAGCACGGCACGGAGGCGCTCGAACAGCTGCTGGTGTGAGTCTGCAGACACCAAGACGTCATCAAAATATGGTACCACGCCCGGAAGCCCTTGCAGGAGACGCTCCATAAGGCTTTGGAAGATGCCAGGAGCCACACTCACCCCGAACTGCAACCGGCGGCAACGGAATGCCCCCCGGTGGGTGACGATCGTCTGGGCTTCAGCAGTGGCATCATCGACTGGCAGTTGTTGATAGGCTTGGGCAAGGTCCAGCTTAGCGAAGACCTTACCCTCACCCAGGGAATGCAGCAGGTGTTGGACAACAGGAACCGGATAAGCGTGCTGCTGAAGTGCCTTGTTGATCGTGCACTTGTAGTCAGCGCAGATTCTCACCGACCCATCTGGCTTGACAGGCGTGACGATGGGGGTTTCCCACTTTGCGTGGTCAACCGGCTCCAAAACTCCTTGGGCGATCAGTTTGTCCAGTTGTTCGTCCACCTTAGCCTTGAGAGCAAAGGGAACCCGGCGTGGCTTTAGCTTGATGGGGGCGATTTGTGGATCAAGGCTAAAGGAGATGGGCGTACCTGTATATTGGCCCAAGGTGCCGTCAAAAACCTCGGCAAAGTCTTTGACCAGACCCTCAGTCTCTGCGTTAGAGATGCAGTTGATGCCGGTGACTTCCAGGCCGAGGGCATCAAACCAGTCTAGCCCTAGGAGGCTTGGCCGCTGACCTTCGACCACCACCAACCGGAGCAGGCCCGAAAAATCCTTGAAGGCGATCCGGAACCGGCCAACGCCTACCACGGGAATGTCGTTTCCCTGGTAGTCTCTCAGGTGTACGCGGTGAGAGTCGAGTTGCCTTTTGGACACTCTGGGTACCAGTCTTTTGATGGTGCTCCATGACACGATGGACAGGGCAGACCCGGTGTCGATCTCCATGTCACATGGAGCTCCTTCAATGAGCACCGTGACGTTCAGCTTGCGTCGCGTAGGCGAGTTGGTTTGGCCAATCGTGGTTCCAGACGGGCAGCGGCAGTTGGTGAGAGCGAAACAACTTTCCTTGGCAAACTGGAGTGAAGACTTGGACTTGTGAGTCGATGAAGGGGGGGTGTCAGACGGAGCCGATCGGCAGACCTTAGCGATGTGGCCCCTTCTGGAACACTTCCTATAGATGGCGTCTCTGAATCGACACTTGGCACGGGAATGATTGCCTCCGCAGCCAGCACATTCCGGTTGGCCCTTGGACTTCTGTTGGAACTTCCTGCGCTCCCGCTTTGTCTGGTGCACGTCATCGTCTTCACTGGAGGATGCCTCCTCACTGCTGGCCTCTTCATGATGCACTGGAACTGGCTCCCTAGCAAGACGCGGGCTGCTGGACTTGCGGATCTCCTGGGCGGAGCGTTCAGCAGCTTCTGAGGCCACAGCCTCCTCAATGGCTTTCTGTAGCGTGAGGTCTGGCTTGGCTAGGAGGCGCCGTTGCAGATGGATGTCCCGGACCCCGCAGACGATTCGATCCATCAGGGCATCGTCTAAGTCTCGGAACTCACAGTGCATTGCAGCCTGTCGCAGGGCGGTGGTGTAGTTGTTGATTGACTCCCCCTCTGCCTGGTTCCGGTGGTAGAACGCATGGCGGGCAGCAATCTTGGGCGGCTTTGGTGCGTAGTGGTTGCGGAGCTTCTCTTGGATCGTGTCCCATGGTGTTGCCTGGACTGCTTCAGGCGCAACCAACGCTCGGGCCGTCTCAAACACCTCAGGCCCACAGAGGCTGAGGAATAGGCCCCGCTTCCGATCCTTTGATACTGCTGTCAGCTCGTTGGCTTGGAGGTAGCAGTCGAACCGAGCGAGGTAGGAGTCCCATGATTCAGAGGCTGGCGCAAACGGCGGTAGAGGCACAAGTGAAGCCATGATTCCGATGCCGGCGTGAAGGGCGATGGATGGAACACAGTGCTCTAGCCAGAACAGTCAGCTCTGAATTGGTTCTGCCCAGTGATTTCGCTCAGTGATTTCGCTCTGTGATTCAGCTCAGTGATTCAGCTCAGTTCAGAGGCTGGCCGCATCTGGCTGTGCTCTGATGTCCATCAATCCCACCTTCGTCGCCAGTGTTAGGTCGTGGGTTGACATAGCAGCCGGCACAGCGATTTCTTCAAGTAGCTCTTTATTATGGTAAGCTGGAATAGAACTAACTGCGAACAGCTCAGCCGGCCTGTATTTATAGGCAGCCGGCTGTCAACATTGTAACCACAACAGCCCAGAGTTCCCGCCTAAAATAACTGACGCGGACCTGAGTGAAAACTATCTACAGACCTGAGTGAAAACTATATACAATATCCCCCTGTTGGCCCAGGGTGAAACTACACTACATAACAATTATCTTGTTGAATTGCATAACAGTGCAGGACTTCAGCCTCCACTACCTCAGCAGGCTCGGGCCTAGCTGGCATGTTGGTTCCCTTGACAACCTGACTAGTTGGGCCCTGCTCCACAGACTGGATACAATATGTCTGTTTCTGTGTGGTGCTATAACTAGATGTTTCTTTTCCTGGTTTACAATCAAAACTTTTATGCCCTAACTTTCCTCATCTCCAACATGAAATGTCTTTAGGTCCTACATAACTTATTTTATTGACTTTTCCCTCAGAAAACTCTGTATGCATGTGTGCCTTCTCATGTGGGCTTTTTGATGAGGGGCTGCTTCTCTCATCGGTTTCTGAGGTAAACTTTCCTTTGGTTTGTTGAAATTTATTTTTGTTTGTTTCCCACTATCTCCCACCAAATTTTGGCCCATCAAATCCATGGTCCCTGATTTCATTTATTTTATCGGCTAAACCCGCTGCTTCCTCTGTTGTCTTGGGGTTCCTTTCTTTTATCAGGTACTTCAATTGGCCATTTATTGTGTCGTAAAATTGCTCCAACGCCATCACTTCTCTAATCTTAGGTACTGTGTCTGCATTCTCTTGCTCTAACCATCTTGTGAGGTAAGTTTGTATCTTTGCACCCATCTGCACATAGGTTTCCTCCCTCACCTTTGTCACACTTCTAAATTTTTTCCTCAACTGCTCTGAGGTAATCCCAAAGCGTGTATATACTAACTGCTTGTACACCTCAAAATTTCGGGATTGTTCCTCAGTCATTTGAGCATATAATTCGGCTAGAGGGCCACTTATTCTAGCTCTCAAGATCATCATTTTATCTTCCTCTCTCACTTGAAAATCGTGACAGGCTCTCTTGAAGGATACTAGAAATGCTTCTGGGCTATCCTTATCTCTAAACTCAGGAAAGCGTCTTAAATCTATCTTCATTTGATTCTGCCCATCGGTGTTATTACTATTATTACTATTTTCTAAAACCGTTAATTCCATCCATCTCATCTCTAACTGAAACCGCTGCTGTTCCCTTTCCTGCTCAGCCCTCAATTTTTCTTTTTCCAATTCTTTCTCAAGCCTCAATTGTTCAGTTTCTTGATCAACAATCAATTTTTCTTTTTCTCATTCTTGCTCCAGCCTAAATTGTTCAGTTCTATTTTTTTCAAGCTCTAATTTCAAGTTATATTCTTGTACTAATTTCCACTTTTCAAAATCCTCTGAGAACTGTGGAACTTCTACTTCAGGTGGGGTTTTAGTCATCTCTTCTATTCTCATTTCTTCCCCCTGGGGATTCCCATTCTCTTCTCCAGAGCTTTCATGTGGGTTTTCTCTCACTGGGTGCTTGGTCTTCTTGGGTGGCATTATGGTTGAGTCAATATTTTGCACTAATTAAATAAGAGACTTTTACTCTCAGCACTGTTCCTCCCAGCTTGGCTTTCCTTTTTTTTTTTAATGATATTTATTGGGAATTTAAAGTTACAGAGAAGAGAGAAGAAGGAAAAGCAAAGAAAAAAGAGATTAAACAATACAAATCAATAAAAGGAAAATAAAAAGTACCAAACATACAATACACCAAAATCAAAAACAAGAACAAAAAAAATAAATTTAAAAACAAATCCAATATTCCCATACCCTTATCTTCATTAACTTGTTTCCTCGACCTCCTCACACCTCCCTTTTTTGTATTCTAATTATTAATTATCTCAGCAAACCTTTCCATCTTTTACTGTATTCTGTCCTTTAATTGTCTTAATTTATTTTAGCCTTATCTTACCATAAAAACCCCTAGAACTTAAAAACTTATTTATACATTTATAAATAACATTTCTACTAAAGCCTAATAGTTTCATTCCAAGATTTTCCTAACAATCGTTAATTTTGCAATATTTCTCTAAATAAATTTTTAAACTTTCTGCCAATCTTCATCCACCGTCTCTTCTTCCTGGTTTCGGGTTCTGTCAGTCCTTTCTATCTGTTCCATCTAGTCCATCAACCTGGTGATCTTATGTCCGAGGCTCTTAACTCTTTTCCATGTTCCTTCTGCAGATCTTCTTCATAATTGTACCAGCACTTTACTTTGTCTTCTGCTGGTCTTGTTCTTAATTTCCTTCCTTTGTCTCTGAGGAGTAGATCCCGGGGGAACAACCTAAAAGTGTCTTTATCCCTTCTCAGCCGGTCAGCCCGTTCTCCATAGTTAGCACTAACATCCAAAAAATATTCCAAAACATACTTCAATGCTCCTCCAAAGTTGAGTGCCTCGACCACTCCAATCTCCTCCTGGCCCAAAACCAAATCCCAAAGGTCAAAGCATCCCTGCATAGGAGGATCTGACCAACTTGCCATCTCCAGTCTCGACAGGACTCTGTCTCTCCAAGTCTGTCTCACTCCAGATTTAGTCCTCAGAAACGACAGCTTCTGCTTCTGCAGGGCCGCATCTCTTTCAACTTGTATTACTTGAGGTTCAACAACAACCTCCTTCTTTGTCTTCTCCGCAACTTGCCCTGTCAGGGCAGATTCCTGGGTCAGTTGTTGAGCAGGTTCTATATCAGTGGTCACTGTTTGACCAAAATTATCAATTGCAATAGTCATCAGATCCATCTTCACATGAAGCTGCTCCAACAAAGCACTTGTCCTGCACAAAGCAAACACTAAAGTTTCCTGTGTCCACATTCTTATCCAAGGTCAGCTGTAGAGTTCCCCAGGTCCACTCCAACAACAGTTCAAAAGCTCCCTCTAGAGGAAACAATTTCTATTTGTATCCATCCTTTTACAAGCAGATCCAGCAACAAAATTGCTTTCGTTTTTCAAATCTTTGTTCCTTTTTAGTGCAAAAGGAAGCATTGGAGTCAACATGTTTCTCTTATTTAACTATCTGTCAACATGCATTATTATTCACAGTCAATGAACTTTCCCCAAACGTCTATCTTTGACAGCCCGTTCCCAGGTTCAAGATGATAGAAATTTATCTTTCTTTACTCCCTCTCCTGCAGGCTTGAACAATTTAAGATTTCCCCCTCTTCTCCTGCTTCCAAGGGGGGTATGTAGTTTAAACCTATGGAAATTTAGTCCTTTACAGATGACTTTCCAGACTTTAGCTTGCGATGTCTTTGCTTCAAACTGTTTACAAAAGCGGAAGGCAGACTTCCCGTTTAGACCTTCCCGCTCCGGTGCCAAATTATGAAGTTTAGTAATCCAATTTTCCGTTCTACTCACGGGTACTTATTTAGAGTCCAATTGTCCACAGGAAAAAAGTCAGCGCTCTCCGACAACAGCAATGCGGCTTCATTCCGTGAAAAGAGCAATCGATTCGAAGCACCGCGCCGCTCACCCCACATTGCTCCGGATCACTGTAGCTGGGTTTCCCCGTGAGTAGGGGAGGCGCTAAAGGTGCCAGCCGAATCCCAGGTCCACAGGCTTCTCCCGCCTTTGGTTTTTTATGGGTCTCCGCCTCACCATGGTGGTCCAGACCCTGATTTTCACGGAGCGGGTTCCTCCAGATCAGAGGAAGCCCGCCATTGCCGGTGGCGCTAACCTGGAAGTCCCCGGCTTGGCTTTCCAAGACCCTGGTCCCCAAAGTATAGCTTTAGGTTTTTCCCTCTAACCTTTCAAGCTTACTTCCTCTGACCCTGAGCCTAAGCCTCCGCCAGAACAGTCTTTTGAGATCTCTTGCTCTTATTGTTATCTCGGCCACACGGCAATCTGGGGTTTATCCTCAATCACACCCTCGGGCCAGGTAATCTCTTCACCGATTTACCCTTCCCCTCTCCAGGTGTATTGCTTCCCCTCCCAGGCTCTTAGACTTATCGAATCCCGCTGCTGCCACCAATTGTGTGGCGTTAGTACGGAGCCTCCAGTCGTCTCACGGACTATTGACCCGTACACCACTAATGCGCTGCCACCAACCAGGTCCTCCCTGGTAAAATCACTTCAGTCTCAGTCAGCTTTTCAATTCATAAAGAAGAGTGTATTTTATTTCAGACTTGAAACAAACTATTACCGCATTCCAAACAGTGTTCCTCTTTACCTTCTTAATCTTATGAACCTCTCTCTATCTTTGTTACCACCCCACACTCAAGGACCAACTGCCCTACCTGTCTCTCTATTACCAACTGCCTTTCCCAACCAGTCAGCCCACTCAAGCCAACCAACTACCCACCCACAACTCCCAACGAACTAACCCCCAGAACTCCTCTCAGAACTCCTTTATAGACCCACTGACTCCACCCCCCTGGGTCCTGTTGGTGCAACCTATTTAACTATTTCCCCTCCAGCACTCTCTCATATATGGTAACGTCACACCCAATTCCCCAGATTACGAGTCTACTGCTCTTAACCACTACACCACACTGCAAGTAGATAAATAGGTACTACTCTGACAGGAAGGTAAACAGCGTTTCTGTCCTCTGCTCCGGTTCACCAGAAGCGGCTTAGTCATGCTGGCCACATGACCCGGAAGCTGTAATTCGGCTCCCTTAGCCAATAAACCGAGATGAGTGCCACAACCCCAGAGTCTGTCACGAGTAGACCTAATGGTCAGGGGTCCCTTTACCTTTTACACTCCAGGTCTGGAAACAGAGTGCTGGAAGGGCTGCACATGTGAAATAGATATTTGCATCTTTGGGAATTGCAAGTAAACAACAATGGCTAGCCATGAAAATGGATTAAAATTAATAGAAGGATGAGAAGATGATTAAAGAAGACGAATGAAGGAGCAACATCAGGAAGCAATGGGCATATGTTTGTAAGAGGAGCAGCAAACCTTTTTTAAAAATTGCATTAAGATTTAAATTATTTGGATGGATTTGCTAAACTTTGGAAAACACACACACACACACAAATGCATATACATAGAACTAGCACCCTCCCCACGTACACGCAGGTCCCTCAGAAATCAAGAGCAAAGGACTCAAAGACATTTGACTGCTGAGGCTTCCTGTAGAGCAGGGGTCCTCAAACTTTTTTCAGCAGGGGGCCGGTCCACTGTCCCTCAGACCTTGTGGGGGGCCGGAATATATTGTGGAAGAAAAAAATGAATGAATTTCTATGTGCCACATATAACCCAGAGATGCATTTTAAATAAAGCACACATTCTACTCATGTAAAAACACGCTGATTCCCGGACCATCCGTGGGCCAGGTTGAGAAGGCGATTGGGCCGCATTCGGCCCCCGGGCCTTAGTTTGCCTACCCATGCTGTAGAGCCACAGGCTGTTGCTGGGGAAGGGAGGGGAGGGGCTCAGAGTGAGCAACATCACTCTGAGCGAGCATGCATCACTGATGCATTTGCCTGTTTCAAAATATTACTGCATCAGCATTACGCAAGCAGTTAGCATCAGTTGGCTCCAGACTTTCTACTAGTTAGTGATCAGGCATTCCCATCTAAAATGTACTGCACAGGTGGCTGATAGCACCTATTATGCCATCAAAGTAGGTGGAACAAAACAAAGAGCACAGGCTGCTCTGGATGCAGTCCTGCTGTTTGCAAGACCACTCTTTGTGTGGTGAAATATACCCCAGGTGCTGCTAAACCATCAAAGCAAGTCTTCCCACTTCTCCTTCCAGCAGATACTCTGGCACAGCTCAAAAGCCCGTCCTAATGAAGAAGGAAGAAACATGCGGACAAGAGACAAACAGAACTGGGCTCTTTCCAATCTCTCCCTTCTCATGGCCCTATCAGACTATAGATAATTTTTGTACATAAATGCATCTACATTTGTGCCAATAAGTGCATTCATTTGTGAAAATAACCTACAAAAATGCATTAAATAAGAAGAAATAGCTTGAAAATATGTGGGTATTAGTCAATACCAGGAAGGGAAGAATACCCAGGCAGTTTCACAGCCCACTAGCAGTGACACCCCATTGCAGAGTTTTCTTATGCAAAATAGGCGTATTTCACTATTTCAAGTAGCGTGATTGGTCTGCATATAAGTCTAGCACTTTCACTCATTCTGGGTACTGTCTTACCACAAACCCTGTTATTTTCTCATGTGTGTGTGTGTGTGTGTGTAAAAAGCAGAATACAGTGGTACCTCGTGTTACAGACAGGATCCGTTCTGGAGGCCTGTCCGTAACATGAAATGCCCGCAACTCTAAGTGCTGTGTCTGCGCATGCGCACAGCGTGATCTGGCGCTTCTGCACATGCGTGATCAGCAGAACCCGGAAGTAACCTGTTCCGGTACTTCCGGGTTGCCGCAGGACGTAACGCAAAAAGACGCAACATGAAGCGGACACAACACAAGGTATGACTGTATAAGCCTTGTTTGTTACTACATGAACCAGGAAGCTAATCAATAAATAATCCCATTTCAGAGTCCTCCCACTCAGCATAGTTTTTTTCAGCACACTACATGATTCATTAGGATGTGTGTTTATAAATACACAGGCAGTTTTGTAATACTATGAAAAATGTACGACTTTAGTAAAAAGGCTGCAATCCTATACAATGGGAGCAGGTAAAATTTCTGTTTATATCAGATGGAGGAGGATGATAGTCTTCTTAGGGATATAACAGAGCACCGACAGAACAGAACACCGACCAGAAGCAGCACCTCAACACCTTCCACATACACACTGTCAGGAAGATTTAGGGCATCATATGACAGCACAGAGTCTCAAGCAAAGATGTTCTCTTCCAAGCCCATAAAATTACAAGCTTTACTCTCTTCCCTTGGATGTGGAAGATTGCTGGAGGGGAGAGAAGCTGTGATATCTTCCGTATTATCATAATCCCGAATTAATCCAGAGTAAATGGATTAGGTTCTCCGTATGTTCACTAGACATCCATGAAGATATGCTGGGTTGCTGATGGTACTGCCCAAAGGCAATGGGAATCCTGTAGAGATAATTGCTTTTATATGTTATTAATAAATATAATTTGCATGTTTGGGGAGAACCATGTTCCCACAAATACTATAGAACCGGTAATATGGGAAAGGGTGGTTTGTTCAGCTGTCAAATTTTCATTTACAGCTTCTACTAAAATAAACTAGTGAATATGGGAATCAGAAAAAGGTGTTTCACTCACTGAGCTCCAAGATACCGGGATGCCAGCAGGTTAGGAAAGGCTGATCTCAACCATGATACCAAACAGGCGTCCAAAAGAAGTTGGGTCATGGAACATGTTACTGGGCTTCTTCATGGTAATTACTGGTTTTTGTTTTTACTTCCCTTGAAGCTCTATGAAATGTTCCCTTGAGTCATGAAGCATCTTCCAGGGCCACACAAGAAGGCACTGTCCTCTAGGGAGTTTGTCCTTTTATTTGCAAAGGAGGAGATAAAGAAGCATAAAGAACATCATCTGCTACGTGAACCACAGGATTTCACTGATTTCTATCTACTTCAGATGGAGAAACTAAGTATCTGTTTTGTATGTGAACATGGTTAATTCAAAGAGTCATTACATTCCCTGCAAGGATTTTAGGGCCACCATCAGGATTTTGTGGGTTGCTGATAATATTTGCATTCAGTGCCCCCTCAATGGCACTTCCCAGAGATTATTGTTAACTAGTAAAGTGGATTACAAAACCCACATGTGCCTGCATTGAAAATAATGAAAAAACAAATGCTTTAATAAATTTGATGGCAAATATGATTGAATGGCCAAGGGTTCAAAATGGTGCCTAATGTGTGTTAAAGGATATTCTTGGTGTAATTATTAGTGTAAGGTTTAATCTCTGTTCCAAACTGAAACATTTTACACTACTCAGTGGTGGAGGAAGGGGGCAAGGAGGGACAAAAAAGTTGGTTTCCAGGTGGAAAAATCAAAATTGGAAACAGAATTGTTAGATTCCAAAATTAAGAATTTGTCAAAAATGTATAACTTGCTGTTGAAATGGAATACTCAGGATGAAACGGTGAAATCAGCAATGAAATCAACTATGATTAAATGGGCACAAGATGTAGGACATAATATTATGATGGCTGACTGGGAACAGTTATGGACCACAGGTATGAAGTTTACGGCATGTAATGCCCTAAGAGAGAATATAATGAAAATGATCTAAAGGTGGTACATGACACCAGTCAAGGCAGGCCAGAGTGACCAGGCTGCTGCTGGTTACATTCCTGAGGTAAAAAAAAGTGAGGAGAGGCCCCAGAGGACTCTGTGGGGCACCTTCACTCCTCCTTTAGTATTTGTGGGCTGTAGTTGTGGCCAAATGCCATTTTGCTGCTGCGGCAAGCTGCTTAATCCCTGCTACTCCTGCGACCTCCGTGGCTTTTTTTACATTGCATCCAAAGATGGCAGCAGCAGGAGGGTTGGTTGGCCCTCAATCCGACTCAGGAGCGTCATTGCCAGCTCTCCTCCTCTGCAACATCTTGTGCCTGCTTTGCAGATTTCACCACAGAGGTGTTTGCCTTGGGGTATGGCTGAGCAGGGCACAGTGTGGCCAAGCAACTACTTTGCCAGGAGGAAGACAGGGGGAAATGGGCAGCCATAGAATTGTGCTAACTAGCCTCCATGCACTGGCTGCAATCCTGTTCTGTGTGGGAGAGAAGCCAGGCACTGAGTTTCAGTAAGGGCAGAACTGAGTGGGTGAAAGAAACATTTGATCTGGCTCCTGGTGAAATAGTCTTCCCAGAGAGTAAGGAATCCCCTCTGAATTTGTGGAAACATGAGAAACTGGCTGCTGCTGAGTCAGGGCCAGGGTCCATCCAGCTCAGTATTGCCTACACTGGCTGCCATCAGCTCTAATGGGATTTCAGGGAAGGAACATTCCCAGCCCTACCTGGAGATTCTGGGAATTGAATCACGGACCTTCTGCATGCAAAGCAGATGTTCTATCCCAGAGCAATAGACCTTTTCCACATGCAGCTGCATTCAAGGTATTGTTGAGGCATCTGATCATAGCCTGCATTATAATCAAGGCTTATATTTTGATCAGATTCCAGTATTCTAAAAATTAGCTTACATTCACAAATGTTTATTTCGAGGCAGGAAACCAGCAGGCAGCTGGCAAGCTCTTAGGCAGAGGGCCCCTCTGGTTTATTGCGGTCATAAAAAGCCTGAGAGCAAAAGGTCACTGACCCTACATATTACAGAATATAATTAAGCTGTAATAAAAGCGGCTAAATTAAGAGTTGGTAAATAGTAAGGTTTTGCCATTTGGCCTCTCATCATACAAAGAGTCATTTGCCTAAAGGTCAAAAGGCTAAGCATCTGGCTGGCAGAAAGGGAGGGAGTATTTGGGGAAGCCTTTTTAAAGTTGTTTCTTTTTAAACAGATCCTTTTACTCTGCAAAGATTTCTTTTCCTTTTAAAAGGTTATTTATGTTATGCATAATATGATATTCTGTTGTAAGCATCTAGAAATGTTAGATTCTTATTTCATAGAATCATAGAATCGTGGAGTTTGAAGAGACCACAAGGGCCATTGAGTCCAGCCCCTGCCAGGCAGGAAACACCATCAGAGCACTCCTGACATATGGTTGTCTAGCCTCTGTTTAAAGACCTCTAAAGAAGGAGCTCTTTCATAGATGGTGTGTGAAAAGGTGAACAAAAGATCTGTTTAAGATAAAATTAGAACAATTAGCCATCTGCTTTGCAGTGAATAGGGCAAGAGGGCAAAGGTGATCTGGTAATTAAGGTGCCTTGTCGAGGTTAATGGCTACTTGTTTGCCATTTATAAATAGAAGAAAATATAGCTCTCTGTCTCCCATAAAAGGTAATAGGAAATGGGTGTATCTTTTATGATTGGTTCTAGCAAACAGCCAATAGGAATTTCAACCAGGCTGATTGGACAGAGGCAGCCAAAGGAGGAGCAAGGGGGCTGGGCTGAGGGAATATAAGTGCTGGCCATAATGGCAGGAGGGCAGGCCAGAGCTTGGTAACCATATACCACTGTGCCTCTTATTTATTTGTCCGACAAATAAATTATTATTTTAATTTCTCTATTGCTGCGTTGAATATTTCATTCCAGCTAAGCGTTAACCACAAGCAGGGTGCTACATTGTTAACTTCTTATTTTCAGGGTGCTGCCAGCATATACCAATGAGCCTCACTTAATATACCAGGGTCTTTTCACCCCACCATATACAGCTTGATTGTCAGAAGTTTCTCAGATTTAAACCAGGGTATTTTAAAATAAAGCTTCATTTCCCACTTTTCACTGCAGATAAAATCTACAAGGAGATGGAAGATGTTTTTGGTTCCTCCCTTCCCATTTGCTATGAAGATCGAAAGAAACTGCCTTACACCAACGCGGTGATGCATGAAATTTTGCGTGCAAAATATCCCTTATTAGTTGGGATTCCCAGACTAAATGCAAAGGACTTGGAAATGCATGGTTTTCATGTTCCAAAGGTACAAGATAAGGCAGCAGTTGTATATTTTGAGAGCAAAGAGCACTTGAGAGTGGCACTTTAAATGCACATATGCAGCACAAAATCTGAGGGAGAAGGATCTCCCCTCTCTCGAAAAGAAATCTGAAGATTAATAACCTGAAAGTTAATAAATTCTATTATGAGAAATACATGCTATCTTCTGATGCACCAAATCAGGATTTGAATCAAATATTGTGCTTATTGACTGTATCTCTATACAGTGGAATCTTGGGTTGCTAACGTGATCCGTGCGGGAGGCACATTCGCAACCCGCAGCGCTGTGCCTGCGCACATGCGGGTTGCGATTTGGCACTTCTGCGCATGCACAAAGCACGATTTAGCATCTCTGTGCATGTGCGAGCGCCGAAACCCAGAGGTAACCCGTTCCAGTATTTCCGGGTTTGTCGCGGTGCGCAACCCGAAAGCACATAACCTGAAGCATCTGTACCACTGTATGTGAGAAATGTGTTAAGATTTGGGGCAGTGAATGGCAAAACTGTTTTCTGCTGTTCCAGATGCATTCTGAGACAGCTGTTTCTTCTTTTCAGGGGGCATTTGTTGTTCCAGATCTGAACTCTGTTCTTGTTGATCCCACGCGATGGAAAAAACCTGAAGAGTTCAACCCAAGCCACTTTTTGGACAAGGATGGAAATTTTAGGTCTAGAGAAGAATTTTTGCCATTTGAAGCAGGTAAACGTAGAAATAATTTGTGGTCAAATTTAGCAGCTTGTTTCAAACAAACTGATGGTCAATGTTGATTAAACAGAGTGAGGGACATGAATGGATCCCCTGTGGTTTAAAAAATCAGGTTGGGGTCATCATAGGTGCCTTCTCACACTGAAGATAGTAGGTGCCTGCAAAGAAGGGCTTCAACTTTGCCCATTGACTTTGTGGGGGGCATCAGATGACAGACCCAAGAGGCCCAGGTCCCAGTGCCCAACACACCAAGGCAACTCGACGGAGATCATGGACTGCCAGGTATACCAGTTGCCCCATTCCAACACAGAGAAAATTTATGTAGAGTTACAGATAGAGGGGGCCCTGTGTTGCATGGAGCTTGACACGGGTTCAACGCTATCCATAATCTCGGCAAGAACCTTAAAGGCACTGTGCCCTAGCGGGGGTCCCAAACTCAAGCCGGCCCCATTCACCTTCTGGGACTTCCAGAAACATAAGGTCCCCACAATGGGGGTGGGGACCTTCAGGGTGCAATATTGAGGACTTTCTTGTGGCCCCTACATTAGCTTGCTGGGAGTGGCATGGTTTGGACTGCTGGGGCAAGCCGTCACTGGGATGACCCGCACTAGCTTACAAGTGGACGTGGACGCCATATGCAAAGTGTTTCTGGGGGTTTTTGACGGGGCATTGGGACAATATACCCCCCCCAATGCCCTACAGCTAGACCCCACCATATGACCCATCAGGCTCAAGGCCCACTGGGTCCTATTCGCCCTGAAACCCCATATAGACAAGGAATTGGACCAACTTATGGAGCAAGGAGTGCTGGACCCGGTGCCTAATGCCCCATGGGAAACACCGATACACCTGTCAAGCCTAATGGTTGGGTCCGCATCTGCGCAGACTACGAATGTACCATAAACAAGGCCCTCACCGCCCATGCATACCCAGTGCCAGTAGTCAGCCATGTCTCTCCCCGGACCCCTTTTGAACCAAGGGGCGGCAACGGGGAGAAGCGATCTTCTCCCCTTCGCCCCTTGATAGATAGATAGATTTATTGTGGGCATTGGCCCATATCGACAACAATACATCAGAATTTATCCATAAACAATACAATTTAAACAGTTCCAAGTTAAAACACCCATATAGAACCAATTTTACTTCAGTTAAGTAAACACTATACACAATAAGCTCCCTCTATGTAAACCGCAATTCAGATCCATCAGATTTTGGGGGGTATGCGTCTTAGTTCTGGCACTTATTGATGGTTCTTAAGTTTAGCTAAGCTGTCAGAGACATACAGTGATCCATTTCTCCTCTTTTGAAATAAAACATTAATCAGGTATCTAGCGACTGCAAGGGATCTACTTGTATCTTCATCGTTTAATAAGTATATTATTTGGGCTTCCTGAGGACCGTCAGCAATTCTTGATAAATATGGGGCCAGAAACTTGGACCGTGCAGTTGAATGTAATGGACAACAGAAGATTATATGATATAACGATTCTATAGATCCACTTTTACAGTCACAGAGGAGTGAGATCTGTCCGTTGGAGAGTCTGTTACCCAACACGTTTGATGGGAAAACATTGAATCTAGCCTTTATAAAGGCATACCTGTGCGTCACCACAGATAAGGTAGTTAAGTAAGATGGAAGTTTCGTTGGTGGTGTTAAGCCAAGGTTTATCGGCGAACAGGTGCCACCACCTGTCGCAATATTAAATTGTAAATCCATCTCCTCTAATTTGTGAGTTATAATTCTTTTGGCAGAAATTAAATCTAATTTTAATAGTTCAGATGGAGATAATCCTAGGGACACAAGTTTCCCATGTATTATTTTTGCCCAGGGGCTAGGGAAGTCATCTCTCCAGAGACACTGTATCAAGTGGAGATTTGGAAGTTTATGCCATAATGCCAACCAGTAACAGAGGATGCATTTCCATAATGTGGTTTCTAGAGATGTAACATTTAGTTCCAGTCGTATAGCAGTATTGCTTACTCACCTGGGTAATTTTAGCAACCTTCTTAGAAGCTGGTTTTGGATTACCTCCAAATGGGTTAGGTTAACAAAGGACCCCCATAATGGGATTGCATATGCTATTGTTGCAATCACCTTTGCCTTGAAAACTTTTAACACAGATGGAATATGGAAAGCCCCATCTGAAAAGAAGAAACGCAATAACGCATAGGAAAGGGCTTTAGCTCTGTTTAATACATATGCAAAATGGACCTTCCAGCCCATGTTGTGTTGGAGAAAGACTCCCAAGTACTGAAATTTAAAGACTTGGTCAATAGCTTTTCCGTCTATTCTCCAATTATAGGTTTTTCTCCAATTATAGGTTTTCGAAAATTAGGACTTTGGACTTAACATGATTAATTGTAAGAAAATTTGATTTGCAGTAAACATCAAAAATTTTTAATGCCCTCCTGAGGCCGACTCTTGAGAAGGATAGGATCACTGCGTCGTCTGCATAGAGTAGAAGGGGGCAATGATATTGGGCAAGACGGGGGGGGGGCGTGGATCGTTTCTTGAGACTCCATCAGAGGCGCCCTCATATCACTTATAAATAGATTAAAAAGGGTCGGAGTAAGGATAGATTAAAAAGGGTCGGAGCACGCGCCTTCCCCTCTCTCCCCGGACCCCTTTTGAACCAAGGGGCGGCACTGGGGAGAAGCGATTCTCCCCGCTGCCCCTTCCCTTGCTTTAAAACAGGTCCGGGGACAGAGGGGAAGGCGCGTGCCTTCCCCTCTGTCCCCGGAGATTGCGGGGCAGGCAACGGGGAGAAGCGATCTTCTCCCCGCCGCCCCTTGCTTTAAACAGGTCCGGGGACAGAGGGGAAGGCGCGCAGCGCTTCCCCTCTGTCCCCGGACGGTCTCAATAGGAACGCATTGATTGATTTTCAATGCATTCCTATGGGAAACCGTGCTTCGCAAGACGAAAAACTCGCAAGAAGAAAAAACTTGCGGAACGAATTAATTTCATCTTGCGAGGCACCACTGTACCTTATTGCTCACTGAAGCATGGATTTAAGATACTACAATACCAAAAGGAAGACGATTTTCCTTGATTTTTATTAACCTCCTCTTTGCTTTGCTCTTTGCAAATGGTGTAAACCCGGAAATAAATGCTTCCCGTGCCTCGGGAGTCGAACTTCCAAGGAGGCTTCTGTATTGAGTTTTCTGTATTAATTTTTCTTTTTAGGCTTCTGTATTGAGTTTTTGGTTTTCAAATGTTTTGGAAGTTGAACAGTCTTCTGGAACAGATTATCTTAGAAAACCGAAGTTCCACTGTACTAGAAAACACAATGGAAGACGATTTTCCTTGATTTTTATTAACCTCCTCTTTGCTTTCCTCTTTGCAAAGGGCTTGGAGAACTTTTAACATGCCTCCAGAATAAGGCCATTGCTGACTTTTCACGCACACCATTGCCTGCCAAAACGAAGCAGAAGCAGAGAGAGAAAGAATGCAAACTGCCGTAAGTCTCACCTTTCCCCCGGGATGCCTTTTCCGTGAGAGTTAGGCCCTCCCATCCCTGTGAATAGTTAGGGAAAACATGAGATGGCGCTGCCTGCTGCCATGTCTAGTTTGGTCCTGGCATTGGCTCTTGGTGGCAAGGCCAGTTCTGGTGCCACTTCTCAGTGGATTCCACGTGACCTGTGTATCATGTGGATGAGAATGGTTATCTCCTTCCAGGATGTAAGGGCAGTCTGTCAGCCAGGCTTCTTTTCCTCCTGAGCCGCTTTACCTGTGTAGGTGGGGGAAGTGCCACTGTAAAGCAATGAAGAGGAAAAGGAAATATTGGGGTGACCTGTCACCTGGAAAAGAGCTTCCTAGATGCTTCTCCCCACTCCCTAGCAACAGCTTTACTTCTGCTTTAACCTACAAGTTTCCCTATCTCCCTGCCTGACCAGTGCATTTTCTATACTTAGTATGCATACAAATTGGGCTTTTAGTAACGCAGCTCCAGCCGTCTGGAATAAGTTGCCAGCCGAAATCAGAAAAGCACCTAGTATTTTGATATTTAGGCACCTTATTTTAAAAAGGCTAATGCATGTAACCCTATCATTTTACTCAATAACAACTGTATGATTTTATAAATGGTTTTATGGGGTGGTATACAAGCAAGTTTTACTCAGAAATGGCCCATTCAAATTAAGGGCCCCAAGTCAGTCATGACTATTAATTTCAAGACAACTTCAAGACAAAAGCGCAAGTGAGAAAATGGCTGCGTGACTTGGCTCTTTTGTGGAGTCAGCCAGAGCCATGCCCATCTCCCAGGTCACATGCAGGGGGAGGATAATCCAGTCAGTGGAACAGAAAGTTACTTTCTGACTGGATATTCCCCTGCCTGTGCCCACTCTAGGGAAATAGGGAATGTTGCATTTGACTGTACCAATGGATACATCCAACAGGTTGCCCTGTATGATGACCACTGGCAGTAGAGAGACAGGAAAAATGAGTCCCTGTTAATTTTCTTCGACCTCTCAGTGGCTTTTGATACCATTGATCCTGGTATCCTTCTAGAGCAGCTGTCTAAGTTAGGTGTGGGTGGCACCACTATGTGGTTCTTCCAGTCCTACTTGGATGGTTGTTCTCAGAGGGTGTTGCTTGGAGAGTGATTCAGTCCCATGGGGCCTTCACTGTGGGGTTCCATAGGGTTCAATTATATCCCCTATGCTTTTAAACCCCGCTGCTGAGTGAAGTCCTTACCGGCATTAATGAGCGACTCTCAACCCTTCCAATAAAACTCACCAAAAACCAACAGGCTATGATTATAAGCACTTATGCACCAACACTGGATGCCGAAGAAGACATTAAAGAATTTTTTTACTCTCAGCTGGAAACCATCCTAAGAAAGATAAAATTATCCTCCTGGGTGATTTTAATGCAAGAGTTGGGCGAGATTTCAATCTGTGGCCTGGGACTACTGGGAAAGAAGGAATTGGCAACAGCAACCAGAACGGAATCTTACTTTTGATGATATGTGCAGCACACAATCTTGTTATTACCAACACACTCTTTCGACAGAAAAAATAACTTGAAAACTTCATGGAGGCTTCCTCGGTCAAACCACAGGCACCTCTTAGACTATGTTATTGTCCGTGCTAAAGATCGCCATGATGTGCTCCTTATCAGAGCTATGATGAGATAGAAACTGTGCCACTAAGAAAAAGACCTATGCCAACGCTAAGGCTGAGGTTCAAAGAAGAACCAGAGAACTAAAAAACACATGGTAAATTAAAAAAGCTCAAGAGATCCAGCACTTAGCTGACACTCATGATGCACAGAATTTCTTTAAAGCCACAAAGACCATCTATGGGCCAATAAATCATGGCATATGTCCCCTACGCTCAGCAGACGGTACCATACTTCTAAAAGATAAAGAAGCTATTGCATTACACTGGAAAGAATATTACCAACAACTCCCCCGTAGCTGCTGAGGTCCTCTCACAAATTCCGCAAAACCAAGTTAGAGATGAGCTTGCAGTATCTCCATATCTGGGAGAGTTGTGTACAGCTATTAATCAAATGAAAAACAACAAAGCCAGCAGACCTGATGGGATGCCTGCCAAAGTCTTCAAAGTGGGTGGAATTGAACTTACACAACAACTTCACAAGCTTATTGAAAAAGTCTGGAAGAGAGAAGAGATCCCAGCAGACTTTAGGGATGCCAAGATTATCAATCTCTTTAAAAAAGGGTGACAGACATGATTGTGGAAACTATCAAGACATCTCTCTATTAGCTGCGGCCGGCAAAATTCTTAGCCAACAGTTTCTTAACAATTTCCAAGGTGACCCTTCCCAAATGGTTTTCAGCCTTCTAGGGGGACAGTGGACATGATTTTCACTGCTTGACAACTTCAAGAAAAATGCACAGAGCAAAACCAACCCCTGTATATGGCGTTTATTGACCTGACTAAGGCCTTCAACACTGTAAATTGTAAAGCCCCGTGGACTGTCCTTCTGAAAATTGGCTGGCCAGATAAATTTGTGAACATCATTCGGCTCCTCCATGAAAATATGACAGCAACACTTTGTCGAAGGGAAACTCCCCACCAGAGTAGAAATCGTATATAGAACAGATAGAAAGCTCTTCAATTTGAGCAGGCTGAAAGCAAAGAGTAAGATTACTATAACTTCTATCGTAGAGCTTCAGTATTCTGATGACAATGTAGTGTGTGCACACTCAGAGGATGACCTAACAACCATCCTAAATATCTTCACAGAAGCTTACATAAAGCTTCGCCTGTCACTCAACATCCAAAAAAACAAAGTGTGACACCAACATAACCCCTCTGCAGCGCCACACATCCAACTCAATGGTGTAACGTTGGAAAATGTCGATCACTTCTCCTACTGGGTCGTTATCTTTCCACAAGGGCCGACATTGATACCAAAATCCAGCATCACCTGAGCTCTGCAAGTGCAGCTTTCTCCCGATTGAAGGACCGGAACATTTGCAGGGAAACCAAAATGCTTGTTTACAAAGCTATTGTACTACTAACCTTACTGTATGCTTGTGAAACATGGACCACTTATAAACACCATCTCCAACTCCTCGAAAGATTCCATCAACAGTGACTCTGAAAATTTTTACACATCACTTGCAAAGACAGGCGAACTAATGCCAGTGTACTGAAAGAAGCAAAGATCTTCAGTGTTGAAGCAATGATTCTTCAACATCAACTTCATTGGACTGGTCATGTTGTGCAGGTGCCTGATTATCATCTTCCAAAGCAACTACTCTATTCTGAACTTAAAAATGGAAAGTGTAATGCTGGTGGTCAATTAAAGAGGTTTAAAGACTGTCTCAAGGCAAATTTTTAAAAATGTAGTATAAACACCAACAATTGGGAAACACTTGCCTGTGAGCTCTCCAATTGGAGAACAGCCTTTACCAAAGGTGTCATGGGCTTTGAAGATGCTCAAACACAGGACAAAAGGGACAAATGTGCTAAGAGGAAGGCATGCTTGGCAAATCCACACCGTGTTCAACTCCCGCCCTGAAACCAACGTGCCCACTGTGGAAGGACAAGTGGATCCAGAATTGGCCTCCACAGTCACTTATGGACTCATTGTTAAAACTATGTTTATGGAAGATAATCTTACTTGGCTATGAATGATCGCCGAAGAAGAAGAAGAAGAAAAAGAACAAGAAGAGGAGGAGGAGGAGGAGGAGGAGGAGGAGGAAGATCTAGAGGTTTGGATGCATTGTCAGCAATATGCTGATGACACACAGTTCTGATTCTGCTTCACATCTTTCCCCAATAATGGACTGGATGAGAGCCAACAAACTGAAGCTCAATCCATATAAGAACTGAGGCACTGTTAGTGGGTGGTTCTCTAGACCTGATGGCTGGGAGGTTGCCTGCTCTTGATGGGGTCACATCCCTTTGAAGAAGCAGGCACATAGTTTTGGGGTACTCCTGGATCCATTGCTGTCACTCAAAGCTCAGGTGGTCTTAGTGGCATGGAGTGCCTTCCATTAACTTTGGCTGGTGGCCCAGCTGCGCTCTTATCTGAGCCGGGACAGTCTAACTCCTGTTGTCTATGCTTTGGTAGCCTCTAGGTTAGATTATTGCAATGTGTTATACATAGGGCTGCCTCTGAAGACGGTTTGGAAACTTCAGCTAGTGCAAATTTAAGTGATTGGGTTCTTCATCGGGGCAAGATGGTTTGAGCATATTACACGGATCCTTGTCAGACTGCACTGGCTGCCAGTTAGTTTCCAGGCCCAATTCGAAGTGCTGGTTTCGAGCTATAAAGCCTTAAACGGCTGAGGACCACAGTGTCCCAAGGACTGCCTCTCTCCACAATAAGAAGAGACAGGCCTTATAGCTGTCTCTGCACCTCCATACATTCCTTAGAGAAAAGGAAGGTGGATGAGTCATGCTCCGGATATTTAGTCTTGGACTGTTTCTGAGCCACCCAGTGCAGCTGGCATGCTAACTCTAGCTCTAAGCAGAATCCAGACATGGAGGATGGGCTATTCAAAACATGCCCCAAGCACTTTAACACAATTTCACCCATTTTTCAAAATTACACCAACAGTCTCTTTCCATGCTAAGAGAATTGTGTGGCTTTGGAAGGAACTTACAAGGGGACATTTTAAAGCTCTAACAGCCTATATGTCCACACTTTACTATGCTGCATGTCTTGTGATTTTTTGCTGTATTTCTGTAAATAGTCTTTAAATTTCTTCCATTCTTCTTCCGCCGTCTCTTTTCCCTGATCCCGGATTCTGCCAGTCATTTCCGCCAGTTCCATATAGTCCATCACCTTCATCTGCCATTCTTCCCGGGTGGGTAGATCTTGTGTCTTCCAATACTTCGCGATGAGTATTCTTGCTGCTGTTGTGGCATACATAAAGAAAGTTCTGTCCCTCTTTAACACTGATTGGCCAATTATGCCCAGGAGAAAGGCCTCTGGTTTCTTCAGAAAGGCATATTTAAATATCTTTTTCATTTCATTATAGATCATCTCCCAGAAAGCCTTAATCCTTGGGCACGTCCACCAAAGGTGAAAGAATGTGCCTTCAGTTTCTTTACATTTCCAACATTTATTATCGGGCAAATGATAGATTTTTGCAAGTTTGACTGGTGTCATGTACCACCTGTATATCATTTTCATAATATTCTCTCTTAAGACATTACATGCCGTAAACTTCATACCTTCATACCTGTAAAATTTCAATGGTTCTACTCTGAGTAAAACTTAATTGAATATCCAGGGCCAACTCCATAGGGTGGCAAGTTGGGGACATTTGCCGGGGACCAAAGGTCAAGAGAAGACCCAGAAGCCCAACAATGTTTTATTTAAACTTTATTCATTTAATATTTCCCCCCTCAAACCAGAATTCTTCATGCTTGTCCTCAACACACTGCTTTCAAAGTAGGCTGATTCTAGATCCTGCCATCCACAAGCCTAGGGGTGGCTACTTAATATGTGAAAACTCTCCTCATGATTATGTTTTATTTGAGAAAAATATTTAAGAAAAATATTTGTACAACGGTATTCATAAAAGTGAGTTTACAGCAAACATCCACATATACAGTAAGAACTATGTAAAAATGTAACATTGGAGATCAATTTTAAAAAAACCCCTCCCCAGCAGTGATACAGACGTAGAATAGAATGTCCCTATTTTTATCTGAGGAATGTTGGAGGGTATGGTACACAGTCCCCCAAAGCTCCACCACCGCACCATGCAGTTGTCCACATAGCTTTGTCTTGTGGTTCCACTAAGCTTTAGCTCAAGAAGATCAACAGCTACTTTGGGGCTCAAATCAGTAATTCGGTCTTTGTGGAACCCTTAATTTCCTCTTTGATCTCCCTCCTCCTGATGATGTGAGGTTCGCAGAAACCCTGCTGCATGGGGATGTAATGAGAAGAAGAGAAAATGAAAAAAAAAGAGAGATGAGGGTGAAGGGAAAAAAGAAATAAAGCAAAAGAAGAGCAATGCATTTAACAGAGTAAATAAAACTCTCACAGCATTCCCAGCAAAACATAGATTCAGATTTTCTTGTACTTCATCATAGCAATACTGTACAGCCTTCATCCCCCTGCCCAGGAGAGGCTGCGCACAGAACTTCCTGACAGTAAGAGCTGTTTGACAGTGGAATTTGCTGCCAAGGAGTGTGGTGGAGTCTCCTACTTTGGAGGTCTTTAAGCAGAGGCTTGACAACCGTATGTCAGGGATTCAGAATATTTTTTTTCTTGTTTTCCTCCCAAAACTAGGTGCATCTTATGGTCTGATGCGTCTTATAGAGCGAAAAATACGGTAATTAAAAAGGTTACTTTTTAAAAAAAGCAATCATATTCTTACATAGCCCCACTACCCCAAATCAGATTTGTCATTTTAGCATTTATGCTATATTCCCTAACTCTATTCAATAAAGTCCTCTATATTTTTTGCCCAAGTTGTAGGCAATGGTTATTATGGCTACACTTAATAAATAAGGGTCATCTCTCCATCATTTGTCAATACTACTATCTTAATTTAGCTGAAAAGAAGGCCCACTTAGTAGTATATTTCCTTGATAACATCAGGTCAGAATGTTGTTATTTGGGGACATTTCTGAAAGATATGTAGTGTATTGACAGAGGCATTTTACACCTCTAACGAAAGCTATCAACTGTTGAGTATATGCAATTAATACACTTTGGTATTAAATGCCTTCTAAAGATAAATTTCTAGAAACTTTCCTTAAGGCTTATGGTGTCTTGTGGTGCATTCAGCCATACCCAGATGTACAGAGTTTGACTTTATGTTGAGATCCGTAGAGACACCATTGATCCTTTGCTGAAGAGGTTCGCCAATCTTTCAGACAACTTAATTCTCTCCTCTTAGCCAAAGATGTATCTGAAGAAGTGTGCATGCACGCGAAAGCTCATACCAAGAAGTAACTTAGTTGGTCTTTAAGGTGCTACTGGAAGGATTTTTTTTATTTTGACCAAAGATCACAAGACGTCCTGGTTGGTAGCCAGATTCTGCGCCCAGATTTATAGGCACAGATCATCCTCTAAAATAAAATAGTTTACTAGGGAAATGCTGAAGTAGCCCTTTAGGGCGCCTCAAGGTCAATTTTTTATGGTAGCTCAAATCTCAGTTGTACAGGTGTATGTATATATCTCAATTTATTTATTTTTAACTCATGACTTAAGTATTTCCTTCTCAGATATCATACAGTACCAGAAAGGGTTGTGGTTTTTTTGTTGTGTTTTTTTTTTAAAAAACAAGGCCTTAATCTGCTCAAGAATTAAAGGTGTACCCAAGTGAAACCATTTTTTGAAGTGAGTCTTGTAATATCTAGTAACTGAAGGAAAAAATAGTCCACCCTTTTGTTTTATTACACAGAGTCTTGGATTCTGTTTCAAGTCTTTTCTATTGTCAAGTAAAGTCTACAAAAATATTTTCACAATCATCAGAGGTTTTATAGTGAACCCCCAGCAAAGAATTCATTTGAGAACACAATTGTTTTTGAAACAGATATTTTTCTGTGCCGCAATTGTTTACCCGTGACTACTGATGTAATTCATTTTTAACAGCCAATAATAATTTCTCATGGTTGTGTGCCAAGGACTTTCTGGATGAAGAGGAGTGGTTGGAGGCTCCAGCTGGGGAACACCTTAGGGAAGCAGCAGAGGAGGAAGACTCACAGCCAGGATTGTGGTGGTGGGACTCTGAAGACATGTCTGAGGAGGAGGGAGTCTGGGAGGCAGAAGAAGCAACAGGCTCAAGGGAAAAAGAAGAGCCAGAGGAAGAAAACCCTTCAAAGGCAGGGTAGGGATCAGAGGAAGGCACCTCAGGTCTGGGACCTCAAAGAGAAGAGGAAGAAGCTGCAACCGAAAAGCTGAAACAGCTTCTCAGCAGCTACCTGGTCCCACCTCCTCCCTTGACTCCAATGCCATGCAGGTCTTTGCATGTAGCTGAACAGAAGGCTCAGAAAGCCCAAGGGGGACCCTTCCCACCAGAGTTTACGCCTGCTTGGGAAACATCCAGAGGAGGGGCTTTAGGAGGAAGCAGGAGGGGCCAAGTCTTGGCAACATCGCCACTGAGGGCAGCCATGCCTGAGGGCATTCTGCTTGTATACTATTTTCTTGAATAAAAAACTGACTTATGAGTCTCCAAGTCTTCGTTCTATCCAGGGGCTTGGGGGCTGCAAGCATTTAAGGGGGTGGGCAGGTGTTGGCCCCCTGTTAGCCAATCATTCTGGGATTTCCCCACCCACCCAGTCCTTAGGGGCCTGCCTGAGGGGAAGCGGGCACATTACCTATGGACCTTGCTATGGTTTATTTGGTCAGCATATTTGGGGCCAGGGAGGAATTTAATCCTGCAAGCAAACTGACCAGCTTGTAGGTTTTCACAACTTTGGCAAAAAAAGGCATTGGGTTGCACCCTTAGTCAGAGGGGTACCTAGGTAGGGGGGTCCAGGAGGGGTGACTCTGGGAGACCAATGGACCAAAACACCTCTCCCAATGGCAGCCTGTGTGGGATTGTGCCATTCAATTCACGTTGGGGGTGACTCCCCAACACAAGTTACTATCAGATAGCAGGCGGGCTGCCTGATGCAGGACATGTGCCCAATGCCTTAGCCAAACCTACTCTTTCCTGCAGTCAATCATGTTGTGGCCTAATACAACCCAATACCTGTCACCTGCCACTGCCATTATGCACCTGCCAATGACCCTGCCCTGGCATTGTGTTTGGAGAGGTTTGCTAGGTCTTGAGTCATCCATATTGCATTAATCAACAAGCTTTACCTGTGTGCCATATTTATAGGCTAATTCACATCAGATATCATAGTATAATTATTATATTCCCAGGTTTCTTATCTATCTGATGCTACCAACTTATTATTCTTCAAGTGCACACTGTTTGGTTTCCGCTGCATAGAAGGAAATGCTTCCTTATTTATCCATGTGAAGGATGTTGGTTCATGAGCGGCATAAAGTGCAAGTTCAGTACCAGGCACCACCTGCACCAACAGTAATGGATTCCCCCAGAGAATAATAGAAAGTGTAGTTTCTTCAGGGTGTTGAGTTCTTTAAAAGGTAAGGGTAAAGGACCCCTGACAGTTAAGTCCAGTCGCGAACGACTCTGGGGTTGCGGCGCTCATCTCGCTTTACTGGCCGAGGGAGCCAACGTTTGTCCGCAGACAGTTTTTCTGGGTCATGTGACCAGCAAGACTAAGCCACTTCTGGCGAAACCAGGCAGCGCACGGAAACGCCATTTACCTTCCCGCCAGAGCGGTACTTATTTATCTACTTGCACTTTGATGTGCTTTCGAATTGCTAGGTTGGCAGGAGCTGGGAGTGAGCAACAGGAGCTCACTCTGTCACAGGGCTTTGAACTGCGACCTTCTGATCGGCAAGACCTAGGCTCAGTGGTTTAGACCACAGCGCCAACCGCGGGCCTTTGAGTTGTTAGAGGTTCCCTATTCCCCTCACAGAGTTAAAATTCCCGGAGAGTTTTAACAATCTATCAATTTTCCCCAGAGAACTCTAGAAATTAAAAGTTATGTTTACAATTAAATTAAAAGTTCTGTTTAAAAGCAGAAAAGATGCACTTATTTATTCACTCCTCCTTCACAAAGATGTGGTATATATGTTGCTACAAAGGTTGGGTGCCAAGTCCCCCAATCTCTGCTGAGCAAAGGCAAGATTCCAGCATGTCAGAGCTGGTTCTGTTGCAGGTCAGCACAGAGACTCAGGGATGAGCAGTGAAGTTGATTCTTTATTCAAGGAAACAGAATACAAACAGAAAACCTACAGGCAGGACTAGCCCCAGTAAACCAGTTGACAATCTGTGCCTCCTATTTTCCCCTAAATCTCCCCTTTGGCTGGATGTTTCCCCAGCAGTCTTAAACTCTGTCAGGGAGGGGGGCTGTGCTCTCTGTGCTATTGGCCCTGCTACATTCAAGGCCCTCCATGTCACTGGAGAAAATGGAGGAAGGGAATGGAATACAGTAGGATTGGCTGGCTCCTGTGGAGCTGTCACAGCCTTTGTCCCCTCATTGTCCTCCTCAGCTTCCTGACCTATGTCTGCAGTGCTTTCTGCCTCTTCTTCCTCTCTCTCACTCAAGCCTGTTGCTTGTTCAGCACCCAACTATTCTGCTGCCCTTTCATCCTCTGACCTGTCCCACCACCACTCCCTTGACTCTAAGCCTGCCTCTTCTGAGGCTTCCTTGGGGGGGTTCTCCAGCTAGATCCTCCCACCACTCCTCATCATCCAGCCACAAGGGTTCCAGACACCCACCCAGGGTCAAATCAAATCAAATCAAATTTTATTAAACGGTCACAGACCAGATTAACTCGTACGGCTAGTCAGCGAAGCATAACACTGGAAAAAACAAAGGACAATTTCGATACATAACTGCAATTTAAAATTAGACAGCATAAATAAAATTAAGTATTTGCCTTCGCCTGCATATTGACATTGGAAAGCTCTTGTTTCCTGTGCCTAATAGCAGCTACACAAAATTTGGCCACATTGATCGTAATTTCAGGAACCTTATCTTTTACCAAGGCTCTCATACGTTGGAGTTCTGGTTCATTTTTAAGCTTTTGTAGAACTGGGGCAATAAAGGTCAAACATAGATCCTCGTAGTAACTACAGTGCAGCAATACATGCAGACTTGTTTCCACTTCCGATGAGCCACATGGGCAAACACGTGACTCATATGGTTTGCCCTCATATCTGCCTAGCAGCAGGGCAGAGGGCAGAATGTTAAATCTGGCCAGGGTAAAGGAGTGTCTGTACTTAGGTATTTGTAAATCAGCCAAATAATTTGCGGGTGAGAACCCTCTCCCAAAGTCTCTAATTATGGCATGTTTATCCATTTTGCCCATATGACATTGCAGCTCTATGTCCCTAATGCGTTGGAACACTTGACTTCTGGCTCTCTCATATCCTGCCGCTATCAAGATCTGCGGGGAGAATCCCAAGCTTCTTATCTTTTCAAACCGGGAAGCTTTCCAGGTGGAATGAAAGGTGTCTAAGAGTGTTAAAGGAGCCAAACCGGCCGGGGAAAAAATAAGTTTTAACCAGTAGTGTATCTTTAGAATCCACAGCCGCGCATTAACGGGTGGTTGTCCAACTTCTAAGCGGACAGCTATATTAGATACACAGGGGGGGATCCCCAATAAACACCGATAGAATTTTGTTTGAAATGCCTCCATAGGCGCAAAATTTTTAAAACTGCAAACCTGGGATCCATAAGTGAGTTGTGGGAGTATTTTGGGAGGCCGCCGGAACGTATTTACCTCCTTTCCCGTGAAAAAATCTTGTAAGGGCTTTATTGGCCCTTCCTGCATTGGCAATGGCGTTTTTCATCTGTTGGTGCCACGAGACCCTTTCCTGAAAAGTTATTCCCAGGTATTTGAAAGTTGCTACCTGGTCAATAGGTTGACCATTAATTCTCCATTTGTGTTTCCTTCTTTTTTTTGAAAACACCATAATTTTAGATTTGCTGTAATTTATTGATAGTTGTTCCGCTTGACAATAGTCAGCAAGTGATCTCAAAAGGTTCCTCAGGCCAACGCAGGAAAAGGAGAGTAGGACTGCGTCGTCCGCATACAGAAGCACCGGGATGGGAATACCTGCCAGTTTGGGAGGGTGGGCATTTTCTTTCACCATATTTACTGCTAGAGAGTTGATATAGAAATTAAATAGCGTTGGCGCGAGGACACATCCTTGTTTAACCCCATAGTGCGTTTGAATTTCTTTAGTTAGATGGCCTGACCGATCGCATCTTACCCTCACCCTGGTGTTTTCGTATAGACCACGGATAAGGCGTAATAAGCGTTTATCTATGTTTGTAGCGCCAAGCTTTTCCCAGAGCTTTTCCCTTGGTATTAGATCAAAAGCCGATTTAAAATCCACAAATGCTGCATATAAAGACCCCCCTTTTCTAGAGTATTTGTCTGCCAGGTGTTGAAGGGTAAGGGCCTGGTCTATACTTGAACGCTTTGCTCTAAAACCAGCTTGAGCTTCTGATAGAATATGCTCTCTTTCCATCCACTCCACTAATTTATCACATACATCGTTGGGGACATTGCAGAATCAGTTTCTCCGTCGCCTCCTGAAACTCCCCATGTGTGTGAGCAACGCAGCCATACATCTGGAGTTAAGGATTGCATCATTGGAGACTGTCATCTGGAAGCGAGTCTTTGGTTATTGGCTGTCCAGCTGGCATAGGCTTCCTGACCATTACCTTTTTCAGTGCCTCTGGCGGGACAACTTTGTCAATCCGTGGGTAGGAAAAATCCATGCCAAACTTCTGAGCATCGGAATTTCCCCAGCGGACTCCTTAAAGATGAACTTACGCTCAGCCAAAAGCCTTATTGAGCAAAGATTAGCAGACATTGAAAATCAACACAACCTCGCCGGGGGTGGGGGTGTCTGCTCCCCCAGGTATCACGGAATATCCCCACCACTTGGCCTTCCATCATACATGTCATCTCTATCATCTGTACCACACCGACTTGCATTTATTCGTGCAAGGTTCAATGTCCTTCCATCGAACCTGCTGAGCCACAGATTTTCCAAGGGTTTGGTGTCTCCGCTATGCGTGTGTGACGGGAAAACTGTTGATTCTCTTCCACATATAATGTTCAACTGTCCCCTACATAGCATAGCTAGGACTAAATTCCTGGGTCCTGCTTTACTGCGTTTGGTTGGCAGGCCTGTTGAGTCACATGCCGCACTACCAAAACCAATGAGATCCAGGAGGTGAATGGACTGAAGGAAGGATTTAATCTCTCCCATCTTTCCGAGCTAGCTGCCAGCTGCTCAAAGCCCTTGGAAACTCCTCTCTGTTTATTGCATGCTCCCTGTTTATTTGGCATCTGAACCTGTCTTGCACAATGTGGCCCCATTGGAGAGCATTGACCCAGATGTGCCTGAGAGGCCTGAACACCACACTGGCTCCAATATTAGTCAGATATTATCCAAAATCCACTCACCCACCTGGAGCTAAATTCTAACAAAACACCACTCCAGTCACACAGATGACACTCAATGATATGAAGTAGGCAAAAAAGATGTTACACAGGCCAATTAGTGTCACCCCCCATATATATATATATACCCAGTCCCCTCAAAGAAGTCAACAGCAGAGCCCACACTAGAAAATGAGAAGAGGTGAGTGTGCAGTATGGTACAAAGTGGGCTCAAATAGTCTGATCTCCATTTCTCCCCTATAGGGCAAATCACCCCATTTGGTTGCCCACATTACCCATGTGGGAGAGTCCGTCTCTCCTCTTCTTGCAGGAGACGAGGGTGTGGTAAATGTTGCAGCAAGAAGGAGAGACCCCCTGGCTTCTTCAGCAGCCTCCTTCATCTCTGCCTCTTGACCCTCCTCCTTTCCAGCCTCTGATTCTGGACTGCTCCCTGCCACAGACCCCTTCTGTTGTCTCTTCAGCTGCTGATACCTCCTCCTCCCCGTCTGCTCCCTTTTCTTCCTCCGCCCACTCATTGCCACCCTACCACCAATCCCCTGACTCTCGGCCTTCTTTCCTTGGGGGTTCCCTCAGGGGTTCCCCAGCTGGTGCCTCCCACCACTCCTCTGCTTCCAGCCAGTCCATGACAGGAAAGATCTCAGCGATTTATGCTGAGATCTCAGTCAAAAATCACCTAGACCTCAATGAAGATCTTATCCAAAACCATTGTCTATGCCAGCATTACTTCTCTGCCACTGGCATGGGGATGCCAACACAGGGGCTTCCACCATCTGAGGAAATGGCTTCACCCCACTGACAGGCTGTGCCAGACCTGCCTGTAGGCATGGTTTGGAAAATCAAGGCTATATGACAGATACCTCAGACTTCCCTGAGCATTTGAGAGATGAAGCAGAGAAATCCATGGAAATATAAAAGAAAGAAAATATTCACACAACCATGATGCTACCAATTTAAATGACTTTAAAGGGATATTAGACAAGTTTGTGAAGGATACGCTACTAATGGACATCGTTCATGATGATCCTCTTCCATTTCCAGGAGGGATCACAAACCTTTTTAGGCCCATGGACACCTTGGGAATTTGGGATTAGTTGCAGGGGTCAGCAACCTTTTCCAGCCGTGGGCCAGTCCACCGTCCCTCAGACCATGTGGTGGGCTAGACTATATATTTTTTGGGGGGGATGAACGAATTCCTATGCCCCACAAATAACCACAGAGATGAATTTTAAATAAAAGCACACATTCTACTCATGTAAAAACACCAGGCGGGCCCCACAAATAACCCAGAGATGCATTTTAAATAAAAGGACATATTCTACTTATGTAAAAACATGCTGATTCCTGGACCGTCTGCGGGCCGGATTGAGAAGGCAATTGGGATGCATCCAGCCCCTGGGCCTTAGGTTGTCTATCCCTGCCTATGAGCACCATGCACTTGGCTCCCAGATGAGCCCCCCCCACCACCACCAAAGGAGAAGGAGAGAAGGAGAATGTGCCCATACACACTTTGCTTTTCCAAAGTTGGATCCAGTACACATGGAGCAGAAAGAAGATGCGGGAAAGCAGGCCCATGTCCCAGCTTCCTCCTTTAGCTCTATGTACTTTTCAAGGGAGAAAAATAGGGAACCACCTCGTGAACAAGGAGGCAGCAAGTGGGTGGGTGGGGGGCTCAGGCTTCCCATTGCACCCTTGGACAATGCCAGATTTCCAGGATCAGATGCTGCAAATACTGGAGAACAATAGTGGGTGAGGGATATTGCCTTCATGTCGTGCCTGAGGGCTTCCCTTGGGCACTTGCACTCAATAGGACTGATTGGTCTGATCCAGCAGGCCTTTTCTCACATACTTTTTTAATTTCATGAATGTATGGTATGCATTTCCCCGAATTAAAAAAATCCTTCCAGTAGCACCTTAAAGACCAACTAAGTTAGTTCTTGGTATGAGCTTTCGTGTGCATGCACACTTCTTCAGATAACTGAAGAAGTGTGCATGCACACGAAAGCTCATACCAAGAACTAACTTAGTTGGTCTTTAAGGTGCTACTGGAAGGATTTTTTTAATTTTGACTATGGCAGACCAACACGGCTACCTATCTGTAACATTTCCCCGAATGTTTGTGGCACAAATCAGTCTTACACTACCTAGAATTCTAATTGCAATTCATATTAAACACCACCCCCTGACATTTGAGTGACACACATAAGAATGATTATAGAGTCCGGCTGTGGTGCGTGCCTCGAGATCTCATTACAGGGCTATTTGATGGGATGTCAGAACCTTTGTTGCTTTATTGCTTTTAGTAATGGAGTATATAAAGAGAGAGAGAAATGCCAAGGTCTCTGAGGGATCAAAAAGCTCTTGAAGAAGGAGAGTTGAACCTAACCAGGCGTCCCTAAAGAAACAAGGTGAAAGAGAAGGATGGAGATACGGGCATTTTTGATTGCTGTCCTGGTGGTTCTTCTGATTCTGCACTTCCTGAAACAACTCTGGTCACACAGGCAATATCCTCCAGGACCTTTTCCGCTTCCTCTCATTGGAACTTTGTGGAAATCCGGGGCGAAGCTTCGTGAAGATACTTTCATTAAGGTACTTCTTAGTAATAACTCAGTCTAATGTCAATAATTGTTTTATCAATTTTCCCCAACCATTCTGGTATTTAAGATTAAACAGTACCATGGGTTTAAATGCTAACTGCAAGGGCCACAATTTAATACACAATTAAATGCGATGAAACTCCTACACTTAAAAATCACTGAATTAAAATTAAAACTGAATTTAATTAAAAATCACCCAAGGTTCCATTGCAAAAGTAACTTAATTCCTTTTCAAGTCACCCAGAATTTTTACAAACTACTTTCAGGTGTAATAAGGGCAAGTAAAAGTAACTAACAAATTTAATAAACAAACAAACAAAAGAAAACAAAAGCAATTCAGAGATTTTGGAATTAATTCTGTGAATCTGTGAATCTGAATTAGTTCATTCCTGCCACTGCCGCTGTGTTATATAGGCCATACACAGGCAGACCTAGCAGCTGCCATGCAGATAAAAGTTTGATAGAACAATGATGGAAGAAGAGGAGGATTTGGGGCTCTCGAATTTCAGTGGCTCCCTGTGCAGCGCTAAAATTTGGCGCTGCCCACTCACCACTTGCTCTCCATTATACAGTGGTACCTCAGGTTTGATAGAATGATGATGGAAGAAGAGGAGGATTTGGGGCTCTTGAATTTCTTGTAATGAACTGTTTATTTAGCCCAACTGTATGTTTAGTTGGATGCATTTTAGAGATAAACTTCTTTTGTTTCCTAGAGCAATTTCCTAGAGCAAATCATTCCTTTGTCAGAAGCTATCCGTAATACAAATAATAGCAATAATATAAAAGGTCATTATTAATAATACTGAAAACCACAAAACCGTATAAAAGATGAAAATGTCCATTCAAAAATCACAAATCAGAAATGTAAGTTGTATACTGTTACACTGAGGAAGCGCATAACACTTATGATTATGACTAACCAGAGATTTAACATGAAAATCTTTGCCCGCATTTTTCAAGTCTTTTGGAGCTATCACTTCTGGTGCATATGCACATCATATCTAAACCCCACAGCACCAAACAGATACATTTAAGAAAAGGCATTAAAAAATGACAGGGAACGTAGGTCCGCAGCATTCATTCATGGCAACCTTTCAACAGATACTAACCTGCATATGCTACTCAATTTCTTAAGCCTTGGAAAATCTTCATATTGGTCACTCAAACTAGAAACACTTTTAATAAAATAGCAAATCATTCTTAATGGATCTCGGCAGTAAACACTAATCTCCAGGTAATAATCTCACCAAGAGCAACTCCTCCTCCTTCTTCTTCCATCACCTGTAGCCAAGTAAGTTTGTCTTCCATGAACATAGACTTAACAGTGAGTCTGTAAGTGACTGTGGAGGCCTATTCTGGATCCATACAACCTTCCACAATGGAGACATAGGTTTCTGGGTGGGAGTTGATCATGACGAGGATTGCCAAGCATGCCTTCCTCTTAGCAAGTTTCTCCCTTTTGTCTTGAGTTTGAGTGTCTTCAAAGCCCATGACACCTTTGGTAAAGGCTGTTCTCCAACTGGAGAGCTCGCAGGCCACTGTTTCCCAGTTGTCAGTGTTTATACTACGTTTTTAAGATTTGCCTTGAGAGAGTCTTTAAGGCTCTTCTGTTGACCACTGGCATTACACTTTCCATTTTTTAGTTCAGAATAGAGTAGTCGCTTTGGAAGATACCAGTCCAATGAAGTTGATGTTGAAGAATCATTGCTTCGACAATGGTGATCTTTGCTTCTTCCGGTACACTGGCATTAGTTTGCCTGTTTTCACAAGTGAAGTGTAAAAACATTTTGAGACACCATTGATGGAATCTTTCGAGGAATTGGAGATGGCATTTATAAGTGGTCCATATTTCACAAGCATGCAGTAAAGTTGGTAGTACAATAGCTTTGTAAACAAGCATTTTGATATCCCTGCGAATGTCCTGGTCCTTAAACACTCTACACTTCAGCTGGGAGAATGCTGGGAAAGATAATTGCCCAGGTAGGAGAAATGATCAACATTTTCCAACATTGCACCATTGAGTTGGACTTGTGGTGCTGCAGAGGGGTTGTTTTGTACTTGTTGGTGCAGCACTTTGGTTTTTTTGGTTTTTGGATGTTGAGCGATAGGGCAAGATTTTCGTAAGCTTCTGTGAAGATATTTAAGATGGTTTGGAGGTCATCCTCTGTGTGTGTGCACACTACGTTGTCGTCAGCATACTGAAGCTCTATGACAGAAGTTACGGTAACCTAACTCTATGCTTTCAGCATTCTCAGATTGGTTGGAGGTTGGATGGCAGCTAACAGATTGAGGCTAAATCCTGACAAGACAGAAGTACTGTTTTTGGAGGGCAGGGGGCGAGCAGGTATCCTGAATGGGGTAACTGTGCCCCTGAAAGACCAGGTGTGCAGCCTGGGAGTCATTTTGGACTGACAATTTTCCATGGAGGTGCAGGTCAATTCTGTGTCCAGGGCAGCTGTCTCCTATCTCCATCTGGTACGCAGGCTGAGGCCCTACCTGCCTGCAGACTGTCTCACCAGAGTGGTGCGTGCTCTAGTTATCTCCTGCTTGGATTACTGCAATGCACTCTATGTAGGACTACCTTTGAAGGTGACCCAGAAACTATAACCAATCCAGAATGCGGCAGCCAGACTGGTGACTGGGAGTGGCAGCTGAGACCATATTGCACCAGACCTTAAAGACCTACATTGGTTCCCAGTACATTTCTGGGGTTTTTTTAAATAAATTTTTTATTGGTTTTTCACAATTTATGTAAACACAAACAATACACAATACACAATACAAACATACAAACACATAAACAAACATGTATAATTTCGAATCCTTTTTTCTTAAACCTTACTTCACCGACTTCCCCATACCTCCCCTTTCTGCATCCCAATTTCCAAATTAGTTTCAGCAAATCCTCCCCCTTAAGTTTATCTAATTTTCCCTTGTTCTTTTCTTTTACTTAACCTTTTACAGCTGTAATCCCCTTTTTTCTATACCCTCAACATTTTAGCACTCATTAACTTTGGAATATTTCTTAAGATAAATTTTGAATTTCTTCCAATCTTCTTCCACCGTCTCTCTCCCTTGGTTGGTTCCCAGTACATTTCTGAGCACAATTCAAAGTGTTGGTGCTGACCTTTAAAGCCCTAAATGGCCTCGGCCCAGTATACCTGAAGGAGCACCTCCGCCCCCATCATTCAGCCTCCACTGAGGTCCAGCACTGAGGGCACCGAGGTTGTGTGTGCAAAACTGAGAAGATCCTTAACTGCGAAGGTCTATTTGGGGGTGACAAATTTGGTTCTCGCCCAGAGCATTGTATTACAAACTTTGCCCTTGACTGCCACTGTGAAAGAAATGGCACTGGGACAGGAAGCTCACAGGCTGATCATGCTACTATTTACAATTCAACACTTGCCATATAGAAAATGCAGCAACTTTTTGGCATGTTGCTGATTTCACTTAGCTACCCATGCCCTAATTATTCTAATATAACTGACCTTGTTTACATGGTTTTGTGCCTTTCAATATTAATAAGAACCTTGTCCTTTTACATTAGTTTTAATATTATTACTGTGTACCTTGCTTGTAGCTGCTGGATTAAGGAGGCTTATCTCTGAAACACATCTTGCAAAACAAAAGCTGAGCTAATCAAACAGTTTATTAGAATAAGCTCTGGAACTTGTCTTCCTTCTCTTCCATTGTATTCTGCCTATGACCTAGAATGCTGGGAACCTCCCCCCTTCCAACAGATTACTGGGCACAAAGTTGTTGTGTTCGCAAAGTAAAGGAAGGATTGAACTCTGATTAATAAGAATACACACAGAGGCTTGAACCAGCAAGACTCTGGGAAGGGTGCATATAATCGTGTCTCTCTGTGCTTGTCCGATTCTGCAGCCGCCCCTGGCCCAAGCCGTTTTATTCACAAAAGAACTTTTTACAGAGTGTTTGTAATAACCAATCAGATTTCTTCTGAGTATTTCCACAAACCCACATGGGGAGAAAGTTAAACTACTAAAACTAATTAAGCACAAATATTTCTGGGGTAAACAAAGAACAGAAGTACAAAGAAGAGAATCTGGCAACCCCGGAGGTAATAAACAATCAGTACACATGATAAGGCGGATGGCCAGGAGGATAGCAATCAGTATCACCTTCATGTGAGATCTGTTTCCTGGCCCTAAGATTAACATCCTAAGATTAATATACATTAGAGAGCTGCTTCAAATAAGCTTGCCCACAATCTTTATGGCCCAGGATGCCTGCCTGGTGAAGCAACTGCTGAGCTGCTGTGTACGTGACTCGTGAAGAAGAGAGGAATGGGCATTAGAGGCAAAAGGGCATGAAAAGGGCATGAATGTAGAATCTTATGGGATTTAATAAGAAATTATCGTCAATATATCAAACCCAGTCAACACAATGCTTTCATCGTGGACACGATGGCTTGATGTATATTTTATAATTCCTCATGGTAATCCCATCTGACCCCTACAAAAGTTCTCTTGGCAATGAAGTAGGAGCTCATCATCTCTTTCCAAGAAAATGAAGGAGCTTGTCGCTCACATGTAGCTATTATTAGTCATTTAATTTATAAATATCACCCTTAATCCACAGCTCAGAGCAGTTCACAACCTAATAATAATAATAATAATTAATAATAATTTTATTATTTATACCCCACCCATCTGGCTAGGTATCTCCAGCCACTCTGGGTGGCTTCCAGCAGAATATAAAAACATAATACAACGTCAAATGTTAAAAACTTCCCAATACAAGGCTGTCTTCAGGTGTTTTCTATAAGTTAGAATACAACATGCCTGTTGTCTTTGTCCATGGAGTTTTCTTGGCAGGGATACTGGAGTGGCTTGCCGGTTCCTGCTCCATATTGAGGGCACAAGGAGAAGGGGATGGCAGAGGACGAGATGGTTGGACAGTGTTCTTGAAGCTACCAGCATGAGTTTGACCAAACTGCAGGAGGCAGTGGAAGACAGGAGTGCCTGGCGTGCTCTGGTCCATGGGGTCATGAAGAGTCGGACACGACTAAACGACTAAACAACAACAACAGAATACAACATACATGAAACACACGATAAAAACAAGAACAAAAAACTAACAAACCAGTAACCCTTCCCACAAACAAATTTTGAAAAGGTATAAGATGTTAATCAGCAAGAGGTCTGGTTGAAGAGCAACAGTTTCGTCTTAAACACCTAAAAGTGTATAATGAAGGCATCAGCTAAACCTCCCTTGGGAGAACATTCCACAAAAAGGAGAGACTACAGAAAATGCCAGTTTTTGTGTTGCCATCCCTTGGACCTCTTGTAGAGGAAGCACACAAAGATGAGCCCCAGATGATGATTGCAGGGTCCTGATCAGATCATATGGGGAGAGGCAGTCCTTGAGGTACTGAGATCCTAAGGCTTTGTAGATCAAAACCAATACTTTTAATTGGGCCCAGAAACTAATTGGCAGCCAACGCAGTCAGAGCAGAATCAGTGTAATATGCTCAGTCTTCTCCTGATGAGCAACCTGGCCACTGAATTCTGCACTATCTGAAATTTCTGAACCATTTTTAGATGCAGCCCTATGTATAACACATTGCAGCAATCTAAGCTAGATAGAAAATCAAAACAGGTAGTTTTCCATTGCCTTCTCCGCAAGAATTCACTCCTTGTCAGTCCATATTTTCTTTTATTTATTTGTTTATTTAAGCCATTTATAAGCCATTTTTTCCCCAGAGAAAACAATTCAAAGAATACAAGACTACTCAGCCATCAGATAAGAACATAACTTTTAAAACATCTGAAATTGGTAATAATTTCTAGCCCAGAGATATATTTGGGAGACCTCTTTTTAATTCCTTACCATATATTTGTCTGGTGGCGATGCTCCTGCTGTGACCCACCGTGGGTCAGAAACCTGACCCAGTGCTCTAGCCTAGTTTATGCCAACCTGGTGCCCTCCAGACTACAATGCCCATCTGCTCCAACCATCATGGCCAATGGGCAGGGAGTTGCAGTTCTACAGTCACTGGTGGGCTCCAGTTTCCACATCCCTGCACAAAATGTGCAAGAGAGAGTAAAACAAATGGGTTGGGAAGGGAGGGAGGGAGGGAGGGAGGGAGATGCTGGCAAAAGAAGCTGTGAGAAGCTGTAGAGGTAAGGAAGGCTGGAGCTCATGTGTTAAGTTGAAATAGCCACCTGTTTACTTTGAACATAACGTTCCTCTCCTCTCTTTTGACCCAAATGGTAGATGGCAAAGCAATATGGAAACGTTTACACCATGTGGATGGGACATATACCCCTTGTAGTCCTGTCTGGATTCCAAGCAGTGAAAGAAGCTCTCATTGACCACTCTGAACAATTTGAAGAGCGACCAGTATCGGCTTTCTTTAGCACAAAAGGAGAAGGTGAGTAGTGAAGAATCAGATAATCTACTGGCATTTCCCCCAGAGAAAAATTTAAATGACTGTCTGGATAAACAAAGCTTCTCTATTAACTGCAGGAAATGGGTTGTTGGAGCCAATGCTAGTCCTACAGTAGACCCATTGTAATTAATGTGCATGGCTAATGAAGGTCTATTAATTTCCATGAGTCTTCTCTAAAACTTACCTAGATGCAACCCAATCCTCTAGCAAGTGTTTTATGGATAGCCTAACTACTGCCATTCATGCACTAGTAACCTCCAGGTTGGATTACTGCAATGTTTGTTATTAGGGGCTGCCCTTGCGATTAGTCCAGAAGCTGCAGCTGATGAATAATGCAATGGGTCAACTGCTCATGGGGGCAGGAACAGCCAACATGTTACGCCACTGTTGAAAGAATTCCACTGGCTGCCAATTAGCTACTGGGTTTATTCTATTTTATTTATTAAATTTATATACCGCCCTTCGTCAAAAAATATTGGGGTGGCTCACAGAATAATTTAATGATCTTGGTTTTGGTGTATAAAGGCATATACAACTTGGGATCAAGATACTCAAAAGATCATCTCATTCCTTATATACCTAGTCAATAACCAGACTCTGTGGGTGAGGGCCTCCTGCAGATACCATCAAAAGCATCAATTCTTTGTCGATCAGCCTTCTTTATGGTCCAGCTCTCACTTCCATACATTACTACTGGGAAAACCATAGCTTTTACTATACGGACCTTTGTTGGCAAATTTGGTGGTACTTAGGGTAGACCCAGTGGGCAGTCACCATCATCGTCACTTATTAATTTATCAATTGCCTTCTGCTTGAATGTCTCACAGCAACATATAGACATATAAAAACAGCTAAAATGGTTTTAAAACAGTGCAGAAACAACAACTAAATATGAGTGAAAAACAATACAAAGTATATACCTGTTGAAGGGACCCTGAGCAAGGAAAGTAGATTAAGACTATATGGGTAAAAACTGTATAAGAGGGAAACATCAGTGACCTTACTGTGGGACTCTGCTATAGACTGCCAAACCAGACTGAAGACTTAGATGCTGCCTCCCTAGAACAGAATACCAAACATTCAAAAAATGAGAGTCATGGGAGACTTCAATTTCCCTGATATCTGTTGGAACTCAAACTCTGCCAAGAATGTAAGGTCCGGCAAATTCCTCCATTGCCTTGCTGGCAATTTCATTTCCCAGAAGTCAAAGACAAAACCCCCCATTATATTCTTGCAAGGAAGTTGCTAAAATGTGGCATGAATGAGGTACTTGTTAGGTGGATTTTTAGCTGGATGACTGACAGAACCCAAATTCATTAATAGTTCCTCATCACTTTGGAAAGGAGTACAAGGGGGTGCTGCAAGGTTCTTACCTGGGCATGTTGTTGTTCAATGTCTTTATAAATGACTTGGATGGAGGAATTGAGAGGATGCTCATCAAATTTGCAGATGACACCAAACTGGGAGGGATAGCTAATGCCACAGAAGGAGTTGGGTTTATCTTTATCAACACTGGTTCTTTGTGCAACAAAGACTGAACTTGCAGGTATCACCTGAGTTTTCCATGATTTTAAATGCTAGACAAAATCCCCCATCGTAGATATCACATATCTGGAGATCTCACGTTTTTCTGATACTGTAAAGTGCAGGGACTTCTGGGACCACCTGACTTCTGTTCTGTTATCACACAATAATGAATAATGAATTTCTGAATGACAAAAGGCAATAGAAAGTGAGGTTCTGTTACGCCAATATCGTAGAGATACCCATATAATACTATGAGACGGATTCTGCATCATCTTCTAATTCTTTGCTAATTCTTCAAGGACATTAACTTCAGTGAACATAGTTTCTTCCAGGCTGACAACTTAATTATTTACATTAATTTCTGTAAATAATAATTTCTCAATGATTTCCCATAGGTATTATATTATCAAATGGTCACGTCTGGAAGCAACAGAGACGGCTTGGAGTGGTTACTATGCGGAAGCTGGGGCTGGGGAAGAAAGGCATGGAGCACCAAATAGCAGAGGAGGCCCGTCAGCTTGTGGAGGTCATTGCAAGTTCAAAGGGTACATGATCCTAGGTGATGGTGATGGGTTTCCTTATTTTCCAGTCTGCAGAAATCTATGTGTACTGCCTCTGTCCATTTTGGAAAGGAATGTAATATGCTTTAGAATCACAAAATGGTAGACTTGGAAGGGACCCAGAGAGTCATCTAGTCAAATCCCCTGCAATACAGGAATTCTGACCACAGCTGTCCCTGGGTGGACTTGAACCACCACCCTTCTGTGAGAGACACTGCGCTATTGTGCTGGAGATCACAGCGGGTTTCTCTTGACCATCATAAAATCCCACTCTCAGTATGAGCAGGAGCAGCTGAACTCACATTAGTATAACTTTATTTTGCAGGTCAACCATTGGACCCCTCCATGCCCATCACTAATTCAGTCTCCAACGTGATATGTGCTGTAGTTTTTGGGTACCGGTTTGCTCTTGAAGATGAAAAGTTCCGGAAGCTGATAGAAGCCATGGATCTTGTCCTAAAATTTCAAGGCAGCATCCAGCATTCTGTGAGTAGACATTTTCATTCCTACTGAGCCAGAGAGGTCTCCCAAGGATCTTAGGGCCCCCATTCAGCCTTCTGGAATCCATTATGATAGAGGATAGAGTGTTGGAGAAGATAGATTAGGTTTAAATCTAATCTAAGATAAGGGCCATTTACGATCTCATAGCACAAATCATTTCTCAAGATTATTCTAAAGATAAGGAGACTATGTCCAACCACAGGGGACTCTTTGGAGGAAAGATGGGATAAAAATGGAACAATGACCTTCAAAACAGGTTGTCTAGAGCCCACAGGGTTAGCATAATAATCTTCTCAAGAAGGGAATTACGTAGTTTTGTTGCCATCATAGTAAATTACATTTGTTTTCTTTCTGCCCACTTAATATCAAGACTCATGGGACTTGTTTGCTGAACCTGAGGTAATATATTGTCAGCCCTATTATGGACCAGTTTAAGATCTTCAGGTTTTAAGAAAGACAAAATATTCCTGAGGCACTGGGACCTAATATGGTATATTGTCTCCCAAAATTCAATGACCACAGAACCCTGAGAGACTGTGGGTGAAATAATTTGGAAAAGCAGGGACTAATGAGGCACAGAATGGATTATCCTGAAAGACAGCAAGCCTGGCTGGCTGGCTGGATCTGTAAGCTCTACACTGCAAAGACTACAATTGGAGGATGTGAGCATCTCTAAATTTTGGAAACATTTCAAGAGAGCCATAAATGCCCATGTTTCAAGAGTGCTACAATAACTGTTGAAGAGTCCAACCCTAAATTCAACAGAGGTGCACTGATTTTCCCGGGGGGGGGGGAGCAAATCAATTTGCTGATTTGAATTGGTGGGGGGGGTGAGATTGAATTTAGCAGTGGCAGCCATGGTGGTGCCTACTGTGACCCCCCCCCCCCCGCCCTGCAGACGCTACCTTTCCTAGAATTTTTTTAATGGTTGCTCTCACTGCTAAAAAGCAGCTCCCTTCTAAATGACCCAACTAAACCCTTTTGATCTGGGGGATGGGCAGACCTGTCAATTTCAGTTTCTCATTTTTCCTGTTTTTCATTTTTCCTGTGTTAAATACACTTCTCCACATTTATAGAATAGAATAGAATAGATTCTTTATTGTCATTACACAAGTGCAACATTGCACAAAGTGCAACGAAATTGGATGCCATCCCTTAAAACAACAAAAGCAAAACAACAACAACAACCAAACAAACCACATTCCAGCCACACCCACACCACACCCATCAAACTCCCAGGTCACACTATCGAGTTACAGCATTCAAAAAGGCCACAGCTCTTGGATAGAAACTGTTTTTCAGTCTATTTGTCTTTGACTTGATGCTTCTATATCTCCTGCCAGAAGGCAGTAGTGCAAACAGACCGTGTCCCGGGTGAGATGAATCCTGCAGGATGTTATTTGCTTTCCTAAGACAACGGGAACCGTACAGTTCTTCCAAAGATGGGAGAGGATGACCAATAATCCTTTGGGCTGTGGTTATGACCTTCTGGAGCACCTTCCTCTCCCTAGCTGTACAACTGGAGAACCAAGCACAAATACAGTATGTAAGAATGCTCTCTATGGAGCCTCGGTAGAAGGACACCAGCAGTCTCTCACTCAGATTGTTCTTCTTTAAAAGTCTGAGGAAATAAATTCTCTGCTGGGCCTTCTTCACCAGAGCAGTGGTATGTGCGCTCCAAGTCATGCCCTGATCGATAGCTACTCCCAAAAACCTGAATTCCGCCACCCTCTCCACCCGTTCCCCGTTGATATACAAGGGCTGAATGTCCGCCTTTTTTTCCCTGTAATCCACCACCAGTTCCTTGGTCTTAGCCGTATTAAGAGCCAGATTGTTCTCTCCACACCAAACACAGAGCCGCTCCACCTCGTCCCGATAGGCGGACTCATCCCCTCCTGAAATGAGCCCTACCACCGTAGTGTCGTCAGCAAACTTGATGATTTTGTTGCTGGAATAGATGGCTGTACAGTCATACGTATAGAGAGTGTAGAGCAGGGGACTCAACACACAACCCTGTGGTGAGCCGGTGTTAAGGCTAAGGGCTGTGGACATGTGTGACCCTACTCTAACCCTCTGGGAACGTTCTGACAAAAAATCCAAAACCCAGAGACAGGTGGAGTTGGAGAGTCCAATCGCCTCTAGCTTGGACACCAGTCTATGGGGGAGGATAGTGTTAAAAGCAGAGCTAAAATCCACAAACAGCAGCCTCACATAACTCCCCGGCTGCTCCAGATGGGACAGAGCAGCATGGAGAGTGGTATTGATGGCGTCTTCCGTGGATCTATTTGCTCTGTATGCAAACTGGTAGTTGTCAAAAGTTGATGGAAGACAGGAAATAATGTGACGGCGCACCAGTTTCTCAAAACACTTCATGATGATTGGAGTCAGTGCAACTGGTCTATAGTCATTCAAACTACTGATTGTGGATTTTTTAGGCAGAGGGACAATAGTTGACGACTTCAGGCAGGGTGGGACAATAGACTGGTGTAAGGACTTATTGAAGATCTTAGTAAAGACCCTCGCCAGCTGATCCGCACAGCCCTTCAACACCTTTCCAGTGATGCCATCAGGTCCAGCCGCCTTCCTCGGATTCGCCATCCTCAAAACCTGTCTCACCTCATGTTCCTCTACCGTGAATGAGGGGCCCCTATGGGCTGGTGGCTGTAATACCGGCGTCTCAGGTGGCTCCTTCTCGAAGCGAGCAAAGAAGAGGTTAAGCTCCTCTGCCAGCAAGGGGTCACCGTCGACAGCACCAAGGTTAGGTTTGTAGTTGGTAATATGCTGAATCCCCTGCCACATCTTGTAGGTATTTTGATTAGTCCGTGACGTGCTAATTGATTTACTATCGGCAATTAGCTCTTTATGGCAGCTTCGGCAGGTCCGGCACACTTCCTCTGCGCGAATCTGCTCCTTCTTCTCCGTCACGCCCAGCAGAGTAAAACACAGCAGCAACTTGTCACTCGGTTTCCCACAAACACACAGAGCACAGTAATGTCCATTTACAGCTCTTTTATTGCATCATTTTCTCAGATATTTCCAGGACTTCTCGCAGACATGGCAAACACCCTCTCTCTCTCAACGATCGGAGAGGAACAGACAGGAGAGCTCCTCCCAGCTTCCATTCCTGACGTCAGAATGCTGAGGCATCATGGGAACAACTTAACCTCTTAAGTTCCAACTCCCATACCCCCTCTGCCACACATTCTGACAATACCTGTGGAACATCCACGTAACTCTCAGGTTCACACTGTGCGAAACTTACCAACGCACCTGTGGCTTGGTATCTTTCCGGTGGAACACCCTTCGTTGTGCGACTGGATCGCCTGGGCACAAACTCAGATGTTACCTCTGACTCACTGCCACCAGGAACTGTGTCCTCAGCATCACGGGATTCCCCCTCTGACTTAAAGCGTTTTCGAATCCTCTCCATTATACTCACAGGAGAACTGGGCTCACTCTTGGCCTCCCTTTTAACAACTTGTGGAGATGCCCCACCCTGCTCCAGACCTTGGTCAGTGACCTGATCGTCATCAGCAGACTCAGCCGCTTCTTCCTCCCCCTCAGAACCTTCCTGTTCTGAATCAGAGAGACACTCTGAGAGAACATCACGCTTGACAGCAGCCTTTGACTTTTCATCCTGCTCATAGAACTCAGCGTGTTTGCTGATCAGCAGTTTACTCTGATCACCTGATGGGAACGCGAACCTCCATGCATTTGCTGTTGGCTCATACCCACAGAAGATCATTTTCCGGAACTTGGATCCATCTGGCCCCTGCAAAACTTTAGCCACTGGCACAGATGCTTCCGACCCAAACTTGCGCAAAAAATGAATCTGGGGTTTCCTGCCATGCAACAACCCAAACGGTGTGTCACCTACCACTGAATTGTAGGTCCGATTCCAGGTGAAGCTCACATACCTGATTGCCTCCAGCCAAAACTTTGGTGGCAACCCAGACTCCTTCAGCAACACCTTTGCAGTCTGGACCAGAGCCTCACATCGTAGCTCTGCCTCCCCCCTCTGATTGGGTGAAGTCACTGTGTGACGTATCCCTTTCTTGCGAAAGAACTTCTGCAAAGCAGAACCTGTAAATTGAGCACCTCTGTCACTTGTGACAGCTTGCACTTTGGTGGCAAACCTTTGTTCCACCTCATCAATCCACCTTTTGATCAGCTGTGCTGCATCATCCCTGGATTTGAGACCATGGGTCCAGGAATTCTGCGTAAAATTATCCTGCATCGAGAGCAGAAACCTTGACCCTCCCAGACTTGGTTCTTTTACGGGACCAAACAGATCTATGTGAACTAGCTCAAAAGGTTTTTCGGTTACCCTATCCACTTTTGGGTAACTGCACCCTTTTACCTTTGCATGTCTGCATGCTTCACAATCCATCGCACATCCACATTCTACAATGTGGCAACCGTTAGCGACCTCGGGTAGCGTCTGTAGTTCTTCTACAGAGCCATGAGCTGTCCTAGCATGCCAAGCGTGTACACATGCATCATGATTGGGAATTGTAGCACGCAGTGCTTGTGCTTTCTCAACCTTCCCCTCACCCTCCAGAGACGTTTCAAGAATGAAAAGATCATTCTGCCCCTTTTTAACCTTTGCAAGCATCCTCCCTCCTTTGGAGATTGTGCACACATCACCCTGAAAACAAACCGTAAATCCCAATTTCAGTAGATACGGCACAGATAAAAGACAGTGGTTCATCCCAGGAACGGTACAACACTCCAACGTTTCCTGTAAAATACGAAAATGCAGATTTACAACGTTAGTCACACATTTTTTCTGTCCATTTGCAAACAGCACAGATTTCCCGGCAGGAATTGCCTTGCAATTCCACATCTCGACAGCAGGGGTCTCTGGAATCAAGTTGCGATTAGCTGCAGAGTCTATAACGAAACGAAACTTTGAGCCTTTCTCACAGCTGTTTTCAAACAACGCCAGACTAGCCGTGACCTCATACGTCTCTTCCTGGCACCTGGCACGTACACTAGCCTCAGTCCCACGCCTGGCTGTTTTCCCAGACTTGTTGCCATGGAAACCCGACTGATTCCCATGAGAGTTGTCCTTGAAAACATCCTGCCTTGCCTCTCTGCTCCAGTGGGGGCAATTTCGACGCAGATGGTCTGTAGAATTACAAATGTAACACCGACGAACGGAAAACGCCTGTACCGTGCATTCCGCGGGCTTGGCTCCGCCTCTGCACCCCGAGCTCCCTGTGCCAGCTCTGCCCTCTTTCTTGCGTTTCTCTTCTTCGTCCTGCAAGCGTCCCGCCACGTAATGCAGCGTCAGCTGTTGCGGATCCTGAGACTCCAGAGTTAGACACAGATTGTCATAACTCTTGTCCAGAGAACTGAGCAAAATGTACACTTTCTGCTCCTCTGGAAAATCGACACCCAACAGTCTCAGCTGGTTAAACACGGCTAGCATATCAGTTACATGCTTCCTGATGCTATCCCCAGGACGTAACTTCATCTCAAACAAGCGTCTGGTGGTGTGGATCTTTGCCCCAGCCGTGGTTCTGTGGTGCACCCGTTCCAACGCCTGATAAGCCTCACAAGCATTTTCCAGGCCCTCAACCAAAGGTAGCTGCGAACCATCCAGGCTAAGCACGATCGCTCCCAGGGCCCTCTGGTTCCTCCTCTGGGAATTTCGGGCGTCTGCTATCTCAGCTGCTGTAGCTCCAGCCCCTGGTGTAGGAAGTGGCGGTCCCTGCACGGCCTCCCACAGACCCTTCGCCACCAGCCATGCCTTCAGCCTCCTGCTATATTCTTGCCAATTCTTTCCGTCCAATTTTTCGAAAGGTACGGAATATGAATCGTGGCCTTCTGCCATGGTTTCCTGTTCTCCCCAGGGGCCCCAAGCTGTACTCACAGAAACACCAGCTCTTCCGGCTCCTGCTGCGTGGAGAAACGATTTCCGCTGTTCTCAGCACTTCTGCATTCAGCACAGCGTCTTTCAGCCTGCTTGCTTGCCTTAGACACAGACCTCCGCTTTCGCCAACTTCACTGCCATCCGAACGCAACTTCAAAGCATTCCAGCAGCCTCTAGTGACAAGTTTACAAGCGGTAATTTATGGGACCATAACCTGTAGGTATTTTGATTAGTCCGTGACGTGCTAATTGATTTACTATCGGCAATTAGCTCTTTATGGCAGCTTCGGCAGGTCCGGCACACTTCCTCTGCGCGAATCTGCTCCTTCTTCTCCGTCACGCCCAGCAGAGTAAAACACAGCAGCAACTTGTCACTCGGTTTCCCACAAACACACAGAGCACAGTAATGTCCATTTACAGCTCTTTTATTGCATCATTTTCTCAGATATTTCCAGGACTTCTCGCAGACATGGCAAACACCCTCTCTCTCTCAACGATCGGAGAGGAACAGACAGGAGAGCTCCTCCCAGCTTCCATTCCTGACGTCAGAATGCTGAGGCATCATGGGAACAACTTAACCTCTTAAGTTCCAACTCCCATACATCTGTCTTGTGTTGTTGCTCCTTAAATTATCCTCAATCCTCAGCCTATAATCCAATTTTGCCCGTCGAATACCCCTCCTCAAGTTTGCTCTTGCTACACTGTAAAGCTGCACCTCGCCTGACCTGAAAGCCCTGTTCCTTTCCCGCAACAGGCACTGGACCTCTCTATTCATCCAGGGTTTCTGATTGGGGTAAAACCGGATGGATTTATTTACTGTGACAGTGTCTGTGCAGTGATTGATATAGCACAGAACTGCCGCCGTGTGCTCCTCCAGGTCTGAACTATCGAAAATATCCCAATTGGTTCTCTCAAAACAGTCCTGCAGCTGGTGAATAGCACCTTCAGGCCAGATTTTAACAGATTTTAATATTGTGGGAGCCCGTTTCCTGAGTGGGATATATGCTGGTATCAGGAACAGAGACATATGGTCGGACTGGCCCAAGTGTGGCAGCTGTAAAGCCCTATAGCCGTGATTTACATTCGAATAAACTTTATCCAGTGTCTTGTCCCCTCTTGTGGGACATTTCACATGCTGATAGAGCGTTGGGAGCACTGTTTTAAGTTCAACATGGTTGAAGTCTCCCGCAATGATGTGCACAGCTTCAGGATACTTGTCTTGCTGGCTGCTGATAAGGTCCTGCAGGCATCCCAAAGCCAAGTTGGCATTGGCATCTGGCGGCACGTACACACCAGTTAACATAACAGCTGTGAACTCCCTAGGGAGATAGGCTGGTCTACATTTAACAGCCACATATTCCAAATCCGGTGAACAGTGACTGCCCACAGTCTTCGAATTATTGGACCAGCATTTGTTCACATATACACACAGCCCCCCTCCTTTGGTTTTTCCGAAGTCCATGCCTCGGTCATGACGATGTACCGCACAGCCTTCCAACTGAATAGCTGTGTCTGGTATGGACGGTTGAAGCCATGTCTCAATGACAAATAAAACGCAGCAATCTTTTACAAGGCTGTTCTTTGCTGCCTGCAGCCTCAATTCGTCCATCTTGTTGGTAAGAGATCTCACATTAGCAAGAAATATGCTAGGGAGCGGTGGTTTAGATGGACTCCTCTGCAATCTTACCAGGACGCCAGCCCGACAACCCCGCTTTTGCCTCCTGTCTCTACGCCGCCTTCGCCTCCTCCCTGGAGGCATAGTAATCCATGGAGAGCCCGGTGGCCTGGCTACTCCCACAGGAACGTTATCTGGGCGAAAATAATCAGCTCTTACAGCTTGTTCACACTGTAACCCGACCTTCAGAAGTTCCTGCCTGCTGTAAATCTTTCTTGCCCGGCCAGACATACTCAGACCAAGTAAAAATAATAAAAACAAAACAAAACGCTGAGGGAGAGCACTAAGCCACAGAGTCTATGCGCGCTGCCATCTTGTATATCTTGTATCTGGTTACTGGCTATTAGATTCCCATTAAACCACTCCTTTCCTTATTCGCTTGTGTTAAATACACTTCTCCACATTTCTACATCAATTTCTGATCTTAAGAAAAGGTCTCATGAAATTTCACCAGCATTTTAGTGCTAATTTCTCTTAATGCACACATTTGCCTAACAGTCGCATTTTTGCAAAGCAGTAAATTGCACGTTTGTATATTGTTTTCAACAATATATGCATTCTTAGGCACACCTGCCCATAGTATTTCCATTTCTAATTACCTGGGAAACGGCAGACAACCCTATATTAGTCCAACTTTCAATTTCTAGTTCCTCCATGTATTCAGAAAAGGTAAAAAGGCGAAAGATTTATACTAGAAGCTCTTCTGGGTGGACATCTATATAGAACTAAAAAAAAATGTTTAAAGTCTCATTCATAAAAAAGGACCAGACATTCATAGGAATGTAAGAGAAGTTTTTTTATATGCCACTGTCGCCACGAGAATCCTAATGGCGACTAACTGGAAGAGTGATAAAATCCCTTTCAGGTCAGAATGGTTACAAAAATTAGTTGAATATGCTAGCCAAATTAACCAAAAAATGAAAGATAATTCAAAACAAGTATTTACAGTGGTAACTCTGGTTATGAATGCTCCTGGTTACGCACGCTTCGGGTTACGAACTCCTCTAACCCGGAAGTAGTTGCTCCTGGTTGTGAACTTTGCCCCAGGATGCAAGTGGAAGTCGCGTGTCAGAGGCGTGCGCACAGTGGGAGGTGCCATTAGCAAAAGTGCGCCTCAGGATAAGAACAGTTTCAGCTTAAGAACGGACCTCTGGAACGAATTACGTTCGTAACCAGAGGTACCATTGTATTGCAAAATGGGAAGTTTTTAAAACATATCTTAAGAACAGTTGTTGCAATTTGAACTCGGTCATAGCCTTTGAATATCCTCTGTAGCTATATTAAGCAAGAAATAAGGATATAGGAGAAATAATACTTTATTTTAAAAGGAATGGATATGTTTATGCAATAAGTTAGTAAATACTAAGTGAAGTATGGAGATGACAGGAAGTTAGCTGTACACTAAGATTTATTGTCAGAATATATGAGTTTTGGGGTTTTTTGTTGTTGTTGTGAACTTTGTTTCCCTTGTCACATAAATGTACAACTTTTTTGTTGTTGTTTATATATATATATGGTATTCAGAAAAGGTATACAATTGATCTTTAATGCAGAAAATAGAAAAAATGAAAAGTTTTCTTTTTAAAAGATTTTTTGTAGAGCAAGGTGGGCATTATTTGACAGGGTAACTGGGGAATTTAATAAATAAAATAAGTAATAATAAAAATTGCAGAAGTGCACATTTCAAAGGATGGCTGTGTTTGAACTTGCATATTAGACAATTTCATGTTTAAATGTCAACTTACTTGAATGTCCGTCCCCCCCGCCATATTCTCTACCCATCCCCACCTCCTGCAAAAAGACCACTCACTTGTTCCAGGAGGAGTCCTGGGATTATTCCCAGTTTTGGAATGAAGTCTGGGAGCTGGAAAATATATTGAGCAATGTTTTTCTTTCACATTTTCAGCTAGGGATAATTCCCAGAACCAGTTGTTGTGAGATTCAGGAGAAGCTGCAAACACCTTCCTTCTTCTCAGTTAGACTCAAAGTAATATGCTAGCCCTGAAGGATTATGCAGATTATTAAAGTGCTAATCCAAAACATGAAACATGTGACCAAGCTTCCTCATGGTAATGACAGCATTTTTGCTATCTTTCCTTTAGTTGTATGAAATATTCCCATGGTTCATGAAACATCTCCCAGGGCCCCACAAGAAGGTCTTGTCCTGCATGGAGATGGTAGTGTCATTTGCAAAGGAGGAGATAGAGAAGCATAAGGAGAATCTGGCTCTGCATGAACCACAGGATTTCATTGATTTCTATCTGCTTGAGATGGAGAAAGTAAGTACCTGCTTTGAAACGGAATCCTGCTCATCCAAAGAATCATTATATTCCGTCCTACATGTGAATACTAATGTCTTGCCAAGACACCAGTATTTTTATTCTGAATCTCAGCTGAAAAGCACATCGAGTTTCGCCAAATTTCCCTCATAGTCATTTTAGTTGCTAAAGTAGGTTGACTTCCATCCATAAACATCTATTGAAACGGGTAGGAATGCCAGATATTTCCATAACCCCACATGTAAGTGTGAATGAGTGGAAATTTATGTGTGTCAATTAGTAGGTGGGGCTAAGGCTTTTAAAATGTTTATTTTAAAACAACAACAACAACAGTATTATAACAAACTGTTCAAATGAGGTTTAAAAAGAAGGTTGGGAGGGGTGAAATTGCTAACAGCCTTGGGCAGTGGAGTGCCAACGGGAAACATCCCTGTTGATGCACCACCTACTGTATTTTTTGCTCTATAAGACGCACCCGACCATAAGATGCACCTAGTTTTTAGAGGAGGAAAACAAGAAAAAATATATATTCCGAATCAAATGTTGTTGAAGAGCGTTTGCGCGGCTATCCCTCTTGCTGTTCTAGCTTCGGCAAAAGCAATGCAAAGCCTCTCAAAGCTTCCCAGGGCTGCAGGAGGAAGCCCCGGCTGCTGGCAGAGCAGTGCGACTCCCACCCCCAAAGAGCAGCTCAGGAGCACGGGGCATCTGCGCGCAGCCTGCCCGCTCTTCCCAAAGCTTCCCGGGGCTGCAGGGGGAAGTGGAGGCTGCCAGCAGAGCAGCGCGGCTCCCCACCCACCCCCAAAGAGCAGCCAGGAGCGTGACACACTCTGGCAATTTGGCTCCAGGGACCACACATTCGCTCCATAAGACGCACAGACATTTCCCCTTACTTTTTAAGAGGAAAAAAGTGTGTCTTATGGAGGAAATGTGTGGTCCCTGGAGCCAAATTGCCGGAGTCCACCACTGGTGAAGAAGCAGTGCTGGCAGTGGTGGCAGCTTCGGTGAGGTTTCATCAAAAACTCACAGGATCTTACTGGATTCCACTGTTGCTGCTGTCACTTTGCAGGCACTGCTGTGCAATGCAGGTAAGGGAGGAAGCAGCATCATCAGGGCAGTGGTGGTGGCACCTTCCCATGTCACTTCAGGTGGTGTGATGGGACCCTTGACCCCTTATTAAGCTTTTCCTGGTGGTATGGTGCTCACTGGAAGGACAGATCGTGAAGCTGAAGCTCAGGCTCCAATACTTTGGCCACCTCATGAGAAGAGAAGACTCCCTGGAAAAGACCCTGATGTTGGGAAATATTGAGGGCACAAGGAGAAGGGGACGACAGAGGATGAGATGGTGGGACAGTGTTCTTGAAGCTACAAACATGAGTCTGACCAAACTGTGGGAGGCAGTGGAAGACAGGAGTGCCTGGCGTGCTCTGGTCCATGGGGTCACGAAGAGTCGGACATGACTAAATGACTAAAGAACAACAAGGTGGTATGGTAATAAGTGGGTGAAAGTAGATAAAGTAAGTGCTGAAGGACAGGTTGTAATGCATGTAAATGACATGTCACCTTCCCTATTTTCAACATCAGAACAGGAATGACCCTGAGTCTAACTATAATGAAGAAAACATGGCTGAGTGTATCTTTGACCTCTTTGTAGCAGGATCAGACACAACCACCGTTTCTCTGAAATGGGCGCTTCTCCTCCTGGCAAGTCATCCAGATATCCAAGGTGAGAGAGGGAGCTATGGGAGCCTGGGCTTCTCTTGACCTCTTGACAGTGGACTGTAATTCTTTAAAGCAGTGTTTCCCAACCGGTGTTCCGCGACACACTAGTGTGCCGTGAGACACCGGCTGGTGTGCCGTGGGAGGGAGGCGGGCGAGTCGGGCGGCGAGAGGCAGCGGCGGCGAGGATCCGCGTCGAGCCGGGGGCGGCTCCGCGGTGCTGGTGCCGAGCGGCGGGGCAGCGCGCGCAAAAGGGAGGAGCGCGAGACAGCGGAGGAGGAGGAGGCTGGCATGTCCGGGCAGCAGCAGCAGCAGCAGCAGCAGCAACTCCCGGCGACGGCTCCTCCTCCGCCCGCTATCGCCGCCACCACCACAACAGCCGCTGCCGCCGTCCCTCAATCCCTCGCTCTGCTGCCTCCTCCCACCCCGGCAAGGGGAAGGGAAAAAACTTTAACTTTTGTGCGTCCCTCCCGGCGTGACGCTGCGCGCTGACGTCACGGGGCGGGGCTTTAATGGTGGTGTGCCGCGAGATTTTTTCGCGGTAAACAGGTGTGCCGTTGCCCAAAAACGTTTGGGAAACACTGCTTTAAAGGTTTCATTCATATCTAATGAGGTGCTAAAATAAGGAACTTAAAGGAATGGAAATAGTTAGAAGTAAGTGAGTTTATGATATAACTTTTGGAAGACAAAGGGTTATCAAAATAAGTTAAATGCTTTTGACTTACTCATCTAGAAAGAACCCTTTTTCCCACCAACATTTTCCTACATAGTTTCTGGAACCTAAAATCAAGGTCAACAGAAGCAGAAATGTAAAATGCCCTGAATGCCCTGTCCCCATAGGAAGCTTCCAATCTATTATTACTGGGACAGGAAGAGATGGAGGGTCTGAATGTGTAAGAAAGTTGGAACAGGAGGCAGTTGTGCGTAGTGGATGAAGCTAAGTGAGTCAATTAAAGTTTTTCTGAAGGAGAGGAATGGCTGTGCAAATAGAGGGAAGACAATTCATAGAATCATAGAGTTGGAATAGACCACAAGGGCCATCGAGTCCAACCCCCTGCCAAGCAGGAACCACCATCAGAGCACTCCTGACATATGGTTGTCAAGCATCTGCTTAAAGACCTCCAAAGAAGGAGACTCCACCACACTCCTTGGCAGCAAATTCCACTGTCGAACAGCTCTTACTGTCAATTTGAAGATTGGGAAACGGCATGGCCAAAGGAAGGGAGAGAAAGATGCATAAAGAGGTCATTGTTCTGCTGGGCTCACTCACTCCCTCTTTGCATTTTCTTTGGTCATGATAAAAGGACTTTGGAATCTTTTGAAATATAAATGGCAATTTAACACATAGCCAATGAAGCCACCTTTTCCTCTGCACAGCTTAGCGGGTGATTTTCTCTTTGAGAGAAGCTCATTTATTTGTTATAAAGAGGCAGGGGTGCCAAATCAAATAAATTATTGGGGGGGCAGGTAAGCCCCAGTCCACATTTGGATGGTAACATCCATCAACTTTGGGAGGTCCGGGCCCCTCAAATATTTTAGGGGGGGGGAGCAAAGGGACCTCAACCTCTAACAGTTGGATCCCATGCAGAGGACTGGCCAAGAGGTCCCCAGCAGATGCCATCATTGCCTCTGCTGTGAAATAAGTGCCTGAGCCCTTTCCCTGAAATAAATGTCCATGGGGGGGGAATGCAATATTCAAAATAAACCATATGTTTCTATCGTTATCTTCAGATAAAGTCTACAAGGAGATAGAAGATGTCATAGGTTCTGCTCACTCAATCAGCTATCAAGATAAGAAGAAATTGCCCTACATCAATGCTGTGATTCATGAAACACAGCGCTTTAAATATACCTTACTTTTTGGGGTTCCCAGGCTATGTACAGAGGATGTGAAGATTTGTGGTTTCCTCATTCCCAAGGTATAGAAGCATGATACAACTGCACTCCTGTGTCCCAAGAACAACAGCATCACTGGGCTGCAGTGTACTGAGTGTTGCAGGCAGCCATTCAGGAGCTTGTGTTGTCTAAAACCTGAAGAGCAAGAAAACCACGCAAGAGCAGGAGTTCCATCTGCAGACTTGTTTCACCATTGGCTAGTGCTAATTTTTTTTGTTCAGGAGTATAGTGTCAACAGTGTGATGCAGCATTAAAAAAAAAGCTAATGCTATACAATGCTGCATCAACAGAAGTATAGTGTCCAGAAACAATAGTACTGCTCTATTCTACTTTGGTCAGACCACACGTGGAGTCCTGTGTCCAGTTCTGGGTACCACAGTTTAAGAAGGATATTGACAAGCTGGAACATGTGCAGAGCAGGGTGAGCAAGAGTATAAAGGGTATGGAAATTAAGCTTTATGATGAATGACTGAGGAAGCTAGTTATGCTAAAGCCTGGGGGAAAGGGAGACTGAGAGGAGATATGATAGTCATCTTCAACTATCTGAAGGACTATCACATGGAAAATAGAAAAAGCATGTTTTCTCTTGCTCTAGAGGGCAGGACCTAAACCAATGGCTTCAAGTTCTGACAGAGCTCTTGTGGACTTTCCTTCATTGGAGATTTCAAAGCAGAGGTTGGATGGTCTTCTGTAATTTAAGCTTTAATTGAGATTCCTGTATCGCAGGTGATTGGACTTGATGTCCTTTGGAGTCCTTCCAGCTCTAGAATTCTATTATTCATGTATCAAGGAGGAGAAAAATATGGTGACCAGCAGTCTTCCTCTGGTTTTGGGTCTTCCCTTTTAAAAGACGGATGGAGAGAACGAGACCGTCCTTTCCCCTGCCCATACAGGCAGCTTTTAAATGGAAAAAAGTTGGAGATGAATCTGGCCACTGGTAAATGCCACTCTCCCCACAAAAACCCCACCCAGTTTAAATTCAGTTTGAATTTCACAAATATTAGCCCTAGGGTAGTGAAGGACGATCCAGTGTTCTGAGTGCATTCCCTTTCAATTGTTTCTTCTTTACAGGGGACTATTATTATTCCCGATCTGCGTTCTGTTCTTCTTGATCCAACACGATGGGAGAAGCCAACAGAGTTCAACCCAAATCATTTTTTGGACAAGAACGGACAATATGTGGCTAGAGAAGAATACCTGCCATTTGGTGCAGGTAAATGCCAAAATAATAATAATAATAATAATAATAATAATAATAATAATAATAATAATAATAATTTATTATTTATACCCCGCCCATCTGGCTGGGCCTCCCCAGCCACTCTGGGCGGCTTCCATAGAAACAAAAAATACAGTAAAATATCACACGTTAAAAACTTCCCTGAACAGGGCTCCCTTAAGATGTCTTCTGAATGTCGGGTAGTTGTTTATCGCTTTGACATCTGCTGCAAGGGTGTTCCACAGGGTGGGTGACACTACTGAGAAGGCCCACTGCCTGGTTCCCTGTAGCTTTGCTTCTCGCAATGAGGGAACCGCCAGAAGGCCCTCGGCGCTGGACCTCAGCATCCGGGCAGAACGATGGGGGTGGAGACGCTCCTTCAGGTATACTGGACCGAGGCCGTTTAGGGCTTTAAAGGTCAGCACCAACACTTTGAATTGTGCTCGGAAACGTACTGGGAGTCTTTCAAGACTGGTGTTATATGGTGTCGGCAGCCGCCCCCAGTCACCAGCCTAGCTGCCGCATTCTGGATTAGTTGTAGTTTCTGAGTCACCTTCAAAGGTAGCCCCACGTAGAGTGCATTGCAGTAGTCCAAGCGGGAGATAACCAGAGCATGCACCACTCTGGCGAGACAGTCCGCAGGCAGATAGGGTCTCAGCCTACGTACCAGATGGAGCTGGTAAACAGCTGCCCTGGACACAGATTTGACCTGTGCCTCCATGGACAGCTGTGAGTCCAAAATGACTCCCAGGATGCGCACCTGGTCCTTCAGGGGCACAGTTACCCCATTTAGGACCAGGGAATCCTCCACACCTGCCCGCCTCCTGTCCCCCCAAAACAGTACTTCTGTCTTGTCAGGTTTCAACCTCAATTTGTTAGCCGCCATCCATCCTCCAACCACCTCCAGACACAGAGGACCTTCACCGCCTTCACTGGTTCTGATTTAAAAGAGAGGTAGAGCTGGGTATCATCCACATATTGATGAACACCCAGCCGAAACCTCCTGATGATCTCTCCCAGCAGCTGCATGTAAAAGTTGAAAAGCATGGAGGAGAGGACAGAACCCTGAGGAACCCCACAAGTGAGAGCCCAGGGGTCTGAACACTCATCCTCCACACCACTTTCTGAACACGTCCCAGGAGGAAGGAGCGGAACCACTGTATGACAGTGCCCCCAGCTCCCAGCCCCTCAAGATGGTCCAGAAGGATGTTATGGTCGATGGTATCAAGCGCCGCTGAGAGATCCAGCAGAACTAGGAAACAGCTCTCACCTTTGTCCCTAGCCCGCCGGAGATCATCAACCAATGCGACCAAGGCAGTTTCAGTCCCATGATGAGGCCTGAATCCTGACTGGAAGGGATCCAAATGGTCCGCTTCTTCCAGGCGTGCCTGGAGTTGTTCAGCAACCGCTCGCTCAATCACCTTGCCCAAGAATGGAAGATTTGAGACTGGGCGATAGTTGGCCATCGTGGCCGCATCTAAAGATGGTTTTTTTAAGAAGCGGTTTAATAACCGCCTCTTTCAGTGGGTCTGGGAAGGCTCCCTCACGGAGGGAAGCATTCACCACCCCACGAAGCCCATCGCCCAGTCCTTCCCGGCTAGCTTTTATAAGCCAGGGTGGGCAAGAATCCAGGAGACAGGTGGTTGGTTTCACTCGTCCAAGCAGCCTGTCCACATCCTCAGAGGTAACAGATTGGAATTGATCCCACTCAACTTGACTAGACAAAACTCTAGCACTCTCCCGCCCCGGCCCTGTTCCCACGGTGGAGTCTACTTCTTCCCGAATCTGAGCGATTTTATCTGCAAAAAACTTTGCAAAATCATTGCAGGAGAACATGTGGCCCGTACTGGGCCCCGATGTTGCAGGTGGTTCCACTAAATTGTGAACCACCTGAAAAAGTCTCCTGCTGCTGTTTTCTGCAGATGCAATAGAGGCGGTGAAGAAATTCTTCTTCGCCGTCGCTATCACCACTTGGTAGGCTCAACGTTGAGCTCTAACCTGTGTCCGGTCAGATTCGGAATGAGTTATCCGCCACCGGCGCTCTAGCCGTCTCAACGATTGTTTCATTGCCCTCAGATCTGTGGAAAACCACGGGGGTGTCCGGGCTCCATGCAATCGGAGAGGGCGCTTCGGAGCCAAACAGTCAATAGCCCTGGTTAACTCCACATTCCAGCGGGCCACCAGGGAATCGGCTGAAAGGCCATCAACATGGGATAAAGCATCCCCTACCACTCTCTGGAAACCATTTGGATCCATTAAGTGGCAGGGGCGGACCATCCGAATTGGTCCCACCTCCCTGCAGAGGGGATGGGTCGCAGAGAAGTCCAGTTGCACCAGGAAGTGATCTGACCATGGCACTTCTTTCGTTTCGCTTTTACTTAGTGTCAGAACACCAACATCCATGGAGGTAAACACCAGGTCCAAGGCATGTCCGTGGCTATGGGTTGGGCCAGACTTATTCAGGGACACCCCCATGGAGGCCATGCTTTCCACGAAGTCCCGAGCGGCCCCTTGTAAGGTTGTGTCGGCATGGATGTTAAAATCCCCTAGGACGACCAAACTAGGTGTCTCGAGGAGAACATCCGCCACGACCTGAAGCAGCTCGGGCAGGGAATCCTTGGTGCAGCGGGGAGGTCAGTACACCAATAGGAATCCTGCACTGCCCCTATTGGCCAACTTCCAGAACATGCACTCAGAAAACTGGGTCTTCCCAATAGGACGCCTGGTGCAAACTAATGACTTCCTAAAAATCACTGCAACCCCCCCCTCCCCACCCACATGACCTGGGTTGCTGTGCATAAGAGAAACCTGGTGGACAAGCAGCGGCAAGCACAGGCCCATCTGCTTCATCCAACCAAGTCTCTGTTACACATGCTAGGTCAAGTCCTCCATCCATGATCAAGTCATGGATGGCAGTGGTCTTATGAATCATTGACCTGGCATTGCACAGCAGCACCCTCAGGTCATGTGGGTATCCCTTGCTGATTCTAGTATCCATCCGGTCAGGACCAGACCCGGAGGCAGGAATAGTCCTCAGACAACGACTAAACCTGCCTCCTCGGTAATGACATGGTCTGGTCTTAGCATAACTCCTCCTCCTACCCGTGATCACTGAGATCGGTTGTCCCAGTGCATCCCCCCCCCTGTGGAACATGCCCCAGCCATTTTGTGGGCTGGGGCCGACTCCCCGGCAGCCCTGACCCCTCCCCCTAAGAACAAAATAACACCTTAAACAAACAAACAAACAAACAGACAAACAAAACCAATAAAACAATACAAGCAAAAAACTGTAAAAATTACAAAAACATCAAAATCAAAAAAATTCCCCAAGCCCAACCAAACATCCATCGCACCCCCACCCCCCCATATACAAAAAATCCAAAAGAATTTTTTAAAAAACATTTAAAAAACACTCTGTGCCCCTCCAGTGATTTGTAGGCATGCTTATTGGGGAGATTCCAGGAAATGACAACAGCAGCAGCAAGGGAGGCAGAGCAGAAATAACTTCCTTCTGGGAGGAGTAGCACTGCTGGGCATGATTAGGCTAAAGCTACCCTACATCTTTTCCTGGGATGTAATTTAGCCTCATCTGAAACCACACTCAGAACTGAGTCTGCAATGAAATTACCCTGCTTTCTACTTCTTTCATCCTGACCTCTATAGGAGATTGGGGTATGTCAGTTTTCCATTTTCAAAGAACAAAGGAGTATTTTTGTCCCGTATCTGTCAGGAGCTGGGTGTTTAATGTCATCTGCCACGTGCTGTAAAGTATTGTTCCTGCAGAAATTCAGCAGACATCCTCATTGCTAACTTCCAAATATCTCTTAACCTTTTTATACAAATAATTACAGTGGTACATTGGGTTATATACGCTTCAGGTTACACACTCCGCTAACCCAGAAATAGTGCTTCAGGTTAAGAACTTTGCTTCAGGATAAGAACAGAAATCGGGCTCCGACAGCGCGGCGGCAGCAGGAGGCCCCATTAGCTAAAGTGGTGCTTCAGGTTAAGAACAGTTTCAGGTTAAGAACTGACCTCCAGAACGAATTAAGTACCGTATTTTTTGCACCATAACACTCACTTTTTTCCTCCTAGAAAGTAAGGGGAAATGTCTGTGCGTGTTATGGAGGGAATGCCTACGGGTGGCATGCCTACGGATTTTCCTCCTCTAAAAACTAAGTGCGTGTTATTGTCGGGTGCGTGTTATAGAGCAAAAAAATACGGTACTTAACCCGAGGTACCACTGTATGCCTATTCAATTGTTGTAGATGATGTTTCAAAGTAAAGATGAGCCAGCCATTTTTGTATGATAATACAGCATGGTTTTACAGGTTCTTCTGGTTGGTTGTCAGGGGAAAAAATAAGTACCGTATTTTTCGCTCTATAACACGCAGATTTTTTCTCCTAAAAAGGAAGGGGAAATGTCTGTGCGTGTTATGCAGCGAATGTGTGGTCCCTGGAGCCGAAAAATAAGGCAAAAATCAAACCGCGCTTCAGGGAGAAGGGAGCTCCGTGAGACAGGAAGCTGCTGCTTTCCTTCATTCTGCCACAGGGTGTTACTGCCCACCCTGCTCTGTTTCGTTGCTGTGTTTGCTCAAACGGAACAAAGAGCAGGGAAAGCCCCTCCCCTCCAGGCAAGTAGAGAGGAAAGCAGAGCGTCCGAACAAAGAGCAGGGAAAGCCCCTCCCCTCCAGGCAAGAAGAGAGGAAAGCAGAGCGTATCTCTATCCTGTCCCTGCTCCGGAGGGAACAATGTTTGTGAAGGGAAGATAGATTATAGGTTCGGCTTAAAATTCTGATTTGACTTCCTGCTTTTTGTTTTTGGAGACACACAGCATTCAAATATGCTTTCTTCCATTTAAAAGGATGAAATCCTTAAACAGTGGCTGGCTTGTGTGGGTGGGTGGGGGAAAACTTTTGCCTTCCTTTCCTCACGTTATAGCCCTCTCCTGCATTCTTAGCCTTCTGTGTTTTTCCTTCCCTCCCCACTTAAAATGTGGTTACAAAGCATGGATCCACATGGATCCTCAGGATCTTTGCATTGGGTCACCCCAAATTCACCATCAGAGCACACAGCATGTCCATGGCTACAGCCTGCCCCCCCAAAATCACACACCCATTGTTGCCTGGGGCTGCAATGGTGCAAAAACGTGGTTACAAAGCATGGATCCACATGGATCCTCAGGATCTTTGCATTGGGTCAGCCAAAATTCACCATCAGAGCACATAGCATGTCCATGGCTACAGCCTGTCCCCCCCCAAAAAAAAATCACGCACCCACTGTTGTCTGGGGCTGCAATGGTGCAAAAACGTGGTTACAAAGCATGGATCCACAGGGATTCTCAGGATTTTTGCATTGGGTCACCCCAAATTCACCATCAGATCACATGTCTGTGGCCACAGCATGAAGCACAAAAATGATACGTCCACTGTTTCATTCAGAATATTTTTTCCCTTGTTTTCCTCCTCTAAAAACGATGTGCGTGTTATGGTCAGGTGCGTGTTATAGAGCGAAAAATACGGTATATAGAAAGGAGAATTCCAAGATCCAGGTTTGGGGCAAGCACTCATTTGGTGAGAACACCCCAGCAAAGATTTTAAATCAAAAAATATGCAGCAAAGTAAAGTGTGGAAATATAGGCTGCTAGACCTTTAATATATGCCCTTGTGAGTTCTTTTCAAAAGTTCCCTCTTCCAAAGAAGAGGGAAAAGACCACACATTTGGTAAGTTTATAATGGTTCACATACAAACTCTCCAAAGGTCAGATTCCTTTGCTTTTCCACACAGCATTCAGAAAACATTGCACAGGCAGTAAAACTTGACTTAGTTACAGTGCTGAAAGTTCCTAAAATATCGGTATGATCAGGGCTTTTTCCCAGCTGGAACTCACAGGAACTCAGTTCTGGCACCTGTCAGGTGGGCATCATTGCCATTATAAAAGGTATATGTGGTAAGTTTTAGCACCTCTTTTTCTAGAAAAATAGCACTGGGTGTAAAGACTTAAAAATGGCTTGTAAGAGCCATGCAGTTTGAGCTTGGAGCACCAGCTCAGATCTCTTTTGCAATGAACTTCTCAGGTGGCCTGGCGGAGAACAATAGGCCTGATTACCTGGGTCGATGCATAATGTACACTCAACTGCATTGTTAATGCTGGGATTTGTTGAGCCATAATTCTCATATTACACTTAGAATCCCATCGTATTCTAAGACTATGATGATGAAACAGTTGAAAGGCAAATTAAAGTGCCTAATTCATCTTAGAGATAATGATTTTCTACTTTTCCCATAAGACATCAAAGAGTTCTTTTATTGAATCTTATAGTGTCACCTCTGGATGACAGTAGCTCTCAGGCAGAGACTTTGTCTCAGCCCAGTTAAATTAAAGTGCCTAATTCATCTTAGAGATAATGATTTTCTACTTTTTCCATAAGACATCAAAGAGTTCTTTTACTGAGTCTTATAGTGTCACCTCTGGATGACAGTAGCTCTCAGGCAGAGACTTTGTCTCAGCCCAGTTAAATTAAAGTGCCTAATTCATCTTAGAGATAATGATTTTCTACTTTTCCCATAAGACATCAAAGAGTTCTTTTATTGAATCTTATAATGTCACCTCTGGGTGACAGTAGCTCTCAGGCAGAGACTTTGTCTCAGCCCAGTTAGCTGTGACCCTACAACTAGACATTCTATGAGCTGCCCTTGGAATATTAAACTTGCAGATATTATATGGCGCTTTCCTTATTGTCCCTGCCCACCAGCAATATACCCTTCCAAACATTTTATGTTGTTGGGTGGGAGGGAGGGAAGAGCGAATTCAGAGTACTATGATTTCTTTTTTTAAATAAAAAAATAAATGATTAGCCCTGTGCTGGACCTTCTTGCACAATGCAAGGTTAAGAAGAAGATTATTAAGAAGAAGATTATTAAGAAGAAGATTTTTAAGCTCATAGAACATCACCCTTGGGGATTGTGCAGAGGCAGTTGAGTATTTTTTTAAAAAGCCTTGCAGCTCTCTTTGTGTCAGCACCAAATAAACAAAGAAACCCAGAAACCTTGACACCGAAACCAGGGGTGCAAGCACAAGGAAATCAGCTTCTACAACCTCTACAACCCCCCCCCTTCTCCTATCTCTTTCAGTTTCTTTCAATCTGGGTTTGTGACTTATCCTGCTATTGCTCAGGGCAGTTGACCAAAGTTTGCCTCTCATAATCAACTATGAAATGTTGGCACTCAGCAGGCTAGGGAATTGACAACAGCCTTGATTATTTCCCTGTCCTAACTATGTCTAGTTCACCATAGTATTGTTTAGAGTACAAAGAAATGGACACTGGAAAGTAAATTATTGCTCACTTGCTGCTCTCCCCTTGTCTCCTCCGCAGGGTCTCGCATGTGTTTGGGAATGCAGCTGGCAAAGATCGAAATTTTCATCCTACTGACCAGCCTGCTGAGAATGTTCCGCTTCCAGCTGCCAGAAGGAGTTAAAGAAGTCAATATGGAGTCTATACCAGGGGGTACAACACATCCCCATCCTTATAAACTCTGTGCTGTTCCCCGCTGCAAGGCGTAATACAATAGGAAAGTTACAGGAGGCTGCACTCATGCTTCCTCCACTTGCCAAACTCTTTGCCATTCCTGACACATTAACCCCCTAGAGCTTCCCCTTCCCATCTCATGCAACTGCTGAGGTCTCTTCTTTTTGCAGCTCTGCTTTGCACCCATTATCACCTTCATCCCATCTCCTGTTTTTCAGGCCCTTTCATGCCCCTGCTTTCATCTTCAACCCTATCCCCAAGCCTCCTACTCCCTCCTTTTTGCAACTTACTTTGCATCCCCATTTTTACTCTTACTCCCTTTTTTCCTCCACCCTCCTCGTCACTTTCCTCAACTCTCTCCTACACACAGATCACTCCTCTTTCTGCACTTCCTTTTCTCTCCTGATTTGGCCACCCCCTTTCAACCCCCTCCATACTGATCATAGAACGAAAGAACTGTAGTGCTGACTTTCCCTCCCATTCCCCCCTCTCTTTTTCCCTTATTGGTTTTTTCTTTTTGCTTTTCTACTTATTTTTCCTCTATTTTTCTTGTCTCTTTTTGGTTGCCTTTATATGTATTTGGTTTCTCCAAATACCTATGTGATTATTAATACCACGCGAGATCAGCTGCTTGGCTGTGTGTGGAGGGAGACATCCTTTTGAGGAGTCTTACGGAAGAGAAAAGAACTAAGACTTGGAAGGCTAACAAGGCGTTACCGTGTGGGAACAAAGGAAACTATATTGGAAGAAATCAACGGGAGGAACAGAGGAATCTAGCAGTTCATTTTAGTGACCACCAGGGGAGAAGAGTTTTTTCCCCCCTCCAATAATTAGCTAATATAAGCTGATATATAAAATGGAAAAGGGGGTGGGAACGCCAGCAGAAAGGAGGCCATCTAGACAAGAAGATGGGAAGGAGGGGAAGGAAATTAAGGACTATGATAGTTTGATGGCTGAAATAAGGAAAGAATTTAAACATAATGAACAATATATTGAGAAAAAGCTATTGGAAGTACAGGATACATTGGATAAGAGATTGGAGGGGGTGGTGGGAGAACTGACAGGAAAAGTTAAAGATTTATCGGTAAGAGCCAAAGTACTTGAGGATTCAATGAAAAGGGTGCAAAAGGATTCGAAAGACAGTAAGAAGGATTTGGACAGGATTAAAATAGAAGTTAAGGAGATAGGTAAGGTACAGGAAGAATTGTTGGACAGCATGGCAATGGCTCAGATGAGACAGAGCCAATCAAACCTGAAATTCAGAGGGATTCCAGAGGACCCAAATGAGAATATAAGATCTAAAATGGTTAAAGAGTGTGAGAAGGTGAACCCAAGATCTCTGTTTAAGATAAAATTTAATGAGCCATCTGTTTTAGCCATCTGTTTTGGAGTGAAGGGGCAATAGGGTAATAGGACAATAGGACAAGAAGGTTATCTGGTAATTAAGGTGCCTGGTTGAGGCAAATGTAAGATATATGGCTACTTGTCTGCCATTTATGGATAGAAGGAAATATAACTCTTTGTCTCCCATAAAAGGTAATAGGAAATGGGTGTATCTTTTATGATTGGTTCTAGCAAACAGCCAATAGGAATTTTAACCCGGCTGATGGGACAGAGGCAGCCAAAGGAGGAGCAAGGGGGCTGGGCTGAGGAAATATAAGTGCTGGCCATCAGGGCTGGAGTGGGCAGAGCTTTGGTAACCATATACCACTGTGCCTATCATTTATTTGTCTGACAAATAAATTATTATTTAAATTTCTCTATTCCTGCGTTGAATATTTCATTCCAGCTAAGCGTTAACCACAAGCAGGGTGCTACACTCTCACTCTGTCACTTGTCTCCGTCTAGCACTTCTGGCTGTGTAGGATGCTCCTTCTCTGTCCACATACTTACAACACCCTTTTATACAGGGCAATTAGGCTAATGGTCTGAGACCATATAATAACAGTTTTGGAACGAAACCTTCTAATGCTAATGCTAACCATTCAATTTTACTGCACCACCAGTATAGTTAATTGTAGTATGTGGAACTGTAATAATTGAAAGAAAGAGAATAACATGGAAGGCTGGTGTCAGTCCACTGTAGGCTATAGGAGGCAGGGACATGGTAGGGGCCATCGGGGCAGTTGCCCTGGGTGCAAAAAAATTAAGGGTGCAAGTTAGGTGAGGGATGCTTCCCCACTTCTGAGCCTTGGCTACAGCTGGAGTGACCCACCCTCCAGCCCAGACTGCTGAGGAAGGAGAAGCCAGAATCTTCCTTTCAGCCCCACAAAAGAGGCAGCTGTGAATGCAGCCCACCAAGCGAAGTGGTCTGGCTGCCTCTCCAAAGGCACCAGCTGAACGGTGGTGGTGACAGCAGCAACTCTTTCCTCCACTCCCTGTTGTGGGGAGCATCTCCCAAGTGCACAGCTCCATCCCAGAGAGAAGAGGAGAGGAGAGGAATGTGGGAAGGAGGAATCATGCTGCAGAGGAATTAGTATTTTCTCCCCCACTCCACCCCCAAAGTCCTTTCCATGGCTTTGCATCACAAATAAATTCATCAAGTCTTATGCTGCCAGGCTCCTGGCTGGCTTCTTTCCCTCCTGAGCACTGCACGCTAACACCTTCTTGAATCTGCTGAGCACCTAGCCCAGTCTTTGTGCATTTGCGCGAGGGGGGGGGGGAGGTCTCAGAGCTTCAGGGGAGGGTGCATAGGAGGATCTGTAAGGCGGGAAAGTGAGGAAGGGGCTAGGATACAGGGGGTGAGAGATCAATCTCTGTGCATTTGGGTGAATGAAAGTCCCAGGGTTGCTGGGCGTGTGGTGTCCATAACAAGATCAGCACCTACCAGGGTTTCAGAACTGAGGTCTCCCTGAGGGGAACATTGCCTTCAGCTCACAATGAATGAGAAACATATCACATCCATCCTTCCCAAAAAAGTACAGGAACAGAGAGACAGCCATCCTTTGAATCCTTACTATTCTATGACTACCTCAGCATGGGTATTTTTTAGAGAAAACTTCTTAGCATTTCTCTTAGGATGGGCAGTTTTGGAGAAAAGAGAAATACCACCTTATCCCACCTACAATTTTAGCAACTGCAAAGACATGGCATGTATTGTCTCATCAGTTATAATTTGGCCCATATCCTCATGGCAGATTAATTTGATGGGGCAATACAGATTTGAAGATGGAAAGTCAGTCTCTGTTCTGGAAAAAAGTGGGTTGATATGTGGGATTTATATATTAGATCAGCAGATAGGTTCAAGTGGAGAATTTTGGTCATTTCCTACATTGAGGTTTAAATATCATTTACCGGCGAATGCTCAATGGCAATATCTAGAAAGGCAACATCTGCTGGTGTCTGCTTTGAGCACTTTGGCATCTCCTAAATTGTTGGAGGGACTTTCCAGAACTTCTCAGAAAGCTAAATCTATAACTGCTGTTTATAAATGCTCTTTGGATTTCTGTAAAGCAGATGTTTAAAAATGTAGAGAGTTGTGGTATAGGAAATTAAAATGTTCTATACAACCTTAACAATGGGAAATCGCTCGAGGATCTATACAGAAAGGATTTGAAATGCAGATTGGTCCACCCAAATGGGTGTACAGGAAGCCATCATCTCAGGCAGGTAGATGCTGGGGTTGTGATGCTGCAAGGGCCTCATTGAAGCAAATGGTACATGTATGTCCAGTGATGTATTGCTTTTGGTCTGAAGTTGTCCAAATTAATATTTTTGATATTTTCAGATGTTCTGGTACTTTTAAACTATATTCCCATAGTATGGGGGTTAATAGCAGGACAGTACAAATGGATGGTATGCTCCCTCATGGCTGCCAGAAGACATACTTTGAGTCTGGAAAGTTAAATGCCCACTGTCTGTTACACAATGGTCTAGGGACCTTGTTAGTATAAGTAGAAGAAATAGAAAGTGAGATTCTGTTAGGCATTGTGTCAAGCAAATAGTGCTGGCCTATATTGCAGAGATACCCGCAAAATACACAGAGACAGACTCCACATCGTCTTGTAATTGTAATCTGGAGATACTGAATAGCTTGCACATTCAAGGGCATGAACTTCAGTAAACAAAGTTTCTTCTTGGCTGGTAACTTAACTGTAACATTAATTTCTGTAAGGAAGAATTTCTCACTGATTTTCCATAGGTAATATATTTTCAAATGGTCACACTTGGAGGCAACAGAGATGCTTTGGTGTAGTTACTATGCGGAAGCTGGGACTGGGGAAGAAAGGCATGGAGCAGCAAATAGCAGAGGAGGCCCATCAGCTCGTGGAGGTTATTCAAGCCCCTTCGCCATGGCAATGAAGGGGGACATTGAGGAGTTTCCCCCAAATTTATTGGATTATTATTTTTCTTAGTGAATTGTGCAAACCACTATTCTGAATTATGTTTTTTATTAGAGTAGTGGGCACTGGAGATCAGTTGATCGATCCAACAGGGCAGTAGGCAAAAACGTTTGAAAACCCCTGTTATACCTCATGGGAGCATACTCACCACTGAAATTTTGCCTGTGGTGCCGAAACAGTAAGAATGCCCAAATAGTATGAATGGCCAACTCACCAAGTGTATTGTGGCAGATGTTTCATTACACATTACAATGCATAGCAAGAGGAAAAATCACTCCTCACTTTCATCAGCAGGGGGCGAAAGAAATCCTAAAGAAAATGTTTCTAAACTAAATGTGACTTCAAACTCCTACCTCATTTATTCCTACGCAAGAAAGGTCAAAATATTTTTTCATCTTGCCTTCTTGGAACAATCTTTGAACATTCCATGGTGACTAAAGAACGGTAAATATGTTTAGTGGTAAGTAATGCACATTTTGAATATCTGCTGCCAGAGAGATTCTTTTGGATCCCTCATCACCTGCCAGTGTTAGATTATTACCCCAAACCACAGATTCTCAAATGCAGCACCAGCAGCTACCGCTGTGTACACAGGAATGTGTACATGGATCTCTTGTCACAACCAGCTACGAAGCAGAGGGCCGGCCCACCCATGAGGCAGGCTGAGGCAGCTGCCTTCTGCAGTGGAATGCCAACAGGAGGCATCCTAGCCAGCCACTAGTGGAGAAGTGGAGCGGTGGCAGCTTCCTGCAAGATTTCACCAAAAGCTTGCAAGATCCCACTGCTGTGGGCACTGCTGTGTGACCAAGATAAGGGAGGTGGCAGTGACAGCAGGGCAGTGGAGGTGGCACCTTCCTATGTCACCTCAGGCAGTCTAAGAGGACACCTCACCCCTCATGAAGCATGTGTTGGTGGTATGCTAATAGGAGCAGGGGGAGTAAGATAAAATAAGTGCTGAAGGACAGATTGTAATGCATGTAAATGACATGACACTTTCCCCGTTTTCAAAATCAGAGCAAAAACAACCCAGAGTCCACCTATGATGAAGAAAACATGGCTTTTAGTATTTCTGGGCTCTTTGTAGCAGGGACAGACACAACCACCAGTTCTCTGAAATGGGCACTTCTCCTCCTGGTAAGTCATCCAGATATCCAAGGTGAGAGAGGGAAACCTGTGCAGGGCTTCCTTTGATCTCTAGAGTGGACTGTAATTCTTGTGTCAATTAATTGTTATAGATTTTCCAGAAATTTTAAGAAATTGACAGCAAATTAATTCAAATTTACAACAAATGTAAAAGTTGATTATCTCCCACTCCCCGTTCAAGATGTTAGCAGCAAAGGAACGAGAGAAAAGAAACTATAATATACTTTTTCCTCATTTCTGTTACTTTCATTTAACTATAACATTTTCCCAGTTATTTAAGTAGAGTTATTCTTCCTTTGTTGTTGTTTAGTTGTTTAGTCATGTCCGACTCTTCGTGACCCCATGGACCAGAGCACACCAGGCACTCCTGTATTCCACTGCCTCCCGCAGTTTGGTCAGACTCAGGTTTGTAGCTTCGAGAACACTGTGCAACCATCTCGTCCTCTGTCGTCCCCTTCTCCTTGTGCCCTCAATCTTTCCCAACGTCAGGGTCTTTTCCAGGGAGTCTTCTCTTCTCATGAGGTGGCCAAAGTATTGGAGCCTCAGCTTCATGATCTGTCCTTCCAGTGAGCACTCAGGGCTGATTTCCTTAAGAATGGATACGTTTGATCTTCATGCAGTCCATGTGACTCTCAAGAGTCTCCTCCAGCACCATAATTCAAAAGCATCAATTCTTCGGTGATCAGCCTTCTTTATGGTCCAGCTCTCACTTCCATACATCACTACTGGGAAAATCATGGCTTTAACTATACCGACCTAGGAACTATTCTTCCTTTATCTAACCATATAATCATCAATCATAGTTTCAAATCATATTGCCTCCAATACAACTTACAGTGGTACCTTGGGTTACATACACTTCAGGTTACATACGCTTCAGGTTACAGCTTCCAGTAACCCAGAAATAGAACTTTGCTTCAGGATGAGAACAGAAATCATGCTCCCGTGGCGCAGCAGCAGCAGGAGGCCCCATTAGCTATAATAATAATAATAATAATAATAATTTATTATTTATACCCCGCCCATCTGGCTGGGTTACCCCAGCCACTCTGGGCGGCTTCCAAAAGAATATTAAAATACTGTGATACATCAAACATTAAAAGCTTCCCTAAACAGGGTTGCCTTCAGATGTCTTCTAAAAGTCTGGTAGTTGTTGTTCTCTTTGACATCTGCTGGAAGGGCGTTCCACAGGGCAGGCACCACTACCGAGAAGGCCCTCTGCCTGGTTCCCTGTAACTTGGCTTCTCGCAGTGAGGGAACCGCCAGAAGGCCCTCGGTGCTGGACCTCAGTGTCCGGGTGGAACGATGGAGGTGGAGACGCTCCTTCAGGTATACTGGACCGAGGCCGTTTTGGGCTTTAAAGGTCAGCACCAACACTTTGAATTGTGCTCAGAAACGTACTGGGAGCCAATGTAGGTCTTTCAAGACCGGTGTTATATGGTCTCGGCGGCCGCTCCCAGTCACCAGTCTGGCTGCCGCATTCTGGATTAGTTGTAGTTTCCGGGTCACCTTCAAAGGTAGCCCCACTTAGAGTGCATTGCAGTAGTCCAAGCGGGAGATAACCAGAGCATGCACCACTCTGGCGAGGCAATCCGCGGGCAGATACGGTCTCAGCCTACGTACCAGATGGAGCTGGTAAACAGCTGCCCTGGACACGGATTTAACCTGTGCCTCCATGGACAGCTGTGAGTCCAAAATGACTCCCAGGCTGCACACCTGGTCCTTCAGGGGCACAGTTACCCCATTCAGGAACAGGGAATCCTCCACACCTGCCCGCCTCCTGTCCCCCAGAAACAGTACTTCTGTCTTGTCAGGATTCAATCTCAATCTGTTTGCCGCCATCCATCCTCCAACCGCCTCCAGACACTCACACAGGACTGTCACTGCCTTCAGTGGTTCTGATTTGAAAGAGAGGTAGAGCTGGGTATCATCCGCATACTGATGAACACCCAGCCCAAACCCCCTGATGATCTCTCCCAGCGGCTGCATGTAGATGTTGAAAAGCATGGGGGAGAGGACAGAACCCTGAGGCACCCCACAAGTGAGAGCCCAGGGGTCTGAACACTCATCTCCCCCCACCACTTTCTGAACACGGCCCAGGAGGAAGGAGCGGAACCACTGTATGACAGTACCCCCAGCTCCCAGCCCCTCAAGATGGTCCAGAAGGATGTTATGGTCGATGGTATCAAACGCCGCTGAGAGATCCAGCAGAACTAGGAAACAGCTCTCACCTTTGTCCCTAGCCCGCCGGAGATCATCAACCAGTGCGACCAAGGCAGTTTCAGTCCCATGATGAGGCCTGAATCCCGACTGGAAGGGATCCAAATGGTCCACTTCTTCCAGGCGTGCCTGGAGTTGTTCAGAAACCACTCGCTCAATCACCTTGCCCAGGAATGGAAGATTTGAGACTGGGCGATAGTTGGCCATCGTGGCCGCATCTAAAGATGGTTTTTTAAGAAGCGGTTTAATAACCACCTATTTCAGCGGGTCTGGGAAGGCTCCCTCACGGAGCGAAGCATTCACCACCCCACGAAGCCCATCGCCCAGTCCTTCCCGGCTAGCTTTTATAAGCCAGGATGGGCAAGGATCCAGGAGACAGGTGGTTGGTTTCACTTGTCCAAGCAGCCTGCCCACATCCTCGGAGGTAACAGATTGGAATTGATCCCACTCAACTTGACTAGACAAAACTCTAGCACTCTCCCGCCCCGGCCCTGCTCCCACAGTGGAGTCTACTTCTTCCCGAATCTGAGCGATTTTATCTGCAAAAAACTTTGCAAAATCACTGCTGCTGTTTTCTGCAGATGCAATAGAGGCGGTGAAGAAATTCTTCTTCGCCGTCGCTATCACCACTTGGTAGGCTCGACGTTGAGCTCTAACCTGTGTCCGGTCAGATTCGGAATGAGTTATCCGCCACCGGTGCTCTAGCCGTCTCAACGATTGTTTCATTGCCCTCAGATCCGTGGAAAACCACAGGGCTGTCCGGGCTCCATGCAATCGGAGAGGGTGCTTCGGAGCCAAACAGTCAATAGCCCTGGTTAACTCCACATTCCAGCGGGCCACCAGGGAATCAGCTGAAAGGCCATCAACATGGGATAAAGCATCCCCTACCACTCTCTGGAAACCATTTGGATCCATTAAGTGGCGGGGGCGCACCATCCGCATTGGTCCCACCTCCCTGCAGAGGGGATGGGTCACAGAGAAGTCCAGTTGCACCAGGAAGTGATCTGACCATGGCATTTCTTTTGTTTTGCTTTTACTTAGTGTCAGATCACCAACATCCATAGAGGTAAACACCAGGTCCAAGGCATGTCCACCGCTATGGGTTGGGCCAGACTTATTCAGGGACAGCCCCATGGAAGCCATGCTTTCCACGAAGTCCCGAGCGGCCCCTTGTAAGGTCGTGTCGGCATGGATGTTAAAATCCCCTAGGACGACCAAGCTAGGTGTCTCCAGGAGAACATCCGCCACGACCTGAAGCAGCTCGGGCAGGGAATCCTTGGTGCAGCGGGGAGGTCGGTATACCAAAAGGAATCCTGTACTGCCCCTATTGCCCAACTTCCAGAACATGCACTCAGAAAACTGGGTCTTCCCAATAGGACGCCTGGTGCAAACTAATGACTTCCTAAAAATCACTGCAACCTCCCCTCCCCGCTCACATGACCTGGGTTGCTGTGCGTAAGAGAAACCTGGTGGACAAGCAGCGGCAAGGACAGGCCCATCTGCTTCATCCAACCAAGTCTCTGTTACACATGCCAGGTCAAGTCCTCCATCCATGATCACGTCATGGATGGCAGTGGTCTTATGAATCATTGACCTGGCATTGCACAGCAGCACCTTCAGATCATGTGGGTATCCCTTGCTGATTCTAGTATCCATCAGGTCAGGACCAGACCCGGAGGCAGGAATAGTCCTCAGACAACGACTAAACCTGCCCCCTCTGTAATGACATGGTCTAGTCTTAGCGTAAATCCTCCTCCTACCCGTGATCACAGAGATCAGTTGTCCCAGTGCATCCCCCCCTGTGGAACATGCCCCAGCCATTTTGTGGGCTGGGGCCCACTCCCCGGCAGCCCTGACCCCTCCCCCTAAGAACAAAATAACACCTTAAACAAACAAACAAAACCAATAAAGCAATACAAACAAAAAAATGTAAAAATTACAAAAACATCAAAATAAAATAAAAAAAATAATTCCCCAAGCCCAACCAAACATCCATCCCACCCCCACCCTCCACATACAAAAAATCCAAAGAAAATTTTTAAAAACATTTTAAAAACACTCTGTGCCCCTAACAACTGTCCTAGTGAGGCCTGTCAGGCCCCGCCCTGGGCCAGGTGGTAAGTGGCAGGAAGGAGCAGGGCCCTCAGGCACTCACTCAGGGGAGTCCTCCTGGGCAGCAGGCAGCAAGCAGCACACAGTCCTTATGAAGCTTCAGGCCCCGTCCCAGGCCAGATGGTAAGTGGCAAGAGCAGGGCCCTCAGGCACACACTCAGGGGAGTCCTCCTGGGCAGCAGGCAGCAAGCAGCACGCAGTCCTTATGAAGCTTCAGGCCCCGTCCCAGGCCAGATGGTAAGTGGCAAGAGCAGAGCCCTCAGGCACTCACTCAGGGGAGTCCTCCTGGGCAGCAGGCAGCAAGCAGCACACAGTCCTTATGAGGCTTCAGGCCCCGCCCCAGGCCAGATGGTAAGTGGCAAGAGCATGGCCCTCAGGCACTCACTCAGGGGAGTCCTCCTGGGCAGCAGGTAGCAAGCAGTCCTTATGAGGCTTCAGGCCCCGCCCCAGGCCAGATGGTAAGTGGCAAGAGCAGGACCCTCAGGCACTCACTCATGGGAGTCCTCCTGGGCAGCAGGCAGCAAGCAGCACGCAGTCCTTATGAGGCTTCAGGCCCCGCCCCAGGCCAGATGGTAAGTGGCAAGAGCAGGGCCCTCAGGCACTCACTCAGGGGAGTCCTCCTGGGCAGCAGGCAGCAAGCAGCACGCAGTCCTTATGAGGCTTCAGGCCCCGCCCCAGGCCAGATGGTAAGTGGCAAGAGCAGGGCCCTCAGGCACTCACTCAGGGGAGTCCTCCTGGGCAGCAGGCAGCAAGCAGCATGCAGTCCTTATGAGGCTTCTGGCCCCGCCCCAGGCCAGATGGTAAGTGGCAAGAGCAGGGCCCTCAGGCACTCACTCAGGGGAGTCCTCCTGGACAGCAGGCAGCAAGCAGCACGCAGTTCTTATGAGGCTTCAGGCCCCGCCCCAGGCCAGATGGTAAGTGGCAAGAGCAGGGCCCTCAGGCACTCACTCAGGGGAGTCCTCCTGGGCAGCCAGGAGCTTGACAATATCCATTTTCCCAGACAGAATCTTCCTGCTACTTCCTGCTTCCTGCCCCCTTAACACTATCGCTACTAAGTACTGGAGAAATAGCGAACCTTATGCCTGTGAAACTTTAAAATGTTATCCTTAGTATACCCCCTCCCAAGATTCAGCCAGGACCATACATATCCCCTTCTGTCTTTCACGTTACCAGATTCATTCTTCTTTACGAAGCACATTCAGTTTTTATAATGTATCAACAACATGAAATTCAGGGTTATTTCTTCCTTTCTCTCTGAATGCTTTGGACGTTGAGAGAACATTCTCATGCCATACCAAGAACCAGAAGCATAGCAAGGTCAGGAGGTACCCGGTGCGAAGCTTTTTATGTCAGCCCCTCCCCATTGAAATTGAAATCTGTCAATGGGAGCCGCCCCCCCCAAGAAAGCCGGACACCCCTAGGCACAAGGCAGCTCCCTATATTACCAAAAGCAATGCCTCAGTCACAGACTAGACTGTGGGGTCATCTAGTCCAACCCCTGCAATGCAAGAGTCTCAACTAAAGCATCCATGACAGATGGACATCCAGCCTCTGCTCAAAAACCTCCAAGGAAGAAGAGCCCACCAACTCCTGAGGAAGACTGTTCCACTGTCTAACAGCTCTTGCTGTCAGAAAGTCCTTCCTGATGTTTAGTGGAATCTCTTTTCTTGTAACGTGAAACCATGGGTTCGAGTCCTACCCTCTGAAGCAGGAGAAAACAAGCTTGCTCTGTCTTCCATGTGATGGCCCTTAAAGTATTTGAAGATGGCTACCATCTCTCCTCTTCTCTTTTCTAGGCTAAACATCCCTAGCTCCCTCAACTGTTCCTTATAAGGCTTGGTTTATAGACCCTTGATCAACTTGATTTCCTTCCTCTGCACACGTTCCAATTTGTCAATTTCCTTTTTAAACTGGGGTACCCAGAACTGCACACAGAACTCCAAGTGTGGTCTGATCTAGTTGGAAACCCAATTTTCTCATCAATATCTTCGTTGAGAGAATCATCCAAATCAGATGATGGAAGGTGAAAGCCAGCACCCCCAAGCTTTATGTTGGTCTTAAGTCGCTTCCGTTTCTTAAGGGCCCTCCAGTCGAGGTATCGCCTTTTGACTTCTGTTCCCGTCTATCCAGATATACTCTCCAGCTTTCTTTAACAAGAGATTATCTTGTTGAATCGCATAACAGTGCAGGACTTCGGCCTCTACTACCTCAGCAGGCTTGGGCCTAGCTGGCATTTCTGTTCCCTTGACAACCTGACTAGTTGGGCCCTGCTCCACAGGCTGCATACAATATGTCTGTTTCTGTGTGGTGCTATAACTTGATGTTTCTTTTCCTGGTTTACAATCAAAACTTTTATGCCCTAACTTTCCTCATCTCCAACATGAAATGTCTTTAGGTCCTACATAACTTGTTTTATTGACTTTTCCCTCAGAAAACTCTGTATGGGTGTGTGCCTTCTCATGTGGGCTTTTTGATGAGGGGCTGCTTCTCTCATCGGTTTCTGAGGTAAACTTTCCTTTGCTTTGCTGAAATTTATTTTTGTTTGTTTCCCAATATCTCCCACCAAATTTTGGCCCATGAAATCCATGGTCTCTGATTTCATTTATTTTATCGGCTAAACCCGCTGCTTCCTCTATTGTCTTGGGGTTCCTTTCTTTTATCAGGTACTTCAATTGGCCTTTTATTGTGTCGTAAAATTGCTCCAACGCCATCACTTCTCTAATCTTAGGTACTGTGTCTGCTTTCTCTTGCTCTAACCATCTTGGAAGGTAAGTTTGTATCTTTGCACCCATCTACACATAGGTTTCCTCCCTCACCTTTGTCACACTTCTAATTTTTTTCCTCAACTGCTCTGAGGTAATCCCAAAGCGTGTATATACTGTTTGTACACCTGAAAATTTCAGGATTGTTCCTCAGTCATTTGAGCATATAATTCGGCTAGAGGACCACTTATTCTAGCTCTCAAGATCATCATTTTATCTTCCTCTCTCACTTGAAAATCGTGACATGCTCTCTCGAAGGATACTAAAAATGCTTCCGGGCTATCCTTATCTCTAAACTCAGGAAAGCGTCTTAAATCTATCTTCATTTGATTCTGCCCATCGGTGTTACTACTATTATTACTATTTTCTAAAACCGTTAATTCCATCCATCTCATCTCTAACTGAAACCGCTGCTGTTCCCTTTCCTGCTCAGCCCTCAATTTTTCTTTTTCCCATTCTTGCTCAGCCCTCAATTTTTCTTTTTCCAATTCTTTCTCAAGCCTCAGTTGTTCAGTTTCTTGCTCAACAATCAATTTTCCTTTTTCTAATTCTTGCTCCAGCCTAAATTGTTCAGTTCTATTTTTTTCAAGCTCTAATTTCAAGTTATATTCTTGTACTAATTTCCACTTTTCAAAATCCTCTGAGAACTGTGGAACTTCCACTTCAGGTGGGGTTTTAGTCATTTAGTCTTCTATTCTCATTTCCTCCCCCTGGGGATTCCCATTCTCTTCTCCAGAGCTTTCATGTGGGTTTTCTCTCACTGGGTGCTTGGTCTTCTTGGGTGGCATTATGGTTGAGTCAATATTTTGCACTAATTAAATAAGAGACTTTTACTCTCAGCACTGTTCCTCCCGGCTTGGCTTTCCTTTTTTTTTTTTAAATGATATTTATTGGGAATTTAAAGTTACAGAGAAGAGAGAAGAAGGAAAAGCAAAGAAAAAAGAGATTAAACAATACAAATCAATAAAAGGAAAATAAAAGGTACCAAACATACAATACACCAAAATCAAAAACAAGAACAATTTTTTTTAAAAAAAACCAAATCCAATATTCCCATACCCTTATCTTCATTAACTTGTTTCCTCGGCCTCCTCACACCTCCCTTTTTTGTATTCTAATTATTAATTATCTCAGCAAATCCTTTCCATCTTTCACTGTATTCTGTCCTTTAATTGTCTTAATTTATTTTAGCCTTATCTTACCATAAAAAACCCCTAGAACTTAAAAACTTATTTATACATTTATAAATAACATTTCTACTAAAGCCTAATAGTTTCATTCCAAGATTTTCCTAACAGTCGTTAATTTTGCAATATTTCTCTAAATAAATTTCAGCTGCGTCTTGTCGATTATTTTTATAGCCACCTCCCTTCCTGTCAGGATGTGCCTGGCCAGCTTGACCTTGGCGAAGTTTCCCTTCCCGATGGTCTTGAGGAGGCGGTAGTTGCCAATGTGAGGCTGCTCGTTGGCGCAGGAGGCAATGGAGTGGCAGCAGCGAGCGCCCAGAGAGCGGCTGGACCATGATGAGCCCTTTTCCAAGCGGCTGCTGGCCAGGGTGGAGGGCTGCAGGGACAGCGGAGGTGTTGCTGGGGCGGGTCAAGGGTGACCACCGGGCAGCGCTGGTGCGCCTCGGCATTGCGCTCATCGCCAGCGCGGTGAGCAAAGACATAGTCCTCCTCCTCTTCCTCCTCCCGGAGCCGGGCCGCCGCGGGGGCGAGGGGGGCTACCTTCCTGCTGGCCTCCCCCCAAGCGGACACTCATAGAAGCCTCCAAGCACCGGGCTGGCGGAGGGAGGGACGGACGGAGGGAGGGCGCTGGAAAGGGAGATGCTATGGGTGGGGGAAGAGGGCGAAAGGCGCTCCGTGCGCCCCCGAGGAAAGGGGGCTTATTTCCCCAAGGGGGGGCTCATGTTTGGAGTGGGGCGGGGGCAGGCTGCCGCCGCCGGTGCTGCTGGTGCCGCCGCCGCCACAAAGGCCACTGGTCAGTTGCTGGTGCCGGGGCTGCCTCTCAGAGCCTGCGCGCCCAGCCTGGCCGCCGCGTTCTCCCCGCAGGCAGGAAAGGGCAGAGGCGCTTCCTGCCACCCCCCATAAGGCTCCTGAGTGGGGAGGAGGGCTGCGGAGGGAGAGAGGTCCGCGGGAGTCCAAGGCAGGCGGGCGCAATCCGAGCCACCGGCAGGCCCCCTCCCGTCGTTGCCGCCGCCAGCACAAAGCTCGGTGGCTCTGCTGCCGCCGTCTCCGCCAGTGCTCCTACTCCAGCCGAGGCGGGGTTCACGTAAGGCTGCCAGGGCTCCGGGCGGGCAGAGAGGGAGCCATGCTGGCCACATGACCCGGAAGCTGTACATTGGCTCCCTTAACCAATAAACTGAGATGAGTGCTGCAACCCCAGAGTCTGTCACGAGTGGACCTAATGGTCAGGGGTCCCTTTACCTTTTACACTCCAGGTCTGGAAACAGAGTGCTGGAAGGGCTGCACATGTGAAATAGATATTTACATCTTTGGGAATTGCAAGTAAACAACAATGGCTAGCCATGAAAATGGATTAAAATTAATAGAAGGATGAGAAGATGATTAAAGAAGAAGAATGAAGGAGCAACATCAGGAAGCAATGGGCATATGTTTGTAAGAGGAGCAGCAAACCTTTTTTAAAAATTGCATTAAGATTTAAATTATTTGGATGGATTTGCTAAACTTTGGAAAACACACACACACACACACACACACACACACACACAAATGCATATACATAGAACTAGCACCCTCCCCACGTACACGCAGGTCCCTCAGAAATCAAGAGCAAAGGACTCAAAGACATTTGACTGCTGAGGCTTCCTGTAGAGCAGGGGTCCTCAAACATTTTCAGCAGGGGGCCGGTCCACTGTCCCTCAGACCTTGTGGGGGGCCGGAATATATTGTGGAAGAAAAAAATGAATGAATTTCTATGTGCCACATATAACCCAGAGATGCATTTTAAATAAAGCACACATTCTACTCATGTAAAAACACGCTGATTCCCGGACCATCCGTGGGCCAGGTTGAGAAGGCGATTGGGCCACATTCGGCCCCCGGGCCTTAGTTTGCCTACCCATGCTGTAGAGCCACAGGCTGTTGCTGGGGAAGGGAGGGGAGGGGCTCAGAGTGAGCAACATCACTCTGAGCGAGCATGCATCACTGATGCATTTGCCTGTTTCAAAATATTACTGCATCAGAATTACGCAAGCAGTTAGCATCAGTTGGCTCCAGACTTTCTACTAGTTAGTGATCAGGCATTCCCATCTAAAATGTACTGCACAGGTGGCTGATAGCACCTATTATGCCATCAAAGTAGGTGGAACAAAACAAAGAGCACAGGTTGCTCTGGATGCAGTCCTGCTGTATGCAAGACCACTCTTTGTGTGGTGAAATATACCCCAGGTGCTGCTAAACCATCAAAGCAAGTCTTCCCACTTCTCCTTCCAGCAGATACTCTGGCACAGCTCAAAAGCCCGTCCTAATGAAGAAGGAAGAAACATGCGGACAAGAGACAAACAGAACAGGGCTCTTTCCAATCTCTCCCTTCTCATGGCCCTATCAGACTATAGATAATTTTTGTACATAAATGCATCTACATTTGTGCCAGTAAGTGCATTCATTTGTGAAAATAACCTGCAAAAATGCATTAAATAAGAAGAAATAGCTTGAAAATATGTGGGTATTAGTCAATACCAGGAAGGGAAGAATACCCAGGCAGTTTCACAGCCCACTAGCAGTGACACCCCATTGCAGAGTTTTCTTATGCAAAATAGGCGTATTTCACTATTTCAAGTAGCGTGATTGGTCTGCATATAAGTCTAGCACTTTCAGTCATTCTGGGTACTGTCTTACCACAAACCCTGTTATTTTCTCATGTGTGTGTGTGTGTGTGTAAAAAGCAGAATACAGTGGTACCTCGTGTTACAGACAGGATCCGTTCTGGAGGCCTGTCCGTAACATGAAATGCCCGCAACTCTAAGTGCTGTGTCTGCGCATGCGCACAGCGTGATCTGGCGCTTCTGCACATGCGTGATCAGCAGAACCCGGAAGTAACCTGTTCCGGTACTTCTGGGTTGCCGCAGGACGTAACGCAAAAAGACGCAACATGAAGCGGACACAACACAAGGTATGACTGTATAAGCCTTGTTTGTTACTACATGAACCAGGAAGCTAATCAATAAATAATCCCATTTCAGAGTCCTCCCACTCAGCATAGTTTTTTTCAGCACACTACATGATTCATTGGGATGTGTGTTTATAAATACACAGGCAGTTTTGTAATACTATGAAAAATGTACGACTTTAGTAAAAAGGCTGCAATCCTATACAATGGGAGCAGGTAAAATTTCTGTTTATATCAGATGGAGGAGGATGATAGTCTTCTTAGGGATATAACAGAGCACCGACAGAACAGAACACCGACCAGAAGCAGCACCTCAACACCTTCCACATACACACTGTCAGGAAGATTTAGGGCATCATATGACAGCACAGAGTCTCAAGCAAAGATGTTCTCTTCCAAGCCCATAAAATTACAAGCTTTACTCTCTTCCCTTTGATGTGGAAGATTGCTGGAGGGGAGAGAAGCTGTGATATCTTCCGTATTATCATAATCCCGAATTAATCCAGAGTAAATGGATTAGGTTCTCCGTATGTTCACCAGACATCCATGAAGATATGCTGGGTTGCTGATGGTACTGCCCAAAGGCAATGGGAATCCTGTAGAGATAATTGCTTTTATATGTTATTAATAAATATAATTTGCATGTTTGGGGAGAGCCATGTTCCCACAAATACTATAGAACCGGTAATATGGGAAAGAGTGGTTTGTTCAGCTGTCAAATTTTCATTTACAGCTTCTACTAAAATAAACTAGTGGATATGGGAATCAGAAACAGATGCTTCACTCACTGAGCTCCAAGATACCGGGATGCCAGCAGGTTAGGCTGATCTCAATCATGATACCAAACAGGTGTCCAAAAGAAGTTGGGTCATGGAACATGTTACTGGGTTTCTTCATGGTAATTACTGGTTTTTGTTTTTATATTCTTCAAAGCTCCGTGAAATGTTCCCTTGGGTCATGAAGCATCTTCCAGAGCCACACAAGAAGGCACTTGTCCTCTAGGGAGTCTGTGCTTTTATTTGCAAAGGAGGAGATAAAGAAGCATAAAGAACATCATCTGCTACGTGAACCACAGGATTTCACTGATTTCTATCTACTTCAGATGGAGAAACTAAGTATTTGTCTTGTATGTGAACATGGTTAATTCAAAGAGTCATTACATTCCCTGCAAGGATTTTAGGGCCACCATCAGGATTTTGTGGGTTGTTGATAATATTTGCATTCAGTGCCCCCTCAACAGCACTTCCCAGAGATTATTGTTAACTAGTAAAGTAGATTACAAAACCCACATGTGCCTGCATTGAAAATAATGAAAAAACAAATGTTTTCATAAATTTGATGGTAAATATGATTGAATGGTTCAAAATGGTCCCTAATGTGTGTTAAAGGATATTCTTGGTGTAATTATTAGTGTAAGGTTTAATCTCTGTTCCAAACTGAAACATCTTACACTACTCAGTGGTGGAGGAAGGGGGCAAGGGGGTGGTCTGCCCCGGTGCCATCTCTGAGGAGGGGTGACAAGAAGGCACCCCGCGGGCGGCTTGCCCCATCGCTTCTAGTCGCGGTGGCACAAGCCGCCACCATTGCGCTGCCACAGCTACATGCAGAAGATCCTCCACTCATGCCTGTATCCTCCTCTACCGTCCATACAGCTCTTGAGCGGCGCCACAGCCAAACCACCCAGTGGCACATGCGCAGCACTGCTCAAGTGCTGTACGGTGTACCTTAAACCCCTGCCTCCGCTGCAGTCACGAGCGAATGATCCCTCCGATGATGATGCCACTGAAGCTGCAAGCAGAGGATCCCACCACCATACATACAGCATGCGCGATACGTAGCGATACGTACACTGGCTAAAGGGCTATAAAATATGACGTGTTGGTTGAAAGCCATTGCCATGAAACACAGGTGCTGCTTCAATATTATTCTAATTCTTATTATTAATTAGATTTCTATACTGCCCTTCATCATAAGATCTCAGGGCGTTTCACAGAATATGCTGGTGGGACAGTCTGCAGGGCTATCCATTCCAGTGGAGCAGCTCCACTGTGGGTTGGTGGTGCACAAAAGGTGGTTCAGGGTTGGTGGTGCACAAAAGGTCAAGGCATGGGCAGGGGACATGAAGGTGAAAACTGGGGTGCAAAACAAAGCTGCAGAACAGAAGAGACAAGCGGCCTCAGTAATGAGGTTGGGACAGGCATCCAATCCTATATGTAGCATGCAGTTTCCCCCCAGCAAAAATCCCTGGGGCAATCTGCCAAATTAACTTCTGTGATAAATACATGTTAGGTATTGAAGCCTTAATTACTTGGGATCCATTTGCCCGCTTACCCAGGACGTAGAGGAGACAAGAAGCACCAGGGATTCAGTTCCTTCGGAGAAAAGAGTTTATTGTGATCTGTGCAGAGGCAACCAGCGGAATTGTTTCCAAAGGCTGGCGGCCCCTAATACACGTAAGCAAGCAATATTTATACCCCTGCAGCACCTCCCGACCACCCCACCACCAGTAACTCATCATATCATATTCCTCGATTTGCCTTATTGCCTCTTTGGGTGTTGCTAAAGCATTTTGCCAGTGCACTCCTTTCGCTTATCAGCCAAGCCTGCATATCTTGTTTGCTCCAGATGCATCCCTCCTCCTTCTCTCCGGGCATTGCTTTCCAACTGTCAATACACTCCCTGCCTACTCCCTTCAGTATGTGAAACGCACAAGCAGGTTTTGTAACAGTGGCTGGGGAACTTGCTGAGTGGAAGGTGCTATAGCATTGTTGTTTGTGTGCAGGGAGGGCCAAAGTGTTAGAAGAAGAAGAAGAAGAAGAAGAAGAGTTTGGATTTGATATCCCGCCTTTCACTCCCCTTCAGGAGTCTCAAAGCGGCTAACATTCTCCTTTCCCTTCCTCCCCCACAACAAACACTCTGTGAGGTGAGTGGGGCTGAGAGACTTCAGAGAAGTGTGACTGGCCCAAGGTCACCCAGCAGCTGCATGTGGAGGAGCGGAGACGCGAACCCGGTTCCCCAGATTACGAGACTACCGCTCTTAACCACTACACCACACTGGCTCTCCCAGTGTTACTGGGGGTGTCCCCCTCAAGATCACTGCATTGGCTCCCCCCATGCCCGAGTTGCGATAAGGGATGTCACTATCCCTGTAACAACCACAACCTGTAAAAGGCAGACACTGCTTGTGTTTCCATGGATGCTGGGGTTTTTGCTCTCTAGCATGCTTTCCCCATCTTGTCCAGGGCTGGGCAAGTTCACCTCAACCCTCAAGTAACTTGAGAGTAGATTACTTATTCCCTTGGGGACGAGGCGGGGACAAATCTAGTTCTTTCAGCTGCTGGATTGAAACAGTATATTTAACATTCTTAAGGAACGCAAGTATTATTGCAACCCGTACAAAGCGAGATAATTCCCGAGAACTAATTAAATTTTGTATCATGCAATAAATCTTGCCACACCCATCTTCAGTGTAGACTATATAAAAGGCTGTTGGTGAATGAACAGAGAAGGGAAGCAACATTCTATTGGGAAAACTACGTTCCAGTGCATGCTGCTGTACTAGCAAAAAAAATACACAGAGGAAAGATAACAACAGGAGAATGGCTGGGATCTTGGAAATTTTGGTTTTTGTGCTGGTATCTTTTCTGGTTCTGCACTTCCTGAGACAACTTTGGTTACACAGACACTACCCTCCTGGACCTTTCCCACTTCCTGTCATTGGGGGCCTGTTGCAGATTGGGAGAATACTTTCACAAGACGTTTTCCTGAAGGTACGTCCACTAGTTGAGTAAGAAGCTGGTTTAATAGAACTGCAGATTATTTTATTTTTAGAGCGATTGAGGAGTAAAGTGTTGTGTTGGTAAAACCTCCTGGAAAATGGAAGGGTGACATTCAGTGCAATTTGACAATTGGCTTAATGGAAATTGTTAGTTAAATATTTGTTCCTCTGTTCATCAAAACTGCAGTTTGTTCTACAGATATTCTGCATGCTAAAAGTAAAGGTAAAAGGTAAAGGACCCCTGGACAGTTAAGTCCAGTTGAATTCAACTATGGGGTGTGGCACTCATCTCCGTTTTCAGGCTGAGGGAGCCAGCATTTGTTCACAGACAGTTTTCTTGGTCATGTGGCCAGCATGACTAAACCGCTTCTGGCACAATGGGGCACCATGATGGAAGCCAGAACACACAGAAATGCCGTTTACCTTCCAGCCACAGTGGTACCTATATATCTACTTGTGCTGGTATGTTTTCAAACTGCAAGGTTGGCAGGAGCTGGGGCAAATAATGGGAGATCACACCATCATGTGGATTCGAACTGCTGACCTTCGATCAGCAAGAGTCTCGGTGTTTTAGACTACAGTGCCACGTTTGTCCCTACTCTGCCTACTATAGCAACTTTAAATGTACACATAATAAGTTCAATTAATTGTTTCAATTTTATCATCATAACAAATCTTATCTGGCTTGTTTACATCACCAGTAATCATTTTTACATATAATACCAAATTGATTGGCTGTATGATTAGCCCTGTATTTAATGTCTCCAATAATCTTGTGGGACAAACACATATACATTATTCAGGGATACATAAGAAAAGAAAAGAAAAGAAAAGAAAAGAAAAGAAAAGAAAAGAAAAGAAAAGAAAAGAAAAGAAAAACTTTATGTATACTTTATCTTGGCTGCAATTTCCTATATATATATATTTTGAATGAGTTTTGTTCTTTTTTTACATATGGAATGCCTTTATATTTGTCTATACAATGTGATATTCTATATATGTATTTGGGGCAAAATGTCTCCCATAAAACAAAATGATCCATATTAAGTAATATATAAAGAATTATAAGGGCTATAAGCACTGGCGGAGGAAGAGGAGTGTGGGGGGAGCGCACTGCCCCCAGCAGCGCGATCCCAGTGGGGTGCCATCCTGGCTGCCCCCCCCCGCCTGCACTGGGCACCATGTCCCCAGGACGCGCACCAGCCCCACCCCCGCCTGCTCTCCGCTCCCCGGTGCAGGAGCATGAAGCTCTGCCACTGGCTATAACAAACCCTCCCTGGATTCAGAAAATCTTATTACCAGACAGCTGCTAATCTCCCTTTCTTGGGCAAGGCTCTTCTTCTTCTTTTTTAATAATTGGGCGAGATTCTTGAGCAGATGGTTGTGGATCAGATCTAGGCTCACCTGAAAAAACACACACACACCAATTTTCTAGATCATTTCAATCAGTGTTGTTTCAGATCCAGTTTTGGCACAGAAACAGCTTTAGTTATCCAGTATGATAACCTATGTCAGGAGAGAGACAGGGGTAATGTGTCCATATTAATTCTGCTTAACCTCTCAGCACCTATTAATACCATTGACCATGGTATCCTTTGGGAGCGGCTGTCCGAATTAGGGATGGGTTGCACTGATTTATGATAGTCCAGTCCTACTTCAATGGTCACTTCCAGAGGGTTATGGTTGGAGAGTGCTGTTTGAGCCCATGGAGACTTTAATGTGGGGGTTCCTTAGGGTTTTATTTTATCCCCTGCTTTATTTAATATCTACATGACACCACTGAGTGGGTTCATCTGGAGTTTTGGAATACATTGTCAGCAATATGCTGATGATGCACAGCTCCTTTACATCTGAAGCTGTGGCAGTGGATGTGCTGGACTGGTGTCTTGCCTTGGTAATGGATGAGAGCTCAATCCAGATAAGACTGAGGCTCTGTAAGTGGGTGGTTCCCTAGATCAGATGGATGGGAGGTTGCCTGTTCTTGATAGAATTACATTCCCTCTGAAGGAGTGGACATGCAGTTTGCAGGTACTTCTGGGTCCATTGCTGTCCTGTGAGGCTCTGGTGGCCTTGATGGCATGGAGTGTCTTTCGTCAGCTTTGGCTGGTGGCTCAGCTGTACTCCTTTCAGGTCTGGTAACCTCTAGGTTAGATAACTGCAATGCATTAATGTTGGGCTGCCTCTGAAGATGGTTTGGAAACTTCAGCTGGCCAGGTTGCTCACTGGTGCAAGGCAGTTTGAGCAGATAACACCAATCCTGGCCCGATTGCACAGGCTGCCAATTAATTTATGGGCCCAATTCAAAGTGCTGATTGTGACCTATGACTACAAAAGGAGAAAAGCTGCAGTTTGAACTCTGCCTGCAGGGAAAACACCCACAAGCTTCGCTGTTTGTTGTTTTGTAATAAAACCTTTATTTGATTTGGTTTTACACCGGTCTCATTGTGTCATAGTCTCTGTCATCTGCCGCCAGAGGAAAAAAAACCCCTCTAACATTCTGTTCTCATCCTGAAGCAAAGTTCTTAACCCGAGGTAATATTTCTGGGTTAGCGGAGTCTGTAACCTGAAGCGTATGTAACCTGAGGTACTTAAGTGCCAGGCGAAAATGTGGCTGCATAAGGAACTTACACATGAGCTGAGAGGTAATAATAATAATAATAATAATAATAATAATAATAATAATAATAATAATAATTTATTTATATCCTGACCTCCCCAGCCGAAGCCGGGCTCAGGGTGGCTAACAACAATAAAACAGCACAAAAGTACAGCATAAACAACATTCTAAAATCATTCATTATAAAATTAATTAATTCAAGCCACTGGCAACCATTGGGCCGGAGCTCCGCAAAGATTGCCGAGGGAGGGAGTCAGGCTGTGCCCTGGCCAAAGGCCTGGTGGAATAGCTCTGTCTTGCAGGCCCTGCGGAAAGATGTCAAGTCCCGCACGGCCCTGGTCTCTTGTGACAGAGTGTTCCACCAGAGCGGAGCCACAGCCGAAAAAGCCCTGGCTCTAGTTGAGGCCAGCCTAACTTCTCTGTGGCCTGGGACCTTCAAGATGTTTTTATTTGAAGACTGTAAGTTTCTCTGTGGGGCATACCAGGAGAGGCGGTCCCATAGGTACGAGGGTCCTAGGCCGTATAGGGCTTTAAAGGTTAAAACCAGCACCTTAAACCTGATCGTGTACTCCACCGGGAACCAGTGCAGCTGGTATAGCACCGGGTGAATGTGATCTCACAGCGAAGACCTCGTAAGGAGTCTCGCTGCAGCATTCTGCACCCACTGGAGTTTCTGGGTCAGTCTCAAGGGCAGCCCCACATAGAGCGAGTTACAATAATCCAGTCTGGAGGTGACCGTCGCGTGGATCACAGTGGCTAGGTCAGGGCGAGAGAGGTAAGGAGCCAACTGCTTAGCTTGGCGGAGATGGAAAAATGCTGCCTTTGTTATAGCTGCAATCTGCGCCTCCATGGAAAGGGAGGTGTCAAAGATTACACCCAAACTCTTAACGGATGGTGCTGGCACTAATTGCGCCCCGCAAGAGATGGGAGTGCCCGCAAGAAGGGCATGTTTGGTGATGTTATCAGTGGGTGTTCTCAGTTGCCACATGCCCAGCTTCTAATTCTCCTTGTCTGACCTAGCCCACTTAAATGCATGTCTCCAAAAAGACAGAAGAACTATGCAACAAGAAAAGATAAAGGCATGCACACTTCTTCAGAATAATATGTGGTGAGCGATCAGAGAGAGGAGCTGAGGGAAGTTGCTGGGAGGGGGGAGAGGGGGTTTGAAGGGGGTGGGGGAAAAGGGGGAAATAATAAGATATGTTTTGATAATTTGTTATGTTGAAATTGTTAATAAAAACATTTTTTAAAAGAATAAGAATTATATTCTCTGGTAGTGAGGAAGAAGGCTTTGCCACTAACTAGCTCCCAGAATGCCTGTCACGGTGGCAATGGGCTGTAGTCACAAAAGCTTGTAATAATCTGCTATGTTTTAACCTGACAGTTCTCTTTTCTACTTTGATGCTAATGGCAGCTGGCTAAGCAATATGGAAACATTTACACTATATGGATCGGACATCGACCTATGGTAGTACTGTCTGGATTCCAAATGGTGAAAGAAGGCCTTACAAACCCACCAGAAGTCTTGTCTAAACGACCAGTGACCCCTTTCCTGGAAGCTGCACTAAAAAAAAAGGGTAAGTTGTTGAGAAGGCTGATGGGTTTTGCTGGCCCTATCTCCAGAGAAGAGTATAAAGTCGAAATCTGAATATGCCCATCATATCCATGTGACCACTTCAATAACATTATGAACACAAATAATCATGAATGCACCATTAAAAGGATATCTGGAAGGATCCTGTGTGCTATATTGAAATAAGTTCCAGTGCTTGAAGACAAGATTGAGTGATGGCCTCTTAGGCATTTTCTGAAGAGTACAGTGCTGGTGAATATCACTTTACTAGACAGATTCTGTTCCAGTCTTGCAGTTCTTAGGTTGTGAAAGAATGGCATCTCTGAAACGCACAGCTATTATCTGCACTAAATTTGGTCTCATCTTGGTTGACTGACAATTTTAAAAATATGGCATTTTTGTGAGTAATGTTTTCTCATTGATTCCTTCCTGTTTTAGGTTTGGTCTTTTCAAATGGTCACACCTGGAAGCAGCAGAGACGGTTCAGTGTCATTACTATGCGGAAGCTGGGTCTGGGGAAGAAAGGCATGGAGTTCCAAATACAAGAGGAAGCCCATCATCTTGTGGAGGTCTTTGCACATGCAAAAGGTATGTGATATTACCGTATTTACATGAATCAAATCACCCTCCAATCTAATGAACACCTCAGTTTTCAAAACCTTGAAACCAACAAAGTATTTGCTGGCAAATCTAATGTGGTCGGGGACAGAGGGTGGTACTAGGGAGGGAAATGTCGTTGCGCCACTCCTTGGTGTGTGGAGTGCCGCAGGGCGCAATTCTCTCCCCGATGCTTTTTAACATCTTTATGCGCCCCCTTGCCCAGATTATCCGGAGCTTTGGGCTGGGCTGTCATTAATATGCTGATGACACTCAGCTCTATCTGCTGATGGATGGCCACACCGACTCGGCCCCTTACACACTGACCAGATGCTTGGAAGCTGTGGCAGGATGGTTTCGTGGGAGCCGATTGAAACTAAATCCTTCGAAGACAGAGGTCCTATGGCTAGGTCGGGATGGCATGGGGATGAGGGACCAACTCCCTTCTCTTGCGGGGGCCCAATTAGTGCCATTGCCTTCCGTTAAGAGTTTGGGTGTAATCCTTGACGCCTCCCTTTCCATGGAGGCGCAAGTTACAGCAACAGCCAAGGTGACATTTTTCCACCTTCGCCGCATCAAGCAGTTGGTCCCTTACCTTTCCCGCCCCGACCTGGCCACAGTGATCCATGCGATGGTCATCTCCAGGCTTGACTACTGTAATTCGCTCTACGCGGGGCTGCCCTTGAAGCTGTCCCAGAAACTCCAGCGGGTACAGAATGCTGCAGCGAGGCTCCTCACGGGGTCTTTGCCATGGGAGCATATTCACCCAGTGTTTTTCAAGCTGCACTGGCTCCCGGTGGAGTACAGGGTCAGATTTAAGGTGCTGCTTTTGACCTTTAAAGCCCTTCACGGCCTAGGACCCTCGTACCTACGGGACCGCCTCTCCTGGTATGCCCCACGGAGAGCCTCAAGGTCCATAAATAACAACACCCTAGTGGTCCCGGGCCCTAAGGATTGGCTTCAACCAGAGCCAGGGCCTTTTCAACTCTGGCTCCGGCCTGGTGGAACGCTCTGCCTCATGAGACCAGGGCCCTGCAGGATCTGATTTCTTTCCGCAGGGCCTGTAAGACAGAGTTGTTCCGCCTGGCCTTTGGCTTGGAGCCAATTTGATTCCCTCCCTCCCTCCCTCTCTTTCTTTTTTCTTTTCCTTCTCCTCCTGCAATGAGGCTACATTTTAATATTTTAATGTTCCATTATTTTAATGTTGTGTTTTATTTTTGTTTTTAAGTTGTAATCATTCATCTTGTTTTTATTATTGCTTATAAGCCGCTCTGAGCCCGGGCTTGGCTGGGGAAGGCGGGGTATAAATAAATTATTATTATTATTATTATTATTATTATTATTATTATTATTATTATTAATTTTCACAATGCAATTTGGCCGAAAAAGGTGCACATTACATTCGCGTAAATATGGTAAGTAATGATGCTAATACATATCCCAGTTTGCAGAGATCTTTATGCACAATCTCTGCACATTTTGGAATGGAATTTCATACATTTTCACTTTTATTCAAATATTTTTAAAATAGCAATTGATCCTAGCAGCTTTCCAAGATATACAGTGGTACCTCAGGTTAAGTACTTAATTTATTCTGGAGGTCTGTTCTTAACCTAAAACTGTTCTTAACCTGAAGCACCACTTTAGCTAATGGGGCCTCCTGCTGCCGCTGCGCCGCCGGAACACGATTTCTGTTCTCAAATTGAAGCAAAGTTCTTAACCTGAAGCACTATTTCTGGTTTAGCGGAGTCTGTAACCTGAAGCGTATGTAACCCGAGGTACCACTGTAAATGTAAATGATTTCATTTGCAGGGCAGCCACATGATTTTTCCCTCTCCATCACTAATGCAGTGTCCAGCTTGATATGTGTTTTGGCTTTTGGATACCGATTTTCTCTTGAAGATGAAAAATTCCAAAAATTGATCGATGCCATTGATTGCCTCTTGAAAGATACAAGTACCATACTTCACCTGGTGAGTAGACTTTTGATTCCCAGAGGCCCTAACTCAAATAAGCATTCACAGAACATCATGGCAGTACTCCTAAATCTTAAGGCTCATCTACACTTCCATTTGTCTTGCAGGTTTCTCCCCCTGGAAAACCTGCTGTTCACCACTGAATTGGAACAAATGTCAGTTGCTTTTTTTGAGAGTTGATGTTCCAATTCAGTGATAAACAGTGGGTTTTCCTGGGGAAAGTGGCAGGAAAATGAAAAATCATTTGGATCCGTGTCTAGAAAGCAGGACACAAGCAGAAGTGTGCATGAGCCCTCAGAGTACTCGATTCATTGGAGGGAGATGTGAATTTAAATCCGTGTTGGATGGCCCGTCTTGTATGCCTCCTTCCAGCAACTTCTGCAGCCAAGCTGATATCAAGGAAGGAAAGTCCACAACCTCCTGAGGGCATCCATTCCACTGTCAAACAGCTCTTACTGTCAGAAAGTTCTTCCTGATGTTCAGTCAGAATCTCCTTTCTTGAAAATTGAAGCCATTGATTCAAGTCCCACCCTTTGCAGCAGGGTATAATAATAATGATTGCTAATGATAATGATAATAATTAGCACAATTTTTCTAGAAAAAAGGTGCCACAACTCACCATTAAAGACTCCCTTGTTCTCTTACAATGGCAATGGTGCCAAGCTGAGAGGTGACGGAACTGAGTTCCGGTGAGTTTCAGCTGAAAAAGAAGCCCTGGTGATGATGACGACGATTATTATAGGAGAAAAAAAGCTAGCTCCATTTTCTATTTGACAGCTACAAATCCACCTGTTACCTCATTCAACCCATGTTTTATGAGTTTTGTCGCAAGAATATCACGGGTGACTTTGTCAAAAGCCTTACTGAAATCAAGATACACTATAACCACATTCCCCTGATTCACCAAGCTTGTAATTCCATCAAAAAGAGAAATGAGATTCATCTGGCATGGCTTACTTTTGAGAAACCCATGCTGGGTCTTAGTAATCACAGCATCCTTTACTAAGTGCTCACAGACCAACTGCTGAATGAATGAATGAATGTTGCACTAAACTCTTTGCAACAAAAATGAGCCAAAATGTGAGAATAATTCACCTTAGCACTGTGTCCTTAAGCTTTGACAGTTCACATAAATTTAATACATATCTACCTCACTTTTCTCTGAAGTATTCAAAGAGGCTAAAGAGAAACCAGGAATGAACAAAAAACCCCCCACAAAGCTTTAGAAACAATATAATCATAACTGCAACACCTATTAAAAACTTATTAAAATAATATGTAGCAGAATCAGAAGAGACAGGTTAGTTAAGTTCAGAACACAGCAGCATCTATCCATCAACAGATCATCTTCAGAACGATGTTTATTCACTTAAACAGAAAAGTTTGGAGGAACTACCTAGAAAGGGTATTTCATGTTTTTGCTGCCACTATGGAAAATTCTCCAAGATTTCTGCCAGCTCCTATATTTCTAATGGTGATGGGACCCAGAGCATCTCAGAGACTGAAGTTGTGGTTCTGAAAGGAGAATACAGCTTTAGGGACCCTGGTCCTGGGTCATGAAGGGCTTAAAAATACGTAACAGTAAGAATGGTGTAAAATGAATGTTATATGAACTGACTGCTGCAGCTGCATTTTTCTACTGGTTAAACATCCCAACCTGTCTTCTAATGCGGTCCTATTTAGTATGCCCAATTCACTGCCAGCTGAAGTGATGTAAAAGCACTCAGCCACCTGCCACCCGGGAGTAACTCTGGGTCAAAGAGCGCCCACAGACATTTAGCCACAGCCTCAATAATAATCCAGGCCATGATGCTGAAGTGCCAGTCCAAATGAGTTTGTTGACAGACCTTGTTACCAAACCATTTTGTGGTAGTGACTTGTGGTTTTTGCTTTCTCCTCCTCCGCAGCTGTATGAAGTCTTCCCATGGCTCATGAAACATTTCCCAGGGCCTCATAGGAAGTTATTTGCCTCCGCAGACTTGGTACTTTCATTTGCAAAGGAGGAGTTAAAAAGGCACAAAGAGCAACGAAAGGATGAGCCACAGGATTTCATTGATTTCTATCTACTTCAGATGGAGAAAGTAAGCATCCACTGTCAACTCCAGGCACTTGGGGCCTGTCCACACTACAATGTGTGTTTGTGTCTGAGTTCCCACTTACTTTGTGTAGTCCAGATGAAGTTACCCTCAAACAACACCTGTCTTGATTCTTTCCCCCTGTAAATTTGGGTGTACCTGATACAGAGATAATTTGATGATTTAGCTAATTTAGCTAAATAGCTTAGGGTCTTCATATTTACGGGACCGCCTCTCCTGGTATGCCCGCAGAGGACCTTAAGGTCCATTAATAATCATAGTTTAGAGGTCCCGGGCCCTAAGGAAGTCAGATTGTCCTCCACCAGAGCCAGGGCCTTCTCAGTGATGGCTCTGACCTGGTGGAATGCTCTGTCCCATGAGACCAGGGCCCTGCAGGATTTAACTTCCTTCCGCAGGGCTTGTAAAACAGAGCTATTCCACTTGGCTTTCAATTTGAACTTAGCCTGATCTTTTATTCCCCTTCCTTCCTCCCCCCTCCGCTTTTTATGCAGATTACCCACTCTGGGATCCCACAGCTAATTCTCCCCTGGTCTCCTCGCTGTCCCAAATAGGACTAATTTAGCCAGCTAGCCCTGGTGATCATCTAATGTTTATTGGCTGGATTTCCCCCCTAAATTGATTTTTGAATTCTGAATTTATTGTTATTCACGTTTTATACTGTATTTATGCTGTTTTTTTGTTGCGTCAATTAAGTGTTTTAAATTTGTTGTTAGCTGCCCTGAGTCTGGTTTTCTGAACCAGGAAGGGCGGGGTATAAATAAATTATTATTATTATTATTATTATTATTATTATTATTATTATTATTCAAATTTAGCTAATGCTGCAGAAGACAGAATTAGGATTCAAATGACTTTAACAGAGAACATGAATTTCAATAGGGACAAATGTAAGGTTCTGCACCTAGGCAGGACTAACCAGATGAACAAAAATAAGATGAGAGACACATGTGAAAAGGATCTGAGGGTCTTAGTAAACCACAAACTTAAGTCAATAGTGTCAATAGTGTTATACAGCAGAAAAAAACCCTAATGTTATTCTAGGCTGCAACAACAGAAGTATAGTGTCCAGATTAAAGGAAGGAATAGTACTGCTCTACAACAGTAGATTCTATTATAAATTGGGGAAAATTGGGCTCCAAACATCTGGGGTTACAGATTATTTATTTTGGTTGGTTTGGCTGGGTGGATCAATAATCACTTCTTACTACTCCCATATCCATGCCCACTACTTCCTGAATGCTTTACTGTAACTTCTTTTCTGGCTGTGATCATAAATATTTCCAATGGACTTCTGAACAGAGGAATGTATGTCTCTTTTGATTCCTCAGATTTGCACAAAGACAGAAAAATGAGCAAATTTGCAATTTCCTGACTGTGCTTTTGCACACATCTTGTGTGGGCTTTTTTTAAAGGGTGTGCATGTAGCTATCTGGAAACATACCCTCACTGAGATGAATGAAAAAGCCATATTGTTCCTATATATATCCAAATATGTGCAGGTGTGAACTGCTCTGGTCTTATATGGATGTGGGGGATGAATGGATTAATAGCTAAATAATGCTCAAATATGGCAAGTCCTTTCTTGCCTAAAAGAGAAACCACCCCTGCTAGGTCCAACAATATAAACAGTCTTGCTGCACCATTCAGACACATTCTTGGCCTCATCCATGTCCTTTTTGTGGTGCAACATAAAGCAGGCACAGCTGGTAGTTTAAGTATCTACCTTGTTTGCTAATATTGCTCAGCCAAGGAATCACTGAATTCACGGCTAGCATTGAGCAATGATATCTGCAGGGTTACTAAGAGAAATTTCTGGGCCTCTGATATTAAAGTCAGCTACTAACATAAATTGTGATTGAATACACACCACACATTTAAAGAATCCTGAGACTTGTAGTTTACCCCCAAAGAGCTACAATTCTCAGCTTGCATAACAGATCATAGCTATCAACCGTCCCTTATTTGGCGGGAAACTCCCTTATCCCAGTGCCGTGTCCCGCTGCTGTCCCTTATTCATGATGTCCCTTAAATTTCCTGGGTTTCAAAGGAAGCAGGTCCTCTCCCTCCCTCCTTGCCAGCCAGGGAGGAGGGAGGCTCCAACTGGGTTGCTTGGCTATGTTGCTCACCCAATAAGGAGTCTAAGAACGACTGGGGGGGTGGAGCTTGCATGCCTTGTGCTGATCAAATCGGCCGCATTGCCTGGGGACTCGCCTTTGCTCAGCGCTTCCCAGCGGAGAGGGTAACACTGGTTTTCCTTGCTGCATCCCCTTTGCCGGGTGGCTGCGCTGTGAGAACCACCGCTTGAGGCTTCATTTGGCTGCTGGCTGGGCTTTCTGCTTTTGGCTTAGTAGATGCTTTTGGCCCATAGATGGTCTTCGTGGCTTTAAAGAAACACTGTGCATCACGAGTGTCAGCTAAGTGCTGGATCTCTTGAGCTTTTTTAATCCACCAGGTGTTTTTTAGTTCTCTGGTTCTTCTTTGAACCTCAGCCTTAGTGTTGACATTGGTTTTTTTTCTTAGTAGCACAGTTTTTATCTCTTTGCCATATCTGAAAGGCCTTCCTTTTCTTTTTGTTAATAATGCGTTCAATTTTACTGTCATTTTCATCAAACCAGTCCTGGTGCTTCTTTGTTTGGTATCTAATAGTTTGTTTACAGGCTGCAATAATGGATGTTTATAGCTTGGTCCAGTGGTCCTCAATGTTATCAGGGAATTCCAAAAGCAGATGGTCCTTAAGAATCATTTGGAAGCAGTCCCACCTGATAGGCTCTTGAAGGGCTTGAGTGTTCATTTTGTGCCTTCATTTCCTTCCTTGAAGCCTGCGTTGAGGTATAAGCTTGATAGCCATCATGGAAAGTATTAATCAGTGCTCTGTTCAGCAGTTGTCGGCACTTGTCATACCTCTGGTAAGGAGCACATTATGGTGATCTTCAGCTCGGAGAATTACATAGTCTAAGAGGTGCCAGTGGTTTGACCAAGGATGCCTCCATGAAGTTTTAAAGTTATTTTTCTGTCGAAAGGGTGTGTTGGTAATAACAAGGTTGTGTACTGCACATATCATTAAAAGTAAGATTCCATTCTGGTTGCTGTTACCAATTCCTTCTTTCCCATTAGTCCCAGGCCACAGATCAAAATCTTGCCCAACTCTAGCATTAAAATCACCCTCCTTAGGCATCTCTGATAATGTCTTCATCGGCATCCAGTGTTGGTGCATAAGCACTTAGAATAGTAGCCTGTTGGTTTTGGGCAAGTTTTATTTGAAGGGTTGAAAGTCACTCATTAATACCACTAGGTATTAAGATAAGAGCTTCACAAAATCCTTCTTGATAGCAAAGCCTACTCCATGTATTCAACGTTCTTGTTCAGGTAGACATTTCCAAAAGAATGTGTAGCCTCCTTTTTCTTCCTTCAGTTGTCCCTCACCTGCTCTTTGAGTTTCTTGAAGCGCTGCAATATCGATGTTAAAACATCACATCTCTCTTGCAATGATGGCACTTCTGCGTTTGGGAGGCTCCTTACCTGTACTATCCAACAAAGTCTGTATATTCCATGTTCCAAAGTTCAATTGTCTTTTACGACCGCTGGGCAAGGCCATATTGGGGTGCTGGTGCTGTGAATTCCTCCACTGTAGGCTCAGGCTGTATATATGTGTAAGTAAAATATGTATCATAAAAACACCACAGTCTCTGTTATGCCTCATTCCAAAGGAAACATGAACCCTGGGTAAGTGCCTGGAACTCTTGGAATCTTGAACCACTTGGAGATTGGGGTGGCGAGCAATAGGCATTTTAGATGACTATTCCAGTCCATGACTGTGTGAAAGTATCTTCCTACAAAGTTACCTGTAAAACAAAGTATTAGGTGTTGCGCTAGGAACCCCTCCCCCCCCCCAAAGTCAGATAGATTTTATGTGGCCTGCAATTAATTCCAACATTTCACCTTTTCCATTATCATCAACAGAGCAAGGATGACCCCAACTCTACCTATGATGAAGACAACCTGGCAGAGTGTGTTCTTGACCTCTTTGTCGCAGGGACAGAGACGACTGCTGCTACTCTGCAATGGGCACTGCTCCTCATGGTGTCTTATCCAGATGTTCAAGGTGAGGGAGAACTTTGCAATGGAAGCAAGCACCTCCCTGGATCCCTATAGAGAAGAGCTTAGATTTATTTGCTTTTTAGTAGCTGATTGTAATTCTTCCAAGGTTTCATAATGGGTGGGTGACAGATGTTTGTTCACAGTTGCACCCAAATGGTACAACCCTTCCTCATGGGGTGTTACTCCAGCCCCATAATCATTGTGTGTTGCCTTTTTCTGAAGCTTTTTAATAAAAGTAGTTAGTAGTTAGTATGATGGAAATAGGCAACTCACCCAAAACCAGTTTCTCTGTTGTGAATGTGTTTTCTTGTCTTTGTGGTGACTGTATTGTTTTGTTTTAAGATTGCTGGACTTCTGATTCCAAACAAAATGTTTTACTATTTCTTATAAAGGTAAAATGCTGCTAGGCATAATACTGCAAACTTCGGTGTTGTTTACTTCTGCTCAGTCACCAAGATCTGCTGACTTGTTTCATCTAGTTTTGACTAACATTTGCTCTCCAGTCCTCAGAACAAACAGTGACTATTTCCACAGTAATCAAGAGATCATTCCCAGAAAACTGGGAACGTTGTTTGATTCCAGATTTTCTAGTAACACAAGGATTTCCTCACAGAGAAGCATAGAGTGTGCCATTTCCTAGTTCTATGTGGAAAAAAATGCATAAAAATGCTTTTATTTTGTTTGGCATTTAACCTCTAGGCCCCTCTATATCCCAGCAGACTCCAGAAGAGAGGCCTGTCTTCAGGGAAAGGGGATTCTGCCCAGTCTTGCTGACAGGCTGGTGATACACAAAACCCCTATAAAAAGAACCCCTTCAGAAACTTGGGAAGGGGATGTCAATGACTTGAATTCATTTCAGGGTTGGTCTGCTTCCTAGATATGCTTCAGCTCCTGGGCAGCATCTGCTTCGCTCTCAGAAATGGGAGGATAGGCAGCTTTGCCAAGAGGGGAAGCCCCCATTTTGTCCTTGCCTCAAGGGATAGCTGCTAAGGATAGGAGGAACACAAGAGCTGCCCTTCCTTTCCCTTCTGTGGTCGCCTCAGTGCTTGGTCTTTTGTCAGCCACTACCTCTTCTCCTCAGGAGGGAAGGGAAGAGGCAGCTGCTCTCTCAGGAGAATAGGGAGCCAGAGCTCTCTAGAATCTCCTCATTATACTTAATTCCTAACAACCATTTTAAGTACCACCACAAGGAGATGCTTGTTTCCCCCCCTCACACTCCATCCACTGGGAAGTAACGCCCCCCCCCCATATGAACCCCCAGTTAACCAAGAGTGCTACTAATTTTCACTCAGTCCTGCTGTTAGGCTGTTTCACTTTCCTGCCCTGTCTCTCTGAGGCACTGAGAGGAAAAGGCAGGCCAGAGTGACCAGGCTGCTGTTGGTTACATTCCTGAGGTAAAAAAAAGTGAGGAGAGGCCCCAGAGGACTCTGTGGGGCACCTTCACTCCTCCTTTAGTATCTGTGGGCTCTAGTTGTGGCCAAATGCCATTTTGCTGCAGCAAGCTGCTTAATCCCTGCTACTCCTGCCACCTCCTTGGCGTTTTTTACATTGCATCCAAAGATAGCAGTAGGAGGGTTGGTTGGCCCTCAATCCGACTCAGGAGCGTCATCGCCAGCTTTCCTCCTCTGCAACATCTTGTGCCTGCTTTGCAGATTTCACCACAGAGGTATTTGCCTTGGGGTATGGCTGAGCATGGCACATTGTGGGTCACCATTGTGGCCAAGCAACCACTCTGCCAGGAGGAAGACAGGGAGAAATGAGCAGCCATAGAATTGTGCTAACTAGCCTCCATGCACTGGCTGCAATCCTGTTCTGTGTGGGAGAGAAGCCAGGCACTGAGTTTCAGCAAGGGCAGAACTGAGTGGGTGAAAGAAACATTTGATCTGGCTCCTGGTGAAATAGTCTTCCCAGAGAGTAAGGAACTCCCCTCTGAATTTGTGGAAACATGAGAAACTGGCTGCTGCTGAGTCAGGGCCAGGGTCCATCCAGCTCAGTATTGCCTACACTGGCTGCCATCAGGATTTCAGGGAAGGAAAATTCCCAGCCCTACCTGGAGATTCTGGGAATTGAATCACGGACCTTCTGCATGCAAAGCAGATGTTCTACCACAGAGCAATAGACCTTTTCCACATGCAACTGCATTCATGGTATTTAATTGTTAACTTCTTATTTTCAGGGTGCTGCCAGTATATACCAATGAGCCTCACTTAATATACCAGGGTCTTTTCACCCCACCCTATACAGCTTGATTGTCAGAAGTTTCTCAGATTTAAACCAGGGTATTTTAAAATAAAGCTTCATTTCCCACTTTTCACTGCAGATAAAATCTACAAGGAGATGGAAGATGTTTTAGATTCCTCCCTTCCCATTTGCTATGAAGATCGAAAGAAACTGCCTTACACCAACGCGGTGGTGCATGAAATTTTGCGTGCAAAATATCCCTTATTAGTTGGGATTCCCAGACTAAATGGAAAGGACTTGGAAATGCATGGTTTTCATGTTCCAAAGGTACAGGATATAGATAAGGCAGCAGTTGTATATTTTGAGAGCAAAGAGCACTTGAGAGTGGCACTTTAAATGCACATATGCAGCACAAAATCTGAGGGAGAAGGATCTCCCCTCTCCCGAAAAGAAATCTGAAGATTAATAACCTGAAAGTTAATAAATTCTATTATGAGAAATACATGCTATCTTCTGATGCACCAAATCAGGTTTTGAATCAAATATTGTGCTTATTGACTGTGTCTCTATACAGTGGAATCTTGGGTTGCTAACGTGATCTGTACGGGAGGCACATTCGCAACCCGTCGCAATTTGGCACTTCTGCGCATGCACAAAGCGCGATTTAGCATTTCTGCGCATGCACGAGCACCGAAACCCAGAAGTAACCTGATCCAGTATTTCCGGGTTCGGCGCGGTGCGCAACCCGAAAACACATAACCTGAAGCATCTGTAACCCAAGGTACCACTGTATGTGAGAAATGTGTTAAGATGTGAGGCAGTGAATGGCAAAACTGTTTTCTGCTGTTCCAGATGCATTCTGAGACAGCTGTTTCTTCTTTTCAGGGGGCATTTGTTGTTCCAGATCTGAACTCTGTTCTTGTCGATCCCACGCGATGGGAAAAACCTGAAGAATTCAACCCATGCCACTTTTTGGACAAGGATGGAAATTTTAGGTCTAGAGAAGAGTTTTTGCCATTTGGAGCAGGTAAACGTAGAAATAATTTATGGTCATGTTTAGCAGCTTGTTTCAACAAACTGATGGTCAATGTTGATTAAACAGAGTGAGGGACATGAATGGATCCCCTGTGGTGTAAAAAATCAGGTTGGGGTCATCATAGGTGCCTTCTCACACTGAGGATAGTAGGTGCCTGCAAAGAAGGACTTCAACTTTGCCCATTGACTATGTGGGGGCCCAGGCCCACAAATACATTATTGTGAGTGCTGAAGCATCCCTTGCCTCCTGGAGTTAGCTCCAGTGGGGGTCATAGTGCTGAGAGAGCAATGGATTTAGCAGTCTTCTTCCACGCCATTCTTCCAATCAGAATTCTCCTGCCTTATAGTAGGAGTAACTATCCAGATGTTGTTGGGCATACAACCGTTCACTCTGCTGCAAATTGCATCCATAATATTTTTGTCTGTATGGCTACTGCAGGAGGTGATCCCAGAACAAACAGTTGCTCCAGCTTCTTCCCTCTCTCTTTTCATCTCTCTCTCCATTTTTTCTTTTTGTTGTAGCTTCTGCTATCTCCATCACTGTTGGTAGCTGCCACTATTGGCCACCAGGTGTCTGCTCTGAGATTCACACACAGGCAATGTGTGATGGAATGCACTTTGATTATTCCTTCTCTTATGCCCTTCTGGCAGTAGTTAGACCTGCTCCCCCAAAGTACTACATATAGTGATACAACCATGACCTGTATGCTCCATATCCAAATGCTCACGCTGCTTTCAAGCATAGTCTTCCTTTGGGAACTGCAGCCACTCAAGGTCAGCTTCCAGTATTTCCTGGAGCAAAGCCAGGACCCTCAGGATGTCAACACAGAGGATTAAAGGGAGATACTTTGGGAGTAGCTGTTTTCCAGCTTTTTGTTGTTGCTGCTGTGGCTAAAACTACTAGCTGAGCAAACTTGTTGCTTCCCCCTTCTTTCTTTTGCAGGGGCTCGAGCCTGTGTGGGAGAGCAGATGGCCAAGATGGAGATATTCATCTTCCTAACCACCCTGTTGAGGGCATTCTGCTTCCAGCTGCCAGAAGAAGTGAATGGACTCAATAACAAGCCTGTTATGGGGATGACATTGCATCCCCACCCTCACAAACTCTGTGCTATTCCCCGCTGCAGTGCATAAGAAAGCCTATCAAAATAATTACCATGGTTTGTTTATTTATTGCAATAAAATCATCCATCATTCTTTTCCCCTTTTACTGATATTTTGCCCTTGGATCTCTCAGTTCTACTATCACTGGAACAACAAAAGTCTCCTTCATTTGCAGTTTCTGCATACATACTCAGGACTGAATTTTCTCTCTGATCTTACATATTTTTTACTCCGTGCCATTCAAAGATGAAAAGGGAGCCTATTTGTTGAATCTGCTCTATGGTAGTATTTATTTTCTCAGCTTATGAAGTACATTGTATGTTCTCCACTGTTATGTACTGAGATGAATCCTAGAACAATAGGATCCAGAATGCAGCAGTCTGATTGGTCCGCAGGAGCCACCCAATCCAGTTTCAGGTGGAAGTGAATCAGTGACCTGATTGGCTTGCAGGAGCAGCCTGGAATTAGCCAATCATGCTAATTGTGTATATATAGCTAGATGTTTTGTGTATATATAGCTAGACGTTTTGGGAAAAGTTTCATTCATTGCTACTATGAGCTGAATAAAGAACTTGAAATTCACACTCCGAGTATATTTCACTGGCGACGAGGATGGGATTCTGCTGAGCTGACTGCCACACACAGCACCGCAGCACCACCGCCTGCCGCACTGCTGCATCACACCGTGCATCCAGGCTTCAGCTCCGGGACCCAAGGAATGGCAACAGAAAGCAGCTTCTTGCCATTCAACCCAGCATCAGGAGACTGGGAAGGGTACGCTACCCATTTCAACTTCCTCCTAGAAGCTAAAGAGGTCACCAACAACACCAAGAAGAGGGCGACATTCTTCAATGTCTGTAGAGAGGAGACGTTCAAAATCGCCCAGGCTCTCTTTGCGCCTGAAGATGTTGCCACCGTTTCTTACAAAACAATAATGGAATGGCTGAAGGGGCACTTGTTGCCGCAGCCCTTGGTGGTAGTCTGCCGAAATGCCTTCTACGCAAAGCGGCAAGCCCCCGGGGAAACCATAGCCATGTTTGTGACCTCCCTCCACCAAGCCGCCCAGCTCTGCAACTTCTCAGAGCTGGAGAACATGTTTCGTGACCGCCTCGACGGTGGTCTGCGGGACGAGAAGCTGCAATGATGCCTCTACGCCAAGAAGGACCTAACGTTCCAGGTTGCTCTGGAGGAGACCTTAGGAACTGAAGCCGCCAAGAAGTCAGTGCAAAAGGCACAGCCGAGCCTGCCGTCCCAACCTAGGGTTCGCCACAAAGACCTCACCGACGACTCAGAATCCGTCAGGGCGGAGGTGCACTGAGTGCAGCGGCACACTCAAGTAGCGCACACACCACAGCTGCCTTGGCCAGAAGGCGGGAACTGTGCAAGCTGCAGGGAGAGCCACAAGAGGAGGACCTGCCGTTTCTGCAGTGCAGAGTGCAGGCAGTGCAGAAAATTTGGACACATTACCTGGGTGTGTCGGGCTCAGCCCCACTGACACCAGGCATCAGATGACTGACCCAAGAGCCCCAGGTCCTGGGGCCCAACACATCAAGGCAACTCAGCGGAGATCATGGACTGCCAGGTATACCAGTTGCCCCATTCCAACACAGAGAAAATTTATGTAGAGGTACAGATAGAGGGGGCCCCGTGCTGCATGGAGCTTGACACGGGTTCAACACTATCCATAATCTCGGCAAGAACCTTAAGGGAACCGTGCCCTAGCGGGGGTCCCAAACTCAAGCTGGCCCCATTCATCCTCCAGGACCTTCCAGAAACGTAAGGTCCCCACAATGGGGGTAGGGACCGTCAGGGTGCAATATCGAGGACTTTCTTGTGGCCCCTACGTTAGCTTGCTGGGATTGGCATGGTTTGGACTGCTGGGGCTAGCCATCACTGGGGTGACCCACACTAGCTTACAAGTGGACGTGGATGCCATATGCAAAGCGTATCCGGGGGTTTTGACAGCGCATTGGGACAATATACGCCCCCCAGTGCCCTACAGCTAGACCCCACCATATGACCTGTCAGGCTCAAGGCCCACTGGGTCTTATTCGCCCTGAAACCCCGCATAGATGGGGAATTGGACTGGCTTGTGGAGCAAGGAGTGCTGGACCCGGTGCCTAATGCCCCATGGGAAACACCGATACACCTATCAAGCCTAATGGTTCGGTCCGCATCTGCGCAGACTACAAATGTACCATAAACAAGGCCCTCACGGCCCATGCATAGCCAGTGCCAGTGGTCAGCCATGTCCTCGCCAACCTGGCTGGGTGAATTTATTTTGGCAAGCTGGGTCAAATTTTTTTGACAAGCCCATCAACAGTTGCTGGTGGATGAGGCCACAGCAGAGGCACAGACGATTGTGATGCACAGAGGAGCATTCAGGGTAAGGCGGCTGCAATTCGGCGTCAGCGTGGTGCCAGGCATATTCCAGAATGTAATGGACTCTCACCTTAAAGGGACTCCTGGTGTCACCCCCTTCTTTGATGATTTGTTGATCGCTGGGCCCACGCCAGAGGAGCTCGGGGACTGCCTCCACACCGTCCTGTACCGTTTCCAGACAGCGGGCCTCAAGGTGAAGCGGGAAAAGTGTCTACTAGGAGTGCCCAGGTGGACTTTCTGGGATTTGCGGTGGACGCAGAAGGGGTCCACCTAACTGTGACAAGGTACGGGCCATTTGTGATGCCCCAGCGCCCAAGGGCAAGACTGAACTTCAGGCCTTCTTGGGACTATTGAACTTTCACCTTGCCTTCCTTCCCCATAAGGCGGTAGTAGCAGAGCCCTTACACAGACTCCTAGACAAGTGGGCCCCTTGGGTGTGGGGCCAGCGCCAGGAGGCTGTGTTCCAGGCAGTCAAAGACTTGCTCATAGAATCATAGAATCATAGAATCATAGAGTTGGAAGAGACCACAAGGGCCATCGAATCCAACCCCCTGCCAAGCAGGAAACACCATCAGAGCACTCCTGACATATGGCTGTCAAGCCTCTGCTTAAAGACCTCCAAAGTAGGAGACTCCACCACACTCCTTGGCAGCAAATTCCACTGTCGAACAGCTCTTACTGTCAGGAAGTTCTTCCTAATGTTTAGGTGGAATCTTCTTTCTTGTAGTTTGGATCCATTGCTCCATGTACGCTTGTCTGGAGCAGCAGAAAACAACCTTTCTCCCTCCTCTATGTGACATCCTTTTATATATTTGAACATGGCTATCATATCACCCCTTAACCTCCTCTTCTCCAGGCTAAACATGCCCAGCTCCCTTAGCTGTTCCTCATAAGGCATCGTTTCCAGGCCTTTGACCATTTTGGTTGCCCTCCTCTGGACACGTTCCAGTTTGTCAGTGTCCTTCTTGAATTGTGGTGCCCAGAACTGGACAGAGTACTCCAGGTGAGGTCTGACCAGAGCAGAATACAGTGGCACTATTACTTCCCTTGATCTAGATGCTATACTCCTATTGATGCAGCCCAGAATTGCATTGGCTTTTTTAGCTGCTGCGTCACACTGTTGGCTCATGTCAAGTTTGTGGTCAACCAAGACTCCTAGATCCTTTTCACATGTACTGCTCTCAAGCCAGGTGTCCCCCATCTTGTATTTGTGCCTCTCATTTTTTTTTGCCCAAGTGCAATACTTTACATTTCTCCCTGTTAAAATTCATCTTGTTTGTTTTGGCCCAGTTCTCTAATCTGTCAAGGTCGTTTTGAAGTGTGATCCTGTCCTCTGGGGTGTTAGCCACCATTCCCAGTTTGGTGTCATCTGCAAATTTGATCAGGATGCCCTTGAGTCCATCATCCAAGTCGTTGATAAAGATGTTGAATAAGACCGGAACCCTGTGGCAGCCCACTAGTCACTCTTCTCCAGGATGAAGAGGAACCATTGATGAGCACCCTTTGGGTTCGGTCAGTCAGCCAGTTACAAATCCACTGAGTGGTAGCATAGTCAAGACTGCATTTTACCAGCTTCTTTACAAGAATATCATGGGGCACCTTGTCAAATGCCTTGCTGAAATCAAGGTAGGCTACATCCACTGCGTTCCCTTCATCTACCAGGCTTGTAATTCTGTCAAAAAACGAGATCAGGTTAGTCTGACATGACTTATTTTTCAGAAATCCATGCTGACTATTGGTGATCACAGCATTCCTTCCTAGGTGCTCACAGACTGTTTGCTTAATGATCTGCTCCAGAATCTTCCCTGGTATTGATATCAGACTGACTGGGCGGTAATTATTTGGGTCCTCTCTTTTCCCCTTTTTGAAAATAGGGACAACATTTGCCCTTCTCCAGTCTGCCGGAACTTCGCCTGTTCTCCAGGAATTCTCAAAGATGACTGCCAGTGGTTCTGAGATCACATCTGCCAGTTCTTTTAATACTCTTGGATGCAGTTCATCTGGCCCTGGAGACTTGAATACATCTAAACTAGCCAAGTATTCTTGTACTATCTCCTTAGTTATTCTGGGCTGTGTTTCCTTTGCTGAATCATTTGCTCCAAATTCTTCAGGTCGGGCATTGTTTTCTTTATCGGAGAAGACTGAGGCAAAGAAGGCATTGAGGAGTTCAGTCATTTCTGTGTCCCCTGTTCTGTGTCCCCTCATCTTGAACTCAGTCTTGGCACTCTTCAACGAGAGGCTGCTGCTGGTGCTAGCATGTGATGCATCGCCCTACGGCATCAGCGCTGTCCTGGGACACCAACTCCCGGACGGAAGAGAGGTGCCAGTATATACTTTTCCTAGACGCTCACCGCAGCCGAGCGGAACTACTCACAACTCAACAAGGTGGGTCTGGCAATCGTGAAGGGAGTAAAAAAATCCTACTATTTCTTGTATGGGCGATCCTTTACCATGGTGACTGACCAGGACTGACCTTTACCATGGTGACTGACCATGGTAAAGAGCCAGTGTGGTGTAGTGATAAGAGCAGTGGACTCGTAATCTGGTGAACCGGGTTCGCATCCCCGCTCCTCCACATGCAGCTGCTGGGTGACCTTGGGCTAGTCACACTTCTCTGAAGTCTCTCAGCCCCACTCACCTCACAGAGTGTTTGTTGTGGGGGAGGAAGGGAAAGGAGAATGTTGGCTGCTTTAAGACTCCTTAAGGGGAGTGAAAGATGGGATATCAAATCCAAACTCTTCTTTTCTTCTTCACAAGCCATTGCTTGGCCTGTTTGCCCCCAAGAAGCAGATCCCCCCAAGTGCATCCTCAGGTGGTCAATTTTCCTCACCAGATACCAGTATGCCCTGATCCACCACCCTGGGAAGGGATTGGTCATGCACATGCCCTCAGCTGCCTACCACTACCAGAAACAGGCCCTGACCCAGCGCCCGTGCAAGAGGTTATGAGCCTGGAGCTGCTTCCTGACCGCCCATTCAGGCACAAGAAGTTGCAGACCATTCCATGAAAGATAGGGTCATCTCCTGGGTTCTGGACTGTGTGTGGAGGGGATGGCCCAGCAGCAGCCCCAGGCCAGAATTCACTGGCTACACAACCTGCAAACATGAACTATCAGCCCACAAGGGGTTCCTGTTATGGGGAAGCAGGATTGTCATTCCCCAGCCCCTCTGCAAAAGGGTCCTCCCAGCCCTACACAAGACACACCCAGGGGAAGTGAGAATGAAGGCCTGTGCCAGGAATTATGTGTGGTGGCCGGGGATCGATGGAGAGATACAGGTCTGGGTCAAATACTGCCAAACCTGCCAAGAAACCCGCCTGGATTCCCCAAGGGCCCCAGCCCAGTCCTGGGAGTCCCCCCAAGCACTATGGCCATGCCTGCACGTGGACTTCGCTGGCCCCTTCCAGGGAAAAACATTCTTCATAGTGGTGGACTCCTACACCAGATGGTTGGAGGTTGTACTGGTACTGTCCACTTCCACGTCTTCTGTGCACCTCCCTTTGTATTCACTAGCTCTTAGAAGTAATGCTTACACCCAGGTTTACACACCGTTTTCAGAACAAACGTAGGAATGTGTTGCATTTTTAAAGTATCCCAAGGCTCTTTGTTGATGCTGCAAGATTAACAGGGCAACGTCTCTGGAAACAAATGACGTACTATAGTACCTTATTGCTCACTGAAGCATGGATTTAAGATACTACAAAACCAAAAGGAAGACGATTTTCCTTGATTTTTATTAACCTCCTCTTTGCTTTCCTCTTTGCAAAGGGCTTGGAGGACTTTTAACATGCCTCCAGAATAAGGCCATTGCTGACTTTTCACACACACCATTGCCTGCCAAAATGAAGCAGAAGCAGAGAGAGAAAGAATGCAAACTGCCGTAAGTCTCACCTTTCCCCAGGGATGCCATTTCCGTGAGAGTTAGGCCCTCCCATCCCTGTGAATAGTTAGGGAAAACATGAGATGGCGCTGCCTGCTGCCATGTCTAGTTTGGTCCTGGCATTGGCTCTTGGTGGCAAGGCCAGTTCTGGTGCCACTTCTCAGTGGATTCCACGTGACCTGTATATCATGTGGATGAGAATGGTTATCTCCTTCCAGGATGTAAGGGCAGTCTGTCAGGCTTCTCTTCCTCCTGAGCCACTTTACCTGTGTAGGTGGGGAAAATGCCACTGTAAAGCAGTGAAGAGGAAAAGGAAATATTGGGGCGACCTGTCACCTGGAAAAGAGCTTCCTAGATGCTTCTCCCCACTCCCTAGCAACAGCTTTACTTCTGCTTTAACCTACAAGTTTCCCTATCTCCCTGCCTGACCAGTGCATTTTCTATACTTAGTATGCATACAAATTGGGCTTTTAGTAACGCAGCTCCAGCCGTCTGGAATAAGTTGCCATCCGAAATCAGAAAAGCACCTAGTATTTTGATATCTAATTCATGTAACCCTATCATTTTACTCAATAACAACTGTATGATTTTATAAATGGTTTTATGGGGTGGTATACAAGCAAGTTTTACTCAGAAATGGCCCATTCAAATTAAGGGCCCCAAGTCAGTCATGTCTATTAATTTCAATGGTTCTACTCTGAGTAAAACTTAATTGAATATCCAGGTCCAACTCCAGAGGGTGGCAAGTTGGGGAAATTTGCCAGGGACCCGAGGTCAAGAGAAGACCCAGAGGTCTAACAATGTTTTATTTAAACTTTATTAATTTAATATTTCCCCCCTCAATCCAGAATTCTTCATGCTTGTCCTCAACACACTGCTTTCTGATTCTAGATCCTGCCGCCCACAAGCCCTAGTGGTGGCTACTTAAAATGTGAAAACCCTCCTCACGATTTTGTTTTTCATGCTTTTTCTTCTGTGCACATGCCCCAAATGAACATCAAGAAGGAAATGGTGATTTTGATCATGCTATACACACTTCCACAATGCCACTGGTCAGGTGTGGATACTTCCTGCACCACCAGTGCTGAGATAGTCTGTATCTGTTGTCAAATGGACACACTGTAGGGTAACTCAAGGTAGGGCTGGGAAAGATTCCCTGTTTGAAAGCTGCAAAGCTGCAGAGAACAAAATTACAGTAATACAACAAAATGGCTGCAGGAGAGCAGCATGGCAGCCAAAGACATTATCAGAGATGCCTAAGGAGGGTGATTTTAATGCAAGAGTTGGGCGAGATTTCAATCTGTGGCCTGGGACTACTGGGAAAGAAGGAATTGGCAGCAGCAACCAGAACGGAATCTTACTTTTGATGATATGTGCAGCACACAATCTTGTTATTACCAACACACTCTTTCGACAGAAAAAATAACTTGAAAACTTCATGGAGGCTTCCTCGGTCAAACCACAGGCACCTCTTAGACTATGTTATTGTCCGTGCTAAAGATCGCCATGATGTGCTCCTTATCAGAGCTATGATGAGATAGAAACTGTGCCACTAAGAAAAAGACCTATGCCAACGCTAAGGCTGAGGTTCAAAGAAGAACCAGAGAACTAAAAAACACATGGTAGATTAAAAAAGCTCAAGAGATCCAGCACTTAGCTGACACTCATGATGCACAGAGTTTCTTTAAAGCCACAAAGATCATCTATGGGCCAATAAATCATGGCATATGTCCCCTACGCTCAGCAGACGGTACCATACTTCTAAAAGATAAAGAAGCTATTGCATTACACTGGAAAGAATATTACCAACAACTCCCCCGTAGCTGCTGAGGTCCTCTCACAAATTCCGCAAAACCAAGTTAGAGATGAGCTTGCAGTATCTCCATATCTGGGAGAGTTGTGTACAGCTATTAATCAAATGAAAAACAACAAAGCCAGCAGACCTGATGGGATGCCTGCCAAAGTCTTCAAAGTGGGTGGAATTGAACTTACACAACAACTTCACAAGCTTATTGAAAAAGTCTGGGAGAGAGAAGAGATCCCAGCAGACTTTAGGGATGCCAAGATTATCAATCTCTTTAAAAAAGGGTGACAGACATGATTGTGGAAACTATCAAGACATCTCTATTAGCTGCGACCGGCAAAATTCTTAGCCAACAGTTTCTTAACAATTTCCGAGGTGACCCTTCCCAAATGGTTTTCAGCCTTCTAGGGGGACAGTGGACATGATTTTCACTGCTTGACAACTTCAAGAAAAATGCACAGAGCAAAACCAACCCCTGTATATGGCGTTTATTGACCTGACTAAGGCCTTCAACACTGTAAATTGTAAAGCCCTGTGGACTGTCCTTCTGAAAATTGGCTGGCCAGATAAATTTGTGAACATCATTCGGCTCCTCCATGAAAATATTGCAGCAACACTTTGTCGAAGGGAAACTCCCCACCAGAGTAGAAATCGTATATAGAACAGATAGAAAGCTCTTCAATTTGAGCAGGCTGAAAGCAAAGAGTAAGATTACTATAACTTCTATCGTAGAGCTTCAGTATTCTGATGATAATGTAGTGTGTGCACACTCAGAGGATGACCTAAAAACCATCCTAAATATCTTCACAGAAGCTTACATAAAGCTTGGCCTGTCACTCAACATCCAAAAAAACAAAGTGTGACACCAACATAACCCCTCTGCAGCGCCACACATCCAACTCAATGGTGTAACATTGGAAAATGTCGATCACTTCTCCTACTGGGTCGTTATCTTTCCACAAGGGCCAACATTGATAACCAAAATCCAGCATCACCTGAGCTCTGCAAGTGCAGCTTTCTCCCGATTGAAGGACCGGAACATTTGCAGGGAAAACAAAATGCTTGTTTACAAAGCTATTGTACTACTAACCTTACTGTATGCTTGTGAAACATGGACCACTTATAAACACCATCTCCAACTCCTCAAAAGATTCCATCAACAGTGACTCTGAAAATTTTTACACATCACTTGCGAAGACAGGCGAACTAATGCCAGTGTACTGAAAATTTTTACACATCACTTGCGAAGACAGGCGAACTAATGCCAGTGTACTGAAAGATCTTCAGTGTTGAAGCAACGATTCTTCAACATCAACTTCATTGGACTGGTCATGTTGTGCAGATGCCTGATTATTGTCTTCCAAAGCAACTACTCTATTCTGAACTTAAAAATGGAAAGTGTAATGCTGGTGGTCAATTAAAGAGGTTTAAAGACTGTCTCAAGGCAAATTTTTAAAAATGTAGTATAAACACCAACAATTGGGAAACACTTGCCTGTGAGCTCTCCAATTGGAGAACAGCCTTTACCAAAGGCTTTGAAGATGCTCAAACACAGGACAAAAGGGACAAATGTGCTAAGAGGAAGGCATGCTTGGCAAATCCACACCGTGTTCAACTCCCACCCTGAAACCAATGTGCCCACTGTGGAAGGACATGTGGATCCAGAATTGGCCTCCACAGTCACTTATGGACTCATTGTTAAAACTATGTTTATGGAAGACAATCTTACTTGGCTATGAATGATCGCCAGAGAAGAAGAAGAAGAAGAAGAAGAAGAAGAAGAAGAAGAAGAAGAAGAAGAAGAAGAAGAAGAAGATCTAGAGGTTTGGATACATTGTCAGCAATATGCTGATGACACACAGTTCTGATTGTACTTCACATCTTTCCCCAATAATGGACTGGATGAGAGCCAACAAACTGAAGCTCAATCCATATAAGAACTGAGGCACTGTTAGTGGGTGGTTCTCTAGACCTGATGGCTGGGAGGTTGCCTGCTCTTGATGGGGTCACACTCCCTTTGAAGAAGCAGGCACATAGTTTTGGGGTACTCCTGGATCCTTTGCTGTCACTCAAAGCTCAGGTGGTCTTAGTGGCATGGAGTGCCTTCCATTAACTTTGGCTGGTGGCCCAGCTGCGCTCTTATCTGAGCCGGGACAGTCTAACTCCTGTTGTCTATGCTTTGGTAGCCTCTAGGTTAGATTATTGCAATGTGTTATACATAGGGCTGCCTCTGAAGACAGTTTGGAAACCAAGATGGTTTGAGCATATTACACGGATCCTTGTCAGACTGCACTGGCTGCCAGTTAGTTTCCAGGCCCAATTCGAAGTGCTGGTTTCGAGCTATAAAGCCTTAAACGGCTGAGGACCACAGTGTCCCAAGGACTGCCTCTCTCCATAATAAGAAGAGACAGGCCTTATAGCTGTCTCTGCACCTCCATACATTCCTTAGAGAAAAGGAAGGTGGGTGAGTCATGCTCCGGATATTTAGTCTTGGACTGTTTCTGAGCCACCCAGTGCAGCTGGTATGCTAACTCTAGCTCTAAGCAGAATCCAGACATGGAGGATGGGCTATTCAAAACATGCCCCAAGCACTTAGCACAATTTCACCCATTTTTCCAAATTACACCAACAGTCTCTTTCCATGCTAAGAGAATTGTGTGGCTTTGGAAGGAACTTACAAGGGGACATTTTAAAGCTCTAACAGCCTATATTTCCACACTTTACTATGCTGCATGTCTTGTGATTTTATGTCTCTGCCGGGGCTGTCTCATCAAATAGTATGTGAGTAATGATAATTTTGCTTTTTACAAGAAGCCAAAATGCTTCAACTGCTAGATAACCACAGTAGATAGGGCAGCCTACAGCTGGAATACAATTTCTTTGTACTCTTCAGCAAGTATAGAACTCGTTTACACCTGTTAGTGGTCAGGATGTGGTTGTAATAAGTAGACAAGTGTCAGCAGTCCAGATCGACTCACACTTGTCAGCTGGAGATATTTAGAGTTTGTGGCCAGGATGTGGTTGTAATAAGTACACATTTGTCAGCAGTCCAGATCGATTCACACTTGTTAACTGGAGATGTTAGAGCTTGTGATCAGAAGGCAGCATTTTTGCTTGGTTTAGCAAGTAATTGCAAATAAGGGAAATAATAAATAATGTTAGTAGGGAAATTAGGCAGTCTTGATAGGCTGTAAACCTTGTAGTATCCAGCCAATGGGGAGACAAGGGAGGGGACCTGCACTTTGGGTATAGGGAATATAAGCTTATGCTTTGCCAAAGCCGGGGTGGGCCTACTTTGGACACCTGCTCTTGCAAGAACGTTTGGTAATCAATAAACTCTTTGCTGCTTCACCAATTTTATTCAGATTTTATTTTGAGGGTCTCAAGACCCACTTCTAACATAGTACTTGCCCTAAACTTGGATCTAGGCATCCAGGGAATTCTCATTTTATTTTACTATATCCAGTATTTTTTTTCCTTTCAACCAAATGACAAATATTAAAAACCAACACACACACTTTCATTCTATAGACTAAAAGAATCCCTAGCTACCCAAAAGCCCAGAGAGTGAGTTCAACAGTTTGCTACAGACTCACACTAAAGGAAAAGCGGGGGTGGAGAAGGAAGGAAGGAAGGAAGGAAGGAAGGAAGGAAGGAAGGAAGGAAGGAAGGAAGGAAGGTGGGTATACCTGATCTTGAAGCAAGAGGAGCACAAAGTCAGGGACCAGCAATCTGTGCCTTGAGCAGTAAGTTAAGTTGCCCCCTTTAAAATCCTGTGCCAGCAAAGCAGCAGAAGTCTCGCCTGTTCCTTTGGTACATGTGCCAGTGAAGTCTAGGGTTGTTCCTTGAGACTGATGTGTAGCCAGAAGGAGGCTCTGTTGGAGTTGTTAGCTAGCTAACTATGGCTAAGCTAATTTGAATACGCTTGGAAGTTGGTATCTAACTAACTTCTATGTGTAAAGGGGGAGGCCTTGCTTAGTGAGTGAATAACCACAACACCAAGTCTTTTGGACTATGGTTGTTCCTTTCAGTTTACTTACTGTGTTCCATCTACCCACCCTTAACCAAGCATGTGTGGAGGGACCTTCCTTTGTTTTCCTTCCCCCTGTGGATCACAAGGGGGCTGGGTGCACTGCAAATCTCATCTCCAGTGAAACCATAGCCACCTGTCATCTTAACTTGTCAAGAGTGACTCTGGGAAAAGTACGACAATGTACAGCTGGGATCACACCTACCCTGAACTTTGAGGTTTTTTGTTTGTTTGTTTGTTTTGCTTATGCATTTTACAACTTATATATAATTCATCATTCATCATTCATAATAATTCATCATTATCTTTTCCCTGGACTTCCCAGGCATTCTCTCCATGGCATTCTAGGTAGTCTTTCGTTGGCTGCATAATCTATTATTCCACTCATTTTCATCTCAAATCTTCCTTTATTTAATGTTTTCTGCTGTTCATATGTTCATTCCTATTGTAGGTTAAATTGACTATTATACCCTCTAAGATACTCTTTGAAACTTCTCCTACCTGGGCAATTATCTTTCCACAAGAGCCGACATTGATGCCAAAATCCAGCATCACCTGAGCTCTGTGAGTGTAGCTTTCTTCCGATTGAAGTGTAGAGTGTTTGAGGGAAACCAAAATGCCTGTTTACAAAGCTATTGTACTACTAGCCTTACTGTATGCTTGTGAAACATGGTCCACTTATAAACGCCATCTTCAACTCCTTGACAGATTCAATCAATAGTGTCTCTGAAAACTTGTACACATCACTTGGGAAGACAGGCAAACTAAGGCTGTGTATTGGAAGAAGCAAAGATCACCATTGCTGAAGCAATGATTCTTCAACATCAAGTTCGTTGGACTGATCATGTTGTGCAGATGCCTGATTATCGTCTTCCAAAGCGACTACTCTATTCTGAACTAAAAAATGGAAAGCGTAATGCCGGTGGTCAACAAAAGAGGTTTAAAGACTCTCTCAAGGCAAATCTAAAAAAAAAGTAGTATAAACACTGACAACTGAGAAACACTAGCTTGTGAGCGCTCCAGTTGGAGAACAGCCTTTACCAAAGATGTCATGGGCTTTGAAGACACTCAAACTCAGGACAAAAGGGACAAACGTGCTAAGAGAAAGGCATGCTTGGTGAACCCTTACCATGATCAACTCCCACCCAGAAACCTACCGTACTTTTCTATCTATAAGATGCCCCTTGTGTAAGATCCCCCCATTTTGGGGGACTAAATTTTAGGAAAATGAGGGAAGATGGCCCAAAGTTGTTGAGCCTCTCTCCTCACGCGGTTGCGGGGAGGAAACAATCCCTAGATCGTTTCCTGCGCACAGCAGCATCGGATGAATTTTCCCTTCCTCCAGCCATCCGATTTGCAGGAGCGCAACCTCCCCTGATGCCGCCACGCATGGGAAACGATCCAGGGAGTGCTTCCTGTGCAAAGTGGCATCGAGTGAATTTGTGCTCCAGCCAAAGAGCTGGCTTACGGTACGCAGCTTCTCTCTCCCCCCAGCTGTGGGCAGGAAGCACCCCCCAGATCACTCCCTGCTTGCTGCGGCATCTGGGGAAGCCGTGCTCCCACCAACCGAATGGCTGGCGGCGCGGCACTTCTCTCCTCGCCCCCCGCCATGCTACTATTTGTGTATTGGACAACCCCAGTTTTTTGACGTGATTTTTGAGTCAGAAAACCTCGCCCAATACACGGGGAAATACGGTATGTCCCCACTGTGAAAGGACGTGTGGATCCAGAATAGGCCTCCACAGTCACTTACAGACTCACTGTTTTTTGTTAAAAAATATTTTTGTTAAATTTTAAGGATCACTTTGAGTTCCGACAGTTTTCGAGGAAGTTCAAGTCTCCTGTGACTACTTTATCTGTCCTTTTTGAATGTTTGGCAATCTGCTCTAGGAGGACATCATCCAAGCCTTCAGTCTGACTCCACAGTGCATAGCAGACACCCACAATAAGGTCACTGTTATTTCTCTCTTCTACAATTTTTGCCTAGATTGATCTTTGATTGATTCTTCCTTGTTCAATCTATCACTCATGTCATGTCATGGTTACAGAATCCCTGCTGCCTGCGGATTAAATGAAAAGGAGATTTGCAGCTACGACAGCATACTAAAGACATGGTATTTACTTTTTTATAATATTTTATTAGGTTTTATCAATAGAAAAGTTCAGAAAAATACAAAAACAGAAAAATACAAAATTACAAAATACAAAAATACAAACATTAAACACAAAAAGAAGAAAAAACACATATAAAACAAAACAAAACTCCCTCTTTCTTGATTTCTCATCTTTAGTTAACTTATTTTCCTGACTTCCTCACATCTCCCTTTTTTGTATCCCTTTTAAAAATTAGTTCAGCAAATTCATGTCCTATTAGTTTATCTATTGTCAATCCCATCTTACATTTTACCTTGTTGCTAGAACCCCTTCAATTCGTTTCAATGTCATCAGCATTCAAAAATTTTACAATGTTTCTGTAAATAAGTTTTAAATTTCCTCCAATCTTCTTCCACCAACTCTTCTCCCTGGTCTCGGATTCTGCCAGTCATTTCCGCCATTTCCATATAGTCTTAAAGACATGGTATTTACTGTAAGATCCTCTGGGTGACTATGTACGAAGGCTTCATGTGAATATGAATCAGCATGGCAAACAATCCTGCTGAATAGTATAGGAAAGTCATTTGCAATAAGTTAATTGTCTACCAGAGCCTACTTCTGGCACCTACCCATAATGTAGGTAGGGAATCACTTCATCTCCGTGTCAGCCAGCGTAAACCTACACAGAGAGATGAACAGGAAATATGGTTGATAGTACTGATAGCCATGGAAGATAGTACTGATAGCCTAAGAAGATAGCTGGGCCTCCCTACCTTTGTCCTTCTCCCAGTGCCAGTAATTCAACCAGGAGGAAGAGGCACTTTCAATCCACAAAACAACCCTGTGCCATCCCGAGAAGGCCTGTAGCTGGTGCGCACTACCTTAAATCAATATAGCAAATTGTAATCTGATCTATAATATGTGAGGTCAGATGAAAGAGGTGTAATAACATAATAAAAGCCTCTTTCAATTGCGGAAGTGCCACTTCACAGTAAAGCAGTAATCATAGGCAAATCAAAATAATCTTATTGACACTGACTGAACCACGAAGGGGAATGAGTCAGGCGCATATGATGGGCACGAGTCCCTATGCCAGAGATTAATGAGGGTTTCAATGGCATAGCTGAATACGTCAGCCAGGCACTTACAAGGGCAGTCTTAGCTACCCATACCCATGTAAATCAGCTTGGGCTTGAAGATGGCCTTAGAAGCTCCAAGGCTTAGATGTTCTGCTCTCTAGTCTACACCACTAAGGTCAATCAGATTCATGAGTTTCAGTGACAAATGACCTTTTCAGTGGTGGCCCTCCACTTGAACGCTGCTTGACTTACTTTCTTGCTACCCTTAAACAGTCCTTGAAAACTGTTTTATCCCAGTAACCTTTAATAATAATAATAATTTATTTGTACCCTGCCCATCTGGCTGGGTTTCCCCAGCCACTCTGAGGGCTTCCAATGAAGATTAAAAATACATTAAAATGCCAGACATTAGAAGCTTCCCTAAACAGGGCTGCCTTCAGATGTCTTCTAAATGTCAGGTAGTTGTTTATCTCTTTAACATCTGGTGGGAGGACGTCCCACAGGGCGGGCGCCACTGCTGAGAAGGCCCTCTGCCTGGTTCCCTGTAACTTCACTTCTCCCAGTGAGGGAACAGCCAGAAGGCCCTCGGCGCTGGACATCAGTGTCCACGCAGAACGATGAGGGTGGAGATGCTCCTTCAGGTATAATCAGTTTCATTCCCTTTATATGGTTTTATTTGATGCTGCTCTTCAATTTGTGTTTCTTCACTTGTTTTATTTTCAACGTTTTTAGAGGCTGCCCAGAATCAGAAACTCTATCAAGGTTCCTGACTGCAAGTGTTAGGACATTTTTCTGGGTGCTGAAACAGAGCAGATCCACTTATTGTGTGGAAATTACATACAAGTTAATGAAAGCATTAGAACTCACATAATTAAAACAGAAGATAAAAGACAATTACACTTTTAACAATTACAGTTATAGCTTATTTCTTTCAAGAAAATTCCAGTCCTTCAGGTTTTCTTCAAGCCTTCAACTTTCTCCTTGTTGCACACCCTCAGTCACAGTTCTGCATTCCAGCAACTTACCCAGTCCCCACCCATTGTAGGATTCAAGTTGGCGAATTTCCAGCGTATTTGCACCAGAGGGCAATCCTCGGTACCAGAGCAGCATAACACAAAGGCCTGGCTCATTATTTTCTTTGTGCTTTCAAACACAGACTCAGTTATCAGAACAATTCCTAAAAATGTCATTAAGAAAGGACAAAGCAACAGCATTTCAAGAAGCAATGACAAAACTTTCAAAAAGGATCTGTACACAGGCCCAAATCAGCACACAATATAACCGTTAACTGCCCTGTTTCTTCCTTGGCAGCCACAGAAACTGCTTAGCAACCATGCTTTCACACTGTGTCCCACCAAAACCCAATTTTTCCAAGCAGGGCAACGTGATGTTATTGAAGACAACACCTTCCTCTCTGTCTTTCCAACGCCAATAAAACACAATGGGTGGAAGGGTGAAAAAAGTTTATTTGATCCTGCAGAATACAGACTTGATAGGATGTTTCACAAAAGACTGAGTGCTGACCTTTAAAGCCCTAAACAGCTTCGGTCCTGTATACCTGAAGGCGCGTCTCCACTCCCACCGTTCTACCCGGACACTGAGGTTCAGCACTGAGGGCCTTCTGGCAGTTCCTTCACTGCGAGAAGTGAAGTTACAGGGAACCAAGCAGAGGTCCTTCTCAGTAGTGGTGCCCACCCTGTGGAACACCCTCCCATCAGATGTCAAAGAAATAAACAACTATATGACATTTAGAAGACATCTGAAGGCAGCCCTGTTTAGGGAAGCTTTTAATGACTGATGTTTTAATGTAATTTTAACCTTCTGTTGGAAGCCCCCCAGAGTGGCTGAGGAAACCCAGCCAGATGGGTGGGGTAGAAATAATAAATGATTATATTATTATTATGAACACACAAAATACAAAAGCATTTATACTATCCTAGCAAGTACACAAAAGCATCGTTTTTTCTGTTGGAACAGTGTTGGAGCAATGATTCTTCGACATCAACTTTGTTGGACTGGTCATGTTGTGCGGATGCTAAAACCCTGTTTTGGAAGACAATCTTACTCGGCTACGAGTGATTGCCAAAGAAGAAGAAGATTGGCTGAGAATATGCATGGACAAAGCATGCCTAAGCCAGTTGTTCTCACAATTGGCTAGAGAGTGGTTGCTATATTTTAGCTCAAGGTGTGTCCCCGGACTTCCCTTATCTTGAGCTTAGGCTGGGAATAACCAGCCTTGCGGTTGAGACTGTCAGAAAATGATTGCTCAGGCTCAGCAGCCCAGCAGGCTGTGTGTGATGTGTTTGCTTCAGGGTTATGGTGCTCAGATATCAGTGGCAAAGGCACGTAGCTTCTGGGGCAGCCCAACAAGTGCCACCACTATTTTGTGCAATGGACGGCAAGAAGAGAGAGGCGCTGGATTTTGGCGTTACAGTGCGCCACTGAAATTTGTGCTTATGCAACTCAAAAGGACTGAAAGGGAAAGGGAGAGGGACTGGCAAGGAAAGCAGTCAGGCTCACTGCTGGCTGAAGTGAACCTCTGACAAGGAGCAGGAGGAAAGTGGCGGCAGCTGGACAGGGAATTACAGGAGCTTATCCTGACTGCAGTCCATCCCTCCTTCTCTCACCTCATATGGCCCCGGCTACTCTCGCTGAGCTGCTTGGCAGGGGGTTGGACTCGATGGCCCTTGTGGTCTCTTCCAACTCTATGATTCTATGATTCTCTCATCGCTGCTGTGCACCTCCCTCTGTATTCAGTAGCTCTTGCAAGTAACGCTTACACCCAGGTATCAATGGAACATTTTCAGAACAAACGTAGGAATGTGTTGTGTGTCCTTGATAACATCAGGTCAGAATGTTGTTATTTGGGGACATTTCCGAAAGATATGTAGTGTATCGACAGAGGCGTTTTACACCTCTAACGAAAGCTATCAACTGTTGAGTATATGCAATTAATACACTTTGGTATTAAATGCCTTCTAAAGATAAATTTCTAGAAACTTTCCTTAAGGCTTATGGTGTCTTGTGGTGCATTCAGCCATACCCAGATGTACAGAGTTTGACTTTATGTTGAGATCCGTAGAGACACCATTGATCCTTTGCTGAAGAGGTTCGCCAATCTTTCAGACAACTTAATTCTCTCCTCTTAGTCAAAGATGTATCTGAAGAAGTGTGCATGCACACGAAAGCTCATACCAAGAAGTAACTTAGTTGGTCTTTAAGGTGCTACTGGAAGGAATTTTTTTATTTTGACCAAAGATCACAAGACGTCCTGGTTGGTAGCCAGATTCTGCGCCCAGATTTATAGGCACAGATCATCATCTAAAATAAAATAGTTTACTAGGGAAATGCTGAAGTAGCCCTTTGGGGTGCCTCAAGGTCAATTTTTTATGTTAGCTCAAATCTCAGTTGTACAGGTGTATGTATATATCTCAATTTATTTATTTTTAACTCATGACTTAAGTATTTCCTTCTCAGATATCATACAGTACCAGAAAGGGTTGTGGGTTTTTTGTTGTGTTTTTTTAAAAAACAAGGCCTTAATCTGCTCAAGAATTAAAGGTGTACCCAAGTGAAACCATTTTTTGAAGTGAGTCTTGTAATATCTAGTAACTGAAGGAAAAAATAGTCCACCCTTTTGTTTTATTACACAGAGTCTTGGATTCTGTTTCAAGTCTTTTCTATTGTCAAGTAAAGTCTACAAAAATATTTTCACAATCATCAAGGGTTTTATAGTGAACCCCCAGCAAAGAATTCAATTGTTTTTGAAACAGATATTTTTCTGTGCCACAATTGTTTACCCGTGACTACTGATGTAATTCATTTTTAACAGCCAATAATAATTTCTCATGGTTGTGTGCCAAGGACTTTCTGGATGAAGAGGAGTGGTTGGAGGCTCCAGCTGGGGAACACCTTAGGGAAGCAGCAGAGGAGGAAGACTCACAGCCAGGATTGTGGTGGTGGGACTCTGAAGACATGTCAGAGGAGGAGGGAGTCTGGGAGGCAGAAGAAGCAACAGGCTCAAGGGAAAAAGAAGAGCCAGAGGAAGAAAACCCTTCAAAGGCAGGGCAGGGTGCAGAGGAAGGCACCTCAGGTCCGGGACCTCAAAGAGAAGAGGAAGAAGCTGCAACCGAAAAGCTGAAGCAGCTTCTCAGCAGCTACCTGGTCCCACCTCCTCCCTTGACTCCAATGTCATGCAGGTCTTTGCATGTAGCTGAATAGAAGGCTCAGAAAGCCCAAGGGGGACCCTTCCCACCAGAGTTTACGCCTGCTTGGGAAACATCCAGAGGAGGGGCTTTAGGAGGAAGCAGGAGGGGCCAAGTCTTGGCAACATCGCCACTGAGGGCAGCCATGCCTGTGGGCATTCTGCTTGTATACTATTTTCTTGAATAAAAAACTGACTTATGAGTCTCCAAGTCTCCGTTCTATCCAGTCACCTGAAACTCTGGATGGGCAGCCACTGTCACGTGGCACGGCCGTGGTGGGTTCAGGAAGGCAGCCATCTTCTGGCGCAGCCAGGGGAGGGAATGGCTGGCACTGCTCACCTCTGGCTGCATCGGGCCCTCAGGTAAGGGCGGGCATTGCCTGCTCAGCCAATTGAGGGCTGGGGCTTGGGGGCTGCAAGTATTTAAGGGGGTGGGCAGGTGTTGGCCGCCCTGTTAGCCAGTCATTCTGGGATTTCCCCACCCACCCAGTCCTTAGGGTCCTGCCTGAGGGGGAAGTGTGCACGTTACCTATGGACCTTGCTGTGGTTTATTTGGTCAGCATATTTGGGGCCAGGGAGGAATTTAATCCTGCAAGCAAACTGACCAGCTTGTAGGTTTTCACAACTTTGGCAAAAAAAGGCATTGGGTTGCACCCTTAGTCAGAGGGGTACCTAGGTAGGGGGGTCCAGGAGGGGTGACTCTGGGAGACCAATGGACCAAAACACCTCTCCCAATGGCAGCCTGTGTGGGATTGTGCCATTCAATTCACGTTGGGGGTGACTCCCCAGCACAAGTTACTATCAGATAGCAGGCGGGCTGCCTGATGCAGGACACGTGCCCAATGCCTTAGCCAAACCTACTCTTTCCTGCAGTCAATCACGTTGTGGCCTTATACAACCCAATACCTGTCTCCTGTGTCATTATTGTGGCCTCCCTTCACCTGCCACTGCCATTATGCACCAGCCAATGACCCTGCTCTGGCATTGTGTTTGGAGAGGTTTGCTAGGTCTTGAGTCATCCATATTGCATTAATCAACAAGCTTTACCTGTGTGCCATATTTATAGGCTAATTCACATCAGATATCATAGTATAATTATTATATTCCCAGGTTTCTTATCTATCTGATGCTACCAACTTATTATTCTTCAAGTGCACACTGTTTGGTTTCCGCTGCATAGAAGGAAATGCTTCCTTATTTATCCATGTGAAGGATGTTGGTTCATGAGCGGCATAAAGTGCAAGTTCTGTACCAGGCACCACCTGCACCAACAGTAATGGATTCCCCCAGAGAATAATAGGAAGTGTAGTTTCTTCAGGGTGTTGAGTTGTTTAAAAGGTAAGGGTAAAGGACCCCTGACAGTTAAGTCCAGTCGCGAACGACTCTGGGGTTGCAGCGCTCATCTCGCTTTACTGGCCGAGGGAGCCAACGTTTGTCCGCAGACAGTTTTTCTGGGTCATGTGACTAGCAAGACTAAGCCGCTTCTGGCGAAACCACGCAGCGCACGGAAATGCCATTTACCTTCCCGCCAGAGCGGTACTTATTTATCTACTTGCACTTTGATGTGCTTTTGAATTGCTAGGTTGGCAGGAGCTGGGACCGAGCAATGGGAGCTCACTCCGTCACGGGGCTTTGAACTGCGACCTTCTGATCGGCAAGCCCTATGCTCAGTGGTTTAGACCACAGCGCCAACCGCGGACCTTTGAGTTGTTAGAGGTTCCCTATTCCCCTCACAGAGTTAAAATTCCCAGAGAGTTTTAACAATCTATCAATTTTCCCCAGAGAACTCTAGAAATTAAAAGTTATGTTTACAATTAAATTAAAAGTTCTGTTTAAAAGCAGAAAAGATGCACTTATTTATTCACTCCCCCTTCACAAAGATGTGGTATATATGTTGCTACAAAGGTTGGGTGCCAAGTCCCCCAATCTCTGCTGAGCAAAGGCAAGATTCCAGCATGTCAGAGCTGGTTCTGTTGCAGGTCAGCACAGAGACTCAGGGATGAGCAGTGAAGTTGATTCTTTATTCAAGGAAACAGAATACAAACAGAAAACCTACAGGCAAGACCAGTCCCAGTAAACCAGTTGACAATCTGTGCCTCCTATTTTCCCCTAAATCTCCCCTTTGGCTGGATGTTTCCCCAGCAGTCTTAAACTCTGTCAGGGAGGGGGGGGGGCTGTGCTCTCTGTGCTATTGGCCCTGCTACATGCAAGGCCCTCCATGTCCTTGGAGAAAACGGAGGAAGGGAATGGAATACAGTAGGATTGGCTGGCTCCTGTGGAGCTGTCACAGCCTTTGTCCCCTCATCGTCCTCCTCAGCTTCCTGACCTATGTCTGCAGTGCTTTCTGCCTCTTCTTCCTCTCTCTCACTCAAGCCTGTTGCTTGTTCAGCATCCAACTATTCTGCTGCCCTTTCATCCTCTGACCTGTCCCACCACCACTCCCTTGACTCTAAGCCCGCCTCTTCTGAGGCTTCCTTGGGGGGTTCTCCAGCTAGATCCTCCCACCACTCCTCATCATCCAGCCACAAGGGTTCCAGGCACCCACCCAGGGTCATGTTTCTGCTGGGAGTTGAGACATGGCAGAGGCTATAGTGTTTTAAGATTATGGCTTATTTTACACATATATACAACCTTTAGTATTCAGTGGAGGGGCACACAGCAGCAGCAGCCCAGAACATGCCTCCTTTTTGCTCTGCTGCCTATCTTGGTCTCCAGGGCACATGAAATCAAGATTCCTTCTCCGCTTCCTGAAGCCATCTCTCCTCATTCTGCTGTTCCTAAATAACTAATACCCAGTTCTTTTGAAGAACAGTTGTACCTTAGTTCTTGAATGCCTTGGTACTCATACGTTTTGGCTCCCGAATGCCACAAACCCGGGAGTAAGTGTTCTGGTTTGCGAATGTTTTTTGGAAACTGATCGTCCAACACAGCTTCCACTTGATAGCAGGAAGCTCCTGAAGCCACCTGGAAGCTGTTTCTTGGTTTTTGAATGGTTTCAGGAGTCGAATGGACTCCCGGAATGGATTAAGTTTGAGAACCAAGGTACCACTGTACTAATGGTTAATTGCCAACACACCCAAGAAGACTCAAGACCAGAAAGGTGGCTAACTGGTTATATTTATTAAAATGTAACAACTATAGAATTTGCAATCAGAATAATTCAACCAAATTAACCAAAACCAATGAGATCCAGGAGGTGAATGGACTGAAGGAAGGATTTAATCTCTCCCATCTTTTCGAGCTAGATGCCAGCTGCTCAAAGCCCTTGGAAACTCCTCTCTGTTTATTGCATGCTCCCTGTTTATTTGGCATCTGAACCTGTCTTGCACAATGTGGCCCCATTGGAGAGCATTGACCCAGATGCGCCTGACAGACCTGAACACCACGCTGGCTCCAATATTAGTCAGATATTATCCAAAATCCACTCACCCACCTGGAGCTAAATTCTAACAAAACACCACTCCAGTCACACAGATGACACTCAATGATGTGAAGTAGGCAAAAAAGATGTTACACAGGCCAATTAGTGTCACCCCCCATATATATATACCATATACCGTACATATATATACTCAGTCCCCTCAAAGAAGTCAACAGCAGAGCCCACTCTAGAAAATGAGAAGAGGTGAGTGTGCAGTATGGTACGAAGTGGGCTCAAATAGTCTGATCTTCATTTCTCCCCTATAGGGCAAATCACCCCATTTGGTTGCCCACATTACCCATGTGGGAGAGTCCGTCTCTCCTCTTCTTGCAGGAGACGAGGGTGTGGTAAATGTTGCAGCAAGAAGGAGAGATCCCCTGGCTTCTTCAGCAGACTCCTTCATCTCTGCCTCTTGACCCTCCTCCTTTCCAGCCTCTGATTCTGGACTGCTCCCTGCCACAGACCCCTTCTGTTGTCTCTTCAGCTGCTGATACCTCCTCCTCCCGTCTGCTCCCTTTTCTTCCTCTGCCCACTCATTGTCACCCTACCACCAATCCCCTGACTCTCAGCCTTATTTCCTTGGGGGTTCCCTCAGGGGTTCCCCAGCTGGTGCCTCCCACCACTCCTCTGCTTCCAGCCAGTCCATGACAGGAAAGATCTCAGCGATTTATGCTGAGATCTCAGTCAAAAATCACCTAGATCTCAATGAAGATCTTATCCAAAATCATTGTCTATGCCAGCATTACTTCTCTGCCACTGGCATGGGGATGCCAACACAGGGGCTTCCACCATCTGAGGAAATGGCTTCACCCCACTGAAAGGCTGTGCCAGACCTGCCTGTAGGCATGGTTTGGAAAAGCAAGGCTATATGACAGATACCTCAGACTTCCCTGAGCATTAGAGAGATGAAGCAGAGAAATCCATGGAAATATAAAAGAAAGAAAGAAAACATTCACACAACCATGATGCTACCAATTTAAATGACTTTAAAGGGATATTAGACAAGTTCATGAAGGATACACTACTAATGGACATCATTCATGATGATTCTCTTCCATTTCCAGGAGGGATCACAAACCTTTTTAGGCCCATGGACATCTTGGGAATTTGGGATTAGTCGCGGGGGTCAGCAACCTTTTCCAGCTGTGGGCTGATCCACCGTCCCTCAGACCATGTGGTGGGCCACACTATATTTTTTTTTGGGGGGGGGGAGGATGAATGAATTCCTATGCCCCACAAATAACCCCAGAGATGCATTTTAAATAAAAGCACACTTTCTACTGATGTAAAAACATGCTGATTCCCGGACCATCCGCGGGCCGGATTGAGAAGGCAATTGGGATGCATCCAGCCCCTGGGCCTTAGGTTACCTATCCCTGCCTATGAGCACCATGCACTTGGCTCCCAGATGAGCCCCCCCACCACCACCAAAGGAGAAGGAGAGAAGGAGAGAAGGAGAATGTGCCCAAACACACTTTGCTTTTCCAAAGTTGGATCCAGTACACATGGAGCAGAAAGAAGATGTGGGACAGCAGGCCCATGTCCCAGCTTCCTCCTTTAGCTCTATGTACTTTTCAAGGGAGAAAAATAGGGAACCACCTCGTGAACAAGGAGGCAGCAAGTGGGTGGGTGGGGGGCTCAGGCTTCCCATTGCACCCTTGGACAATGCCAGATTTCCAGGATCAGATGCTGCAAATACTGGAGAACAATAGTGGGTGAGGGATATTGCCTTCATGTCGTGCCTGAGGGCTTCCCATGGGCACTTGCACTCGATAGGACTGATTGGTCTGATGCAGCAGGCCTTTTCTCACATACTTTTTTAATTTCATGAATGTATGGTATGCATTTCCCTGAATGTTTGTGGCACAAATCAGTCTTACACTACCTAGAATTCTAATTGCAATTCATATTAAACACCCCCCCGGACATTTGAGTGACACACATTAGAATGATTATAGAGTCCGGCTGTGGTGCGTGCCACGAGGTCTCATTACAGGGCTATTTGATGGGATGTCAGAACCTTTATTGCTTAATTGCTTTTAGTAATAGAGTATATAAAGAGAGAGAGAAATACTGAGGTCTCTGAGGAATCAAAAAGCTCTTGAAGAAGGAGAGTTGAACCTAACCAGGCATCCTAGAAAGAAACAAGGTGAAAGAGACAGCAAGAGAAGGATGGAGATAAGGGCATTTTTGATTGCTGTCCTGGTGGTTCTTCTGATTCTGCACTTCCTGAAACAACTCTGGTCACGCAGGCAATATCCTCCAGGACCTTTTCCGCTTCCTCTCATTGGAAGTTTGTGGAAATCCGGGGCGAAGCTTCGTGAAGATACTTTCATTAAGGTACTTTTTAGTAATAACTCAGTCTAATGTCAATAATTGTTTTATCAATTTTCCCCAACCATTCTGGTATTTAAGCTTAAACAGTACCATGGGTTTAAATGCTAACTGCAAGGGCCACAATTTAATACACAATTAAATGCGATGAAACTCCTACACTTAAAAATCATTGAATTAAATTTAAGACTGAATTTAATTAAAAATCACCCAAGGTTCCATTGCTAAAGTAACCTAATTCCTTTTCAAGAATTTTTACAAACAGCTTTCAGGTGTAATAAGGGCAAGTAAAAGTAACTAACAAATTTAATAAACAAACAAACAAAACAAAACAAAAACAATTCAGAGATTTTGGAATTAATTCTGTGAATCTGTTAATCTGAATTAGTTCATTCCTGCCACTGCTGCTGTGTTATATAGGCCATACACAGGGAGACCTAGCAGCTGCCATGAAGATAAAAGTTTGATAGAACGATGATGGAAGAAGAGGAGGATTTGGGGCTCTCGAATTTCAGTGGCTCCCTGTGCAGCACTAAAATTTGGCACTGCCCACTCACCACTTGCTCTCCATTATACAATGGTACCTCAGGTTAAGTACTTAATTTGTTCCGGAGGTCCGTTCTTAACCTGAAGCACCACTTTAGCTAATGGGGCCTCCTGCTGCCACCGCGCCGCCGGAGCACGATTTCTGTTCTCATCCTGAAGCAAAGTTCTTAACCCGAGGTACTATTTCTGGGTTAGCAAAGTCTGTAACCTGAAGCGTATTGTAACCCGAGGTACCACTGTACATCATTGTTGTGGTGCCCCCTGAGGCACTGGCACCCAGTGTGGCCGAACCGGTCATGCTACCCTAAAACCACTTCTGGTGGTTATTCTGCATGTCTATCCCCTCTGCTTGTAAATAATCCAGGGCAGTTGTGCAGAAGCTTTGGCCCTCCAGCCACTGCAGAACACAACTCCCATCTTCCATGGCCACCAGCCGTGCTTGCCGGGGCTGATGGAAATTGTACTTTATTAACTTCTGGTGGGGGCCACACTTAATGTAGTGGGTTTTGTAAGCAAGAAGAGGGGCAAAGCACCAAGGACAATTGAACACAGCCAAGACAAGCTCTGTTGGTTCTTGTGCTGAACTGTTTATTTAGCCCAACTGTATGTTTGGCTGGATGCATTTTAGAGATAAACTTCCTTTGTTTCCTAGAGCAAATCATTCCTTTGTCAGAAGCTATCCGCAATACAAATAATAGTAATAATAATTAATAATACTGAAAACCACAAAACCGTATAAAAGATGAAAATGTGCATTCAAAAAATCACAAATAAAAAATGTAAGTTGTATACTGTTACACTGAGAAAGCGCATTACACTTATGATTATGACCAACCAGAGATTTAATATGAAAATCTTTGCCCCCATTTTTCAAGTCTTTTGGAGCTATCACTTCTGGTGCATATGCACATCATATCTAAACCGCACAGTACCAAACAGATACATGTAAGAAAAGGCATTAAAAAATGACAGGGAACGTAGGTGCACAGCCTTCATTCATGGCAACCTTTCAACAGATACTAACCTGCATATGCTATTCAATTTCTTAAGCCTTGGAAAATCTTCATATTGGTCACTCAAACAAGAAACACTTTTAATAAAACAGCAAATCATTCTTAATGGGTCTCAGCAGTAAACACTAATCTCCAGGTAATAATCTCACCAAGAGCACCCCCTCCTTCTTCTTCCATCACCTCTAGCCAAGTAAGTTGGTCACCCATGGCATTAGTTTGCCTGTCTTCCCAAGTGATGTGTAAAATTGTTTTGAGACACCGTTGATGGAGTCTTTCGAGGAATTGGAGATGGCATTTATACGTGATTCATGTTTCATAAGCATGCAGTAAGGTTGGTAGTACAATAGCTTTGTAAACAAGCATTTTGATTTCCCTGCGAATGTCCTGGTCCTTAAACACTCTACACATTAGCCGGGAGAAAGCTGCACTCACAGAGCTCAGGCGATGGTGGATTTTGGCATCAATGTCAACCGTTGTGGAAAAATAATTGCCTAGTGATCAACATTTTCCAACATTGCACCATTGAGTTGGACTTGTGGTGCTGCAGAGGGGTTGTTGGCGCAGCATTATTTTTTGGGGGGTTTTGGATGTTGAGCGATAGGCCAAGATTTTCGTAAGCTTCTGTGAAGATATTTAGGATGGTTTGGAGGTCATCCTCTGTGTGTGTACACAGCATACTGAAACTCTATGACAGAAGTTATGGTAACCTTACTCTTTGCTTTCAGCCTACTCAGATTGGTTGGAGGTTGGATGGCAGCTAACAGATTGAGATTGAATCCTGACAAGACAGAAGTACTGTTTTTGGAGGGCAGGGGGCGAGCAGGTGTGGGGGACTCCCTGGTCCTCAATAGGGTAACTGTGCCCCTGAAAGACCAGGTGTGCAGCCTGGGAGTCATTTTGGACTGACAATTTTCCATGGAGGTGCAGGTCAATTCTGTGTCCAGGGCAGCTGTCTCCTATCTCCATCTGGTACGCAGGCTGAGGCCCTACCTGCCTGCAGACTGTCTCGCCAGAGTGGTGCATGCTCTAGTTATCTCCTGCTTGGATTACTGCAATGCACTCTACGTAGGGCTACCTTTGAAGGTGACCCAGAAACTACAACCAATCCAGAATGCAGCAGCCAGACTGGCGACTGGCAGTGGCGTAGCGTGGGGGGTGCAGGGGGGGCGGCCGCACTGGGCGCAACATCTGGGGGTTTGGGTTAGGGGGCGCAAATCCACGGGTTAGGGGGCGCAAATTACTTGCCTTGCCCCGGGTGCTGACAACCCATGCTACGCCACTGGCGACTGGGAGTGGCAGTTGAGACCATATTGCACCAGACCTTAAAGACCTACATTGGTTCCCAGTACGTTTCCAAGCACAATTCAAAGTTTTGGTGTTGACCTTTAAAGCCCTAAATGGCCTTGGCCCAGTATACCTGAAGGAGCACCTCCACCCTCCTCGTTCAGCCTCCACTGAGGTCCAGCACCCAGGGCACCGAGGGTGTGTGTGCAAAACTGAGAAGATCCTTAACTGAGAAGGTCTATTTGGGGGTGTCAAATTTTGTTCTCGCCCAGAGCATCCTATTACAAACTTTGCCCTTGACTGCCACTGTGAAACAAATGGCACTGGGATAGGAAGTTCACAGACTGATCTTGCTACCATTTACAATTCAACACTTGCCATATAGAAAATGCAGCAACTTTTTGTCATGCCCTAATTATTCTAATATAACCTTACCCATGCCCTAATTATTCTAATATAACTGACCTTGTTTACATGGTTTTGTACTTTTCAATATTAATAAGAACCTTGTTCTTTTACATTAGTTTTAATATTATTACTGTGTGCCTTGCTTGTAGCTGCTGGATTAAGGAGGCTTATCTCTGAAACAGATCTTGCGAAACAAAAGCTGAGCTAATCAAACAGCTTATTACGCTAAGCTCTGGAATTTGTCTTCCTTCTCTTCCATTGTATTCTGCCTATGACCTAGAATGCTGGGAACCTCCCGCCTTCCAACAGATTAATGGGCACAAAGTTCTCTTGGCAATGAAGTAGGAGCTCATCATCTCTTTCCAAGAAAATGAAGGAGCTTGTCACTCACATGTGGCTTTTATTAGTCATTAAATTTATAAATATCACCCTTAATCCACAGCTCAGGGCAGTTCACAACCTAATAATAATAATAATAATAATAATAATAATAATTAATAATAATTTTATTATTTATACCCCACCCATCTGGCTAGGTATCCCCAGCCACTCTGGGTGGCTTCCAGCAGAATATAAAAACATAATACAACATCAAATGTTAAAAACTTCCCAATACAAGGCTGCCTTCAGGTGTTTTCTATAAGTTAGAATACAACATGCCTGTTGTCTTTGTCCATGGAGTTTTCTTGGCAGGGATACTGGAGTGGCTTGCCAGTTCCTGCTCCATATTGAGGGCACAAGGAGAAGGGGATGACAGAGGACGAGATGGTGGGACAGTGTTCTTGAAGCTACCAGCATGAGTTTGACCAAACTGCAGGAGGCAGTGGAAGACAGGAGTGCCTGGCGTGCTCTGGTCCAGGGGGTCACGAAGAGTCGGACATGACTAAACGACTAAACAACAACAACAGAATACAACATACATAAAACACACGATAAAAACAAGAACAAAAAACTAACAAACCAGTAACCCTTCCCACAAATAAATTTTGAAAAGGTGTAAGATGTTAATCAGCAAGAGGTCTGGTTGAAGAGCAACAGTTTCGTCTTAAACACCTAAAAGTGTATAATGAAGGCATCAGCTGAACCTCCCTTGGGAGAACATTCCACAAAAAGGAGAGTACAGAAAATGCCAGTTTTTGTGTTGCCATCCCTGGACCTCTTGTAGAGGAAGCACACAAAGATGAGCCCCAGATGATGATTGCAGGGTCCTGATCAGATCATATGGGGAGAGGCAGTCCTTGAGGTATTGAGATCCTAAGGCTTTGTAGATCAAAACCAATACTTTTAATTGGGCCCAGAAACTAATTGGCAGCCAATGCAGTCAGAGCAGAATCAGTGTAATATGCTCAGTCTTCTCCTGATGAGCAACCTGGCCACTGAATTCTGCACTATCTGAAATTTCTGAACCATTGTTAGATGCAGCCCTATGTATAACACATTGCAGCAATCTAAGCAATAGAAAATCAAAACAGGTAGTTTTCCATTGCCTTCTGCGCAAGAATTCACTCCTTGTCAGTCTATATTTTCTTTTATTTATTTGTTTATTTAATCCATTTATAAGCCATTTTTTTCCAGAGAAAACAATTCAAAGAATACAAGACTACTCGGCCTTCAGATAAGAACATAACTTTTAAAACATCTGAAATTGGTAATAATCTCTAGCCCAGAGATATATTTGGGAGACCTCTTTTTAATTCCTTACCATATATTTGTCTGGTGGCGATGCTCCTGCTGTGACCCACCGTGGGTCAGAAACCTGACCCAGTGCTCTAGCCCAGTTTATGCCAACCTGGTGCCCTCCAGACTACAATGCCCATCTGCTCCAACCATCATAGCCAATGGGCAGGGAGTTGCAGTTCTGCGGTCACTGGTGGGCTCCAGTTTCCACATTCCTGCACAAAATGTGCAAGAGAGAGTAAAACAAATGGGTTGGGAAGGAAGGAAGGAAGGAAGGAAGGGAGGGAGGGAAGGAGATGCTGGCAAAAGAAGCTGTGAGAAGCTGTAGAGGTAAGGAAGGCTGGAGCTCATGTGTTAAGTTGAAATACTTACCTGTTTACTTTGAACATAACGTTCATCTCCTCTCTTTTGACCCAAATGGTAGATTGCAAAGCAATATGGAAACGTTTACACCATGTGGATGGGACATATACCCTTTGTAGTCCTGTCTGGATTCCAAGCAGTGAAAGAAGCTCTCATTGACCACTCTGAACAATTTGACGAGCGACCAGTGTCGTCTTTCTTTAGCACAAAAGGAAAGGGTGAGTAGTGAAGAATCAGACAATCTACTGGCATTTCCGCCAGAGAAAAATTTAAATGACTGTCTGGATAAACAAAGCTTCTCTATTAACTGCAGGAAATGGGTTGTTGGAGCCAATGCTAGTCCTACAGTAGACCCATTGTAATTAATGTGCATGGCTAATGAAGGTCTATGAATTTCCATGAGTCTTCTCTGAGTAAAACTTACCAATCCTCTAGCAAGTGTTTTATGGATAGCCTAACTACTGCCATTCATGCACTAGTAATCTCCAGGTTGGATTACTGCAGTGTTTGTTATTAGGGGCTGCCCTTGCAATTAATCCAGAAGCTGCAGCTGATGAATAATGCAATGGGTCAACTGCTCATGGGGGCAGGAACAGCCAACATGTTACGCCACTGTTGAAAGAATTCCACTGGCTGCCAATTAGCTACTGGGTTTATTTTATTTTATTTATATACCGCCCTTCATCAAAAAATATTGGGGTGGCTCACAGAATAATTTAATGATGTTGGTTTTGGTGTATAAAGGCATATACAACTTGGGATCAAGATACTCAAAAGATCATCTCATTCCTTATATACCTAGTCAATAACCAGACTCTGTGGGTGAGGGCCTCCTGCAGATACCATCAAAGAAGGCCCATTCCACACAATATAGGCATGGGACCCTTAGTGTTGTGGTCCCTACCCTTTGGAGTTCCCACCCTTTGAATAGTAGACAGGTGTCCCCCCTGTTGTCTTTTCGGCACTTTCCAAAGACCTTCCCCTTCCAAGAAGCATTTGAGAACTTTCCCAGTCTGCATCTGTATTTGAATTTTTTAAAATATTTATTGTTGTTGTGTTGCTTGTTGTTTGCAGTTTTGGAATTCCTTTGGGAGAAAGAATGGGGTATAAACACACTAATAAATGATTTAAAAAGTCATTAAATTTATGATGATGAGGGGCTTCAAGAGCAAATCTTACTGGCTTGAAATCAGCAGGGTGCCAGATGACAGGTGCAGGAGTTGGAAACTAATGAGAGGCAAGATCAGGGAAACCGAGGGGAGTATTTAAGAGGCATATAGGTATATGTGTATAGCATAGTAACAGCTAAGCGATATTGCACCACATACAAGAATTCAAGTACATGTGGAAGGAGTATAGAGAGCAGCTGAGTTTGGTGGTACTGAACAATAATCCTACGTAGGGTAGATCCAGTGGGCAGTCACCATCATCGTCACTTATTAATTTATCAATTGCCTTCTGCATGAATATCTCACAGCAACTTAAAGGTAAAGGGACCCCTGACAATTAGGTCCAGTCATGACCGACTCTGGGGTTGCGGCGCTCATCTTGCTTTATTGGCCAAGGGAGCTGGCGTACAGCTTCCAGGTCATGTGGCCAGCATGACTAAGCCGCTTTTGGCAAACCAGAGCAGCTCACGGAAATGCCATTTACCTTCCCACCGGAGCGGTACCTATTTATCTACTTGCACTTTGATGTGCTTTTGAACTGCTAGGTTGGCAGGAGCAGGGACTGAGTAATGGGAGCTCACCCTGTTGCGGGGATTCGAACCGCCGACCTTCTGATCAGCAAGTCCTTGGCTCAGTGGTTTAACCCACAGTGCCACCCGCGTCTTACAGACATATAAAAACAGCTAAAATTCAAACAGTGCAGAAAAACTAAATATGAGTCAAAAACAATACAAAATATACACCTGTTGAAGAGACCTTGAGCAAGGAAAGCAGATTGAGACTATATGGGTAAAAACTGTATGAGAGAGAAACATCAGTGACCTTAATGTGGGACTCTGCTATAGACTGCCAAACCAGACTGAAGACTTAGATGCTGCCTCCCTAGAACAGAATACCAAACATTCAAAAAATGAGACTTCAATTTCCCTGAAATCTGTTGGAACTCAAACTCTGTCAAGAATGTAAGGTCCGGCAAATTCCTCCATTGCCTCGCTGGCAATTTCATTTCCCAGAAGTCAAAGACAAAAACCCCCATTATATTCTTGCAAGGGAGTTGCTAAAATGTGGCATGAATGAGGTACTTGTTGGGTGGATTTTTAGCTGGATAACTGACAGAACCCAAATTCATTAATAGTTCCTCATCACTTTGGAAAGGAGGACAAGGGGGTGCTGCAAGGTTCTGACCTGGGCATGTTGTTGTTGTTCAATGTCTTTATAAATGACTTGGATGGAGGAATTGAAAGGATGCTCATCAAATTTGCAGATGACACCAAACTGGGACACCAAACTGTGGCTAATGCCACAGAAGGAGTTCAGTTTATCTTTATCAACACTAGTTGTTTGTGCAACAAACACTGAATTTGCAAGTATCACCTGAGTTTTCCATAATTTTAAACGCTAGACAAAATCCCCCATTGTAGATATCACATATCTGGAGATCTCACATTTTTCTGATACTGTAAAGTGCAGGGACTTCTGGGACCACCTGATTTCTGTTCTGTTATCACACAATAATGAATAATGAATTTCTGAATGACGAAAGGCAATAGAAAGTGAGGTTCTGTTATGCCAATATCGTAGAGATACCCATATAATACTCTGAGATGGGTTTTGTATCATCTTCTAATTCTTTGCTTCAGAGAGACCAAGTAGTTATTAAATTCAAGGACATGAACTTCAGTGAACATAGTTTCTTCCAGGCTGGCAACTTAATTATTTACATTAATTTCTGTAAATAATAATTTCTCAATGATTTCCCATAGGTATTATATTATCAAATGGACACGTCTGGAAGCAACAGAGACGGCTTGGAGTGGTTACTATGCGGAAGCTGGGGCTGGGGAAGAAAGGCATGGAGCACCAAATAGCAGAGGAGACCCGTCAGCTTGTGGAGGTCATTGCAAGTTCAAAGGGTACATGATCCTAGGTGATGGTGATGGGTTTCCTTATTTTCCAGTCTGCAGAAATCTATGTGTACTGCCTCTGTCCATTTTGGAAAGGAATGTAATATGCTTTAGAATCACAGAATGGTAGACTTGGAAGGGACCCAGAGAGTCATCTAGTCCAATCCCCTGCAATACAGGAATCCTGACCACAGCTGTCCCTGGGTGGACTTGAACCACCACCCTTCTGTGAGAGACACTGCGCTATTGTGCTGGAGATCACAGCGGGTTTCTCTTGACCATCATAAAATCTCACTCTCAGCATGAATAGGAGCAACTGAACTCACATTAGTATGACTTTATTTTGCAGGACAACCACTTGACCCCTCCATGCCCATCACTAATTCAGTCTCCAACGTGATATGTGCTGTGGCTTTTGGGTACCGGTTTGCTCTTGAAGATGAAAGGTTCCGGAAGCTGATAGAAGCCATGGATCTTGTCCTAAAATTTCAAGGCAGCATCCAGCATTCTGTGAGTAGACATTTTCATTCCTACTGAGCCAGAGAGGTCTCCCAAGGATCTTAGGGCCCCCATTCAGCCTTCTGGAATCCATTATGATAGAGGATAGAGTGTTGGAGAAGATAGATTAGGTTTAAATCTAATTATATGCCACTGTCACCACGAGAATCCTAATGGCGACTAACTGGAAGAGTGATAAAATCCCTTTCAGGTCAGAATGGTTACAAAAATTAGTTGAATATGCTAGCCAAATTAACAAAAAAAATGAAAAATAATTCAAAACAAGTATTTACAGTGGTAACTCTGGTTATGAATGCTCCTGGTTATGCATGCTTCGGGTTATGAACTCCTCTAACCCGGAAGTAGTTGCTCCTGGTTGTGAACTTTGCCCCAGGATGCAAGTGGAAGTCGCGTGTCAGAGGCGTGCGCACAGTGGGAGGTGCCATTAGCAAAAGTGCACCTCAGGATAAGAACAGTTTCAGCTTAAGAATGGACCTCCGGAATGGGTTACGTTCGTAACCAGAGGTACCATCGTATTGCAAAATGGGTAGTTTTAAAAACATATCTTAAGAACAGTTGTTGCAGTTTGAACTCGGTCATAGCCTTTGAATATCCTCTGTAGCTATATTAAGCAAGAAAAAAGGATATAGGAGAAATAATACTTTATTATAAAAGGAATGGATATGTTTATGCAATAAGTTAGTAAATACTAAGTGAAGTATGGAGACGACAGGAAGTTAGCTGTGCACTAAGATTTATTGTCAGAATATATGAGTTTTGGGTTTTTTTTTGTTTTGTTGTTGTTGTGAACTTTGTTTCCCTTGTCACAAACGACATAAATGTACAACTTTTTTGTCGTTGTATATATATATATATATATATATATATATATATGGCATTCAGAAAAGGTATACAATTGATCTTTAATGCAGAAAATAGAAAAAAGGAAAAGTTTTCTTTTTAAAAGATGTTTTGTAGAGGAAAGGTGGGCATTATTTGACAGGGCAACTGGGGAATTTAATAAATAAAATAAGTAATAATAAAAATTGCAGAAGTGCACATTTCAAAGGATGGCTGTGTTTGAATTTGCATATTAGACAATTTCATGTTGAAATGTCAACTTACTTGAATGTCCGTCCGTCCTGCCATATTCTCTACCCATCCCCACCTCCTGCAAAAAGACCACTCACTTGTTCCAGGAGGAGTCCTGGGATTATTCCCAGTTTTGGAATGAAGTCTGGGAGCTGTAAAATATATTGAGCAATGTTTTTCTTTCACATTTCAGCTAGGGATAATTCCCAGAACCAGTTGTTGTGAGATTCAGGAGAAGCTGCAAAACCTTCCTTCTTCTCAGTTAGACTCAAAGTAATATGCTAGCCCTGAAGGATTATGCAGATTATTAAAGTGCTAATCCAAAACATGAAACATGTGGCCAAGCTTCCTCATGGTAATGACAGCATTTTTGCTATCTTTCCTTTAGTTGTATGAAATATTCCCATGGTTCATGAAACATCTCCCAGGGCCCCACAAGAAGGCCTTGTCCTGCATGGAGATGGTAGTGTCATTTGCAAAGGAGGAGATAGAGAAGCATAAGGAGAATCTGGCTCTGCATGAACCACAGGATTTCATTGATTTCTATCTACTTGAGATGGAAAAAGTAAGTACCTGCTTTGAAACTGAATCCTGCTCATCCAAGGAATCGTTATATTCCGTCCTACATGTGAATACTAATGTCTTGCCAAGACACCAATATTTTTATTCTGAATCTCAGCTGAAAAGCACATCGAGTTTCGAAAAATTTCCCTCATAGTCATTTTAGTTTCTAAAGTAGGTTGACTTCCATCCATAAACATCTATTGAAATGGGTAGGAAATGCCAGATATTTCCATAACCCCAAATGTAAGTGTGAATGAGTGGAAATTTATGTGGGCCAATTAAGGGGTCTTCCCTTTGGAGGATTGCTTCTGTGCATAAATTATTCTGGATTGGTGTTCATCTCGCATTCAAACATGGGCAGAGACAACAGGAAAGCTCTACTGGTTCAATGGTTTCATTTTTTATCTCACTTTTCTTCAGTGGAGGATGTGTTGGTGCATAGTTCTAACTCATGCTATCCTTTGCAGGAATATATACAATCCCTCCTGTGTGCCTTGTGGCCTCAATCTGTGGCTCTCAATTCAGGCCAATTTTCTGTAGGCCACCCCGGGGACCACCTGTTCCGGATCCATCCATGAAGCAATTTAGTGGGTGGGGCTAAGGCTTTTAAAATGTTTATTTTAAAACAACAACAACAACAACAACAACAACAGTATTATAACAAACTGTTCAAACGAGGTTTAAAAAGAAGGTTGGGAGGGGTGAAATTGCTAACAGCCTTGGACAGTGGAGTGCCAACAGGAGACATCCCTGTTGATGCACCACCTACTGTATTTTTTGCTCTATAAGACGCACCCGACCATAAGATGCACCTAGTTTTTAGAGGAGGAAAACAAGAAAAAATATATATTCTGAATCAAATGTTGTTGAAGAGCGTTTGCGCGGCTATCCCTCTTGCTGTTCTAGCTTCAGCAAAAGCAATGCAAAGCCTCCCAAAGCTTCCTGGGGCTGCAGGAGGAAGCCCCGGCTGCTGGCAGAGCAGTGCGACTCCCACCCCCAAAGAGCAGCTCAGGAGCATGGGGCATCTGCGCGCAGCCTGCCCGCTCTTCCCAAAGCTTCCCGGGGCTGCAGGGGGAAGTGGAGGCTGCCAGCAGAGCAGCGCGGCTCCCCACCCACCCCCAAAGAGCAGCCAGGAGCGTGTCACACTCTGGCAGTTTGGCTCCAAGGACCACACATTTGCTCCATAAGATGCACAGACATTTCCCCTTACTTTTTAAGAGGAAAAAAGTGCGTCTTATGGAGCGAATGTGTGGTCCCTGGAGCCAAATTGCCGGAGTCCGCCACTGGTGAAGAAGCAGTGCTGGCAGTGGTGGCAGCTTCGGTGAGGTTTCATCAAAAACTCACAGGATCTTACTGGATACCACTGTTGCTGCTGTCACTTTGCAGGCACTGCTATGCAATGCAGGTAAGGGAGGAAGCAGCAGCATCAGGGCAGTGGTGGTGGCACCTTCCCATGTCACTTCAGGTGGTGTGATGGGACCCTTGACCCCTTATTAAGCATTTCCTGGTGGTATGGTAATAAATGGGTGAAAATAGATAAAATAAGTGCTGAAGGACAGGTTTTAATGCATGTAAATGACATGTCACCTTTCCTATTTTCAACATCAGAGCAGGAATGACCCAGAGTCTAATTATGATGAAGAAAACATGGCTCAGTGTATCTTTGACCTCTTTATAGCAGGGTCAGACACAACCACCATTTCTCTGAAATGGGCGCTTCTCCTCCTGGCAAGTCATCCAGATATCCAAGGTGAGAGAGGGAGCTATGGGAGCCTGGGCTTCTCTTGACCTCTTGACAGTGGACTGTAATTCTTTAAAGGTTTCATTCATATCTGATGTGCTGCTAAAACAAGGAACTTAAAGGAACGGAAATAGTTAAAAGTTAGTGAGTTTATGATATAAGTTTTAGAAGACAAAGGGTTATCAAAATAAGTTAAATGCTTTTGACTTACTCATCTAGAAAGAACCCTTTTTCCCACCAACATTTTCCTACATAGTTTCTGGAACCTAAAATCAAGGTCAACAGAAGTAGAAATGTAAAATGCCCTGAATGCCCTGTCCCCATAGGAAGCTTCCAATCTATTATTACTGGGACAGGAAGAGATGGAGGGTCTGAATGTGTAAGAAAGTTGGAACAGGAGGCAGTTGTGGGTAGTGGATGAAGCTAAGTGAGTCAATTAAAGTTTTTCTGAAGGAGAGGAATGGCTTTGCAAATAGAGGGAAGACAATTTGAAGATTGGGAAATGGCATGGCCAAAGGAAGGGAGAGAAAGATGCATAAAGAGGTCATTGTTTTTGCCAGGGGTATAGTGATGAATCCTGAAGTCCAGGTTCCTTCATGACAACCTGTAAGCCATACCCCTTCTAAAACTCTGCAACAAATATGAAATGTTAACTAATGCACAGATTATGACTTCAGTAACAAGCCTCCTGTTTTCTTATTCTCCCCCCCCCCTTTGCTCAACATTCAGCCTGGAAGAGTTCTGCTGGGCTCACTCACTCCCTTTTTGCATTTTCTTTGGCCATAATAAAAGGACTTTGGAATCTTTGGAAATATAAATGGCAGTTTAACACATAGCCAATGAAGCCACCTTTTCCTCTGCACAGTTTAGCGGGTGATTTTCTCTTTGAGAGAAGCTCATTTATTTGATATAAAGAGGCAGGGGTGCCAAATCAAATAAATTATTAGGGGGCAGGTAAGCCCCAGTCCACATTTGAATGGTAACATCCATCAACTTTGGGAGGTCCGGGCCCCTCAAATATTTTAGGGGGGGAGCAAAGGGACCTCAACCTCTAACAGTTGGATCCCATGCAGAGGACTGGCCAAGAGGTCCCCAGCAGATGCCATCATTGCCTCTGCTGTGAAATAAGTGCCTGAGCCCTTTCCCTGATTGATGTTTGCCAAGATCAAGTAAGGAAAAGAGGATTAATGAAAGAAAGTAGGAAATATTGTGGGGTGGAGGATATGTTTGTTTGTTTTTAAGTGTAAAACAGACAGCCTTGGATCATAGCCCTATAGCCAGCTCTAGTAACCGGAAACAGCTGAGCGGAGGTTCACTTTCCCCTTTTTCACCCCTGGGATCTAGAGTAGAGAAGAACCATGTACATTGACATGAGCTCCTTGGAGGAATAGGTGGGCTATAAATGTAAGAAACAGGGACTCATTCACAGAATCGTATGGAATAGGTTCATGGGAAATAAATGTCCATCTTGGGGGGGGAATGCAATATTCAAAATAAACCATATGTTTCTATCGTTATCTTCAGATAAAGCCTACAAGGAGATAGAAGATGTCATAGGTTCTGCTCACTCAATCAGCTATCAAGATAAGAAGAAATTGCCCTACATCAATGCTGTGATTCATGAAACACAGCGCTTTAAATATGCTTTACTTTTTGGGGTTGTCAGGCAATGTACAGAGGATGTGAAGATTTGCGGTTTCCTCATTCCCAAGGTATAGAAGCATGATACAACTGCACTCCTGTGTCCCAAGAACAAACAGAATCACTGGGCTGCAGTGTATTGAGTGTTGCAGGCAGCCATTCAGGAGCTTGTGTTGTCTAAAACCCGAAGAGCAAGAAAACCACACAAGAGCAGGAGTTCCATCTGCAGACTTGTTTCACCATTGGCTAGTGCTATTTTTTTTGTCAGGAGTATAGTGTCAACAGTGTGATGCAGCATAAAAAAAAGCTAATGCTATACAAGGCTGCATCAACAGAAGTATAGTGTCCAGAAATAATAGTACTGCTCTATTCTACTTTGGTCAGACCACACATGGAGTCCTGTGTCCAGTTCTGGGTACCACAGTTTAAGAAGGATATTGACAAGCTGGAACGTGTGCAGAGGAGGGTGAGCAAGAGTATAAAGGGTATGGAAATTAAGCTTTGTGAGGAATGATTGAGGAAGCTAGTTATGCTAAAGCCTGGGGGAAAGGGAGACTGAGAGGAGATATGATAGTCATCTTCAACTATCTGAAGGACTATCACATGGAAAATAGAAAAGCATGTTTTCTCCTGCTCTAGAGGGCAGGACCTAAACCAATGGCTTCAAGTTCTGACAGAGCTGTTGTGGACTTTCCTTCATTGAAGCAGAGGTTGGATGGTCTTCTGTAATTTAAGCTTTAGTTGAGATTCCTGTATCGCAGGTGATTGGACTTGATGTCCTTTGGAGTCCTTCCAGCTCTAGAATTCTATTATTCATGTATCAAGGAGGGGAAATTATGGTGACCAGCAGTCTTCCTCTGGTTTTGGATCTTCCCTTTTAAAAGACGGATGGAGAGAACGAGACCGTCCTTTCCCCTGCCCATACAGGCAGCTTTTAAATGGAAAAAAGTTGGAGATGAATCTGGCCACTGGTAAATGCCACTCTCCCCACAAAAACCCCACCCAGTTTAAATTCAGTTTGAATTTCACATATATTATCCCTAGGGTAGTGAAGGACAATCCAGTGTTCTGAGTGCATTCCCTTTCAATTGTTTCTTCTCTGCAGGGGGCTACTATTATTCCCGATCTGCGTTCTGTTCTTCTTGATCCAACACGATGGGAGAAGCCAACAGAGTTCAACCCAAATCATTTTTTGGACAAGAACGGACAATATGTGGCTAGAGAAGAATACCTGCCATTTGGTGCAGGTAAATGCCAGTGTCCAAGCTATGTTGTGATTTGTAGGCATGCTTATTGGGGAGATTCCAGGAAATGACAACAGCAGCAGCAAGGGAGGCAGAGCAGAAATAACATCCTTCTGGCAGGAGTAGCACTGCTGGGCATGTTTAGGCTAAAGCTACGCTACATTTTTCCTGGGATGTAATTTAGCCTGGTCTGAAACCACACTCAGAACTGAGTCTGCAATGAAATCACCCTGCTTTCTACTTCTTTCATCCTGACCTCTATAGGAGATTGGAGTATGTGCCAGTTTTCCGTTTTCAAAGAACAAAGGAGTATTTTTGTCCCGTATCTGTCAGGAGCTGGGTGTTTAATGTTATCTGCCACGTGCTGTAAAGTATTGTTCCTGCAGAAATTCAGCAGACATCCTCATTGCTAACTTCCAAACATCTCTTAACCTATTTATACAAATAATTACAGTGGTACCTCGGGTTACATACGCTTCAGGTTTCACACTCCACTAACCCAGAAATAGTGCTTCAGGTTAAGAACTTTGCTTCAGGATAAGAACAGAAATCGGGCTCCGGCGGCGCGGCGGCAGCAGGAGGCCCCATTAGCTAAAGTAGTGCTTCAGGTTAAGAACAGTTTCAGGTTCACCTCCAGAACAAATTAAGTACTTAACCTGATGTACCACTGTATGCCTATTCAATTGTTGTAGATGATGTTTTAAAGTAAAGATGAGCCAGCCATTTTTGTATGATAATACAGGTTCTTCTGGTTGGTTGTCAGGGGGGAAAATAGGTATATAGAAAGGAGAATTCCAAGATCCAGGTTTGAGGCAAGTATTCTTTTGGTGAGAACACCCCAGCAAAGATTTTAAATCAAAAAATATTCAGCAAAGTAAAGTGTGGAAATATAGGATGCTAGATCTTTAATATATGCCCTTGTGAGTTCTTTTCAAAATTTCCCTCTTCCAAGAAGAGGGAAAAGACCACACATTTGGTAAGTTTATAAGGGTTCACATACAAACTCTCCAAAGGTCAGAGTCCTTTGTTTTTCCACACAGCATTCAGAAAACATTGCACAGGCAGTAAAACTTGACTTAGTTACAGAGCTGAAAGTTCCTAAAATATCGGTATGATCAGGGCTTTTTCCCAGCTGGAACTCACAGGAACTCAGTTCCAGCACCTGTCAGGTGGGCATCATTGCCATTATAAAAGGTATTTGTGGTAAGTTTTAGCACCTCTTTTTCTAGGAAAATAGCACTGGGTATAAAGACTTAAAAATGGCTTGTAAGAGCCATGCAGTTTGAGCTTGGAGCACCAGCTCAGATCTCTTTTGCAATGAACTTCTCAGGTGGCCTGGCGGAGAACAATAGGCCTGATTACCTGGGTCGATTCATAATGTACACTCAACTGCATTACAGAGAAACCAGTAGGAGAACACTTCAATCTCCCAGGACATTCTATACAAGATCTCAAAGTAGCTGTTTTACTACAAAGAAATTTCAGAAATAGACTGGAAAGAGAAGCTGCTGAATTGCAACTCATTACCAAACTTAAAACCATGGAGAGACCTGGTCTGAACAGAGACATTGGATTCTTATCTCATTATACATGACTAAGCCATTTTTCACCTTCTCACCCCTTGCCTTTTCCTGTAAGACCTATTGCAGTCGTTAAGAGTCGTCAACAGGCTCATCTCAGTTATCTGCCAATCACCCATTCCCACCACCCTTCTGAGTAATACCCCTCCCCACCTTCTCACTATATAGAAGGATCTGGCAACTTCTGTTTCAGTGTATCTGAAGAAGTGTGCATGCACACGAAAGCTCATACCAAGAACTAACTTAGTTGGTCTTTAAGGTGCTACTGGAAGGAATTTTTTTATTTTGACTCAACTGCATTGTTAATGCTGGGTTTTGTTGAGCCATAATTCTCATATTACACTTAGAATCCCATCATATTCTAAGACTATGATGATGAAACAGTTGAAAGGCAAATTAAAGTGCCTAATTCATCTTAGAGATAATGAGTTTTCTACTTTTTCCATAAGACATCAAAGAGTTCTTTTACTGAGTCTTATAGTGTCACCTCTGGCTGACAGCAGCTCTCAGGCAGAGACTTTATCTCTGCCCGGTTAGCTGTGACCCTACAACTAGGCATTCTATGAGCTGCCCTTGGAATATTAAACTTGCAGATATTATATGGCGCTTTCCTTATTGTCCCTGCCCACCAGCAATATACCCTTCCAAACATTTTATGTTGTTGGGTGGGAGGGAGGGAAGAGCGAATACAGAGTACTATGATTTCTTTTTTAAAATAAAAAAAAAATGATTAGCCCTGTGCTGGACCTTCTTGCACAATGCAAGGTTAAGAAGAAGATTATTAAGAAGATTATTAAGCTCATAGAACATCACCCTTGGGGATTGTGCAGAGGCAGTTGAGTATTTTTTTAAAAAGCCTTGCAGCTCTCTTTGTGTCAGCACCAAATAAACAAAGAAACCCAGAAACCTTGACACCGAAACCAGGGGTGCAAGCACAAGGAAATCAGCTTCTACAACCTCTCCTCCCTCTCCTCCTATCTCTTTCAGTTTCTTTCAATCTGGGTTTGTGATTTATCCTGCTATTGCTCAGGGCAGTTGACCAAAGTTTGCCTCTCATAATCAACTATGAAATGTTGGCACTCAGCAGGCTAGGGAATTGACAACAGCCTTGATTATTTCTCCGTCCTAACTATGTCTAGTTCACCATAGTATTGTGTAGAGTACAAAGAAATGGACACTGGAAAGTAAATTATTGCTCACTTGCTGCTTTCCCCTTGTCTCCTCCGCAGGGTCTCGCATGTGTTTGGGAATGCAGCTGGCAAAGACCGAAATTTTCATCTTCCTGACCAGCCTGCTGAGAATGTTCCGCTTCCAGCTGCCAGAAGGAGTTAAAGAAGTCAATATGGAGTCTATACCAGGGGGTACAACACATCCCCATCCTTATAAACTCTGTGCTGTTCCCCGCTGCAAGGCGTAATACAATAGGAAAGTTACAGGAGGCTGCACTCATGCTTCCTCCACTTGCCAAACTCTTTGCCATTCCTGACATATTAACCCCCTAGAGCTTCCCCTTCCCATCTCATGCAACTGCTGAGGTCTCTTCTTTTTGCAGCTCTGCTTTGCACCCATTATCGCCTTCATCCCATCTCCTGTTTTTCATGCCCTTTCATGCCCCTGCTTTCATCTTCAACCCTATCCCCAAGCCTCCTACTCCCTCCTTTTTGCAACTTACTTTGCATCTCCATTCTTACTCTTACTCCCTTTTTTCCTCCACCCTCCTTGTCACTTTCCTCAACTCTCTCCTACACACAGATCACTCCTCTTTCTGCACTGCCTTTTCTCTCCTGATTTGGCCACCCCCTTTCAACCCCCTCCATACTGATCATAGAACCAAAGAACTGTAGTGCTGGAAGGGACTCTGAAGGTCATCTGGTCCAACCCCCTGCAGTGCAGGAATCTCAGCTAAAGCATCCATGACAGGTGGCCATCCAACCTCTGCTTTAAAGCTTCCAATGAATGAGAGTCCACAACCTCCTGAGGGAGTCCATTCCACTAACAAACAGATCTTTCTGTCAGAAAGTTCTTCCTGATGTTTACAGCATGTTATGGTCTTAGAGAAAATTATATGAAAAGGATATATCGATGGAATCTGACAACAAGTACATTGGCAAAAATGTATAAATCTAAATTAAATAAGTGTTGGAAGAGAAAGAAGGTTCTTTTCATCATATGTGGTGGTCTTGTAGTAAGGTTAAAACTTACTGGGAAATGATATATAATGAATTGAAAAAGATGTTTGTAATAACATTTGTTAAAAAAAACAACCCCCAGAAGCTTTTGGGAATTAGAAGGACATAACTTCCCAAATTGTACATCAACTTATTCATGTATGCTACTACAGCAGCAAGAATGCCCCCAAATGGAAAGAAGCAGAAGTTCCAGTAGAAGAAGAATGGATTCAAAAGCTTATAAAATATGCAGAAATGGCAAAACTTACCAGAAAAATAAGAAATCAAGATAACAAACTTTTTATAAAAGAATGGAAATGGTTTATTGAATATTTACAGACAAATTGTAAACAGATCGGAACATTGTAATAACCTGCAGTTTCATAAGAGTATATATTTAAAGTAGATGAATAAATTAACAAAAACAATAGTTAATAAACTATTCTACCTCTCTTGCACCTGCAATACATTGACAATATTTTTATTATCTGGACACATGCTCAGCAGACCCTGGACACCTTCCACCAGTCATTCAATAACTTTCACCCCACCATCAACCTAACAATGAACCAATCTATGCAAGAAATACATTTTCTGGACACTACTATAAAAATACAGGATGGATGCATAGACACCACCTTATACCGAAAACCAACTGACCGACAAACATATCTACATGCTTTCAGCTACCATAGCAAACATACAAAGCAATCAATTCTACATAGCCAGGCTCTATGTTACAGCCGCGTCTGTTCCAATTCTACAGACAGGGTTTCTCACCTAAGAGATCTACAGCAAACCTTTTTGGAACTAAAATACCCACCTGATGAAGTTAAACAACAGATTAACAAACAGACTGATACCCAGAGAGAACTTGCTGCAAGACAGACCCAAAAGAGAAAATAACAGAACACTACTAGTAATCACATACAGTTCCCAAGTTAAAATAGTTCAGTGCATCATCAGAGATTTACAACCTCTCCTAGACAACAACAGTTCTCTTTCTCAAGCTCCTGGGAGGAAGACCTTTCATTGCCTACAGACAGCCACCCAATCTTAAACATCTCCTCACCCACAATAATACAGCAACCAGACTTAACATGGACACTGGTACCAGATCCTGCAATAAACCCAGATGCCTACCTGAATCAACTATTCTAGGCACTCAAGGAGATCTGTTTCTAACTTGGTATTGTCAGGATGCTGTTAGTGGCTCCCAGTAGTTGCCCAGGAAAGTATAAAGACAAGGAAAGGTCTCTTAGCATTCTTCTTGATTTCAGTCTTTACAGAGAGAGGCTATAGAACCCATCCTCTTGGATAATGATGTTGTCCCAAGTGAATCTCCACCCCCTCTCCCTGTCTCGCCCACTCCCTCATTTGTCATTCTCATGGTCTCCTCTACATGGGCTGCTCCGTGCCCTCTGTCTTTGACCTCTTTGCTCTTCTGCTTTTTAAGGCTCACCGGGTTCTGGGAGATGGAGGGTCTGGAATGCATTCTAATGACAACATATCAGCTGGGTATTGTTCTGGCTCTCCCATGATTTCCCAGCTTTCCCCCTCATCTGCCTCTGAGCTGCGACCTCCCTCAACCCCCTGATGTAAATCTATACTGTCTTCCTCTTCCTTCTCTCTGGAAGGGTCAGCATGGGGAGGCGGTCTCCACCATTCCTCCTCTGCCCAGTCCCTACAGGAATACTCCAGTGAAATATCCCCCATGTCCGTTTCAATTACACACAGGCATTCCCCATTTTAGTGTCAATTAAATAATTATGCTTAATAGGACTTACGTGTGCTCCACTGTTGCATGCAAGGACCCAGACTGCAACCCCTGCAGAAGTCAGGGGTTCCCTGTACATGCCCATCTTAGATCTCAGCCCATCTGTAAGCTCCTTATGCAGCCACACCAAAAAGTGATGTTGCAAAGAGACAGGACGGCACCCAGAGATGCATGTGCTCTTGGTTTTGTTCCACCTACTTTGAAGCATATTACTTATGGAGCATATTAAATGCTTCAGCTAGCTTTGTGGTATGTTTTAGATGGGGTGCCTGATAACTTCACTAACTTGTAGTTCATCCACCCTTGGAGCCAACTGCTACTAACTGCTTGAGGAATGCTGGTGCAACAACATTTTAAAACAGATAAATGAATCAGTGTTTATGAGCTTGTAAACCTCCTAGCTGGAAGTTAAAAGGGAACACATCATTGCAAAGAGTGTAAGTTGTGGCTCCACTGGATGTTATGCTTCTGAACTGAAACAGACACACTGATCACTAGTTCCTGATAAAGTGCTTAGCTTTTTTCTTCCTGCTTCTGTAAAGTTTTCTGAGCCACTCTCATTGTACAACCTCATGTTTCAATCCTGGCATGCCTCCATGGCTAACATTTCATGACCCTTTAACTTTTTTGAGCAAGTGGGGGTTTGCCCATTTGGCATTGGTCATTCATACTGTGAATCGGATTTTAAAGTATTTACACATTTCACTTTTTATCTGGGCAGCTGAAAAAAGAAGAAGTCTATTTATTCTCCAGTCTGAACTAAGCTATCAGATTTTCTGTCCTTGAATCTTCATTCTGCCCACAAGTGTGTGTGAGTGCACTGGCCTCTGAGGACATTTCAGAGATCTTTCTGTAACCCAGAGATGCTAACAAGAAGACAGTTCCTGAGTGGACCGCCTATATACTTGTGAGAAATACTAGGATATTTATTCCCTGGGTTGGGCACTTTCAAAATGTATTTCAAGTTAGAACTATTAGAGTACCCAGGCCTGGGGAGATGCTTTTCTTTGATGACTTTCCAGTGGTCAGAGTGTTGGATTGGGGAGAAGCAGGTAGAAAGCACAATTCTGCCCCAGAGCTCACTGAGTGACCTTGGGCTAGTCTCTAGCTCTCAGCCCAACCACAGGGTTGGTGTGAAAATAACATGAGTGCTTAAACTGCCTTTCAACACCCCCCACCTCCCAGGAGATTGGACCCCAAGTCTCCTAGATATCACATACTGATTTCTCCTATAAAATTCATGCCAGAAGGTTTCACAAAGACCATAGTTATCCACAGTTACCACGAGAAGAAAATAATTCATGCTTCGCTTCATGAATTCTCCTTCTCAGCTAGTTTATTTAGAAAGAAGTACTTTAGCGAATGTCTCTTGATAGAGCCTGATCGCAGTCTGCCACATGCTTCCAATGGAAGGAAGTGGAAGGGGCCCTGGAGGGAAGTGTCTGCATGACCACCAGAGCTGTTTCAGGAAGTACAGAATCAAAAGACCCACCAGCAGAGCAATCAAAAATCGTATGCCCAACATTTCCCTGCCTTCTCTCTCACACTCTGGCACTTGTCTCTGTCTAGCACTTCTGGCTGTGTAGGATGCTCCTTCTCTGTCCACATACTGTACTTACAACACCCTTTTATACAGGGCAATTAGGCTAATGGTCTGAGACCATATAATAACAGTTTTGGAACAAAACCTTCCAGGCATTGATGCTAATGCTAACCATTCAATTTTACTGCGCCACCAGTATAGTTAATTGTAGTATGTGGAACTGTAATAATTGAAAGAAAGAGAATAACATGGAAGGCTGGTGTCAGTCCACTGTAGGCTAAAGGAGGCAGGGACATAGCATGGTAGGGGCCATCAGGGCAGTTGCCCTGGGTGCAAAAAAATTAAGGGTGCAAGTTGGGTGAGGGATGCTTCCCCACTTCTGAGCCTTGGCTACAGCTGGAGTGACCCACCCTCCAGCCCAGGAAGGAGAAGCCAGAATCTTCATGTCAGCCCCACAAAAGAGGCAGCTGTGAACGCAGCCCACCAAGCGAAGTGGTCTGGCTGCCTCTCCAAAGGCACCAGCTGAATGGTGGTGGTGACAGCAGCAACTCTTTCCTCCCCTCCCTGTTGCGGGCAACTCTTCCCTCCCCTCCCAAGTGCGCAGCTCCATCCCAGAGAGGAGAGGAGAGGAGAGGAATGTGGGAAGGAGGAATCATGCTGCAGAGGAATTATTATTTTGTCCCCCACTCCACCCCCAAAGTCCTTTCCATGGCTTTGCATCACAAATAAATTCAACAAGTCTTATCCTGCCAGTCTCCTGGCTGGCTTCTTTCCCTCCTGAGCACTGCACGCTAACACCTTCTCGAATCTGCTGAGCACCTAGCCCAGTCTTTGTGCATTTGGGCAAAGTGGGGGTCCTCAGAGCTGCAGGGGAGGGTGTATAGGAGGATCTGCAAGGCAGGAAAGTGAGGAAGGGGCTAGGAGACAGGGGGTGAGAGATAAGTCTCTGTGCATTTGGGTGAATGAAAGTCCCAGGGTTGTGGGGTGTGTGGTGTCCATAACAAGATCAGCACCTACCAGGGTTGCAGAACTGAGGTCTCCCTGAGGGGAACATCGCCTTCAGCTCACAATGAATGAGAAACATACATCCATCCTTCCCGAAAAAGTACAGGAACAGAGAGACAGCCATCCTTTGAATCCTTACTATTCTATGACTACCTCAGCATGGGTATTTTTTAGAGAAAACTTCTTAGCACCTATCTTACGATGGGTAGCTTTGGGAAAAAGAGAAATACCACCTTATCCCACCTACAATTTTAGCAACTGCAAAGACATGGCATGTATTGTCTCATCAGTTATAATTTGGTCCATATCCTCATGGCAGATTAATTTGATGGGGCAATACAGATTTGAAGATGGAAAGTCAGCCTCTGTTCTGGAAAAAGTGGGTTGATATGTGGGATTTAGGTATATATTAGATCAGCAGATAGGTTCAGGTGGAGAATTTTGGTCATTTCCTACATTGAGGTTTAAATATCATTTACCAGCGAATGCTGAATGGCAATATCTAGAAAGGCAACATCTGCTGGTGTCTGCTTTGAGCACTTTGGCATCTCCTAAATTGTTGGAGGGACTTTCCAGAACTTCTCAGAAAGCTACATCTATAACTGCTATTTATAAATGCTCTTTGGATTTCTGTAAAGCAGATGTTTAAAAATGTAGAGAGTTGTGGTATAGGAAATTAAAATGTTCTATACAACCTTAACAATGGGAAATCGCTCGAGGATCTATACAGAACGGATTTGAAATGCAGATTGGTCCACCCAAATGGGTGTACAGGAAGCCATCATCTCAGGCAGGTAGATGCTGGGGTTGTGATGCTGCAAGGGCCTCATTGAAGCAAATGGTACATGTATGTCCACTGATATATTGCTTTTGGTCTGAAGTTGTTGTCCAAATTAATATTTTTGATATTTTCAGATGTTCTGGTACGTTTAAACTATATTCCCATAGTATGGGGGTTAGTAGCAGGACAATACAAATGGATGGTATGCTCCCTCATGGCTGCCAGAAGACATACTTTGAGTCTGGAAAGTTAAATGCCCACTGTCTGTTACACAATGGTCTAGGGACCTTGTTAGTATAATTGTTTAATTGACACTGAAATGGCTAAATGGCTAAATGCGTTTTGCTGAAAAAGTTTAACATGGAGAAATTCCACTGCAGTATTCTAAGGGAGACTGAGTTTTAACTGAGTTGATCATTAACTATTGTTGTTTTCTGCTAGCTAACGCGTGAGTGTTTAACCTTAGCTCACATGAGAAGGGAGCAGCCGTTGTGTTTTTTGTTCGCAGGTTCTGTGGAAGTAAGAAGGCTTATAGGTGTGTTTGGGGGATTTCATATTTTCTAAAATGCTGAGCCTATGCTTTGGACAGGCACATGTCTTGTGGAACTGTTTGGATGTATCATTTTCTGCTTTTTGTCATGTTTTGAAGAAAGTTCTGCAAGTAAAGTTTTAATTAAAGTTCTTAACCTTGACAATGTTTTATTTCCAAAAAGGAGTCAGTTTTCATGCATCCAGTCGCTTCAAACTGTGCAATATTAATATCTGCAATAGGCCTCACCATCCTTGCTAAAAACAGCCTATCTCAAAGAAACACATTGCTAAAAAAGAATCCACCTTGTAAAGCTGTTTATTCAGCAGGAAAGGGTGGGGTGTGGATGAAGCAGAGGTCAGATTGCAGAGTGGGGAACGCTTGCAGTGGGAGAAGGGAGCGAGAGATCTGATCAACAGCAACAATTTCTGAATCAGCCGGACTTCTGCAGTGGGGTGGAGGTTAAGCCTTGGCCGCTGATGAATTGGGTCCTCTTCAGGCACTGCAAAACAAAAGGCAGGATGGTATGTGGAAAAAGTATTGAACTGTGCAACTGGCACTGTATCAAAATTTTGTCCTAACTACTACCTCTTCCTCTTTTTCTTCTTGGGTTGTCCATTCACAAACCTTCTCCACAGCAACCAACAGATGGCAGATCTGCTCAGAAAAGCCCTGCAGCAGGGCTGGTCAATGTTTGGACTTCCAGATGCAGCTCCTGAACCACAACACCCATCATCCCCATCCAGCATGGCCAAGGCTTCCCCACACTTGCCCTGGTGTGATGCCAGCAAAATGCAGGGCCCTGTTTCCTTGGGGCAGCTGTTGGCAGGCCCTTCTTGTGGGGCTTGGTTTGCCATTGCTCCCACACATGGATGCACTCCTCACCTCCCTCCCCTTGACAACCTTGGAAGAGAAAAGCCCACATCTGCCTGCAAACAAGCTTCTGGACTTGTCTGAGGATTCCTTGGGCTTCCCCATGATTGTTGAATGACAGTCACTTTGTGCCCAGGAAAAAGGATTGGCTGCAAACAGGAGTGGGAAACTCTCCTGAGGTTTCTTGGTCTTTGATGCTCATTGCCATCATCCCTGGCCATTGACCATGTTTGCTGAGGCTGATGGGAGTTGTAGCCCAACTGCATCTAGGCAGCTGCTGATGTTTCCCATCCCCACAACAGACCACGAGAGCCTCCAGTGCCTGGTATCTGAGTGTTGTCCTGTCTCTCTGCACCCAGATAGCTTGATTCCAGGTAGTTTAAACCACCATTGGACACTGGCTGCCCATTACTACATCACCAAAGGGGGGAGTAACTCTCTATCCTCCAGCTTCCAGTTTTCCAGATGTAGTAAACACCCCCTCTTTTGCCAGACCTATCACTCACCTGAGGAGCTTGTAGCAAACATCTGCAATGCAAAAAAGGGAAAGAAGTTCATAAATATTAGAACACAGACTTTAGGAAATCCAGTTGTCAAGCAAGCATGGGAGGCCATAATGGTCAGGATTGACTCCCACTAGGCAAAACAAGTAGGTTGTCTTTTTGTTTTTGTTTTTTTAAAAAAATATGTCTGGTGGTATGGCTTATACCCAATTGATATGCTAGCTTGGAAAATCTCACCTGGCCCATTCCTTTGCTGCCGTTTCACTCACAACCCACCCTCTGGATCAATTTGTGGGAATCAGTGTTATCCTCGCAATGAGCAATTTTTTTTCTGGGGGCACTCAAAGGTATGCAGCACTGGTACCTTTTTCTTTCAAATGTTAAAAGTGTGAGATTACTGTAGCAACTTCATGGTGAGTACCAGCACCATGCTAAACCAGACAGGCTGAAAGGAAAACAAATCACAAATGCTGTACTCACCAGACTTGGGGAGGATTACCATCAGGTCATCTGTGAGCCCCACCTTGTGGTAATGCTCCTTGAACTTCTCCAGCACTTCATTGCTGATGTCTTGAGTGCGGGCTGCATCCAGAGGAGGTCAGAATTAGACTCTGTTTGAGGTGGTGAGCAATAACTTCACCAACCTCCAGTTTGTGGGCAGGGCAGGGTAGAATCTTGAGAGGCTACCATGTGGAGGGAACACCCTAAGGGGGTTCCAGTCTGTGGGCTGAGGCTGGAGGTAGGGAGGAGGAGGAGCTTTCAGAAGTGGTTTGAATGAGGGGTTGCACCTCATGGCCTGGACACTTGCCCCACTTTCGCATGACATGCTCTGGGCCCCCTCAGTCTTGGGAGCAACTTGGCACCTCTGTTTTCATGGCCTTCCCTCCATCAACTTTTAGACTGTAAACTTATTGGGGCAAAGGCCTGGCCTCTTAAGCTTTATAAAGTGCCTCTTGCCGGCTGATGCTGCTGTACATATAACAAAACATCTGTCTCGTCCCGCCTTAAAACTAGTGGTCCAGTCAAACCATTTAACAACCTTCTCCCTCCTTGCAAGGAATGCTGGAACTCTTGTTCTATGGGAGGCATCGAGTCCTCTGCATCCTCCACCAATTCCCAGGATTCCAGATAATTTAAAGTGTCATAAAATGGATGCTACTTTTTATTTTGGTGATGGAGCCTGTCCATTATGAAGTGTGAGGCAGCTGGAGGGGAGGAGGGTAGCAGCAGCAGCAGCGAAGTATCAGAGGGGAGAGCTGTGCCACATAGCCTGCCCTGAAATTCTGCTGTCCCCATCACCAGTGCTAAAATAATATTCAGCTGCCAGTATATGTGGGGGAGACATGCCATCTTATCCTTCACTTCAGGCAGCAAATTGCCTTGTGCTGGCCCTGTTTAGTACTGTACTGTACTGTACTGTACTGTACTGTACTGTATTATAATCTATTGTAGGGAAATGAGGGTTTGCTAGTTTTATCTACAACCCCCCCCACCCGCCAACATCCTCCATGGAAGACAAGTGGCTGCAGAGTTAATCAGCACAGCACCAAGGAGACAGAGAAGAAAGCAACTCCTGAGTTTCAGTGAGGGGTCCCGATCAGGGGATTCAATCAGGGGCCCCTGCTTTTGCCTGGGATGCATCAGAGGGTGTGCAATCCCTTCATTCAAAGAAGCAGCCCCAACTTAGCAACACCGCTCTGCCATCAATGGCTCAGGAAGTAAGATGCCACCTCCACCCTCCTCTCTCTTGCTCAAGGATGGGTCATTGGAGCACATACTGTACAACTGGACGGTGGTGCTGCTGGGCTCATCTTCGATCTCCTTGAAGGTGTAGAGGAGGGCAAAGTTGGTGTAGTCGGTTTCCAGCACCCGCATATCTCTCTTGGCATTCTCTGAATGAAGGAGGAGATGGAACCCCGATTAGTTCTGGCCATGGAAGGAGGATCAGAATCTGTTCTTCTGTCCTTTCAACTTTTCCTTCCTCCCATCTTTCCAGAGCCAGATAATATTGATAATCACCCACCAGGCCACACTCTGAGGTTATCCCATGCCACCCTAAATACATTCTGTCTTTCCCTCGTGTGGCATTACATAGCATCACAAAGATCGCCACCTCAAGGTGAAGGAATGGGTTTCCCAAATCTAAAACCTGACTGTGCAGTCAGTCTGAAACGGGCCCCAAAATCCCCATTTTTTCTTCTCCATTAACTAAAATGCAATAACTTGAGCACTTGAGCCAATGTATAACAAGAACCCAGCTGTATAAACAAAGCCCTCTCCTTTATCAGTCGCCTGCAGTGATGCCTCGGACCTTCGTCCCTCATCCTCGGAGAACACATTCCTGGCCAATGCACCAAGAAATGTAGCCTTCTTAGACTTTACCAACTGGTTGGGTGGGCACTGCTCCCGAAGAGGAAGGAAGGAGCCAAAAGACCCCAAGGTTGATTCAGAGAAAGAGTTCTTTATTTCTGCTCTCCGGAGCAGCAGAAAGGCACTTGCGTGGTCAGTTCACAGCAAGCCCAAAGAAAGAGAAATTTCACACAGTATATATCCCCTCGAGGCACCCTCTCCCCCCTTCCCCAGGAATCCAGCCTCGTACGTTCATACACGTAAGTTGACATCCATGACAATAAACAGATGTTCCTGTACCGGTACTCTTATCTTGGGGTAAGGAGGTCACCCAGCTATAGGAGTTTCCCTTGACACTATCTCCATCTCCGGCCTTGGGGGCTGACAGACCCTGTCTTGCAGAGCCTGTGCGTCAGTGTGTCAGGATATTTACAACCTACAAGATAAGATAAACCCCAGCTCTGCCGTCCCGTCTCAAATTCAGAACTGACAAGGCCATCCATTAAGCGTCATGTACTGATAAAGGAGAGGGCTTTGTTTATACAGCTGGGTTCTTTTTATACATTGGCTCAAGTGCTCAAGTTAATGCATTTTAGCTAATGGAGAAGGAAAAATGGGGATTTGGGGGCCCGTTTCAGACTGACTGCACAGTCAGGTTTTAGATTTGGGAAACCCATTCCTTCAAAGGATTCTTGACTTCTTCTAGAGTGTCCGCACCAATTTTCCTAGATGGGAGAGGAGGAAATGATCCAAGAACCACTAATGTGAATGGCAAGCTCTTTTGCCAGCTAGGCTGCAGAGAAACCAGAATTTATTTGGCAATTGCTAGGAATTTTGAAAAAATGTGTGTGCAGTGTTCTTGCACTTAGCAGGCAAGGGAATATATATACCAAAACATGTGAGTTTCAACCTGCATTAAGAAGTACCCTGTACATGCTCAGGATCACTCTGTCTCAAGCCTTTTTATCAAAACCTTGGTTCTTTTAGAGAGAGGAAAAAGCACTCTGCACAGACTCAGGGGCACACAGGAATTTTAAACACATAACCATTTGGCAGGTCAGTTTTGCAGAGTCCCACTGTCCCTGTTGCCACATTACTCATGTGTAGTTACCCACACAGGTAGCCTTTACTCAGAAAGAGGTCACGTGCCAGGCTTTCCTCTCACACAAGATGTGGTTGTGTCCTGGCTCTGGACCAAAATCCTGCAGAGGCAAAGTCCTCAGGCAACTGCAGCTCTGAGAAGGAAATTAGTCCATGCCCTTGTCCATCTCATGGGGGTCCATTGACACGTCTTCCTCTCTCCCTGAGTAGACACCTTGGCCACCAGACTCTGATGGCTGGTCCACAGACTCCATGAGAAATCAAGAGAGTCCTCAGGAGAGATCCCTGCAGCTGAAAATCCTATTCCCACAAAGAAACCAAGGGTTGCAGCAGAAAGCTACAGTTCTTTCACTCACCCTCAAGGAGCAAGGCCTCTAGTCAATGACTAGCTAGTCCTGCTCGAAAAGTCTGTGGCCCTAAGACCTTGCTGAGGCAACATGGCTGTTTGACCTCAGGAGAAGGGGATCTCTCCATGGTCCTGACTTTCCTCCAAGATGCAGACTTTTGCCTGCCCTGGCCGTGCCTGGGAAACCCCTTGCTTGGTCCATCCCCTCATCTGAATCATGGCAGGCTGGGCGGGGGGCAGCAAAATGCAATTCCGGGATCAAATGCACAGTCCTGCTCCCCTCTCTCTACGCCCTAAAGCACTTGTGCCCTACCGTCGTTTGTGAAGTGTGCAGGCTGGTCTGTCTTCTTAAAGTACATCTCTACCTTTTTGCACTCCTCAGGGCTGAAAAGAGAAATGAGGGAAAGACACATACTGGGTTTAGAAATCACAGAATCATACAGTTGGAAGGGACCGCAAGTCCAACCCCCTGCAATTCAGGGATCTTTTGCCCAATGTGGGGCTCAGACCGACAGCCCTGAGGTTAAGAGTCTCATGCTCTATCTACTAAGCTATCATTTGATTCTGAGTAGCTTTAAAGCCTCCACAAACTTTACAAAACACTAAGTATGCAAAGTTACACTTACAAGGACCTATTTAATGTGACTAAGCAACTGGGCCCAGATAGTAAAATCTGCCTGTGTTTTTTTTTTAATATTAGCAAGAGGTTGAGCCCCCCCCCCATTATAGAATCATATTGGAAGGGACCTTGAGAGTTATCTAGTCCAATCCCCTGCAATGCAGGAATGTTTTGTCCAATGTGGGGCTCAAACTCACAACCCTGAGATCAAAAGTCTCATGCTCTACCAACTGAGCTATTAGACTACGGAGGCTGCTTCCCCGTGGGGCATTTTCAGCAGAGGTGCTTTGTCTCATTCACCCATATTTTAATGCGGGTGAGGGGCACACTTGACATCGTGATCCCTTTCTCAGAGGGGAGAACAGGGAAAGGAGCATCATTGCCGTTGCTGACAATATGTTGAGCTAGGACTCTTCCTTCCTATTGACCTGGGGAAGATTTAGCTGCCCAACATATTCACAGGTGTTTGGGGGCTACATGTTGCATCTGCCCCAGCCAGCAAGATCAATGGTCAGGGATGATGGGAACTGGAGTCCAAAACACCCAGAAAGCCCTACACGGAGGAAAATTGCATTATGAGAGCCAGTGATAGTGTAATAGTTGGTGCAACCACAAAGACCTCAGAGACCAGGGCTCTCACTGGGGGCCAGTTGTTGCCTCTCACCCTAACCTGCCTCACATGGTCATTGTGAGGATTAGACGAGGAGGCAGAAGCATATACACCCCCATGAGCTCATCTTAGGAAAAGGTGGAATAGAAATGCAATGAAATAAACAAATAAATTATAACATTTGCAGCAGGTTTCATTTTATCATCCCACTTGTGTATTTTAATTAGCATCAGGTCACTTTTCCAGTATGTATAAGATTAGGAAAGTACTGATTAAATTAGTATTGGAACACTATAACACTTCAGTGTTGATTTGTAGGAGGAGTGGGGTGGCCAGAGCATTAAATATCTCCTTATAGGGAAATTTTTATGAGAATTTGGCACATCTGTTCTGAAAGAGGGTGCTTCTCCTTGCTGGCTCTATGATCCAGCCATCGGGGATCGCCAATCCATTGTAGTCTACATGGCAACACCCCCAAGGGAAACCAGAGTGCTTGGTCTAATGAAGAGGGAACATTTTCATCCTACCCCAGCATTTCCAAAGGGTTTCACAGGGAGGGGGTATTTGGGAGGGGCGTATTTCCCCCCTGCAAAGTGTGCCCCCCCATTCTTAATCATGTAAAGTGCTCCTAAGGCCAGCTAAGGGACTAGCAGTAGTTACTTACAAAGGGTAGCCAGTAAGTATTTTCATGTCACCGTTTGGAAGGGGTTTGACTAGAGCAGCAGATGTTGTCATGAGGCTCTTCATGCCCTGGAATACAGGGCAGTTTGACGATCCGGCCATGATGTGCCACATCCCTGAAAACTGGAGGAAACCATTCCAGTCAGACCAGAGGTCTCACCCCCCCCCTCCACTCCACCATCCAGACGAGGCCAAATCTGGCATTTCCCACATTTCTGTGCATTTCAATTAACCTGCATTATTTGTGCCAAGGCTCGGAGTGGAGCACAGGAACCCCTCTAAGGAAAAGAAGCCTATAATAAAAAGGAGAATAAATGCACACCCAGATTAAATCTCAGGAGCTGGACTGAAGCGTAGGTCAGCAATAAACCAACAACGGCGTCAGGGAAGCTGACTCTGGCAAGTGCATGAGGTGATGACAAGGCTTTCAAATTTGGCAACCAGATAGCATTATAAAATCAAAAGACAACAGAGAAAATGGCCAGCAACAAATCGAGTATAAATTTAGATGGTACTTGGTGGACTCCTGCTCCCATCATCCCCTTGCCACTGGCCTCTGGCTACCTGGGACTGGTGGGAGTTCCTTCAGCACCAACTCCTGGAGGGCACATGGTTGCAGAAGTGTGAGCAATTAATTGGCTAGCTCTGGAAGCAAAGAAAGGGGTGCAACTTCCACACAGCAGTGACCGCACCCTTTCCCTACAGCTCAGTACCTTCTGAAGATCGAAGTCTGGTTGCATGGCAATGTCTGCCCGAACGCAGAATGAGCAAAGCAAGAGCATCAAAAGGCTGTGCATGGTGGACCTCATCCTGCGGGTGCCTCCTCTTGCTCCTTGCGTGCTGTCAAGAGAAAAGCAGCTGGGCAGAGGAAGATGCTGTTTCCTTCGAAGGCGCCCAACTTTATACCTCTCCCCTTGGGTGTCACAGCAGCCAGGGTGCTGTGCAGCGTCTCCTCCCACGTCTTATGTAACACTTTGGCCAAGTGTGGAACTGCTATTTTGGATAGGTGGTATTGGGTAACACCCTATTAAGTGATAATTGCTGGGCTGCAACTGGATAGCAACCAGGGGCAAAACCAGGCTTTATTTCACCCAAGTCAAAGACCCAGTTTGGCACACTCCCCATCCGTACTTGTGCACAGAGGGGGCGGGGAGAGAGAGACTGGGAGCCTCAATGGCACCCCACTGGAGGCTTCAACCGGGGCAAAAACCCTCGCCAGCTCCCCCGTAGCTACAGCTCTGAGTAAGCCCCTTCGCTTGACCCAACAACAAGAAAAGAGAACAGGCAGGTTGGATGAAGGGGCGCTTCAAAATGACTCCCCATGATCCAAAAGATTGTTCGCAGTACACAAATATTCTGCCCTCGAGGGTATTCCCAACCAAGACCCCTTTTCCTGACTCTGCATGAGAGAATGTGCACTTTTGGTCCATTTGTTTGCACGGGCAGAAATGGGGAGGAATCCCCCCCCCCCAAAGACAAAGGAAGGAATGCATAAGGAGTTGCTTCATACTGTATCAGACCATTAAGGTCCCTTTGAACAGTGCTGTCTGCAATGACTGGCAGTAGCTCTCTATGGTTTCAGGCAAGGGAGATACCGGTAGATGCCTAGCCTCACCTGGGACCTTCTGCATGCAAAGCAGGTGCTCTGACCACTGAGCTGCGACCCCCAAACTAAGATCCCCCTGAAGAGGAAAAGCACTAGCATCCCTCACATTGCTGACTCTGCTGCCCCAAAGCCTGTGAGACTCCCCTTGTGATATTTCCCAATCTACTAGCGCTCAGGAAGAGCAAATCTGTCCCTGTTGGTTTCTCTCTTTTTCTCATTTTCCCATTCTTAAAGTTATTATTTCCATACCAGTTGAACATTTTTTTTCAAGTCCTTGTGAAAATTCGCCAGCATTTCAGTGCAAATTTCTTCTGAAATGCACATTTTGTATGCACTTTTGCCTAATAAACGCAATCCGTTTGTTAGACAAGCGTTCACATAATGAGTCAACATTCTCAATTGATTCCTATGGGGAAATTTCTAAGCATTCCTGACTGTGGAACTTTGACCTCAAAATGGGGGGGGGGGGTTGGGATGGGACAGAAAAACCTTCTGAAACCTTGTCCAAATTCTACCGCTCCCACCCAACACTGTTTCTGCTTATGAGGCTTATGAGGACCAGTAAAACAGTAAAAAAGAAGAAGGCTTGTTTAAGACTGCTTATCTGTTTATAGTACTTTATGCAGGCCTGGCTGCTTGGATATCTGAACTTGCAGTGTGTATAGCAATGTTTCAGTACTAATTCCTTGTGTTTAGATTAGTGAACTTTCATAGAACGAATTTTCGGATCACAAGACCTGCATGCATTCACATTCTTACAAAGCATTTTTTCCTAATACAACACATTTTTGTATATTGTTTTCAGAAGCATATGCATTCCATGCACACTTTGCACTAGCATGTTCATTTTTGGATATATTCCTTGACTTACGTTAGCTGCGAAATTTAGAGAATTTCGAAGGGCAGCCGTGTTTCAGTTGGCACATTGCTCCAGAAAGTGAAAATTTGGAAGGTTTACCTTGAAAATGTGAACTGAATCAAAACTCTCCCCTGTTGCTAGCTGGAGCCCCTGGCTGTCTATTCGGTTGGGCCAGACCAGATTGGCAGGTGACCTGGGCAATTCACATTTGTGTTTTTGTGGCCAAAAGGCTTCATTGCATCCATGCACAAGTTAGGAACCTAGGAAGCAGCTTTATACAGAGTTAGACCATTGGCCTATCTCCTTCTGTATTGTCTACACTGATTGGCAGCAACTCTCAATGGGTTTTGGCAAGGGACACTCTCAGCCCTACCCAGAAATGTTAAAAAATCCAATTTTTAACACACACAAAGATACACACAGAGCAGGAGAAAACAAGCTTGCTCCATCTTCCATGTGACAGCCCCTAAAATATTTGAAGATGGTTATCCTGTCTCCTCTCAGTCTCCTCTTTTCCAGGCTCAACATACTCAACTCCCTCAATCAGGCTTGGTTTCCAGACTCTTGATCATCTTGGTCACCCTCCTTTGCACATGTTCTGTCGGTTTGCAAGCCCCCTCCACAGAGGCTGGCCCCTCTCACTGTCCTCGGAGCTTGCTTACCGGTAACCTCCTCTGGCTGATATCCAGACAGACCAGGGAGATTTTGATAGGCGACATTTTCCCAAGAGTGGGTAAAATGCACAACCCCTCCCTTCTGCTTCCGCAGGGGAAAGAAAATAAGTCAGAAATCTATTTACATGATGTTTATTTCTGACATTACAGCACTAGAGAAAAACACATCCTTTCAGTTCAGTTCTTCTAGCAAGTCTGACAAACTTCCTGAACATGCGCAGTCAGAGGGTTTCAAGTTACACTCTTCACAAAGACTTATCCAGCCTGTGAACTTCCTGGGAAATTCTTCTTTCCCACAGATAAGCACATCATGTTTTGTCAACAAACTGTCTGTCTGCAGCGGTGATGTTTCCATATACTGACATGTTCTAGCTTGTCAATATCTTTCTCAAATTGTGGTTCCCTGAATTAGACACAGTACCCCAGGTGTGGTGTGACCAAGGCAGAATAGAGTGGTACTATGACTTCCCTTGATCGGGACACTATATACTTCTGTTGACACAGCCTAGAATAGCATTAACCCTATTTGCTGCTGCATCACACTGTTGACTCATGTTAAGCATGTGGTTCACTAAACTTATGGTGAACAAACTAAAGATCGATACAAACTAGGTGGTGATAGTCTTTGGTTAATAATAATAGTGATCTAGGTGGAACCTATTTTAGACAGGAACCTATTTTAGACAGGAATGCACTCCCCGGCCCTAGAGCAACAGACTCACAAAGGGGTCTAGCTTTATCCAGGGATATGCTGGTGACCTCAATGCCCACAAGTGCCTTCCTCCATATTTACTGCCCTATACTGGGGGTGGGAATCAGACCCAGCCTTAGCTGTTTAGTCCAGGGGAAACCAATGTGGTGTCTTCTAGATGTGTCATTTGGTTGCCAGATGGAGCTGGCTTGAAACCTGTGCCAAGAGCCATTGCTTTCTTGCCAGTGGGCAGACACTCCCAGCCAGCCGCAATCAAGAGAGAGGGGAAGTGGCCTGCAAACTAATCCTGCCTTTATCTAAATCCTCCTGAAGCTTTCCTAAATCCCCTTGTGCAAAGGCCTTCCAGCTGAGCCAAGCTGCCTTAAGAGAAAATGTACACAATACGCCCCCTTCAAATTACTGGCTTCTTAAAACAAACAGCAAAACCTGAAGGACCTCAACTGCCTCCCAGTTGGTGTGTGCCCAGAGCAAGAAAAGTGGTAGAGGTTGATTCATAGATTCATAGAATTGTAAAGGGACCCTGAGGACCACCTAGTTCATGGTAGGCAAACTAAGGCCCGGGGGCCGGATGCGGCCCAATCGCCTTCTAAATCTGGCCTGCTGGTAGTCCAGGAATCAGTGTGTTTTTGCATAAGTAGAATGTGTCCTTTTATTTAAAATGCATCTCTGGGTTATGTGTGGGGCATAGGAATTTGTTCATTTTTATAATAATTTAATAATAATAATTTATTATTTATACCCCACCCACCCCATTAGGGGAAATAGGAAGCCCCGAAAAAATATTTTTTAGATGTCCTTTTTATGTTGAGATTCGTAGAGACACCATTTATCCTTTGCTGAAGAGGCCCGCCAATCGTTCAGACAAGTCTAAACTTAATTCTCTCCTCTTAGGCAAAGATAACAAGACGAACTGGCTGGTAGCCAGATTCTGTGCCCAGATTTGTAGGCACAGATAATCCTCTAGAATAAAATAGTTCACTAGGGAAATGCTGAAGTCGCCTCAGGGTCAATTTTTATGGTAGCCGAAATCTCAGTTGTACGTGTATATGCATATATATTAATTTTAACTCATGAGCTATTGCTGCAATCTGCTCTGATTGCATATTTTATCTTTATGAATGCTGTTTTATCGTGTTATGTTATGTGAGCTGGTCTTTGACTGTAATAAATTATCTATCTAACTATCCTACCAATCTGGCTGGGTTTCCCCAGCTACTCTGGGTGGCTTCTAACAGAATATTAAAATACATAAATAAATAAATAATAATAATCCAGCCCCCCACAAGGTCTGAGGGACAGTGGACCAGCCCCCTGCTGAAAAAGTTTGCTGACCCCTGAATTAGTCCAACCCCCTGCAATGCAGGAATATGCAGCTGTCCCATTCAGGGATCGAACCTGCAACCTTAGGGTTGTCACCGCTATGCTTTAATCAACTGAAAGGCATGGGAACCTTGCTCAGGAAAGGAGCGGAGCATCCTATTTGAAAGGGGGGCGGGGAAGCAACAATATTGAAATAATGGGAGACCGTGGGTGGCATTTACACATTTAGACCCACTGAAATGATTGAATATAGCCAGGAAAAAGTTTGTACTGGGAAAAGTTGGCCATGGCAGTTCATGCACTGGTAACTTCAAGACTGTATTACTGCAATGCACTTGAACTGGGAGCAGCAGTTAGTGAACAGTGCTGCAGCACAATTGCTAATAGGAGTGAGGCCTTCTCAGCATAGAACACCAGTGCTCAGGAATCTGCACTGGTTGTCAATCTGCTACTAGGCTAGGTTCAAGGTGTTACTGTTAGAATATAAAGCCCTTAACAACTTGGGGCCAGTTTGCCTGTGAGTTGGAAGGAAGGTCTCATTTCCGGAGCTGCTGATCTCTTCTTTCTGCAGCTCTGCTTTGCACCCATTTTCAGCTTCATTCCATCTCCTGTTTTTCAGGCCCTTTCAGGCCCCTGCTTTCATCTTCAACCCTATCCCCAAGCCTCCTACACCCTCCTTTTTGCAACTTACTTTGAAGAAGAAGAAGAGTTTGGATTTGATGTCCCGCTTTATCACTACCCTAAGGAGTCTCAAAGCGGCTAACATTCTCCTTTCCCTTCCTCCCCCACAAAAAACACTCTGTGAGGTGAGTGGGTCTGAGAAACTTCAGAGAAGTGTGACTGGCCCAAGGTCACCCAGCAGCTGCATGTGGAGGAGCGGGGAAGCGAACCCGGTTCACCAGATTACGAGACTATCGCTCTTAACCACTACACCACACTGGCTTTGCATCCCCATTCTTACTCTTACTCCCTTTTTTCCTCCACCCTCCTTGTCAATTTTCTCAACTCTCCCCTACACACACTTTCCCCACACTTCCTTTTCTCTCCTGATTCAGCCACCCCTATTCAACACCCCCCCATACTGATAATAGAACCAAAGAATTGTAGTGTTGGAACGACCCCAAGAGTCATCTGGTACAATGCCCTGCAATGCAGGAATCACAACTAAAGCATCTATGACTGATGGCCACCCAACCCCAACCTCTGCTTAAAAACCTCCAAGGAAGGAGAGTCCATAACCTCCCAACTGAGACAGTTCCACTGTCAAACAACTCTTTAGCTGAGATTCCTGCAATGCTGGGGGTTGAACTAGATGGCCCTGGGTGTCCCTTCCAACTCTTGTTGTTGTTTAGTCGTTTAGTCGTCGTGTTCAACTCTTTGTGACCCCATGGACCAGAGCACGCCAGGCACTTCTGTTTTCTACTGCCTCCCGCAGTTTGGTCAAACTTCCAACTCTACAATTCTATTATTCTAGCATCTGTGCCAGACAGTCACCCATACACTCTAGCTATGCATGCAGAAGAGCTTGACACTCACCCTGCTAAAAGGACCAGAGACCTGGGGGAGTGCCAAGCTCTTTTTGTTTGAGACAACCCTAGAATGCTGCTGCCAGCCAGTGTAGGCAGCAGTGGGCTACATGGATAAACAGCTTGAAGGATTAAGACAGCCTTCCTAATGCATTTGATAGACACTTCAAGCGCCTTTGAATAATAATAATAATAATAATAATAATAATAATAATAATAATAATAATAATAATAATAATAAATCTGGGGGGTATCAATAAAGGCAACTCTGGGAAGAAATGCAGCATTTCCTGATGGCAGGAACTGATACTTTTTGTAGGAGGAAATATTACCATATTATGACATTATAATAGTAGTAACAAATAATAATTAATGTACCTGTAGGCTGAGGATTAAGGGAGTGTGTTCCTGGAGATTCCCCCAATGACAAAACCAAAACATCAACACTACCATTTTGTGTGACATTTTTTATTTTTAATCAAGGATCAGCTTTTACAGGGGTGGGTTAGAGGTGAAAGATGCTAATGGCTGAATAGGGAAGAGGTGCTACGTCAGCGCTGGAGAAGTCAAGGATTGGCAGACGGGTCAGAAAATGGGGCTTCCTTGCTCGAAGCAAAACCTGGATTTTCAACCTAGGAGCTTGAAAAGGAAAGGGTGTGTGTGTGCCACATATTTCTGCATTCTGGATATAATCCCAACCACCAACCAACAGATTCAGAAGTCTCAATTCCCCTTGGTGATGTCCTAGCAAGCTCAGCCCTCTGCTGGGTGCAAACTACACACAACTGTATTTGTTGACACACCATGACCGCAGAACTCCCTGCCACCAGATGTGGCTCTATTAGCTTTAAAAGACAGATTCAGAGGTCTATCAAGAGAGCATCCATGTACAGAAACAGTCTCCTTCTGAGCAGCCCCTGCTGAGGATGAGCAGCTGAGCGCAACTATCACATCGATGCCCAGCTCATGAGAAAACAGGAGACTGGGCCCTTGGCCTGAATCAGCAGCAGGGCAGTCATTGCGTCCTGAAGAATTGCCATGGCTGATCATCAGGCCAACCTTCTGTGGGCCTTCCCGAAGCCAACCTGCAGCCCCACAGATGCTCCCAAACAATGAAGGCCTCTCTTGCTCCTTTGAAATCTCTTCCATGCCTCTTCTCTCTCTCCCTCTCTCTCTCTCTTTCTTTGTCATCTAAGCAAGCACAGAGTTAAACTATGGAGGCAATGATGGCCACCAATGTTGAGAGATTTAGAAGAGGATCGGACAAACTCATGGAGGAGAGAACTATCGCTGACTACCAGACATGGCTATAATCCGCCTCTGCGGTCAGAGGCAGCCATGCTTCTGAATACCAGTGGCTGGAAACCCAGAAGGGGAGAGGGCTCTTGTGATCAGATGCTACTTGCAGGTTTCCTACAATATGCATCTGACCGGCCACTGTGAGAACAGCATGCTGGACTAGATGGGCCATTGGTCTGGTCCATCGGGCTCTTCTTATGTTCTTAAACAAGCAGCCCTCGGCACTTTTTGCTCAAGACAGTGGCCTGGCTCACACATAACACAACTATCATATCTGACAAACCATGCTTTGCAGAGCCCTGTGCACTCCTTCCCCAGCAATTGACACACATGCGCTGTCAGGGTTTATGAGGAAAGGCCTTGGGACAGACACGTATGAGCCCCAACCTTTTGATTTCTAGAAATGTAACACTGCCCACCGCTTGCCTCTCCCACGAGCCACAGAGTAAAAGGCAACTCACCTACACATCGTCCGTCATGCAAAGATCTGTCCGGAGAGAAGGCAAGGAGAGGGATCAGGGAGTAGTCTAAAGGCATTTGAAGGTGGCAGGGGTGTGTGTGCTGCATGCTGGTGAGCAAAGGGTTGCTTTGCTACCCAGGGCACAGTCCTGTGTGGCCACCAAATCACAGCTCTGGAACAAGGGCACCCAGAGGTCTTCTAGTCCAACCTTGGCCACACATGCACCACTAGGCAAGCCCATCGCACTCTTGCATTCCCTACTCACTAACCCGCCCCACCCGCCCCACAATGCAATTCAGAGTGTCCGGCTGCAAGAGACCAAACATGGCTTATTAACCATTAATCTATGTCTAGATGCAAACTCCCCTCTGTTGCTCACACTGGGAATATGGGATGCATGACACATAAGGCCAGATATCCTTAGTTTTTAATTTCAGCAGGAAACTTGTTTATGCCTGTTTCTCCTCTCTACTCAGTTTTTCTCCTCCTCTTTCTTCATATACCCCCTGCTAAAAATCTAGAAACAGGACCAGCAGGCAGATCAATTGTCAGTGTGCTGTGGATCCTGAACACACATCAGCTGAAAAGAAAGGATATAATATGCTTTTTATGATATACATGGGCTATAGCATGACAATGGTGATGGGTTTTAACTGTGAGCTGCTTTGGGAACCAGTCCTGGTGAGGGTGCAGGTGGTGTGTCCCCACATGGATCTGCGGAACTCAATTCCCTGTGAAACCAGGCAAGCTCCACCTGACTGGTATTTTCAGATGTTCTTATCTGATTCATCTCCTCTTTGTCATTTTCAAGAGTCCAATTTACATTGGGGCTTTCCCAAAAAATTGGTTGTGCACTTTGATTTGTTGCAGCATAGGTTGGCATGGAGCCCCATCATTCGTTGATTTTGTGCCAGCTCTAAGACTGCTGCACATTTCTGATGTTTCTAAAAAGCTGTGTTCAAATGGTGTTTCATATTTTGGGGGAGATTTTTCTGAGTTCCGTATTTGTACACGTCATGGAGATCTTATTCTTAAAACGGCATGTGATCAATGTATTAAATCAATGGGAAGGGAAAGAAAACCAAGCAAACTGCTGAGATTCTATGTTTTGGCAGCCAGAGCTTAAGAGTGAAGGAATATTTTGGGTTTCAGAATTCGAAATACAGACAGACCAGGCAGGAACTAGACCTGTCAGGGGACTGCCATCGGAACAGGGAAGGGAAGTTGAGGGGCAGCTGGGTTACAGGGAACCTCCGAAAATCTTGTGAAGCAGTTCCTCTTCCTGTGGTGGGGAAAGCCACACCTCCAGTGGGAAAGAGGGGAAGGGACCAGAGGATGCTGCTGGGAGCCTCAGCACCACTACTTGCCAAGCTTGCCAGGAGGGAAGCACGCCTCTTCCGTCTTCCACCCTGCGCCTTCCACCTTTGTGTAAAATGCAAAGAAGGAAGGAAAAGGCTGGGGGTGACTAAGCTATTATGTTGGGGGAGGACCTGGAAACGACCACTCCCAGATTCTGCTAGCAATTGAGGCAGACATGAATTTGTGGTTCTGCACTGTAAATAGTTTTGCACCAAAATAAAACCTGTAAAAGACAGGTTGGAGTCCTGACTGGTTACTCACGAGCAATCACCATTGCCATCTGACAGGACCCCTTTAAACCAAGGAGGGGGAACCACACTGCCCTCAAGAAAACTTCTCTGGGGCCGTGTGCCATTGGTGAGGCAAAACTAAGTGCTGCAATGGACTAGACTTTACCTACGTCCAAGCCTAGTGGCTGCTCAAGTGGGCAGTGCAAACTTCTGGTGAGTGATTACCTAAGGTGGGGTGCTAAGATTCTCGGGGGCACCAGGGGGTGATGGAGGTGTAAATGACCTTCAGGCTTTGAAACAGGTGCTATCGCTGGATCAAACATAATTTCAATTGCATTAATTAAACTAAATAGTCTTAAGTGGATTTTGAATCAATGCACAATCAATGGCTACTGCTCTAAATGTCATAGCCCTACTATCTTGCTTAGTGTACCTCCTCCACGAGAGGTGGCAACATTAGAATGGGGCCTTTTCTGCAGTGGCTCCCCATTTGTGGAATATTCTCCCCAGGGAGGCTCACCTGGAGCCTTCATTATACACCTTTAGGTGCCAAGTGAAAAAGTTCCTTTTCAACAAGAGCTTGGGCTGATTAACGCTCTATTTATGTTTAAATGTGTTTGGGGGGGGGGTTGTTGTTCCGTTGTTAGCGTTTTAATTATTTACTTGTGCTTTTACTTTGTATTTTTATCTTGTGAACCACCCAGAGGCTGAATGCCGGTATATAAATCTAATAGATAAATGAAAATGAAAAATAGTGTGTTGTACAAAGCACTATTCCAAATAATGCCTTTTCTTAGGATAGGATGGGGGCACTGGGATGGGTTTTTATGGTACCAAGGGGAAGGGGCCTGAAAACTGTTTATGAATTGCTGCCCTCTGTCCAAGCAAGCAGGAGGCAGGTGAAACCATGATAAACCCCACATGGCAATCCCTGTCCAGCTCCTGCTCCCAGTTCTCCCACTTACCAGTGCTGGGCAAGAAGAGAATGTCCTCATTACCAAGTCCCTCTGCCAAGGCCAGCTGGGTGAACTTCTCCCGCAGTTCGGGACTCAGCTCCTTGCTTCTACCTGCCACCAGAAACACAAAGTGCTGTTGAGCAAGGAGAGTTGGTAGAGCACGAGACTCTTCATCTCAGGGTGTGGGTTCGAGTCCCATGTTGGGCAAAAGGATTCTTGCCCTGCAGGGGTTGCACTAGATGATCCTCACGGTCCCTTCCAACTCTCCAGCTCTCCTGCCACCCAATCTATCTGGTGCAATAAAACCCAGGCTCCCCAGTCCTCTGTCCCCAAGGGGAGCAGCACAAGCCAGAAGGGCGGGGGTGGTGGAGCAGAAGGGAGGAAGGCTGCCCCCTGGTGGCAGAGCAGTGGGAGGAACAGACGTACCATACAGTGTTACCATTGTCAACTTCTTCATGTTTTGCTCCTTGGCATACAGCAAGGCGTACTCATCGTAGTTGGTCTCCACCACACGGACGTCATGGCGGTTTCCAGAGCCTGGCATCGAAGGAGGCAAGAGAAGAATGGAAATGGAGCCAGCAAGGAGACACAGTCACACACCCACACCCCATCACTGCCAGACACTGGCTTTGCACACCACACAAATGATTCCTGGATTACAGGGGGTTTGACAAGATGAATCTCCGGGTCCCTTCCAACTCCAATTCTATGATATAAATGGTGCTAGCCACTGGCAGGTTGGTTTGGTTTGGCACCCACCCAACCCCCAGCTGCTAGAACCAGTTTCCCTCTCCGTCTGGCAAGGGATGGCTCTTCCTTGCCCTGCCTGGAAACAACCAGGAGTCAGAAAGGCGCCAATCTCTTTCCCAACCCATCCCAGACTGAGGGTTGCCTGGCTGCTGCCCAGCCAGACGGGAGGTGACGTGGCTCTCACTTACGTGGGCTGGTGTATAGGAATCGGCCAGGCTGCTCAGTCCGGACAAAAAGGCTTTTCCTCGTCTCGCACTCGTTGAGCCTAGAGCAGAGAAAGAGCATGACAGTGATGAAAGAAGGAGAAGCACAGGCAGCCAACTCAGGAAGCCTCCTGGCTTACGGGAACAACCTTCAGGGTTTTGAGTTTGAGGAATCTCAGCTAAAGCATCCCTGACAGATGGCCATCCAACCTCTGCTTAAAAACCTCCAAGGAAGGAGAGTCCATCTCCTCCCAAGGGAGACCGTTCCACTGTCGAACAGCTCTTACTATCAGAAAATTCTTCCAAATGTTCAGCTCAAATCCTCTGGAGGGCACCAGGTTGGCAGAGTCTCGCTTATGCAATGCTCTTGGCTCACATTTATAAACAAGTACATACTGTAAATCTAGGGATGCAGGTGGCACTGTGGGTTAAACCACAGAGCCTAGGGCTTGCCGATCAGAAGGACGGTGGTTCGAATCCCCACGACAGGGTGAGCTCCTGTTGCTCCTGCCAACCTAGCAATTCGAAAGCACGTCAAAGTGCAAGTAGGTAAATAGGTACCACTCCGGCAGGGAGGTAAAAAACATTTCCATGCACTGCTCTGGTTCGCCAGAAGCGGCTTAGTCATGCTGGCCACATGACCAGCTCCCTCAGCCAGTACGCCAGCTCCCTCGGCCAGTAAAGCAAGATGAGCACCGCAACCCCAGAGTTGTCCGTAACTGGACCTAACTGTCAGGGGTCCCTTTACCTTTACCTTTACTGTAAATTTACAGCTGGGTTCCTATAGATGAAGGATTCGAACACAGACCCACAGAGCTGCATACAGCCCTGGTGAAAGGCAACCCATGAATATCCTCATTTTACAGGTGGGGAACACAGAGTCTGAGAGATGAGAGGCCAGTGCAAGGCCAGCCGTGGCAGAGGATTTATTTTATTTTCCTGCTATTGTTGAAATATTGGGAGTGAGAACTCTCCACGGATCAACTGCAAATCAGCCCCCTGGGAGATGCCAGCTTGCTTCTCTCCACATCTGCCTAACATCTGTCTATTGCAGAATTTCTATGGACTGTCTAAAACAATAATAGCAGCTTCAAGCGGTGCATCATTAACCTGTGGAACTCCCAGTCACAAGGTTTGTGGCCATGGGGTTGGATGGTTTTTCTTTTTAAAGGGTTCTATGGATGCAAGAAGAAGAGTCCATTGCTGCCAGCAGTGATCAATGTTGAAAGCACTATGGAACCTCCATGTCAAAAAGCAATGTACCCTTAGAGGTCAGTTGCTGGGAGCATGCAACAGGCAAGGGTCATTGCCTCATGCCCTGCTTGGGGACTATCCCCAGGTCATCTGTCTGTCCATATTTGGAAGCAGGAAACTGGGCTGGGTGGATCTTTTGCCTGATCCAGCCTGGCTCTTCTCATCTTGCCCAGCATCCTGACTCCAGGATCAGTTCAGCATGGAGCGCTTCCAAGCAAGGCAGCCGCAGTCTCCCATCATATCTGGGCATCAGTGTTCCTGTGCTCCAGTGTGGTGTGGTGGTTAAGAGCGGTGGACTTGTAATCTGGTGAACCGGGTTCGCTACCCCGCTCCTCCACATGCAGCTGCTGGGTGACCTTGGGCTAGTCACACTTCTCTGAAGTCGGTCAGCCCCACTCACCTCACAGAGTGTTTGTTGGGGGGGGGAAGGAGAATGTTAGCCACCTTTGGGTAGTGATAAAGCGGGATATCAAATCCAAACCCTTCTTCTTCTGAACATGGAGGTTCTGCTCCTAGCCTTCTGTGCTGACAAAAGACCCACCCCTCCATTAATCTTGCTCATCCCTGATTTTTGATGCCATTGTGACCAGAGGCCTGTGCAACATCCCACAATATTAATTCCATCTGTCGGGTGGGGGGGGGGCACGCCAGGCCAAGGTTTGGCAGCCCACCTGTGCCTCCTTACTTGGGATAAGTGGAGGTGACATCCAGGTCCCCGTCCTCCGTGGTCACGACCACCGTGGTACACATCTTCATCACCTGCTTCTTGTCCTTGAACCAGCGGGCGTTGGAGCCCAGGGCGATGCTGTACCATTTCCCTGTGAACTACAAACACAGGGACCGCTTTAGCACAAACGTTTTGCTCTGGAATCTGCTGCCTGGCCAAATGGGCGGGGTGGGTTGGGATGCAATGCCTCGTGGGCTGATGGGAGACCCCAGTTCCCTGATTTATAAACCTTTCCTTATTGCTTGCCAGCCCACTGCGCTGCCTTTGGCTCTTCCTCCCTCACACTTGTGCTAAAAACCGTGCAAGCTTCAGAGTAACATAGGGGTCTTCTTTGGCCTGGGCATTAAAGACGCAGGGAGAGGAGAGGCATACGGACACCTCTCTTTGGAGTAGCTTTGCCTAAAGAAGAAGCCTCTTCAGATTTCCCCTCCAACCACCGTAAATTAAGAAACTTTGGTGGAAAACTCTCTCTTGGAGTTGGGAGCACATAAGCCACACAATTAACAAGGCTAAGTCAGAATTAGCCCTCTTCGTCTCTTTGTTGTGCCCCTTGCTGAACACATTTCGGGGGGGAGGGGGGGCACAAACAAACAGATTATTTCCAGAATTTCAAAACACCTTCCCTATTTATTCCCAGCTTCTGAGATATGAAAAGCTCTAGCTCCCTGGATAGAGCAGCTGTTTCACTGGCAGCATCTCCAGGTGGGGCTGGGAGAGGCCTCCACTTGAAATCCTGGCTGCTGCCAGCCAGTGCTGACAATACTGGGTTTGCTAGATCAAGGGTCTGACTTGGTCTAAGGCAGCTTCCAAAATTCCTGTACATGCAGATCGTTGGCACAGGCATTGTGTAAAGAGGTAGCGAGTGAGTTTCCTTCTCATTCCTTTTGCACAGGCAATAGCCAGACAATGAGAACATTCTCACGTCGGTCATCCTCTCTTCTTGTCCTCCACATGACTTGGCTTGGAGTTGAAGCATACGTTTTTCAATGCCTGGAACATGCCAGCGGAGACACTGAATGACAGGCAGACCTCTGAGCCAAGTCTCTCTCCCAAGGAGGTCCCTTTCCAAGATCTTAGATCTGAGCTGTTCAGGGTCAACTGAAAGACAGCCACTGTGACATAATGGCTAGAGCACCAGACTAGGACCTGGGAGACCAGGATTCAGTTCCCACCCTCAGTCGTGAAGCTCCCTGAGAGTGTGGCCTTGCGCCAGCCACTGCCTCTCTCAGACTAACCTCCCTCACAGGGTTGTTGTTTGGATTAAATGAGGAGGTGTGTGGGTCATGCACGCCACCTTGACCTCCTGGAGGGGAAGCAGGATGGAAATGCAATAAATGAAATGAAATAAGTCATTTCATTTCAGATTCTGCAAGGGTCCCGGGCAGACAATCCAGGGACGGGGCTTGCTAGGTTTAAGCGAAGCTCCATGCAGACAACTGAACTCAGCTCTTTGGCCCCTGAGCTGGGGGCAGGGGGGGGGAGAGGCACGGTTACCTGATCTTGCTGGAAGTCAGGCTGCACAGCCACTTCAGCCTGTACCTGGGACAGGCAGCCCACGGTCAGGGCAAGGACGCTGAAGAATTGTGTCCGCATTGTGCCTAATGCTCTTCTGGGTCTGCTGCTGGCCTCTCTCTGCACAGCCTGTCCAGAAACCCAGGCCAGCCGGCTATTTATTGGCCAGTTGAGCAATGCTTCAGGGTGGGATCACGCTGACCTCTCTTCCCCCCACCCCCACTGATATAGTCTGTTACACAAAGCAGAAAGAGAGAGAACAGGGAAAGAACATGAGAGGGCGGAACAGCTGCTGCAATTTCCCACCCGCTATTCCCCCTCTGAAATGCTGACTCCCTACTGTGGCCTGGAGCAGGGAAGGGTTTTGAAGTATTGGGACCTGGTGCACTCTGCTGGCACTCTGCTTCTGCATCACCGCAGGAAATTTGGTGAATGATAGAGATAAAGGAGAGCAGGCTATAGTTTCTAGCAAAGCAACAATGACCAGATCGTCTGCAATAGGCGTCAGAAGAGGTGAAAAGCATCTATTTTTTCCATGTCAACAACAATAGATCACTTGACAGCATGGGAGCAACAAGTTCAGCCAGGGACAGCGTAGGAGTACAGAAAGCATGTCCTATTCGGCGTTCGCCTGTGCCATTACCAAGGGCAGAGCCATCTGTAAAAAAGAATAAATCAGTGTTGTGAAAAGGCTGAGAAGCAACTTGGATACATTTGGATGTAGGCATGAGCAGAGTTGCCAAGAAACTCACACTCCTAAGTTGATATGTGTTGCACAGGGAAAATGTTGCGTTTGCAAGCACGGAGGAATCTAAACAGCATGCAGAGCTTCAAGGATTAAGGATTGTTAATAATGATGTCAGCCACTTTCTCCACTAACAGAGCAACTGCAGCTACGACATGCAAACAATGGGAAATTGAGCAACCCAAAAGACTGAGTTAAAAAACCTGAAGCAACACCTTCAGGGTCTTGCTGGAGGCAAGAGCTTGTCTGAGCAAGGCAAAGGCAAAGGCTGCATGCGTACGCCTTCAAGAAAGCTGCTACAAGGCGAGAGCAGCTGGAGAAAAAGGGGAAAGACTTTAGTCTCTAGTCCCTGTTCACCAGCTTTCACAAGAGCATAATGTAAAAGCAACAGATAACAGCAAGTTCATACATAAACCTTTAAACAATTGCTTTACTGTGAGTCTAGAGTTGATCAAGCTCAATTCCGAGTGTGCCATAGGGCTGACCTCAGTGTTGCAAAAAGGGCAAGTTCCACCCTGAGATGCTCCTGCAACAACTTGTTCTTCCAGTTTCAAGATCCATTGCCAGTTGCAAGGCCTCCTGGTTGGCGAGGCTCTCCACCTTCTACCCTGGCAAACTGAACTAAAACCGAGTTCAACCACATTGAACTTTGGCATCTTTTCAGCCAGCTCACCCAATCTGTTCCTTGGGACAAAGGCGGGGGGCAAGGGAAACTGTGATGGGAAACAACTTCTGTCAGCAGACCTTGCAGCTTGGGTGAATTAGATTGAAGGAATCGCTTATAGTTTTTGTAATTCAGAGGCTTTATTCATGCAGGAATTACTTACAGGATGAGTGGGGGCGAGAGAAAGAAAGCATCAGATATATTGTCTAGAGAATAGCAAAACAAAATGGCTTAGTTTTTAGGGACAGAGTTAACTTAGACCAGGCATCCCCAAACTTGGCCCTCCAGATGTTTTGGGACTACAATTCCCATCATCCCTGACCACTGGTCCTTTTAGCTAGGGATGATGGGAGTTGTAGTCCCAAAACAGCTGGCGGGCCAAATTTGGGGGTGCCTGACTTAGACAAACAGCTGGATAGATGTTGCACTACCAGTGCCCTCATGTGGTTTGAAGCAACATGTGCATTAGCTAGAAGTTCAGTGAGAATGAAATACATTTGCTCTTCTCCTACAGCTTCTTCTCTCTGTAATACCTTCCATGTCCTTGGTCGTACCCAGTTGTTCACAACAACCTTGGCCTCACTCCTCCTCCAGAGCAGGTCTCTGTTGCTGCTCTTTCCACTTCCACTCTTCCAGTGTCCATCTTCCTCTGAGCTGCTCCTTCTCATTGGCTGCTAGGAAAGCCTGTCTCTGCAGCTGAGCACCCTTTGCTTCCCTCTTTATGTTTAACTGAAAGACTTTTTAAAGATATGACTTGTTTCGGTGGGCATTTTGAGTGATTTGGGGGGGGGGTTACAATTAATTTTATCAGATTTTAAGGTGCATCCTTTTGGTATCCTTCTGAACATCACTTAAACTATGGTATTAATTATAGGTAGGTAGCCATGTTGGTCTGCCGTAGTCGAAACAAAATAAAAAAATTCCTTCCAGTAGCACCTTAGAGACCAACTAAGTTTGTTATTGGTATAAAGTGGTATAAAGTGGAAGTAAATGAATCAAATAAGTAAGACAGTGTCATTGAAATGAAGGCAAAAAGAGCCTTGGACCTGGGTCAGACCATCCGCACATCTACTCCTTTTAGAGACAGTGGGGTGTTTTAATGTATTCCACCCCCTTGGTTTTGATGGGTGGATGGATGTTTTGTAAGTCATTTTGAGTTGCCATAGCAAAAAAAAATCACCTAAGAAATTTAATAATAATAATAATAATAATAATAATAATAATAATAATAAGTACAAAGATACAGCACCACTCCAAAGGCATAATAAAGTATTAACTCACACAAATATTCCCTTTACAAAGTATATATCCACACTTTCTTTTGCTCTGTGCTTTCTAGACATAGGTCTTACATTCCCAGGTCCAGATCTGAGCGGGTTTTGTTTTGTTTTGTTTTGTCCTGGCAGACAAAAGCGGTCCAAAAGTGGTCCAAGCACTTTCCAGGGAAAACATCCATTTTACTGCTGAATCAGAGCAAACAGCAAAAAAAATAAAAAAAAAAAAATCCGATAGCTGTTTGCTCCCACTCAGTGGTAAAAAAACAGGGTTTCCTTGGGAAAGTGCCTGGACCAACCCCCCCCCCAAAAAAACAACAACCTCACACTCAAGCACAGCTTTAAAACCCAGACTTGTGTCTAGAAACGCTGCACAAAAGGAAGTGCAGATGACCCCTTAAACGAGGCAGACACTTGCATATATACATATATACCTCCATCGTTCAGCCCGGACACTGAGATCCAGCACCGAGGGCCTTCTGGCGGTTCCCTCATTGCGAGAAGTGAGGCTACAGGGAACCAGACAGAGGGCCTTCTCGGTAGTGGTGCCTGCCCTGTGTAACGCCCTCCCATCAGATGTCAAAGATATAAACAACTTCCTGACATTCAGAAGACATCTTAAGGCAGCCCTGTTCAGAGAAGTTTTAAATATGTAACGCTGTACTGTTTTTAAACACTTGATTGGGAGCCGCCCAGAGTGGCTGGGGAAACTCAGCCAAAAGGGCGGGGTATAAATAAATTATTATTATTATTATTATTATTATTATTATTATTATTATTATTATTATTACTATTATTATTATTACTATTACATGGGTGACCATGTGCTTCGATATTTGTATAAAAATTAAAAATTCTGGGGCCCTGCGCCTTCAGTTCTTCATTCCTTTGGCCCCCCCAAATGTGAAAATGCATTAACTGAGAGGATGGCTGTCTGCTTGGCAATGACCGCTCCCCGCTTAAAATGGGGGGCACCCTTTGCGTGGACGCACGCATCCCCTAGATCTGGAGCGGCTCCATCAGCATAGGCTTGGCTTTGCCTTCCCTCAGGTGGGATACCTGGAGGTCTCCGCCTACCTCAGTCAGTTGTCCAATCCCACCTGGGGGAAGCGTTGCAAAGGAGACCAGGCCAGGTAGGGGAGGGATTACCTGCCCACACAATAGAGGGAGGATTTTACCTGGGAATCCTCACTTGGCTCCAGAGCTTCTCCCACCCTACCCACCCTCAGTTAATGTCTTATTTTGCAGGTTAACTTTTCTTCACAGGTATGCGGGCGCTGCTACTTTAAGGTCGCTGTTAAAGGGCCGGAAAGGAATTTCCCTGCATTGGCAGGTTTCGCCTTTCCCATAGCAAAACGTCACAACTTTGGCGGTATCAGGCCTTGGGCGGAATCCTTTAGTTCATCTTCCTCTTTGCGGCGGCGATACCAGGGTTCCCCATTAAAGGGGTTTCTGAAGGGAGGCTTTGACCGTACGCCGAAAGGTCATCATTGCTCTCCCCTGCGGTGGCGGTGTAATGGAGGCAGCTATCTCTGCTTGAACATATGTTCTCCAGAGCCGCCCCCCCCACACTGGATAACCCTGATGCTCCCTAGGTCCCCGGCTGGGGACCGGGGAGGGAGAACGCCCAATGCCTGAGCCAAGGTCTACCCACATTTGAAATTTAATAAAGTTGTGGCTTATTTAATCCCATAGCACGTTGTCTTGAGTCGTTATTCCACATGACCAGGGGGGGGGGGGACCGCTTGGGATCTGGGGACTCCGCCTGTCCACGCAAATACCTTTAACAAGGCTGGAATGAGATTTTAAACACACAAACATACAGTCCCACGCCATCCACTGCTGTGAGCTACTCAGAGGACAGTGATGTGAAAACACAAATGTCATGAGGCCAGTGTTTTCCATTTGTCTACTGCTAAGCCGGCATTGTGTAACAGTCTGCCTCCAGGCGGGATATGATCCTTAATTGCCACCCCTTCAAGTACCCCTCACCACACTTCAAACTCCCAGTTGTTCTGCTTAGCCCTGCCAAAGCAACATTTTACGTAAGAGCGGCTGTTTACAAAAGGGATTTTCATTTCGCCTCCTCAACCAATTCCAGTACCTGTTTTGCAGAGTGAATGAGGGCACATTCTTCCGCCCACACACTATCAGGGTAGTTCGGTTGCTTAGAGGTGCTCATAACATTAAGCTTGCCACAGGGAGTTGGAAGAGACGACCCTCAGGATCTCGCTTCCAACTCTATGATTCTACAACACACACAACACACACGGCAACTGCGGGAAACTCAGTGCAAGCAGCAAGAAGCGGGAGGGAAAGGCATCAGTGCCTTTATTTGACCTGCAAATTCCTTCAGTCCTGGAACGCCGCAATGGAGAAGTGCAGAGCCAAGAATTCTCTCCCTTCTATACAACTGCAAAGAATATACACAGAGAGACACACCCCTATTTGCAAAGGGGAAGAGAGAGATGGATATTGCCCTTTTACTCATACATTGGTACCTCGGCTGTCAAATGTAATCCGTTCCGGAACGCCGTTCGACTTCCGAAATATTCGACAACTGCGGCGCAAAGGGCAGTCTGCAAAGTCAATGGAGAAAATTGTGAGGGGGGAAGCAGCAGAAGTTGTTTGGCTTCCAAGACGCTCGAAAACTAAGATACCATTGTATAAAGGAGGGGCTGGTGGTCTCCCTTGCCCCATTCACTGCCCATTGGTGCTGTGCTGAAAACGTCTTTTTATTATTATTTATTAGATTTATATACCACCCTTCATCACAAGCTCTACCTTGAAAACCAACCTTGATCAGTTAATGAGAAAAATTATTTGTTTGTTATTTTATTACTACCCACCCATCTCCCTAAGGTTCCAAAGGCAGAGTACAAGAATGTAAAATACAGTTTGAAAACTCGCAATAAAAAAATTCAATCTCACACATCCAAAAAGTGTCGATCTTTATTGCATATAGATAAAGGAGAGAAAACCTTTCGATGAAAGAACCAGAAGCCAAGGATGCTGATCCTTGTCCACAATAAAAATATTCATCATCATTAGCCAGTTTCCCACACTACAATGGAAGGTTTCCTGGGTGTTTTATTGTATGATTTTATGCTCAGTTGTAAACTGTTCTGGGGTTGTTGTTTTTAGAAATAATGGGTGGCGCTGTGGGTTAAACCACAGAGCCTAGGACTTGCTGATCAGAAGGTTGGCGGTTCAAATCCCGTGATGGGATGAGCTCCCGTTGTTCGGTCCCAGCTCCTGCCCACCTAGCAGTTCGAAAGCACGTCAAAGTGCAAGTAGATAAACAGGTACCACTTTGGCGGGAAGGTAAACGGCGTTTCTGTGTGCTGCTCTGGTCCTCCAGAAGCGGCTTAGTCATGCTGGCCACATGACCGGAAGCTGTACACTGGCTCCCTCGGCCAATAAAGCGAGATGAGCACCGCAACCCCAGAGTCGGTCACGACTGGACCTAATGGTCAGGGGTCCCTTTACCTTTTTATACAGAACCAGCCCATCCATGAGGCAAGGGGAGGCAGGCAACCACCTCAGGTGGCAGGATCCATAAGGGAAGCAGATCCTGATGTCAGTCTTTATTCCCCGACCACATTGTTTCTGAGATAGATCGTCACTCTCCAGTTCTTCCCTGGTGGGGAGAGGGTGCACTATTTTGTGGTTCGCTTCAGGGGCCAAAATGTCTTGGACCAGCCCAGGCAATATATATATCTTGTTACAGAAGTTAGGTGCAGCCTCCGCTCCCTGCCAAGCAGTAGCAAGATTCCAGGGGGTTCCTGGTGCTCACCCATGTTTCGTGCTTCTTTGGAGAATTGAAGATGCTGCTGAGATTGCCATAGCTTTAAGAAATATGGTTTATTCACATATTTACACCTTCCGTCTCCGTGGAGGGAGTTCAGATCTTTGTTTCTTTTTTTTTGTGAATAATTTTTATTCCAATTTTCCAATTTAAAAAAAAATCATATTAGTAACAAATCAAACCACATCTTTCCACATTCAAAAACAAAAAACAATATAGCCAACTATATAATCCAAATGAATTAATTTCAACGGGTCTTCCCGTGTTCTGGATTTCAAAAGCCAAATATCCATCCTTTATCTTTCTGCTATCTTCTCTATTACTTCACAATTTTCTAATCCTGATATTAACTATCTCCTCTATCAGTCAGTCGCTGGTATAACTCACTATCTTGTTGTATTTGACCATTCCTTATTTCATGCAGGGGGCTTTTTCCACGTTCTTAGTTTTAATATTTTGAAGCACAGTCCTCTTCGATGGCCCCTCCTTTTTCTGATGATTGTTGTTCTAGTAGGCTCTGGGCTTCCATCCAAGGTTGGAATTAATTAGTGACTTCTCACAGTCTTTGATGTTTCAAATACAGTGGAACCTCGGGTTAAGAACTTAATTTGTTCTGGAGGTCCATTCTTAACTGAAACTGTTCTTAACCTGAGGTACCACTTTAGCTAATGGGGCCTCCTGCTGCCACTGCGCCACCATGCGATTGCTGTTCTCATTCTGAAGCAAAGTTCTTAACCTGAGGTACTATTTCTGGGTTAGCGAAGTCTGTAACCTGAAGCGTCTGTAACCCGAGGTACCACTGTATACTGTAGTGGTGTACTTGGCAATCAGTAAGTCACACAAAGATTGTTTCTGTTTCCTCATAAAAACCCACGCCAGCTCTCTGGGGCCCTTGGACAGCTGGCAGGCATACAGAGTTCACCACCACTGTTTTCTCAAACTGTAATATTCTATGGAAGCAAAGGCATCTTCTGTAAAGTACACCCCTTTTGCAATTCCAATAAAAAAATATCTCCAATATCCCCCCGATTGAAGGAGACTTTTTCTGGTCATGTCCTTTTTCTTACTGCATTAGAGCTTTTACTGTCGCTATCTTCCTCCTCAGCCTGAGCTGTTCTGATCATATCTGATCTTGCTCTGCCAATTTTGATCAGGGCTCTCCACCAAGGACTGCAATTGGGATTCGCCAAATCATGAAATAGCACATATAACCAATACAAAAGTATGGCAGCTGTTCACCTCATTCATCAAAACGACAAGAAATAAGTCTTTTTGAAGTCCGAAACTTGGCCTCCAATGACTGTGCACTTTAGCAGATTTTTCTTTTCATAGAATCATAGAGTTGGATTAGACCACAAGGGCCATCGAGTCCAACCCCCTGCCAAGCAGGAAACACCATCAGAGCACTCCTGACATATGGTTGTCAAGCCTCTGCTTAAAGACCTCCAAAGTAGGAGACTCCACCACACTCCTTGGCAGCAAATTCCACTGTCGAACAGCTCTTACTGTCAGGAAGCTCTTCCTAATGTTTAGGTGGAATCTTCTTTCTTGTAGTTTGGATCCATTGCTCCGTGTCCGCTTCTCTGGAGCAGCAAAAAACAACCTTTCTTCCTCCTCTATATGACATCCTTTTATATATTTGAACATGGCTATCATATCACCCCTTAACCTCCTCTTCTCCAGGCTAAACATGCCCAGCTCCCTTAGCCGTTCCTCATAAGGCATCGTTTCCAGGCCTTTGACCATTTTGGTGGCCCTCCTCTGGACACGTTCCAGTTTGTCAGTGTCCTTCTTGAACTGTGATGCCCAGAACTGGACACAGTACTCCAGATGAGGTCTGACCAGAGCAGAATACAGTGGCACTATTACTTCCCTTGATCTAGATGCTATACTCCTATTGATGCAGCCCAGAATTGCATTGGCTTTTTTAGCTGCCACGTCACACTTTTGGCTCATGTCAAGTTTGTGGTCAACCAAGACTCCTAGATCCTTTTCACATGTACTGCTCTCAAGCCAGGTGTCACCCATCTTGTATTTGTGCCTCTCATTTTTTTTTGCCCAAGTGCATTACTTTACATTTCTCCCTGTTAAAATTCATCTTGTTTGTTTTGGCCCAGTTCTCTAATCTGTCAAGGTTGTTTTGAAGTGTGATCCTGTCCTCTGGGGTGTTAGCCACCCCTCCCAGTTTGGTGTCATCTGCAAATTTGATCAGGATGCCCTTGAGTCCATCATCCAAGTCGTTGATAAAGATGTTGAATAAGACCGGGCCCAAGACAGAACCCTGTGGCACCCCACTAGTCACTCTTCTCCAGGATGAAGAGGAACCATTGATGAGCACCCTTTGGGTTCGGTCAGTCAGCCAGTTACAAATCCACTGAGTGGTAGCATAGTCAAGACCGCATTTTACCAGCTTCTTTACAAGAATATCATGGGGCACCTTGTCAAATGCCTTGCTGAAATCAAGTTAGGCTACATCCACTGCGTTCCCTTCATCTACCAGGCTTGTAATTCTGTCAAAAAACGAGATCAGGTTAGTCTGACATGACTTATTTTTCAGAAATCCATGCTGACTATTGGTGATCACAGCATTCCTTTCTAGGTGCTCACAGACTGTTTGCTTAATGATCTGCTCCAGAATCTTCCCTGCTATTGATGTCAGACTGACTGGGCGGTAATTATTTGGGTCCTCTCTTTCCCCCTTTTTGAAAATAGGGACAACATTTGCCCTCCTCCAGTCTGCCGGGACTTTGCCTGTTCTCCAGGAATTCTCAAAGATGACTGCCAGTGGTTCTGAGATCACATCTGCCAGTTCTTTTAATACTCTTGGATGCAGTTCATCTGGCCCTGGAGACTTGAATACATCTAAACTAGCCAAGTATTCTTGTACTATCTCTTTAGTTATTCTGGGCTGTGTTTCCTTTGCCGAATCATTTGCTCCAAATTCTTCAGGTCGGGCATTGTTTTCTTTATTGGAGAAGACTGAGGCAAAGAAGGCATTGAGGAGTTCAGCCCTTTCTGTGTCCCCTGTTTGCATTTCACCATCTTCTCCTCTGAGTGACCCCACTGTTTCTTTTAACTCTCTCCGTCCAGAACATGCCTGCCCCCCCCATCTTTTAATTTTTAGGAAACAGGGACTCCTGGCTGATGAGACTGACTTTGGAGAGTTGCCAAATTCATGCCTTGGACATCACCCAGAGTCCCTGCCTTTGCATCTTGTTACAGAGCACAGATAACAGACTGTCTGGGGATAGCACAGGCCCCCCTTCCCGATGGGGGGTCAGGGTTAATTACCCTCATTTAACCCTGATGGAAGCCAATGTAGATGTTTTAAGACCAGTATTATATGGTCCCGACAGCTGCTCCCAGTCACCAGTCTGGCAGCCACATTCTGGATTAGTTGTCATTTCCGAGTCACCTTCAAAGGTAGCCCCATGTAGAGCGCATTGCAGTAGTCCAAGTGGGCGATTACTAGTACAAAGCTGATTCCTGCGATCATTGATCGTGGCACATTCTCATATAATGGTAGAGTTGGAAGGGGTCCTTGGGGTCATCTAGTCCGACCTTCTGCCACACAGGAATCTCAACTAGATCAGACATGACAGGTGGCCATCCAACCTCTGCTTAGAAACCTCCAAGGAAGGGCATCCACAATCTCCTGAGGGCATCCATTCTACTCTTGAGCATTTCTTGCCTCCAGAAAGGTCCTGCTGATCTTTAGTCAGGATCTCCTTTCTTGTAACTTGGATCCATTGTTTTGGGTCCTGTTCTTCTATGCCTGTGAAAGGCTACCTGGGATTTTGCCTCTTGCCCTGGATTTCCTCCATCTCCAATGGCAGTACATGACACCCCCCCCAAGAGAAGAGCAGCCACTTACACAAAACCCACCCTCCCTCCAAGCCCCAGTACTGAAGAGAAGTAGGAGGTGATGCTGTTTTCACAGCTCATGGAGGAGGTGGACCAACTGTGCCGAGTGTGGGGATAGGCGAGTGCTCTCTGCCACCTGCCTCAGGATCCAAGGAGGAAGCTGGCCAAACAACGACCAACAAGTTCACACCCAGTAAGATATCAGACTCCACCAGTTCACAGGGGCCTTTGACCAGCCGTGAGGAGCAATCTTCCAGCACATCTATGCGTTTCCACGTCCTATTTTTCAACAGAACTGCTTTATCAGCCTCTACTTCTTTGAAAACATCTAGCCTCTAGCATGGCCTTGGGGGCAAAATCTCAATACATAAAGCCTTTGACTTCTCCCTCCAGCTTCAAGTAACACTCCATAGCGTAAAAAAGGAAACTGCCTCTAGCACCCCTGCCTTGCTCCCAGCTTTTAAAGGATTCTTTTTCCTGGCAAACTCCCAAGGTCACTCATGGTAGTCATGATGGGTATCAATCAAAAGGTGGGCTTCTTTCCCCTTTATCACATACACAGCCCAACAAGATAATGTCAAAAATCCACCAACAGCATACAAATCAATATGGCTAACCTGATCCAAAATACCCACTCACACATGAAAAGAAAGATCACCACAGCCAACCACAAATGAACAGCCACACCCTAGGCCAACCCCAACCTCTCTCACCACCAAAGGAACACAAGTGAACAGCAGAGAACCTGCACAAGCAACGCTGACACAAAACCCCACATATATTAAGTAAAATAGAAACATCGCCAACTGACCTCACCCCCACTCATCTCCCCCCTCCACCTCTTCCCCCCTTTTCTTCCTAATGTCTCAACCAATGGAGCCGATTTGTAAAAAAATGTTACATGGGGGGGGCAATACGAGAGAGACACATTGCACATACCTTTGTAAATCAAGAAAATCTTTAATACAAATAAATTAAAATAAACAGGTGGGCTGTTTGAATGGGTGCTGGTCCTTACTCCCAATGCTGCGCCTACCCAGCTTATTTTGTCCTCAGATCAGGAGGATATTCAACAGGTGCTGCTTAAGTGCATGGGTAGTGACACATTTTAAAGGTTGCATCTGTGAATTTGGGGACAGGTTGAGCGGAGGGTGGGAAAGAAAGCCCTCCTGCTCTCCAGAGGCCGGCAGAGTTCCCAGCTCAGCACACCACAAAAACAGGGTGGTACTGGAAGTGCAGCATGCAGTTACTTGGGTAAACAACATGTGCTAGCCATTTGAACAGGAATAAAAACGGGGGGGGGGGGGGAGAGGAATAAAAGAAAAAAGACAAAGCCCTCCATGCTTTGTTTGCTCACGCGCTCTGCATGGAAGGCTCTTTGCTGCTCAAAATCTGCCTTCTCTGCAGAATCATTCCGGCCCCAGGGCTGATTCCAGCAGGAGCACCTGACAGGGTTGAAACTCCACAGACGGGAGATGAAGCCACCTTTTAAAAAACATAATTTCCGGCAGAGAGATTCCAAAAACAAAAACAACTCAGAGGCCGCTCATACACAACCTCAGCCGCTGTGCACACTGAGGAGAAGAGGCCAGCTGCCTGCACTTTGAACTCCATCGCAAGGCAGAGTGCAGGGGCCGATGTTTATGAGGGGGTTGTGTGTTTTCCTACACATACACTAGAGGGCTGAGTGCATGGTGAGCTTGACATCGATACCAGGGATGGTCTTAGAACAGATAATTCAACAGTTGGTCTGTGAGCATTTGGAAAAAGTTGCTGTGATTACTAAGACTCTCCTTCCTTGGAGGTTTTTATTTTTTTATTTTTTAATATATTTATTAACTTTTCAAAGTTTATACAAAAAAGACAAAAATACAAAAATTAAAAACACATATAATTTCATTCACTAGTTTTCTTTTAACTTATTTCTCGGACCTCCTCATACCTCCCCTTTTTGTATTCCAATTCAAATTATTCATTCAACAAATCCTCACCCTTAATTTTCACTTAATTTTACACCTTTCTTTCTTCTCTCCCCCCCCCCCCAATTATCTTAATCATTACAGCTGGTAACCACTTATTCAGTCCAACATCAATCTACTTCCTTGGAGGTTTTTAAACAGAGGTTGGAAGGCCATCTGTCATGGATGCTTTAGCTGAGAATAATAATAATAATAATAATAATAATAATAATAATAATAATAATAATAATAATGATGATAATAATTTATTATTTATACCCCACCCATCTAGCTGGGTTTCCCCAGCCAGTCTGGGCGGCTTCCAACAAAATATTAAAATACAGTGGTCTGTTAAACATTCAAACTTCCAATAATAATAATAATCTAGATGACCCTTGGGGTCCCTTCCTAGATTCTATGATTCTATGTGATTCTATGGATCACTCCCCACTCTCCCAGATGACCCCAAAAAAGAATCAGAAAGTGAGAATGTGCACTTGCACACCTTGCTTTCCCAAAGGGTCTGGGTAAAAGTTGGATCCAGTACACATAGAACAGAAAGAAGTGGGAAAGACTGTCACTCTTCAAACTTTCTCCTTCAGTTCTATGTACTTTTCAAGGGAGAACAGAGTTAACCACCTCACCGCCTCACGACCAAGGAGGCAGCAAGAGGGGTGAGGAGTGGAAGGGCTCAGGCTTTTCATTGCACCCATGGACAATGCTGGACTTCCAGGATAAGAGGCTTAATGTTTTCCAGCACTAAATACTGGGGAGGAATAGCAGATGAGGTCTTTAGTCCTGCCTGAGAGCTTCCAATGGGCATTTGCAGTAGACAGGATTTTGGTCTGATCTGGCAAGACTGTTCTCTCATACATGTTTATTTCATGAATGTACAATACACATTTGTACTGAAAAAGATATACCAAAGAGTATTCTGATTTTTTATATATATGGACTCTTTTTGACTGCCATTGAGACTTGTATAAAACAATTGTTGTGCACTGGTATTTCATGTACCTTTGTACCATATCACTGTATATTTGAAACTACATTATTTCTGTACTTAAACGTTGTATCTAAACTTACCATTACTTCAAAACCATCGTACTTACATGTTATATTTAAATTTACTACTAGCTTCAAACTGTTATTCTTAGCAGAATATACACATTGTTCATTTCAACTCTTGAGTAGGAATTATTCCTCAAATTGAAAATTGTGGCCAGAGTTCTTGGTATATCTTTTTCAGTGCATTTCCAACAAGAACTCCAATTTCTTTAACAATACACATTTGTGGCACAAAACCAGTCTCATACTAGCATAATTCTAATTCAGATTAAACAAAATTCCTCTCATATTAAAGACCTATTTAAAAAAGTTTACAGTGATGGACTCATCACAGGGCTAATTGGATAGGATGTCACAACACTTGTTGCTTGATTGTTGCTGAGTCACTTGTTGCTTGATTCTTTCTGCTCTACGTGTACTTTATATTTGTTGTTGTTGTTTAGTCATTTAGTTGTGTCCGACTCTTTGTGACCTCATAGACCAGAGCACGCCAGGCACTCCTGTCTTCCACTGCCTCCCACAGTTTGGTCAGACTCATGTTTGTAGCTTCGAGGACACTGTCCAACCATCTCGTCCTCTGTTGTCCCCTTCTCCTTGTGCCCTCCATCTTTCCCAACACCAGGGTCTTTTCCAGGGAGTCTTCTCTTCTCATGAGGTGGCCAAAGTATTGGAGCCTCAGCTTCAGGATCTGTCCCTCCAGTGAGCACTCAGGGCTGATTTCCTTATGAATGGATGGGTTTGATCTTCTTGCAGTCCATGGGACTCTCAAGATTCTCCTCCAGCACCAGAATTCAAAAGCATCAATTCTTCGGCGATCAGCCTTCTTTATGGTCCAGCTCTCACTTCTATACATCACTACTGGGAAAACCATAGCTTTAACTATACGGACCTTTGTTGGCAAGGTGATGTCTCTGCTTTTTAAGATGCTGTCTAGGTTTGTCATTGCTTTTCTCCCAAGAAGCAGACGTCTTTTAATTTCGTGGCTGCTGTCACCATCTGCAGTGATCATGGAGCCCAAGAAAGTAAAATGTCTCACTACCCCATTTCTTCCCCTTGTATTTGCCAGGAGGTGATGGGACTAGTGGCCATGATCTTCATTTTTTTTTTGATACTGCTCATTAAAGGAATCATTGCATTCCCTCTTATGAGTGAATGCTAATCCCTTGCCAGAACACCAATATCTTTTTTTCTGAATCTAAGTTGAATATGACGTTGAGTTCCCTCCCAAATTTCCCTCATATTCATTTCAGTAATTTTGTTGCTAAAGTGCGTTGACAACCATTGAGATAGGTAGAAAAAGGTAGGTATTTTCATAAGTGAATGGTCAATAAGTGGAAACTTGCATGTGTTAAGGGGTCTTCCCTATGAGGCATTGCTTATGCACATAAATTATTGTGGATTGGTGTTCATTTTGCATTCAAACATGGACTGAGACAACAGAAAAGCTCTACTGGTTCCATGGTTTCATTTTTATCTCATTTTTCCTCAGTGGAGGATATGTTGGTACATAGTTCTAACTCACACTATCCTTCCCAGGACTGAATACAATGACGCCAATCTGCCCCATGGCCCCAATCTGTGGAACTCAGATCAGGCCAGTTTTCTGCAAGGGGAGCCACCTGTTCCAGATCCATTTTGCTCGGTGGGGCTTTTAAAATGTTTTTTATAACAACAATAACATTATTTTAACAAACTTTTTGCAGTAAGGCTTAGAAATAAGGTTGGGAGGGGTTGTGCTAGCACTGCAGATTACCAAAGCTTCCAATTTAATACCTGTTAAGCAGGGGATTTGATCCTGTGCCATACTGCTTCAGGGGGTAGGAAGGAGAGGCTTGGTGGGAAAGGCAGCCTCCTGCCTTCCCTACAAATATGCAGACACTTCATTGGTCTCCCTTATCCTCATGTTTTCCTTCTAGCTTACGCTTGTTTCTCCTTCCTGCCTGCCCCTTGAAAACCCCTGATGGTTGTGGGCTCTGCAACGCAACCTGTAGCAATCTGGGGCTCTTTTGATCCAACTTGACAGCCTCTGAGTGGAGCTAAACAGGGTCAGGTTCAGGGTCAGGCCTCAGCAGAATCTGGTTCACAGCTCTAATTCTTACAACAACTATGTAACTTGAACATCAGGCAGATAGAGTCTCCAGTGAAGTCCAAGGCTCAGTCGGGGATGGCATCTCTGTTGCCTAAGCCTAAGGCTGTCGCAATGTTTTTGCCAGATAAAAGGGCAAACTATGAACTATACATATTTGTAACCAAAAGAAAAACATGCGGAGAGGAAAGGAAAAGAACAATCAACCAGACAAAAGCAAGAGTTGCGGTGGGAGAGTCAGAATAAGAAAGCCGGCTGGGCAGCTGAGAGACAGTGTTATGCCTGATTTTTGCAAGGATCCATGGCTGGGGCTATGGGAGAAGCAAGAACCTACTGGGGTGTTAATGCTACGACACCCCCCCCCCCAATGGTAGGCTCAGGCTGTATATAGGTGTAAATAAACCAAGATAGCACAGTCTCTGCTGTCCCTCAGTCCATGGAAACCAAACCCTGGGTAAACACCTGGAACCCCTTGAATCTCATGCTGCTCAAAGATTGGGGTGGCATGCAACAGTATGTTTTATTCATGTATTAAATATTTTTTCTATCAAAATATTTTTAAAAAATCTATCTCACTCAAATTGTGAATATTTAAATATTTCAAAAATACAAACAGCAGAGATTAGAAATCTGAAATGTTAGAATCTGAAAACCATAGAGAAAAAACTGAGAATGCAAACTGTTCCCTTGTAGACAATGCTGACTATGAGATTCTTTATCTCAGTTGTTCCAAAAGTGGGTGGTACTGCACCCCTCCCAGGATGGGTGGGATTACCTAGGAGCACTGAAGGTGTAAATGACTATCAGACTTTGAAAAGTCACTGGATCAAGGTTGTCAGTTTTGTTGATTTAATTAAACAAATAATCTTAATTGGATTTTCAAGAAATGTGGAAATAATTGTTATTTTTTCCAATTTTATTGAGTTATTATCTTCCTTAGTGAGTTGTGCAAACCACTACACTGACTAAAACTTTTATTAGGGTGGCAGGCATTGGGGGTGAGTTAATGGAGCTGTGTCCAAAAATGTTTGAAAACCACTGCTATAATGGCCAACTCACCAAGTGGATAGTGGCAGATGTTTTATTACATTTTACTATGCATGGCAGGGGAAAAAAAATCATTCCTACCATCAACAAGGAACCAACAAATCCTAAACAAAATGTTCCTAAACTAGACTAAGTCTTCAAACCCCTGCCTCAGCCACATTCCTACACTAGAATGTTTAAAATATATTTTCATCTTGTCTTCTTTGAACAATCCTTGGACACTCTATGGTGACAAAAGAATGGTTAAATATGTTTAGGGGTAAGTAATGCAAATTTTGAATATCTGCTGCCAGTGAGATTTCATTGGATCCTTCTCCTCCTTGCCAGTGTTGGATTATTACCCTAACACACAAATCCCCAAATGCAGCACCAACAGCTACCGCTGTGTACACAGGAATGTATGCATGGATCTCTTGTCACAACCAGCTATGAAGCACAGGGCCAGCCCACCCATGAGGCAGCTGCCTAGGGCAGTAGAATACCAACAGGAGGCATCCTTGTAGGTGCACCATCTAGCCCACCACTGATGAAAAAGTGGAGGTGACAGTAAGAGGATGCCCCTCATCAAGCATGTGTTGGTGGTATGATAATAAATGAGGGAAGGAAGATAAAGTAAATGTGGAAGGACAGATTGCAATGCATGTAAATGACATACCACTTTTCTCATTTTCAACATCAGAGCAGGAATGACCCAGAGTCCACCTATGATGAAGAAAACATGGTCTGGTGTATTTTTGACCTCCTTATTGCTGGGATAGACACAACCAGCTGTTCTCTGAAATGGGCACTTCTCCTCCTGGCAAGTCACCCAGATATTCAAGGTGAGAGAGAGAGACCTGTTCAATGGGAGCGAGGGCTTCTCTTGGTTTCATGCACAGCTAATGAGATGATAAAACAATTGACTTAAAGCATCAGAAAGAGTTAAAGGTAAGTGAGTTTATGATGGACGTTTTGGAAGATTCAGAGTTATTGAAATAAGCTAAATGTTTTTGACTTCCATGTCTAGAAAGATCACTTTTTCCCACCAACATTTTCTTACATATTTTCTGGAACCTATATTCAAGATCGACAGATGTAAAAATGAAAAATGCCCAAAATACCTTGTCCACACAGGAAGCTTCCAGACTATGGATACTGGAACAGAAAGAGATGGAAGATCTGAACAGGTAATTAAACTGGGATTGGAGAAGGTTGGGGGTAGTGGATGTGCCTCTATGAAGGAGAAAGGAGAGGTAAAGAGGAGTGGCTTTGCAAATAGAGTGAAGTCAATTTGAAGATTAGGAAGCAGCATGGTCAAAAGAAGGAAGAAAAAGATGCATAGAGAGGTCAATGTTTTGCCAGAGGTGTAGTGGTGAATCCAGAAATCCAGGTGCCTTTCATGACAACCCCCAAGTCATGCCCCTTCTAAAATTCTGCAACAAATATGAAATGTTGGCCAATGCACAGATTATGACTTCATTAACAACCCACCTTTTTTCTTACTCTCTCTTTCTTCCCATCACCCTCCTTTGTTCAGCATTCAGTTCTGATTATTGTTACTGTTGTTGTTGTTGTTGTTATACTCTGGGCGGCTTACATTACATATAAAAACATAGTAAAACAGAAGCATCTGAGATGAGGTTCACTTTCAGCCTTTTCACACATGGGATGTAGAGTGGGGAAGAACCATGTACACAGACGAGCTCTTTGGAGGACCAGGTGACCTAAAAATGCAAGAAACGGGGACTCATTCACAGAGATTTATAGAATATGTTCAAGGGATTTAAATAGCCAACTGAAATAAAATGCAGTATTCACAATAAACCTTCTGTTTCCATCATTTTCTTCAGATAAAATGCACAAGGAAATAGAAGATGTCATAGGTTCTGCTCACTCAGTCTGCTATCAAGATAAGAAGAAACTGCCCTACACCAATGCTGTGATCATGAACTACAGCGCTTTAAATATGTCTTTCTTTTTGGGGTCATCAGGCAATCTTCAAAGGATGTGAAGATGTGTGGTTTTCTCATTCCCAAGGTAAAGATGAGCTAAGAGCATCCCAAGGTAGCATTCAGGAGCTTCTGTTGTCTAAAACCCAAAGGGCAACAAAACCACACAAGGGTTATATTGTTAACAGTGTGATGTAGCAGCAAAAGAAGCTAATGTTATTCTAGACTGCATCAGAGCACTACAAGTAATAGTACCACTCTATTTTGCCTTGGTCAGACACTACCAGGAGTCGTGTGTTCAATTCTGGGCACCACAATTAAAGAAGGATATTGACAAGCTGGAATGTGTGCAGAGGAGGGCAATCAAGCCTGGAAACCAAGGCTAATGAGGAACGGTTGAGAGAGTTGGGTATGTTTAGCCTAGAGAAGAGAGGACTGACAGGAGCTATGATAGCCATCTTTAAATATTTAAAGTGCTGTGGCATGGAAGATGGAACAATCTTGTTTTCTCCTGCCCCAGAGGGTAGACCCAAGCCAATGGCTTCAAGTTACAAGAAAGGCAATTCTGACTAAACACCAGGAAGAACTTTTTGACAATAAGAGCTATTCAACAGTGGAAAGGACTCCCTCGGTTTGTTGTGGACCCCCCTTCACTGGAGATTTTAAAGCAGAGGTTGGATGTCCACCTGTCATGGATGCTTTAGCTGATATTTCTGCATTGCAGGGGGTTGGACTACATGACCCTTGGTGTCCCTTCCAACTTTAAAGTTCTATGATTCTATAAAGGAGAGGAGGAAAATGTGGTGGCCAGAATTCTTGCTCTGGCTTTGGGGCCTTTTTCTTAAGAGAGGGATGGAGAGAAGTCTGCCTTCCTGTCTTCCTGCCTGTACAGGCAGCATTTACAGGGGGAAATGTTGGGGATGAATAAAGCCACATCTGTCAAAAAAACCAAAGAAATTATTTTTGAATTCAATCTGAATTCTGCAAAGTTTAGTTTTGGAACAGTGAGGGACAATCCAGAAATGTTTTAATCTGAGTGCATTCCAAGTCTTTTGCTTCTTTTGTGCAAGGGACCAGGATTTTTCCTGATTTGCGCTCTATTCTTATTGATCCCACGTGTTGGGAGACACCTGCAGAGTTCAACACAAATCATTTTTTGGACAAGGATGGACAATTTGTAGCCAGAGAAGAATATCTACCATTTGGTGCAGGTAAATGCATAAGTCCAAGCTGTGTTGCAATCTGCAGATAATGTTGGGTGTAGTGAAGGGTGTAGTGAAGGGTTAACCTTCTATGCCTTGTGCTTGAGGGGACGGGCTTACAAGGGAAGTAAGCAAGGACTTGACGTAAACAGCTTGGTATGATGTGAACTGAGTGGAAATCGAAAGCATTCAGTTCAGCCGCTGCAAGGAAAGAGAGAGGAGGCAGTGAAAATGCAGCTTAACACGGATGGCTGTTGTGGATTGTAAATATACTATTTTGTTTCCAATAAAGAGATATTAGGGTAGAAGAAACGTCTGGACTGCTTTAATAATAATAATAATAATAATAATAATAATAATAATAATAATAATAATTTATTATTTATACCCCGCCCATCTGGCTGGGCTTCCCCAGCCACTCTGGGCGGCTTCCAAAAGAATATTAAAATACTATAATACATCAAACATTAAAAGCTTCCCGAAACAGGGCTGCTTCAGATGTCTTCTAAAAGCCTGGTAGTTGTTGTTCTCTTTGACATCTGGTGGGAGGGCATTCCACAGGGAGGGCGCCACAACCGAGAAGGCCCTCTGCCTGGTTCCCTGTAACTTGGCTTCTCGCAGTGAGGGAACCGCCAGAAGGCCCTCGGTGCTGGACCTCAGTGTCCGGGTAGAACGATGGGGGTGGAGACGCTCCTTCAAATATACAGCACCAAGGCCGTTTAGGGCTTTCAAGGTCAGCACCAACACTTTGAATTGTGCTCGGAAACGTACTGGGAGCCAATGTATGTCTACAAGACCGGTGTTATGTGGTCTCTGCAGCCGCTCCCAGTCACCAGTCTAGCTGCCGCGTTCTGGATTAGTTGTAGTTTCCGGGTCACCTTCAGAGGTAGCCCCACGTAGAGCGCATTGCAGTAATCCAAGTGGGAGATAACCAGAGCATGCACCACTCTCACGAGGCAGTCCACAGGCAGATAGGGTCTCAGCCTGCGTACCAGATGGAGCTGGTAAACAGCTGCCCTGGACACAGATTTGACCTGTGCCTCCATGGACAGCTGTGAGTCCAACTTTTACTGCCCTTTCGACACACAGACGCTGTGCAATTCTGCTAATTGCTTTACAACCGCTCCAAAGCCACACTGCGTAAACAGAAGCCGCAGAGGCCCGCAGGGGAAGCGTGGCTGGGCGCTAAACAATAAAGCAATAAATCTATCGAAGAGATAATGCTTGTTCAGCTGCTTCCCAGAAATGACATCAGCAGCAGCAAGAGGACATAGTAGAAGTAGCGTCCTCGTAGCAGGAGTGGCACTGCCAGTGGCGTCGCAACAGGGGGAGGTGAGCCCTGGGTTCCATGTCTGTAGGGGTGACAAGAAGTCACCCCGTGGGGGCTCACGGCGGTGCAAGCAGCCATTGTGGTGCCACAGCTGGATGTGGAGGACCAGCCATTCACGGCTGCAGCTGCGAGCAGAGGATTCCGGCATTGGCTGCAAACCGCTATGTACAGCGCATGTGCGGTGTCGCATGCATGCACTGCATGTAGCAATGCCGCACATGCGCTGTACTTAGTGGTTTGCCACCGCCGCCGCTCCAGCGCTGTACAGATGGTGCGGGGATCCCTCCGTCGCTGCTATAGCCATGAACGGAGGATCCCAGTACCGTCTGTACGGCACTGGAGCTGCAGCACCAGCAAACTGCTATACAGTGCATGTGTGGCTTCACTACGTATGGCACATGCAACGTACGTAGCAACACCACACATGCGCCCTATGTAGCGACGCCCGTCCCGGGTGTCACGCCGCCTTCCTTTGCCTCTGGGCACTTCTGGTCAGCAGGTCATGGCACTGGCAAGTTTTGGGGATATCTGAGTTGGCTGTTTGGACCCACAGGTGCACAAACACTTATGGGGCCTCCATCACTGACATCCTGGACCTCTCCATATTTGCCACCCATTTCATTTTCCCAAAGACAGACAACACTGCCAGCACCAGAATGCTGCTGCTCCCTGTCACTCATACCTGCTGGATGTCATCCCACTTCTTTTCAGGCAGCAGGGCTAAAGCTACCCTACATCTTTTTCATGGGATTTAAATTTTGGGTCTGAAACCGCACTCAGAACTGAATGAAACCATTCCACTTCCTTACCTATTTTCCCCTTTCTGACCTGTAAAGGAGACTGGGGTATGTGCCAGGTTTTAGTTTTAGTTTCGTGTCATCTGCAAATTTGATCAGGATGCCCTTGAGTCCATCATCCAAGTCGTTGATAAAGATGTTGAATAAGACCGGGCCCAAGACAGAACCCTGTGGCACCCCACTAGTCACTCTTCTCCAGGATGAAGAGGAACCATGGATGAGCACCCTTTGGGTTCGGTCAGTCAGCCAGTTACAAATCACTGAGTGGTAGCATAGTCAAGACCGCATTTTACCAGCTTCTTTACAAGAATATCATGGGGCACCTTGTCAAATGCCTTACTGAAATCAAGGTAGGCTACACGCACTGCGTTCCCTTCATCTACCAGGCTTGTAATTCTGTAAAAAAAAGGAGATCAGGTTAGTCTGACATGACTTATTTTTCAGAAATCTATGCTGACTATTGGTGATCACAGCATTCATTTCTAGGTGCTCACAGACTGTTTGCTTAATGATCTGCTCCAGAATCTTCCCTGGTATTGATGTCAGACTGACTGGGCAATAATTATTTGGGTCCTCTCTTTTCCCCTTTTTGAAGATAGGGACAACATTTGCCCTCCTCAGTCTGCCGGGACTTCGCCTGCTCTCCAGGAATTCTCAAAGATGACTGCCAGTGGTTCTGAGATCACATCTGCCAGTTCTTTTAATACTCTTGGATGCAGTTCGTCTGGCCCTGGAGACTTGAATACATCTAAACTAGCCAAGTATTCTTGTACTATCTCCTTAGTTATTCTGGACTGTGTTTCCTCTGCTGAATCATTTGCTCCAAATTCTTCAGGTCGGGCATTGTTTTCTTTATCGGAGAAGACTGAGGCAAAGAAGGCATTGAGGAGTTCAGCCCTTTCTGTGTCCCCTGTTTGCATTTCACCATCTTCTCGTCTGAGTGACCCCACTGTTTCTTTGTTCTTCCTTTTGCTACGAACATACCCATAAAAGCCTTTTTTGTTGCTTTTAACCTCTCTAGCAAGCTTGAGTTCATTCTGTGCTTTAGCTTTTCTGACTTTGTGTCTACATGTGCTGGCTATTTGTTTGAATTCCTTTTTGGTGGTTCCCCCCTTTTCCATTTTTTGTACACATCCTTTTTTAATCTTAACTCAGTTAAAAGTTCTTTAGATAGCCACCCTGGCTTCTTTAGGCACCTTCCATGTTTCCGTCTCATTGGTATTGCCTGAAGTTGGCTTAGTTACAGACAGTGGGGAAAGTTCCTAAATAATTGGTATAGGAACAGAATAGTGTCTTGTAAGAGCCATGTGGTCTGAGCTTGGGGCAACTAGTTTAGACCTCTATACACATTGAGATTCTTGGGTGGGCTGGGGGAGAACAATAGGCCTGATTACCCAGTTCCTTCCAAGGTGAGGGAAGCCTGGCAGGACAGCTTACTCTATGGTCTTAACCCCTTCATGCATTAATTTGACTTAAGCATGTTGGTTATATGAGGCTTGTTATCCCACACGTGTTTTATTGTATTTGTATATTGTGTTGTCTACAGCGGGTGACACTGTTGGTTAAACCACAGAGCCTAGGGCTTGCCAATCAGAAGGTCGGCAGTTCAATTCCCCCGAAGGGGTGAGCTCTCGTTGCTCGGTCCCTACTCCTGCCAACCTAGCAGTTTGAAATCACAAAGTGCAAGTAGATAAATAGGTACTGCTCCGGCGGGAAGGTAAACAACATTTTCGTGCTCTGCTCTAGTTTACCAGAAGCGGCTTAGTCATGCTGGCCAGATGACCCGGAAGCTGTACCCTGGCTCCCTCAGTCAATAAAGCGAGATGAGCGCCGCAACCCTAGAGTCACCCGCTACTGGACCTAATGGTCAGGGGTCCCTTTAATAATAATAATAATAAATTTTATTTATATCCCGCCCTCCCCAGCCGAAGCTGGGCTCAGGGCGGCTAACAACAATCAAATAATCAAACAGTCAAATAATCACACAATCTAAAAATATTTCATTATAAAAATTAATTAAATCAAATTGATGGCAACCAATTAAGCAAAATTCTGTGCAGGTTGCCAGAGGAGGGAGTCAGGCTACAGTGGGAGTCTGTGTGTTTTCCTGAATGTTTGAAACGGCTTCTCCTTGCACTTTGAATTTCTCTGCAGCAGCCAGCTGTGCTTGCTGTGAGAGATCTTCAATCTTTGCTTCACCGAATACTATATAGGTATCTGATGCAGGACTTTTGTAGACATCGGGCTTGGTGATGACAAACAGGATGTTCTTGGATTTCCGGATTGTAACCCTGGTTACACCTGTGACTTGACGAAGGCCAAGCTTAGACATTGCCTTCCGTGCTTTCTTTTCACTCCGACTCTGTTTTGCTTTGCTAACTGGTTCTTCATCTATTTCAGCTGCTGCTGCAAGCTCTGTCCGATGTGTTGTGGCATGCGTAGGGTCATGTTCTTCAAGTTCTGGCACTGACTCATCACTGTCAGATTCTGTTCCAGACCCTGTCTCAGCATGAGGCTGTGGCAGCTCATGTTCTGTTGCTGGAACAGTTTCTGTGGCTTCACCAGGCATTTTGTACAGGACGAGCCGGGCACAAGATGGAGGCAGAAAGAGTGAGAGGAGGAGGGAGGGCGACTTTCTATAGTATTGTACAACACCTTTATTTTGTGAGTGGGTGGTATAGAAATGTCTTTGTTAATAAATTGTTAGAAAGTTCAGACTGCATTCCTTATCTGAGAACTCCCTCCTTGAAATCAAGAGGGCTTGCTTCTGTGGGGATATATAATGTACACTCAGTTGCATTGTTAGTTCTGGTCTTTGGAGAGTCTTTATTCTCAAATTACAATTTAGAGATTATGAGTTTTCATCTTTTTTCCATAAGAGAACAGAGACTTATTGTACTCTGGCTGACAGCATCTCTGCAAAGTCTCTGGGAGACCCTGCAGCTGGAGGTTCTAGGAGCTGCCCTTGGAATATTAAGTTTGCAAAAATTATATAGCTCTTTCCTTATTATTCCCGCCCCACCAAAATGTATATTTGATGAGCAGACCAACCTGAACACCCTTGCCCTATGCTGGTGCTAGAAACTACATTCCCCCTCAAAGGCAGATTCTATGGCTCATTCCACCACCACCCTTGAGAACCTTGCAGAGCAGCTGAAAATTAAAAGAAATTCCGCAGCGCTCAGTTTCAGTCAAACACCAAATAAACAAGTAAACCCAGAATCATTCACACAGGAACCAGGGGTGAGGGGAATCTGAGGTAATCAGCTGCTCCAGCCTCTGCTTCCTGCCTTCCCATCCCTTTTGTCCTCTTTTTCCAGGGCACCTCCTCATTTTCATGGATATGTAAAATGGGAGTCATCATAGAGATCCATAGTTAAAAGTCGGCAAATGTGTCCTCTTTTCTGCTCTTCAGCTATTAGATGTTGGCACTATTCTGGTTAGGAAATGGACATCAACCTTGATTATTTCACCATCTTAACAATGCCTTTGCCTTGTCTCCTCCTCAGGGTCTCGCATGTGTTTGGGAATGCAGCTGGGAAAGATTGAAATTTTCAACTTCCTGACTAGCCTGCTGAGGGCATTCAGCTTCCAGCTGCCAGAAGGAGTGAAACTCAATAAAGAGCCTTTACCAGGGGCTACAACACATCCCCATCCTTGTAACCTCTGTGCTATTCCCCGCTGCAGAGCGTAATAAAATATGACAGTGCTAGGGGGCTTCATCTCTGCTTCCTCCACTCACCAACCCCTTTCCACTCCTGATGCATTTGTTAGTATTTGTATTGTAATTGCATTACACATGTATTTCACAAAGAATAAATGGTATCAGGGAAAGGAGGTGGCAATTGCAGCTGGGTGTTGGTTGTTTCTTCTGTTAAATCTCTTGTTGTCTGTGAACATGCCAACACTGTCCAGAGGTGCTGTGAGAACAAGCAACTATGGATCAAGGGAGAGAAACATATTGCCTTCATGAATTTATATGTAAATAATGCTTGTTGTTTAACTGCTACCAGCCTCACAAGTAAGGATTTATCTTCAACTATTTGTGTAAGCCTGTTTAATTATTAAGATCACAAATAGCTAACAAATGTTATGGGCCCAGTCGTGGCCAGCAGGTGGCTCTAGAGTAGCAACAAGAAGATTTTGAAGTCAATCCCAGAAATCAGCAACTTAAACTCAGCACAAGTAAAGGATATTTTTGCAGATTTCCCCCTTGATCCATGTCTGTTGAACTTCCTGGCACAACTTTGTCTCAAAGTTCAGTTCATTAAATTTTTCTTTTTACAGTTCATTAAATGTTTACTTTTTCCCTTAAAAATTCATTTCCACAAAACCCTGAGGCATTTCTTTTAGGGATTACCGGGCGGGGGGGGGGGGGAGATCCCAAGGAATTTAAATAAAGTTTTATGTACACCACCACAGCAGCAAGAGTTTTGACTGCACAACATTGGAAAAGCGAGACGATAGCATCAAAGAAAGATTGCCTGGTTAAACTGAGATGGATAAACTGACAGGACAGATAAGAGATCAAGCGAAACAAAAATTTAGTAAAGATTGGAATATATTTAAACAATACCTAGAAGATGACTGTGGAGAATTAAAATTTTTGACTGGTTTAGGATAGCTCTTGTAATGAGAAAATTAAAAAAATAGCGAAAAATTTGGTTACCAACAATCTAGATTTATTATGCTATGCATTCAACCAAGAACTCTAAAAGACCCAAGTAAGAAGGGGAGGGGAAGTCAGAGGTAATTAGAACATAAATGAGTCGATTGATTAAGAATATATTCTTGTTTTTTATTATGATTTTGAATATATGTCCATCAACAAGAAATTGAAACTCTACATTGTGATTTTATGTTAAGAAAACATTTCTGTTGTAAAAAAAACAAAAGCAATGAAGGTGAATTGCAAAAGAAGAAGTGCCCAGCTCTTGGAAGGCAGGAAAGTCGAAAAACTGCATGCCAAAACACACTAAGTGGTGTCTCAGTGCTTTTTGCAAGGAGAGCAGTAACTGCTGCTCTTTTAATTCTTTAGTCACAGGAGTCAGTCTTTCAAGAGGTAGGTTGTTGGCCTCCTCTAACTATTCAGTTTCTGGATCAGTACTCCAGAACTCTGGCTTTCCCCCTTCTATATGCACATACACAGTTACAGTTCAAATATCTTCAGAGAATGTCTTCAAGGAGAAGGGGAATTCTGAGTGCTTGCTTAGGACATCTTATCAGCTTTTCTAAACAACGTTCTGGGCTCTGAAACCTATCCCCCTCCCCCCATCCCTTTGATGCTTCTCATGGAGAGCAGGGCCGTCTTAAGAATATGAGCCACCAGGGTTCAAAGATCCCCCCCCCCGTTTGCCCAGAGTTGTCAACCTTTTTTTAGAGAGCTGACACCATGCTTATCTCTGTTCAGGCAAGGAGTATACACAACACACACACACATATATATATCGGTGGGGAGCGCAGGGAGATCCAGCCAGGCGCAGAAGCAGGTGCGCAGCTTCCCTCCCAAGCCTCTGCGGGAGGAGAGCAATCCCCGCAGAGGCTTGGGAGGGAAGCTGCGCAGCTCCCACACTCACGGGGCGCCCCTGAGAAGCCCCTGCCCTGGCATGATGGACCACTAAGCCCTATGGGAAAGATGGCTCTGATGGAGAGAAAGCTAAGGGTGTGGCAAAATGCTGGCTACCCAAAAACTTACACAGCTGTTTCGCCAATGTATGAAGTTTACAATGTGTTTCATTGAAACACTTCTTTGATATGTATTGATCCAGCCCTGCTCTGGAGGGTAGGACTCAAACCAATGGCTTCATGTTACAAGAAAGAGGATTCAGAAATAAACATATGGAAAAAGTAAGAGCTGTTTGACAGTGGAATGGTCTCCCTCGGGAGGTTGTGGAATCTCCTCCTTGGAGGCATTTAAGCAGAAGTTGGATGGCCATGTGTCATGGATGCTTTAGCTGAGATTCCTGCATTGCAGGGTGGGACGTGGTGGCCAAGACCCTCAGCATTCATTCATGGCAGCCTCTCAACAGGTACTAACCTGCATGTGCTGTTCAATTTCTAAAGCCTGGGGAAGTTTTCATCTTGTTTACTCCAACTAGAAGCACTTCTAAAGAACAATTCAAAGACTAATATACCAAATTATTCTTAATGGATCTGTGCAGGGTTCCCATATGGAAACTAGGGTTCCATTTTTTAGGAAATTGTTGAGCTTTTTCCATTGGGTTGCCATACATCTGGGTGTTTCCTGACATTTTTCTGATTCCTGTCAGGACATGTCAGGAATTTTCCTGATGTATAGCAAGCTAAGTGCTAATCTCCAGGTAATACTCCCACCAAGATTACAAGGCCAGGGCTGTGAAATCAGCTTCAAAGAGTCATTTAGAAAGCACCAACTGCAGGTGTGAAACTAATGGCACTGAGAAAGGAAGTCCTGCTACCACTTACAAGTTGACCTATACAAAATACAACAACATTTTATGTTGCCTTGTGTATCTCCCTGATTTCATATAGCTACCGATGTTGTCATTCTCCTACTTTAGTGACGGAGCCTCAAGAACATCTTATAGGACGCTTATGAAAGCCTATGAGATAGCTATGAAAGCTGCTAGGAAATCTTACTTAGCTGTGAGGCATTCGCGAGCTTTTTTGTGGAGAAAGTCCTGTTGCTCCGCCGTGACCTCCTTGCCAATTTAGATACAGTGACTGAACTGGAGGCCCCTCGACTGACTTCAGGTCCAGTGTTGGACCATTTCAAACGGATACTCCCTGCTGATGTGGATAGATTCCTTCAAGTTGGTAGGCCCACCACCTGCCTCCTTGATCCGTGCCCGTCTTGGCTGATTAGGGAGTGTCCAGGTGTCGCGCGGACCCCCCTGGTTGAAATTATCAATTTGTCCCTTGACACGGGGACATTCCCAGGGGAACTGGGAAGGAAGCAGTGGTGTGTCCACTCCTAAAGAAAACTTCATTAGATCCCTTAGACCTATCCAATTACCACCCAGTTTCAAATCTTCCATATCTGGGTAAGGTAATTGAGAGAGCAGTTGACAAACAGCTTGGTAGGTTTCTGGAGGAAACATCAGCTTTAGATCCATTTCAGTCCGGTTTCCGTCCTGGTTTTGGGACCGAGACAGCTCTGGTTGCCCTAACAGATGATCTCCGTAGACAGCTGGATCGAGGCGGGTCAGGACTGGTGATCCTTTTAGATTTGTCAGCAGCCTTTGACATGGTCGATCGTGATCTTCTGGACCCCTGCCTCGCAGACGTGAGGATACAGCGCATAGCCCGTAACTGGCTGTGCTCTTTTATCTCTGGTCAGGGACAGAGGGTGGCACTAGGGAGGGAAATGTCGTCGCGCCACTCTGGTGTATGGAGTGCCGCAGGGTGCAATTCTCTCCCCGATGCTTTTTAACATCTTTATGTGCCCCCTTGCCCAGATTATCCGGAGCTTTGGGCTGGGCTGTCACCAATATGCTGATGACACTCAGCTCTATCTGCTGATGGATGGCCACACCGACTCGGCCCCGAACACACTGACCAGATGCTTGGAAGCTGTGGCTGGATGGTTTCGTGGGAGCCGTTTGAAACTAAATCCTTCAAAGACAGAGGTCCTATGGCTGGGTCGGGATGGCATGGGGATGAGGGACCAACTCCCTTCTCTTGCAGGGGCCCAATTAGTGCCATTGCCTTCCGTTAAGAGTTTGGGTGTAATCCTTGACGCCTCCCTTTCCATGGAGGCGCAAGTTACAGCAACAGCCAAGGCGACATTTTTCCACATTCACCGCATCAAGCAGTTGGTCCCTTACCTTTCCCGCCCCGACCTGGCCACAGTGATCCATGCGATTGTCATCTCCAGGGTTGACTACTGTAATTCGCTCTACGCGCGGCTGCCCTTGAAGCTGTCCCAGAAACTCCAGCGGGTGCAGAATGCTGCAGCTAGGCTCCTCACGGGGTCTCTGCCATGGGAGCATATTCATCCAGTACTTTTCAAGCTGCACTGGATCCCGGTGGAGTACAGGGTCAGATTTAATGTGCTGCTTTTGACCTTTAAAGCCCCCGCACGCCCTAGGACCCTAGTATCTACGAGACCGCCTCTCCCGTTATGCCCCACGGAGAGCCTCAAGGTCCATAAATAGCAACACTCTGTTGCTCAACTCTGGCTCCGGCCTGGTGGAACGCTCTGCCTCATGAGACCAGGGCCCTGCAGGATCTGATTTCTTTCCGCAGGGCCTGTAAGACAGAGTTGTTCCGCCTGGCCTTTGGCATGGAGCCAATTTGATTCCCTCCCTCTCTCTCTTTTTTTCTTTTCCTTCTCCTCCTGTGAGGAGGCTACATTTTAATGTTTCAATATTTTAATGTTGTATTTTAATTTTGTTTTTAAGTTGCAATCATTCAACTTGTTTTTATTATTGCTTGTAAGCTGCTCTGAGCCCGGCCTTGGCTGGGGAGGGCGGGGTATAAATAAAAATTATTATTATTATTATTACTTTATATAGTTTTGTGCTTTTCAGTATTATTCAGAATCTTGCCTTTTTATACCAGCTTTAATATCATTATGTGTGTTGTTTATAGCTGCTGGCTGAAGGGAATTTATTTCCAAAACACATTGTGTAACACAAGAAGCTAAATGAATAAAACAGCTTATTACAATATGCTCTTGATCTTTTCTTCCTTCTGTTCTATTGCATATTGCCACATGGCCTAGAATAGGCATATCCAACTTTCAAGAGACTGAGATCTGCTCCCACTATATATTAAAAAAAAACTGGCGGTGATCTACCAAATTTATCAAGCTTTTTTTAGGGAGCCAAAGTTCTTGAGCCCAAGATAAGATCTACCACAGACCACAGACACACCCCGATCTACCTGTTGAACATCCCTGGCCTAGAATGCTGTGTACTTCTCCCCTTCCAACAGTTGGAAGGGCAACAAGTTCCACTGGCAATGAAGCAGGAGCACATCAGCCTTTCTCAGCAGCAGCTCACATGTAACTAGAGAAGACAAGAGACAACCAGAACAGGCACCTTTCCATTGCCTCCTCCGCAAGCATTAACTCTTTGTCAGACCATAGTTTAGTTTATTTGTTTCTTAAATACAATTCTGAGCCTTTTTTCAGCGAAAACTCTTCAAAAAATACAAAATTACTCAACCATCGGATATGAACATATTAACTTTTAAAACATTGGAATTGGTAATATTCTCTAGCCCAGACATGTATCATCTTAATTCCTTCCCATGTATTTTTATGGTGGTGATGCTCCTGCTGTGACCTGCTGTGACCTGCTGTGTCGGTCTGAAAGCTGACCCAGGGCTCAAGCCCAGCCTATGCCAACCTGGTACCCTCCAGATGTTTTGGACTACAATGCCCGTCTGCACCAACCACCATGGCCAATAGTCAGGGATGGTGGGAGTTCTAGTTCAAAAGCATCTGGTGGGCTACAGGTTCCACATCCCTGCACACACAAAGATTGTGGCAAGATCATTTTCTGGCAATGACTTATGCATCTTCTTGTCTGTCACAGGAGGGCTGGCTACTATGAAGTGTCTCTGCTGCTCTGATCCTAGGCAGAGGCAACATGGCTAGGAGAGAGTAAAACAAATGGGTTGGAATTATGGGAGGGAGGGAGGGAGGGAGGGAGGGGAGGAGGAGGAGGGGGAAGATGATAACAAGAGAAGCACATAGTGAGAAGCTACAGAGGTGAGGGATACTGAAGCTCGCTTCAGTTGAAATATGCAACTGTGTTTTAAAATGCAATTGTATGTAATTCAAGTTATAAACAATGATGTTGGGTGAGTGGGAAGTCACTTGTTTTGTTGAATTGGAATATAATTGTTGTGTAACAAATATAACTTTCTAAATGGAAAAAAGAATAAAATATTATTATATTTAAAAAAATTGACTGATCACATAGGTCCTCAGCATTCATTCATGGCAGCCTCTCAACATGGAATTAACCTGCAGGTGCTATTCAATTTCTTAAGCCTGGTGTCAGCGATGTTGCTTCACTGACAGGGAATGAGAATGCAGGCATAGAGAGCAAACATAAGAGTGGTATGCAGAGGGAAGGGAGAAGCAGCAGGGAGCAGCCATAACTTGAGCTCTGGACATACGGAAGAAGCTACAGAGGTGAGGGAGACTGAAGCTCTTGTATTAAGTTGAAATATCCAACTGCATTTTTTGAACACATCATTCATCTCCTCTCCTTTGACCCAAATGGTAGTTGGCAAAGCAACATGGAAATATTTTCACCCTATGGATAGGACATCTACCCATTGTAGTACTGTCTGGATTCCAAGCAGTGAAAGAAATGCTCACTGACCACTCTGAAGAGTGAGACAAGCGACCAGAGCCTCCTTTCCTTAGGGCTATGGCAAAAGGAAAGGGTAAGTAGTGAAGAATAAGAATTTCTCTTGGTATTTTCCCAAGAGAAAACATTTAAAGGGCTGTCCAGAACAAAGGTTCTCTATTATTGTTGCACTCAACAGGGAATGGGTTACCTAGGAGCGAACAATTAGGGGTGAGGTCCCTTCAGAGCTTCCCCCTAAAATATTTGAGGGGACCACCAGGCTCCCCCTAAGTTCATGGCAATTGCCACTCTAATGGTTGGGCATGAGCCACATCATGTGATTGATTATGTGAGGTAGGGCTCACTTGCCCCCTTCCCCATATATTATTCAAGTTGGCACCCCTGATGGATTGCAACTCTGTGGAAATAGCAATTGTGCTGCACTGTGGTGAGATTCAACTGCAGGTAGACGTTTGTTGCCTGTTGCAATTGTAATGCATATACTTATCCTGGCCCTCAGTGCTGAATGAAGAGCTTGAACTCAGTGTTCTTTCTGTTGAAGGCTTTGACGCCTACATCAGATTGGTACTTTGTCAAGGCACAGGTTATAAGGAGTAGCAATTCCATAAGAGGCAAAGATACACACCTAAATACCAGATGACTCTCGGGGTCCCTTGTAACTCTGCAGTTCTATGATTCTATGATTCTGTTGCTCTATTGCATTTGAATCTGGAGAGCCCATGCAAGCCCTGGACTGGTACCTGTATGGGCTACATAAGGTGGTGGGCTGGATGAGGGCCAATAAGGTGAGTCTGAATCCTGGTAAGATGGAGGCATGTTGCGTGGACTCTAGACAATTGTTCGGTTTACTGCTATGGATGGGTTGAACTCCCCCTGAGAGAACAGGTTCATAGGCTAGGGGTGCTCCTGGATCCATCTTGGCTGCTAGAGGCAGGTGACCTCAGTGCCTTCTACCAGCTTCAGCCAGCAAGGCAGCTTTGGCTAATAAGACAGCAAAAGTAGTTTCTGGATCAGGATAGCTTGGCTACTGTCATCCATGTGCTGGTTTTCTCCAGGCTGGATTACACAATGTGCTGCATTTCAGGCTGCCCTTGAAGAAGCATCTGGCAAAAAATGCAGTGGCTTGACTGCACATGGGGGCAGGACATAGCCAGGATGTTATACCACTGGCTGGCAATTAGCTAAGTTCAAGGTGCTGGTTGAACAAAGAGCCTAAACAACTTGAGATCAATATATCCTCTTCCAATAAGCTTTACAGTTGAAACCTTTCTCAGTTTTGCTTCTTTTCAGTCCTCAGCCCGAATATAGACTGCACCCACAAATAAGCCACACCTTTAAAATTCAAGGGGGGGGGGGAGAGAGAAAGAAAGAATTAGGTTACAGGCTGAAAATCGCTGTGATTGGTAGAATTGTAAAACCGAGCCAATTTAAGCCTTTGATCTTGCAAGCCTGAAAAAGTTACCGTACAATAGCAAAAATCACTAATCGCTATTCAATTGCTACAATTCCACAAGCACTCACACCTGTAAATGACAAATGAACAAATGAACAGTCTCAAACTCTCAAATTCGGCAAGAAAACATTTTTTTTGTTCCGTTTTGCCACATGTCTGTTTCAGCAACAATATCGTAAAAGCTAATTTTTGTAAGGTTAAAGGAAAATATAATGAAAATGATGTATAGATGGTATTTGACTCCTGTAAAATTAGCAAAGATATATCATAATTGTGACAATTGGAAATGTAAAGAAAAGGAAGGAATTTTTTATCATATGTGGTGGATCTGTCCCAAGGTGGAAGACTTCAGGGAAAAGATTTATAATGAATTGGGAAAAATGTTGAAATATGCATTTATAAAGAAACCAGAGGCCTTCTTGGAATAACAGGTTTGGAATTGCCCAGGAAAGATGATAATTTTTTTTTGTATGACACAACTGCTGCTCGTATTTTGTTAGCTAAAAAATGGAAAACCCAAGAATTACCAACAATAGAAGAATGGCAGATGAAGATGATGGATTTTTCGGAGCTAGCCAACCTAACCGGAAGAGTCTGCGACCAGAAGGAGGAGGAGTGTCAGGAAGAATGGAATAAATTTAATGATTATTTAGTTAAATTTGTTAAGTTAAACTAACTGAAAATAGCTTGCAAATACTTAATGGGCTTAGGATTTTATTTATGTTGAGTGATGAATTAATGTTTAACTCTATAAGGTGAAGATCTAAGGATGTTAAGGTTTAAGTTAAATTTCATAAAAATTGGGATTTGGAAAACCGTTAAAAGGACAGGCAATGAAATTCAACCAAGGGGAAGCGAGGAAGTCACTTGACAAAGTTAATAACTGTAATTTTCAATAAGGCTATGATTTATGTTTGTTTGTCTTGTGTGTTTGTTTGTTTGTTTGATTGTTTATAATATTGTGAAAACTAATAAATTTTTTGGGAAAAAAGAGAGGCAGAGATGAGTCAGGCTAGTGAAGGAGCCAGGGTGTCTCCCCCTCCTGCTGCAACATGCTCCCCTCTCCTGGTGTCTCCAAGGACCAGAAGAGGGATGAAGAGGGAGGAGCAGAGAAGGGCGATTCAGTGGAGTTTCATTCCTTTTTTATGGTCTTATCTGATGCTGTTCTTATATTATGTTAGTTCACTTGGCGCTCTTAGAGGAAACAGATTTTCTAGATCCATTTCTAATCCAAATTTAAGCCCAGTTTTGGAACACCAACTGCTTGGGTCGCCCTGTATGATAATATCTGTCGGGAGACAGACAGTGGAAATGAGTCTCTGTTAATTCTCCTTGACCACTCCTTGACTTTCTAGGTCATCAAGACTGCTTCCTCCACCCTTCCCCTCCACTGCACCCACAATTGCTGTCATCATCATCATCATCATCATCATTATTAAATTTCTATACCACCCTACACCCAAAGGTCTCAGGGCAGTTCACATAAAATATCAAATACATTAAATTTAAAAAAAACCAACAACCCAATAACACCCCCCCCCAAAAAAAAAAGATCCAGCATTTTTCAAAAGGGAATAAGATATAGATCAAGTCAGGCAAAGGCCTGGTTGGAAAGGAACGTTTTTGCCTGGCGCCTAAAGGTGTATACTGAACATGGGTGGGGAAGGTTCCCCAAAATATTTTATTTGGGGGTCCAATAGAAGTTGGCACCTACACTTCTTACCTATTGTTTCCCTGAACTATTTTAATATCAGCAAACATTTTCTTCTATTTTGAGACAGAAGCCTTGACAAATAAAGAATATTCAGAATCTTGGTGTAAATCATGAGTTTTTATAAGGAGTTAAATTATTCAGGAGTGTTATTCTTTCACTTACAAGCAGGCACCATACATTTGCGTGAGTCCTCACTCTCCCAGATGAGCACCCTGAGAGAGGGGGGAGGGAGGGAGGGAGAGAGAGAGAATGTACACATGCACACTTGGCTTTTCCTAAGAGTGTGGGTAAAAGTTGGATCCAGTACATATAGATCATAAAGAGGAAGCAGGAAAGACTATCACTCTTTCAAATTCCTCCTCCAGCTCTATGCACTCTTCAAGGGAGAAAAGAGGTAATACCTCTTTTTGCACAAGAGAGGATTTCGGTATGATCCAGCGGGGCTTTTCTCATATTCATTTTTTATTTTATGAATATTTGGTACAAAATTCTTTCCCAAACATTTGTGTCACAAAATCAGTCTTAAGATAGCTTGGATTCTAATTACAATTCATCAAACACCCTCTCATTTGCATGACCCATATAAGAATGATTATAGTGTTCAGTTGTATTACATGACTTGCAATCACATTCCAAGGCTATTACCACATGGTATCACACCCATTGTTGCTTATTTGTTTTTAATAACTGAGCATATATAAGCAGAGAGTGCTGCTGATGTCTCTGAGGAAAGCAAAAAGCCCTTAGAGAAAGAGAGTTGAACCTGACCAGGCAACCTAGAAAGAATTAAGGAGAAAGAGACAGCAAGAGGAGGATGGAGATATGGGCACTTTTGATTGCTCTGCTGGTGGTTCTTCTGATTCTGAACTTCAAGAAACTGCTCTGGTCAAACAGGCATTACCCTCCAGGCCCTCTTAAGCTTCCTCTCATTGGATCCTTGTGGATCCTTGGATTGAAGATTCATGAAGATACTTTCATTAAGGTACTTACATCTTAGTTATAATTCAGTCTGATTTCAGCAATTGCTTTATCTATTTCCCTCAACAATTGTGATATTTCAGCTTAAACAATAGCATCAAATGGTAAATGGTAAATGCCATAAGCCTCCTTATAAGAAACTGCAATATATACAAATAATAGGGATAATACAAAGAATATTATTATTAATACTGAAAAGCACCCTCAAAGAAAGAATGGTTTATGAAAATCTTGGAATATGCAAAAATGGCAAAAATTGATAAAATTTACTAATTTAGAATCTTTTAAAGAAGATTGGAAAACATTTGCAGCCTATATAAAAAGCTATTTCCTATATGTAAAGACCACAGCGTGGTTTGAAGTGTAAGAAAACAGCAGAATATATTAAGAAACATGTTGGAGAGGATGAAATTAGATAAGATGGAACTTTAAAATGCAATTGTATGTGATTCAAGTTATAAACAAGATGTTGGGTGAGTGGGATGTCACTTGTTTTGTTGAATTGGAATATAATTGTTGTGCAACAATTATAACTTTCTAAATGGAAAAAAGAATAAAATATTATATTTTTAAAAAGACTGACCACGTAGGTCCTCAGCATTCATTCATGGCAGCCTCTCAACATGGAATTAACCTGCAGGTGCTATTCAATTTCTTAAGCCTGGTGTCAGTGATGTTGCTTCACTGACAGGGAATGAGAATGCAGGCATAGAGAGCAAACATATAAGAGTGGTATGCAGAGGGAAGGGAGAAGCAGCAGGGAGCAGCCATAACTTGAGCTCTGGACATACGGAAGAATCCACAGAGGTGAGGGAGACTGAAGCTCTTGTATTAAGTTGAAATATCCAACTGCAGGTTTTGAACACATCTTTCCTCTCCTCTCTTTTGACCCTAATGGTAGTTGGCAAAGCAACATGGAGATATTTTCACCCTATGGATGGGACATCAACCCATGGTAGTACTGTCTGGATTCCAAGCAGTGAAAGATGCACTCACTGACCACTCTGAAGAATTAGACGAGCGACCACAGACTCCTTTCCTTAGGGCTATGGCAAAAGGAAAAGGTAAGTAGTGAAGAATAAGAATTTTTCCTGGTATTTTCCCAAGAGACAATGTTTAAAGGGCTGTCCAGAGCAAAGGTTCTCTATTATTATTGCACTCAACAGGAAATGGGTTACCTAGGAGTGAACAACTAGGGGCTGAGGTCCTTTCAGTGCCCCCCTAAAATATTTGAGGGGACCACCAGGCTCCCTCTAAGTTCATGACAATTGCCATTCTAATGGTGGGCGTGAGCCGCATAATAATAATAATAATAATAATAATAATAATAATAATAATAAAATATTATTTATACTCCACCCTCCCCAGCCAACACCAGATATAAAATAATTGGTTGAACTACAACTTAAAAAACAAGATTAAAATACAACAGTAAAATGCAGCCTCGTTTCAGCAGAAACTCAGAAAGGGAGGCATCAAGGATTACACCCAAACTCTTAACAGAAGGCAATGGCACTAATTGGGCCCCCACAAGAGAAGGGAGTTGGTCCCTCATCCCCATGCCATCCTGACCCAGCCATAGGACCTCTGTCTTCGAAGGATTTAGTTTCAAACGGCTCCCACGAAACCATCCAGCCACAGCTTCCAAACATCTGGTCAGTGTGTCCGGGGCCGAGTCGGTGTAGCCATCCATCAGCAGATCGCGCTGAGTGTCATCAGCATATTGGTGACAACCCAGCCCAAAGCTCCAGACAATCTGGGCAAGGGGGCACATAGGGATGTTAAAAAGCATCGGGGAGAGGATTGCACCCTGTGGCACTCCACACCAAGGAGTGGCGTGACAACATCTTCCTCCCTGGCACCACCCTCTGTCCCTGGTCAGAGATAAAAGAGCACAGCTATGCCCTGTATCAGTGTTTCCCAACCACTGTTCTGCGGCACACTTGTGTGCCGCGAGATGTTGCCTGGTGTGCCGCGGGGAAAATTAAAAAATTCGAAAGATTTTTTTTTTTAAAGTCAAATTTTCGATTGGGGCGCCATCACTAGATGACCCCTGGGGTTCCCTCCCTCCCTCCCTCCCTCCCGCTCTGCGCCTCCCTCCTCGTCCTCCTCCTCCAGAGAGGCCCTTCCTGGCTCTCGGCCAAGGCTTGGCGGCTGCCACTCACTCACTCACTCGCTCGCCCACCCGTCCCTCCATCCCTGCACCCGGCCTCTCCCCCTCCGTCCCCGGCGCGGGGGCTGCCGGGATCCGTAGTCCCCTCGCCCTTGGGCTCTGCGCCTGTGCGGGGTGCGCGAACTATGTTTCCCAGCGTGGCCTGGCGGGCCGGGCGTTTTGTTTGAAGCGCTCTTCTCCCGGCCATGGAATGAGCGCAGCGGCGGCGGCCGGGCGGGCAGGGGCTCTTCCGCACAGACCCCGCGCAGCCTGCCTGCGCCCCCGCGGAGATCGGGCGGCAGGATGGAGCCCGGGGATCCCCGCGGAGGCGGAGCGGCGGAGGCGGAGGCTGCCCCCCAGGTAGGGCTGCGTCGGGGTTTTTTTATTTTTGCAATGCTGCATCCGCGCCGCAGGGGACGCATCGGACCGCGGGGAGACCCCTTGGCGGGCGGAAGTTGCATGGAGTGCAGTGCAATGCAATGGCAACGCGGCGCCCTGCATGCATGCATGCAACTTCCACCGGCGCTCCGGACTTGGCAGGTGAGGGGGGTCCCCAGTGGGCAGCAGAGAGAGCCGGGAGGGCGAAGGGGAGCCGGGGGGAGCAGCGCTGCTCCCCGAGCCGAGCCCGGGGGGAAACTTCGGCGTCGTTGCGCCGGGTGTTGGAAGCGGAGGCTGGCGGGGGCCCCTCACCTGCAAAACCTGGTCACCTCTCATATATTTCGTGCATTGCATTCATCGCCCGCTTTCTCCTCCAAGGAGCTCCCGGGGGCGCGTGTGGTTCTCCCCGTGTTATCCTCGCAACAACAGCCCTGCGAGGTGGGTCAGGTGAGTGGCCCAAGGGAGCACCCAGGGATTGTCCTGGCCAGGTGGGGTGATTTGAACCCTGCTCTCTGCCCGGTCTTCGTCCTCATTTAGCCCCCACACGTGCATGACTGTGCATGACTGAGGTTTTCCCCCCTCGTCTTGGCTATGGTGTGAGTCTGTGCTGTTAATTAATGGGGTTCTGCCTTCGGAGAAGATGAGCCAGCCCTCAAGGAGGTGATTATGTAATTTGCTAGCAATTCATGTCCCTCCCGGCGTGACGCTGCGCGCTGACGTCACAGGGTTGTAATGGTGGTGTGCCTCGAGATTTTTTTCATGAAACAAGTGTGCCTTTGCCCAAAAAAGGTTGGGAAACACTGCCCTGTATCCCCACATCGGTGAGGCGGTCGTCCAGAAGATCATGATCAACCTTGTTGAAGGATGCTGACAAATCTAAGAGAATCAGCGATCCCGACCCACCTCAATCCAGTTTTCTACGGAGATAATCTGTTAGGGCAACCAGAGCCGTCTCGGTACCGAAACCAGGATGGAACCCGGACTGAAATGGATCTAAAGCCGATGTTTCCTCCAGAAACCTACCAAGCTGTTCACAAAAGAAGACTCTACACGTGGACATCACCAGATGGGCAGCATCGAAATCAGATTGATTATATTCTCAGCAGCCAAAGATGGAGAAGCTCTATACAGTCAGCAAAAACAAGACCCAGAGCTGACTGTGGCTCAGATCATCAGCTTCTTATAGCAAAATTCAAGCTTAATGAAGAAAGTAGGAAACCACTGGGCTGGTAAGATACAATCTAAATCAAATCCCTTATGAATACACAGTGGAAGTGAGGAACAGGTTTAAGGACTTAGATTTGGACAGAGTGCCTGAAGAACTATGGATGGAGGCTCACAATATTATACAGGAGGCAGCAACGAAAACCATCCCAATGAAAAGGAAATGCAAGAAAGCAAACTGGCTGTCCAACGAGGCCTTACAAATAGCAGGGGAGAGAAGGTAAGCAAAATGCGAGAGAGATAGTGAAAGATACAGGAAATTGAATGCAGATTTCAAAAAAACAGCAAGGAGAGACAAGAAGGCCTTCTTAAACAAGCAATGCAAAGAAATAGAGGAAAACAACAGAATGGGAAGAACCAGAGATCTGTTCAAGAAAAGTGGAGATATGAATGAAACATTTTGTACAAAGATTACCATAATAAAAGACAAAAGTGGAAAGGACCTAACAGAAGCAGAAGACATCAAGAAGAGGTGGCAAGAATACACAGAGGAATTATACCAGAAAGATATGGATGGCTCGTAGTGTGGTTGATGACCTTGAGCTAGACATCCTGAAGAGTGAAGTCAAATGGGCCTTAGAAAGCACTGCTAATAACAACGCCAGTGGAAGTGATGGTATTCCAGCTGAAAAGATGATGCAGTTAAGGTGCTACACTCAATACGCTAGCAAGTCTTGAAAACTCAGCAGTGGCCAGAGTATTGGAGAAGATCATTCTACATCCCACTCCCAAAGAAGGGCAGTGCCAAAGAATGCTCCAACTACCGCACAATTGCACTCATTTCACACGCTAGCAAAGTTATGCTTAAAATTCTACAAGGAAGGCTCAAGCAGTATGTGGACTGAGAACTCCAAGAAGTGCAAGCTGGATTTAAAAGACGCAGAGGAACCAGAGACCAAATTGCAAACCTGCGCTAGATTATGGAGAAAGCTAAAGAGTTCCAGAAAGACATCTACTTCTGCTTCATTGACTATGCAAAAGCCTTTGACTGTGTCGACCACAGCAAATTATGGCAAGTTCTTAAAGAAATGGGAGTGCCTGATCACCTCATCTGTCTCCTGAGAAATCTCTATGTGGGACAAGAAGCTACAGTTAGAACTGGATATGGAACAACTGATTGGTTCAAAATTGGGAAAGGAGTACAACAAGGCTGTATATCGTCTCCCTGCTTATTTAACTTATATGCAGAATTCATCATGCGAAAGGCTGGGCTGGATGAATCCCAAGCCGAAATTAAGATCGCCGGAAGAAATATCAACAACCTCAGATAGGCAGATGACACAATATTGATGGCAGAAAGTGAGGAGGAATTAAAGAACCTTTTAATGAGGGTGAAAGAGGAGAGCGCAAAATATGGTATGAAGCTCAACATCAAAAAAATGAAGATCATGGTCACTGGTCCCATCACCTCCTGGCAAATAGAAGGGGAAGAAATGGAGGCAGTGAGAGATTTTACTTTCTTGGGCTCCATGATCACTTCAGATGGTGACAGCAGCCACGAAATTAAAAGACACCTGCTTCTTGGGAGAAAAGCAATGACAAACCTAGACAGCATCTTAAAAAGCAGAGACATCACCTTGCCAACAAAGGTCCGTACAGTAAAAGCTATGGTTTTCCCAGTAGTGATGTATGGAAGTGAGAGCTGGACCATAAAGAAGGCTGATCGCCGAAGAATTGATGCTTTTAAATTATGGTGCCGGAGGAGACTCTTGAGAGTCCCATGGACTGCAAGAAGATCAAACCGATCCATTCTTAAGGAAACCAGCCCTGAGTGCTCACTGGAAGGACAGATCGTGAAGCTGAGGCTCCAATACTTTGGCCACCTCTTGAGAAGAGAAGACTCCCTGGAAAAGACCCTGGTGTTTGGAAATTTGGAGGGCACAAGCAGAAGGGGACGACAGAGGATGAGATGGCTGGATAGTGTTCTTGAAGCTACCAGCATGAGTTTGACCAAACTGTGGGAGGCAGTGGAAGACAGGAGTGCCTGGCGTGCTCTGGTTCATGGGGTCACGAAGAGTCGGACACGACTAAATGACTAAACAACAACAACAATAAAACTGTCAGGGACTGCATCTTGTGTGGGAGAGCCTACCAACCTGACAGCTTGCCAAATCTCTCTTCTCTCACACACCGAGGGACATTAGAGAGCAGAATGGAAGGGCAAGTACCTGAGGGTGTGGACACAATGGGGGCTGGAGCAGAGGGAGTGGGGGCAGGAGAGCCCAGGGATACCATAAATGAACTGCAGCAGTACAGCTGGCAGCTGAAATCACAGCTAGATACCCTCACCGGTGAACAAAGACTGCATTTAGAGGCAGAAAGGACTCTCAGAGCCAGTAAAATGCCTTTTTTCCAACCCCTCTAAATACGCAGGTTACCTGGCGAACTATCTAGTCTTTAAAACATGCTCTCTATTTTCTGGACGTGAGAGCAGTGGATTTTAAGTCTGATAAGGAGAGAGTGGCATATTTAATTGGCATGTTAGAAGACAATGCTAAAGGATGGACAATTCCTCTAATGGCAGCCAAGCACAGCACCCTCACAAACCTGGGGGAGTTTTTGGAAACTATGGAAGGAATCTTTAATGATCCGCTGCAGAATGCTACCTCTGCACAACAACTGTTAAACCTCCACCAGGGGAGTGATTCTGTCTCCACGTTATGGACTGCATTCAACTTGTTAGTTCAAAAGCTTGGGTGGCAAGCAAACAGTCAGCTTTTGGCAGCCATATTCTGGGTGGGGTTGAATGAATTGATATTAGATGAACTGGCGAGAATGCTGCCCATGGACTCTTTGGATGATGTGGTCCGAGCTTCACTGAAGCTTGGACTGAGGCAGCAACAGTGGAAGTTGGAGAAGAGGCAAGGACGGTCCATGTTTGTAAAAAGCCACATTCCCAACATGCCTGAGCAGAGAGTTGGCAGCATGCCCAGACAAGGAGACCTTCCAGAGCAGATGCAACTGGGCTCCGCAGGGAGGGGGAACCCTGGAACAGCTTGAATGGCGGGGGGCCAATGTCACAAACGTTGCTTTGCATGTGGGCAATCTGGACATTTGGCAAGACAGTGTCCAAGCAAGAAGACTGGGGGTTTTCCGTCTGGGGCTTATGTAGAGGGACGTCCAAAATCTAAGGAAGCACTGGCAGGAAACGGGAAGCCCGAGTCCATGAAGGAGGCCGGCAGCTGGGAAGGAAGTCAGTAATTGAGCCCTCAGATTGAAACGGCGGTTCCTGGGATCACGGTGCCAGTGACACTACAACTCCCAGGCAGCTGCAGGGTGCAGGTCCAGGGACTCATAGACTCAGGGGCTTCCGTGCACTTTTTAGACTCAGACTTTGTGGAGCAGCAGAAGCTGGGCACGCAGAGACAAGACGCCCCATTGGAAGTGCTACCAATTTATGGCAGGCCGTTGGGGGGGGGGAGGCAAGTTGCCTATGCCACATGGTCCATGGGGGTGGAGTTGTCAGGCCACAAGGAGACAATGATGTTTCACATCACCACGTTAGCTCACAAAGCATGATCCAGTAATAGCATGGGGGCAGCGTTCTTTAACGTTTGATTCAGCTTACTGCCAAGCACACTGCCTAGGGTTCGAAGCGCCAATAGAGGTAGGAGCCAAGGGGGCAGAGGTGGGGGGGGAATCATGGGGGAGGAGAGCTCCATACCCCCACAGTATAAGGCCTATAGGGCTGTGTTCTGTGAAAAGGAGGTAGAAGGTTACCCACCCCACAGACCTTATGATTGCAAAATAGACTTGGTGCCTGGTGCCAAGAAACCCACCTATACCCATCTATATTCCATGTCGGAAGCAGAATTAGCCACCTTTTGGGGGTTTCTGAAGAAGAACTTGGAACGTGAGTTTATTAGGCTGTCATGAGCACCTGGTGGGTCACCAGTGTTCTTTGTGAACAAGAAAGACACCCCAGAAAGACGTCTCATGGTGGACTACAGAAAAACCAACAGCCTCATGATTCCTAGCCAATACCCCTTGGCACATATTGGTGACCTGCTGGAGAGGTTACAGTCGGTGAAATTTTTTACCAAGCTGGACCTGAGGGGGGCATACAATTTGATACATATTAGACAAGGGGACAAGTGGAAAATGGCTCGGAATACCAGATTTGGAAGCTTTGAATAATTAGTTATGCCTTTGGGGCTACAATCGGGCACGGCCACATTCCAGGTGTTCATCAATCATGTACTGGCAGATTTATTGGACAATACAGTTTTGTGTTACCTAGATGACGTGCTTATCTACTCTGAGAACCCAGAAGAGCACGTGCGACACGTGACGGAGGTGCTGCATAGTCTAAGGACACACCACCTCTAGGCAAAATTGGAAAAGTGCCAGTTTCATGTCAAGGGCATGGAATTTGGGGTTATCACATCTCTCCTGAAAGAGTGTACATGGACCTAGCCAAGGTGCAGGCGATGTTAGATTGGCAGAAGCCAAAGACTAAGAAAGATGCACAGAGATTCTTAGGCTTTGCTAATTTTTAACACAAGTTCATGCCCAATTATTCTTGGCTCATGGCTTTCCTTACAGACTCCTGGAGGAGCAAGAAGCCGTTCTTCTGGACAGAGGAGGCACAAGATGCATTTGAGAAGCTCAAGGAGATGTTCACAGCGGAGGAGTACCTGCACCACACAGATCCACATTGGCCGATGGTGGTGGAGACGGGGGTGTCAGAAAGTGCCATAGGAGCTGTGTTGCTACAAGAAGACCGTAACAGAGATTTGAGGCTGTGTGCCTTCCACTCCCAAAAGGTGAATGCTTCAAAACGGAATTGCACCATTTGGGAGAGAGAATTGCTTGCCATAAAAGAAGCGCTGGGGGTGTGGAGACATTTCCTCAAAGGAGCACAACACTAAGTGGAGGTACACGGACCACAAGAACTTAGAACACTGGTAAATGGTGAGGCATCTGAATCAGAGGCAAATTAGATTGGCAAAGTTTTTTTGCTCTTTTCGACTTCCGAATCTGATACATGCCGGGGCACCAGAACCAGAGGGCGGACGTCCTGTCCCGGAAGCTGGAGTATCTGGAGGGGGAGTCAGACACCGGGCTGAGGCATATTCTGAAACCGGAACAGTTATAGCTGGTGGCAGCTCCCGTAGTTGAAACCACAGACTTCAAGAGACAGATGTAAGTGGATCGAATAGTACTCTTCCAATCCTGTATGATGACTTTATCTCCCCCCCAAAATTTCCAAGCATTCCTCCATGTTTAAAAACAATAAATCCTTCATTTTTATTTTAACAGGAAACTCTCATCTGTGGTCTTTTATTTTAAAATAATCCATAGTTATTTACTTGTATATTCATTATTTTACACCCAGTTGTATTTCTTGCGATCACATTACCGGTAGGGAAATTTAGCAAGAGAAAAAGAAAAGAACTTCCATTTCGACCACTTGCATTCTTTTCCCAATAGCATTACCAGAAGCTTGATAGATTTTCCCTTTAAATTCCCTCCAATTTGTACTCAGAATCCTTTCTGCATCATCTTGTAATTCTTTGCTTTAGAGAGACTATGCAGCTCTTACATGCAAGGATATGAACTTCAGTAAACATTGTTCTGAGATGGCAACTTTTTACATTGATTTCTGTAAGTAATAATTTCTCATTGATTTTCCATAGGTATTATATTGTCAAATGGTCACACCTGGAGGCAACAAAGACAGTTTGGTGTAGTTACTATGCGGAAGCTGGGGCTGGGGAAGAAAGGCATGGAGCACCAAATAGCAGAGGAGGCTCATCAGCTCGTGGAGGTTTTTGCACGTTCAAAGGGTATGTGATGAGGGGTGATGGTGCTGAACTGGCGTATCAAGATATATTTGTGTACTACCTCTGTCCATTTTAGAAAGGAATGTGATATGTTTTTCTTGGTTCCTAATGGAGATCCCAGCAATTTCTCTTGACCACCATGAACTCCCACTCTCAATATGAACAGGAGCAGCTGAACTAACATTAGTATAACTTTATTTTGCAGGACAGCCACTTGACCCCTCCATGCCCATCGCTAATTCAGTCTCCAACGTGATATGTGCTGTAGCTTTTGGGCACCGGTTTCCTCTTGAAGATGAACGGTTCCAGAAGCTGATAGAAGCCATGGATTTTGTCCTAACATTTGTAGCTAGCTTTGTTCATGGTGTGAGTAGTCATTTTCATTTATACTATGCCAAAGAGGTCTCCCTAAATACCACAAATCAGTATTTTGAAATTGATCTGAGATAAGGGCCACTTACTGTCTCACAGCCTGATCATTTACCATTGAGTTTTTTAAAAAAAAGGAGTAGGAAGAGTTTAGTTTTTTGTGATGAAAGATCAGAATTACTTGACTGGCAAACTGGAAGATTTAATAAAGACAACTAAAAATTTAAAAAATGGAGAAGTGTACATTTTGAACGATGGCTGTCTTTCCATTTGTGTATTAGGCAAATTTGCTTTTAAATGCGAACTTACTTGAATTCCCCCCACACCCTATTCTCCACCCACCCTCACCTACCATAAAAGGCCACTAACTTGTTCCAGGAGGGGTCCCCTGATTGTGCCCAGTTTTGGAATGATGCCTGGGAGCTGGGAAAATATTTTGAGCCATAGTTTTCTTTCTCATTTTCAGCTAGGGATAATTCATAGAACCCAATCATTGTGAGATTCGAGAAAAGCGATAGACACCTTCCTTCTTCTTAGTGAGAAACTAATATGCTAGCTCTGGAGAATAATGCAGATCATGTTTTTTAAAGTGCCAATCCAAAGCACAAACAGTGTGACCAAGCTTCCTCATGGTAATGGCAGCATTTCTGCTATCTTTCCTTTAGCTTTATGAAATTCTCCCATGGCTCATGAAACATCTCCCCGGTCCCCACAAGAAGGCCTTGTCCTGCGTGGAGATGGTGCTTTCATTTGCAAAGGAGGAGATAGAGAAGCATAAGGAGAATCAGTCTCTACATGATCCACAGGATCTCATTGATTTCTATCTATTTCAGATGGAAAAAGTAAGTATCAGCTTTGAAGCTAAATACTGCTCATCCAAGGAATCATTATATTCCGTTATAAGTGAATACTAATCTCTTGCCTGGAAACCAGCATCTTTTTTCCTGAATCTCAGTTGAAAATGGCATTGAGTTCCCCCCAAAGTCAATTTAGTTGCTAAAGTGGGTTGACATCCATCCATAAGAATCTATAGAAATGGCTAGGAAATGTGAGCTTAAAGGACTGGAAACTGAAGTGTGTTAAGGGGTCTTGCTTTGGAGCATTCCTTCTGTACATAAATTTCTTTGGATTGATGTTCATCTGACATTCAAATGTGGACTGAAAAAACAGAAAATCCTAAACAAAATGCTCATAATCTAGAGTATGACTTCAAATCCCCATCTCATCCATCTTCACATACTAGAAAGGCCAAAATATATTTTCATCCTTCCCTCTTTGAACAATGCTTATCATGATGACAAACAAATGGTTAAATATGTTTAGTGTTAAGCACCATATTTCACCATAATTTTTATGCCAATTATTCTTTTCAAAAAAGGGGGGTGCGACAATTATTGGTGAAAAACCAAAGCATGACCCTTAATCGAGGAAACAGTGTTTATGTAGAAACATAATTATGTTTATATTGCTTATTACTTGTTAGTAACTGTTTTTGGTGTGATTAGGATGCACAGAATATGTGTGAACAGGTACAGGAAGGATAATAGGTAGTCCAAACTGGGGCAAGGCATTCTCATGCACGCTTACAATGCCCTGTGACCATTATGTGGTGAATGCTTTGGGAATGATTTGAAAAAAGGAGATCAACTATTATGTGGTGCTGACCATTAGACAGTGAAATATGTAGCACACATTTTGAATATCTGCTGCCAGAGTTTCCGTTGGATCCCTCTCTTCATGCCAGTATTGGGTTATTATGCCAACCCACAGATCCTGAAATCGAGCACCAGCAGCTACCGCTGTAAATACAGGAAAGTGTGTGGGGGGTTTCTTATCATAACCAGCTATGAAGCAGAGGGCCGGTCCACCCACGAGGCAGGCTGTGAGAGCTGCCTTGGGCAGTGGAATACCAACAGGAGGCATCTCTGGGGATGTGCTGCCTAGCCAGCTGCTAGTGGAGAAGCAAAGGGGGCAGCTTCTGTCAAGATTTCACCAAAATCTTTCAAGATCTCACCTAGTCCCCAGTTGCTGTTGCCACTTTGTGGGCACTGCTGTGCAACCCAGGTAAGCAGGCAGCAGCAACAGTACAGCGGTGGTGACAACATCTTCTCATTTCACCTCAGGCGGTGTAAGAGGACACCCCACCCCTCATGATGCCTGTGTGGGTGGTATGGTAATAAGTGGGGGGGGGGCGGGGAATAAAGTAAGCACTGAAGAACAAACTGTAATGTGTGTAAATGACTTGTCACTTCCCCCATTTTCAACACCAGAGCAAGAATGACCCAGAGTCCACCTATAATGAAGAAAACTTGGCTCAGTGCATTTTTGACCTCTTTGTAGCAGGGACAGAGACAACCACCGGTTCTCTGAAATGGGCACTTCTCCTCCTGGCAAGTCATCCAGATATCCAAGGTGAGAGAGGAGAGCCAGGACTTCTCTTGATCACTAGGGTGGAGCATAATTCTTTAAAGCTTTCATATTGGAAAGAGTTAAAAGTGAGTTTATGATGTAAATTTTGGAAGCCAAATATTATTGAAATAAGCTAAAAATTATTGACTTACATGTCTGGAAAGATCATTCTCTCCCACCACTTTTATGGAACCTATAATTGTAGGGTTGGAAAGGACCCCAAGGGTCTCCTGCCTCTCTGTGCTCCACTACATGAGGGACACGGGTGGCGCTGTGGTCTAAACCAGTGATCCCCTTGTGCTTGCTGATTACAAGGTTGGCAGTTCAAATCCGTGTGACAGGATGAGTTCCCGTTGCTCTGTCCCAGCTTCTGCCAACCTAGCAGTTTGAAAGCATGCCAGTGCAAGTAGATAAATAGATACTGCTGCAGTGGGAAGGTAAACACCGTTTCCATGCACTCTGGCACTCATCATGGTGTCCAGTTGCACCAGAAGTTTTTAGTTTTTATACACACACACACACACACACACATATATATATATATATATATATATATATATATATATATATATATATAATTTTTATTTATACCCCACCCTCCCCAGCCAAGACCGGGCTCAGGGCGGCTAACAACCAATAATAAAAACAAGTTGATTAAAATACAATTTAAAAGATTAAGATACAACATTAAAACAATTAGGGAGCAATCTCTTCATAGGAGGAGAAAGGAAAAAGAAAGAGGGGGAAGGAATCAAATTGATTCTGAGCCAAAGGCCAGGTGGAACAACTCTGTCTTACAGGCCCTGCGAAAAGAGATTAGATCCTGCATGACCCTGGTCTCAAGAGACAGAGCATTCCGCCAGGCTGGAGCCAGTGTTGAAAAGGCCCTGGCTCTGGTTGAGGCTAATCTAACTTCCTTAGGGCCTGAGACCTCTAGGGTGTTGCTATATATGGACTTTAAGGTCCTCCGTGGGGCATACCAGGAGAGGCGGTCCCATAGGTACAAGGGTTCTAGGCAGTGAAGGGCTTTAAAAGTCAAAACCAGCACCTTAAATCTGACCCTGTACTCCGCTGGGAGCCAATGCAGCTGCAATATATATATATTATCCAGTAGCACCTTATTGGCCAACTAAGTTTGTTCTTGGTATGAGCTTTTGTGTGCATGCACACTTCTTCAAATACACACAAAAGCTAATACCAAGAACAAACTTAGTTGGTCTCTAAGGTGCTACTGGACACATAACCCAGAAAACTATCTGTGGACAAACACTGGCTCCTTCATCTCCTTCCTTTGGCTGGACTTAACCGTCCAGAGGTCCTTTACTTTTACCTTTACATGCATAACATTAGCCAAAGATCAGGTGAGGGAATGAGGATTAATGAAACTAAGTAGGAAATATTGAGAGCCTGGGATGGAGAATACACACATACACACACACACACACACACACACACACACACACACACACACATTACAGACAGCCTTTGATCCCAGCCCTTCAGCAAATCCAGCCCCCAGAAACATCTGAGATAAGCTTCACTTTCAAAGAATCCACACCTGGGATCTAGAGTGGGGAAGAACCATGTACACAGACTTGAGCTCTTTGGAGGACCAGGCAAGCTGAAAATGCAAGACACTGGGACTCATTCACAGAGATTTATGTAATGTGTTCAAGGGAATTAAATGTCCATCTGAAATAAAATGCAGTATTCAAAATAAAACTTCTGTTTCCATCATTTTCTTCAGATAAAATGCACAAGGAAATAGAAGATGTCATAGGTTCTGCTCACTCAATCTGCTATCAAGATAAGAAGAAACTGCCCTACACCAATGCTGTGATTCATGAGATGCAGCGCTTTAAATATGTCCTTTTTTTTGGGTTACCTAGGCAATGTACAAAGGATTTGAAGCTGCGTGGTTTTCTCATTCCCAAGGTATAACAGTGTGATACAGCTGCACTCCTGTAGCCCAAGAGCAAAGAGCAGCAGAAGGTTGCATATTGAGAGATGCTGCCAGGCCGAAGCAGGTTTTCTCAAGATATGGCAAAGAGAAATTTCCAAATTCCTGTGGGACGGGAAGAAACCTAGGATTAAACACCTGATCTTAATAGACATAAAAGAGAGAGGAGGCTTTTCCCTACCCGACCTAAAACTTTACTACGAGGCAGCCTGTTTCACCTGGCTAAAAGATTGGTGCACGTTGTTTCTTATTTACAGGGGACTATTATTGTTCCTGATCTACGCTCTGTTCTTCTTGATCCAACACGATGGGAGACACCTGCAGAGTTCAACCCAAATCATTTCTTGGACAAGGATGGACAATATGTGGCTCGAGAAGAATATCTCCCATTTGGTGCAGGTAAACGCAGAAGACCAAGCTATGTTGTGATCTGTAGATGTGCTTACTGGTCTGCTTCCAGGAAATGACATCAGCAGCAGCACATGAGAGAGTGGGCCGGAGCAGTAGCAGCGTCTTTCTGGCTGGAGTAGCAGTGCTGGTCAGCAGAATGGGGCAGGGCAGTGGCAAGTTAAGGGCATCTCTGGGTTGGTGGCTTGGGAACCACACATGCACATACACTTATGTGGCCTCCATCTGCACCTCCCTACATTTGCCACCCCTGTCCTGTCCCTGAGAGAGGCAGCACTGCCAGCACCAGGATACTGCTGTTCCCCATCTCACATCACACTGCAAGCCATCCAACTTCTTTTCAGGCAGCAAGGCTAAGGCTATCTTTTCATGGGGTACTATTTAGCCTGGTTTGAAAGCACACTCAGAACTGATGAAACCGTACCACTTCCTTACTTCTCCTACTCTGAAATCAAAAGAATATTATTCCTGCAGAAATTCAGCAGACATCATCACTGCTAACTTACAAATTCTCCAAAGGTCAGATTCATGTGCTTTACCATACAGCATTCAGAAATCTAGTTCCTACCAATGTGAGATAAGTCTGACAGGAAGATTACTTTATGCTCTTAACCCCTTTCTTCACTGCAGAGTTGGACAGTTGAGAAAAGTTTTCCTTTCATTTTTTAAGTCAAGTTTTAGTGAAAGTTTTATACATAAGACACAATAAACATCATGACAATCTAAAAATGAAAATAGAAAAAAGATGAGGAAAGGAAGAAAAGAAAGAAAAGAAGAAAAGCAAATTACCTCTGTCAAAATTAAATATTCACCCTTATCCTGCACACAGAAAAGTGAGCCCTCCCAGCTCCCACTTGGGACCTAGACCCTCTTCCCCCAGTTTCTAGCCCTTCATTTTCAATCCATCCCCTTCCTCAGTGTATCTTCCTTGATATGAGATAGGGAACGTCAAATTACAGAACAAAACATAAGTATAACAAGAGGAAAGAAAGGTTAGCACTGACCAGGCTGGGAAATTGACAGGAGCCTTGATGATTTTGCTATCCTATCTATGTCTAGTTTTCCAAAGTATTAAGGAGAATGTTTATAACTACAAAGCAATGAACATGGGAAAGTAAATTCTTGCTCACTTGTTGTCTTTCACTTTTCCCATCCTCAGGGTCTCGCATGTGTTTGGGAATGCAGCTGGCAAAGATCGAAATCTTCATCTTCCTCACCAGCCTGCTGAGGGCATTCAGTTTTCAGCTGCCAGAAGGAGTCAAAGAGCTCAATCAAGAGGCTACAATAGGGACTACAGCACATCCCCAGCCTTATAAACTCTGTGCTGTTCCCCGTTGCAACACATAAGAAAATAGGAAAATATTAGCGGCTGCACCCCTGCTTCCTGCACTTGGTGACCCCTTGGCCACTCCTGACACATGAACCCCCTAGCATTTCCCCTTCCCTTCCCATCTCATCCCATGCAACTTCTGAGGTCTCTTTTCGCCTTTGCAGCTCCATTTCTGAAGCCACCTCTCTCTTATCTTCTGCAGCTCTGCTTTGCATCCGTTTTCCCCTTCATCCCATCTTCGCCATTTCTTCAGGTCCTTTCATGCCCCTGTTTTCATCTTCATCCCTCTCCCAATGCCTCCTTGCTCCCTTTGCATCCCCATTCTTCCTTTGCATCCCCATTCTTACTCTCACACCCTTTCCCCCCCCTCTACTTTCCTCAAATCTCCCTTACACACACATTCACAGACCTCCTTCTCTCTCCTGCTTCTGTAGCCCCCTTTCAACACACACTCCATGCTATGTTATTGTATCTTTAAGATGAGCAGACTACTAAGAGCAGGACTGTCAGTTTGTCCAGTTGAAGAAGGTTAGGTCCTTTGATGGATACTGTACATGTATGCTTGTTAATAAAATATCTCTTCTAAATCAGTACATTGAACCCAGAACTTCATGCTGAGGACAAGACATGGTATCAGGAGTGAAATAGGTTGTGTGGAGGCACTATGGAATATTTGAAGGCTTCACATGCTTTATCACAGCTAAGAAATGAAAGAGGGAGAAGCTTAAAACAGACGTTCCCCTGACTTTCACTATCCTTTTTTCTTTTTCTTTTTAAAATAATTTTTATTTGGCTTTACCAATATAAAATTATAGTAATACCACAACACACATCCACAATTAAGATTCCTCCAAATCTCTGAACTTTCCACCTTCCCCTCCATGGGTTCTGTTATTACACCTTCACTTGGGGTCTTGGTGGACGACAAGCTTAACGTGAGTCAGCAGTGTGATGCAACAGCAAAAATGCTAATGCTGTTCAAGGCTGCATCAACAGAAATATAGTGTCCAGATCAAGGGAGGTAATAGTTTTCTCATGGGACTCAGCTACATTTGTAAAGATAAAGCTCCTTATATGCATTATAACACTATGGCACCAGATGGCAGAGTGGAGTCCCATTTTTTTCCCCAAAGGAACTTCCCTGTATGAAGTTTACAATGCATTTTACTGGGGAAGGATATCAATAATAAAAATGAAAAAAAATTGAGGATATAAGACATTTAGTAACTGATTGTTTACAGCATCACCAATTAAATGATATATTCAAAATGGATAAAAGAAATGGATTTAATATTATATATTTAATATTATATGATGCAGTTGAAAATGATTAACAATGGAACCCATGGAGAGGTGGGGGGAAGTCCAAGGATTCAGAGAATTCTATATGTTTATGATTACAACTATTATTTGAATGTAAATGTTAATTGTAATATTGAATAATAATTTTAAAAATACAATGCGTTTAACTGAATCGCTTATTTGATCCAGCCCTGCTCTGGAGGGTAGGACTCAAATCAATGGTTTCATGTTACAAAAAAGAAGATTCAGAAATAAACATATGGAAAAACTTCCTGACAGTAAGAGCTGTTTGACAGTGGAATGGTCTCCCTCGGGAGATTGTGGACTCTCCTTCCTTGGAGGTATTTAAGCAGAAGTTGGATGACCGTCTGTCATGGATGCTTTAGCTGATATTCCTGCATTGCAGGGGGTTGGACTAGATGACCCTCAAAGTCCCTTCCAAATCTACAATTCTACAATTCACTGTGACCCAGGTGAATGGCATGACCTAGAACCAAATGTAGACACCCACTGGGGTCAGCACAGCATGTAGGCAGTTCGGATCATACATTGTTTTCACAGAATGATTACAGTACTAATATTTCTTCTCTAAATCCATTCCTAAGAAGCACTGTCCTTGTCATTCTCCACTGCTAGTACTCTAATTTGGAGTCAGAGGCACTTTCCACCCACAACCCATCCCAAGAACCAGATTTACACAGATTAAGAAGACCTGTGGCATTCAAGAAGGCCTGTAGCTGGCCCACACTACCAAATCAACATGGCAAATTACAGTAGAATCTGATCTATAATATGCAAGGCCAAAATGGAGGAGGTGCAATAATAATAATCAAAATATCTTTCAAATGCAGATGTCCCGCCCCACAATGAAGTAGTAACCATAGTCGTCATTAGTACAATCTCTGTTTCTCATTGGAACCTAATGAACCACGAGTCAAGCACATATGTTATGGCCACAAGTCCATATGCCAGGGATCATTGAGGGTTTTGAGGCATGATGGCATGCACTGGCTGAACACCAAGGAATGGTGGGAGGTACGACCTGGGGAATTTCCAAGGGATGAAGACTGAGAGCCCGGGAATTGATGATCAGACAGGGACAGTGTGTGGCAGAGAGAAGTCCAGAAGCAGAAACAGAGGCAGAAGTAGGAGATAGGAGAGGCCAAGAGGCTGAGATGAGTCAGGCTAGTGAAGGAGCCAGGGTGTCCTCCCTCCTGCTGCGACAAGCTCCCCTCTCCCGGTGTCTCCAAGGACCAGAAGAGGGATGAAGAGGGAGGAGCAGAGAAGGGCAATTCAGTGGAGTTTCATTCCTTTTTTATGGTCTTATCTGATGCTGTTCTTATACTATGTATGTTCATTTGGCGCTTGGCCCTATACCCAAAGGTCTCAGGACAGTTCACATAAAATATCAAATACATTAAATGAAAACAAAACTGTCAGAGCTGCTTGAAGATCCTAGCTCACAGAGGATCACGCTAGCCAGCGATCATTAAGTAAAAGTCTTTATTGAGTTACAGTTTCCATTCTCACGCTGCTGCGCGCAACTCTACGTCTAGTAGCTAGATCGGCGAAGCTCCGTCTGAGTCTCCGCCCCGTGTGCACCAACTTAATATCCTAGCCCGGCTCCACCTTTTCCGCCTGACTGTCCTCCTCTGGGTCCCTCTACCCCCCGGGGTCTCTTCCTTCCGGGATTCTTCTGACGCTGACCCCCCCGGACCCTCCTGTCTCCTTGCGCCGGGCTTTAGGACCTGGCTCCCTTTCCGGGCTGCTTACTGCGCCACCTTCCTCTGCATTTGAACTTGGCGCGCGCGCCCAACCTTCCACTTTCCGCTTAACCGTTTCTTCGCTCCCCGATGGAGGTGTGGCCACTCCTGACTCGTGCCCTCCCTCCTGTGGTGAGCTGCCAGCGCTTGCCCCCTGGCTCCTTTCCTCTTCCCTGCTCTCTGGCGGTGACGCTGGTCCCGATTTCCAACTGCTCTCCTCTGAGTCCCCTCTGGCTCTATCTTCCTGGGGTGCCCCCCTAGACTTCCCCCTTGCCCTGGCCACTGGTGCTCCTTTCTGTGAATCCTCTGATTCACTGGAAAGACTCGGAGATCTCGGGTCGTCGTCATCACTCATCTTTTCTTCTGCCTCCTCCCCTTCGCTCTCTGTTTCCTCCCTTGCCCTTGCCTCTGCTCCTACACCCCTGACATCCATCCCCCCCTCGAAGCCCCCCATTCCCCCCTCCCCTCCTTCCGGTGCTGGAGCTGGGTGCTGCTGTTGCAAAGGGACGAACGTCGGATATCGTTCGCTTCCCGTGGCGGGTCTCCATCTGAAGTCTCCCGGGTCTTCCTCCCTGCTCTCGTCGACGACGGTCACCTCCGCTTCCATCTCTGTGCCGCCGTGCTCGAAACCAGGGTCGTCCCCGAAAATGTCCATGTCCGTCTCTCCCTCACTTCCTCCTGGCGGCGTTGCTCGTC